>NC_084465.1:121364552-122610802 GCF_027409185.1 Cynocephalus volans
GGAGGGATAAGGTAGGCAAGGAGCTTAAACTTCATTAAATTGGCAATTTATTGTATGATTGGAAGGGAGAAGGGAGGAAAGGAGACCAGTGGCAGTTGGACGTGTCCAGATTTAAACCCAAGGGCTAGAAAGGAGGGTTGAAACCAAGAGACGTTTTAAGAAGGAACTGGTAGAAACTCTGAGACAGATAAAGTAATGGGAGTTAGACTGGGATTTAGATGATATTGATTTGAAGAGAAGTTGGCAAGTCAGGGCAATAAATTCATTTGCACTCGGAAAAGCTCACCACCATCAACACGTAGTAACTTCTTTAGGGAAGTTCTGCAGCAGTGAAGACAAGGTGGAAGCCAGGCTGCCTTTGTGAGGGGTGAGACATGACCGTTTTGATGTATCTGAGGCCTGCTCTGTGCCCTGCAGTGGTGTCCTGTCTTTCCATTCCTGAGTCAGAGCATTTCCTTGCAAATTTGGCTGGTGGAAAGAGAGGAACAGGGATGCAGCACAAGTAAGTGGTACTAACAGGAGCCTGGCAAATTGTAAGGTCCCATCAATGTTGAAGGGATGGAAGTGAGAGTCACTCACTTTCATGAAACGTTTCAGAATCTGTTATAGTCACAATTACAGTGTAATAGGTTCACTTAGACAGATGGAGAATAAAATCTACTCTTGTAAGTTTTCTCTGAACTGCCACAGCTTTCTACCCTAAAATGAAAGGGGATGTATAACACTAAGACCAAGGGTTTGGATCCCTGTACTGGTCAGCTGCCAAAAAAAAAAAAGGAAGGGGAAAATTTTTGTAAATTATCATTTTAATTTTGCACACTTATTTTATTCTCAATAGCATTATGCAGTCTCACAAGTACCTATTTAAATAAAGTACATTCATTTCACTAAATTGTCACTACGTTAGAGAAGTCTGATTGATGTTGCTTAGCCAGAGCATAGCAAAGAGCACATTTTATGCACAGTGTGTTCCTCGGGTAATTTTCCACTGATTTCTCTCTTCAGCTTCTGGAGATCAGACTGCTCATATTTGGCGATATGCGGTGCAGCTGCCAACTCCTCAGCCTGTTGCCGACACCAGTGTAAGCACATTTATCTGCCCTGAAAACTCAACTTGACTGTCCTTGCAGGATTCTGAATGTTTGCAGATTTTAGCAAAAATTTATAATATCTCTTATGGACTAAATGTTTCTGTCCCCCACAAATTCCTATGTTGAAGCCCTCATCTCCAGTGTGGCTGTATTTGGAGATGGGGCCTCTAAGGAAGGAGTTAAGGTTAAATGAGGTTTTAAGGATGGGGACTTGATCTGATGGGTTAGTGTCCTTGTAATAAGAGACACCAGAGACCTCATGTGCTCTCTCTCCTTCTCCCTCTGTCATGTGAGGACAGAATGAGAGGGTGGCCATCTGTGAGCCAGAAGAGAGCCCTCACCAGAAACCAAATTGACAGGAATCTTGTTCTTGGACTTCCAGCCTCCAGAACTGTGGGAACATAAGTTTCTGTTGTTTATAAGTTACCCAGTCTATGGTGTTTTGTTATGGCAGCCGTAACTGACTGAGACAGATATTGGTACCAGAAGTGGGGTAAAATACCAAAAAATATGATGTGGTTTGGAACTAGGTAATGGTTAGAGGTTAGAGGAATTTTGATGTATATGTTAGAAAAAGCCTAGAATTCCATGAAGGGATTATTGGTAGAAATATGGACACTCATCTGAGACCAAAAGCAAAAGTCCTTCCAGCTGTGAACCTGAAAGACAAAACCAAATTTATCCACTGCCAAGATACAATGGTGGAACAGACATTGGGTATACATTTCCATTCCAAAAGGGAGGAATAGGCCAGAAGAAAGGAGAAACAGGCCCCAAACAAGTCCGAAACCCAGCAGGACTGGGTTAAATCTGACATTAATGTCTGGTTTAAAGGAGACATTAAATCTTAAAGCTACAAAATAATCTTTGACTCCAACTCCTGCATCCTGGAGACAATTGGGCATCTGGGCCCCAAAAGCATCAGGCAGCCTTGTTCCCACAGCTCTGCCAGGCACAGCGCAGTGGGCCATACTGGTGCCTGTGGCTTTCTCAGGCCTGCATTGCACGTTACCAGTGGCCCTGAAGTTCTGGGGTCCTGGCAGCAGCCCTGCTGCATTGGCAGTACTAGACATTTCCCTGGTGGGAGCTCTCTGTGGGGGCTCTGACCCCACTTTCCTACTCAGCATTGCTCTAGTAGATGATGTCTCTGGTGGCTCCGCCCCTGGGGCAGGTCTCTGCCTGGGCCCCCAGGCTTTTCCATACATCCTCCAGAATCTGGGTGGAGGCTGCTATGCCTCCACTGCTCTCATATCCTGCCGGTCTGCAGACTTAACACAGTGTGGATGCCACCAAGGTTTTGCCTCTACTCTCCAGGGCTGCTGCATGAACCACACTTGGGGCTGCTCCAGCCAAAGCAGCTGGGATGCAGGGAGCAGGATCCCAAGGGCAGCTGTGCCCCAGGTCTGTCCTCCAGGATAACTCAGTCCTTCTAGGCCTGAGGGTCTGTGATGGGTGGGTAACCCTTCCAGACTTCTGAAATGCCTTCAGGGCTTTCCTCTCATTTTCTCCGCTATTAGCATCTGGCTGCCTCACTGCCAATATAATGTCTTTAGCAACCAGTTCATCTGCTTCACCCTTGCATTGTTCTCCTGCTCTCTGGTTCTTTACCTCATGGTCAGGCTGCAAATTTTCCAAATCTTTATGCTCTGATTCCCTTTTAAATTCTGGTTTTACATCATGCCTTTGCCACCATAACTCAGTGTAGGCTGTTACAAGTAGACAGGCAGCTTCCTGAATACTTTGCTCCATAGAAATTTCTTCAGCCAAATGCTCTGGTTCACAACTCTTAAGTCCCACCTTCCACAAAGTCCAAGGGCATGGACAAATGGAGCCAAATTCCTTGCTACAGTGCAGCAAGGGTGATCTTTTGTCCAATTCCCAATAAGTTCCTTATTCCTATCTGAGACCTCATTATCCACATGGCCTTTACTGTCCACATTTCTATCAGCATTCTGCTCACCACCACATAAGTCTCTAAAACATTCCAAACTTCCCCTCATCTTTTTCTCTTCTTCTAAGTCCTCCAAACTCCTCCAACCTTTGCCCATTACCCAGTTCCAAAGCTGCATCCACATTTTCAGGTATCTGTTTAGCAACACCCCACTCCTGGTACCAATTTTCGGTTTTAGTCTGTTTTGTGTTGCTGTAACAGAAATACCCGCGACTGGGTAATTTATAAAGAAGAGAGGTTTATTTCTTATGATTCTGGGACAGCTGCATCTGGCATGGGCCTTAGGCTGCTTCTACTCATGGCAGAAAAGTGTCATGCAGCTGGCAGGTATAAGCAGATCACATGGCAAGAGAGGAAGCGAGAGAGAGAGAGAGAGAGGAGATGCTAGGGTCTTTTAAACAACAAGCTCTTGTGGGAACTAATAGAATGAGAACTCACTCATTCCCCCAGGGAGAGCATTATCCATTTATGAGGGATCCGCCCCCATGACTCAATCAGTTTCCAACACTGCTGCATTGGGGATCAAATTTCCACATGAGTTTTGGAGGGGACAACACATCCAAACTCCATCAGGCGTGAACCACAAATTTAATCAGCCACCTCTGCAGAAGCCAGGAATGGAGAAGGGATACCAGTAGAGACATTGCCAGTGGAGCTAGAGGAAACAGGGAAAATGGGATGAAATGAAGGTAGACTGTTGGACTTCTGGGATTCTACAGCACCAGAAAGTAGTGCTATCTGGCTGAACAGGCGTTATCCTTCAAGACAAGGGAAGAAGGACCCAGAAGGGGATTCAGAGATTGGCAGGGCTGCTCCTCCCATCACAGGCCTGGGGGGTGGGTAGGATTGGTTCCTCCTTGGTTTCAAAGGGTGGGGCCTCTTTGGTTTTTGGGGGCTGGGATGCCATGGCCCAGCACTGGGTGGGGGGGCAGGGCTGCTCATTGAGCCGTAGGGTGTTGCTGCTCCCTCCATGGGCCCGAGGGCAGAGCATGGAGCCCAGCAGGATCGCCTCCAGCCTGAAGACTCCTTGTGGAATCTGCCTTACTAGGTTCTGGACTTGCTTGAGACCCGTCACCCCTTCTTTCTTCCCTGTTTCTCCCTTTGGAATGGGGATATGTGTCCTGTGTCTGTCCCACCATCATATTTTGGAAGCACACAACTTGTCTGGTTTTGGTAGTTCACAGCTGCAGAGAAATTTGCCTCTGGATTAGTCTCACCTTGAGTCTCACCCATATGTGGTTTAGGTGATGTTTAGATGAGACTTTGGACTTGAGTGTTGATGCTGAACGAATTAAGACTTGCAGGGCTGTTGGGGTGGGATGAATGTTTTGCATGTATGAAGAACATAAATTGTGGGGAGGGTTGGGGCATAGTGTTATGGACTGAGTGTTTCTCCCTAATTGACACCCTAATCTTCAGTGTGGCTGTATTTGGAGATGAGACGTCTAAGGAAGTAGTGAAGGTTAGATGGGGTCATAAGGGTGGATCTCTGATCCAATGGGATGAGTGTCCTTGTAGGAAGAGACACCAGAGAGCTTGCTCTTGCTCTGTCCCTGGACACGCAAAAAATCATGTGAGCACACAGCAAGATGGCAGCTGCCCTCAGGCCAGGAAGAGAGCCCCGGCCAGAACCTGACATCGTGGAATTCTCGTCTCTAGAACTGTGAGGAAATAAGTTTCTGATGTTTGAGGCACTCGGTCCGTGGTATTTTGTAAGACAGTATCCAAGAAGCACCATCAGTCATGTGTGTGTGCCTTTGCTTCAGCTTTCCTCTCCACACATACTTAGCACTAACTACTCATTTTTTAACATTTTGTGCTTAGATTGTGTTTCTTAATGTCTTATATATTTAACATTAGACACTTTGTCTTTCATGGATTTTTATTACTGCATCAGTTAATGGCTTATATGACATTTTTATGTGGGTAAAATTTTAACATAAGTAACAAAAGATGTTGCTTATTAAGAAGAATGATATATTTATACCAGAAATCCTTAAATTATTGTTTACTTTGTGCTGTTGGATACATTTGAACCACTTCAGTGCAACACCTTATGTCTATGATCATGCAGAGGTTTTAATTATTTTTGAGTGAAGGTGTGTTTCTATTATCTTTTAGCGATATGGTCTTAACGGATGGTTCACTGCCTGGTGCTGCCTGAGCAGGTGGCAGTGGTGCCAGGCAGACAGAGCAAGTATGTGTGATTGTCATGAGGACGACAGTGATCTTCTAGTTTTGATATTTCCGTCTTGAATATTCCTTTACTGTTCTGACCTTATAAACATTCTAAACATTGTTCTATTTGGAGATGGGTTAAGCAATTAATAAATTCCAGTGATAAATAAGAATGAGCTTTCATTAGTTGAGACATCTTAACAGTGCATACTGATCATGTTACGTATTTTGTTTTAGCATAGTTTTTTTTTTTCCCCCCTATGTAATTACCAAACTCTTCCTTATGTGGTGAACTTCACTTGCACATTCATTTAAGAAACAAGCAAGATGAGCACTGACAAGAGATGGGACAGAGAGATGAGATGAGGATTAATGTCCAGGAAATTTGAGAAGTGAGTTAACGTTGTATGGATTTTTTCCCAAATAAAATATGAAAAAAAGCACCAGTTTTTCAGAGGGGAGATTTACGTACAGAACTTACATTAAAACACTTTGTTGTTTAGTTAGAATACTAAACTCACTATAGTTTCTTTTTCATGCTTTGTCTGCATTGGATGCGGGAACTTTTCCTGCTTGTTAGCTGCTTCCTCAGGATTTGGGGCTCATGTCAGGGGTGGGGAGCTTGGTCTGAGTTGAAGACTAGCCTGCGTCACTTGCCATACCTCAAGCTGCTTCAGAGGCGCTGTCAGGGACAGGCTCTGTGTGACCATCCCTGATGAAGAGCAGATAGTGCAGCCATCCCTGGGAGTCCGCGGGGGATAGGTTCCAGATAGCAAGACCCGTGGATGCCCAAGTCCCTGATACAAAGCGGCATGGTACGCACTTTTCTTTACCTGTTGCTGAGTGCCCGTGGTATGTCTTAGGGTGGAAGCAACTTGTTAAGCTTTTGCTGGCCAGTCTTGACTCAGGTCTGCTTAGCAGTTCTAATCCTAGACTTGAAAATGAACCTATTAAGATCTGGGTTCATATTGAATCAGCATTTGGACAGATGTTTTCTTTTTTAAATTTGTATCCGTGAGTTTTACTTGACATTCACAGTGTTGGTTAAAAAAAAATTTGGTTGATGTAGTCCAAACAGATTTAGATTATTAACTAAATAACTGTATCACACACTAGTTATGTGATACTGAGTCCTTAATTAGTTAATTAATTTCTCCCATTTGAAAGTGAAAATTGAAAGGGAGTTAAGTGGCTTCTCATAGCTCTTGCAATATTGGAACACTATGATTCAATGATTTGTTGATTTGTGGACTGCTGGTACTTAGAAGCTTTGTCAGCATAAAATTGGCAATTCTCGGACATTTATTAAAACGTTGCTGGCAGTAAAACTGATTAAAGTTAAGTATATTAATTATCTCTAAGATGGTAGAATACATGTAAATAATTCCTACCCTTTCTATTTCCTACCCTTTGTAAAATTAAGGTTAAAAGAATTTACAACTGTTCTTTAACATGGGACTTATTACATTTACACTTTAAGATACTTTTAAATTCCTTGTGTGGTTGGAAAATTACTTCTATAAAGTAGTGACTTTGTTTCACCTTTTAAAATGTGGATCTTGACAACCAGGAATGCCAGGCCTCTCTTCCAGGTTCCTTTTGTGTCTGTCCCACCCACATGCATGCATATACACATGCACACACACATACAAGCTCACACACATGGTTCTTCCATTTGACCTTTCAAATGCCTCCCACTGAACATGACTCAGACCAAGCACACGATCTTACTCCCAAACCTCTTAGACATTTTCTGTCTGAGGAAGTAGCATTATTTTATGCCTAGTTTTAAATACTTTTGGCCAAAACCATTTAGTGAATTAGCCTGTTGTGATCATTGCTCTAGGTCAGAACATTTGGAATTCTCTTTGACACATCCCTCTCTTTTATCCTCTCCCTACCCCATTTCCGTTTAGTCCATGAAACCTTTCTGATTCTGGTTCCTAAATAATTCTTGAATCCACCTTTCTCTATACCACTTCTGCAACATCCATCCAGAGGTCTCCTCCAAGCAGCCCCTTGGCTGCCCCTGAGATTGGATCACGCAGGAGGCGGTGGGACAGATGGGACTGGCGCTGGAGGTCACATCCCTCACCCCTTGTCTGCCAGTGTCTTTGCAGCCATCATGCATGTGTGCACAGAGCTGCACAAAGCTGCTCTCCTTCCCCACCCAGGTATAGCACAGGTGCAGACAAGTAGACTGTGGAAGCTGAGCAGCCTCCCGGCCCAGGAGCCAGGACTCCACAGGCAGTGCCAGGGCTGGGCACCAGAGCCAGCCGGGCACCAAGCCCAATGCTGGAGTGTCCTGTCAGGAACTGATAATACATGTGGAGTCCCCTGTATAGATGCTGTTTACAGTTGGGTCATTTTACCTTAAGCAGCAAGGGGACAAAACCCTATCCTCAGGCAGAAGGGAAAGAGTTTGTCAGCCGCGTCCATTCGCAGATGAACAAGGCTTCATCTTCTCCGGCCAGCTTGCTGCAAGTGCATCCTGACCAGTCTCCCTGCCACAGGTTGGCTGCTATGTCCAGGTCCTTCGTGCTCCAGCAGGAGTGATCCTGCAGGGTCAGGTGCACAGTGCTCTCCTGCCTTCACCCTCTGCAGCCGCCCTGAGCCAGCCGAATGCTCTCCTTCCTAGTCGTGGCTCGCCAGTTCCTAGGCCATCTCCTCTTTCCCCTGCCCAAGCTCCTCAGCCTTCAGGGTAGCTCAGATGTCACTTCCTGACCAGCCGGACCATCTGGTGTGCTCCCAAAGCCTCCTGCATTTTTTCTGTGTACATTCAGCATAATCTGAAATAGGTCATTTTTTGCATAATCATTGTGTTGAACTTTCTCACTAGGTTGTAAATCCTCTCTCCATGGAGAAATCCCAGCTGTGATTAAATCCACTTTTGCTCTTTCCCTTCCTGCTCTTGAGCAGTGAGCACCCTGCTTGGCCGCTCTTGCGTTGAGTGTGTAGCCTCCCACGTCCAGTGGACCCTGGGCTGCAGGCTGCTGTGTGGCAACCCTGTCATGCCCTGGCCTCTTCAGATCCTTCCTCCCACCCTCCCCACAACTGGAGGAGATGGAAGCACCCGAGTGGGCTATCATCTCCTCCCTCCCCTAGCACATCCATGCAGGCACCGCTGTGCTGCAGTCGTGGGTGTGATCCTTGCCTGCCATTGGGTCCTGTCCCCTCTCCTCCTGCATGGATTCCCTCTGTCCTATATCACAGAATGTTCCTCTTTCTCTGTCCTTCCCAACAGCACCTGCCCTGCAGACCATACCAGCCTTAGTCCCACGGCCTGGCCAGAGCCACCTCCTCGGACTATCACCTGCACTCCTTCCCCTCCCGAGACACACTCCTCTCCTTTTGGGCCAGCTTCATGTCCCTGCCGCTGTGCTGAGCCCTGGTCATCAGCATCCTTTCCATGTACCCCACCCAGCGGACACTCTCAGGATGCTTCCTGGGCTGCTTCTCTGTGCCATTTGTCACTGTGGCTTTCCCTCCATCACACAACTCTTCTTTCCCCTTTTCTTCCTTCCTCTCACGTCTTGTTGGCTCTCTCCTCCTCCCGACACCTGCCCTCCCCTTGCCTGTGGGTCTCCTTCTGGCCCTCTGCCCTCTCCTCCCTGACTTCTCTGTACATCTCATGTCAGACAGGTGTCATCTGCCTTCTATGCAGTGTAACTGGTATGCTGGTCTGGGGGCCGGCACATTGTAAGCACCTGATAAATATTTGTTGAATGAATAAACATTTTTGTACAGAGCTGAAGCCGGAGCTATTATCTTTTTATTTTATCCTTGGCTTTTGACAAAAGACTTCATTGATATTGTAGAAAAATAAAATGGACTCTTATTATAGCTGTAGAATTCTAAGTATATATTAAACAGGCTGCTGAGGATTGAAATGCTTCTTTTTTTATTGTGATAAATTACTGACTTTCAATTTTGTTTGTTTAGCTTTCTATTACATCTGTACTGTTAAGTGGTGAAAACATAAAATGTTGAAAATTACGTTATTTGCTATTTCATTTATTAAGGGAAATTAATTGTAGCTCATTTGACATAATAGAGGCCTTAATTTTTTTTCTTATATTTAGCCTGGGTTTTAGCCAAGTAGATAGTCATAAAGTTGATAAGCACTGATTGAGTACCAGTTATGTACCAGACGCTGCGCTCGTACTGGTTATAATGATGAATAAGTCCTGGAAAGGTAAATGGGAACAGTTTGATTGTGTCCCCAGGAAATTTCTCTCTTTTCTAACCCTGACTTTAGCAGCAGATGTCTGGAGAGGATGAAGTAGAATGCTCTGACAAGGACGAGCCTGATGCTGATGGAGACACGTCCAGCGACTGCCCCACCATCCGGGTCCCACTGACAGCACTCAGGAGCCACCAGGGGGTGGTCATAGCTGCTGACTGGCTGGTCGGGGGCAAGCAGACTGTCACGGCCTCCTGGGACAGGACAGCCAACCTGTATGACGTGGAGACGTCTGAACTTGTGCATTCTCTGACAGGTGCCTCCCGCCTTTCGGTTTGTGCTTGTGTGTGTAGGTCCTCTCTGGCAGATTACTTCTTGGCCAGAATTATTTTTAGTTCTTCTGGCTCTTTGGTTGTAAGTTTTGGCGATCCTTTCTAATTATATAATAATTATAATATAACTGTATTGGTAGTTAAATTCATCTTTAGGGAATTTAATTGTAGCATGTAGTATCTAGATGGTTAAAATATGGTTGTGGTATATTAGCTTTCTCTTGCTCTGTAACAGATCTCCACAAACTTAGTGGCTTAAAACAACAGGAATTTACTACCTAGTGATTTCCAGAGTTGGGGTTTCTGGGTCCTGGTAATGGGAACTCACTGAGGTTTGTGGTCCTCCCCTGAGCTTACTGATTGTTGGAAGAGTCCATTTCCTTGGGTGTGTGACTGAGGCCTTCACTTTCCTGCTAGCTGGCGGCCCCTCAAGACACCTTTCACCACGTACAGTTTGCCTTCCCCCAGGCCAAAGGGAACATGTGCCTCTGCTGCTCTGAGTTCTCCGACTTCTGGGAGGGCCTGGACCCTTTTAAAAGGCCCACCTGGTCAGGCCACTTGGGACAATCTTCCTTTTAATTAACTCAAAGTCAACTGATTTAGGGACCCTAATTACATCTGCAAAGTTCTTTTTGTCTTAAAATGTATCATAATTACCAGAGATCTCATCTTGTTTACAGGTTCTGCCCAAATGCAAGGAAAGGACGTCACATAGGGCATGTACCCTGGGACTGGGGTCTCGGGGCCGTTTGAGGATTCTGCCTACCAGAGTTTTACAAATGTGTCAGGAAAATTGCATTTCCTAATTGAGTGTTAAGATTGTGTTTTACTGAGGGCCCACAGTATTATGTTATAAGAAGTTATTCTGGAGGTGAAGAATTAAGATTTGAGTTGTTTGTGCACTCAGCCTGTAGGTTACACATACTCCTAGTTCCCTGCTCCCTTTAAAAGGATGACTGAAAGCACTTCCAGCTTGTTAGGAAAAACGTGTCCCACTGTGACTCCACCTGTTATTCAGTGATTCCTTTAGGTTCATCTCTCTATTGGGTTTCCTGTGTTTTTAGGAAGCCCTCTTGTTGTGGCTCTGCTGCGGGTGACCTTGCGTTTCTGTCATCTTTGGCTTCAGGGCACGACCAGGAGCTAACGCACTGTTGCACACACCCCACCCAGCGGCTTGTGGTGACCTCCTCCCGTGACACGACTTTCCGTCTCTGGGACTTCAGGGACCCTTCTATCCACTCCGTGAATGTTTTCCAGGGACACACAGAGTGAGTCACAGTTGATCAGAGATTTGTTTGTAACTATTCATGGAGCAAGTTTTGTGGTTGACATTAAAACTGAATTCTAATCTTAATTTTCAGTATTACCAACTCTACTATCTTTCAAAATAGCGCTTATTTTCCTAAACATTTATGACATTTTGGAGATTTCAGAAGAGTTAGGAGGTTAAGAGAAGACTCTGATGTTCTCTGAACAAGTTGGGTGGGGATAGGTGGGGGGATCAAAAGCACTCCAGGCCCACGAGAGGACCCCACTGGAGCTGTTCTCAGCCACTCTCCTTATCTTCCTGGGTTTTCTTTGTCTAGTTTTTGTTACTACAAGCGTTTGCAAAGGCACATTTTGGGAGAAAGTGCACACACACACGTGCACACGCATGCAGACGTGGCCTCTCGCTCTAGCATGTCCCTCTCTGCTTGGGTTTCCGTCAGAGCTCAAGCATAAGCATCTCCTAACAGAACACCTTATTTCTTTCCACAAACGTGTTCTTCTCCCAGTCTGACCCTTCTCAACAGATGACGAGACTATCTGCCCAGTTACTCACACCACAGACTTTGAAATATTTCTTGGTTGTTCTCTTTTATCACCATCCCCCATACTATCCCCTGTCTAGTCCACGAGCAAGACGCCTGTCCAGTCGCATCTGCATGGCACAGACCTGGGTGGTAGTGCTTGGCCTGCCTGATGCCTCAAGTCCAGAGAGCACCTGCCCACAGTGGCTCTCAGAGACTGTTTTTTAAATGAGTAAAATACTTGTTTATTTGGCTATTCCAAAATAATGAAAATCTGTTTTTTGTGTTTAACATTAGATACTAAGTTTTAGATTCAGTGTCAAATGTTAGTAAAATGCTTAAATGGAAGAGAGGACCAAGTTTGTTAAGAAGCTTGAGACTTGAATCTGGGGGCTGGCAGCAGTTGCGATGCATGGTGAGGTCCTCGTGTGTGACTGGTCTGTTATGGGAGCTTCACACATGTCTTATGATGTTGTCCTGACATACGTAGGCATTTATTCCAGTAGCTGGGTTGACAGTAGCCACAACAACAGAAACCCCTCAGTTCTCAACAGTTGAGCACGTACAGTGTTGTCTCCTTTTGGGGCACCAGTGTTCCAGTTCTAAGGGTGTTTCAACAATAAATTTCTCATTGTCTCTTGGCTGTGAGATGTAGGGAGTGCTGGTGTTATGTTTAAATGTTTAATTCGTGGTGCATTTGTGCAGCTGGTGGGTACATGAAATAATACTTTCAAAAAGATACACTTAAGAGGAGTATGTAACTGGTTATGAAAGAGTTCTTGTAATTTAATATGGACCTATGAATACAGTTTCTTAGGGTTGTGTTGTTTTAATGGAATCAGATACAGGCTCAGTGTAAGTGTGGAGTGTGTAATTCACACCAGGTAGCACTGCCACCCAGGTCTTCTCAGATGCAGGTTGATGCCCATGTTCACTTCAGCCATGGGGATAAGGGGACATTTTAGTGAGAACAGTATGTATGCACAAGAACTGTTCTATTCAGATTACTTACTTTTTCTCTTTCTTGCTTGAATTAATGTGAACTAGCATATTTTGTTGATGTGTACATCCAAAAATAAGTTTTGAAGTGTTCTTTCTTTGGTACTAATTTCCTTGCTGTAAGTGTCAGAGAAGGGGAAGTTTTAACTTTTTTAAACCTTTCTGAATGGGTGGGACTTGCGAGGAACCACAAGGCTGGATTTGCTTAAGGGCCTCCTTCCCTCCCTTCAGGCCACTTGTGCAGGTTCAGGATGTGGTCAGCAGATGGAGCTGCAGGAGCCTTTATTGAACAGGAAGTATTTCATACTAATATTAGATCAGCAGCAAGCCTCTAGAAATACCTCTAATTTAGAAAAGCAGGACATGAGGCATTTTTCAAGGTTTCAGTTGTGGAATCTTCATAGTTAATAACTATTGCTTTTTGTCTCTGTCATAGGTTCTCTAGGGTTGAGCCTGTATGAAAATTAAACCTACAGAGTGCATTATCTTTGCAAATGTACAGATGTGTGTCCACGCCCAAGCCTGCTTTTCTTATAAGCAAACATGAGGGTTATGAGCAATGCTGTCCTGTCACTCCTCAGGTTGTCCTGAGTGTGGCTTATCAGAGTAAACCCTGGTCTCCTGCCCTCCCCTGTCACACCGCTCTGATGGATCCTCCCCTCTGGTGGCTCTTCTGCAGTGTTCCACAGCATCCTCGTGACACTGTGAGCCCCTGTCCACTGTGCATCCTCAGGTCCACAGCACAGTCTTCTGGTCTCATGAGTGACTGTTGGTTTTCCAGGACATGCACTTTGTACCCAGTTCTGTTCCTGAACATTAAAGCGGAACTCAGACATGCAGTTAGAAGTTTGCTGTTTTTGTTGGTGCAGCCCTGAAAAGTTGTTTGTAAAGTGTTTCTTAGTGAATCATTTCTTAAACAGAGGTAGTATTTCTTAAACATACGGGACTACAAAAACCCTTTCTCATGTAATTCATATTAACATGATATGGAACACACTTTAAAATTTTATTTTAGGGCCGAGCCCGTGGAGCACTCGGGAGAGTGCGGCGCTGGGAGCGCGGTGACGCTCCCGCCGCGGGTTCGGATCCTATATAGGAATGGCCGGTGCACTCACTGGCTGAGTACCGGTCATGAGAAAGACAAAAAAAAAAAAAAAAAAAAAAGAAATTTTATTTTAGGGAGTGTTTTTAATTACAGGAACTCAGCATAAATTCTTTACTAAGGTATATTTGAATCTAATGTTTTATAACATGAATGATTCATTTAACTGTCAGTTAATTTGAATTTCTGTATATTGGATTTTTTTAAGGCAAGATGTAGCTATATAGGCTTCAAGACTGTTGGCCCAGTTTTTGTAATCTAGTTTCTGTAGGAGCTGGGAGAGAGATTTACCCCTTCTCCCTTTTTTCTCTTACTGTTATCCCTGAACTTTTACAAGGATCTATGCCTTTTTGAAAAACTAGAGTTTGAGATATAATACTTTACTGTAAGATAAATTCTATCCAAGTGGGTCCCCTTGAAATTTGTACTGTCATTATCTTTGCTGGGTTGAGAGAAAGCCTTGATGTAAGCTGTGTTTAAGGCTTTTGTTGTACGTTTTTAGAAAGGACTAATAAGCCTTTTTCTTTTTTGATGTGTTACATTTATTTTCACTCTGTATTATGACAATTTCTTCATTATAACAGGAATTTTACCATAACAGTATTTGCTCAGTATAACTGTGTGCCTGTTATTATTTGACTAGTTCTTAGCAGCCCAATGTGTACTGATTTATACGAAAAGTAATTTCAAATACTCTATATAACATTGTTTTCCTAATACCAGGGATGCAAAATTGTAGCATGTGTTGTTCTTGGGAATAATAGAAATGTTCAGTTAGAAAGATTTGGAATGTGTGGCGTAATCCTGCCAACTACACCAATTGTAGACCTAGGGCTAGGGTCTGAAGCTCACAGACCCCTCGAGCTCATTCACAAACCCTTCACACGCAGGTCTATAGCTAGGTAACCAGCAAAAATGTCCTTGGAGCCTTGGTTGAAGAAGGAATAGTCTTTATTCAGCACACACCACTGTGAGCTAGGCATACCAAGAGAAACTCAGAAACTCCACCGCTACTGGCAAAGTCCAAAGAAAAACTGAAACTGAGCAGCTGCCAGTGGAGTAAACATGCTCTATTGTTAGATGTGAGCTTTCTGCCGCCAGCCTGCTTCACAAAGTGCAGAACACAAAATAGCTACAAAACTAAAAAGATACATTGGTGCACATGCATACTAACTCCACCCACATACAACTTGTTTATAAGAAATGTCCAGGGAGCCTGACTAAATTATCCTATTTTCCCCACAATCCACCCCTTAGGGTCCCTCACCATACAATCTACATGTTAAAAATCTTCTGCGATGTTCCCTTAGTGAGGATAAATGACCTGTTTATTTATACAACCTATTGTCTGTTCGATATGCCTTAATGTTTGTCCTATAGTTCTGTCCTTTAGCTGCACATGTCTGGTTAGTAGTTATCATTGGTGTGATTTTCCATGGGAATCCTGTAGTCATACTGATTTGAAGTTCAGTGCATATTCAGTAGATGATCACACCAATGTATGTATGTACTCAGTCGACTCTGGTGCAGTGCCCACAGCCAGAACACTATGGGCAAAAAGACAGAAGGGTTATTGGTACCAACAGGGGAAGTTTTTGCCCCTCTGGTAAGATACATGCCAGTTTGCCATCCTGAGAAAGAATGGTTGCAGGAATAGGTATCTTACCTGGTTTATGATACCATACTTTTATCTGCTGACACTGTGGGATCTATAGGTTCTACATGTAACAGTACAGGGGAACTCATAACTGGCCATAATGATAATACAAATGTGCCCTTTAGAATAGAGCACTTATCTGTTCCAGGCCATGTTACCTTTACTCGAGGAGGGCAGGCACTTGTCACCCAAGGTGAAACTTGCAAGCCTTCCTCTAATCCTTTTACCCAAGGCCCTATTAAGCCAACCCAGTGTAAATGGGTGCTTTTATTCTTCAAGGCCATTCCCATTGTACTGTCTGTCCCTGTTGCAAACAGGTTGGGGCTGGTAAGAGAATATTTCCATTCTTACCATATCCTGGCCTCAAAAGCTCATCTTTAGTAGTGACTTGCAGTTGTATAGGTGCTGCAGCCCTATACAACTGATCTTCCACTGGAGAGGGCCTGCCCTTGCGGGGTCTCTCATTTAGAATCCTTACTGTCAGCCATAACCACTCTGTCCACCCCTTCAGGGATGGGGGTTGGGCAGATAGCCTTAGTCCCTTTTTTAAAAGGCCATTGTACCATTCAATCATTCCCACTGCTTGGGGATGATATGGCACATGTAACTTTCACTGAATGGACAACTGGGAGGCCCACCTCTGAACCCTGTGTCCAGTAAAGTGGGTTCCATTATCACTCTCTATGACTACAGGCCGGCCATACATAGCAGTAAGGCTATTCGATGCCTTCACAGTGTTTACCTGGTCTGGGGTCTTACAAGGCCATATGAACAGAAGACCGGTAGCTGTATCAACAGCTGTGAAGATATATCTGAAATTCTCCGACCTTGGCAGTGGTCCGACTAAGTCCACCTGCCATTGAGTCAGGGGCACCCTTCCTTGAGTTATTTGCCCATCTGTATGGGTCCTCCACTGGGGGTGTGGACTGTCTTGAGCACACACTGGACAAGCACGACAGGCATTCACTACATCTTCCCATTTTATAGGCAGGGCCCGTCTTTGAGCTGCCATCCACATGGTTTTACTGCCAGCATGCTGCATTCATCAGTGTAACCACTGGGCTACATTAGTAGCTGGAGCTCTAGCCATCTTACCTTAGCAAAGGCATTGGCTTCATCATTTCCTGGACTGGCTAAGGGGAAGTGTCCTGTGACAAGGGAAAGAGTTACTTCTTTCTAATGTCCCTGTTCCCATAACTCTTGCCGCATGGCTTGTCCTCACAGGAGTCAGTGGCCTACCATCCACCATTGATATTTCCAAGTAGAGATACAAAGGGTTAAACTTTTGAACACAGCCTAGCTGTCAATACAGATGGTTAATGGCCCAGGCTCATTTTTTATCACCATCCATACTACTCTCAGTTCAGCCCATTGACTGCTTTGCCCTGTGCTGTTTTCATACCACATGGTATCTTTTGAGGGCTGGACAGCAACAGCTGTCCACGATGCTGAAGGTCCCCTGCTAGAGCCATCTGTATACCAAGTTTACTCTGGGATAAGTCCCTCTCCCGCATGGAAAGGTGTAACCTCCACCTCCAGGGGTAACAGTTGTGTCAAAGTTTCCTCCACAACCTCTACTGGGCCTAGCACAATTTACAGCTCTTTGGACAGAGGACTCATTGACACAGTGCTCCTTTGTTCTATATATGCTCCCTATTTAGACAGAGTGGGAGTCTGAGCTATACCCGTTTTAGGGTTGGTGGCCCATATGCGCAGACAACCTGTTATGGCGTATGTCGTCCTTACTAGGACTTTGGCAGTTCCTGTGATAGCTTCAGTGGCTATCAAGGCAGAATACACAGCTGCTAACTGCTTTTCTATTAGGGTGTAACGCACTTCAGCACCTTTCCAGAGCTGAGACCAGAATCCCACAGGTGTGTGGAATCGGTCTTGTCTCTGCCACAAACCCCATCCTAACCCCTCGTGGGTTATATGTACATCTAACTCAAAAGGCTTAGTGGGATCAACCTCTTATAAAGCCTGCACTTGCTGTTTTGCCCTTTTTGTAGCCTGGTAAGCTTGTTCTACTTCCTCAGTCCAATCCCAGGGGGCTCCTTTCTTTGTTAATGCATACAGTGGTCGTGCCATTTGGGCCATATGGGGTACAACAGCTCTCTAATACCCCAGAAATCCCAAATATGTCTGTAGCTGAGCAACGGTTGTGGATTGAGGGTATGCCTGTATCTTGTCTATAATAACTTCTGGGATGACTCTTGTCTTACCTGACCAGACCACTCGCAGGAATTTGACTGACAGCCCAGGTCCTTGCACTTTGTGTTCACAGCCTACCCACATTGTTCCAAATGACTTAGCAGCGTTGGAGCTGCCTAGGTTAAATCTGTAAGAGAATCAGAAGTTAATAACACATGATCAGTGTAGTGAAACATTGTAACCGTGCTGGGCCTAGTCCACTTGGCTAGGTCCCCAGCCAACAAACCATGACAGATGGTTAGGCTATGCAGATAACGTTGGGGCAATACTTGAAAGGTCCACTCTCTCCTTTCCCACGTGAAGGTGAACTGATCTTGGCTATCAGCTGAGATCGGAATGGAGAAAAAAGCATTTGCAAGGTCCAATACATAATGATAAGTCCCCAGCTGAGTTGTCAGCTGATCCATCAAGTTGTGAACTGAAGGCACAGCTGCATGCAAAGGAGGCATTACTTTGTTCAGTTCTCAGTAATCTACAGTCATTCTCCAGGTACCATCAGGAGATACCTGGCCATACTGGAGCATTAAATGGGCTCTGAGCTGGACGAATAATGCCAACTTTCTCTAATTCCAATATAGTGGCACTTATCTCTGCATGTCCTCCTGGTAGGTGATACTGCTTTACATTAACTGCATGTCTTGGCTTGGGTAACACCTGTGGGTCATGTTTAGCATATCCTTGTAACATAGGCTTTACTGTCCGTATCTGCAGCCAAAACTCTCCAAATGTTGTTTGCAGGTACAAACTATAAAGTACATCCATACCCAAGATGTATTCAGCTACAGGGGATATATGTACAGTGAATACACGAGGGGTTGATCTTCCTATGCCCAATGGCAATGACACGGCTTTGACCTCAACAGTATGTTCTCCATAGCCATCTATATGAACTGTGGCCCCTGGAAACTTATCTGGATTGCCATGTATCAGGCTACATTCTGCACCTGTATCCATCAATGCCAAAACACGCTGCACATCTGTCCTCGACCAGTATATTGCCAGTTCATCATGAGGCCTCTGGTCCTTGCCTGCCCCCAAAAGATGAGTACCTTGGCCTGCTCCCTATTCAACTCTGAACACTTCGTCCGCCTCCTTGGGAACAACCAAAAAGTCCTTTAAATCCACTGAACGTACCTTGCTACCTGTTTCTGGATGTTTAGTGAAGAAACGTTGTTCAGGGCTCAATTGCTGCCATAAGGCAAACAGAACTGCATTTGGCTGCTGGTCAGTTTTCTTTTTATCAACCTCTGCTGCAAGCAAGTCAAGCCACGTCTGCCTATGGCTAGTCTTGCTTGGTCCCTTTGGGATAAAGTATTTCTTTGGGGTTTGGTCTTAGCCACCTTTTGGACCCCTTTTGCTTATCTCCTCTCCTCTACTTCACCCAAGCTAGCTATCGTGGTTGTTACCTCATGTATAGGACAACCAATGTGTGGGGCCAGTATGGCCATCAGTGACCCAAAGAACATTGATGGGGCATTCTGCAGCACTATGTCTCTCATGCTGCCAATAAAATTTTCATCGTCCGGGCCACAAGTGTTCACATTAAACGTGGACTGCCACATCCCCAGCTCTCGAATTATTTGAACTAACTCAGCATACGTTTGCCATTTGCTAACAATCTTGGGCAGTTCTCCAGCATTTGCCCACATGGTTCGGGCAGCTGCATTCACCCATTCCATTAAGGAGTAATTACCTGGCCCTTGTGCGTACCTGCGGCTATTCTGCAGCCGCTGCCTCAGGGATGGGCGCATGGTGATGGAGGCCAATTTTTCCATCTCCTCACCAGAGCACATCACATTATCCACCCCTAGGTCCCATAACTGCAACAGCCAAGCAGCCAGCGGCTCCCCCTCTTTCTGCCAAAACTGTCTCCCCAAGTCAACTAACTCAACCTGGGTATATGGGACATAGGTGGTAAATTGGGTCACCTGTGGATTGCCCACTGTTTGTCCGCCTGGTCCCATAGGCTGCTTGTGTTTCACTTTCTGGTGCATGACACGTCCTGCCTGGGGAAGCATGGTCTCCCCCAACTCACCCACTGGGTTTGTCATCTTCCCTGGTGTGAGAAGCTGGAGTGGCCAGTCGCTGCATGTCATCCTCCAGGACATATATCTGTGCCTCCAACAACTCTGCTTTCCACTTCGAATCTGCCAGTAGCTGCACGTCATCTGCCAACAACTCTGCTTTCCACTTCAAATCCTGATAAGTTTGCAGCAGAGTGACCAGCAGCCAGGCTCTGTTCAGCAGAAAAGTGGCCACTGGGCACCACACACTCAAGGACAGCCACATTCCCTCCCCCTCCCAAGGGGTTTTCCACTGTAGTGCCTCATCTATGCTGACTTGCAGTGCAGTGAGCAGCAACCAGATCCCGGTCAACAGGAAAGTGGCCACAGGGCACAGCATGTTCAAAAGCAGCCACATTTCCTCCTTCTCCAAGGGCTTCTTGGCTCCTGTATCTGCTCAGAATCCTGCACCGACTACACCAGTTTTGGTGTAATCCTGCTGACTACGCCAATTGTAGAGCTAGGGCTAGGGTCTGAAGCTCACAGACCCCTCGAGCTCATTCACAAACCCTTCACATACAGGTCTGTGAGCTAGGTAACCAGCAAAATGTCCTTGGAGCCTTGGTTGAAGAAGGAATAGTCTTTATTCAGCACACACCACTATGAGCTAGGCATACCAAGAGAAACTCAGAAACTCTACTGCTACCGGCAAAGTCCAAAGAAAAACTGAAACTGAGCAGCTGCCAGCAGAGTAAACATGCTCTATTGTTAGATGTGAGCTCTCTGCCGCCAGCCTGCTTCACAAAGTGCAGAACACACAATAGCTACAAAACTAAAAATATACATTGGTGCACATGCACACTAACTCCACCCACACACAACTTGTTTATAAGAAATGTCCAGGGAGCCTGACTCAATTATTCTATTTTCCCCACAATAAGTTACAGAAATTTCAGCTGTTGACAGTTTCTCATGTATTTCTGTCCTAATCATTAAGAGGTGGAACCGACATTCAGTTCTTTTTACCTGAAATAAACTAAATCCTCATCTGTCCATGTGCTTTTTGCCTGACGGTGTAATTCAGTGCACCTAGCTGACTGTTGCAAAGCCTCACCCTTTTCTCGCCACTGCGCCCTCCACACACCTAAGTGGACTGGGTTCAGCACAAAGTCCGCTCCAGCGTGCCTCTCCCTGTCCTGTGAGGCTGTGGATGCATGTGCTTGTTTGCAAGAGGCTTATTGTCATAGCGTTTATTTTCAGGTAAAGTCCACTAACTGTCCTTTGTAAGGAGCGGTAGATGCCCATTTAGATTGTCCTCCAACAGGAGGCCCAGCATCCCCCACGCTGGGTGGAGTTTTCTCCCCTCTCGTCCCCATTTCTTTTGTTTCAGTCACTATAAAAGGAGACAATGATGTGAGAAGTCACTGGTCATTAAGCTTCTCTGTGGGTGGCCTAAGACTCCACTTTTTGTCGCTGAATAAAGTGTGAATAAACTTTGGCACTGAAAAAATTTGAAATTAGCTTAACGTGGATAAAATATTTTGAGAATGCAAAGTTTTTAGTTTCCTTCCTTTTTGCTTTAATGTTTCCCACAAGACTGTAACTTTATCCCCAAAATGTGAGCTTTGGTGCTTTCTCCTAAAGAAAACAAAGCACACATCTAAAATATTTAAAAACTAGTTTAAAATTGTAATGATTGCTATGAAGTTGTGACACTTTCATATACTTTTATTGCCAAATACCTGGGGGAGATACTACTAAATACTAAATTCTAGATCTTATACTTACCAAGATGAAAATAGCTTTGAATTTTGTGTCATGACATTAATAGTTCTCTTTATACTTTTAAAGAGAGAAAATATTTGGAAAATGACATTTTTAACTGGATGGAGGTTGATTTTAATCATAGCTGAATTTTGTGCTTGACCAGAGTTGGCCTGTGGGAATCAGCTTCTGTGTGGGTCCATGGGGAGGATGGGTAGAGTTCCACTGGCAAGCTGCCTTGCGGGTAGAGATGTTGGAAGACTTCACTTGCCTTGTAAATCTGTTTTACTTTTGGTGATTGCTTTTAAGCCTTCATCTGTGTGGAGGAAGGAGGAGAAAACAGTGTCTGTCTACTGAGTAGTGTCTTGTAGGGACAGAAGGATGGCTCTGGAGGTACCTCCTGCGGTGGAAATGACTGTCTGACAAACAGAGTGAGCTGTAGATTACATTAGTGCCTTTGAATCTAAAACTTTCTCTCCATTTTACATCTCCTCACCCACATGCCTGAAAGCATGGCTGTTCTGTCCTCTTTAACTAGATGGATTTTAAAAGTAATTTTATTTTGAGGAAGTTTATAGATGTAGTTCTAGCAATAATTGTTTAATGTCTAAGGTTATCATAAAACCAAGGCTTAGGATCACTAAGGACTAATGGTCTAAAAATGTAAACACCTAATATTTTGCTCCATGTTTGGTTTTTCTCAGCTTTACTAGTTAGCCTAAAGAGGCTGCACAGATTGAAAGAGAAATATAATGGGCTGTGGTTGGCAGAAGTGGGATCTAACTGCAGTGGTTGTGTTCAAGGGCGTTTCTTTTGTATTCATTAGTGAGTGTTTTGTCTTCTGACAACAGAAACTGCCAAGGAGACATTAGTAGACCCTATGCTCTGCACAGCATGTTGTACACACTTAGGCACAGTTGCTCTTCTCGTGCAAAGGACTTCATTTTGCAAGTGTCTGAGCACTTTGCTGGTGGCACCTCCAGGGCTTCCCAATCCCCTTCCTTCTCACATTATCCTGAAGCTTGAACGTATGAGAATCTACTGAGCCAGTCCCATGTTGATATGTTTTAAAGCTGTTGTCAATTCAGAATATGATCTTTGAAAGTAAGAGGAGATTTAATATTCCTCCATTTTTACTCTTTTAAAATTCCTCATTTAAGAAGGGCTGCTCAGGAACTAATAATAATAAGGACTTCAAGGGAATCAGTGCATTTTAATTGCTCTGCAGCTTTGTTGCAAGCTGTTGGATTCCATCACTTTTCATTGAGATGACCTGAAACAACAGTCAGGTTAGTGACACAGACTGGAAGCTTCCTAACTACGAGATGCTTCAGTTCAGATTCTCTGAGACAAATATGAGATGTCTCTCAATCAGATGCCATGTGTTGGCAGAAGCCATCAGGTAACGTGTAGAACAACAAGCAGAGTGGGGAGGGGGCAGCTGCCCGAAGGTCGAGCTTAGTTTTAGAAGATGATGGTGACAGTGGCATGTGTGCTTGGTCTTGCCGGCCAGCACCAGCCTGACCTGCCCTCACGCAGGTGAGGCTGTACCTGGTTGGCACCTGCATCTGCTTCCACTCCTGCGTTCTCAGCACTGCCCAACTTCTCTGTGTCCATCTGAGCCGTCTTTGGGGAGCAAGCTGTTCCACATAAGTGATTTTTCCAGTAATCTCTCAAGCACCTAAACTTTAAAAAGACTGTGTGTGTGTGTGTGTGTGTGTGTGTGTGTGTGTGTGTGCACTTTTTGCTATTTTTGTGCTAGTGTCTAACATTGTTTCTCTTATAAATCCCCAATTTATCTTATTCATTGCTCCCAACATTTTAAAACTGATACAGCAATAAAAATTAACCCCAAATAAAAGTCTGAGGGCTACTCTTCTATATTCTGAAAGGCTGTGTTGCAAACAGTCTAAACAATTGTGTTTGTAAAATATGTACCCAGCGCCTGCAAATGCATATAGTTGTAAGAAATGGTCTGTGTCCTTACGTAGCCTTGATCTTCTGGGAAGACAAGACCAGTACCTGAAACAGATTGAATGAAGAGAACACAGACCTGAGTGCTGTTACTTAGTCCAGAGAACACGGAGTTAAGTGCTCTTACCTCGTCCAGAGAATACAGAACTGAGTGCTCCTAGTCCAGAGAACATGGAGCTAAGTGCTGTGTACTTAGTCCAGGGAACACAGAGCTGACTGCTATTACTTGGTCCAGGAAACACAGAGCTGACTGCTATTACTTAGTCCAGGGAACACAGAGCTGAGTGCTGTGTATTTAGTCCAGAGAACAGAGCGCCCAGTGCTGTTACTTAGTTCAGAGAACACAGAGCTGACTGCTATTACTTGGTCCAGGAAACACAGAACTGACTGCTCTTACTTAGTCCAGGGAACACAGAGCTGAGTGCTGTGTATTTAGTTCAGAGAACAGAGAGCCCAGTGCTGTTACTTAGTTCAGAAGACACAGAGCTGAGTGTTGTTACTTAGTCCAGGTTAACAGTTTGGTGTTTCTGTAATGGTTCTGCTTCCTTTTATATAATAGCCAAGATGATACTCTTTGGCTCTGCTTAGTTAATAACTTAAGAGGGTTCTCACTGTGTCCACACTGTTAATGGACCTAACTTAGAACCTAGTTTGTACGTGTTAGAATAATAAGGATAAACAGTTTAATAAAGATAGCTTAATGTGGTTAACAACTAAAAAGATTTTTTAAAATGTTGTTTGTCTAATTTGAAAAAGAAAGTTATATCTCGTAGGTAGTTACCTGGTATTCTACTTTTTCAGGGAGTGATTGCTGTGAGGGAGGACTTTTAAAACTTAAGGTACAATATTTGCACCAAAATGTGTGTTTCACAAGGAGTTGTTTTAAGGTATATCACTTCTATTATACAACTGTAGACTTTGTTGAGGGGAAAACATCTATTCTTGATGAATATGTATAGTTGTGAGTTGCTATTTAAAAATATTTCTGCCAGCGCAGGAGGGGCTGGTACGGTCAGTGTGGTGGGAGGGCACTCAGAGCAGCCATGTGGGTACGAGCCCAGTATGACCCTGAGCTGTGGGTCCCACGGAGCAGGATGGCCTCATGCAGGTTTTTTGGTGGCGTGGTGGTGCACTCGTCTTTCATAGGGTGACTGGCCTTCTTGAGGACACTCGCTGCAGAGGGCACAGGAAGGTGGGAAGGAGGCTGTGTTTCTAGGTGGAGAGACGTGGAGGGATGCCATGCAGGTGAGTGCTAGGTGTGGGGGAGTGGGAAAGGGAGTGGTGACTGTGGCCTTGGTCAGACTGTGGAGGTGAGACGTGTCACACAGACCCCAGCAGATGAGGGTCTCTGCCACTCGTATGCTTTGCTCTTTGTGTGCCTGGAAGTTGGGCATGGAAGCATCCCCAGGTGGAAGGTGGGACCAGCAGGTGTCAGGTAGACCTGGAGTCTTGTGGGCAGCTTGGAGCTGCATGTAGAGTGGGGGCCTCTAGGAGGGCTGTGGCCAGCTGTGCAGGGGCAGCACGGAGTATGCAGGGTTGGTTAGGGTAGGTAGAAGTTTTCCCAAGCTGAGGGCATTGAGGGTATTTGCAAGGGCATAATTGTGATGGTTGTTCTTAGAAGTTAAGCCAGCTTTGGAGTCTGACCTGAATGGGGACAGGGCTGTCGACTTTTTGCTAAGAAAACAAGGACACCGTGACTTGAGTCCCTTCCTGTTGGTGCTGGTGTGTGCCGTGGGTCTGCATGTAATGCAGAGGACAGCAGAGGACTATGGGGCTTTGCAATCTTTTGGGAGTTGATTGGCATTGATGAGTCATGCTTTGTAATGTCTGAACCTTAGCTTAAAGGAGTATATGTTGGCCACAGCTTAATAAACTTAATAAACACATTTTCCCATTGCAATGTTTTATAGTCATCCTCCCCACCCCACCAGTACTGTAACACCCCAAATCCGACGGTGTGTCTGATGGAGAGGCGTGTTTGTGTTGCCAGTTGAGGAACCAGTTGTTCTGGTGGTTGTCGTCTGACCTTCTGTGAGGTCTGAGACACCCTGGGGCCTTGTCACTCACCCTGAGCTCCTCAGGGTTCCAGGATATGAAGGGGCTTTGATTATCCTGTGTACTGGTGCCCCTCAAATATCAGTCTCCAGAAGAGCAGACATATAAATGCATGAACTCCACATGTACTAAGAAAATAAAGCTGTGAGCTGGCGCTGGGTTGGCTCTCTAAAAAAACGCCAGGTGTTGGAGGGCTGTGACAACACCCCGTTCTGAACTTGTAGAAGTGACATTTGACTTTCAGCCAGTCCTCCCCACCTCCATGTGCCCCACGGTGCCTTCGGAGTCAGGTGTGGCTTGTTGAAACTCACTTGCTTCCTGGCAGTCGCTCAGTAACGCCCACTGCTGTGTCTGTGGGAGGGCAGCTGTATTTCACGCATGTTCCCTCCTGTAGGGCTCACCTCATTCTCATGCCACGGAGCCTGTTCTCGTGTAGGGCAGCCCCCTGCTGGACGGGTGGAGTCGGCCTGCTGCTGAGGGAGAGAAACACCTGGGTCAACCTCTTTATTCTACGAATGAGGCAGAGACTCCTCCCATAGTCGCTGCAGAGCAGAACAGGCGTAGGCCCCGCCTGGCACTCCCTGCTCCAGGGGCTTTGTTTGTGTGTCCGTCAAAGCCAGAGTGACCTTTCTTCTACTTTGCAGGTATTGGCTCATCTACTGATGTACTTGAGAGTAAAAATTTATAGTTCTTAATATACATCTGACTTTAATTTTCCTAATTATTCTGTTGAGTAGGGCTTGTATGTATCATAATACCTCAAAAGCTGATGTAAAATATTATTTCCTTTTGGAATATTTCAAAAACAAGTGAAGACTGGCCCCTGTAGTAAAGTCACAATGATACCTTCATAGACAGATCTGTGTACCTGTTTCCTCAGGAGAGGGGTGCCCACGCTCTTGTGGCCCTGCTTTTAGGGAATGCTCCCTCTCTGTGAACATCCTGGTCTGTTCTTGAGACACAGAAACATTATTTTGTAGGAAGCTGCATTTTGTGGTGGTGCCAGAAAAGCACTCTGCATTAGCGTTTCATGGTCCAGCATTTTCCACGTCATATATTTTTTTTCTTAGCCATGAAATTTTGGCAGACTGTTATGCAAAACAGTTTTGTGTCTCTGTGTGACTGGGAAGAGACAGCTGTTCATCCTAATGAGGAGGCTAGCATTAGAGTATTTCTGTTGATTGAGATCCACGGAGGGAGCAGAGTGTTCCAGATCAGGCAGTGGTGTGCAGTGAGAAGGCGCCTCACTGTCAGCTGGAAGTCCATGCTCGGCTGCTCTCCACGACAAGATAAATGAGTTTTGCTGGAGTTTGGCAGAGTCTGAAGCTTTTCCAGTGAGCGGTTGTAGCTTACCAATCTCCCCAAGGGACCCATGGTCTAAGGGTGCCTTTAAAACGACTGCCTCTTTGCCAGTTTTTTCTTTTGATATCCTACAATACCTGTCAAGATTGTGATTTATTAAAAACCTAATGTCTTTTAGCATTTCATTAACATAGGGTTAGATGATCTTTTGTTAAGGCTTTTCTTTCATTAATTTAGCAGAATGTTAACTGAAATTCAGCTTGGCCAATACCTCCTGAAGTGGGCATCTCTGCCTTCTGCCTTTCAAAGTTCTACCAGCAGTTGAAGTTCTTTGAGCCTTATTGTAACCTTTGCTCTTAAGGAATAGCAACACTTAAATTATAGTCAAACCTTTACACTGTTCTTTATTTTTTTACATAAAGAATTCAGGAGGGTCATTGGGTTGATTTTACAGATTTGACCCTCTCTACCCATTTCTCCTGGCATCATCTGTGACTGGGTGCAAGATGGTGCTTTTATGTCCCTCCAGGTGTAGGGCAGTGGCTTCCAACAGGGCGACTTTGCCCCCTGGAGACACTGCTGATTGTCACACCTGGGAGGGGCTCACTCCAGATCTGATATGTAGAGGGGGAGGCTGCTACACCCTGTTGTGTGCAGGATGCCCACCCAGAGGAGGTCCCCCAGGTGTCAGCTGTGAGCTGGGCACTTGTGAGTGTGGGCCGTGGAGAGGATTGTACCTTAGGAGGCAGAGGGGCTGTGTGAAGTCATTGTCCACCTCACATTGCTCCTGATCGTGTTCCTGTGGCTTCAGTGCATGTCAGATGTTGTTGTCAAGCATTGTTGAAACTCTTTGATTCTTAGCATCTTTGCAATGCTCTGATTTTTTAAAACTTTGTATTAATGCAGTGGAGCTTAGACTCAATTAGAACTTCATTGTGTCCATTTAAATTAAGAGGGTTTCTATACTGGGGCATTGTGCCTGGATAGCATGTCTCCTCAGGAGTCTGGGTGGAACATGGAGTCACATCTCGCAGAACAGCATCAGTGACAGCAACAACTGGTAGTTACACTGGACTTGCTAAATTTCAAGCAGTCGACGGGACGATGGGCCTGAGCCCATTTGGGGTGGATATGCGTAAATCGAGGATCTAGAGACCAAGCTTTAGTCCCTGAGAATTAGTGACTTGTGAAGATAAAAGGACACCTTACTTTACTGATGGGTGGAAGTTCACATGCTGGCATCTTGTAGGTGACTTAGCTGCTTCAGTGATCACTGAGATGTGCTTTAAGCCTCTGCACAGAGTGACCGACCTGTTTTTGTGGTCATGGAGACAGTGGCAGGGGTGAGGCCCATGTCTCTTTGAGAAGCTACTGCTCTGACATGTATGGGTCTGCTGACTGGCCTGAGGTCACGTGCTGTCTTCCTGGGTGGACTACTGGTGGGAGACTCGTTGTTAACACATGGACTGAAGTGGACATGAGGCACCGTACTCAGCAGGAAGCAAGTCCTGTTCAGGCCCGTTTAGGAGACAGTGATAAAGTGGGAACTCGTGTGCACATAATGAAAATCCAACATACTTTAGGAATTCCTCCATGGCACTTGGATCATGTTTTAAAGGATATGTATGTAAGTAAGGTTTCTCAGTCTTTAATTCACCGGAAAATTAAGGTTTTTATCACATTCTTTTTACTGAACTTTGCTAGTGAACAGAGGTGACTGAATTTAGTCTTTTCTTCTTCAAATGTCATTTTATTACTTTAGTCCTAAATATCTTCTAAAAAGTGGCAAGTTTCTTTTGATTGAGAGGGAGGTTAGTATTGCTGGTTAAGTGGTAACCACAGCTGCCTCTGAGATGACATCAGCTGATGGAGAGACATGGTTTTCTCTGAAGGTTTTTTTGGGTTTCTTCAAAGATTATCAGTGCAGCTCTAGTGATGAGATTGCCCCTTGTTTATACTTTTAATCCAATTTCACCATTAGAATATTTAATGTACGTAACACTGTATCAGACACCATGTATTTCCTACCTTTCAAGAGTACAGTTTATGAAATTGTTTAAGTAACAAATTAGATGAAACCTTTTTTTGTCTTTTCTGTTTCTGTAGCACTTTTGGTCTTTAGCATATGGTCCTTGGGTCTCCCCCTCTTACCATCTTACATCCTCCTCGTCCCATGAGCCCTTCACCCCATGCTCACATGCTTCAGATCATTTATGTGAGAAAGAAAATTATTAATTATTTTCTTGGATTATATAAACAAGTTCCAAGAGAGTGGTTCTTATGTTGAGTTTTTCTTCCCAAACTATTTTTTTAAAAATTGTGGTTAAATATACATAACAAAATTTACCATTGTAGCCATTTTTAAGTGTACAATCCAGTGGCATTAAGTACATTCACAGTGTTGTGCAACCATCACCACCATTTCCAGAACTTTTTCATTGTCCCAAACAGAAACTCTGTCCCCATGAAACTCCCTGTTCCCACCTTCCCCCAGACCCTGGAGACCTCTTTTCTGCTTTCTGTCTCTAAATTTGCCTATTCCAGGGATCTCATATAAGTGGGATCCTTCTGTGTTTTCAAGGTTCATTCATGTTGTAGCATGTGTTAGAATTTTCTTCCTTTTTATGTCTAAATGATATTTCATTGTTTGTATACACCACATTAAAAATCTATACATTGATGGACATGTGGGTTGTTTCTACCAAGGCTGTTGTCAGTAATGCTGCTATGAACACTGGTGTACAGATACCTGTTTGACCTGTCTTCAGTTATTTGGATATATAGCCAGGAGTGGAATTTTTGAATCCTGTGGTGATTCTGTGTCTGATTGTTTGAGGAACTGACACATGGTTTTTCATAGCAGCCGCACTGTTTCACATTCCCACCAACAGTGCACAGGGTTCTTATTTCTCTCACTGTGGTTGTGATTTGCATTTACCTAATGACTAGTGATGTTGAACATCTTTTCATGTGTTTATTGGCCATATGTGTATCTTCTTTGTAAAAATGTTTGTTGAAGACCTTTGCCCATTTTTGAATTGTTGAGTAGTCAGAGTAAGTTTTTCTTTGACGCCTATGTTCTGATTAAATTGATTGAGATTTGCAGTTTGGAATGGAATTTTAGAAAATTCTCTGCTATCAAGACCTAAATAAATAGAAATTTTGGCAGGTTCTATGTAATCCATATTTTTCTGGTAACTTCTCTCTGTCATTGACTAGATGGTAGAATAGAGTAGAACGGACTGTATTTTTCTAATCTGCTGAGAAGAAATTGGGTGTCCTTATTTTGCTCACATGGAGAGGATTGGAGAGGCAGGAGCAATGTGCAAAGCAGACGGCCACTGTGAGCCTGCATGTTTCTGGCCTCCCTTCACCCCTGTACTGTCTCTGGAAGCAGGATTGTGTGTTCAGTGTGCAGTGTGGGGGGACACATAGTTGATTCCTGCATCTGTACCACTGAGGTGTCTGATCCACCCCCTTTACTTGTAGCACTGTGACCTCTGCTGTGTTCACTGTGGGGGACAATGTTGTTTCGGGCAGCGACGACCGCACGGTGAAAGTCTGGGACTTAAAAAATATGAGATCCCCAATTGCAACTATTCGCACAGACTCTGCCATTAACAGGTAAAGTAAAGCTTTTCATTTCATAAGATGCTTGATGTTAAGTGGTTGATTGTGATTTAATGTCTTATTAATACAGATTTAGTTTTTAATTGAGCACTGGGAAAAGTGGTTTAGACTCCTAGGAAAATACATTTTATTCATCCTCAATGCAAATTCAATATTCCATAAATATTTAAACTTATTCAGTATAAGTATAACTAGGTTTTTGAGGTTGGTGTAGTGACATTTGTAAGACTAAGACTAAGCCACTTATGGCCAAATGTTGTAGGGATTTTGCTTACTTTCCATGAGGGATTGATCTTGTGTGGGGCAGGGTCTGTGTGTGCTCCTGTAGTTATATACAAGTAATGTGGTATCTTTTCTAATGCCATAGGCAAGTAACACCTGTGGTTGTTAAAATAGATTGTCTTGAAGTGTGAATAATATGGGATATCCTACTGCATCATTATCCATAAACTCAAAAATTCAGTGTCACTCTCTACACACAACCCACTTTTATCTCTTCTTTGCAGGATCAATGTATGTGTTGGCCAAAAAATTATAGCCCTCCCCCATGACAACCGACAAGTGAGATTGTTTGATATGTCAGGAGTGCGGCTAGCACGGCTTCCCCGGAGCAGTCGACAGGTAATAGCCTGTTAATACGTACCCTCCAACACATGAGAGGGGGGCTCGAAATTCCCCATCTTAAGTCATCGTTGCCTAACAGAAAGATAGTGTGAGCCATGTAGGTAATTTGACACTTTAAATATAAAAAGAAATGCGAAATTAAATACTTTGACCAAATATTTGAAATAATATAATTTCAACATGTAATAAATATAAAAATATTAGAGATATTTTATGTTCTTATTTTCTTACTAAGTCTTTGAATCATAAATTTTCACTGGAAATATTTGTTCTGTATTTAGAGTTTATAAAATTTAAAGTTCAAAAAGTAGAGTCACATACTCAAGTTGTTCCAAACCCATGTCAGTATTTCCCTGACTACCCTGAGTATCAGTTTTTAAGTTTAAAATTAAGTAAACTCGAGCATTCAGTTCTCAGTCTCACTAGCCATGTTGACAAGCTCATTAACACATGGGTTGGTGGCTGCTACATTAGGAAGCACAGTCTTAGATATTTGCAGTCGAGTTTACACAGACAGCACACGTCTGAAATGACAAGCAATTACAGCAGTCAGGCAGGGTGGTGGGAGCTCTCCAAGGTGGTGAGAAACCAACCAGAGAAACACCTTTCTGTGGCAGACTGTCACAACAAGAAGAAATTCCATTTTAAATGCTATTTTCTTATAAATTAAGGGATTGCTCCTTATATAACCTCAGCAGATGTGGTGTGGGGAGTTTGATGGGTGTTTCTTAGTGTGTGGTGTTCAGGCCACACCACCGTGGTTGTCTGGACTATGTGCCAGCTCAGGCCATTAGAATCAGAGTGTGCAGAGGGAATGCCCAGGAGCCTGTGTCTAGAGCAGTGCCTTGGGTGATTCTCCATGTGATGGACTCTGGAGTTAGGGCCAGAGCTTTAATGTGGTCAGGTGATGGAGGTAGCCGTGGTAAGTAAAACCTCCTCCACTTGTCGAGGCAGCATTTCTCCAGGTTTTTGTGTTCAACAACACAATCTCCACAGCATAATCGCTCTCTTGTTTTCTTTTGATCTTTTCGGAGTATCATCTTGATGTCTGTGTGATAAATAAGCCGATTTGTTGTGTTCTTTTTAAATCGATTTGTTCCCTGGCCTTCCATGTGCGTGTGTCCACGTGTACAATCCTGTGTGTCCCTGGCCCTCAGGCACTGCTTCCTGCTGCTCCTCTGCTGTTTGCTTGTTGTTGAGACGAGGCTTGTGTCATGGTGTAAAGCCTCAGGCTTTACAAGTCAGCTCTGCACTGGACGTGCACTTCAGAAACTGGAGACCAAGGATAGTAAAGGGAGATAGATTGTAAAGTGGGGATTTGCTATCAACAGAGAATTACCTTTTCTTTAAGTGGCATGAGCTTCCCAAAAACTCTGTTCTTAAGACCAAGGGTGTTTCAGCCATTCTTCTCTTTTATGGCTCATAAGTGTGCTGTTTGAAGTTAATTATTGATCTTTTTACTCTTTGAGTGCACATCATAGAAAAATTACACATGAGGAGGGCAGCCCCCTCTGCCTGGAAGTGGGCAGGAAGCAGAGCATGCTCAGGTTCCAGGGCAGGAGCCAAGGGAAGAACCTTCTTCCTAGAAGCAAGTGGGGAGTAGAGCAAACCTGGGATCCTGGGCAGGAGCTGAGGGCAGCCCCCTCCACACAGAAGTGGGCAGGAAACAGAGTACCTCCGGGATCTTAGGCAGGAGCCAAGTGCAGCCCCCTCTGCCTGGAAGTGGGCAAGAAACAGAGCATGCCTGGGGTCCTAGGCAGGAGCCAAGGGCAACATCACCCTCCTGGAAACAGGCAAGGAGCACACCCAGAACACCACTTCTATGCAAGTGGCCCACCACAGCCACTGCCACAGCCATGTCTGCTGCAAAAGTGGCTCAGTACCACAGCAGTAGGCACAGCCATCATGCAGGTGGTCCGCCAGGCATTTGACAGCATCAACACAAGGAAAGTCACCAGCAGAGACCAGAAAAAGAGGATGTCTCTCTCCTCAGTGCTCACTCCAGAGTAATAGAAGAAGCAACTGCTCTACCTGATGGCCAGACATCAATGTGGAGATACTAGAAATATGAAAACCCAACAAAATATGGCACCACTGAAAGAATACAGTAATTCTCTATACCAGACCTTATAGAACAGGAAAGCTTTGAAATGACTGAAGTGGAATTCCGAGCAACAATCTTGAGGAAACTTACTGAGATATGGGAAGATTCAGTTAGACAACATCATGAAACAAGAAAAAAAAATTTAGGCTATGAAGTAGGAAATTTACAAAGAGATTACAACCTTACAAAAGAATGTAGCAGAACTCATGGAACTGAAAGATTCACTCAGTGAAATAAAAAACACAACCAATAGCTTAAGCAGCAGACTAGAACAAGCAGAAGAAAGTATTTCTGCTCTTGAAGATAGTGTTTTTGGAATAACCCAGGCAGACAAAAAAAAAAAAAAAAGAAAAGAAAAAATAATTTTAAAAAAAATGAAGAAGATCTAAGAGAGCTAGCAGACAACCTTAAGCACACAAACATTCAAATCATGGGTGTTCCAGGAGGGGAGGAGAAAGGAAAAGACATTGAAAACATATTCAGTGAAATAATAATGGAAAACATCCAAGGCATAGGGAGATACATAGACCTTCAGCTCCAGAAGGCTCAAAGATCCCCAAACAGATTCAAACCAAAAAGATCCTCTCCAAGACACATTATAGTCAAACTGGCAAAGCTCAAAGACAAAGAGAATCCTAAAAGAAGCAAGAAAGAAGCATCAAATCATCTATAAGGGAGCTCCAATCAGACTAACATCAGACTTTTCAACAGAAACTCTACAGGCCAGAAGAAAATGGGATGATTATCCAAAATACTAAAAGAAGAAACCTGCCAGCCAAGATATTATACCCAGCAAGACTAACCTTCAGAAATGGGGGGAAAATAGTGTATTTTCCAGACAAACAAAAACTACAAGAGTTTACCACCACAGGACCAGCCCTACAAGAAATCCTCAAGGAAGTCCTGCATCTGGAATCCAGAAAACAGTAATCACTACCATGAATACACAGGAAAGAGAAAGAACAAAACCCACTGGTACAACAAAAATGCAAACGAGACAGAGACCAAATCTTACTACCACAAAAAACTGTAATGACAATGTAATAATGCTCTTGCTTTATTTCTGATTTTAGTAATTTTGGTCTTCTCTCTTTTTTTTCTTGGTCAGTCTAGATAAAGGTTTGCAAATTTTGTTCGTGTTTTTAAAGAAAAGCTTTTAGTTTTGTTGATTTACTCTATTGTTTTTTAATTCCCTATTTCATATATTTCTGTTATAATCTTTGTTATTTCCTACTTTTATTTGCTTTTGGTTTAGCTTGCTTTTCTTTTTCTATTTTCTTAAGGTAGAAGTTATAGGTATTTACAAGTATAAATTTTCCTCTAAGCCCTGCATGAGCCCTGTGTCCTATAAATTTTGATATCTTGTGCTTTGATCTTTATCTCAAAGTACTTTCTAATATCCCTGTGATTTTTCTTTTTACCCATTGTTTATTTAGGAGAATGTTGTTCAATTTCCACGCATTTGTGAATTTTCTATATTCTGTAATTGTGGTCAGTGAAAATATTTTCTGTGATCTTGTGTTTGTTTAATTTCCACACATCTGTGAATTTTCTAAATTTCCTTCTGTAATTGTGGTCAGTGAATATATTTTCTATTTCTAAATGTATTAAGGCTTGTTTTATGGCTAAAAAGTAAAAAAAGAAAAAGAAAAATTACTCATGAAATTAAAGTAACTAAGAAAAGTTTCACAACCCCTAAAAAAACCATAAATTGCTTGTCCAGGGGATTTTTTTCATATTTGATAACTGCTGCGTATCAGTGAATGTATTGTCTAAGTTGCATCTTAAACACAATAGAATGTCCTCTTTTAAATGTGGTTTACGTGGGGCCAGCCCGTGGCTCACTTGGGAGAGTCTGGTACTGATAACACCAAGGCCATGGGTTCAGATCCCTATATAGGGATGGCTGGTTAGCTCACTTAGGAGACTGTGGGCTGACAATAGCAAGTCAAGGGTTAAGATCCCCTTACCAGTCATCTTTAAAAAAAAAAAAAAATCTGGTCTATGTGGGTTACATAAATTTGCTGTGCAACATGTAACGTTTCCATTTTGAAACACAAATTTATGAGAATGTATTTGACTTTATTACATGGAGAGTATTTTCCCTCAAGAAAATAGGGAGTTTTGCATGTTTTTTTGTGGTCCTAATTCCGTGTAGATAATTTCATTATTAGTTATCTGTAAACATTCAGCCTTGTTGGAATTATAGAATTCTATTGTGCTTGGATTTTATTCTCTCCTAAAGTGGTATATGAAATAAATTTACTTTTAATATTAATGAATAACATTTAACTTCATTTTGAACTTGTAACTCTTCTTCAGATGTGGTTTTCAGTGTCACAGAACCTTAGCTAGAAATTTGTACTTGTAAATACCTATAACTTCTACCTTAAGAAAATAGAAAAAGAAGAGCTAGAAATTATTAGTTTATATTGTTCTAACTTCTTTCCACTGACTGATTTCTTTTCTTTTTTAATTGAAACGTAATTGATTGTACATATCTGTGGAGTACAGCATTGAATATCAGTATCTTTGTGCAATACGTGATGCTCAGATCAGGATAATTAACTATATTTATCATTGCACAATGTAATAATTTTTTATGGCCCTTTACCAATTTCTTGCTAACCCCCCTCTCTCTCCTCCTTTCCCACCTCTGGTGGTCTCGGTCCGTTCTCTCCTTTTGAAAGTTAAACGAATTATTGTGATTGTTGTTTCTTTCTGTCCCCTCCTTCCTTCCTCCCTCCCTCCTTTCTCCCACTTATGAGTGAGGACATGTGGTATTTCTCTTTCTGTGCCTGACTTATTTCACTTAACATAATTTTCTCTAAGTCACCCATGTTGCTGTGAATGGTAGGATTTTGTTCTTTTTTATGGCGGAGTAGTATTCAATTACGTATTCATACCACATTTTCCTTATCCATTTGTCCATTGATGGACATTTAGGTTGGTCCCAACTCTTGGCTGTTGTAAATAGAACTGTGATAAACATAGGACTGTAGGTATTCCTTTGACATGATGACTTCTATTCCATTGGGTATATACCCAGTAGTGGGATTGCTGGATTGTATGGCAGTTTTATCTGTAGTTGTTTGAGAAACCTCCATACTGCTTTCCATAATGGCTGCACTAATTTACAATCCCACCAGTAGTGTATAAGGGGTTCCCTATTTCTACATCCTCACCAACATTTATTATTCTCTGTCTTTTTGATACTGGCCGGTCTAACTGGAGTGAGATGATACCTCAGAGTGGTTTTGATTTGTGTTTCTCTGATGCTTAGTGATGTTGAGCATTTTTTCATGTATCTATCTGATGGCCATTTGTATATCTTCCTTGGAGAAATGTCTATTCAGCTCCTTTGCCCATTTTTAAATCAGGTTACTTTTTTTTGTTTGTTTTTACTGTTGTTTGAGTTCCTTGTATATTCTGGATATTAATTCCTTTTTGGATATATAACTTGCAAATATTTTCTCCCATTCTGTAGGTTGTCTTTTCATTCTGTTGATTGTTTCCTTTGCTGTGTAGAAGATTTTTAGTCTGATATAATCCCATTTGTTTATTTTTTCCTTTGTACCTTTGTTTTTGGGGTCTTATTCATATAGTATTTGCCCAGTCCTACTTCCTGAAATGTTTCCCCTGTTTTCTTTTAGGAGTTTTATAGTTTCAGGTCTTATATTTAAGTCTTTAAGCCATTTTGAGTTGATTTTGGTATATGGTGAGGGGTACAGGTCTAGTTCATTCTTCTACATATGGATGTCCAGTTTTTCCAGCACCATTTATTGAAGAGGCAGCCTTTTCTCCAGTGTATGTTCTTGTTGCCTTTGTCAAAGATCACTTGGCTGTAAGTATGTGGGTTGATTTCTGTGTTCTCTATTTTGTTCCATTGGTCTGAGTGTCTCTTTTTATGACAATATCATGCTACTTTGGTGATTATAACTTTGTAATGTAATTTGAAATCAGACAATGTTATGCCTCTGGCTTTATTTATTTTTTTGTTCAGGATTGCTTTGGCTATTCAGGGTCTTTTGTTGTTCCATACAAATGTTAGAATTGTTTTTTCTATTTCTGTGAAGAATGTCATTGGTATTTTGAAGGGGATTACCTTGACCTTGTAGATCACTTTGGGTAGAAAGGACATTTTCACAGTGTTAATTCTTCCAGTCCAAGAGCATGGAATGTCTTTCCATCTTTTTGTATCCTCTTTAATTCCTTTCAGCGGTGAGTTGTAGTTCTCATTGTATGGATCTTTCACCTCCTTGGTTAAATTGTTTCCTAGGTATTTTATGTTATTGGTGACTGTTGTTAATGGGCTTGCTTTCTTCATTTCTTTTTCTGCAAGCTCATTATTGGAGTATAAAAACATTACTGATTTTTGTGTGATTTTGTATCCTATAACTTTACTGAAATCATTTATCAACTCTAAGAGTTTTTTTTTGTAGAGTCTAGGTTTTTCTATATAAAGATCATATCATCTGCAAACAGTGGCAGTTTGACTTCATCTTTTCCAATCTGGACGTTCTTTATTTCTTTTTTGTACCTGATCACTCTTAAGCTTTTCCTCATTCAGGATGATATTGGTGGTGGGTTTGTCGTATATGGCTTTTATTGTTTTGAGATACTTTCCTTCTGTACCTAATTTGCTGAGAGTGTTTATCATGAAGGGATGATGAATTTTGTCAAGTGCTTTTTCTACATCTATTGAGATAGTCATGTGGTTTTTTCCTTGATTTTGTTGATGTGGTGTGTCACATTTATTGATTTGTGTATGTTGAACTATCCGTTCCTCCTGGGGTGAATCCTACTTGACCATGGTATATAAATTTTTTGATGTGTTGCTGTATTCTGATTGCTAATACGTTGTTGAGGAATTTTCCATGTATGTTCATCAGAAATGTTGGCCTGTTGTTTTCTTTTTATGTTATTCTTTGTCTGGTTTTGGTATCGGTGATGCTGGCCTCATAGAATGAGATTGGGAGAATGGCCTCTGTTTCAAGTTTTTGGAATACTTTGAAGAGAATTGGTATTAATTCCTCTTTAAAGATTTGGTAGAATTCAGCAGTAAAGCTAGTCCTGGACTTTTCTTTGTTGGGAGACTGCTGATAACTGCTTCAATCTTATTGCTTGCTTCTGGTCTGTTCAGGTTTTCTATTTGTTCTTGGTTCAGTCTTGGTAGTTTTTAATGTGTCCAAAACTTTATCCATTTCCTCTAGGTTTTTGAATTTATTGGCATGTAGTTGTTTATGATAGTCTCTGATGATTTTGTATTTCTGTGGTATGGGTTGTAATGTCTCCTTTTTCATTTCTGATATTTGTTATTTGAGTCTTCTCTCCTCTTTTTTTAGTTAGTCTAGTAAGTGGTGTCTGTTTTGTTTGTTTTCTTAAAAAACCAAGTTTTTGTTTCATTGATCTTTCATGTCATTTTTGGGTATCTATTTCATTTAGTTCTGCTCTGATCTTAACTATTTATTTTCGTCTACTAATTTTGGGATTGAATTGTTCTTGCTTTTCTAGTTTGAGGTTTAGCCTTAGGTTGTTTATTTGAAATCTTTTTGTTCTTTTGATATAAGTATTTATTGCAGCAACCTTCCATGTTAGTACTGCTTTTGCAGTATCAAGTTTTGGTATGATGTATCTTTATTTTCATTAGTTTCAAGAAATTTTTTGATTTCCTGTTTAACTTTTTCTTGGTCCTTCAGGAGCCTGTTGTTTAATTTCCATGTATTTGGATAGTGTCCAGAGTTTTGCTTGTTATTGGTTTCTATTTTTAATCATTGTGGTCTGAAAAGATACTTGAAATGACTTCAATTTTTAAAATTTGTTGAGATTTGTTATATGACCTAACATGTAGTCAATCCTGGAGAATGCCCATGTCCTGATGAGAAGAACGTATATTCTGTAGTGGTTGAATGAAATGTTCTGTAGATATCTGCTAGGTCCAGTTGGTCTAAAGCATAGTTTAATTCCTGTGTTTCTCTGTTAATTTGTTGCTTAGATGGTCTGTCCAATGCTGAGAGAGGGGTGTTCAGGTCCCCAGCTATCATTGTACTGGGGTCTGTCTCTTTCTTTAGGTCTAATAGTGTTTGCTTTATATGTCCGGTTGCATGTATGTTTATGATTGTTATGTCTTCTTGCCGGATAGATCCCTTTATCATTATAATGGCCTTCTTTTTCTCCTTTTTATGGTTTTTGGTTTAAAGTCTGTATAAGAATAACTACTCTTGCTTGATTTTGGTTTCTATTTGCATGGTATATCTTTTTCCATCCCTTACCTATTAGTCTGTGTGTATCTTTATAGGTGATATGAGTCTCATGAAGACAGCAATCCAGTCAGTTAGTCTGTGTCTTTTGAGTGGGAAGTTTAATCCATTTATTTTAGGGTTGTTATTGAAATGTTTTGTTTTACTCCTTGCATTTTATCCATTTTTCTTTGAATATTTTAAATATTTTTTGTTCTTTTCTTCCCCTTTTATTTTTGTCTTCGAAGTTTGTTGGTTTTTTGAGGTGGTAAGACTTAGTGTCTTTCTTTCTTGTTTGCATTTTTGTTCTATCAGTGGGTTTTGTTCTTTCTTGTGTATTCATGGTAGTGATTATCATTTTTCAGATTCCAGATTCAGAACTCCCTTGTTGTTTCTTGCAAGGCTGGTCCTGTGGTGGTAAACTCTTGTAGTTTTTGTTTGTCTGGAAAATACACTATTTTCCCCCCATTTCTGAAGGTTAGTCTTGCTGGATATAATATCTTGGCTGGCAGGTTTCTTCTTTTAGTATTTTGGATAATCATCCCATTTTCTTCTGGCCTGTAGAGTTTCTGTTGAGAAGTCTGATGTTAGTTTGATGGAGCTCCCTTATAGGTGACTTGATGCTTCTTTCTTGCTTCTTTTAAGATTTAATTTGCCTTTGAGCTTTGCCAGTTTGACTGTAATGTGTCTTGGAGAGGATCTTTTTGGTTTGAATCTGTTTGGGGATCTTTGAGCCTTCTGGAGCTGAAGGTCTATGTATCTCCCTATGCCTTGGATGTTTTCCATTATTATTTCGTTGAATATGTTCTGTGTCTTTTCTTTTCTCCTCCCCTCTGGAATACCCATAATTCAGATGTTTGTGTGCTTAAGGTTGTCTGTTAGCTGACAATCTCTTAGATTTTCTTCATTTTTTAAAATTATTGTTTCCATTTTTGTCCACTTGGGTCAGCTGACTGATTTTAAAAAGAGAAAAAACATTAATTTGAACTTTTAAGTAGTAGAGTGATGAAAGGGACTAATAATTTAAAATTGTTTTACTTTGGGGATAAGGTAAGTGACATTTCCCAGAAGTTTGTTTCGGGAAAGCCAGCTCTGTGGGGAGTAACAAGGAATTCCAGGGTAGAAGGCCCTGAGGTGTGGTCATTGTGATGTGTGAGCAGGTCCTAAACTGGGAGCCCCAGAACTTCTCATGTGCTGACATGTCTTATGACTATCCATCGTCGTGGGGAGTGTCTTCATGTATGTGTGTGTCCACAGTCCTCTCTTTCTGGCTGGTGCTGTTGTGGGGAACGCATGAGGCAGGGAAGTCCCTGTTGGGACTTCACCCGAGGTGACAATCATCAAACCAGGAGATGCAGCCTCTATCCTTCTCAACGGGCAGCTCTTTATTCTTAACAACTTTCCTGGGTGCCAGGTGGTCTTTTCCTTTACCCAGATGTTAAGAACCTGGTTTCACTGTTTCTATAGTGAATGCTGGAAATAATCTTTAGTTCTTGTCCAAAGGCTTGGTTTTACTACCAATTAATGGATGTATTATTTATTTATTTTTGGTGATAAAGAAGTAAGAGAAGATATCTTTTGTAGCCCTTTGTCCTGTGATCTTTCTCACAATTGCTTTATTTTTGTGGCCTATGGTAGTTCTTTCTCCAAATGTATAAACATCATTATATATGTGTGAATGTTTTGCAGAAGAAAATTTTGCGTCATTATCTGAGTGTTTCTTTTACCTCATAAGTCTCAGTCAGTTTTATTTAATACTGATTCTTGTCCTTTATTGTATGATGTAATGACAACAGTGTATTAGTGCTATCATTAGAAGAAATGCAGATGAATCCTAAGGCATTGCTCAGAGACATGCTAATACATATGCACTACTATATCACACTGTAAGGTTTTCCAATATTTTGGAGTCATTTTTTCAACATTCTTATATTTAACTTGAATTCTTGATGATAGCAGGAATCTACCTGAAAGGCCATTTGTTTATTCTTGTTTTATTTGGCACCAAATGTGTTTTTCTAGCTCCTTTATTACCCGAACCAATTATTCATTAAAATGGTATTTGAGGTCTTTCAGTGAATTTTATTTAATTTATTGTTAAATATGTTCCAGCTTTATTTATTTAAAATCTTCAAATTGATTACTTATTTTTTTCTGTTGGACTGTAATCTTATTCATTTTCTTAAAGAAAGAATCATAAAGTGCTTTTGGTATGAGCCCCACCAAATCCCTTCATCCAATCACATGTTCTGACCTCACCTCCACACTGGGACATTACCAACACATCCCTGGAAGCCTGGGGTCACGCTCAGAGTTTTTGGCTCACTTGGAGTAATCCTGTGTGTTAATTTTTTTTTTTTCTTTTAATTTAATCGCTTTGAGTGGTATGGTTATTAATTTGGCTGAAGTTTTATAACTCTTGTTTTAGGAATAATTCACTAATTTTGGTTTGTTTGGTTGTGAATAGGGCCACAGAAGGATGGTGTGCTGCTCAGCATGGAGTGAAGACCACCCCATATGCAATCTGTTTACCTGCGGGTTTGACAGGCAAGCCATCGGTTGGAACATCAATATCCCTGCCTTGTTACAGGAGAAATAAGGGCGCCCTGTTCCTAGTTCCCTCGTTTGCCATGGACCTTTGCCTGGTGTGGGCTTTCTGAAGTTAATCAGCCATTTTTGTGAGAGTCTGACCCTGGGAAGGGTGCCTCATATGTGCTCTTTCACGTTGTGCCCTGCTTGCATGAAGTGTACAGAAAGACGTATGATCCTGTTTTTATTTTTGTCCTGTGTGTGTACATTGGCATCCTCTGGTCAGTAGAAGTGAATCTCACCTACCATGTAGCACAGAAGATGCTGTGAGTTGTTGACATTGGCAGATGGACAGTCGGGCATTACATTTGTGTGAATTAAATGTGAACCTGTGTACCTATTGTGAGGCACAAGCAGTCTGTTGCATTTTCTGGAATAATTGTACGTATCTACCTTGTACCGGGAAGATTGCAGAGCTGTGTTTGTGTTGGCTAATGAATGACAGGGAAGAGCAAAGATTTCATGTTTACTTCTCTATGACGTTTTAGCATGTGCTGTTTTGTAATTCAATCTCACTTCTGATTTCTGTTACAGTTCTGTAAATATAACCTAGATTTTAGAAGTTAAAAAAAATAGCACAAAATATTGAGGTTGCAACGTTTGGAGAGTTTCTTTTGAAAAGAAAAGGTTTCTGTTCTTTTTATAGAAAATCATTTCAATCTCCTGAGGTCTCGTACTAGCAAATTCTAAAGTATAATGATTCTAATCACTAATTTCAGATATTAAGCAAAATGTAAAGCACTTTAGTTTATAGCTATGGTTATAAACAGTTTTTAGAAGGTTCAAATGACTTATCCACTAAATGTGACTTGACCTTTATATCCGAAGGCCTTGCTACCTGAAAGCAAAGTTTTATTTCCTGTCTACATCTTTGGTTTGCATATTTCTAGATGGGTTCACTTCCTTGGTGGTATTTGAGAGCCAACAATGCACATGAATGAGTACTACCTCAAAAGCAAATATTTGGAAAACTTTGGAGTCTCACAGTTGCCTAGCTGAAGCACTTTTGATTTGTAGTTGGAATACTGAGCTCAATTCAGAATGAAGACAGACAGTCGCATCAAATGTATCCTGGAGGTAGAAGCTCCTTCAGTTAGGCTGGTCAGGTGATAACCGTAAGAAATAGCGGGAAGCAGCAAGATGCTGTTGTCATGAGTAGCCGGGATACCTCTCAGTGCCAATCCTACTACTGCTTGAGTGAGCCTGTTACTCTTGCCTTCTCAGAAATTGCTGTTCATCTGATATTTGTAAGTTAATGTTTCTTGTTGAGTACAGTTTTGATAAAGAGACATCTCAGTTACTGCTCCTCATATTTTCAGTTCTTTAAATACATGTTTGGAAGCTGATCACGTGGAGAGACACAGGAGGGTAATATCTAAAACCTTCATGGTGCCCTCCCCAGTCCCATGATTTCACTTGTTCCGTGGGGATGTGGGCGGCACCTGGGCTGCTGCCTGATAGGTAGCCATTTGGTAAGATGTAGTGCTGTCCCTCGGAGAGCTTACAGAGTGAGAAGTGCCTCATTGTTGGCACCGTTTACCTGGGTCCTGCAGGAGCTGATCTTAGGAAGTTCAGATCTAAGCCATGCAGAATGCTTCCGCAGTGGCTGACAGCTGGCAGAGAAGGAGGGACCCAGGGATATCCCACGACGACGTAGTACAGAGTGGAGGTTGCTGACTGTAGGACAAACAACAAGTGCTTTGGAGTAATTTGATTTTTGAAGCTCAAAAATTTGCTGCATTTTTAAAGTCCCACTCTTTTACCCAACTGCACTTTTTGAGAATTGGAGTCAGGCTGGTCTCTATGGTTTATCAGGATTTTACGTTTCAGCTCCTGCTGTCTGGAGCACAGTTTGCTCAATGGATCCTGTATGTTATCTGGTATTAGCTGTGGCCTGGCTTTGCCTTACAGCAAGAGGCCTGATGGCCACACCCTCCCATTCCTGCACCTGACATCCAGTACCCGACTCCAGTGCAAGTGTTGTGTGCTGAGTTCTCGGGTTCCTCATATTTTAATTTGAAAGTCTAGGTGTCTTAGAGAGATTGTTAGGAACATTGAAAGATGCTTACAGATAGCTAAATCAAACTTAAGAACCAGATCTCTACCGGAGTAAAAAGTTTTGAAGCTTTAAAAAATATATATATTCATGATGGCCATTTAGGTCTGTGCAGACTAGTGGCCTTCACTGCCAGTAGCTGCTCTTCTTCTCATGAACTGGAGGGCCCCCCAACCCACACACCAGAAATGAGGCTCCTCAACTCATTCTGTGAGAGTAGGAGACCCCAGGGTGCTCGGGCAGACTTCTGGGGAGCAGGGCAGCACTTACTGTCAACCACTGTGTCGCCTGTCAGTGTGACCTCACCCCACTGCTGCTGTGGCCTAGTGTTGGTCCAGAGTCACAAAGGAGATTGGGGATAGTGTGCACGTGTGTGTGCACGTGTGTATGTGTGTGTATGCGCATGTGTGGCTAGCATTATCATGTTGTCAGCTACGTGTAATCTCATTTGAATCAGTGTTTGGAAATGGGGATGGTTTTGTTCTGTGTGCTGATATGTCCAGAATTTCATTTAATAATGGAAGGAAAACAGTGGTTACTGAATGATGTGTGTTGACATAGAATCTCATATAAGAGAGATGCTGTAAAAGGCAACACTGCACATCAGTGTCTGTAGAGTCAAAAATTCTGTACATATTTTGGAATCTGAAGAATTCTGTGTGAATCATTTGTTACTTAAATCTGTGAAAAATAAGTTTCTTTGGAGGAAAAATTATGCATTTGTAACTGTTATATGGAATCACTTGTTTTTATTGTATTGATGTAATTGTTTTTAAGTGTTCAGTGTCTTCATTGTAATATGAAATTCATTAAAACATTCATATTCCATGATTACTATTATAAAAGTTTTATATTATTGAGATCTCTTACTATTTTTACTTTTTTTGTGTTTTGCTTTGGTGGAACATTGTTAACAGCTGTATAAACATCAAAGTGACCTACCAGTTTACAGGGATGACACAGATGGCCCTCGATTTACAATGGGTATGTCCCGATAGAGCTATTGTGAGTTGAAAATAAGTTGAAAATGCATTTAGTACACCTAACCTGCCAAACATTGGAGCTCAGTCTAGCCTACCTTAAATGTGCTCAACTCTTATGTGAGCCTACAATTGGGCAAAATTGTCTAACACAAAGCTTATTTTATGAAAAAGTTGAATATCTTGTAATTTCTTGACTCCCATCTGAAAGTGAGAAACAGAATGGTGGCATGGTACTCGAAGCACAGTTTCTGCTGAATGCATGTGGTTTTTGCACCAACATAAAGTTGAAAAATAGAAAATCAAACCATTTTAAGTCAGGGATTGTCTGTTTTTCCCATTTGAAACATTTTAAGTTTAGACTTAAAAATCAGTTGTGTTTCCTATCCATTTCTTGTGCAAACATTAAATGATACATAATTATGCTTCTTCATCCCTCATCACCACCCCGGAAGTTTCTGAGAGGGCTAGTAATTAGACATAACACAAGTTTTTGGTAAAGTTCCTTAGGATCATAAAGTGCTTGTGCTGTTCTTATGACAGTAAGCTTGTTTAAAGTAAAAAGATTACAGCTGTAGAAAGCAGGCACTTTTTCTGTGGAGAGTGCAAGTCAGCACTGGTAGTGACTGCTTGTGTCTCGCTACACGCTGGTCCAAGTGGACGAAGCTTTGTGGCTGGTAGAGCAACCTCAGAAGGCATCAAGTACCTCTGGACTGTTCTTGCTTGTTAGTGGCTCCTTTTGTGGACTAGTAAAGCTCACTGTCTAAATTGCACAGGCATCAGAGTCTATTCGGACCCACAAAGGTAGAAATAGCTCCACTGATTACTTAACTTTGACTTTACTCCTTAAGTAGTGATTATTGTCAGAATTTTATAGTTACATCTTCAGTTGACTTAAAGGTTCATGCTGTATTAGTATGAAGAGTCAAGAAGAAAAGACTTGCATTGCTATGGTTTCTTTATTTTTTTAACATTCTAAGATGTGGAGCAGTTGTGGGTAGAGAGAGAGGGGAAGGGGGAGGAGAATAGGGTGGGAGGAGAAGGAAGGAGGGGGTATAGTTGAGGCTCATGGCACCTACCTCATTCCGGCAGGGGACCCCAGGGGGCTTCTGGAGGTGGCTGTCATCACTGGGCTGGAGGCAGATGGTGGGGGGGGGCATGGCTGAGGCTGTTGGCCCCCCCACTGCACTGGCTTGGGAGCCCCGGGTGCTTCTGGCGGTGGCTTGGTGGTCATTGCTGGGCTGGGTGAAGACATTGGGGGTGTGGCTGAGGCCCTCAGCCCTGCCCCTATCCTGGCTCAGAAGCTCAGGGGGCTTCCGGTACTTCTAGGTTTTATAAGTGTTCTTTGGTGGTGTTAGACTTTTACTGGTTAGTATCAGAACTTTGTCTCTGATCTGTGGGTTTTTTGGTTTTTTTCAGCTCTGTGTGTTGGATTGTTAGTTACCCCCACCACTTAAAATTCTGCATTGAAACTAATTTGTTGTTAGTGGCGGTTCCATCGTGTAATGGTTAGCACTCTGGACTCTGAAACTAATTTGTTGTCCTTTGCTTACTTCTAAAATGGGGGAACTTCCTAAGGGAACCAGCACTTGAGCTGTGTGGTTGAGCTGAGTTGCTGCTTTGCTGCTGATTCTCTGGGGAAGGCTTTTTGTGCAGCTCAGGTTTTAATTGTTCACCTTGTAAGCACCTCTGGGTCTTGTGAGATCCGGTACACCTGGGTTGTATGGAAATTCTGGTCTGGGCCTGAGTCTTTTCAACAAACTGCACCCCCTGCAGTTCTATATTCCTGACCAGTCTCCACTGAGTAGGTCTGTACTGATTGGAGGGAAGATCAGCTGTCCATGCTGTGCCCCAATGTTCCCCTGCTGGGCCCATATCCACTGCCCGCACTCCAAACACTTTCCATGGGATGGGCCATGTGCCGGTCCCTTGCGATGACTCACTGGCTCCTTTTTTCAGTTGTTCTGGCTCCTCACTCCTATGTGGGTCCATGGGAACCTTGTTAGTGGTCTTGCTGGCCTAATGGCTACCAAGGCCCATTTCTCCCCTGCCACCTCCAAGCAACTTCATACAAAGGGCCACAGATGTGGCTTTTGCCGGCTCCTGCTCTGTGTGCTCACCAGGGCCAGCCTTGAAGCAGCTGGAGCTCGAAATGGTGGAAGCAAGCCTTTCTGTCTCTCATCGTGGCTTCTCTGGCCTTCATGCACTCTGTAGGTCTCTCCTCCTCTTCCCTTGAGCTCTAGCGGCCCCAGCTTGGCTGTCATTGCTTTTTCCATTGCTATGATTTCATCAAATGCTGCTAAGACGTCTGTCTCCCTCACTACCCATAGATTTTCTGTTGGTTTTCCTCTAATAATTCAGAATTTTAAAAAGTTATTCCAAAAATTGGGAACATCTCAATTGTTATATACAACCTATAACATGTGTAGTCCATATTACAGCAGGAAGAAGGCTGAAAATGAAACCAAATTCTTGTGTAATTTGAAATTAATTTTATTAAAATATCTTTTGTTAAGACGCTTTTGGTCAAAATGAAAATAGACTAAACATATGTTTGGAGCTGTGGGAGATCTGTGTGAAGGACAAAGGACAGGGTTCCTTGGTGACCTGGTTGTGATTTGTGGGCTGAGAGAAAGATGGGGGAGCTGCTGCAGGTGATGTGGTCAAGGAGGCTTCTCTGAGGAGGGGACATTGGAGCGGAAACCTGGAGGTTAGCGAGGGTATCCAGGAAATGGCAGCAGCAACTCCAGGCAACGCAGTGGAAAGAGCTTGGCACGTTTTGGGAAATCATTGTGTCCGAGCGAAGGGCGGCTGGCCCGGGATGAGGCACGCACAGTCTCACTCTGAGTGTGGATTTCATTCTGTGTGCACCGACTTCTTGGTGGAGGTGGCTGGACAGGGTGGAGATGAGAAGCCACGCTGTTAGCCGGGGCAGGGTGCTGGGCAGTGTGGAGAGAGAACGAATTTGAGATCTATTTTGGAGTTAAAGCAGGCAGTCCTTGCTAGCTGGGAGGGTGCTTGATTCTATAGTTGAGCAGACATCTGTGAAAAGACTGTTACTGCCGAGCCTATGGCTTCAACTCTGCATGCATTCCTTAGTGCACCCAAAAGATGTTTCAAGCATGGACATCCTGAATGCGTAAGGATTTTTCACTTAAAAAAGATGAACAGTGTGTTAAGAAATTTCAGTCCCAATTTAGAGACATTAAGTTGCCTGAGCTCAATTCTCCTGCCTGTGCAATAGGGGTTTTGGCACCACAACTTCACAAACCACACCGTCCCCAAGCCAGGCACTGTGTGCTTCCCTCACCTGTTGGGTGCTCTCAGAGCTGTTACTTTCTGTCACGTGACTCTTTGCCTAGGCATAATTGTTTGGTTGGGGTGGGAGGGTGTGCCTAACCCTAACTGGCTGCAGGTGGTCTCTGGAGAGGGGTTGCTCTTGGGGCAGAGACATGTGCAGGTGGTCTCTGGAGAGGGTATGTTTGCAGGACCGTGGCAGTTAGGAAAGCACCAGTGATGAGTCTAGCTTCAGCCTGATTTATGGGATATTGGGAGCAAGAATCACACCATGTTAAGGCATGAGGGTCAGATTCATCCTCTCTGTCAGTCAGCCAATGGTTTGGGCTGCCCCTGGTTGTGAGGAGATACGCTGGCTTCTGTTTGGCTGAGAGCAGCTGTCTGGTGAAGGGGTAGCTGTGAGCCATTTGAAATCATCCCCTATAGCAGCTGACAACTGGGTGCACCTGTCTTTACGGGAATCTACGTTGAGTGAAAGCATGTCCACCACAGCCCACTGTGTGTCCTGCTCAGACCATTCCTTTCTCCCACTGAATTCTCTTCTTGAGAAGCAGGCACAGCTTCTCAAGGATTCTCACTGGTCATAGTTGTGGGAAAATTTCTAGAGAACTGGCTAGTGGGATGCACGACACCTCTCACTGGTGCAGTGTGTCATGATACCCCAATCTCCGTCTTCCATCACTGACTCCAGGTTCCCTCCCCCATGTCCTGTGGTGTTGATGCTGCGAGTGGGACGGCACCATTGGCACCAGCTAGACTTGCCTGATAGGGAGATTAGAGGCTCATCACTGTGGTGTCTGAGCCCCTTGTCCCCACGCTCTTCTCCAGCTCTGGTTGCTGTACTAGTCTGTTATAGTCAAAACTGGGCCTGGATTCACCTGAGTGGTCCTCCACCGTGACCCATCTGGTTTTTGCAGAGACCAGGCTGGTGAATCAAGGGGGTACATGAGGGGACCTCCTCTCCTGCATCACTTGTCTTTAGTGTGACTAATTCCGCCGTCCTCTCAGACTTGTGATATGGTTTGATTCACTATCTTGTTCTAAGAGGTGCAGTTTCTGGGACTCCCACCTGGCATTCCCTATTAAAACAACTCTAACTCCTACAGCTCAAGGAACCAATCTGAGGGTTCTGCCAACATCTAGAATCTCTGAGAATGTTTGTTGGTTATACATGTGGGAACCAGGAAAGACCCTGACGGTGTCTGTGGCTCCAGGTGATCCTGTGAGGTGGACCTGAGACAGGGCTCCATTTATCACCTGACGCCACAGGCCTCTACTCTGGTGGGGGGCCTGTCATGATGCATTTATTCCCTGGAGTATTGGAATCAATGTGGACATCATTTGCAGTGGGCCCCAAGAGGACTAGACGTTTCCCTGTCCCCTGTGTGTGGTTGCCCCACCGTTGTGGCTCTAAGGTCACACTGGGGAGGGCCTGGGGGCCCTGATCCACCACCTATAATGATGCTGCGGGTCTTTCCTCCAGCTGGCAGGTTCCCCAGGTCTCTCCTTAGGGTGGCTGGCCTCAGGCTTCTGCTTGTCCATTCTTCATTTGTTTTGATTTTGTGTGTGTTGAGTGACACCCTTGCTGACCAACCATCTGTCTCGCCCTGTGAACGCTGTGCTCTATGGGCACCACCACAGACCCTGCAGCCAGGCCCTCTGGCTGCCCACTCTGGCAGCTAGACCCTCCTTGCTTCCGACCATTGATTGCTGTCGCTGGACCCCAGGACTCTTCTCTGCAATCCCCATTGCCCCAGGGCAGTGCTTCCAGACTTTGCTGCAAACGGGAATCACCCAGAGAGCTTTAACAAGTCCAGATGCAAAGCTGCACCCAATACCAGCTGTTCTCCACCAGGGGTAAATCTGCACCCAGGGGACAGTTGGCCATGTCGGGAGACAAATTGTCACAACGGGGTAGGGGCTTCTCCTGGCATTGGAGGGTCAAGGCCAGGGTTGCTGCTCAACACCCTACAATGCACAGGATGGCTCCACAGCCAAGAATTATGCATCCCAAATATCAGCAGTGCCATGTCTGAGAAACCCTGGCCCATACCTAGCAAGCCAGACGTCTGTGGTGGGCACCCGTGACTCTGTCTGTAGAGATTGGGGACCGCTGTTTCAGGGACCAACTCTGCATCAGGGTCCCGGCTCTCAACACTGGCCTGGAGAGGAAGTGCTCAGGGGTCTTGCTCGGGCACCCTTGTGTCTGTGAGTCTTCAGTCACTGTCTTCTCTGTCTTCCCGTGTCTCTGTTTCATTAACAGAGGCTGACACTTTTCCTAAGCTTCTGAGCCAACCCAGATGTTAGAAGCATCTCCCGGAGGCCCCTGTCAGAGTGGGTGATGGGTAATTTTATGTGTCCCCTTGGCTGGGCCACAGAATCCAGTTTTTGGTCAAATACTGGTCTAGGTGTTGCTGTGAAAGTATTTTTTTATGTGAGACTAACGTTTGTATCAGTGGACTTTAAAGCACATGATCCTTTGTAATGTGGGTGGGCCTCATCTAATTGGTTGAAGGCCTTCAGAGAAAGACTGGGGTCCCCCAAGGAAGAGGAATTCTGCCTCCAGATGACTTGAGACTTGAGCGGTGGCATCAACTCTCAGCCTGCTGGTCGATCCTGCAGATCGTGGACCTGCCCGCCTCCATCATTGTGCGAGCCGATTCCTTAAATTAAATGTCTTTCTCTCTCTCTGTACATCCTCCTTTGGCTCTATTTTTCAGGAGAACCCTGAGTAACACAGATGTTAAATCTCGTGTGGTGGAAGAGTGCCCTTATGCATACAAACTTTCCTTTATCTGTCTTTATGCCCCACCTCGTGGTGCAGGGTCCTCGGGGTCTGCTCCCAGGTGTTCCCTCCCAGACCCCGCCAGCGTGTGCTAACAGTGTGGGAGCAGATCCTGCAGTTCCTTTGTCGTATAATGCCTTTCCTTGCTTAGCTTTCCACAGTCAGGACCTGTTGAAGGGAGACCCTGTTTCTCTGGCAGTGGAGGGAGGTGGAGAGAGCCTCATCTCGCAGGGAACATGCTCCTGTAAGGCTGGCACTCGTCTCCAGGCAGGTGGATCACTGCTGCAGGCCCACACGGCTTGTGTGGGGCTCAACCTGCTTGAATGAGTATCTGCTGATGTCCCCTTTCCAAGTCTTAGGCTCCTGCTCTTCCTGACTTTGGTGTAGGAGCTCTGCCTCAACTGGAGTTCAGCCTTCTCTGGAGTTCAGCCTTCTCTCACAGTCAAGTTCTGTGCCTGGCTTCTACCTCGCCTGCCCTCTGGCAGCAGGATGTGAGTGTTTGTTTAAATGACAACCAAAGAAGCTCTCTGACAATCATACTTTGCTCAAAATTGATCATTGATTATCCCAAGTATGTCATTTTCTTCCAGGCAACATGGTATTCAGCAATGATGGCTCAACTCAACAGTCTTTGTAGCATTGCTCAAATGCTGGAGATTTGCATGAGGATATGCATCCCCTTCCACCCACCTCTTGTTCAGTCCTCAACAGGCAGATGTCTTAACAGCAGCACTGAGGACCACCGACACCCCCTCTACCAATGGTGGGTCCTTTATTGATAGCCACAGAATTCTGGGACCGTTCTTGATAGCAGCTGTCTTAGATCACGCTCTCCAGGAGCAGATCCCGAGACAGAGATTGGGGCACGTGATTTATTGAAAACAGTGCTCCCAGGAGAGCAGCAAAGCCTGCCAATTCTGGTCTCAGCCGGCCTCTGGCTCCAGCCTTTTACCACGGGGAGCTCCGGAGCAGGAATTGTCCCTCAGCATTAGCTCCTTGCTGAGGCAAGGGGTCTGGCTTTTGCATGTCTCTGAATCGTCAGCTGGGGGCTGTGCCTGGTGTGGGGGAGGGAGTGGTTCATAATTGCCTGGGTGAGTGGCTTCTGCTTAGCTGAGGGGAGCCCTCCAGAGAAAAATGGTGGCTGTAACCCATTAGCCAGCAGCTCTCACAACAGCTGGGGAGCTGCGCACCAGCCGTCAGAGGGATCTAGGTTTGGCACCAGTAGTGCCATGACACATACCTCTCTGTAAATCACAGCTGAGGGCAAAGTCCATCTCCTGCCATAGAAAACAAAATTGCTGGGTATCTGTTTCTCTGGTCCTGTGTGGCTAGAGCACGGTGCGTAGCTCAGACACATCCACCTTTGGCTTGAGAGGCGGAGCACCTCTGGTGGGCGGGACCTGGGCCTGTGCCCTTGTCACGGCCCCATCAATGCACCTAGCCCATCCGCTGCTCATGGTCATCCCTCCTCAGCAGGCAGCTGGGGTATGTTTCAGATGTTTCTCTTAGCTCCAGAGCTTTAAGCTCAACTCTCCAGTCTGTCCAATAATTTTGTGGCCAATTTGCCTATTTTACTACTTTTATTGATCCCTGTTCCTGTGTAACAGAGCAACATTAACCTGTTACTGGATAATAAGAATCTTGAGTGATACAGAAAGAAGTTGGGAAGCGTGTTAGCTCAGTGTGGTACACAATGTAGGCAGCAGGGAGAGAGGTGAGCTGGCTCAACTGGTGACATGTTTACTCCACACGTGACAACCCACATCTGGTGAGCTGAGCTGGGCCTTTGCCTCTGAAGTGAGGCCAGGTTGGATCAGGTCCTCTTCTGGACACATCACTGGTCTTCAATAGAGGCAGAGATGCTGTGATTTTGGCACTTGAAATTTAGTTCATTTCAAGAAATATTTATCAGGCACCAAGTCTGTGCAAAGCATTGAACTAGTACTGGGGTTCCCAGATGGACAAGGAGCAGTCCCCAGCCGGAGGAAGCTACGGATGCGCAGCTCAGTGGGCGGTGTGTGTGCACATTGTCTTATGGGATCAGAGGGCTGACACCCGCCTGGCCCCAGGATGACCTCCCAGTGAGCGTGATGCCGGCGAGCGTGATGCAGGTGAGGCTGGAAGGCAAGAGTGGAGCTTCGGATGTGTGGTGGTTCATCGTTTTCAACCTGTTGCCAGCCCTGCAGGTTTTGGACTGAGCAAGCCTTCACGATCGTGTGAGCTAATTCTTTAAAATACATCTTTCTCCATATAGATGTACCCATCCTGTTGGTTCTGCTTCTCTGGAGGATGCTGACCAAGGCAATGCAGAATAACAGGGTGGGCAAGACCCAGGAGCGTCCAAGTCTATTGGCAGTCAGGCATTATTAGAGCACAAAGCATGTGAAATTCTTGGGGACAGAATTCGGTATTCTAGAAGATCATAGGTGTCTCTCTATGTGCTTAACACACTTGGTAAGTGGGGAGAGCCTCTAGCTAGGTCTAGAAGACCCTGCAAGCCTCTATGCCAAAGTCACTGTCCAGGGCAGCTGCCCGCACTGGTGGGCCACCTTGCCCCAGCCTCCCTGGGCCTGGCTGTCTGAACTCTTCCCAACAGTGTTCAGTGTTGGAGAGCACATCAGCATTTGTTTTTAAAGAAGCCATTTCAAGCCTATTTTATCATCAGCTCTATGCAGATCAGGGAAGTAAGACTTTTGCCTCAAACCAGGTGCTCAGAGGCAGCCTTCACGTCACTGTCACTGTAGCCTGGGCCCCAGTGTGACAACATCTGGCTTGCTGGAGGCCCCAGGGGTTTGTCCTGCAGGTCCTTTCAGGGTTGGGTTCTGGTCCCCTGTGGACTCCTGCTGACACAGCCCGTGGCTTGCGTCTGGAGAGCCCAGTGGGATGGGGGCTCTGGTCGTGCTTCGCCACAGCTCCCAGGTGCCTGTCGTCAATGGTGAGTCAGGGGGCCCGGCGAGCACACAAACTGGAATTGATGGTCCTGGCCCAACTGGCTCGAAGACCTGATGGCCAGGCTCCAGGGACACACCAACTTCCACGGAGGTGTCACTTGACAGCCAGGACATAACCCACTGCATCAGCTGGTAGACGGACTCTGGTCACAAGGGACATTTACCCAGTTAGTGTAGTTGAAGGGGAGCATAAGGAAAGTGATCATCATTCAGCAGGCCGCTGTGTTCACAGAACGGAACCAGCAGTGGCAGGTGTGCTTTCCAGAGAGAAAAGGGGAAGGGGGGAGGGGGGAGAGAGGGGAAAGGGGGCAGAAAGGGAGAGAGAGATGGTGCAGGAGTGGAACCTCCCTCTGCAGGTTGGAATGGCATGTTTCAGAGGGGCCAGATGACTCCTCTGCCATAAAATCTGGGTTTGGAGGACAACCAGAGTGCAGAAGCTGGCGTTTGTGCTGGGTGCCTGAACAGGTCTCCTCCCCCCGCTCCTCGTTGGGAGAACTGCTTATCCATTTGTTTATTTGTATGTTACTGAACACCTACTACATGCTGGGCACTAGAAACATGCTGATAAGTGAATGAGCAAACCAACCAAAAGAAAGTGGCTCCAGATCGTGGCCCTGTGGAGTGTGCTTTCTAGCAGGTCCCCTCCTGAAGGTTTGGGGACATGGTGCCACTGTGCAGGACGAAACGAGCCCAGCCGTCAGCAGGAGCTTGGGCTGAGTAAGAGGCTAGCTCCAAGGCCCCACTGACTGCACCCTCCTTGTCGTCCTGGCTGTCCTGTGGGCTCCCCCCAAGCTGAGTGCCCCTTGCTCTTTTGCTTGGCCGGCCTCCTGTCCCTCTAACTGCTCTGCTCACTTCTTCATGGGTGGACTCCCAGCGAGCCGCCTGCATGCACCCCTCCACTGCCTGTGTTGTTCCCACCTTATCTTATGGTGTCAAAACATTGCCCCTAACCTAATGGAATTTCTCCTTTAAAGCTCCCAGACATCCTGTTGGTCATCTGCGATATTATCCATGTCCTCGTACTGCTCTCTCCACAGGTTTCTTCTACGCGGTTAAGTGTCTCCCCGACGTGCTTTTTCCTCTTAGGCCAATGAAACTTACACTGCCCCGCTCTCCTCCTATCTCTGTGACAACTTATCTCCCTCCATGGATCCAATTCCTTCCCCAATACTTTCTGACCCTGGAAGCTGTCTTGCTCTTGCCATTAAAACCGTGGCATCTTTGAGTGGAGCTATCCTTAGGAGCATCTCACCTGGGCCTCCCACCAGATGTGTTCAGTCTCTGAAGAAAAGCATCTTTCAGTGTAGGAGGTTTTCTCTATATCTGACCCGATCCTTGCCACAACCCTGCAGGGTAAGTATTGCCCCATTTTGCAGTTGAAATCCCTGAAAGAGCAGAGTTGTCTGCCCAGATGTCACAGAGCTCACTGACAACAGAGCCAGGACTGCAAGCCAGCATCCCAGTCCTTCTGAGCCACTTCCTCACAGAGCAAGTCATTCATTTCTGAAGAGTTAGTGGAGATTGTTTCCCAAAGGTGAGTGCCAGATATGAGTCAAAACTCTCCTGCAGCAACCTGAGCTCTGTGCAAGTGGGGACCTTCTAATACGAAGTTCTCAGTGGGCCTAGCATTAGACTTAGCCAGGTGGTTCAGGATTCTGAAAGGCCAGGGTGGGGGGCAGCCGCTTTGGAGCAGGCCAGCATTAGTGTCCACCCTTATTGTCCTTGGTCTTCCTTGCACTTCAACTTTGTTGACCAGAAGACTGTTTCAGAAACCTGGCCCTTTAAGGGCAGTGGCTTTCTGAATTTCTGTCATCAAGTTAAACCTGACTAAAGGGACCTGATTTAACAGCTCCAAGGAGGACAAAGGCACTATCAATCACGGCGCTTAAAACCACTGCTCTGGCCATTTCACCGTTCAGCCTTTGTGCACACCTGTCGGATTCTAAGAATCAGAGTAGACTCCAGTTACTTTCCTTGGGAACATGCCCTTAGCTGAAACCTTTTACTAAGACAATATATCATAAGCTTCATGTTTCATGCCTTAAAATATTTTCAACAAGAAAGAAAAATACCACAAGAAGTGAGGCAATACTCCAGGAGAGGGCAGACAGGGACTCGGCCGGCTTGAGGAATGACTTGGGTAGGTTTGTAGAAGCATTGAGTTTAAGGAGGTTGCCAAGAGTCAGACCACTCTCGTTTCCAGACATGATGGCATTTCTCTGGTGGGAAGAGGTCCTCTGTGAGTGACAGCAAGCATTGGGTACCAACCCCAAAAGTCACTTCTGGAGACCATGACAACTGAATCAGGAGACCTTTCTCTCTTTTGGCGAACAAACAGTCCCTGCCACCAGACACTCAGGTTCTCAAAGCTTGGTGATGATTCAAACCAGATGACCTCTGACTTTGAGATTTGTCTTGAACCTTGTTTATGCTTTTGGGTCTCTAATTTTATTCCCTACTAATAGCCCCAGCTCCTAACTATCCTCTTTATTAGGGGTAACTTACTATAAGACTCAAAAGATGAGAACCTCTTTAGAACACTGGCACTCAACCAAGAGGAGCATGCCCCCACCACCCAAGATGAAGGGAAGGTCGTGGGGCATCCCTGAGATGTGTGCAGACCTCACTTCCACCTCTGTCCTCTGTGTGAGATCTCATGTGCTCTCACTTGAGTTGAGCCTCACTGTGGTTAATGTGAAATAAGTGTGGACTGAAAAAGGTAAGAAATCCCCACCTTGGCCTGCAAGGGGATGTGTGCTGGAATTTCAGACCCTGGGGTGGCTGAGTACTTTCAAACAGAAAATCTTACCTGTGATCACTCCACTATAGCATGCATTCTCTCTGTTCAGCATACTTGTAATATTCTCTATTCCTAAGGTGACAAGTGGAAAATAAAAGTTCTTTCAGCTGGCAAACTTATGTCTCTTTCCAGACATAGTTGTATCCAAACTTATATCTCTGGAAAGGGGAAAAATGTGATACTGGGAAAACACTCAACTGAACTCTGGAATGTTCAGTCTCTGTGGAGTATATAGAGCTGAGGCTGCGATATTTTAGGTATTTATTATGCCCCAATATCCATGGTATTAGTTTTCTGTTGTTTATAAATTACAGAATACCTGTAATTTATAAGAAAATGAAATTTATTTCTTACAGTTTTGGAGGCTGGGAAGTCCAAAGCTTAGGGGCACATCTGGGGAGGGTCTTCTTGGTGGGGGTTTGCTGTAGAGCCCTGTGGTGACCAGGGCATCACCTGGTGAGAATGGCAAGAGTGGGGTTTCACATGCTTCTTCTCTCCTTATGAAGCCTCTGTTCTACTCCCTGATAACCCACTAATCCATGAGTGGATTAATCCATTCATGAAGATGGAGTCCTGATGATCCAATCACCTCCCAAAGGCCCTACCTTTCAAGCACCTTCGTTAGATTTCACACCCTCTTAACACTGTCAAGTGGGATCAAGCTCTCACATGAGCTGGGTCCCTCTTAGCATTTTACAGAAAGGTGATCAGCATGCCTGTACCTCACCTGCTATGGCAAATGTGGGTGGAGAACTCAGAGTGTTTTAAGTGTTTACAGTGCTTTATCTTTTCACAGCATGGTGACATTCTGACTTCATGGATTCCCTTAGCAATCCTGTAAAGCAGTAGGATGGGGCTTGTTTCCCACACTTGACAGTGAGAATTTGAGGTGTGAAATCACGTACGAAGTGGGTCACTTCACAGTTACTGTGGAGGTGGCTCAAGGCTTGAAGTCTAAACTTTTCATTCCCCATCCTGGTTCATGTGAACACGGAAGGGTCACATCTGTGCTAGTGACCTTTGCTCAGGCAGCATCTCCTAATGGACACAATTATTATAGAAATTAAAAGGGTTTCAGAGCTGAGTGTGCTGTGTTTTTTTTGGAGTGGGAAGACATTGTGTGGACTCTAAGTTAACCTACACATCACGTGCTCCAGAGACCTCTAGAACTCTGCCTGATGAAAAAGGCCTGACCATCCAGGAAAGAACAATCTTACTTGATATTTTTATTCACTTAACAGAAACATTCTCTTATCACTGAAGTGCAATTTACAGAAGTTAAAGGCAAATTGACATATGTAAATCCATATTTTAAGGTTTTGGAATTTTATTTTTTTTACAAATATTACAAATGTACATCCATTGATACAATATTGCCATTCACTCATGCTTTTTATGTACATACCTTCAATTAAGAATTACTATTTATTAAGTTCATTTTGTTTACAAAATGCCGAAAATTAACTGGGCACTGCTGGGAAAGATTTTTTTTTTTAACTGATGCATATACTGCAGAGTGATAGAAATCTAGTGCCTGTGTGAAAAGAAGCACTAGAATCCAGACAATTTTATCTTTATTTTAAAAGGATGCTTCATTTCTCGAACTCCGATTTTAAAATGGTGAGTTGGGAAATAAGGTATTTCTTTCACCGTGGTTTGACATGTCTACATTTCCCTGCAGGAGTGAAGTTGGTTGGTCTGTATTTCTAGATCAGAGTTCCTTTGGGTGGGAGTTCACACTGAGTGGGCATGTTCCAGGAGTCCACAAACAGACTGCAGTGAATTGCTGTGGACCAGGTGTTGGGAGGACATGTTGGGAGCTCTGTCTGGCCCTGAGCGTAAACCTGCTGTAGATCAGCTTGGGGCAGCCACATGTCTGAGACCTCATTCCTCTCAGCCGTACCAGGGAATGAGAACAAAGGAACAAGAAGGACAGACAATAAGGAAGGTAGAAGAAAGGGGAGGGAGGGCAAAAGATGAGAAAGGAAGCCGAAGAGGTGGAGTGGCTGGGAGAGCGGGCAGAGTGGGGGCCATGGGCACCCCCGCTGGTTTCGCAGAGTTGAGGGGCGGCAGGAACAGCGGGGAACACAGCTCCGCTGTCTTGCACAGCCGTCTCTGACAGCCTGCATCTACTGTCTCTGGATCTGCTCTCACCCCCTCACCATCCTTTATCTGGTTCAGAATTTGTGGGAGAGGTTGGACAAGAGCCCCCATAGACAGTTGGGCTGCAGCTGCAGTGACGGTCAGGACCACGGACAGAGGGCAAGGGCCGCCTGGCAGGGCATCCGCCCTGCCCCACATCACCCGGGCCCCACCTGTCCCCTGCCAGGTTATCCCCCAAGCATTAGCCAACTCAGCCTGTGAGATGCAGGAAATACTGGCAAGACCTCAGAGGACGGGTGTGTCCCTGCTGAGAGCTGCTGATGGGGCTACGGCCTTTTCTGCAACACAGAGCTATTAATTTTCCACTCCAACCATGAACTCTGCAGAAACTCAAGGCTGGGATAGACTTTCAAAATGTGCAGGCGGTGAGTTTTCTAATCCTGGACGGGATTATGGACCCTGTAATCTCTACTAGGGAAAGGTGGTGGAGACACCAGCGTGGGGACATCGGGTTTTGCTGAGTGTTAAGTGAGACCTACTGAAAGAGGTGGTCATAGTAATCAAACAGCAGTACATGAAAAGAAGACTTTCTAACTTCCCTTTGGTCTCTGTTAGATGACATTTATTGTTGGTTGGGCCAAATGGACAGATTATTTCATTAGAATGGCTTCTTGAAAAGCTATATAAGTTTCTCTAAATTAAAAATGTCTACTTTATTTAAGTTTCAAATGTCTTTTTAATTTTTTTAAACAAGATACTATAGACACATCTTGAAATTTATAATCTAAAAATAGGATTTCATCAAAATACTCTTAACTGTTCTATTCTGGGCATTAATATACTATGTATTTACTGTTTATGGCTCTCCAGACCTAAATACTATACCAAAAAAAAAAAAAAAAAAAAGGATTTAACTTCATTAATAAGAACAGCTTTCTGTGAAAAGGAAATTATGTGGAAAAAATATGAGCTATGCATCTGTTTAAAAAGTAACAGCTTGACATGTTTGAGGAACAGTAAGACTCATCACAAAATCAGTAGTGGCATGACAGATATATACAGCCTTAAAGAGACTCATAGACTAAGAAGGAAACAATAGTTATAGACTCGCAAATCCTTTCCTTGGCAAAAAGAAAAACCAAAGAAATCCTAAATTCAATAACTTGCTATCGTGCATTGTTGTGAAACCTTGTGCTGGAGATAGGCGAGTACAGCCTGAACCGCCTTGTGGCCTTTCCCTCGGGCTGGGTCCTGTGAAAAGGCTCCAAAATGATCAGACACTGACCTTTTGACCAAGAACCAGCAGGAAACCTTAAACTGCCTATCTGTCTCCCCAGCAGGGAAGCAATGTGTGTTTTGGAGGCAGATAAAGATGATGTTGATTTTATTTGGATTTTCGTAGGAGGGCTAAATGGTATGAATACAGAACACAGAAGACGTGAAGACGGGGGACTTGGGTCGTTAGGTGTTTTGCAGCACAAAGAGAGATGAAGATGGCAATTTGGAGGCAGATTCGGCTGCACAAGTGCCTGGACGTTCCCCGACCCTGTGTTTGTCTTCCTTTAGTTTTGCTGGGCCATGTTGTTTTTCAGGGTGACTAAAAGTTACACACCATCTGTTTGTGTTTTGTTTTCCTTACACATACTTCAGATGGTGAAGTGTACGTGGGCTTGTCTCAAGACTCTCATTCAGCAGTCAAAAGGCAGGGTACAGCAAGCCTAGAGATTGTGCTGGGACGTTCTGAGTGTCAAGCGAGAGCCGCATCCTTAGGCTGCACCAGAGTCCTGTGGCCTGGCCTCCCGGTTGGGAGCAGCCTATGTGTGGCATGACCTGGCCATGGTGAGCCACCTCGTTTGGATCCCTGTTGGCTTCTGGAGTGGAGCTGCTGTCTTTTCATTCACCCCCAAATCCCCTCTGTCCCCCTTCCTCAAAGTCTGCCTTTTTTCAGTCCCTGGCTTCCCGGCATGCGGCTCACCTCTGGTTGTCTCAACACGCCTTCTTCTTTCACTGCCCAGAGCCTTCCATCTCTCACCCACTCTGACACACACCTCCATGGAAAAGCTCCGGCTCTTCAAACTTCTTACTGCATTGAAAACTCTTCTCTTACTAGAAAGCTTCTCTGCAGAACCTTATCTCTCCTTCCAAGGAGCCCCCTGTTGACTTAATACACTAAGTCCTTTGCCAGCATTTTCCTCCAGAAGTAGATGTTGATATTTTAGTAAAGTTTAGGTTGTTTCTGGAGAGCCAGTGCCTTAGGCAAAATGAATCATGATCATGTAGCCACAATTCGGGCACTGTGGGAATATTCATTATTGGGTAGGCGAGTTCTTTTTAAGTCCCTTGAATCAGACCACGTGGGTGGTGCCTGCTGAGCCTGTGTGTGGTGTGACCCATCCTGCATCCACGTGCAGTGGTTAAGACTGCTGCTGCTGTGCCAGCGCTGGTCTCCTCACTGTAGAAGTGGCGTTATTTGGAGCACATTGATATAAAGCAGAAGCACACTTCTTCGAGCAGCATCTCAGAATGTGAGTGATGTGAGGTTCAGTTCACAAATCTCAGAGAGGAACTGGTTGTGCCTCCATACTTTCAGAAAAGGGCTCCAGATGTCTGACGGCTGAGAGAGAGTGTTTAAGCTGCAGATCAGCTCTCAACTTTTTTGTTTCTCTGAGTTTCACCTTAGTGATATGTCAACTTATCAGAAATTAATATAAACTGGCCGCTTGATTTTAGCTTTTGCACTGAATTAAGGTTTCATTTTATATTCTTGATTTTTATGAAAGATTAACAAGTCATCTATTTGCAAAAAATTTTCATGTTTTTCAAAACGTCTTGAGAAGTTGTTTACTACAGTGCCCATTTTCTTTTCTAATAGAACTTGAGTGATAAATTTGATGATACATTAAATCTCAGGAAAAGTTCCTGTTTCCATGCTAAAACCTCTACTTCTTCTTATCTTGTAACGAATAGCTACAACTCAATTTATTCCTTTTTGCCCTATTGTTGTGATATATGTATTTATACTTAAATATGTACAGTATGATGTTACGTTTGCTTTCTTGGGGGTGGTTAGCTGGGATTCTAACCAGGAAGCCCACACTCCAGAGGTGGCTACTACTGTACTTTGCTATTTAGCATAATGTTTTTCAGATATGGATTTATTAAACTGGAGAAATTAGAAACCTGTTAAAGAGCACGATGAATGTTAGAGATGAGTTCTCAGTGGTAAAATTAAAACAATTCAAGGTGTATAGATGGACTAAAGATATGTTAGAGAAGTGTTTCACTTTTGCATGAATCTGGCAGCTCTGCTCTTAGGAATGGTGCTGGGGGGTAAATCCCAAATGGTCCTATGTCCAGCTGTGAACTGGAGGGCTCTGGTTGTCCGATGCCTTCTCTGGAGGTGACAAAATCCTGACTCTTGCATTGTGACATCTGCTTTAAGTAATTTTTTTTTGTCATGCAAGATGGTGATTGGAGAACCTAAAAGAATAGAGAGAGCTGGTAGCTCCTCAAACCTAAAGTAAAGGTTGTTTTGAATTTTTTCATGATTGCTTTCTAATAAAAATTTAGTTAAGAGTCTGAGACTTGGTTTCCTTATTACCTGATAAGGAGATTGCAGGGTAGTAGCTAACCCATATACAACTCAAACTTCAATGAGTAGATCATCTGCCAAAAGAAACTAAGAGCTGTGATTGGCTGAATGGAACAGTCAGTCACTAGGACGTTTAGAGATGGTCTCCTTTTGTCCTGGATCTTAGCTCATTAGTGCTTTGGATAACTGCTCCTTAGCTCTGCTAGAATAGTCTTCATATCTCTGGTCTCATTTAAGGTGTCCTTTAACATCACGCATCTCAAATCCTTTTTGAAGGGAGGTGGTGTAAAGAACCTAACTGAGTAATGAAAGTAACAGAGCATTCTTATTGGTTTCTTGGGGGAGGGGGGCATGGCTTTTCTCTTCACTTGTGGCTTGTCTTGAAATGTCACAAACTTGTGCTAGAGAGACCCAAGTGTGTCCCTAGAGAGGCGCTTAGACAGGAGGGGGATGTGGAGAGGGTGCCTGAAGCTCATTTCTAACTGGCAATGCTTCTGTGCCGCTTTTCAGGGCTGTGACTAAGCCCCCCCCCCACCCGAATAGATACTTTTCCTTTGACACTACCAGGAAGAGACGGAGCCACTGCAACAGGACTTGCACCTCTAGGTGTGGTGGACAGGGTTTGGGACAAGCAACCCGGGGAGGAGCAGCATGTTCCCAGTTCAAGTCAAGGTGTTCATCCAAACAGTGAACACGCGAGTGTTCCCGAGACACCAAAGGAAAGCGGAATGCAGAGAGCTGAGCGACACACAGCGTGGCCCCACAGACACGCGTCTGCTCCAGATGTTCCTCTCTGGTCATGTAGCAAAGGGGTCCAGTGACTTAGAGAGTCAGTAGAAACTGATCTTGCTCTGGCGGCTTCTGCACCCAGGTGCCCAGACCGGCTTTCTGAAAAGCCCTAAACAGCTGCTGTTTCACAGACTGGTAGGCGTGCGCCCCCCACTTGGCCTCACAGTACATGGAGGGCGTGTCCCCGTGGCTTGGTATCCGCGTGCTCAGCTGTGGACAGGAAGGAGAGAGTGAGTAAGTCGACCGCCAGTGGAGATGGGAGCCTCGCCAGGTGAGAGTTACAAGGAGACATCGGCTCTCGCTCTCAGCCTTTGCTTTTCTTTCTCTTCCTCTGAAACAAGAGGCGCCGTAGGTACATGTAGCTACCGCGTCCTACCAGGCAGTTCTACGGAAATGTACATGTAGCTACCGTGCTGCAAAGGTACGTGTAGCTACCGCGTCTTACCAGGCAGTTCTACGGAAAGGTACATGTAGCTACCGTGCTGCAAAGGTACATGTAGCTACCGCGTCCTACCAGGCAGTTCTACGGAAATGTACATGTAGCTACCGTGCTGCAAAGGTACATGTAGCTACCGCGTCCTACCAGGTAGTTCTATGGAAAACCCAGTTACTGAGCATACCTTGCTCTATCGGAAGTGCGAATAATTAACAAAATCAACACATAACTTGCTGCTATTAAAATTATAAGCTCTGTGAGTTTTTTTTTTTTTTTTCCTTTGTGGAAGAGGGTTGGGGGCTCAGAATGGGGTGGGGAACTGTGGATGATTGTGGGAGCCAGAACAGCCCTCTAGCAGGAGGGAAATAGGAAGTGGGTTGAGTTACACTGTTTGCCCACCAGAAGGATGCTTCCTCCGTCAGGTTTCTGAGTTATAACAGGCAAGGCTTTCGAACCAGCATAAGGCAGGAATCAAATATGGTTTCAATCCTCCCACGGCAGGAGGTGAGGAGGGGCATGGCAGGGCCTCCGAATCACACTGCAGGGTCTAACAGGGAGAGCCTGGAGTTCAGCATGCCACTTGCTGGCCAAGATGACCTCGAGCGTGTGCAAAAGGAGAGGCCCCTTGTGTATGGCAAGACAAAACTGGTGCCACCTGACCTCCCCATGTCTTTAGATGTGACACAAGGGAGTGCCCTGGAACAGCCAGGATGGAGGCCTCGGCCAGAGCTGCAGGACGCCTGGCCCAGACCCACATCCATGTGCCACCCTTGGGCAGAGGTGGAAGTGGCTGCCCAGCTCAGAGCTAGGATGTGTGACCTTCAGTGTCCTTTCAGCTGACGAAAGGTATTTTAGGCATCAGTTTTTCTGTCCTGTCCTACTAGTTAGTAATTTGACCACAATACTGTTATTCCTGTTTGGAGCCAACGCCTGGATAAAGAAGTATAGAAAAATCAGCAAAGCACTTTTATTGTTGGCTTGTTTTTCTGTTATCTTTCTTTTTTTGTGTGTTATAGTCTGGAAGCATGTGAACATGTGTATTTTGAGGCATAACCCAGAAATGTAGTTACGATCCATATTTACGGAGGAGAGAGCAGGCTCCGGATTGTTGATGCAGTGAGAAAGTGTAGGCTTTGGGTGGGGAAGAGATTCCGACCCTGACATTCTTCACCTGTGTAATTTGGGGGATGTAACCTAACTGCTCTGGCATCCGTTTCCTTACGTCTAAACTAGAAATGATGTCGACCTCAAGTCCTGGCACACTCTTCTCAGGTGTATGTAAAAACTGTTGGCACATGTCTGGCCACACTGAGCATTCACCAATAAGCCCTTCTTTCACTTGACTTCCTAGAGCCACTCTTCCTCAACTCCGATGCTGCTGATCTGGGGACCACTCTGGGGACAGCAGAGTCTTGAGTCTGCAAGGAAAATGCTACTGGCCTGGGCAGGGGGGAAAAGGAAACACCTTGGGAGCTGGCTTTGTGTCTTTGGTTGCCCTCACCACAGACCAAACAATGGCTGCTCCCATGAGCTGGCTCAGGCTCGAGCTTTCCCCCAAGCCAGCTTCTCCCCAGAAAGGACAGTGTGACCTACCCTACCATACAGCCGCGCCCACCGGGCAGAGAACACGTGCTTGCAGAGCCGCGACGAGCCCCCACAGCTCCTCCTTCCCGTGGTTGCGTTAATAATCTCCAGGTCTGCGCTGCCCACGACCCAGTTCACGCTGAAGTGGGGGGACTTTCCCGGCTGCCGCACCTCGGCGTTGCTCACTCCTGTCAAAAGAGGACGGGATGCAGCCAAGTGTTAGTATCCCCGCCCCAGCAGGGCTCCCGCGAGATCAGCTGATGGGAACAAAGTCTGCGTGGGAGCTCACGAGGTGTTCACACTGAACACCTGGTCAGTTTGCGGGGAGGTCACTGTTTTACCTGCAGGGACGGGGGTTGAAATCAAGCATGACTCTGACGTGCCTCGCTGAGAGTAACTGCTGGTGTCTGCGTTTAACCCAATGCAAAGGATTTTATGGGCCATTTTATAATAAAGCTCTGCCCAGCTTTTTCCCTTTCTAGAAATATTTGTCGAGGGAATTAATGAACAAGCAAAGCCATGAAGAAGCTACCTAAGTTCACATTTATTGGGCACCCACTGCATGCTCATCTCTGTGTGAGGCAAAAGATCCGGGGGTTGAACACCACTGATAGACCGTGAGAAAAAAACGAATAAAAACAACATAGGTCTAAGAGTGTGGGTTAGTTAATTAATCAAGCAGTGTGATCAGAAACAGCACAGGCTGCAGGATTTCTGAGAACTGGTGCAAAATGAAAATGTGGGGCTCCCAGTTTGAGAGCTTTCAAGAGTTTTGAGATGACAGAAGAGCATTGACCAAGCACAGGTTCCTCTAAGCTCACATCATGGTGATTGCACGGGTCACACGCCCACGAGGCTGGTCCTGTCCAGAAAGCATGCGTCTCTCCTTGTCAGACTGTACACTCTGAATTTTAGTGGGGACCCACACTCCTTGAAGCTGTCAGTTCACACATTCCCACCCTGCTCTGCAGCCTCGCAGTTTCTCACCGAGGCCCAGCCTCCCCCTGCCCTGCCACCCCACGATGCTCCTCCTCCCAATCAGGACTTCTTGGAGATGCTGGGGCAAAGGTCTGTCACCTGCAGTGAGCACCTGCTGGGACCTCCCCATGCTGGGGCTTTGGCACGAGGACCAACGTGCACTAGACTCTGTGCTGCACTGTCTTCTCTGGCCCCTGCCTGTCTTCCTCCCCTCTGAAATTTGCGAATCTGTGACCTTGGGGCACTTGAAGAATAACAGGCTGCAGGAATTTGGAGGCGTGGCCCCCGGGGGACCTGACAGATGCGGTCCATGCCCCAGATCTTTGTGGTAACCCCAGGCATGACAGACGTGGCCCCCATAAGTTCTGGGGTCTGCCATACGGCTGGGTCTCTGCTCAGAGCCTAGTGGTTCAGCCACCAAAGTGTGTAGAAGAGGCATTCGTCTCCTGTCTGTTCGCTTGGGTGAGGCTATGGGACACTCAGTTATATCCCAGAACCTATAATCCCAGAACCTTTGTCAGACGAGACACCCGCCTGTGCCTCCTGCACCTCTGACCTCCTGCAGCTGTGCCCAGCCCCCCACGATGCTGTCCCCAAACCCATCCAGTTCCCCTTTGTGAGGGCCAGCACCCCTCTCCAGCCCTGCCCCCCTGTCACCTCCATCTTCTCCACCAGCCCAGCAGACGTGCTGCATTTAGGCCACTGGAGAGCTGCTCAGGGGTCACAGTGAAGTCGCCCTGACCAGTGGTGGAGACGCCCAGGTGTCAGGACGCAGTTGAGTGCAGAGAACCAGCTGGCTGGGTGGGGCGTGCTCGTGGGCAAGCAGATTCCCTGAGAGGAGCTGTCCTGCACATGGCAGCACAGACCTCATCTAAATTCAGGGGAGACCACTCAGCTCTGGGCCAGAAAGCCACAGACCCCAGGATCCTCCTGTGGTCCACTCCTTCGCCCACAACCCAGGGGCTTCTTAGACAGAACCAACGCCCACTCCCAGAGCACACCACCCTCTGTGTTTGCATCTGCCACCTACACAGCCAGTTTCCTACACTGACAGTCAGCAGTGACCTTCTCCTGATCACGGATGAGCAATGTCAGCACCTGGGCCATTCCATCCACGTCAGCTCTTTCTCTTTCCTTGAAGTGATGCATGGTGGCAGCTGCCCACCCCCGAGAGCTGGGCAGGGGGACAGTCTGGCACGTTGGCAGCCATGGGCTGTCCTACTGGGCAGGGACCACCCGGGCAAGAGGCAGCAGCTGTGGAGGTCACCGCTCCAGATCTGCTGGCAGCCAGGCCGGGCACGACAGCCCTCCTCCCCAGCCCCCCTAGTCTCTGTGGTGGTCAGGACTTACCATGGAGGTGCAGAGCTGGCCTTACGAAGCTCTAAAGAGGACAGTCTCTGGTGCTCGTGCAGACACGGGGCCTCCTGCTTCCTGCAGGGCCTCCTCCCTCTGCCCATCTCCTCTCGGGTGTGTGTGTGTTTGTGTGAGTGCATGAGTGTGTGTGTGAGTGTATGTGTGTGTGAGTGTGAGTGTGTGTGTCAGTCTGTGAGTCTGTGTGTGTGTGTGAATATGTGTGTGTATGTGTGTGTGTGTGTGAGCATGTGTGTGTGAGTGTGTGTGTGTGTGTGTGTGGGGAGTGTGTGTGTGGGAGTGAGTGTGTGTGTGTGTCTGTGTGAGTCTGAGTGTGTGTGTATGTGTGAATGTGTGTGTGAATGTGTGTGTGAATGTGTGAATGTGTGTGTGTTTGTGTGTGTGAATGTGTGTGTGTGAATGTGAGTGTGTGTGAATGTGTGTGTGAGTGAGTGTGGGTGTGTGTGTATGTGTGTGTGAGTGCGTGTGTGTGTATGAGTGTCAGTCTGAGTGTGTGTGTGTGAATGTGTGAGAGTGAGTGTGTGTATTTGTGTGTGTGAATGAGTGTGTCAGTCTGAGTGTGTGTGTGTGTGAGTGTGTGTGTGTGAGTGTATGTGTGAATGTGAGTTTGTGTGTGTGAATGTGTATGTGAATGTGTGTGTGTATGAGTGTGTGTGACTGTGTGTGAATGTGTGTGTGTCTATGTGTTAGTGTGTGTGTGTTGGTGTATGTGAGTGTGTGTGAGCATGAGTGTGAGCGATTGTGTGAGTGAGTGTTATTGTGTGTATGAGTGTGTGATTGTGTTTCTGTGTGTGAGTGTGTGTTGGTTGTGTGTGTGTGAGCATGTGTGTGAGTGTGTGTGTGATAGTGTGTGTTTCTATGTGAGTCTGTGTGTCGGTGTTTGTGAGTGTGTGAGCGTGTGTGTGAGCATGTGTGTGTGTTATTGTGTGTGTGATTGTGTGTGTGTGAGTGTGTGATTGTGTGTGTGTCTATGTGTTAGTGTGTGTGTGTGTGTGTGTGACTGTGTGGGTGTGTGAGTGTGTGTGTGTGAGTGAGTGTGTGTGTGTGTGAGTGTGTGTGTGGATGGGGAAACAGCTCATGTTATAAATAATACCTGACACATGATCATGTAAGTCACATTATAGGAGCCCTATAGACGACTAAAGTACGAAATTGGGTCGTGACAGAGCAACAGCCTTCAGTGTCACTGAGCTTTTCTGGGACCCTAGGGTGGACGACTCAAGGCTGGAGGCCCAGGGCTCTTCAGGTTGAGGCAGGAACCAGGATTCCGGAGTCTCAGCGTCTTCCTGCAGGACCTTGGCAGGTGGCTGCTGTCATCCTCACTCTGCAACCTGTGTGATCAGTCCTGTGCTTTGCAAGGTGATGTGAAGGTCGCACGGGATGGGTGGGGGCACTTTCACAGCCTCAGTGCGATGATGACTGCTGTGTCCATGTGAGGGAGGACCTGCAGGCTGACTGCAGCTTGTCCAGTGCTCTTCAATTTTACAAAGTGTTTGCAGTGAGAACCAAAGATTTCCAGTTTACTTATAATCACCTAAGTGTGTCCAGGGAATGGGGCAACTAGCCCACAGGCAAAGGTCAGGGTTCCTTTCATGTTAAACATGTTCTGTGTCATTTATATGTCTGTTCATCATATGACCTTCATGCCTCTGCTGGAGACACATTGTCCACTGATACTTGAGGTTCTAGTTTAAGGATTATTTCTCCTCTCTCTTCTGCTTGCAGGAAAAACACTTCCCATTAGAGTGGAAGAACGCCAGTTCTCTTTTCTTTTTCTCAAAATAAATCTCCCATATAGAGACAGCACTTGGAATATTTACTAAGAATTCATGCCAGTAGTACAATTTTTGACATCACTGTAATTAATGACCTTAGCCAATAATACCCGAGGAGACAGAACCACGTGTGCCGGGCTCACTCAAGTCCAGTGTGCAAATCCACCAGCATGCAGTGAAACGTGGGATGACCTCACGGTCTAAATAGCACATTCTCTTTCTGTAGGACGGGTCTGCAGGGAGGGACACAGTGTGGCCGGGAGGCCTCCTGATCGCTGTGATGGATGAGGGATGTCAGTTTTCTCACTCAGATGCTGCCCAGCACCAGCCTGCCTCTTTCCAGAGTGGGTCGAGGCTCTGGGCCCGACCTCTTGTCCTAGGCGTCATGAAGAGACCGCTTTTATCTGCTTTTCCATTTTCCTGTTTCGGGACGATTCTCTCCGTTTCCCCTCCTCCTGAATCGTGTTCACATGGACCATCCCTGAGTGTGAGCTGGTGTTCTGGAGCTCTATTAACAGGTTGGTTAGGTTAGTCCAGTTCATTCTCTTATTTATTTTGGCCTGGGGAGACATTTGGCTTCTAAGGAATTTTATGCACATTTTTGAATGATCTCACCCATTATGTATTGATTTTATCATTTTAAATCAATTCCCAGGTTCTCACAAACACATGTAGAGGATATTCCAAGTCGCTCATACCGTGTTCATGCAGCATCTTCCCGGCCACAGGGGACTGAGCTTTTCAAAGTGTTTAGAGAGTGTTAGGGCTGAAACTGCTTAACCCCATGCTAAATCATATTGTTAATGATAGTTTTAGATAGTGCTGGCACAGACGAAGACATGCCTGCTCAAGCCTAGAAACAAAAGTCTGGCTTATGTTTAATATTTTCCTCTCTATGGCTAGGAGTTGTGGAAAGGCATAAATTCCTGGGGTCATTCTTACCAAACTGGACATCAACTGATTTAAGATGAAAACCAAGTCACAAAGACACAATGTATCTATAGTCACAGGAATACCCTGCTAAGACCTATTCCCATGATGTTCCTCAAGAGAATATGTCAGCACACACCTGGTGATCCAATCCTCTCAGAAAATATCATATTTCCTCCTTTCCCCTATTTATAGCATTAAATGCCTCCTGGAGATTATTCTGAAATCTCCATCCAGTGAAATATGCCAGCAGAGCAGAATCTGCTAGTTGACATGGGCCTCCATCCTCGTTAAGATCAGGGGAGAGAGCTTTCGTGGTCTGAACATGGAACAAGTGACCACTGGGTCAGCTGTGCTCCAAGAGGAAAGGAGCGTCCTCGAGAGTCAGCACTCAGAAATGCAGCACTGTGTGCAAACCACAGACACGCACGTACTAGGACGCTGGGGTCCTCTGCAGACCACCTTACCAAAGGTTCTGTGAACCTGCTCCATGACAGCCAGAAACTAAAACAAATCAGAATAACACTAAGCCACTAGGAACACGGGGGAGCTTTTGCCTTTAATGAATGGCAACAGGAGAACAGCATTGTACATTTTAACCGGGTTTCCTTATGTAGAGAAATTTGTTCTTTAACAATGTAGTACTGTGTTTGTTTTCTGTGGCTGCTATAACAGATTGCTACACATGCGGTGGCTTAAAACAATGGAAATCTATCCTCTCCAAGCTCTGGCTGTCAGACGTGTGAAATCAAGGTGTTGGCAGGACTGTGCTCTCTCTAGAGACTGTGGCGGGGAATCCCTCCTTCACTGTTCCAGCTTCTGGTGGCTCACGTTTTCCTGGGCTTGTAGCCGCATCACTCTGACCTCTGCCTCTGTCTTGAAACAGCCCTTTCTGTGTGTGTCAATCTCCACCCGTCTCCCTCTCATGAGGACAGCTGTCATTGCATGTAGGACCCTTTGAGACAATTCAGATCATTTCCCCAGCTCATGATCCTTAATTTAACCACAACTGCAAAGACCCTTTCTTCAAATAAGGTAATTTTACAGGTTCCTGGGATTAGGATTTGATATCTTTGGGGCCATTATTCAGCCCCCTATGAGCACTAACTTTGAATTTGGGAACTGGTCTATGAACCGAGTGAAGACTCTTTTTGGAGAAGGAGCAATCCCACACCTGGGTACCACTTTCTGGCAGAATGATGGCTTGCGGGTGAAGAGCTCATGGCCGCTTCTCTGTGCATCTGTTTTCCCTTCCCTCTGCACCTGTCTGCGGTGTGATGTGGACAATTGAGCCTCGTGGTTGGGGAGGCTGGCACCTGGTGCTGTGGTGCAGCTACCCAGGAGGACAGCTCTTGAGCTAAAGGGTCAGTTGTGTGGATGACCAGCAGAAGCACGTGTGGCATGCACACGCCCCTGCCTGAGTGGGACAGCCTCAATCGGGTAGGATCTCGGACATGGGAACTTGTGCAGAAAGCCCAGGAAAGGGCGAGGGGGAGAAACATGTCCCTGAAAAACTGCGTTACCTGGTGAAGAGTAGGACCTAGTGCCATTTTTTCTTTGGTAATTATTCCTGAGGGCTCTTGGATGTAACCTTGCCTACCTAAACAGTTTCTCTACCAGAGTAGTCTAGAATGCAAACAGTGCTAATAAAAGTTTGTTAAACCTCATACCTAACACAGAGATATGCTGGCATTTATTAATTTGTAAATATACGACACAACATGTGGGTTCTTCTTTTATGACAATTTCTAGAGTGGTATCTTATTTCAAAGCAGATCTGTATGAGGATAAGCTGGTCTCCAGCAGCCTTTGATGTGAATATTCTGCCAGGCTGGCTAATACAGAGAGGTCGGCTTGATGAGATCGTATGACCTTTCGTCTCACTGCACACAACTGAAGTAATAGGGTGGGCTCCAGAAATGGGCCAGGGTTGAGCATTGCTTCTATGGCTTGCTAGCAGCATGACCTCTGATAAGTTAATTAACCTACTACTGCTACCACCACCACTTCCACTATTACCACCATCACTATGACCACTGCTGTTACTAACACCATTACTTAAGAGCAGTGAGAGTGATCCACGATTCATCTGCAAAAATGAGCTTTATTATGGCTCACATAGCTATAAAAGATGTCTTACTTTAAGAAAATCCTTGTTTACCTTTTAAAAAAAGGCATTATATAAGTGAGACATCACAGCATTTCTTTAAATAGCTAGTGGGCCTACTATACTTAAAATGCCATTCATTTTCCCAAAAGTAAATTTACACAAGACATTTCAGAGATATAATTTTTACATGAAGTGAGGCAAGTCTACATTACAGGGTAACGTTATGTTTAATTTAGTGAAATGATAAAAGCAGCATGCTTCTAGGCATGCACAGAATCATAAAGTTGCAGAAACAGAAGGAACCTGTTGAGTTTTATGTACTGCCAGGTACCCTGTGGGCTTCTGTGCACGTGTGCATGTGTGTGCACACACCTCTAATGGAAGTAGAGCTGGTAAATACAAGGTGGACTTACAGACTTGGGTAACTGACCACTAAGGCTGTATTAGTGCCATTTAATTCATTATCATTAACATGAACATCATTATAATTGCCAGTAATTTTGTAGCTACTGTCTTGACTTAACAGAGCATACTCAGTGGAAAATATGGGAAATGTGCAAAGCAGCCTGGAGACAGTGTTAGAACTGAGGGGTGGACGATTTGTTCTTTCTGCTGTGAGATAGCCTCAGCAAGCTCTCTGGGGGCCTGCTAGCCAAAGGGGGAATATACCATATTTTAAAAAAACAGGGCATTACAGCTTTTCCGCTTGCCTTTCTTCATTCTATTGTTTGGATGCGGTGGTAGCTGGGGTGGTGGGAAGCGGGTGTTTGCAGTGCATGTCCACACCATTCATTAAGTTTGTGTGAGAGTCTGCTGGTGGTGGCAGCTGTGTCACCAGACATCTTCTTAGGAGAGTGGATGCTTCCCCTGATTTTCAGGGACTTTGTTCTGAGAGTCAACAGGAATGTGACCTTATTCATGAGGACAAATGACTGTGGTCTGTATTCCTCACAGTCTGCAATGCACAGGCTCACAGGATGCTTCCAAAGATGTGAAATTTGTGTGGCAGGAGGAAACAATTTTTATTTCTAACCTGATAATGGCATGATTCTCGGCTTCTGTAACAATTGTCATTATTTCAATATAGGTGGAACAAGGAGATTTTAACAGAATATGGTTGTTTGTTGTCCCAAATTATACATTTTTCGCTGCTGTTGTATCCAGAATGTAATAATATGCTGTTTCAAACTGAATAAAAATGTGGATGCTTTCTATTGGTCTTTATTCTGCATTATCCATTTGGGATTATTTTTCTCATGCCCAGGTAACACATTTCGTGTTCCCTTCACCATGAATCTGCTGAGCTGGGCCATCTCAGTGTTTCCTTGGAAATGTTCTCTCACTCTCATTTCGAAGGACTCTTTTGCCAGATATAAGTTTTTAAGTTGAGATGAATTTGCTGTCAGCATTGTAAGGATGCCATTCCACTCAGTTTTGTCTTCTAAGAATCAGCTCCCAGTCTGATTTAGCTCATTTGAAGTTAAATTGACTTTTTTTATTTTATGACTGCTTTTAAGATTTTCTTTTTGACTTTGTTTTTCAGCAGTTTTACTGCTGAAGATCTAAAAAATTTGTTCTTGAGGTATAATGTGCTATTTGGATCTCTACCTTGATGCTTTTCATTTTTCTTGGAAAGTTCTTAGTTATGATCTCTGTAAATATTGCTCCTGCTCCACGTCTTATCTCTTCTTCTGTAACTCCTATTACACATGTGTTGGACCTCCCCACTCTGTCTCTTACTGCTCTTTTGTATTTTCCCCATGTGATGCATAGTTTTGTGTGTCCACTTGGCTAGGCTCTAGTGCCCAGTTGCTCCATCAACCACTTGCCTAGCTGTTGCAGTGAGGGCATTTTTAGCTGTGATTATGTTTAATTTAGAATCTTTGAGTAGAGCAGATTACTCCTCATAATGTGTGTGGACCTCATCCAATCAGTCAAAAGCCTTAGGAGCAAAAACTGAGGTCCCTTAAAGAAAAAATTCTGCCTCCAGACAGCCTTTGGATTCAAGACCATCTTCCATTCTGGCTAGAATTTCAGCCTGCTGGCCTGCCCTGCTTATTTTATTTATTTATTTTTTTATTGAATCATGATTAATTGTACATATTTTTAGGATTCAGTGTTGACATAAGTTGGTCAAATCAACATTACTAGTACGTATATTGTTACAAATCGTACTTATTATTTATGGCCCTTGTCCAATCTCTCCCCCTACCCCCTCTAATCACCCTAGATTTCTTCTCTCCTTCTGCAAGAGTAATGGTTACTCTGTTGATTTGTTGCCTAGATGATCTGTCCAATGCTGAGAGGTATGGTCAGGTCCCCCAATATTGTCATAGAGCGGATGCTTCTTCTGTCACTGTGGAATGGGCTTTGTGGAGAGAGACATCCTCTTCTTTTCTTTGGTCTCTGCTGGTGACTCTCCTTGTGTCAATGCACTCCAGTGGCTGGTGGACCATCTGTGTAGTGCTTGTGACATCTAGCCACTTTTGAAGCAGTAGTGGTTATTGTGGTGGGCCACATACATGGAGGTGATGTTTTTGGCATGCTCCTTGGTGCTGGTGGTGTGCCTGGTTGTGGAGGTGGTCCAGTCCCTGGCTCTATGCCTCAGGCGTGCAGGTGGAGCCCCGAGGAGCCATTGGTGTGCCTGGTTGTGGGCGGGGGTTCCAGTCCCCGGTTCCAAGCCTCAGGTCCCCAGGCAGGCCCCAAGGTGCTGGTGATGTGCCTGGTTATGGGAGGATGGTCTGGTCCCTACCTCCATGCCTCAGGTCCCCTGGGCCAGAACTATTTTTTTGTCCTTTGCTTACTTCTAAAATGGGGGAAATTCCTGTGGGGACCAGTACTTGAGCTCTGTGGATGAGCTAAATTGCTGCTTTGCTGCTGTTTCCCTAGGGAAGGCTTTTTGTGCCGCTCAGGGTTTAATGGTTGACCTTATTGGTACTTCCAGCTCCCCAGAGACCTGGTGCACCTGGGTTGTGTAGAAACTCTGATATGGGCCTGTTTTTTTCATCAAACTGCACCCCATGCAATTCTGCATTCCTGACCAGTCTTCTCTGAGTGGTCTTGTGCTGATTGGGGGATGGGTCAGCTGTCCTTGCTGTGTCCCAGTGTTCTCCTGGTGGGCCCATCTCCCCCACTGCCCATGCTCCAAACACTTCCCATGAGTCAGGTCCTATGCCAGTCCCTTGTGATGACTCACCAGCTTCTGAGTGGCTCCCATTTTTCAGCTGTTCTGCCTCCTCGCTCCTGTGTGAGTCCATGGGAACCCTATTAGTGGTCTTGCTGTCCTGGGGGCCTTGGTGGCCCCCTTCTCCCCTGCTGCCTCCAAGCAACTCCATATGAAGGGCAGAGCTGTGGCTTCTGCCGGCTCCTGCTCTGTGCACTCATCAGTTCCAGCCTTAAAGCAGCCACAGCATGCAACGCTCTGAGCAGTTTTTTATTTCTCTCATTGTGGTTTCTTCCCCTTCGTGAACCCCATAGTTCTCTCCATCTCTTCCCCTGAGCTCTAGCGGCCCCAGCTTGGCTGTTGTTACATTTTTATAGCTGTAAATTGGTTGATTTGTGGGAGAGAGTAATGCTGGGGACCGTCTATTCTGCCATCTTGACCAGAACTCATCTGCCCTGTGTATTTTAGACTTGCCAGCCCCCACAGTTGTATGAGCCAATTCCTTAAAATAAAGCTCTGTCTTTCTCTCTCATCTATTTCAATCCTTCCTATCTATCTATAATCTATCCATCCATCTATCCATCTATTTATCTAATCTCCTATTAGTTCTGCTTCTCTGGAGAAATCTAATACATTCTCTTTTTGCTTCTCTGTGCTGCATTCTGGATATTTTATTCAGAACTATGTTCCAATTCACTAATTCTCTCTTCAGCTATGTTTCATTTGCTATTAAATGTATCCTCTGTTAAGTTGTTTTCTTTATTTCTGAAGTCCCCACTTGTTTCTTCTTTTTCTTCTTCTTCCCCTCCTTCTACTTCTTCTTCTCTATCTTTTATCTCTCCCCTAAATTTCCCATCTTGCTTTTCTAAAAGTCTCTGCTATCACATTGAGTGTGGTTATATGTAAGTCAGTGTCTAAGAACTCCAGTCTCTGGAGCTGTGCATCTGCTCCTCTGTCTGTCGTTTCTGCTGGGTTTTCTGCTTGGTTTGGTCTTGTCTCCTTCTGTGCCTGCTCATTTTTTTTTTGTTTTGTGGCAACATTCTACTTGCAATTTTTTGTAGGATTATTTTGAGCTAACTAGTGTAGGATCATCTTAATCTAAATTTAGGAGTGGGGATAATTTCAAACTGTCTGCACATTCTGCTAGGGCCTGCTTACCTGGGGTCCAGCCTCAGCCTGAGGATGCAGCTCTTTGGTGTTTTCAGTGAGGGAGCCCTTCGATCCTGGTCCTTATCCCCTGAACCTCTGGTGGCTGCAGAATCACCCTCAGCCTCCCAGATTCTCAGGGACTCTTAGGTGAAGATCTCACCAGCGTCCCTCTTCCATTCCCCAGATCCTGGCCTGATAATACTTCACTCCCTTGTTGGCTCTCCAGTGCCATCAGGAAGACTTTTATGTGTCACCACTAAGGTCTTTCAGCTGTCCTCAGTGTCCAGGGTATGGCACTACTGGAATCGGGATTCTCCAGCTTCACAGAATCTTCAAAGAGACATAATCTAATATGGCAACGTTGCACAAATTTTCTTTAGGTAGGGGCTTTAGTCCTTGTTGTTAAGTCTTGTGATTGACAAATATTTGTCTCTTAGCGTGGTGTAAGAACTGTAAATGGTCTGTGTAGGTGAAGACATCCTGGCAGAGATGATACAGAAAATGTTCATGTCAGACACAAATATTGTAAGTAGAATGTTGCCACAAAACAAAAAAATGAACAGGCACAGAAGGAGACAAGACCAAACCAAGCGGAAATCCCAGCAGAAACGACAGACAGAGGAGCAGATGCACAGCTCCAGAGACTGGAGTTCTTGGACACTGACTTTCATATAACCACACTCAATGTGATAGCAGAGACTTTTAGAAAAGCAAGATGGGAAACTGAAGGGAGAGATAAAAACTGAAGACAAAGGAGGAGGAGGAGTTTTGACTCCAAGAGTAGGACTGGGACCAACGAGTGATGTCTACCAAGAGGCTAATATTAGTTCAAAACAAAAGGGAATAGTTCAGAACATTAGTCAGAGGTATCTGAAGAAGGGATGGTTTACCTCAGCAGGTGTTAAGTTTTCTTTCACTGTGAGCCGGGGAATAATTGGGTGAAGAGAGTCTGGTGTTGTAAGATAATGGGGGGAGCAGAGGACTTCTGGGCACCCCGCTGATCTGCCCAGCACCCTGCCTACCCTACAACTGCCTTGGTCACCCTGTTGAGGGCAAGGCCCATATGACCCAGTCTTGGATCTGGGAACCAAACGGTAGTTCAGAGCAAACTCAGATTATTTACTTGGTGTTTCTCAAACACTTCAAAGATGATACGAAGTCCACAGCGATGTCTCTCGAGGAGCCCCCTTCTCTCCTGCCCACTCCTCCATGTCCTGTGGCTGCAGCCGGCCTGTTTCTCAGGACCTCGTGGACACCCTCCTCCCCACCCCTCCTCGTCTCTTTCTGCCCCGCTCACATGCTGTATTCTCATTCCTTCAGGACTTCTCTCGGACGTCACCATCTCAGCGAGAGCGCTCCTAACCCTTTCATTTAGAGTCAAGGGTCACTTTTTAATCCCTCTCTGGCTTCATTTTTCTACAAAGCACTTATATTTTGTTTGTCCATCTTTCCTGCTAGAATGATCACCCTGACGTATGGATTTTTGTCTGTTTTAGTCACTGCTCTATTCTTAGTGTAAGATTGTGCCTGGCATATGGTAGATAATCAATACTCATTTGTTGAATGATTAAACGAATGTCTGAATTATGTTTACCAACTTCCAGACAAATGGAATGTATTGACAACAGACATATTTTCCTCAGAGTAAATGGTAAAATTCTCAAGACTAATGTAATTAAGTTTGATGTTTAAATTCCCTTGAGAAATAATTTCTTAAAATCATGATGGAAATTAAATAAAAAATAATTAATACACAAATATATTAAAAAGAAGTCTCTAGAAGACTAAAACAAGGTTTTGCTATAATTTTAAATTTATCATAAGCTATATGACATCTAATTTGTTTAGGGAGCTTAGTGCTAATCTATGGAAATGTCTTCTTAGACAGTTCTTTGCTGAATTATTTTTGGTCTTTATGTAAAGATACTAGGATTGCTTTTGGATTATTCTAGAAAGATTTATATATTTTTTCCTACCAAAAATTCCTTCAAGGGCACAGGAGGACAAATTCCTACCTCTAGTGACTATAGACAAAGCAGCCTGCTCAAAAATTTTTTTGAAACTCATGTGTTTTATTCTTAACATTTAAAAAAAGTTAGTGGGTTACTCCATAATATGCCTGTGCTTGTTTTAATGTAAAAATAATATTACAAATTACTTACCACCTGGATAAAAGAAAATGTTTGCCACTACCTCACTGAGGTATTTTGAAAAATACTGTTAGTGATCATTAATTTCAGAAATTTCTCCTGAATTAAAGAGGCTGACGCTCCATATAAGATTCTTCAACTTAGTGGGACAATAGTTTGAAAATTTGGACTCTGCAAAAGTATGGATACAAATGGCAACAGAGAGAGATGTGTAGGATGCAAACAATAAGTGATATTGGCCAGAATTTACAGGCTATGGGTGGTGAGCATTTTGATAAACATTTGATAAACATCAACGTCTTTCTGACAAATTACGTTGCTATGAAACATGGAAGCCTGAGAGGGCTGCGGGGCCCAGCTTGCCACCTCCACTATATCAGGAAAATGTGCGCCATGAAGAGGGACAACTGATGTTCTCCTCACTTCATCCCCAGCACTGCCAGGCTCACCCACCAGCGTAGACTAAGAGTCTTAAACAGCTCGTGGCTCTTCCAGCCGAAGCCCTGGGCCCACCTCTCAACTTCACAATCGTTGCCAGGCCCTCGCTGGGCTGTAGAAATACTCACAGGCTTATCTTCAGTGTGGACTGGGAGAGCTCAACATGGACAAACGTTATCTGTTGAATGTGCCCTTAACGCAAAGAATTTATCTCATCCAGACTTCCCACTTTTTTGTGACTTTTTTTCCTTGATGAAGAAAAATGAAAATTTGGCCTTGAGGTTGAGAGCTCAGACAAGCATCAATGTCCCCAGCATGGCAGAATGAGCCAGCAAAGTCACCTTCTAGTTCATGTCACGTTTTTCTAAAAAGATGAGTATTTGAACCACATAATTTTTTTTTTTTTTTTTTAGCTTAACACAACACATTTACTATCTCTGTTTCCATGGCTCAGAGTCTGGGCACAGCAAAGCACAGACTTCTATTAATTATTATTCTCACCATTTTTTTTTTACATTATTGAGTTCACTGAGAAAGACCCAGAGCAAACCCTTTCTTCTAACTGTTCTCCAGCAACGACACAGCTTTTGCTAAAGGACTCAGGGTTCTCAACAGCCTTAATGTGGGCTTCCAATCCTGAAGCTCTGCCATGGATTTAGCTTGGTCTGTGCAGAATTTTTCAAGTAAGTCTTTCAAGAACATTAATATGCATCCTCTGGCTGTGTCAATGAGGGTGTCTTTTTCAGCGTGGCTGCTTCTTTTTAACCCAGAACCGAGTCAACCGTATCTAAACTGCAGAGCTTCATTTTACTGGTACACGAGCTTCCTCTCCTGAGGCAATTCTGCCAACTGACCTTGAGGGAAGCTTCAGGCAAATTTCATGTGCTTGTTCGAGTGTGCTTTTTATTGTTGTCCTGATGCAAGAGCTCGCTGTATTTTGTGGCAAGATATTCTGATAATTTTCTTTCAAAGTTTGCATGATAGATTTTTAAACGCCCATCAAGAGCAGGGCAGAGTCTGCTTTGGGGCTGCATGCAGGTGAGGCATGAGGGGAGGTTCACTTGCACCGTGCGGTAATGAAAACCATATTCTCAAGAAGTACCTGACATAGACCGCAAATTTAGTTACCTGCACTGGCTGTGGTAGGGACAGGGGTTGCCTGGGCGGGGGTAGATGAGGCATCTTGGCGCTTTGCCACTTGACAATATCAGGTGGTTCTGAATTTCTCTAATTGTCTGTTGTTAAACTCACTGCTTTACACTCCTAACTCAAAACTCCTGTTTTCATTTATGTTGACACATTCCCAGATGAATGTATAATTTAAAAGGAGCATTGAAAGGAGACTGAATGCCCAGGAAGTTATGTGCTGGCACCCGAAGGATGGATAAAAGCCACTCCCTCCACAGTGGTGTGGTGAGGAGGGTGTACTTGTATTTTTTATTTCCTGTGCTTGTGAAGTTTAAATGAAGTCTTCCCTGGCCTATGAGCACAGAGGGTTGGGGACAATCCAGGCAGGCGGGAGCAAGGAAAAGAGCGTGAATGACACTCATTGAAACAGACGAAAATTCTCCTGAATTTAACTTAGAAATTTAAGAACTTCACTAAAGATGTGGGGCACCCAATATGGGAACATTTGAATTTAGTTCCAAACCAGTAATTCTAGGTCCTTTTGGGGTCTTCTCCAGAGCTGCTTTTGCTGCTCAGCCACTGTAAGTAATCTTCACCATATCAAGAAAAGACAGGAGGAAAAAAGGAAAAAATGAAAGAAAGAAAGAGCTTGACCCTCGGCCCAAAGTGATCTTTCATCAGAATTACTGCAATTCTTGACCATTTAAAAAATACATATAATTTTGTGGACTTCGAATTTGAGGCAAATCTTTCCATTCCTCCTCACTTGGCAGTAGAGGCATTGTCAGCGGGTGTCCAGGCTGTGGCAGGAGCCGCAGTGGGGCGTGGCAGCCGAGCTTCCGTGGGCTGGCTGGCTTCTCCCTCACAGCTCTTCCTTGGTTGGATGTCACCACCTCTTCTGCTAGTTTTGCATTAACAGTATGTTAGTCTGTTCCCTGTTGCTTATAACAGAATACCTGAAACTTGGTAATTTATGAATAAATGAATTTTATCTCATACAGTTTCAGAGACTGGGAAGTCCATGGTCCAGACGGTGCATGTGGTGAGGGCCTTCTTTCTGGTGAGGGCTCCCGGCAGAGTCCCATGGTGATGCAGGGCATCACGATGTGAGAATGGTTGAGCAAGAGAGAGCTCACCAGCTCACTTGCCCTCCTCATAAAGCCACCAGAGCCACACCTGTGACAACCCATTACCCCACGAATGGATCAATCCATTCACCAGGGCACAGTCCTCACAATCTTATCACCTCTTCAAGGCCCCACTGTCCATCACCATATTGGGGGTTAAGTTCCCACATGGGCTCGGGGGGACACTCAAACTACAGCAACTTGTTTTTATGTGATTAAAAAATAGAAATCTGTTATAAGAAATTGCGCTACACTGCTACAGGATGTGATGCGATATACTGAAAGAATTTAGGGTTCACCACCAATCAGATCTGAGTTCAAATCCTTGCTCTCTATTGATAAATAGAGCATCTTAGGCAAGTTACTGAATTTCTATGAGTCTCTTTCCACATTTGAAAAATGGAGATAATACTACTCGTTGGTTGGTGTAAAGACTGCATGGGATGGTGTATGTCCTACACTTGACCTTGAGAGGGAATACCTCCTATTTGATAAGTGTTGTCTCCCTTCTCTAAATGATACAGCCGTTCTCAGAACAGACCTCTGCAGTTTATGATAATTGCACCACTCAGACCAAGCCTCCAAGAAAACCACCCCAGCTGCTATGGTTGGGGTCATGGGACCCTGAGCCCTGGGTCACCGGACCCACAGCTATAGATCAGATCCAAAGGCAGCCTTTCATAGCATGGGGCACTCTGCCCAGCAAGCACATCAGAGACCAGCTGGTGACTGAGACCCCAACACGTCCTCTGCCTGAGGTTGAGGGAGACAGCCAGTCAGCTGAGGGCAGAATTGGGGATGCAGGGATGGCAAACTAAACAGAAGCACAGAAGGTGAGATGCCCACCAGCAGGTGGGAGCCACCTGCTGCATGGATCTCGTCAGCTTAGCCCTGAGGACAGCAGTGAGGAGATCACCCTCCACAACAGCCCAGCCTCCTGTAAGGTAAAGAAAGGTAAAGCCTTAATAAAGCCCCAACATTTAGTGCTCCTCAGTTAAGCACTGCCACCCTCTGCCAAATCACCTTGATGAAGTTTGACGTTCTCCTTCACTGGACGTTTGCAAGACCCTGTGACCTAACAAGACCTTGTGATTTCAGGATGGGGCAAAGCGAGCCCCAAAATGTGCTGGTTCTGAATCCACGGCCTGAGTGCCGCGAAACCTTCCACTAATAACAAAAAGGTGGTTCTTGCCATAGGACCTCAGAATCTTAGGAAAAGGGTCTTACACACTTTTTTAGAAGCCTGGAATTTTAATGGGTAAGAAACCAAGATTCAGTGACCACTCAGCTGCGTCTTGAGGAGAGCTCCTCTTTGGCCTGCTCTGTCTTCACTTTCAGGTCTGTGATCTTATTTTCCACAGCAGCACGCAGAGGGTGCTCAGTCTTTAACTGGTGACTACTGCAGGACGAATGGACACGTGGACTCATTTTTGTGCAGGAAGCATCTTTTCTGGAACAGTTGCTGAGCCCAGTTACCTGCTATATGTGGACTACTCCTCTGGTTCCCACTACCCCCCCCCCACAAGGCCTATTTTTCTCCTAATCTTATAATTTGGAACAATTCTGGAATCGTGGGAATAAATCTTAAGCCCAACTACTCTCAGCGGCAGTACTAAAAATAGAGAGCAGCTCTTTTATCTTGCTGCTTTCTTTTTCAGGTGACTTGGCCATTGGCATCGTTCTGCCAGCTCTCGCGCAGGGGATGTGCCTCACTCGGCACAGGTGGCTTCCTGCTTCCTCAGCACCTGCCTGGCTTTGCCACAAGCACCCCCTGCAGGGAGCCCTCCTCCTCCAGCAAGGGGAACAGATGCAAAGACCCCGTGTTTCCTCCAGGCCCCGAGATGGGCTCACGGGTGGTGCTGAAATCCATGTGCTCTTCCCCACATCAGCTCCCATGAGCCTAGGGGCTTCCGTAACGTGAAGGCTGGGGTCACTCACAGTGGATACATGTCGCCTTTCTAAAGCCTGCCTGAGACTTTCAACTGCTTCTTTCTAGGGTCCACAGAACATCACAGTGTCCAGTGTTCACACTGAGTGACTCTCCATCCCTGTACCTATGGGGTGCGGAGGCTCGGGAAGTCTGGGACACATGGGCTGTGTGGGGAGGCCAGATGTCGCGCCCTGCCACCTCACTGCCTCTGAAAGTGCTTCCCGTCAGGCCTGCTGAGGGGACAGTTCCCGCAGAAACCCCCCCATCCCCGGGCACCTGTGGGCCCTGCCCACCACCTCCCTCTCTCTGTATCTGCATTGTCTCCTGCGAGTGGTGCCAGGAGGGGAGGCTGGGCCTCTTAGACATGCACACGAGCAGCGGGGTCTTTATTTCTGCTGTGGATGCTGCAGTGGAATGACACAGAGGTGTCTTGGCGGGCTGAGTGCTATGAACTCATTCTACAGTGCTGCCAGTCCTACACTCAGAGACGCACTGTGAACTTTCATCTTTTGTTTTCTTTTTGAAGTCTGAATTATCATAATTTTGCTCATTAAATCTTACATAGCCATTGGCCAAAATGGGTACAATCTGCCTCAAGCTGGCACTGTTGGGGCCTGCAGACTGGAAGGAGGTGGTGGGTCTCTCAAGATGGGTTTTCTTACCACTGAGCAGAGGCCGGTTGTGCCGGTATGCGGCCGGCAGCTGGCCGATGTCCTCCATCCTATGGCTCATGACCCGGGAGAGGTGGCCGGTGTGGTGCAGGCTGCCCACCACGATGCTGTGGAGGTACACGGGCTCGATGAAATGGCAGAGGAGGGCGCCCTGCAGCCCCAGCACGTTCCATCTGGAAGGAAGGCAGGGCGTGGTCACTGGGATGCCCTCAGTCCCTGGTCTTTGCGGCTGAGCACCACCGAGGCTTTGGCCTGTGGCCACCGGTGACTCCGAGCCGCTCTGAGGCTGCGGGACCGAGCCCCGACAGCACTCTGTGTGGTGGGAGACCTGGCTTCCTTTTCTGGAAGATGAGGTCTTATACGGAATGGAAGCTAAATGTTCTCTCAGGTACTTAAAATTAGATTAAAAAAAAAAAAAAAGACCGTCCCCAAAGAGAGTCTGAATTTCTCTTTGGATTAGCTGGGCAATATCAGAAATTGAATTTGTTTATTTCAGGTTAGGGAAAAATACTGTCTCCCATTCCTTTGTCCTTAGCAGTCAGAATGACCCATTGTGTTAAAATTAAATGACATTACAAATGACCTTGTTTTGGTCAGGGGGTGCTTTTGATTTTAGAAGCCCAGATCTCAGATGAACAAGGCCATTTTCTTTGAAATAAACGAGAGCTCTGGAGAATGTTTTTGCTTCTTTAACAAAGATACCAGGGCACTATAAGGTTTCCCCCCTCACTTTGGGTGTAAGGGGCTCCATGTATCTGTTATTTAAGGTGACACTTTGTGGTTTTTCACTCTACATAACGTGTTTCAAATCCAATCTCCGTCAGTAACAAACATTATGCCGCTAATTTCTTACATCATTATTCTTTTCATTAATTAACATTTCTCCACTGCTGGAGCGATTACGTGGCGCCTGCGTGGTGTATATCTCTTTTCATGATTAATAAGAAGTCATTATATTTCCCTTCCTGAAGCAGTCAATTAACACAGAATTCTTTCCATTAATTACCGAACATCTCTCTACCTGGAGAGCAATCTGCTCCAAGAACCTATGACACCAATTGCTTTAAAAAGTTCTCTTTAAATTTTATTCCAAAAACACAAGCAATTTAGCTGGCAATATTAATTTGCCTCAGAAGCATTGCGGTGAATGAGAAACATCTTTTAATCTCATGCAAGAAAAGGCAGCCATCTGGCTGGTGAGGATTTCAGGGAGCAACGCTTCCGTTCTCCCTCTGTAAATGCAGGTCATTAAAGTAATGTGTTCATCTACATAAAACTCAAATGGAATATAAAAGGTAATATTTATATACAAACAATTTAGTCCTACAATTTAAACAGTCATTGGTTTTATGAAACATTTACTCTATCAGATTTGCATAAATTTATTTAAAAAAAATATTGTGGTCAGTTGTATCAGTCACGTCATTCCTCTCAGAAAGCAAGTGAAGGGCTGTCTTTGGATACATGTAATTTGAAAGGGCAAATATCAACCAGCTTTGAGGGAGAGGACGTTCCTGAAAGCCACATAGCTCTTATCACTGATGGTTAGGGTCTCTGCATTTGGCAGCCACGTTTCTGCATGGACTGCGATTTTCACCATGACAATCAGATTTGCCAACTATGTTCCCTTGGAGTTGATTTTCTCCTCAGTTTTCACTGGTGAGTTACAGAATGTCTACAAAACCCAGAAGAGGAGGTTTTTGGTATCTGAGCTTTTCCTTGAAGAAACGACATGGATGGTTTTGAGTAGTGATTGAGGGATCTGGCTCATTCTCTTACATCTGAGACCGGAGAACAGACCCAAAAGTGAGGAGAAATTGAACAAAGTTGTCATTTAGTGTTCTTGGTTCCCCTCTTTCAAATCTGAAGAAGCTGCTGGGAAGGTGTGCAGGAAAAGTTTACCTTTATCACTAGGAATTCTGGATTCCAGTCAATCCTCAGCCTGTTAGTGGAGCTTTAACATTTCCTAGCAATTGCAAGCCAGGATACGCACATTTCTCCTATCAATTACAAAGCACTTTCTTGAAACAAGCCAAGTCTCAAAAAATAATATTAGCATCCCCAGAGGAAATGCCATCGTACTTGAGACCATCAAAGCACTGACTTTGGACAAAACTTCTGGAACATATTCGAGGGCTCCTATTCTACAGGATTGTCTAAAGACAAAGAGTTTCTATGTCTGGTTTCCCCCAATAACATTTACTATAAAGAGAAAATCAACCTTCTGCTTGCCCAGCTATAGGAGTTTAAACTTAACATGATCAATAAAACCAAATGTCTTCCTGAATATAAACTGGAGAATTTTCAGAATTCAGGATTGAGTGGAAAAATACCTGTCCTTTTGTTCAAACAGCTGATATTGCTGCAGTGTTAGAGAGAAAAGTCCTGTGTCTAGTTTTCAATATAGATAATCCTTAAATAAATATATTTTTGTCTGTTTGTCAATCACTGAAATACCACAGATAAGTGGGGAGAGATCTGGGAAATAAACGACTTTTTTTTTAAGAGATGCAATCTCTAAATTGCGGCCTCCATGGGACAAAGGGAACGGTTATGAGATTCCCTGTGGGATAAGCTCTGCTTCCGACTGTCCCTGCAGGCGTGAGCCTTGCTGATAAGGTGGGGAACAGCAAAGCCGTCGGTTTTGGACAGTTCGTGTTGGGCCTGTTGTTTCTGCCACCTGAGAGGAGACATAACTCTTAAATTACAGTGAAGTCCACCTGCGGCAAAGTCTTCGGGTACCATTGTGAACCCACATCTTCATGCTCTTCTTTGCTATCTGAATGCGCAACCATGCCCGGTGGGAAGCTCCCCAGCTGTGCCTGGGCCTGTGCCGCCCACACAGGGAAGCAGGAGTGACAGGGGCCCAGTCTCTGTGGCTCTGCAGCATGGCTCTCATGCACTGCCGTGGAAACCTGGTCCTCAACTTTGCCTGCATCTGGGATCACCTGGAAGCTTGAAGGATGTCCTGGTGCCTGGGCTCCCCTAAGATTCTGACATATGGTTGGGGTCAACGTGCACATCCATTTTTTCAGTGCTTCACGAGATTCTCATGGGAGCCAGGGTTCGGAGCTTCTGCAGCAAAGTGGTGAAAAAGTCAGCTCAGGCCTGAGTCTCAGCGCTGGTGACTGGGTCTCCTCGACCACTCTGCCTTGAACGACAGTCTCGCAGTGGTTCTCAAAGTGTGTCACCTCGACCAGCTGCGTGGGCATCACGGGGGATCGACAGGAACGCGCATCCTCCAGCCCCGCCCCAGACCGCTGAATCGGAAACCCTGGGGTGGGGTGGTGTGTGTCTTAACAAACCTTTCTCAGCTTGGTGATGTGGTCATAATAGTGACATCTTCTCAAGGCATTTGACGGTGACAGGAGATCATCAGATCTCCCACCTGCCTGGGGTTTGACGCCTCCCTCCCTCCCCACCCTCAGTCTCACACTTTCTACCCCCATCTCTTTTACCAAGACAGGCTCCAGGGCCAAGTCAGAGAGGCTTTCGCACAAATGGCCTATTTCCAGCCAACTGGAAGAGGAGACCGACAACCCTTGGGCTCAGTGATGTCACCGTGGGGGGCCAGTCCACGGATACACCCTCAGCAAAATGCCAGGATGGATGTACCTGGATCATCATTAAAGGAGTGTTGGCAAGTGCAAAGCTAAGAAAACAAGATGAAACAAAGAACTGGAAATAACCTAATTTCCTCTCGGCGGGGAATTGGTATGTTCAAGGGAAGTGAACAGACGTGGGGCCCATGGCCCCCTCGCTGCCCCTGCTGGGCGTGGGCACCCACCTTCCCTGCCACGGCCTCCTCTCCTCCAGCTCCTCTCAGCCCAGGTACTCCGAGCCCTGGAGTGCTTTTCTGCCCCTCCTGGCTGCCGTGATTTTTAATTCCATGGCACTGCTTGAGCACAGGTCTGGTGTGAACCGAGGCAAACGACATATAGTAAGAGCGGGCTGGTGCTGGTTTATTCATTCGCTTGGCAGCTGAACCACTGCAAAGGGTAACAAAACGCCAGCCATGGGGTGGAGTCCAGCTCTCAGCACTGGCCCCAGTGGCATCCCACCCCGCAGGCTCTTCCTAAATGTGGTTTGACGCCCACACGACAGACCGTGTCCCTCCCTGGGACCTTTGCTGCTCGTGCCTCCTCAGGCAGCACAGGCTGTGGGAAGAAGGCTGTGGGCCCTGCACCAGGTCAGGCACGTGTGCCCAGACCCCCTGACTGCACTCGTGGCTTCTGCTGTTCTAGGCCACTAGGTTTTGTGATGATCTGTCACACAGCAAAGGGTAACTGACGTGGAGCGCATTACAGTCTGAGGGGATCTGGGGGCTACCAGTAAATTATCCAGAACTCCTATACATCCTGGCCATAAAAAAGTAACCTGAGCAATACAGTGTTGGGGTGTGCAATGGACTGGATATTTGTGTCCTCCGGGATTCGTACGCTGAGTCCTCGTTAGATGGTGGATCCTCACCCCCAGTGAGATGGTGTTGGGAGGTGATAAGGTCAGGAGGGTGGAGCCTCGTAAGTGGGATTATGCCCTAGTGAAAGGCCCCAGAGACCCTGTGTCCCTTCCATCATACAAGGACACAGTGAGGAGGTGCCATCTGTGAGCGGGGAAGCAGCCCTGACAGATACTGGGTCTGCCACGTGTCGATCTTGGACTTCCAGCCTCCAGAACTGTGAGAGATACGTGTCTGTTCATAAGTCACACATAGCAGTGGGTGTTTTGTTGCAGCAGACTGTAGAGATGAAGCTGGGGGCAGGTGGGGTGGGGATAGTGTCACTGACTGCCGAAGTCTGCGGATGGGACACACCCAGGAAACATGGGCTATTCCACTGGTGGTCAGGGTGGGGTCAGGAGATACTGGGCACTTCAGGCATTTTCAGCTGAAATAAATTACTTCCTTTGCACACAATGTGTCTTTTCTAAAATCTGTCTGAAAAATGTCCTCTCTTGAGACAACATCTCTGGCAAAGTCCACACCCCAGCAAACTGGTGGAATGTAAAAATTCTCAGAAGACCAGCCACACCTCCATCCCCCTAGGTCCTCACAGTTCCACCTCATCCTGACCACCGGCACAGCACAGGGCTGGGGGGAGGGGGGTGAGGTTCTCCAAGCTCGAGGGCAACGGTTTCTAGGAAATGCAGGGTCATTTCTGTCGCTGGATGTGCGAGTCTGTGGAGGAGCCCTGGGCTCCCCCGAGCCCTAAGTCCCTTCTCAAAGGTGTTACATTTGCTTCTTGGTTCCTGGGGACGAAAGACAAGTTTCACTTATGCCAAGAGATGCCTTGTCTTCCTTTGTGGAGGTGGAAGCCCTGCAATGACACTTTGCCCGCCGTGCGTCTGCTCTGCCTGGGCCCACATGCCAGTTCCGCCTGTGGAGACATCTTAGCCCGTGGCTGGTTTGCTTCTCATGGCAGTGCTGTCTCCTGTTCACCTACTACACGATTAGTTTTCGTTTTGCAGAAACCGTCTTCCCAGCATCTGGGCAGGTCCCAGGGGTGGCCTGTCGCTGCTGTCTCAGTTGGAGACTTTATGATGTTGCTGCGGGAGGGCTGGAGGAAGCAGATACAGAAGGTCTGGTGCTTTCACTTTCTTTTTTTTTGGTCATTTTTTCGTGACCGGCACTCAGCCAGTGAGTGCACTGGTCATTCCTATATAGGATCCGAACCCGCGGCGGGCGGGAGCGTCGCCGCGCTCCCAGCGCAGCACTCTACCGAGTGCGCCACGGGATCGGCCCGTGGTGCTTTCACTTTCATATTGATAAGCATTACTGAGTCGATCACTCAGTACTTCCATCGCTAGACAGTGTCTAAAATTTCACTTAAAAGCTTAACAGACTCACCACACAATCTATGTTAAAGGAGTAAAAAGGCTTTTAAACCCAGCTGTGAAAATTTTGAGTTGAGTGTTTAAGAGCAGTTGTTTTTTTTTTTTTAAAAAAAACTATATTTTGAGATTAAAAATGAAGAATGCTCTCATTTGACTTCAGCAGAGTTGAATGCTCTCATTTGACTTCAGTAACACTTTAAAAACAAGACAGCGGCTGACAGTCAAGGAAGAGGGGCAGGTTGTTCCCCCAGGGCTGGGTGGCGGAGGGAGGAGAGGGTCTCCCTTTGGGACAAAACCGAGCAGCGGGTCTCTACAGTCGGGAGAAAACTCGCTTTCCTCAGTCTGAAATCCTTAGCAATCAGACAGTGCCTTATTCTCCAGGGAGCAGCTGTAATATTTTACAGTCCATTTTTATGGAGAAAGTTTTAATCTGCTCATTTAAAGACACATTGTGATCAGTAATCAAGCTCAGGTACTTAAAATTAGAAACCGTATCTAGAGGAACATTAGTTCCAGAAGGTTTATATTTTCATATGCCACTCGACTTGCGATCTCAGAGACAGAAGCAAAACACCACTCTTTTTCCCCGTTCTTCAAGGAGACCGTGTTTGCCTGTTAGAGGAGTGTAGACAGGCTTCCCAGAGCCAGAAAAGCAGACCTCGTCTACAGGAACATGGATGGGACCGTCCGTCACATCTGCGGCCGTCTGTCCCTCGCCCCACGGAGGGGCAGGGTTTGGCGGGTCCATGTGCCACTGGCCTTAACGTGTGGTTCCCAAGGTCAGTTCTCATTGACGTGGTAAAACACCCCCTTCTGCAGTTTTACCCGGTCTTCACAGGGCAGTATTAAAGGAGGGATTTGGGGGATAGATTTTACTGTGATTTCATCTGCTTTCATGATTTTCCAGTGACCAAATGAGCCGAGCTAAGGCGTGATTTCTCCCCGCTGCGGCTTGCACTTCCCGCTGCCGCAGCTGGTCACCAGCACTGGCACTTGAGGCAGCGGGCTGAGTTCTCACAGCTCTGGGGGCCGGAGGGCCGAAGGCAGGTGGGCGGCCACGCTCCCTCCCGGCTCTAGGCTTTCCTGCCCCAGTCCTCGGTGCTCCTGGGGCTGTGGTTGCGTTGCCAGGTCTCTGTCTGGTCTCCGCGTGGCCCCTGCTCTGTGCCTGTGCTCTGGGTCTGGCCCGGCTCCCCTGCCTGTCCCTAACCGTGATGTGCCGGTCGCACGGAGAGCCCACCTGAACAGCGCGAGCACCCCTTGTGATCCACGGCTTATTCCTGCCGTGTGAGGTCCTGGGAATGACGCAGGCACGGGTCTACCCAGGGCACACTCAGTGCACAACAGCTGAGGGGATCCCCTCATCCCTCGTTTATGAGCACCTACTGTCTACCCTCCACTGTGGTGGCTCCATCAGAGTTCCACGTTGGGGAGTATATCCCAACTGGAACTCAGATTTGGAAAGAAGCTTTTGTGCAAAGGTGTTACTGGAAACACTCTCCACAGCAGTAATCACCTGGACATCCAGTGACAGGGGCCAATCCGCTGATGACATCACCTTCAGACGTGGCATCATGCATGTGTCGAGGTGCTTGTTATTTCAGAAAGAGTCGTGATTATAGTGTAGGGTAACAGATGCGAAGAAAACTGGAGTAAGCAGTGAAATCCCAGTTACGGGAAAAAATGTGAGTTTAGGAAAAAAGTCCAGTGGGACTATAGCAATGGTTGATGGCCGTTTTCTACGATGTTTGGTATATTGACGGGTTATTTCTTTTCTACTCTTCACCTTTTTCTAACTTTTCTTTATTGTGCTTTGCCTTTCAATGAGCGGGACCTTCAAATATATGATACCCCTAACTCTGAGCTGTTTTATTCAGAAGTTGGGATATGATAGGTTTATTTCTTGACACTTTCTGGATTGATTGTTCCTCTTTTATTTGTAGGCATTGAAAAACAAAAAAGAAACAAACAAAACAAAACAAAACAAAAACCCAGCTTTGGGTGCGTTTAGAATGGCCTGTGGCTGTGGACACCTCCTAGTTCTGATTTTGGTGCAAGGCCAGTTCACCCACAAGTGTCTTGATTTTCCCCACCTGAAACATTTGAGCTAGCTTTTATCTTTAAGATGGTATTTAGCTCTAGAGTTTTAACTAAAATTTCTGAAAGGAAAAATCCTAGAAAGGAAATTTTACTTTCAAAAGAATTTCATGGCCCAGAATTTTTCTGATAATTCTGATGTCTCTGTTCCAAACAAAAGGGAGCAGATTTTGTTTTCTGCTGTGTTCAATATCAAAATTATTTTTGAAGGGAAAAAATTAGCTGTCATATCCCCACAGCAAGCTGCAGGGGAGTCTTTTCCCATCAAAGGAGAGAAAAGAGCCTCTCTGTCCCTGGATGCTCTGCCTGCATCAGATTCACACAGCTTTGGGTGGTGGTCAGGCAGAACGCCAACGCCTTGCCAAGTGGTCCTCTGAGCTCCAGGCCCCCTATCTGTGAAGTAACATTAATCTCACAGCATCTGCCCTATTTACCCTGGAGTCACCGTGGGTGCTGGGTCTGTTTAGAGAAATTTAGCACACTGTGCAGGTGGAATCACAGGTGCAGCCTCTCCTGTGCTCAAAGTGTCCTGGGTATGGGGGATGCAGATGGGAGCCACCCCTTCCACCATCCCCATCTACGGAACACCCCCCTGTCCTCTGAGATACTGTCTCTAAGGCGGAGCAGGGCATCCCTGCAGACCCCTCCAGTTGTGTGGCTGTGATTCCAGCATGTCCGGGTTGCCTCTCCCTCCCTGGCTCTGATCCAGTCTCCTGTCCCCTTCCCTACAGGAAGGGACCCCTCTTTCCCTTTCTTTATCCACCCATTCTGATGGGCATCAGGTGACTGACAACACAGCCCCTCCTTAGGGACCTCTGCGACTCACTGGAGAGGGAAGCCCCAGCCCCACTAAATTTCTTGTCGGAAAGCCTTTTGTGTCCTTTGTTGCCAATCAGGCACGCAGCTGCCCGTCCATCCATTATATCCAGGCTGGTCTGGGTGACCAGGCAGCACCTGCTGTCTCTGGGATCTCTTTCAATCTCAGAGTGGATACGTGATGATCAAACCAGTGGCATCTGCTTGGCCCTCGCCGTGCAGGCCCTGCTGTGAGCGTGGGGTGGAGGCGCCTGCCCTCCAGGAGGCACGAGGTGTGAACCAGCAGGCACTGAAGAGGGGCAGCCTTTATCCCTCAGTGTTCTCCCCAGCCCAAGTGCACTGAGCGGTCAGTGCTGTTGGCATAGTGGTAGGGTGGGGTCCTGTCCTCATGAGCAGGACGTGCTGAGTTGCGGTCCCTGCGAGGCCCAGGTGGTGTTTCAGATGGAGCAAGGGGAACATGGCTCGGCGATGGCACCAGGATTTTCTGAACAGCGAGGAAAATCACAAATGGGTGGAGGAGGTGGGCCAACACCTTCTGTTCCCAGCGCGGGGCTGACTCTCTTATGATGGTGAGAAATAACCATCAAGTGGTCCCTGGAGAAACATTAAGGTCCCTGGGAAGAAGACCGAGACACTGGGCATTGATGGGATCGACTTTCTGCTTCCCAACGAGCTCCTATCCCTCGAGGAAGAGGAGCCAGGATGGTCAGCCCAGCTCCACCAGGGAGGTCCCTCACGTTGCTTCTCATGCGACGCTGCCGTGGGAGCTCTAGAGAAAGCCCAGGATCGGTGTGCAGAGGGCGGAGGGAAGGATGCTTCATAAGGACATGTGAGAAAAGTTTTCTTCCCAGTGTTTTATGGCTCATCGTAAACCACTGTACAGTTTCAAGCTTTCTGCAACACGATTCCTTATTTTGCGGTAAGCCCATCTTACCACGGAGGTTGTAACAAGAAATCAATTGTTATTCATAGGATTCAGTACGCAGAATGTCTGCTCCGGTCTAATTCATGTTATTACTTAGGTATTATGGATCTAAAAGGTGATATCTGTGCGTTACTTTTGATCTGCAGGTGGGAAATAATGTCGCTGCATTTTTTTTTTTTTTTTTAGGTCTTTTGATACAATTGTCTCCAGTTCATTTTTCATTGATATCAAAGGGAATTTGCAGAGAGAATTACCAGCCTGCCTGGTGGATTCACTTTCCTGCTTTAATTAAAGATAAAATTTCAGTCACTCATTTTCATTATAGTGCATGAAAGGCACATGAAATAGGGATGAGAAAAGTCTGCTGAACATTTCTTTCTTGGCTGCCCAAACAAAACTGTGTCTATTAATGCAGAAATTTCTAAATTACGGAATATGTACGACTGTGGGTTTCCAGAGTTATTTGGGATAAGACTCTTCTTCAGAAAAAAAATCAGTAGGTTTCATTGGCTATAGACACATCCCTAAAATTTATGAGCAGCACAAATAACTTTTTAGCCTTGCAACTGAGAAGGGCAAATATTAGGGGGTTGGCAGAAGACAAATTTTTCATGTTCCCAAAGTCACCTGTATGGAATATTGGGAAGATTACGATCCTTTAAGATTTAGTCTCCACACCATGCTCTATCACGACTCAGCTTTTCATTCCTTACATCACGGCTGTTCTGACACACGAGCAGGCTGCATTCATTCAGCACTCAGTAAGTACTTACTGAATACTGACCCTGTGCCCACCGCATGAGGGCTGGGAAGAAGTCTAGGGCACATGCCTCAATCAGAGGGGAGGTCTTAGAGTTGCGGACAGCCCCTGTCCCCTGGGCCGTGTATGGTGTGGGCCATCCCTCTGCATTAGTCACAATTGACATGCTGGGTCCTGAAGGCACACATGGTCAGCCACGGGACAAGCACGGGCTGAGCGTGTGACAGCGCTGTGCTAGCATGTCCACCCAGCTACACACTCCCTCTCAGCTCAGTGCGGTGTTGCAGACACAGGCTGTGGGGCATTTAAACCCATCATCACCTCACGCTGTGACGCAGCCTCTCATAGATGCATCCCCCCATCCTCTGTCCCTCTGTCCATCTGTTTCTCCCATAAACATCCGTGGTGCCTATTACATGGAGGCGCCACGTGTGCCAGACACTGAATACATTTCGCAGAATAAGGTATGGTCCCTGACCACACGCTCAGAGTTTGGTGGGAGGGATGAATTCTAATAAGGAGGAACAGGTCTCCTGAGCACTGGCACAGCAGCCTCTGACTTGTTGTTTCTAGATATGTGTCAGCTGCACATGTCTCTTGTGATGCTTGTGTTAACTGGTGTGCGGGACCAATTGGCTCTCAAAAAAAAAAAAAAAAAAAAAAAACCACAAAAAACAAACAAAAAAAAGCATGCACTTGTAGCTTTTGCCACTTCTCGTGGTATAAATACTGCGACCAGTTTTAAACTACCAGCGTGAAGTCGCTGAGCACAGATTTGGGAGCAGATGAAGAGATTTGGAAGTGGTGAGTTTTGAGTGTTTGTTACCTTTGTTTTTAATGTAATTTATTTAGTTACAAGTTTATGTAATTTAATTATTAAAATTGACTGTCACTCAACTTTCACAATTGCCTGCAAACTTCATTTCTCAAGGACCAAGCTGGCTCTGGCACGCCGCCTACTGGGCCCCGTCAATCACGTGGTTTTCATAGCAGAGCGTGTCCTCCCCCATTTTATGGACCGTGACTTCTTCGTTTCATGTCCTCAGACCTCACCCTCCCCAGAGCCTGCAGTGTCACTAACTCGTCAAGTTAGGAGGCTTCTTCTGTTTTGTGTATGAAGGGTCCTTTATTTGGAATGCCATTTAAGCCTTGGGTTTAATTTGTTTTGTATGGGATAGAAAACAGATGAGCATGTATGTTATCAGATGGTCTCTGCGAAGCCTCTGTGCAGACAGTGTGTGTTACAGGTACTTATGGTCTTGAATCGTTAGTGCTCAAAGTGGCAAATGCGGCTTCGTCCTGAGCAGCTCGAGCCTCTGTGCTGATGTCCTTAACTGGTGCTCAGGGTCTGACTGTGGCAGGTGCACAGTGCTCCATGCCCAAGGATGTGTTTTGATGCCGGTTGCGCTTGCCAGACCCAGGCCTGAGCTAGTGTCATCTTCATGGCCACCACTGCCCCTCCTCCCCATCCTCACACGCAACAAGTATTGCTCATCAGGGCCGTCACGAGCATCTCACTGTGGCTGACACCACGCAGATCACGTGATCAATGGCCCCTTGCGGGTCAGAGCACATCGTGGAAGCAGACGGTGCCAGAACATGACTTCCTGCCGCTCAGTGCAGGGCATGGGGGCAGACACGCTTGCTGGGTGATGTGAGGACACAGGCCGGAAGGCATTAGCTGAGGGAGCATGAGAGGAGCGGGAGATGGCACGGCCAGGGAGGAGGAGGAGGCAGGAGAAAGGAGAAGGGAGACTGAGGCAGAGAGAGAGACAGAGACACAGAGAGACAGAGAGACAGAGAGAGGTACAGAGAGACAGAGACAGAGAGAGATAGAGACAGAGATAGAGACAGAGAGAGATAGAGAGAGAGACAGAGAGATAGAGACAGAGATAGGGACAGAGACAGAAATAGAGACAGAGAGAGATAGAGACAGACAGACAGAGACAGAGAGAGACCGAGATAGGGACAGAAACAGAGATAGAGACAGAGACAGAGAGAGATGGAGAGGGAAGGAGACAGGAGATGACAAAGGATGGAAATAGAAAGGTGGGGAGTGGGCTTGGGAAGGATTGAGCAAGGGGGAGTCTTTAAGTCTCTTGTGGCACCCCCTCCTCTGTCCTGTCACCACCCTTCAGGCCATAGGTCTGGGGGCAAAGCACTGGGTGAACAGAAGAGGCCATGTGGCTGCTCGTCCTGCCCTCCTGGCCCCGGGGTCAGTCGCGGCCAGCGCGGGAGTTCTCCTAGCAGCTCCAGGGCCCAGAGCTCCACACCGCTCCCAGGAACCGCATCCTTCTCAGTCCTGGACAGTGTCTGGAAACCCCTGGAGGGGACACAGTGAGGACTTCTGTTTTGCGAGGAGGTTTGGTGGGAAAGAGAAACCCTGACCTTTGAGCTGCTCTGTTGCCACCGACAGACCTGCTGATGACCGACACCGTGCAGGCCGGTGCTGCGTTCAATTCACTGTCTGTTGATGTGTGAGATCCCAGAGATGACAAAATTTCAATTCTGCAGCATTAACTCCATTTTTCTGGGGAGTCAGAGAGTTAATTTAGAAACCCAGCGCTGACTGCTGACCGACAGAACTTTGGTTAAGGTGAGAATTGCGGCCGTTTTTCTCTTTGTGAGTAGATGAAGACATGAGAGGGAGGAATGCGTTTTCTCCTGCAGGACGAGCTGTCTGGGGACAGGGCCCTTCCCTGTAACGAGGAGTCAGGGCTTTGCTCCCCCTTGTTCTGGGCTCTCCTGCTGCGCCGCAGGGCGGTCACAGCGGGCATTACGCATTGCGCATTGCGGCCTGTTTCCCCCGCAGCCCTTTGGCAATTCCCTGTGGGAATCCAGAGCACTGTTCTCAGCACGGCTGTTTATCTTGTAGCCCTGACAACAAACCCCGAGGGCAAGGTGGAGGGAGGGGGCCTGACCTCAGGGACCTGCCCTCGCCCTTGGAATTCCTAAGGCTCCTTTGGGTTACCACAGGTGGAGAAGCCCGTCTAGTCAACGACAAGTGCCTGCTGAGCCCACAGGCTCTGGGAGCTCCTGGGATAGCTCGTTTTAACTGGGGGTCCTGGGGATGGCTCCCTAGATCCTGTCCTGGTGGGGGGAAGTCTGATGCTTCCTGCTTGCGCTCACGGGTGCTGGGGGCCTGGGCTCTATTCTCCCTCCTCCTCTCCTCCCCTCTTCCTCACTTCCTGAGACCAACCTTCCTGCCTCCTGATGTTCCCCCGCAAAGATGTTCATGGAGGGTCTCAGGGCAGCAGTGTCCTCAGAAGCCGGGATGGGGTGGGGGGCACTTGCATAGAATGCACTGTTTTCACTCGGATTATAGACTGCTGATGAGCGCATTACCAGAGCTTCCAGAAGGCGTCCTCATTCACTCCTGATCCCGGTCCTTTATGACCACTCTATCCTTGTCTTCAGGAGCGGCTCTGGAGGACTGTAGGGCTCTTTTGGGGAAAGTCATGCTGCACTCCCCCAGCACCCAGACACACCAAAGTGTTGGGGCATCAGGACGAGCTGAGGGAGCAAGTCTTGGGGTGTCAGCATGAGGTGGAGGGAGTGGGTCTTGGGTGTCAGAAGGGGATATGGGGTGGGGAGAGAGGTCTTGGGGTGTCAGGACGAGCTGGGGGAGCAGGTGGTCCTGCCCTCAGCTGCGCTTATTCACTGTGAGTGATGTGTGACGCGGGACCTTGGCCAGCTGGACAAGCAGGTGCTCTGTGTGGGAGGCTGAGAGGCCCTTTCTGCAAATTCTGCCTTCTCCTGCTCAGGGTGGGGCTGAGGCTCCCCCTCCCCAAGATCTCCACTTAGGGCTTTTGAAACTCCTCCTAAGAGGAAAATGCCCTATGGGGTGGTGGGGGAGAAGTGTTCCACTAGTTGACATCGAAGGCAGGCTGATGTCTGTCCTAGGACGTTTGTCAGGCTTTAGTAAAAAGTGAGCGGCCTGGGAAGGGAAAGCCCTGTTCTCATCGGTCAGTCCTGCGGTCATCCTGACAATGACATATCATCAGCAATGGCTGACATGGGCAGGGGCTGTGCCTGTGTCTTTGCTGTGGCCCTAGGGACTGCGAGGAGCCTGCACTCTCTAGGCAACTTGCCTCAAGCATATGGAACTAAAAAGGTGGCTGTCTGTAAGACAGGGTCATGCGTTAGGCACACAAGGCCCTGACGACACATCTGGTGTTTCTCTGACCTCACTCAGAACTGGGACGTGGGTCGGAGCCTGCGGTTTTGCCATCCCCACCGTTCACCACAGCCGACTTCTGCAAGAGGAGGGGGAATCGGCTGTTACCTGGCGATCTTGTCCGTGCAGGACATGGTGACCAGCTGCTCCCCCAGCAGGACGCCGTCCCAGGTCTGGACTGCGCTGGGGCTCCGCACAGGGACCGTCCCTTCCCCAGACTCAATCTTGGTGCGCAGGTGCCCGCGGAACTTCCTGACGATGGGTCTGCTGCTGTTGACTAGGAAAGAAGAGGGCTGGTGAGAGGCGGAGGGGGTCACTGTCCAAGACACGACTGGAGTGACACTGTCTAGACCGGGGCCAGCCAATATTCCTGTAAAGGGCCAGACAGGAAACATCTTAAACCCTGTGGCTCTGCTGTCCCCATCACCACCATCCAACTCTGCCACAGAGGTGCAAAAGCAGCCTTGGCAGATATGTGGGTGAGTGATAGTGGCTGTGTTCCCCTAACACTTGATAGGGACACTGAAATTCGAACATATTATTGAACATATAATTTTCACATGTCACAAAATAGTGTTCATTTCTCTTTTTCCATCCATCTAGAAATTTAAAAACCATGCTTAGCCTGCGGGCCATACAGAAACAGGTGGTGAGTAGGACTTGGCCGTCCCCCGGGCTAGATTTTAATCCTGGCTCTGGTGTGTACTAGCTTGTAGCCTTGGGAGAGTGACTTAAGATCATGGTTGCTTCCTTTTAAAATAGGTATTGTAATAGTGCCTACCTCCTAGGCTGTGAGGATTGGACGAGACAGCACACAGAATGTGCTGCTGTAGCCTGGAGTGTCTCAGCTCTTGTTGGGTTCCCCTTACTCCCAAGGGTCTTATGTGACAGGTGTTGGCAAGGCCCCCAAACGATGCAGCCTACGGGCTGGTCTCTATGGGTCCCTCGCATGTTCTGTGTTCTTCTGCTTTCTTTCCTTTCCAGAGCCCTCTCTACACACACACACCCATACCCATCACATTGCACACCCCACAATTATGTGGGGTACTGTGAACAAGCGGAAACTTAAATTTATTTTTATCCTTTCCTTAAAAATTTCTGTGTAAGTCTGGATTATATTGCAATATAGAAATGGTTAACTGCTTTGCATATAAATAATATATATAAAATAGTGTAGTGGTTCCAACATTTATATGCCTATGATGGCATAAATAAATATTAACTGCTTTCTTTAAAAAGTTTCTATTTAAGTTTTAGGAGTTGTGGAAATGGAAGTGCTCCCTCACTTACCCTCCTTGTAGGTGCTAAGTAGTAACTAACTCTTGGGTTCGCATGGAAACTTTCTCCCACAGATCTCTAAGTAATTTCCAGTATATGTTCTCATTGTTTCTAAGAGCTGAAGTGTTTTACTATACATTCATAGTACCTAAAGGCTCTCTCCTGGGAAGAAAGATGGTTGCTCTCTTTGGAGAAAGTAAACTTTTGAGAGGTTTCAGATAGCTTTTTTACCCTGCAACCAACCAGATACTTGATGAGCTCTAATTTGAACTGGCCCATGAGTCAACCATGTAAGGGAGAACCAAGGACAGAGACTGTGCCTATGTGGACACAGAGAACAAACACCCAGCCCTCCCCCAGGTAGAGTGCAAGACTCTTCTTTGCAGCTTTAAATGGTACTGGGAATCAGGTGACAATGATGATGATGATGATTGTGAAGATGGCAATGACGATGGTGATGGTGATGGTGACAGTGATGGCAGTGATGGTGGTGATGATGGTGATGATTCTGGAGATGATGATGGTGATGGTGACTATGGTGATGGTGGTGATGATGGCGACGATGATGGTGAAGGTGATGGTGTCTGGTGATGGTGGTGATGATGGCGACGATGATGATGATGATGGTGAAGGTGATGGTGTCTGGTGATGGTGGTGATGATGGCGACGATGATGATGATGATGGTGAAGGTGATGGTAAAGGTGATGATGATGATGATGGTGATTATGGTGAGGTGATGACAATGTTGATAATGGTGGTGATGTTGATGGTGATGATGACAATGATGATGATGATAATGATTATAGTGACAATGATGATGATGATGATGATTATGAAGATGGTGATGGTGATGTGATAATGCTGATGGTGATGATGATGATGATGGTGATGATGGTGAGGTGATGGTGGTGATAATGATGGTGGTGATGATGATGGTGATGATGGTGATGGTGATGATGATGGTGATGGTGATGATGGTGATGGTGGTGAAAATGATGGTGGTGATGGTGATGATGGTGATGGTGATGATGATGATGATGATGATGATGGTGATGATGGTGATGGTGATGGTGATGATAATGATGGTGGTGATGATGATGGTGATGGTGATGATGGTGATGATGATGGTGGTGATGATGATGGTGATGGTGATGGTGATGGTGATGATGGTGATGATGGTGAGGTGATGGTGGTGAAAATGATGGTGGTGATGGTGATGGTGATGAGGGGTGATGGTGATGATGGTGATGATGATGATGATGGTGATGATGGTGATGGTGATGGTGGTGATAATGATGGTGGTGATGATGATGGTGATGATGGTGATGGTGATGATGATGGTGATGGTGATGGTGATGGTGATGATAGTGATGATGGTGATGATGGTGAGGTGATGGTGGTGAAAATGATGGTGGTGATGGTGATGGTGATGATGATGATGGTGATAATGACGGTGATGGTGATGGTGATGATGGTGATGATGGTGATGATGGTGAGGTGATGGTGGTGATAATGATGGTGGTGATGATGATGGTGATGATGGTGATGGTGATGATGATGGTGATGGTGATGATGATGGTGATGGTGATGATGATGGTGATGGTGATGATGGTGATGATGGTGATGGTGATGGTGGTGATAATGATGGTGGTGATGATGATGGTGATGATGGTGATGATGGTGATGATGGTGGTGATGGTGATGGTGATGATGGTGATGGTGATGATGACAATGATGATGATGGTACTGATTATGGTGACAATAATGATGATGATGATAAACTGAACACAAAATTGTTCATATAACTCAAACACACTAGAACAAATCCTTGGTTAAACCTGACTTTCTACCCTGTCCAGGTGGGGTCCTTCTCAGCAACAACTTTCTGTGGCAGTCAGCACTGGGAGAGTGAAAAAGCCAGAACTTTTTTCGAAATTTTACTCTTCCATTTGGGGGATGTTTTTCCCAGGGAATATGGTACTTGCTGTCCCACTATGTCTGATAGTCATCGTGTCCTTTTATTCTCCCGACACGTCAACTATTGTGTTCACCTCGAAGGTTGCCTGCTACATTGCAAGGCCTTTCTAAATTCTTAGCTGTTGCCACTGCAAACAACTTTCCATGAAGTAGACTTTACAGTCTGTTAATGCCATGACAACAGGGAGGCCTGCCTTGAATTAACAACTGGTTTCCTGGAGTTAAGCCAAGGTTTTCAGGTTAGGTTAGTTCTCCCTCAAGAGCCAGGTGCATGAGACTCTCCCACGGGCATCTGTTTTTGGACGAACTAAGTCTCAGGTTGCTTCCAGCCTGCTCCCTGATGTGTCTGTGTGTCAGAGACCTTGTAGAGCCTGTTTCTCTGGCTGTTTCTTGGCTAATTGTGAGAGGCAGGAGGAACCTGAGGATGCCCCTTCAAGCAGAACAGAATGCCAACCCAGCCAGCGATTGCAGGGAACTGAGCTCAAATAACCTGTAATGGATTTACAGTGTGCCTGAGATGGTGGAAGTGTGAAATGCGAAAATCCTGCCTGCCTTGTACATGCAACACTCCCAAATCCATCGGAATGTTCTGACACAGTTATGGTATTTTGAGTCATCAGACACTTCATTATGGTGTTTGTTAATCTAAAAACCTCACCTTTCAAGAGTGATGTCAAGGTATAGCGAGGGTAGTAATATGCTTCAGAAAGTTGTTCCAGTGAGAACTTGATTTTTAGGGGAGAATCAAAAGGAGATGGAGATAAAAGACAATTAAAGAAATCCACCCTCTAGGGAGCTAAAGATTTATCTAAGAAGTGATTCATGGTTGGTACAATGGTATGGGGAGAATGGCAAAGAACAAAGGTATAATAAAGGAAGAAAGTATTTTTAAACACCAAATAAACTTAAAATTTTCAAACTGTCTTCCAAAGGCATGTCCCAGAAGGTGTACCTATGAAGCAAGTCACTATTTATTGTAATAATACTAAATACTACAGTATTTACCATGCAGTCATGTGGGTGACCTTCACCTTATTTGATGATAATGATAACAATCATGATGAGGTCAAAATTCATTATCCTAGAATGCACTAATGTTAGTGTGTATTGCATGTTTCTGTAACTCAGAAGGAAAATCTGAAGACATGAGGTTAAGAAACTGTATTTTAGATGCTCTGACTTCCTACGGGATTTTGGTTCAATCTCTTGAACTGCCGTTCTGTACAATGAATGGAATTGTCTTAGAATGAACATATATGTGTAGATAAATATATGATATGATCCTGATATTTTCCTTGGCATCTTTTGGGAGATAGACTGGGGAATTTAACTAAGTTGTTAAATTCTCAGAAAATGGCAGTAAGAACTGAGTTTACTGGATTACTCAAACACCATGCCCAGACAGCAATCTGTAGTGGAATCGTCGGTGAGGTGGGAGGACACAGGTGGCTCAGCTGCAGTGGAGTTCCCAATGCTCATAGTCTTCTCTTACGTGTAGGCTCTCATCAGAGCTGCTGTGCCTCTAGCCCAGGCCTCCCAGAGACACTGAGGAGGTGCAGTCATCCACTGTGAGTCTAGTGGGAGCCTTGTCCCCCCTAGGTGGAAGCCAGTACCCTTGAGCTGCTAAGAACTGTCGTCAGAACCCAGACTATGACCTAGAAACAAGCAGCACATTCTCCTGGTTGTGTGAAGACATGTCCTTTAGGTCCAGGACAAAGTCACAGGTTCAGCAGTTTGAGTTATCTGATGTGGATGGAACAGCTCTGGGTTGAGTGAGATCAAAGTCCTCAGTCTGCAGAGCTTCTTATGGAAGGAACTTCCTCTCCCAGTGCATGTGATGCACCAGTAGAAGCTTTTCCACCTGCCCACCAGGCTGTGGGTCAGGGAGTCCTTCCACCAAGCTCAACCTGACCATTGCAGACTCTCTGCCAGACCATCCTCTCCTCAAAGAGCTTTCAACTAAGTCAGCAAAGAAACACATGCCAGTGTGGACAGGAGACCATTCAAGGGGGTTCCAACCCAGTGGCTGGAAACATGACTGATGCTCAGAGATCTCCAGACCCCTGGACGCCACCCCACCCCTGAGGCATCTGTCCAAGAGCGTGTGGCAGGATCCTGCATTATAAGAACTTCTCTGGTGGTCCTGATAGATAAGCTGGGTGTGGAAACAAACCAATCTAATATATTCTTAAGCTGACAGGCAACATCTCTCACAGTCTCTTGGACCAATCAGCACTGATGCCATATTTAAAGACTCCAGGGGTGGAGCATTTATGATCTATCCAGATGAATGTTTCTGAGAAAAAATAAACTTGGGGAATATAGACCTTCTGGAGCCACACGCATCCCAGGGAAGTGGGTCCACCTGGGCCTCGTGCTTCTCTTAGCCTCAGAACCCCTGAGCCTGGGCCTCAGGAAGCTGGGATCATCTGGCTGACTTGACTTGGGGGATCAGAGGACTCGAGCTGTCAGGACAGAGAGGTTCCTGTGGGAGGTGGTTACTCTGTGGCTGGTGGGAAGTCAGAAGTTCAATCCTGGGAACCCCAAGTCAGGCTCGGCCGCTCACTGGCCTTCTGGTTTTGTGATACTTGCTTTAATGATTGTTTGAAACTGTCTGCAGAATGTTCTTCTGTTCCTTCATTCTTTAAAGGAAGGGGGAACATCTAGGCCACCTGTCCAAGTTTCCAGACTTCTCTTTAATTTAGTCATGTCATAGCTGTGTTTGTAGATCCCAATGCATCAGACACCTGCTGAATGCTTGTGTGTGCACGTGTGCTCATGCACAGGTGTGCGTTTGTGTGTGCAGGTGTGTACTCATGTGCAGATGTGTGTGTTTGTGCACATGTGTGCTCATGCACACATGTGTGTGTGCAGGTGTGCTTATGCTCGTGTGTGCATACACATGTGTTTGTGTGTGCAGGTGTGCTTATGCCTGTGTGTGCACATATCTGCTCCTGTACATGTGTGGATGTTTGTGTGTGTGTGGGCTTGCCCTCGGGTGTGTGTGTGTGAGAGAGAGAACTCTGGCAGAGCTGTGGGTGGATAGAGAGGTTGGCACACTGCAGGCCCTGTGTGGAGACACACAACAGCTCCATGCAGAACAAATGATGGGGGGAGAAGAAAATGTGCTGGTGTTGATCAGGACTGGGCAGGGCAAGGGGCTGGGGAGAGGAGACAGGGCAGCTCCAGAGTGGGCCGGGCAGTGGAGAGAGCCTTAGAGGACCGAGAACGGCAGTCCTTTGGGACGAGCTCCTTACACCCCTAATGAAGATCTCAGTGGCGTGGACCAAGCCTGCCTGAGCTGTGCAGTCTCTGCATGTATGAGCAAATGACATCGCAGTGACCTTCGGGGGACATTTGGGAGAATGACTGCTGAGCTGGTGGCGCACTAAAACTAGGTTTCTACAGGGCTGACCTCCAGGAATCGTCTTTCCTGCAGGGGCTTGTCACCCTCAACTCTGCCTTCTGGCTGGCCCTGCAGGAGCCCTCAAAGCAAAGGTCTGGTCACTTGCGTTCCCTTATTCAGTGGTCCAACCCCCTTAAAGGATAGCAACGAAAGACACCACATGAGCAAGTGACACGGGGCGCTCCCACTTCTCACTGTAGAGGTGCTGAGCTAGTCCCTCTCCAGTGGAGACCACAGAAGTTGTCCCTGAGAGTTTCTGCTTCCTCAGGGGGGTGAGGGTGCACAGCTGTTCCCCGAAGGCTCCTGCTGAGCAGAGGACAGTGGGAATTTGGGTTTTCTTGCCTCTACTGAGTGAGGAAGGGAACAGCGATGCATGACTTTGGCTGTCGAGTCCACGTTGGAACTCGCCAGGTGCCTGCCTCCTCCGCGCTCACAGGGACAGCGTCTGACCTGGAGGCATAGTGCAGGCAGGAGCATCCCACCTTTTCCTGGCACATCCACAACAAAATGTGAGGAAAAGCCTTTGTTTTTTTCCTACCAGCACCGGCCACTTCTTAAGAGCACAGTGAAATAAGAGACATCTGTGTCTGGAAGTGAACCCCAGGGTGCCTTGAGAATGCATTTGTTTGTTTTTCTAAACCACTGACATTGCAAGCTGGAATGAAGGGCTGAAGAGGCCGCAGTTGGTGCTTGATGTGAGAAGCCAATGAGCTAGAACTGTCCCCTGGGGAGACCAGTGGGACTCAGGCGTGGCCCTCTTCCGACTCCCACTGGGGACACATCAGCCAAGGAAAGAGATGGATGAATTAGGCTGCTGGCACCAACGTTTTGCGGGGCTTTTCCTCCCAGAGTCTGAGGGCTTCTAGGCCGGGTCTTCATGATGCCAAACCTTCTGAGAGAAAATGGAAACATAATTCCCAGTAGCTGTCTAAGGGACCAAATTTCACAATTTTACGGGATGAGTTGGTATCACAAAGACCCAGCTCGAGGAACGTTTCCGAGGAAAAACAATCAGTGCACGTGTTTCCCGTCTTTCTTTTTCCTTTGGGAGCTGTGTGGGGTGGAGGGGTGCCCTCCATGACCTCACTGGGGGCCACTTTTCTCTGGGGAGGGCCGTGTCCACTGCCCGTGTGTCCCAGGTCACCCAGCCTCTCCCTCCTGGGGCAGCTCTTTCAAAGGGGCCTGATATTTAATGGGTTCCCTCTTGTTGATTCTCAATTCAACTCAAGTCTCCCTTTACTTCTCAAAATAAGTAGAATGTCACTGAGAGCTCTTCTGTGGGGGACCCCACCAACCGCTCTTCAAAGGGGACAGAGATTAGATTGGTGGAAAGTCGGCAAAAGGGAGAATGAACTTCCCTGGACCAGCATCCGGTCTGTGGGTCAGAGAAATGGGCTAAGTGCATGTGGGCTTAAGACACTATTTTCCCCATGCCTTCTTTGTCTGGAGGAATTCATCACAAGCCTGGAACACAGCAGGCACTCAATAAATGCTTATTTTCCTTACTTTGGTAGTTAGAACACAATGTAGCCTTCTGTAGGTGGAAAATGAGAGGGCCCAAACCAAACTTTTAATAGCTGTGCACTGTCTGCCGTTCTTCTGCTGGGGATTTCCTCTGAGCACAAAAATAAGCCTTTGGGCGTTTCAACATCTTTGTAGGGCCAGATCCCTCATTGTAGACATGTATTTAATTTCACTGCCTATGTTGGGAAGGTTTGCCTGGGACTGCTTCTGGAGGGTTTGGAAGAGAGAGAGAGAGAGAGAGAGAGAGAGAGAACATATATACATACACACATGCATGTGTAATATACATGCACATAGCACCAACAATAGAACTTCATGATGGCACTGAAGGAGAGGAGGAGTTAGCCCTGAGCTCTTTTTCTTTTATTGTGGAGATACTGATGCCTTTGGTGACACCAAAGCAGGGACCCGTCCTCCAACCCTGGACCACTCAGAGTACCACTCTGTGCTGCTGGTGACGGTTGAGAGGGGCCGTCACAGATGCTTTCTGTCCCTCCTCCACCAGTGAATGCCAGCAGGGCAGGTCCTGCTGAGGGATCACCAGTGGAACTTGGTTGTTAACCTGCGGAGACACCTTTGCCAGGCATTGCTTACCACTGGCTTTGTTACCAAAGGTGAGTTTTGTTCCCAAAGTTGCAAACATGGGCAGACAGAGCCAGTGTGGATTTGCTCAGCCCATGTAATTCTCTGCCTCCTTCCTTCCATTTTCCAGCCTGGAATATAGGGACTGTCTGACTTGTTAAAATAAAGCAGAGAACTAGGCAATAAAATAGCTAGTCTTAGACCTCAGACTACTTTTCTGCCAGTGATCTGTGCATTTCAGACTAAGATGTTGGAGGTGTGATTGTCCAGCTAACAGCAGGTACAATCGGCTCGGCATCTTAGGGCCAAGGCCGCATCCCCCACGGTGCCCGGGCAGCCATAGGCTGGGGCAGCTTGTGGCTGTGAGCTTACAAAAGGTAAAAAGTGTGTCTCTTACGGTGTGTGGTGATCTCATAGGGTGAGTTGAGTCTGGCGTCTCCGCAGGGCGAGGTGCTCACGTAGAGGTGGAAGAGAAGGTTTTCCCGCAGCCTGTAGCCTCCCTCCTTCAGCCGCACAAATATCGACCGTTCAGCATCCTCCCGCCGCTTGCTGGGGTCACAAAGAGGTGCCGGGTAGTTAGTCACAAGCCAATCCAGAAACGTCCCAGCCAGGTGCATGCTTTGATCCCGTGTGGAAGCATTGTTCCCCAATATTCTCCTCTTTCACACTGCCTACCATGTGTTCTCCTTGCACAGACACATCTAGGATTGGTGGCAATGAAACCAGTGAACGCACACACAGCCCCGCCCTCACCCACCCCGACATGCACGTCCACATTTTCTCTGCTGCTGTCCTGTCTACATGTCTACAAAGCTGCCACCCTGCTGATGCGCAAGCAAGTGCTCCCCATGCAGGATCTTGCAGGGGACTGTGCCTGCCGGCACCCCAGTGGACAAGGCATGTGCATTAAAAGGAGAAAAGGGGCTTCGAGAAGGGGCTGGGCCTGGCCGCAGCGTGACAAGGCCGGAGAGCATGTGGTGAGGAACCTGCTCATCTCTGCCTGAGCCATGGCCAGGGAGATCCAGAAAGACATGTGTCCTGATCTGGGTGGGATATTGGACTTTTGCCTATGGACCCCCCGCCCCCAGCCATTACACTCAACCTTGAGGGATTCCCTCTCTCTGGTGGGAGGCCCCCAGTGGGAGTCACCCTTGCCAGGCCGTGTCTCTTCTCCCGCGTTTCATCCCCTGGTCCTGGCAGTCCACTTTCACTGGCCCTGCTGGGAGGCATGTCCACCCCACCGATGACGGATTCTGTTCAGTGGGGCCCTGAGGTCTGGCAGGCAGTGGCACAGACATTTTCTCTGCAGGAGAGCCAGAGGTGCCCCAGCCTTGCACTCTGCCTGGCTGCTCTGGCTGCCGCCCCTGTTCTGCCCAGGCACCCTGCCTCCTCCGTGGGCCGCAGCGCCTGCCCTTGTCCCTGGGACTCTGAGCACAGAGCCTGTGCTGGAGCCGTGCTCCCTTCTGCTGGTGTTTCATGGCCATGGCCGGCACCCCCGTGCTGGGCAGTCTGAATCCCTCCCAGCAGGTGACTCTGCACCCGGCTTGCAGCCGGCTCCTGGTACATGACGCAGTTGCCTTCTGTGACACACAGAAGGGCTGAAGGTGCTTGGAGATATTTCCAGTTGAGAGGGGGATATCTAGGAGTAACTCCTCCCCACGTTTAGAGAGATTTCCAGCCCCTTCCCTTATGTCGCACTCCAGCTGCACCTCCAGGCCTCCTAGGGCTGATGTGGGCCATGCCAGGCTGCCAGCTGCACAGAGGCACAGATAAAAATCAACTGAGGGTGTCAAGGTGTCGCCTTTACTTGAGTGTGTTTGCCACATTGTGTGTCTTCAGCACACACTGGTGGGCATGAATCAGTCCCTCACCAGGGCCCCCAAGATCCCAGCATCAGTGGATTTGAGGAAGGCTGATTCAGCAGGTAAGAAAGGTTGGCTGCAAGGTGTGGGGAAGGACTGTCTGCAAAGAGACCTGCGGCCATCCTACAGCTCAGCCAGGAGCGCGGCCAAGGCGTCACATGCTCTGATCCACCTGTATTCTGGCTCCTGTGTAATGTGACTTAGAGAAATGCCAGAGTAGACAGCCACAAAAACACAGGAAATTCCAACACTGGAGCACATTTCTCAGGTCTCAGCAGCTTCTTCATCCTAGAACACCCCTGTTAGAAGGCACCTGTGCCTGCAGAGGAACATCTCAAAACCTACCATCCGCCACCTGTGACACACTGCCCAAGGAAAGGTCTAGAGAGGGAACACACTTGAGAATATGGGGTGCAGGAGGACTGAGGCCAGGAGGATGGGGCTGGAAGACATTGAGCACCAAAGTCAAACTGTCTGTGTGTCCAAGGGGCTGAGAGCTGCTTGCCTGGGACCTGCGCAGTGGAAACTGAGCCTGTGGCTGGGGATCAGTCCTAGGGACAGGGACAAAGTGGCACCTGCCTGGGCCTGGCATCTGAGAGGCAGCCCTGTAGTCTCGCAGAAGCCCTGAGCTCTGTAAGAAGTTTCCTCAGCTGAGGAATCCTCAGAAGAGGACTGAGGAGGGAGAAACCCTGCACAGCGGGTCCCCTTTGAGGTGGACACCGTTTCATCAAAGTCGAGCAGAGACGTTGACTTTAACCTAGCACCTGTCCATGGCTGAAATGAAGGTTTACCAGGGAGTAGTGGCATTGACCCAGTGGCCCCCACTTTGTCACTGAACACATGTCTAAGTTCAAGTGCGATATGGGTTTCAGAGGGAGCAACAGCCCCATCTCCCAGGAGACGGTGGGTATCATCTTCTTTTCCCCTATCTTTCTTTTTTAAACATAAGGCTAGTTCTGGGCTGAATAACTGGAGGGCGGTGGTGAGAAGGATATCACCTTCCTTTAAACCCGTAGTAAGGGGAACTATTTAGGCCACACCGGGTGGGCTATTCCCTCTGGGGGACATCCTGGTGCTCCTCTAGCTGGCCTGAGAGTTGGGTCGTCTCCTCATCTCCTTGGCCTTTCGAGTTTGAGCAGCCGGCTGGGGACACAGCTTGACTGAACCTCGACGGCCTGTGAAATGGAGGGGGCTGTGCCCCACGGTCTCCCCGACCCTCGAGGCATCTGGGCCTTGTAAAGGAAGCTGTTTGTAGGGTGCTGTCGCCACAGTGAAGTGTCACCCTTAGCAATCCCCTGAATGTTTCAATGGAAAGGATCACCAAATGGATGAGCTGGGACAGGGCGTGTCCCCGCATGTCTGTGCATGTGGGCACACATGTGGGTGTGTGTGTAACTTGGAGGCAGGCAGGGTGTTTCCTGGAGAGACAGGAATAATGAGGGAGATGCCTGGAATTTCAATACTTTACTGGCCCGTGTGGTGACACTGTGTGGCTGGCAGGAGGCCTCCGGCCTGGGTGAGAGTGAATGCCCTGTGGCTGTGGCTGCCTGCGTGTGCAGGAGATGGCAGGCTGAAAGGGATCACACACTCTGAGCTGGGCCCTCCTCCTCCCTGGCTGCTCAGCGCAGTGGTGCATCAACACACCCATCACAGAGCTGAGCCCCCGAGACCCCCCACTCCGACACGGCCGTTACCTCAGGTGCAGCTCCAGCTGGGCATAGAGGAAGTGAAGAAACGCCCTCCGCACTGCCACCTCGGCATGGCAGTCATTGACCACCAGCCCCTGGTCACTGATGTGCTCGCCGCTGATGCACTTGGTCCCCGAGGACAGGGCAATGACCTGCGCTTGCCTAGTGTCCAGGCCTGGGGACACAGAGAGGGGTCAGAACAGCATGGCTTCCTGTCCCCCATTTGATGGTCTGCCGACTCCCATGAACATGCATGTCGGTGTTTACCTAGACAGCCAGCCACTGGCAAACCGGGAATCTGCTGTGAACAAGGCCGGCTAGATTCCTAAAGCCTTGGGAGGCCTGGAATGGAGTGGCAGCGACGTCTCCACTTTCTGTAACTGTTATCACAAGACTTCTTTAAGCCTGAAAACCAGACCTACTGACACCTGAAGAGGCTATGTATTAACTCAGTGCTATGGGTCAAATGTGTCCTCCAAAAGTTCACATGCTGGAAACTTGACAGCCACTGTAACAGTGCTAACAGGTTGGGAAATCCAACTATGGTATTTGAAAGGTGGGGCCTTTAAGAGGTGATTAGATTGTGAGGACTGTGCCCTTGAGAATGGGTTGATCCATTCATAGAGTGATGGGTGTGGTTCTGATGGCTTTACATGGAGAGCGAGTGAGCAGGTGAGCTCTCTCTTGCTCAAGCCCATTCTTGCCATGTGACACCCTGATTGACATGGGACCCTGTGGAGAGCCCCCACCCAGAAGAAGGCCCTCACCAGATGTGTCCCCTGGACTGTGGACATCCCAGACTCCAAAACTGTAAGAAAGAAATTTTATTCCTTTATAAGTTATCCAGCTTCAGGTATTCTCTTATAAACAACAGAAATGAACTAATACACTTAGGAATGCTAAAAGTGTGTCTTGTGATCTCATTTATACATCTGTACCTGGATGTAACCGACAACCAGTTGTCAGGCTATGTGATACTGTGTAACCAATGGAAACCTGATGTACTGATTAAGGGCCTGTCCCTTCTCTTCCCTTTCTTCTCCCCTCCTGTGATTATAAAAATACTGGAATTTGGTCTGCAAATCAGAACTTATGATTGAGGACCTCTTGAATCTATGTCTTCCAGGCTGTGGTCACACATATTGGCTCAAATAAACTCTCTGATACTTTGTCAGTGACTTGGGATCTTTTTCTGGGTTGGTACCACACGGCTGATGTGCACTGTACAGTTTGCTGTGTCGTGGCGATGTGTGACTGACAGATCCTGGAGGGTCTTGCCTTCTCTATGGTGTGGCTTTTATGACCACCAGAAAGCAGCTGGGCTGAAAGTTCTCATTCTGAGAACTGCACTGACTTCCTAAGACTAAGGTCAACCTGGTTGCCATTGGGTTTTGCCCAGATGGCTGTGTGTGGGGTGCCAACTGTGTATCTGATAGAAATGAGGACTTTGCACTTCCCCAGCTTTGTGTAGTAAAGTCCTGGAAAAAGATGGGTAACACAGAGACAGGGTGGTGACCTGCCACCAAAATGACATGGGGTGCCACCAAGATCAAGGAATGACATACGCCACCTCCAAGCCTGGCCCTGGAGGGAGAGGGAGAGGTACAGCCTCCTGGTTTCCTGCTGAGATTCTGAAGGGGGAGAGGAAAGGCCCTCAGCTGTGTGAGCCATAATTTCCAAATTCTCCCCAGACATTCCACCACCTGACCCTTGTCCTCTGAGTTGACAGTCGCACCTTCCCGCATTTAAGATCTGCTGATGGGAAAGTGCTTTGCCCAGGAGGGGTGAGGGTGAATGGCGGCCCCAGGCCTGTGCGCCACCCTACAGACCTTGCTGTATTGCCTGAGGCTCGGGGCGAGATCTGTGCACGTCCTGCACTGCCTTCTCCTTCCTGCAGAGGAGCAGAGCAGCCACTCAGAGCCCTGGGACCCAGGGGTCAGGGCCCTCTGCGCCTTCTTCCCAAACATGCCTCCCCAAGTCCTCCATGATGCAGCGTCTGTTCCCTGGGTATGCTCCTGCCAGTGCAGAGACACCTGCCTTTCTAACTCCCACCTTCACGGGCTTTGCCCTGAAGCTCGGCACACCTCGGAATCTGTAGGTGCCAGTGGTTTGGAACAGGTGGCAGTGCGACATCACGTGCACAGCACTTCAGAGTGCCTGTGAGCAGTGCAGCTGGGCCACAGGGCCAAACAAGCTCCATGTCCCCGCCCAGCCAGGACCACGGCCACAGGCTGAGGCTGGGCCCCCAGGCATCTTCTGGGGCCATACCCTGGGCAGTGATGGGCTGCGCTCGGCAGACAAGTGACTGAGGTGATGGCCCGGGCAGGAGCTCCACATTGAGCTCGTGGCAACCCCAGACCCATGCATGGACTGGTGGCATTCCCGGGTCGTGCTTCAGGAGCGACGTGTCTGAGGATGTGTTTATACTTTCTGAAGCTCACACCCGAGAACAACGTGGCAAATCAATGACGGCAGTGAAGGCAGCCGAGATTCTCACTCAACATTGCAGGTTTTCTGTTCCTCTTGAAGAGCTGTAGGACCAGTAGGAAGGAGTTTAGAGGCAGTGAAGCTTCCCATCTCTTCCAGAACTTTCCTTTTCTGAGAGGCGGCACATCCCTTGCCAATCTGTGGAGCACAGAGGGAGGACCAGCCCTCTCCACAGTACTCTCCCTTCCTGGTCATTTCAGAGGTCACAAAGCAGCTATTTCTTAGGGTGTAGGAAACCTCAGAGAGGATGCATTTTCATGGATATTTTTGGAGAACTAGGAAGCCAGGCATCTGCTTGATGCTGGCCGTGTGTCTAACCACCTGAAAGATTCCATCATCTCTACCTGGACTTGCTGAGCGCCTGAGTGATTGCTATTGTCATTCAGATGCTCTTTATTCATGGTAAGAGTGAGTTTTGAGGTGGTTCTGAGTCTCTCTGAGTCCCGGGTTCCCGCTGCCTGGAGACACTCCCATCCCTCTGAGTGGCCTCAGTCTTCACCTCTTCTCCCAGCAGGAGCTGCGCTCACACCAGCACAGAGCGGACACCAGGCTCTGCGATTCACTTTCCACAGGGTAACGTTCACTCTGACCATTGTCCGAGGATGCTCACAGCAAAAGCAAGATCGAAAACAACACAAAAAACTCAAAACACCTCCAAACTCAATGTCCTTCAGTGCGATGTCGGTCACCTTTCCTAAGGAGATCTCAAAGCCACTCAGTTTATCCTTCCTCCTGCTCTGAGGATCTGGTGCAAATGTGCGTTTTCTCTTCTCTTAGATCGTGGATTGCTCGAAGGTGGAAGCCAGAATTTCCACCAAACATTCTAAGGGCCCCCCAGGGAGTCTGTGGAATCAGATAGATTGCCTGGGACGATCCAGCTGGTGTTGCTGGCTCAGTAACAAATCCCGTTTTCCTGGTGCTGTAATAACCAAAGTCCAGGGCCTGTTGCTGGCCCTGCCAGCCCAGCCTGCAGTTTAGCCAACTGGGGTCTGGATTCATGCTGCGCGTGGCCAGTACAGAGAGACCACTCAGCAGTGGATCATACCCTGGGCTGTGGAGTTCTCTCATAAATATTTGTATGGACCATTTCTCTAAAGAGGCGATATGCAAATTAAAGGCACACTAGCAGACTTTCCATTTTCAGTAAAGGTTACTTCCCCAAATGCAAACCGTGCTGGGCACACGGTGGGTACGTCCTGCATACTCTTGCCTCTGGCTTGTACCTGCCCCCGTCCCCCAGAGAATGTGTTCTAATGCCCAAATGACATCTGTCTCTCCTGCCCCCCCCACAGTCTGGATCCTTCTTTGTGAGCTAAAAGGGGGAGCAGACAGGGAGACAGGGAGTGAGATGAGAGGGAAGAATGAGGCATGGGGGAGAGGGGCACTGAGGCAGACGTGGGCTCATCTGGAGAGCTGTCCTGCCTTCCACATGGAGTGAGACCCCGTGCAGGTGGCCCAGCTGTGTTGTCTCTGCCCCCACGAGCTCTGGCTGCTGAGGTCCGTGTCTCCCCAGCTTCCTCCCTTCCTGGGCAAAGCTGCCCCCTCTGCTCCCCTCGGCTCCTCCCGGTGGCCGTTTCTGTGCCTGCTGTCCACACACGCTCCCTCCCCAATGGGATTGAGCTGCCCGGTGACCTCAGGAAAGGAGGCCACTCACCTTCCTACATTTGCTTGCCAAGTCGGCAGCTACACCACTTTAATAAAAGCAAAAACAGAATACACCAAACCCCTGTGTTTTCTTCCCCAGGAAAAGTTTAAAAGCAGCCGCAGCCACAGCTGCTGTCCGTCCTCGTCACTGAGCCACCCTGGTGACTGCCTCTAGCTGGGGGTGCCAGGGGTGCAGCTGAGGATCATTTGCTGGCAGGATCCAAAGCTGCAGGGAGCCAGGGCAAGCCAGCTGCTGCCACGACTCCGAGGGGCCACTTTCCAACTCAGATTGTGAAGTGACATGTGGGTCATTGAGCGACAGTTAATGGGGAGACGTTTTGGTGGAGAAATCAGACTCCAGCTTCGTGAAAGCAGATATTTAGGGTAGTGGAAGATGGCATTTGTGATGTGTCAGCGTTCAGACGTCGGTGCTCATGGGGTCTCACTCTGGGGACAGGTGCTGCTGCTCTCGAGGCCCCAGCCCGATTCTCCTCTGTGGATCCTGTGGAAATTAGAGCCGTAGAAAAAGAAAACTTCTTCCTCTTTACCCTCATTACTCCCAGCCCTGCTGGCTCCAGGCTCTGTCATGTTGGGTGTAATCACGTGGTTCCGGAAATGCTCTGTTCGCTCATCCCGTGTCTTCAATCCGTGCCTGTGCGCCAGCACCATGCTATGTAATGGGAGATACAGAGAGACTTCAGATGTGGGCCTGTCCCTCTGCGTGTATTCTGGGAGATGGCACAAGGACAGAAATGTCTAGGAATGAGCTGTCATGTGACAAATATCACGCAAGTGTGACACACAGAAGCCATGGGAATGAGAGAGAGAGAGGCATACGGGGAAGCTTCTGCAAGAAATATGGTGTGGGGTGCGTGGGCTGGCGGGGGCACCCGGGTAGAGTGAACGCAGTGGGAGATTTACGGGGGGAAGACACAGGAAATCTGTGGGATGATGAAAAGCCCGTTTTGGGGCAGTGTGAGGTGTGTATGGAAAGCAGTGGGAATGAAGCTTGGGAGGTGGGCGGAATTAATTACAGAGGGTCTCCAATGCGGCCATAAAGGTTTTCCATCTTATTTAATAGACATGGGAGTTGTTTAATAATTTTTAAGCAGGACAGTGTCACTGTCTGTAAGTGAGAGCTGTGTAGATGGGTTGGGTGGAAGGAGAGGGGCTGGGCAGTGGTGAGAGGACGCTGTGCACTGTGTCGTGAGGACTCAGGAGAGCCATCAGGAAGGGACGGGGCAGGGGCTCAAACAGGATTGGTAAATTAATGTAGAGGAGGAGGGGGAGGGAGAAGTAAAAATGTACAAGCAAGTATTACATATTAAAAATGAAAAATATAAAGATTTTTACGTAGACCAGCTGCATTCAGGGCTGACAACTTTAGTTTGGGGGAAAGGAGAGGACAGACGTTTTGCCACTATCTCTGCCCTCAAAGCCTGTCCAGGGTGAGTTGGTGGCACTACTCCATTTTATGACTTAGAAATTAGAGCCCAGTTGCAGTGAAAAAATATTGAAAAACAAAACTTTGTTACAAAACTTTCAATACAAAAAAGTATTGAAAACAAAAACTTTACTAAGTAGCCTTTAAGTAAGAAAGTTTTCTTGACTCTTCTGTCACATGGTTCCAGTGTGAGGATATGAGATTGTCACATTGGTGGCCATGAGTTCTGTAAGGTGTTCTCGTATCATCAAATAAAGGCCACTCTTAATGTACTGAAGTAAAAATGGTTCTTCCGGTTTTATGGACATTTGTCTTCATGTGTGAATCAATGGTATTTGGGGTGGTATAAATGGGCAGAAGCAGCCTGTTACTGCACAGAAATTCTTCTCTGGCCACTTTGGTTTCCAACACAGTGACCCTCAGTCTCTGGGGTGGGGGTGAGTGGCCACTGCAGAGGGCTTCAGAACTGTATATGTACCAACAATACTTCCAGACTCGATGGTAATGCTTTGTATAAACCTGGTGTCTCAGGTGAGGCCACCTAGAAGGTAAGGCTGAGTTTGGGCTCCGCAGGCTGTGATTTGTGGAGTGAGTTGGGAAAGCAGGATGAGCACAGGGAGGACAAGGCAAATGGCAGGTTCCTCTGAAGTCTAGTCTGAGGCCAACCAATAGAAAACTCCGGACTATTAAGGACACCCAGAGTTGTTCTGCCTTGGGAAAGGTGCTGAGATTTCGTTCTGTGTCATCCTTGGCTGTGGGTGTTTCCGGGTGTGCTGGCTTCCACTTGCTGCGGCTGTGAGCTGCTCTCCCAGGACCCAGGGCCCAGGGAGAGACTGCTGCAGCTCCAACAGCATCTGCTCCAGTGTGTTGCCACCCTCCAAAGGTTGCTGGTAAAGCCAATACAATGTAAACTTGTGTATAAGCATCACTCCATACATAGTTGTTCGTCATCTCTTTTCTCATAAATGGCTACTGAGAGCAAAACTAATATTCTGTAGGACAACATGAGAAATACTCATAGAAGCTATAAACATACCAATTTATATAGAATAAATAGTAAAAGTGATCAAAGAACTCCTCCCCCCTCCCCAAAGCACGATGCGCAGTTAGTTTTGTGGGATTCTACTGAATTGTTAAATAGCAGATGGTTTCAAGACCATTTAAAGTGTTCCAGAGCATATAAAGCTAAGGAGAACCTTCAAATTGTTGTTATTTTGAAATGCCTATATTATATATCCACCTTACTGAGACTACACAAGAAAGAAAGAAAGCTAGAGAGGGCCCTCAGTTTTGAATATTAAAAAATTCTAAATAAGATTATAACTATTAAGTAGTAGAGGAAAAGAACAGTAAAATACTTAGCTATGAGGTGGGTTTTTTTTCCAGCAATGTGAAAATGGATTATAAATAAAAAAAATTAAAACACAATACAAAAATATGATCATAGTAACAGACACTGAGAAGGCATATGACAAAATCAAATAACAACTTTTGATAAAAACTCAATAGAGTAAAGGGATTTTTTTCCAATGTGATTTTACACACACACACACACACACACACACACACACACACACACACACACACAATCCTGCCTGATGGGGAAATACAAGGCATTTTTAGTACCACTCAGGAGTACACCAAGAATGACTCTATAACTCCATTATTTAACATCTGTTGAAGCATTGGCCAACATGACAAGATAAAGAAATTAGAGGTACAGTAATTGGAAAGGAGCAGGTGACATAGCAGTGTCTGAGCACGCTATGATTGTATGTGTGGAAACCTCAAGAGAATCCAGCTGCAATACTGCTAGAAACAATAAGAGTTCAATAAGGTGATAGGGTACAAAGTTAATATACAGAAATCAATAGCTTTCACATATACACACCACAACTAGAGAGAAGCTATAAAGGAAAAATGACTCATTTATAATAGCAGCTAACATGATATTACAAATAAATTTAACAAGAAATGAGCAAGAACTATAATGAATAACACTTGAAAACCCTCCTGAAGGACACCCACAGAATTTGAACAAAGATACACCACATTCTCTAAATTGATTTTTAAGGTTAATGCAATTCTAATTGAAACAGCAATAGTGCTTTGTTTTGGACTGAGACACCTGGTTCAAAATGTAGCTTTTTCAAAAAAATTTATTTTTGAATCAGGCTAGATGATTCTAAAGGGAAACCCAGAAAATTCTGAAAAGAAGTCTGATGCTGGGAGACAAACCATAGTAGGTATTGAGCAGGTTATAAAGGCTCAAAAGCAAGTACCATGGTGCAGATACATGAATTGAGGCAAGTGGAACAAAGCAGAGAGTCCAGAAATCAACCCAGACACAGGGAGGAACTTAGTATAGGATAAAGGTAATAACATCTCAAATCACTACGGCAAAGAGAGACTGTTTAACTAATGGTATATAATAAGTTAAGAATCATCTGAAAAATAAAATCATGTCTTTATCTTACACCATGTACAAAGATAAATTCCAAATGGATCAAGATTTAGATATAAAAACATGAAAAACTGTATATAAACAGTAATGTATAATTCTGATAAGGGCTCAGAAGAAGAGAAGAGCTGTAGAGAAAAGCTTCAGTCTTTGTAGAGATTATGTAAGCGGTTGTAATCAGAATGTTGGTAGAAATATGAATGTAAAGGCCATTCTGGTGAAGTCTTAAATGGAAATGAGAAATATCTTATTGGAAACTGGAGTAAAGGCCATCCTTGCTATAAAGTGGTAAAGAACTTGGCTTAACTGTGTGTGTGTCCTACTGCTTTGTGGGTGGCAGAATTTAAGAGTGATAAAATAGGATATTTGGTGAAAAAAAAATCTAAGCTAAGTATTGAGGAAGCTACATGGCTTCTTTTAACTGCTTACATTTAAGTTTGAAAAAGAGAGTAATGAGTTAAAGAAAGGATTTATAATCATCAAAAGGGAAACAAATATAAAGATTTGGAAAATTCTCAGCCTGACCATGTAAAGAATAAAAAAGTGTATTTAGGAGAGAGAACCAAGGGTGTGGCCAAATGACCATTTTTTTTTTTTTTTTTTGGTTGCTGGCCATAAGGGGATCTGAACCCTTGATCTTTATGTTATAATACCATGCTCTAACCAACTAAGCTAACTGGCCAACCCCAAATGACCATTTGATAAGGAGATTAGTGTGAATTGAAGGAAGCCAGATGCTATTTATCCAGATGACAGAATGATCCTGAAGGCATTTTGGAGATCCTTGAGACTGCTAGGCTCATCACAGACCCAGAGTATCAGGGCCTTGAGGGCAGAACTGTTTCAAGGGAGGGGTCCAGGGTGACAGCACTGCCTCAAGTCTTTGCACCCCACATTCCATTGCAGTGCTACTTAGCCTCCCCTGTTGTGGCTCAAGTGGGCCCAGGTGAGGCTCACATGTCCCCCCTGGAGGGCATATGCCCTAAACCTTGGTGGCATCCACATGGTGCTAACACTGCAGGTGCGCAGGATGCATAAGCTACGGAGGAATGGCTGCCTCCACCTAGATTTCGAAAGATGCCTCAGAGAGCCTCAGGGCCTAGATGGAGAACTGCTGCAGGGGTGGGCTGCCGCAGAGACCTCCAACTAGGGCAATGCCTAGTAGAGAGATGGAGTGGGGCTGTCCCTGAGACCCCAGAACTGCAGAGCTACCAGGATGTGGCCACAGCCTGTGAGAGCCGCAGCATGGGCTGTGCCCAGCAAAGCCATGGGGAAGGGGCTGCTTGAGGCCCTGGGGGCCCAACCCCTGCCCCAGTGTGTCTAGAAGGTGAGACATGGAGTCAAAGAAGATTATTTTTCAGCCTCAAGGCTTAATGTTGTTTGTCCTATTGGGTTTTGGACTTATTTGGGACCTGTTTGTCCTTTATTCTTGCCTACTTCTCTTCTTTGGACTGGAAATGTCTGTCCTGTGCATCTCCCACCACTGTATTTTGGAAGCACATAGCTTCTTTGATCTCACAGGTTCACAGTGGAGAGTAGTTTTCTTCAGGATGAATCATACCTCAAGACTCAGACGTATCTGACTTAGATGAGACTCTGGACTTCAGGCTTTGAAGTTGATGCTGAGCAGGTGAAGATTGGGGAGCTATGGGGATGGAAGGTGTGTATTTTGTATGTGAGATGGACATGAATTTTTGTGGGGGCAGGGGATGAATGCTATGGTTTTAATGTGTTCCCTAAAGTTCATGTTGGAACAATTTTGATGAGGGTGGAATTAAGAAGCGAGACCTTTAGGACATGATTAAGTCATAAGGGTGAGGCCCTTGTGAATGGGATTCAGGCCTTTGTAAAAGAGACTTCCACAGGGTCCTTCCCTTTTGCTGTTCCACCTTCCACCATGTGAGACTGCTGCCTCAGAAGAAGCCATTACAGATACAGCTCTCACTAGACACCAAACCGCTGCTTGATCTTAGACTTCCTAGTCTCTGGAACAGTGAGAAATAAATGCCTGTTGTTTATAAGTTACCCAGTCTCAGGCATTTTGTTGTGACAGTGCATATGGACTAAGACAGTAGGTGGCTCTCCAACACCCCACCCCTTCCCACTCCAGGCACCTCTGGGAGTGCACTTTGATCTCTTTGACTGTTACTAAGTAATCCTTAGCTTGTTTCAACTCTGCATAGAGGTTTCATAATACTATATCTGATTCTGGAGAAAAATGATTACCAAATTTCTAAGAATGAAGCTGAACGTAAATTATACCAACCAGCATCAAATAAGTAAATCTCAAAATGATAGAAATTAGAGAAAGAAAGAGATGATTTTTGTCATGTATGTAGATGGCCCAAGGGTGTAGAATATGATTAATTCCGACTCCCTATTTTCTGCTGCTCTGTCCATTGAGTTTAATGACTCAAGTAGTAGGGTTGCCACAACTTCCCTTGAGGAAGACTCTTCCACAATTTATTAGCTCTTCGTGTTAGGAAACTTTCCCAATATTCAACCTAAATGATCTTCTGTACCACTTCATTCCATTCCTCAGGTTTTATCTTTAAAAGTTCCCAGCCTTCTTGTGGTTTGCATTCTCTGAATATTTGCAGAGAAGGTTATGATCTGCCTGCTGTCTCACTTCCAGTCATTGTCTGGTTAAAGTCTATGTTTTATTTTTAACTGTTCCTGTAAGTCAATTTCCTTTTCTTTCTAATTTTCTGTTTCCATTCTCTAAATTTCCTCTAATTAGTTCAGAATTAGGAAGATTTAAGAATGCCTAGCCCAGGCACGTCTGGTCTGTCAGGGACACAACTAGACTAAGATTGAAATAAAACAGTTTTACTTTTGATGGCAGATTTTTCTTCTACCAAGGCCTTGATTTATTGCTGTTTCCAGGAATTGGAGGACGTCAGTATCCCCTGGGCTTTTATTCTCTAAATATTGCAAATGCATTGATTTTAGGAGGAAAATGAATTTTGTGTAAATGTTTTGTGCTTTTCTCTATGAATGACAATACATTTGTAAGAGGTATCAGATAATGAGGCACTGGTATGCAGAATCCAGCAGGGTCCAGGGCACAGATAACCCTGTTTCTGCTACTCTCTTGAGACTTCGGTCATGTGAATTTAACTGTCTATATTCAGTTGTTTTGTTTGGGAAATCCTTTTTGAGGAGTAAAGAAAATGTAAGGTTTTTAACATGTGCCTGCTACATAGTAAAAATGCTGTGATTTCTAGCTATTATTATCACTTATGTTTCAATTCTCCTGTAAGCACATTTGTTCATCTGTCTGCACTCAGGCCTTTTCTATGACATCTCCTGCTAGAATGACATTATAAATTATGTGTTCTATTATTACTTATATTAACTATAAAGCATGAGTTCTCCATATGAGAACAAGCGAGCTTGGTTGGAGCAGCTGAAAGACAGACCACATTTTAGGACATCTTAAAAATCAATCTGCCAATGGCACTGGGCCATGGGATAAATAAAAATCCAATGATGAGTACTCGCTTGCCTTATCAAGAGGCACCAAGGGCATACTTTTTATCTATTTTCAGCTATCCATCCATCCATGCATCCATCCATTTATTCATTCAGTGTGTCCTGAGCATGTCACTCATTCAAGATGCACGACTGTGTGGGTACACAGCCCCTGGTACCAGGGAGGGACGCAGGCACGAGGAGAGAAGCGCCTCACGGTGATGAAGCTATTCACATCTGTGTACACCTTCTGAGAGAGGGGTGTCGATTGTGGAAGGCAAGGCCAGTGTTGGACAGAAGGAGAGAAAGAACCTTTGACCAGGCTGGGGTGTGTGTAGCCATTTGCCAAATGATGAAGGGAAGAATAGCCACTGAGTAGGAGCAGCCTGCGTGAAGACACCAGGCTTTTGATGGAGCGCTGTGGTTGGGATGCGATGGACTGTGTGGTCGGGACGTGGTGGACTCCAGTGCCTAGTGGGCAGTAGCAGCTCAGGGAGGGTGTAGCATTGTAGGCAGGACATACTGGCAGATGCCTTCTTCTCAGTGTGTCCTTCCTGCGAGGTGCTGGTGGACTGTGGCCAGGCCGTCGTGCTGCCCCAACCATCACTGAAGTCACTTCCCCATGCATAGAAGGCTCCAAGCACATTTTGGGACTTTCTTCCTTAAACTTGTCTGATCAGGTGAATTTCTTGGTGACTTAAAAATACAGATGCGGACACCAGCTTTCTATCCACATAAAACCCCAAAACTATTGATTGAAAATCTCTTTGGGAGGTCCCTGAAAATCTAGTTTAAACAATGTGTCCACGTGACTCATGACCAGGTGAGTTTGGGGAGCTGAGATATGTGAAAAAAGCAGATGCAGAATCTTCATTTTTTTGAGTGGCTGTGCGATGTCCTATGGATACAGTTGTGAAAGGGTGCTCTTAATGACGTGGGTTCTTTGTTTAAGCAATTTTAGGAGAGATACCACTAATCTCAAGAGGCAGTTCTCTTGAGGTTTGAACACAAATGATGCTCCCTGGATTCAGGGATATCTGGAAAGAAACCCCACTCTCTGGGACCTGCAGATACTGTAGTGACCATTTGCTATTCCAGGTTTTCAGAGGACTGTGGGCAACTCACTAGTGATTCCTAAATGCTGACACTGTCTGCCCCTGTGAACGAGCCATGGGAGTGTCAGCACTTGGTTGTTGAAGTGCACTGGCCACACTCTCACGAATGTCCTCTGGAAATGCTTCCAGGGAGGCGCAGCCTCTCCTCCTGCTGGCTGACACTGTCATGCAGTGTGGCAGCGGGTGGTGGGACAGCAGCCCAGGCGAGGAAGGAGAGTGGGCCCGACCGCTCCAAGGTCTTCATGGGGCCACAATAGGATGGAGTACTCAGATTTGGGAATGTAGAAAACAATTCTGCTATTTAGAAACATCTCGTTCTCTCCCCTTCCCTAATGACTTGGGTTTGTCTTTTGGACGCACATTCCCGTGTAGTTCTGATGGGGAAGGAAGGGGTCCCTGTTCTCCTCAGCACGGTGGACAGTTGCTGAGTCTACGTGTCAGGTGCTGTGAGGGCTGGGTCTGCATGCTGATCACACGTGCCGCTTGCTACGTGACACACAGTGTAGGAAAAGGCATCCAGCAGAGCCCACAAACAAGATGGGGCTGACACGGCATGCTGGCCACATGGGACCACCTCAGGCAGAGCCACCCCCAGTACAACCCTACAGAGGGTCAGCCACGAGTGGAGATGAGACAGAGACGTTGGCTGATCAGCGGCTGCTGCTGTCCCCAATCTCGACAGGCTGGAGGTGAGGCTGTATGAGGGCGTAGGGATGAAGCTCAGGAGAGTGGCAGCTTCCCTGTGGGTCAGACGTGTCAAGCCCGGTCAGAGTGCAGGGAGAGGTGGGGTCTGACCCACATGGCGTCCAGACAGGCAAATGCATTGACTCATGTTTCAACCATTGAGGTTGGCTCTGTCTACAAAACAACCATGCATCTGACACACTTTTCCTACCAAATTAACTTGCCTTTTCCAAATTTAACTTTCGAGGCTGGGAATTAGGCAGACCCAGCAGTATTTCCTGCCACTGCTGGCCTTTTTACATTTTCCCACCATACTTAATAACTCAGTTATCGCTCAGCATTGAAACTCAACAACTAGGAGAGGTTTGAGGCTCCAGGAGACAAATGCTGTGTTAGTGGGACCTGCCGCAACCTTGGGATGAGATGCGGGAAAAGCTGGGGAGTCGCAGACCCTGAAATCAACACAGGCCTGAATTGAGCCCACGGCCGTCCAGCTGCAGGCTATGTGAGACTAATAAAAAGGGATTTGTTTAAGGCACTGCTAGTCAGTGATCTCATTTCCTGCAGTCAGACACGCTCTCACTTGATACAACTTGGAAATGCATGGAATTCAAGGTAGCACAAGGTTTTCATTAAAAGCTGTAAGGCGAGCAGACTAGCTCATGAGGTTATTAGTTATGTTCTCAAACATCAACATTTGAAGGGTGTCCTGGATATAAAGATGCTTATTTACATCTGGTAAATGTAGTCAACGTCCTCATCCTACCCCCGAGAAAGAAGCAGAGGACAACGGACTCGGCGATTGACTGACTGAAGCATCTATTTGTCTCCCCGTCTGGAGGGCTGAGCTCGCTCTTCGCCCATTAGTAACTCTTTCTTTTACATCAAAGGAACAGATACTAAGCACCTGGTCTGATCGATGGGCAGGCTGCTCTTTCTGTCACTGAGGATGACTGGCAAGGTCTCCTCACTGCGCTGAAACCAGAGATAATGAGAGTGCAAAGCTGAGCTCATCAATAATTCATGGGCTAAATATTTGAGTGGTGTGCTTTCTTCTTCTGTAAGCAACCACTTGCTAGCCTCACTCTTGTTCTCTGTTCTTGCCCTGCTGTTGAGAAGGTAGATAAGGGTCGTACTTAACCTGCTGGAAGGAGCTGGGTCTGGGCCCTGTGGGTCCTGCTCCCCGTGATGTGCACCCTCGCAATGCTGTCTGTTCTTCTCCTGACACAGGCGGGTGAGTTACTTCAGCTCAACTGTGGTTGCTTAGTCCAAACACGCTTCCCTGGTTGACGGCCAAGGACACAGGTATACACTGTTTCAAGACTGGATGGCTGCCCAAACCCACCGCTGTCACTTAACCCTCTCCTCCCTCTCTGGGCCTTGCCCAGTGCTGGACACCTCTTGGCCGACCATCCCCAGGATAAGACGCTTCATCCTCAGCCCGTGTGGACCTCTGGCTTCTACCTGTTCCCTACTCCAGGGGTGGCACCTGCCGGCATCCTCTCCCCGTCAGGACTCCCACTCACGCAGGACTTCAAAAGTCCAGCACAGCAGAAGGGGACGGGATGTACACACAGGGGTGTGTCATGAGGGCGTGCAGGGAAGAGACACATGGAGGAGGGAGGGAAGCTGTAGTCTGGGGTATAAAGACATTGGGCAGGAAGCCAAGAGACCTTGGTTTTGCTCTGCTAAGTCACTAGACCCTGGAATTCCTTAGTGCGAATTGCCTGCAAATTCCAGTCCTCGGGTGTCTAGAACAGCACCGCCTCGTCCTCCACCACTCACAGCAGGGCAGCCCATCCAGCATTGCCCAGTGCAGGTGGACAAACTGGAAATTTAAATGTGGGTCAACTGCGTAAGAAAAGGGTACACACCATGGCCCCGAGGGCACCCATCTCAAAGTCCATGGGACTTCAGAGAGTTACAGCTTCATCCAGTTTTTCATTTGCTCATTAAATAGCCCGACATCTTCAGAATATTTTTATTATACCTCCAGTCACATGGTGGGGGGCCCAGTCAATGATAATCGACTCCTCCTGCTGAGAACGCACATGATTTTCTGAAGCTTCTGTCTCGCTTCTCTTCCCCTCCTTCCCTCTTACCCTCCTTCCCTTCCTTCCTTCCTTCCTTCCTTCCTTCCTTCCTTCCTTCCTTCCTTCCTTCCTTCCTTCCTTCCTTCCTTCCTTCCTTCCTCCCTCCCTCCTCCCTCCCTCCCTCCTTCCCTTCCTTCCTTCCTTCCTTCCTTCCTTCCTTCCTTCCTTCCTCTCTTTTTCTCTTCCTTCCTTTCACAACTGTGCTTTGCCAGAGCATATAAGCCAATGTTCATGATCAGGGTGAACATGAGAGTATTTTAGCTTGTTGAAATAGATAATGTGGATTCTTTTTGCTCTTTCACTAACAAACTTAGTGTTATGTTTCCATAAAAAAAAGGATCACAGTTTAAGAGGCTAGAATAAAGACAAGGTAGTTTTATTGGCTTGAGGCAGGATGCAGTGTTGGAATTTCTTTCCTCAGTGAAGCCTTTTGGACAATTAGATTATAGCTGAAATTGAATGCTCAGTTCTGAGTTAATGACTAGAAAAATGCAGAAGTGTTTGAACAGCTTCGATTGGAGTGCCTGATCCCAAGAGCACAGCAAAAATATCTCCTTCTTCCTGTTCTGTGTATTTCCATGAGGGTTTTTGTCAGCACCTGGTGGATTGTTCCAGACTCAGCTGTTTCTCTGAATGAGCTGTGTGTGGGGCTGGGGTGGAACAAAGTTCCAGTCACTGGTGGATTTTCTTTCCTTCCCATTTTCGGAGGGGAGTTTGGTATGAATGTGTCAGCATTCATGCCACACAATGGTTGGCCATCAGTGTAGTGAAATCTATCTGCGTTTAGTAGCTCAAACTTAACAGTTCAAACCAAAGATTTAAAGTCAATTGCCTGGCAAACTCCTTGTTGTACTGGGAGGTGGGCTTCTGCAAATCCCAACGTGCCTGCACAGGTCCGTGGAGACATAACGTCAATTCAGCTTCTCTGTATCCACCTACCTGTTATTAACACCAGTTCCTTGAAATCCAGGTGGTAACTTACCATCTTTCGCCACAGCATGAGGTTTCTGTTCAGGGTGTTTTGTCTGGTTCATTTGTTTTAGAGCATTTTCCTCATGTCTGACTGGATATAAATAAAAAGATCCTGCTTTTATTTTAAGATTGAAGTGATTTCCAGTCATTACAGGAGTGGGAGGTTTTGAAATACTGGGTCATGAACTCTGTACGTCCTGCTCGTACCTGGCCCTTGAGAAGATGGACTCCCACGCATGCTCTTTGTACGATGGAAGGAGTTTCAACCGCATTTACGCTGTCGTGTATCAAGTGCAGATGGAGAGCGGTGTTTAAACACACCTTTATCTGATTCCAGACACCAACACAATTCTTTACTCAAGCTGGACAGAGCACAGCGGGTGTCTTTACTTCCCGCACTCATATTAGGTTCAGAATGGAATGCCTGCAGCAAAGCATAGCCTACATTTCAATACCTGAAACGTCTTACCCATGTTCCACTGTGGAAATAATTAGCACTCTTGTATTTTCCCAATAAGATAGTCTGACCACTTTTCCCAGAAGGGTTTACCTCCTGAACAGGCTTGTTCTGGGCTGTTGTCACAAAGGTCGACTTTGCCAGGCTGTTTTCAAGAGATGTGCATCACGTCAGGGCAGTTACACATCCAAGAAATATGTGGACTGATGAAAGCTGCTGTTAGCTTGAGTGGGAAGAGTATTTGTAAAAGCCATAGCTTCTGAATATGTTTTATAGCCAGACTAGCAGAGGAAAGGTTTAAACATCTCCTGAAAATAGTCACCAGAAACTCTTTTTCTTGTTATTTATTTAATAAACTTAGAAAAATGATTTTACGTAAAAGTCAGACATCTTCACCACCAGGCCTTGCTGTGTCCAGAGGAAACCTGCAAGATGAGTCAGGAAGGATGAAGAGTCGACAGTTCTGCATGTTGGCTCTGCCTGGCCCCTGCCTGCATGGCGTGAGCGAAGCCTCTTAGCCTCTGTACGGACACTAAGACCAAGAGTTTCGAGCTTTCCCTCTCTTCAGTGTTATGAAAATCAAATTGACTAGTGCATGTGAAAATGCTATTAAAATGACAATTTGCATCGTTATCAATAGCCCCTCCATGAATCATTTCCTCATGGAAATGCTGGACTTCCTTGACAACGTGGCTGAATGAGGCTGTCCAGGCTGTGGTTGGGGGGCCAGTGAGCACCTGCACCTGCGCCTGCCTTTCTGGACCCCACTGAAGTGAGCAGACCCCAGGGGAGTGAGTCGCACTGTGGTGTGGTCAGCTGGGCCTGAGCGTGGGCCGTGGTCTCCTGGAAGACGGAAAGTGGGTGGGAGGATGCGGAGGACAACAGGAGAGGATGAAAATGGGGCCTCGAATGCCACAGAGATGCATTGCCCCGACTCGAGGGGGCACCCAGGAGGGCGCCAGGCTCGGAGCCTGCAGGAGGGCAGGACAGGAGGGAGTGTGGGTCTGATATGGGCTGTGTGGAGGGTTTCTTCATAAACAGCTGCCCCAGTTGGCCACCGTCCCTGCTCCTTGGGGAAAACCTCCGAGCACTGGGAGCTTTCTCTCAGGACAAAAGTGGAGAGGTGCATCGACAGGACTCAAAGGGGCACCTGAGGAAGGGCGTCCATCTGCAGGAGTACCTGCTAACTGGGACCGAGGGCTGGCAGAGGGTGCTGGAAAAGCTGGCACCTGCACAGCCACAGGGAGCCCGTCGCCATGCACCTGTGGCACCAGCCTGGCACTTTATTCCCAAAGGTGAATATTCAGACAAAAGTCCTGAGCAGGATGAAGGGGAAGACTGAAGACAGACAGAGAGCACCGACTCTGGGGGAATCATACTGGTCAGAGAGCGGAGGAGACAGACATTTGCAGATGCGTCTCCTCAGAGAAATGAGGAAGAGCGGCCCTTGAAAAAGGAAGAAACGGAGGGCAAGGGAGAGCCTTGGATTATAAAAATAGATTGCAGAATTAGGGGGGAAAAGGCAGTTGAAGAACTGTGTGATAAATTTAAGAAGTTTCCAAAAACACAGAGTAAAAGGGTAGAGAGACTAAAAATAAAAAAGAAAAGGTAAAACACAGAGGATTCATTTAGAATGTTGAAAATTCAACAAAAATATGTACAAAGGAATGAATTTGTCAAAGGAAAGATACAAGGAAAAATACATAAGTACACAGCCTAAATGCATTAGGGAAGGGAATGGCTCACACCAAAACATATTCTTACAAGATTATGAAATGTCCAAGTTAAAAAGAGACCCTGGGCAGGGGCGGATGCTGGTCGCTTCAAGGAAAACATCGGTCAGACCTGATGTTTCTTGTCAGACCTACAGGACATGAGGTAATGGAAAACCCTTCAAAGTTCTGAGGGAGGTAGGTGGTGAGCTTGGAATCCCCACCTGGCGGGATGATGAAGGTCCTGTGGGAGCCGAATCACGGCGATCAGAGATGCACGCGTGTTCGCAAGGTTTATCTCCATCTGTGTCTTAATGGTTCTTGAGGATGTGCCGCATGGCAGGAGGAAGGAAGGAAAGAAGACAGGGGTCCTGCAGCCGGTGAGTCTGGACTGGAAGGGCGCACCTGTGGGGCCTGCAGAGTGAGGCCAGGTGGGTCCTGGGGCGGGCTCCAGGGGGGCTTCTCGGGAAGGAGGTGGCCCCTTCTGTGCATACCACGACTGAGGGGCTACACACCTAGCAAGTGTGTTAGAGCCACGTCCTTCTTTTTCTTTTCAGTGAGAAAAAGAAAATGAGGTGTCCCAGAAGAAAACATGCACAATATTTAAAAGGCTGTGTCAGGACATTTAGATACAAATGTGCATTACACTTATGTGTGACGTCATGCTGAGCTGGTGACGGAATCAGTGAGGATCTACGTGACCTGAACACCAGGTACGTTCTCTTTCAGGGGGAGTTGTGTTGACGGAGGGTTGAATGAGATTCCTGCTCACCGCCTGGCTCTGCCATGAGGACGTTTACAACGTCTGACCCTGCAGGTGTGGTTTGGTGGCCTTCAGCTCTTAGAACCACCCAGAAAGCAAAATATTGAAGACTTAATTAAGGGTATAGAATAGAATGTAAATATTCTCAGTTACGATAATATGTAAAAATACATTTATAGTCGAGGGAAGTTGGCTGGGAAGGAAAAGGCCGAGGCTGCTGTCCTCAGTTTACAGGACAGGAAGTGAAGCTGCACCATCTAAACTGGACAGAATAAGAAATAAAGGTTTAAGCACATTATCTAAATTTACAAATATTACAAATACAGCAGTGGGAAATGAAAAAGTATCAAATTTTAATAGCAGAGTCGGTAGATGTTACCTAGAGTTGGAAATCCAGAAATGTGGAGCCAATACGTATGCAGGGTCATGGGAACAAAATTGGAAATAACCTGAGAGGAGGCGCGAGGAGGTGGGTGGGAGAACGCTGCTTATCACTCACGAGCTCTCTTTGCATTTTTACCATGTGACCACACTTACCTGATAGAAGTAAAACTATTCTGATCTTTTGTGATCATATTTCTCACAATGGCTGAAACGTGGTTTCCCCTTCATAAGTGGGAAGCTAATTGATGTGAACGAGTTGGCCCCCCTTCAAATGGAGGGACAGACTGAATCATGTTTTATTTCAGAATACTTTAGTTTTATAACAGTGTGACACATACAGCAATTGGAGTAGGACGCATCACTCCCTCAGAGTTTCTTAGGCGCTCGCTTGAATGACTGAGCTAGAATGAAGACTAAATGGCACATCAACTTGAAGTAAATGCATATTTAAAAATATTTCTATTAGTAACTTTGCGCATTTCTTCCTAATCTGTTTTTAATCAATATGTGCATTAAATTTTCCTCTTGTAACAGGAAAGTACATTTCAGCAGTTTATTCCTCATCGTTTATAAATCACTAATGAGGGAAGTGTCACCTTCTGAAATTGTACATTTGCTTCATAAATCTGGTCCATGTAAGTAAGTGGCCTTCACGTAAAACAGTGCATTCTCTGCCAACCCAGAGTTTCATTTTCCCACAGGCCCTTGCAGGATGTTTCTATTTTCCAGGTCAAGCCTGAGAGCAGATTCCAAAACTTGCTGGAGTTGAGTTTCCCAGGAAAGTGGAAAGATGTTGGACAGACACAGCGTGGAGCAGGGAAGGGGTGGGAAACTACTTCCCACATCACAGTGATGTGCGCTGCTGGGGTTGGAAGCGTGCTGCACGAGAGTGAGCCGCAGTGGCTGGCGTCTGTCTCCTGCCCCGGTCTTTCCTTTGCAGAACAAAATGCTAATTTAAACTGAGTTATCCTGGAATCTGTGGCAGAAATCTATGTGATGCCCCAATTTTTTAATTTACCAAACTTTCGTTTGTGTGGTTGTACGGTTCTGTGTAATAGCTTTTTTACAGTTCTGTTTATATTGGATCTAAACGGTTCTTCATGACCCATTCCGTACTAGAGTATAAGACTCACGAGGGAAGGCGCTTGGTCTGTTTTGTTCTCTGCTCTTTCCACAGAGCCCAGCAAGGCAGGCATTCAGCAAATAACTTGTGAATAAAAGAGCCCATCACCAACAGTAACTACCACTGACATGGTATTTATTACAGGCGAGTTATCTTTCCAAGTGCTTTATATCCATGAACACATTTCACCTTCTAAACCCTGCTAGGTAGGTGTTACTGTTATCCTCATTTTAAAGGTGAGGAAACTGAGTCCCAGAGAGACTAAGTGGCCACCCAGGCTCACACAGCTAGCTGCTGGTGGAGCTGGCTTCAAACCTAAGGGATTTGGTGCCAGAACTGTGCTCTGGGCCTGCAGCCCTGCCGTGCACTGAGCGGGGGGCGCTGTGTCTTCTCTTTGCACCCCGGTGCACGCAGAGCAGTGCCTGTGTCCAGGGGCATCAATGAGCAGCTGCTGGCTGGGTGACAGTCACACCCAGCAGTGGTGATCCTGGCCAAGACGAGCTCAGCCCTCAGTGTAGACTGTTTCCTGTTCCACGGGAGGCAAGCACTGTTGATGCTCTGCAGTGGCCCACACGTGTGTGTGCCCCCACATGCAGTGGTGTCATTGATACAGCGGAATCGCTTTGGCTGAGGACATTATATTTATTAAGAAATTATTACCTTTCAAAGCATTTCATATACTTTATCTCATTCACCAAATTACATGGCAAGGAGGCATTTTTATTTCCATTTTCCTAAGATCTGAAACTTTAAAGGGTAAGTCATGGGTCCTTGAGCCACGTTTGAGAAGGGTCCTGAGGGCTCTGCTCCTTCTTGCATTTGACACTATCAGAGAGGCCCCTGGGGGTCTAGAATGACAAAAAATAATATGCCAATCGTCTGGTATTTAATTTATTTTTAATATAAGTATTTTTGGACATGAGGTGATCAACTTCTGTCTTAGACTCTGCCTGCAATTGCTCCGCACGATGTGTGTGTCAAGCTTAAGGAAACCAAAGCCAATTATTTTGTGCAATAATCATTCTCTAGTAGGTCACTAGAGCTCATGCAAACTTTGGAAGTAGAAACAGTTGAAGTTGAAAAGCTGGCAGGTTTGTTGTTATTGATAGGTTAGTGATTAGATGTTTTCACAACACTGAGGCCCAGATTCAGCTGTCATCTTCTCCCAGCCTGGCGAACCGAAGAGGCCATCTGCTTCCCCAGCAGGATGGACCGTTCCCCTCCAGGCAGGTCACTCTTGCCTGGAACTCCCTCCCTGTGAGCAGCTGGGGATGGAGAATTAGGGCAGGAAGGAGGGTATTCATGGGGAGGTGTATATCCCCCGAGAGGACTAGAACCCGCAGGTGCCAGATTCTCCAGAAAGAGCTGGTCCAAGCCCAAGAGACATAGGTGGGGCCAGAAGCATCAGAGAAGCAAGGCAATGCCAGGAAGAGGGAGAGTGGGAGGGAGACAGCCCATGAGGGCCTGGAAGGGCTCGGATGAGAAGAGACCAGAGCTGGGAGTTGCCAGGAGAGCAGGGGGGGCCTCCTACATGTCATGTACTCCATGGTCCCCTGTGTCCACCAGTGTCCCCTGTGTCTCCCCTGTGCCCCATGTCCATCTGTGTCCTCATGTATCCCCAAGTCCCCTGTGTCTCTCTGTGTCCTCTCATGTCTACCTGTGTCCCTCTGTGTCCCCCAGTATCCCCTGTATCTCCCTTGTTCCCCATGTCCAACTGTGTCCTCTTGTATCCCCCGTGTCCTCCTGTGTCTCTCTGTGTCCCCTTGTGTCTCTCTGTGTCCTTCCATGTCTCCCTGTTTTCCCCACGTCTTCCTGTGTCCCTCTGTGTCTTCTTGTGTCCTCCCATGTCCCCCATTATCTCTCTTTGTCCCCCATGTCCTCTTGTATCCCCCGTGTCCATGTCAAGGAGACTTGACCTGGCCTGACAGCCTCGGGTGACTTATGCATTGGCCTGGCCTGACCTTGGATCCCAGTGGTTGCAAACACCAGCCTTGTAAATCCTTCTTGTGAATGATTGTGGGGCAATGCCTAACGGGGGAGATGGGCCAGACCCCTTCCATGTTCCCTGTAGACATCAGGAGGAGCCTGTGCAGGTGGGCATGGTGGCCTTTCCCTGCACACACTGTGATCACTGATGTCTCTGTATTCCACTGTGTTTTTCTCTGACGCACCTTTGTGTGGAAGACAGACCCTGTAGCTCCCAGGATCAGGTAAACAATAAAGTCCCTCCTTTGGGGACGGAGATTCCTGCAGGAGGCAGGAGGGGCGTTACCTTTGGTCATGACGATCCCCGCCAGTGCTTTGTGGCGGGCGTGCATGGACGTCAGGCCAATCGTCAGCTCACGGAACTTCTGTGTGACCAGATGGGACATGGAGTCGGCGAATTCCTGAAAGACACAAGCGCCAGGCCTCTTGATGGCTGGGCAGAAGCAGCGAGTGGATGGCCGGGTCTCCATCCTCCCCCCTCCAGCCATGTCCCCATGGGGATGTTGGAGGTGCCTGCCACAGCACCCCTACACCACCACATGCATGGCCATTACCGGCCTGCTCTGCCCAGCCTTGGGAAGGAATGCAGCGTCAAATGTTGATCGCAAGGAATTAACCCCCAGCGCTGCCCTTGGCAGGAAGCCTGGCCTGTGCCCGAGCAGGAGGCTGGCTTGTGCCTGATAGTCACCTGGCCTGTGCCCGAGCAGGTACCTGGCCTATGCCCGAGCAGGTAACTGGCCTGTGCCTGAGCAGGTGCCTGGCCTGTGCCCGAGCAGGAGGTTGGCCTGTGCCTGAGCAGGTGCCTGGCCTGTGTCCAGCAGAACAGGTCCCTTACCTGTGCCCAAGCAGATGCCTGGCCTGTGCCACACCTCTGACTCCACATCTCTGACTCCATCTCTATGTTTAGCCTCTTACGTACAGTGATAAAGCTGGTGCGGCCCAGAGCACGTGGCTCCATGGCCCCCCTTTTCCAGCTCCTCCAGATTCCATGGCTGAAATGGTACTTTTTCCTGGACGTGGCCCCACGGCTGTTTTTCATCTGGGCCAGCTTGGGGGTGACCATCACAGGCCTTGCAGCAGGGCAGCCTGATTGGAGTTCCAATTCTGCCGCTTATGAGCATGGGCAAGTCATCCAAAACTTCTGAGCCCTGTTTTCTTAATTCATGAGGTAGCCTCTTAATTTCCATCTGGTGGAGTTTTTGTGAGGATTAAGTGCATTCACACTTCTTAAATGCTTAGTGTTAGAGTGAGCAGGACTGAAGCCATGTTGGGACCTAAGACCCCATGGGCTTTAGGGAGATTTTAAGACTCAGTTTTTTTCTGGGTTTCCTCTTTTCTCATGGTTATTTGATATTATGAACCTTGCTTATGTGGCAAGATGGCATTATTTACATGAACGTAAAGTTGTTTTCTGGCCAGCCTGATGCTGCAGACTTGCAGTCCTTGAGAAACCAAGGAAGAACTCAATGAATCTGTGCTGATTCCTCCCTGAAGCAGGACCCTGAGATAACGGCAAGGACAGGAATGGAAACCAGACAGAGCCTTGGTGAGACTTTGCACCTGGCTCCTTGCAGGAGCCCCCGCGGCTCACGTGCCCTCCCTCCTGCTTTTCATTTGCCATGTTCTGTTCCCTCAGCTCCCTCTTGAACTTGAGTCTCTGAGATGGCTTTAGTCTGGTCATTCTCCTTCAGGTTTACCGTAGAGACGGGTTAGTCCAACATCTCTCCTCAGGTCACTGATGTTCCTGAATAAAGCTGACTTCCATTTTCACCACCATTTGACTTTTGGGTGGTTTGTTTCTGCTTTGGGGCAGGCAGCCGGACATGGTTTTGGTAACATTAGCACAGTGCCTCCCAGTCAGTAAGAGCTCAAGAAATGGTGCCTATTACTCATTCTTACTGTTACCGTCATGATTACGTTTCCCCCAGAGCTGCAGGCACTGAACGGATCTCTATGTGGCTAAACCAAACCATCAGCTTATCACTGAGGTGTATTCTCATGGATATCTGTTTTCTTTTTTTTTTTTTTTTTTTGTCGTTTTTTCGTGACCGGCACTCAGCCAGTGAGTGCACCAGTCAGTCCTATATAGGATCCGAACCTGCAGCGGGAGCGTCGCCGCGCTGCCAGCGCAGCACTCTACCAAGTGCGCCACGGGCTCGGCCCATGGATATCTGTTTTCTGATGGACCAGCCTTTCACGTGTTCACCAGGCGCGTTGTGATGTTCTGCAGGCATCGCTGCAGGTGTGGGGAGGTCTCCGATAGATAAAGATAAGAAAGATGAATAGACAGTGTTAAAACATCCCATTTGCAGCAATAAAGCATGTTCATGTGAAAACAGGCCTGCCTCCTGGAAACAAAAAACCTGCCACAAAGAACAGCCCATGCCTTTCCCCCCTACTCTTCTGGATCAAGGGTGGCGGCAGGCCTGGGGCTGCATGGGGTTGGCAGGGCCTGTCCCTGTCCCTGTAGCTGTTGCAGCTGCTGAGGTGGGTGTGCTCTACTTTTTTAACTGCACTGTAAGTAGATGTGGAAGCCCCGTAACGAGTGCTGCCGAACATTTAGGCCCCCCTGAGTGGGCGTAATTCTGGATGCAGGGGACAGAGAGGGTGGGCTCGACTTTTGGGGGACTGCTGTATACTTGGGGGTCTCCCTGGCTTGGCACCTGGCCCAGGATGCCCGGGTGATGCCATCACCTGCAGGTGGTGGCCACAGGTCATGGGATTTTAGAGATGAGCCCTGGAGGCTGCTTGTGGCTGGGCTGTCCCTGTGCGTCCTGGAAACAGGTCTGGAGAGGGCAGCCCACGTCCCTAGGCAGCCTTTGTGTGTGTGCCTGGGGTTGCTGGAAAGCAACCACAACTGGGGGCTTAAAACATCAGGGTGCACCCTCCCACAGGTCTGGAGGCCAGAAATCCCAGATCAAGGTGTGGCAGGGCTGCACTACCCTGAAGACTCTGGGGGCAGGTCCTTCCTGCCTCTGCCAGCTTCAGGGGACTCTGGCATCCCGTGACTTGTGGCCGAATCTCTCTAGTCTCTGCCTCTGTCGTCACACAGTCTTCTCTATCTCTCCTGTCTCTTGTTAGGGCACCGGTCATGGCGTGACCCAGGAAGAGGTCATCTCAGATTCCACAGTGGCAGGATTGGATGTGTCCTGCAGGGCCCTATCCAGCCCGTGGCTCCTGCCATTCACTGTCCGCCTCATGCTGTAAAAGAGAGAAGTCTATTCCCACAGAGGCTTGAATCCAGTTAGTTTCTATGAGTCTTGGAGGGCTGGCTCTCAGCTCTAGAGAGAAGATGAAGAGGTTGACTGTCTTTCTCCGGTGCCCGGATCACACGTCATGGTCGTGGATGAGTGTCCACAGGGCAGACTGTCATCCTCACTGCCCCTGTCTGAAGATAAGGCCAGGTGCCAGTGCATGGGGGTCGTCTGACACTACTGGTGCCTCCTCGTGACCTTGCGAGCCAAGCTCTGGGTGTGGCGCAGGAAAAGAACCAGGGCTTGGAAAACATCAGCCCCTGAGCACTGTTTTCCTAAGAAACAGCAAAGAGAAGACCCAGCCGCCCCCACGCCAGGGGCTGCCAGCTCTGTCCTGCCAGGGTTGCTCGTCTCCCCAGGTGGACGCATTCCCCGGACACAGGTTTGAAGAGACAGCCCTGGTGAGGCCCATCCCTCTGTGAGGCCGGGGGGCTGTGGTCTTACGCAGGTCTGGGAAGCCGGCTGTGCACTGGCCCTGACCCCGGCACTGGTCCCACCGTCCCCTGCGGGTGGGACTCTGGCACTGGGGGCTGAAAGGCTCCTGTCTGGTCAGAAGGTCCAGAAAGTCTTCGTCTGTGGCTGAAGTTTGCGACGAGTCTTGAAGGAAGAGTAGGATTTGGTATGTTTTCTTCTGCAGGTGTTCATTTCTCAGGTTGAGTAATGGAATTTGCTTTCCTTCCCTGGCCAGCTCACAGCACACTGGCAAAGTGAGGAACATCTCTGCTGTTTTGCTGTGCATATGCCTGCCTTGCATGGGGTCTGCTCCTGGCCTGGGGCTGTGGTGGCTCCTGGACCAAGTCTGCTGCACACGGTCCATCCTTGTGGATTCACGCTTGGGAATCAGCTTTTTGCTGCCAGCTTGCTGTGTGCTCGCATGACCTCCTCGTTTTGTGCAGAGAGAGCAAGAGTGACCTTGTGGGGTCATTTCTAATGAGGACACTAATCCCATTGGATCAGGGCCTGCTATGGTTTGAACATCCCCACAAAACTCACACTGGAGCTTGATCCCTATTGTAACAGTGTTAAGAGGCTGGGAAGTCAGATGGGAAGTAACTGGATCACGAGGGCTGTGCCCACGTGGGTGGATCGATCCATTCATGGACTGGTGGGTCATCACAGGAGCAGACTGGAGGCTTTACAAGGAGAAGAAGAACACGTGGACACCTTCTCGCCCCTCGCTGTGTGACGCCCTGTGATGCACAGGAGAGCCCCCACCCAGAAGAAGGCCCTCACCAGATGCGTCCCCTGGGCCCTGGGCTTCCCAGCCTCCCAAACTGCAAGAAATAAATGTCATTTCTTTATAAATTACCCAGTTTCAGATATTGTTATAAATGACAGAAAATGGACTAAGACATGACCTCATTTAACCTTAACTACATCCTTAGAAGCTCCATCTCAAAGTACAGACACACTAATATTTAGGGTGTCAACACAGGAATTTGGGGGAGACACAAACATTCGGTCCATAACACTGTACCTCTACCCTTGATTTATGTCCTTCATACATGCAAAACATTCATCCCACCCCAACAGCCCTGCAAGTCTTAATTCATTCCAGCATCAACACTCAAGTCCAAAGTCCAAAGTCTCATCTAAACATCACCTAAACCACGTATGGGTGAGACTCGAGGTTAGATTCATCCAGAGGCAAATTTCTCTGCAGCTGTGAACTACCAAAACCAGACAAGTTGTGTGCTTCCAAAATATGATGGCGGGACAGACATGGAACACACATTCCCATTCCAAAGGGAGAAACAGGGAAGAAGGAAGGGGTGACGGGTCCCAAGCAAGTCCAGAACCTAGTAAGGCAGACTCCATGAGGTCTTCAGACTGGAGGTAATCCTGCTGGGCTCCACGCTCTGCCCTCAGGCCCATGGGGACAATGTCACCACCTTGGCTTAGGGAGAGTGAGCAGACTCTCTGGTGTCTCTTCTCATAGGACACTGATCCTGTTGGACCAGGGGCCTGCCCTCATGGCCTCATTCAGCCTCGATTACTTTCTTACTCCACATATGGCCGCACTGGGGGTTAGGGCTTCAGCACATGGATTTTAGGGGGACACAAACATTCAGTCCACGGCACACACAAACTGTGGCATCACCTGAGCAATGACTCCCCGACCATGGGTTATGTGCTGGTCTGGCGGCTGCAGGGGCTCATGCAGCACTCTTTCCTGCACCTCATAGGACATATCCAGAAACACGTGGACACACAGGCATGGCAGAGGTGGGAGTGTCTGCCCACATGGGCACGCTCCTCTCCTTCCTCAACATGGGACAAGGTTTTCTGGCCTCCTGGTTGCAAGGTGGGGCCTGTGACTGGGGCTGAGATTTGAGTGTTGGAGGAAATATGTTTATCATTTGTAGGTGTGATAGAGTTTGGAGGTGTTGTCCTCCCAAAACTCATGTGGAAATCTGATCCCCAATGTGGCAGTGTTGGAGCTGTTTGAGTCACAGGGGCAGATCCCTCATGAATGGATTAATGCTCTCCTGGGGGAGGGGGGTAGTGAGTGAGATCTCGCTCTATTAGTTCCCACAAGAGCTGGTTGTTTATAGGACTCTGGCACCTCCTCTTTCTCTCTTGCTTCCTCTTGCCATGTGATCTGCCTGTATGCACCGGCTGCCTGCCACTTTCTGCCATGATTAGAAGCAGCCTGAGGCCCACACCAGATGCAGCTGTCCCAGAATCGTAAGCCAGATGAACCTCGATTCTTTATAGATTACCCAGTCTCAGGTAATTCTGTTATAGCAACACAAAAACGGACTAATACAAGGTGTGAGCCGCAAACTGCTAAGAGATGCTCCACAATCCTTTCTCTGTCTCTCTCCCTTCCCTGCTCCTCAACCTCACATTTCTTCTTCCTCACCCAGCTGGAGGCAGGGACCCCCAGGGCAGACCCCCAGAGGTAGGCAGCCAGTCAAGAGTCACCTGCTTGCTGTGTGCTGCGTGTCACACACACTGAGATGCTGATCTGTGAGGCTGTGGGTCACAGCAACAGCATTATTTGCTGAGCAATAGAGGAGAGAAACCTATTATAAAAAGGCAAATAAACCTGCCAATTGAATTAAAAAGAAGCAAACAGTGAAAAAGTCTGTGCCTTATTATGAATAGCACACACTTTGCATCATAACTCATAATCGACCTCACACATGTGGCCGGCCCATCACAGGCTGCTCCTAGGCTGATGTCACATGCATGCTGCACGTGAGTACTTGTCTACCCCAACCTTCTGCCCGATGAAGGATCTTAGGTCTGGATGGTCTGTGAGTGGGCGTGTGGTGGGGTCCAGGCCTCAGCTCTGTCCTCTGCCCTGTCCTGCTGGCCAGTTACAACATTTTTGATGCTTAAATAGCCATTACTGGGGCTGTGCTCATGGGATGTTCAGTCTGTGTATCGGTGGCTGTGGTGCAGACATGCACAGGAAATGCAGGCACAGTCTTTTCACCCACTTCATGCCAGGTGATCTGGGATTGCTATGCAGAGGAGGACCGGCTGCTCCGGGACGTGTCTGTGAGAATCTGTGGAACTGCCTGCGAAGCAGGGCTCGGGGCCACACGATGTGGGATGGCTCGACACAGTGCAGCGGGGCTCAGGGCAGCACTGAGGTGCGTGTGCACAGCCCCCAGAGCCCCAGCACCCACATCCCAGGGAGGACCCAGGGCGGTTGCAGGGTGCTGCCCCCAACCTCTAAACCTAGGCAGCCTCCGGGAGGACATTTTTTTTTTTAAGAGTCTTTTCCCCTATAATCTTTTTCTCTTTATTCTTTTTTTTTTTTTTTTTTTTTTAAATAAAGGTGAATGTAAAAGTTAGAAGGCAAAGATTTCTTTAACTTTTCGTACTTTGGGTGGTGAGCTAATTGAAATGTAGAGAGATTTTTAGTTAACTGGTTAGAATGCATCTGTTTGATATTTAATGAGCATTAACATGTCCTGCCTGTGGGCCTTGACGCCTGTGAGGACTGTCCCAGGTAGGAGCCACTTGCCTCCTCTACTGGCCTTGTGGCCTCCGGGAAGTGGTCTCACGCGGCTGTGCGGGACATGTTTGTGACAGATCTGCACCTCTCCTTGTGCTTTCAGGGTTGCTGTGGTGATAAGTTTTGGGCAGATGCCTAAATATTCTTGCGCTTGGTCCTGTATGCATGCCTTACTGTAAACTCACATCTTTTCAGACGTGGTTTTTGAGGGACAGACTTATGGGATGTTTATGTATTAGTTGATAACCCTTAGTTTTCCTGGTTTTAAAAGTTGAAGGAAGAGAAATTGTGAATAACCATCTCCATCAGAAAGAAGAGCATCTGTTATCTGGGCTCGAGTTATCTTTGTACAGACTTGCAGAGTCTTTGAGAGATCAGAGATTTCATGGCTTTGGAAAAGTCCAGAGGAAGCAAGCCCCAGAGTTTCTCTGCTCTGTGCAGCCTCCCTCGCCTGCTCTCTGCGTGGTACTGCGTCTACTGCACCTCAGCTGTTCTAAGTGATTGGCTTTTAATTAAATCACATACATGATTGCGCTGTACATAGTTTTTCATAGCTGAATTTGTGTATGTAAATGACATTGTTGTTGATTATAATGGGGTGTTAGAAACTAGACAGAAACTTAGAATTCATATAGAGAGGCATAGCCATGTAATTTAACACTAGGAATCTTTAATGTTTTAATCACTTGGGATTTAATATATACAGTCAGCTTTGGTTACTGCAAACCTAACTAATCAGACCTTGCCATAACTGGATTTTCTTCCCCACCTGGCACTTGGTTTTCAGTAGAAGCAGCTAAAGTGCTCAAAAATGAGCTTCTAATTAAACTTTATAAATTCAAATTCCAGAGTATGTTCATGGGGCTACAGGGGTTCACTCAGTCTCCTAGGAGGGATAAAGGCATATAAACTAACACCAAACTACTTAAGTAGAGTAGTTTTTGAGCACAGGGGCCAAGTTGCATTTTATTATCACTTTCTAAAACAGTGTAAGACGTTTTCCCCGACCTTGAGGACATAGACATCTCACTGTCATTAGGAGCAGTCCACACCGTCACTTAACATCCTATGATGCAGTGCCCAGGTCTGAGGCTCTGCAGTGGCCACCACGGGACCTGCCCACTGTGTCTGCCCACTCAAGCTGGCATCATAGAAGACAAATAAACCTACGTTTCTTTCTCTGCAGTGTCCGAACGCCAGCTCCTTGATAAAGCCTTCCCGAGTGTCAAGCCTTGGTGTCCCTGTGTCCATGTTTTCCTGCAGACTCCTCTAATACCTGGAGGCTGTACCCCTTCCTGGTATGGCTTGCACAGCTGTCTTTCTTTCTCTTATACATACCATACCCGTGCAATATACTACTGTCCTTGTGGACAAGGAATTACTGTTTTTATTGAGTCTGTATTGGTTAGTAGTGATTACAGATATTGTCACTGAAAGCTTACTACTTGCCAGACAGTTTCTAAATGCTCTATGTTTTTTCAGTTAATCCTCATGAACTGCCTCGTGATCAAGGGGCCACCATTAGCTGTACTTTTGCTAACGATCATGTGAATTAACTGCAGTGCAGGCGTCCTGGGATCCATGTCATAGGTCTCACTGTGGCTCTTTGGTGGATTGTATGGTTATTTACAGAAAGAAGAGGCTGCTTCTAGGAGGGGCTGAGAGTGGAATGGTGAGGGAAGGCTTCCTGGAGGAGACAGGATTTCTCTGGGCTTTGAAGGAATCACATAATCAAAATTGGCAGGGATTGGAAGAGCAGGAAAATCCAGGGAGAAGTCATAGCCTGAAGAAATTCCGAGGGGGAAAACTTACTTCTGGGCTAAAGACAATGAATAGATCAGCCTGGCCTGAGTAAGGTTCATGCAGAGCAGGGATGAGAAATTAAATGGAAGAGCCACTGGAGCAGAGGATGGATCCTGATGCCAGGCCAAGATGTGCATCTGTTAATTCAACAAATGTTCACTCAGGTCAGGCGCTATCAAGCACCAGGGACACATCAGTGCAGGAAACCTGCAGACATCCCTGCCCTGAGGAGCTCAGATGTCACCCAGGGGCCAGTGGTGTTACTGGGCTGTGGTCTGTGGCTGCATGTGAGGGGCTCCACACCCCAGCAAGGACATGTTTCCATGGGTCTGATCTGGGGCCTGATGCTGAGGGTACACCGAGTCACTGTGGGTCTGTTGTTCTGTTCTGTTCCAGCCTCCTTAGATGTAAGGTGATGATGAGGACAACCGCAGGCTGGGAGGGGCCCCTCGCAGCTACAGCTACCTGCTCCTGTTCCCTGTCACCAGACTGCACTGAGAGCTCTGCTGGGGACTGTTGATGCCTCATTTAATCCCACCCACAACTGTGTCAATCAGGGCTTATTAGTCCCATTGTGTCGTTGCAAAAATGAGGGTTAGAGAGATTTGGTAAGTTGGCCAAAGTTTTAAAGCAAACAGGTATTTGAGGCAGAATGTAGTTTTTTTATGTTTGAATTCTGAGTTGTGGCAGTTAATCTCAGCTGTACCATCTGCTGTTCTTCTGAGAGGTGGATTCCTTAAAGGTCTCAGAAGACACATCTGACTGTACACTGTAAATCCTCTGAGATTAAAACCAAGCACATCTGTGTGATCCAGCTCCAGTCGCTGGGGGGAGCACAGGAGTCCCAGCAGTGACCCCATCCCAGCCTCAGGGTGGCAGGGCTGACATCCAGGTATCCCGCCTCCTGCAGTGGACAGGTAAGGTGCTGCAGGGGTGCTGAGAGAGGCGGGATGGAGGCCGGGGCAGGAGAGACGGTTTGCAATTTAGAAATCTTTCCACAGAGAGACTCTAAAACCTGCTCGGAAAAGCCCAAATAGTCAACAGAAGAGTCATTTGCAATATAAATTCTTTGTTAGATATGAGGAGAGAGACATCCAGCTGTACTCATTACTATTGGAGGTTTAGCAACGTGGAAAAAAATATCTGATAAGGTCCCTCGGAGGTGCAGAGGGTTAATGTGTCTTCTGCAAGTCCCTCACAGCCCCGCCCTGGAGCAGCTCACACTGCAGGGAAAATCTCTGGCTGTGAAACCCTACACAGCCACTGGCTTCTCTTAGGGCGGGGACGGTGGGGTGGGTGGGGGGCTCTGGAGAGCCCTGAGGTGGTGCCCCAGCCCCTGCCTGGATGAGCAGAGATCTGAGAGCCAACATCAAAGCTATTAATGCCCACATTGGCACGGGCTGGACATTTGGAACAGAAGTGGTCAGAGGAGACGGGGATTTGGCTTCTTGTGAAGCGATAGTGATGATCAGATGCTTCCAGCTCCAAAGGTTAAGTGGGGGGTCGGCCGTACCTAACGAGCCGTGCGTTACTGCACCTCACGGAGACAGCAAGAGAAACACGGCCCCCGCTGCTGCTTTCTGTGGCCCGCGTTTGCCTGTTGGCACCGATCTCCAGGGCAAATTACCAGCATTATTCAAATTGCAAAAATAAACTTTAAATGGGATCATTGCAAGATTCAGACTTTATTCATCTCCAACACTAATATTTTGAATGGCATAAATAAATACAGTGTGCTCAAATTTGCAATAGCAGTCCTCAGGGTAGAGTTGACATTCAGCCAAAGTGGTAGGGATATTAAAATCAATAGATTATGAAGAAGAAAGCCTTTCGTAAATATTTTCCTGTCGAAATCCTGTCTTTGGGTTTATAATACTGAAATATCAAAAAGGTTAGATTTGCATAGGGGTGGGTGGCACAGAATCCGGAACCAATCCCAGCCCGTTTTCCACTGCTGGCTTCTGCTCTGAACTTTGCACATGGTGGGCTATCCCAGGGGAGGGGGCAGACGGGCTTGGGAGGCAGTGGCAGAGGAAGCGACAGGTCCAGGGTCCACATGGAAATGGAGCTTGTCCTCTGTGAGTAATCCACCCCTTCCAGAGCCCGGAAGGCAGGAGAAATGCGGCTGGGAAAGCTGTGCGGGCAGACAGCACACCCGGCCTCAGGGACAATCAGAGAAGTGGAGAACAATCTTCCCGATTCCACCTCAACATTCCTTCGTGTTTCTGCAGAAAAGGCAGCCTCTGTCTCAGTAATGAGTCCTGTTTGCTGACAATTACAATAAAGCCTCATTAATTTCAAAATCAGGGACTGGTGAAAACCAGTGTCCAACTAAATAGTCCAAATTATCTGACGATTCTATTATTCTGTATCTCAAATTACCAAGAGGCCGGTTACAAATTTGTATGAAGGCATGAAAAATGAAAACCCTTTATGGTAGCCACGGCGTAGCAGGACAAGCCCTAAATTGGGGTTGGAAGACGTGGAGTTGAGTTCTGCCACCTGGCTGATGGCTGGTCGTTAGCCCAATGAGGAGCCAGCAGCTTCCTCGCCTGCAGGAGGCGTCACGTAATTTTCACCTTGAAGCCCCGGTCCTGAATCTGTGGGCTCTCAGACCTGCGCTTACAGCTCCACCATGGAACATTTCTGGGCAGTGTAGTTTTTTTAAAGGTGTGCTGGGGCCCCAAACTTGTCTCTTTCGGGAGGCAAGGGTGTGTGTAGTGAGGAGGGGGTGGAGACCAGAGAGGACATGGCTGCGGGGCTAGCACGCCAGTCAGCAGGCCATGGGGAGGTAGGCTGGTGATAGTCCCAAAGCCAGGGGACGATGCCACCAGACATGTGTTTCAGGAAGTGCCCACGGCACCTGATTGACAGGTGTCTGCAAGCGATGGAGTGTGGCGTCTCCATGATCTTTTCTGCAACTGTGCTCCTGGTTTGGAGTGTTCAGCTGGGTGGACCATGGGCTTGAGGCCAGCGGTACTGCATCTTCCAGAGAGGGCTGCACCAGTGCCTCCCATCCTGTCGCCTGTGGGTGAGCTGTGCTCTCTCTTCAGGGACTGTCCCAACCACCAGGACGAGGAAGGGCTTGTGGCAGCTGCCTTCTGAGCAAGGCCACCAAATGTGACCACTAGCTCCCAGATGACAGCTTCCCAGCCTGTGGTGAGCTTCTGGGGAGCAGGACCTCCACCCAGGCTGACGGCCGCCCCTGATGCCATGTGGAGCAGAGAGAAGCACCCGGCTGAGCCCTGTCCAGGTGAAAGGGTTGCAAGCAAATTTGTGATGCTGTCACTTTAAGTCCCTATTAGGTGCAGCTCGACATACAGCAGTGGTGACTGTGCAGATGCGGTTAAGGTGTTGCCACACTAGGAGGGGTCACATGGACAGCACCTAACCACGGGCTCTCTGAGGTCATGCTGACCCACATTCAGGTCCCGGCTCTGCTGCTCAACTGTGGAGAGATGTTGCACACGAGGCCTCGACTTCCTTGTCTCTTAAGCAGGAGCAGTGCCCTCAGCATGGGCTAGGGCAGGTGAGGTAAGGCCGTGGGTGTGACGTGCTCAGTGTGGTTCCTTGCGCTGTGTGCTTGGAACCTTGTTCCCAAGCATCCACTTGTGGTGTTACATCATCTCTCAATTTTGTGCAAACATACAGCTGCTTAGAAAAATGGCAGAAATACCCTTATTTGCCTCATTAGTGAAATTAAAGTTTTCTCAGCAGTAAGCTGTCTAAAGGATACGTTTTGATTCAATTAAGCAGGTGCATGAGTTTGGAGGAGGAACTCGCCAGTGTAACCTTTTCTGGAATGTTTCTGTCGGGCTTCGTGGTTTACTGGAGTCTCCCTCCACCTGGCTTGTTTACCTCTGCCTGTCCACGCTGTGGGGTGCCATTCAGTCCCCACCACTGGGCTCACAGCGCAGTCTCTCCGGAAGAACCCAAATAACAAGTTGAATCCCGAGGAACTTGAAACTACAGATTTGATTTCTTAAAAAGTATTTTTATAAATGGAAGATAATAACTTTGTGTACTTATGGGGTAGAATGTGATGTCTCGATACACGCACACTGTGGAATGATAACCGCAGCTAATTAGCATGTCCACCACCTCACATACTTATCGTTTCTTTGTGGTGAGAGCTTTTAAAACCCATGCTTGTAGCTATTTTAAAACATATACTACAACATTGTTAACTATAGTCACTGCTGTGTGGTAGATCACCAGGACTCTTCCTCCTGCCTGCCCAAGACTTAGTACTTTTGACGTCCCCCTGCCTCTGGTGACCACCCTTCTATTCTCTGTACTTATATTTAGACTGTTTCAGATTCTACACCCATGGACACAGATTCTGCGTGTTTTGGATCCAAAGCCACCCTTAAAGAGAAATTACATATAAATCAATTATTCCATTTAGTCATTATTCATGAAAACCTCAGTCCATTTTGGGTGAGGAACTGCTCATAATTAAACTGCTTGCTTTGTCTTTTATTACTTTTACACTGATTTTTTTTCTTTTTACATTTGGAAGCCGATATCTTAGGCAACGATATATGCAAACATTAAATGCAATGTGACCAGGAGTTACGTTGTCCCACAGTGCTGGTGACTTGCCCCCCTGTACATGTTGTTCTCTTGCTTAGGTTTTCCTTGCTCTCTGATTTCATGTCCTGTTACTTTGTAACTGCTGACGTGTGCATGTCCTCCTCAGACAGGAACGCTGAGGCCCAGAACTCCTCCTGCTTATCTTTGCAATCACGCTACTTAGTGAATGCATGTGGGGTGCAGCAGTCAAAGCGCAAGTGGCCTTTGCCCCACCTGCAGATGTTGCCTCGAAAACCATCTGGGAAGGGAAGTCGGGAAGGAATGGAAAAGGTGTTTGTCATAGCTGGACTGTGGATGAGCGTTTCTGCATTTATGTCACCTCTGTACCCACCCTGGGGAAAGAACCAATCAAAATTTATTGAGCGAGATGCTAATGAAATACAGAGATAAACAGACAAGTTCCTCTGTAGAAAAGGCCTATAATATGAAACAGGAAATACAAAACATTAGGTGATAGACGGTAGCTGGCATTTCCCAAGGGCTCACTGTGTTGGGTGCTGTTCTACGTAAGCAGCGAGAATCATTTCTGTTAATCTGCGTTATAGTCCTAAGAGGCAGTTTTGATTATTATCCTATTTGACAGATGAACAATCCACGGCTAGAAAAATAAAATTTCTTCCCAAGTGCAGACAGACAGTAAGTTTGGATCCCATAGCAGGTGCCACCTTAGAGGGGCCGTGGGAGAGAAAGGAGGCTGAGAGGATTGGTGCTACTTGCAAATAGAGGAGCAAATAGCCCCCGACTTCCTGGAGCAGGCAGGTGTCCACCTGCATCAGGACCACTTGGAGGGACACTGAGGGTCTGTAAGCCCTTTCCCAGATCCCCTGAACCAGGGTTTCTGTGCAGCTTGGAGGATTGCAGTGCACACTGAAGTTTGATGACTGTTGTCTAAACACTGGAGGATCCGGGAGAGTGAGGGGCAGGACGCGGGAGAGATAGACGCCTCTGTCTATCACAGCCGGAGGGCGGGAGCCAAGGTCAGCTCTGGGCTGCTGAGTCAGACAGACAATGGCACCCTGGCCTGTGGGCAAATCCCACCTCCTGGGTTGGAAAACTGGAAGGATTGCATCTCCTTCTCAAGAATGTTTGTGGTGAAACATGAGCCCCTTCTGCTCGATCCTGCTCTGCACCAGCACCACCTTACCCCAGGCCTCAGTCCCCACACGGCCACACCTGCTCCCTGGCTGAGACCCCCTCACATGTCGTTTCTTTCCTTGTCCTGGGCAGGTCTCACCTCGCACAGTGCTACTGGGCGACAGCGGGCTCCACCAAATCCAGACCTTGAAGAAAGACCGCCCTGTCCTCACCCACACTGCGAATGTGCCGCCACCACCCAAACAAGTCCAGGAGTGGAACAGGGGTTCCCGCCTCTCTTGTTTTCCCAATGTGGGTGGGTTGTGTGCTGAGCAAGAGAGTCCCTGGCCTGCAGACAAGAAGGTCCTTTTATGTGTGTGTCGGTTGGCTCAGAACAGACCCAGGATAGGCTGGTGGTCAGTGACATATTTAAATGCCAATTTATGGACATTAAGGCATTTTGATTTTATATTATTAGCATGTTTTAATGATCAGTCAGAATAAGGAAACAGTTTACGGAAAATGAAGAAAATACTGTTTTAAAAATAAAGAATCTGCATAAAGAAAAGGGAAGTGACAAAGTCACCTGAGTGGCTGACGCTGTGTTGGTGACTAAGGTCGCAATGTTGGGAGCTGACCTTTTTTCCCCCATAGAACCTGTCCTCTGCTTTTTGCTATTTATTTTGTGAATTAGCCTGGCTGTCATCCGGCTCACCAGTGCTACTTAGGAGAGTGAGGCAGAAAAGAGCTCAGGGTTGTGGGGGACTTAGGAGTGGCAGCACCGTAGACGGGAGGGACGACTCCTGCAAGCCTCGTGAGGGCTGGGTCCCCAGGAAGTGGACATGGGGATGGGTACACCCCAATTGCATGGCTGAGGAACCAGCACAGAGGCAAGCTGACTTGTTGGTTAGAACCCAAAGGCCGATGTCTGAATTCCAGCTCCGACGCATGGGCTCTCGACCAGACATCAGAAGTGTCTTCCTGGGGCTTTTTACCAATGGAGGATTTCAGACAAGCCTAAGATGAGAGATCTGGCATCTGCTGTCTTGAGTAACTGAGGGGTGAGGCCTGTGCCACCCTGTTGACTGAGTAAATCTGTGGTTGTTCACAACTTCCTAAATCGTTATGTATCTGCAAATCCGTTTATACATATCAACCGTAGTTACTGCTTTAACAGTGTTACATTGGAATACTACAAAGAAGTAGAGAAATAAACTAAAACCACACTGGAAAGATGTAATATTTCTGTTTTTGTTAAACTGGTGCTTTCTGATCTACTCAGGAAGGTATTTTGAGCCTGGGATTAATTAGAATCTTTAAATTCTCATTAGTGTTCTAATAACATGAGTCCACTGTCTGGGGTTGATTCATGGTTGTTTGCATTTGTTTGGATTTAAAAAGCTGTAAACAAGAATCATCATCCCAGGGCATCTAGATAAAAATATACCTTATAGAAAAAATTCTTGTTCCATAAAGAAATGAGTATTTACTTCCCCAGCTTTTGTTAAATTTAAGAAAGGTTTTTCAGCTCTTGTCTAAACAGTGCGGAACGCTAACACCTGTTTTGCAAAACCGCTGTCAGAGTTGATGTCATCCTGGCTTCCATGACCCAAAAGGAGAAACCCTCAGACCCCTTTGTCTCATGACCAGGCCCTAATCTGCTCTCTGTTTCCCGAAAATAGGCTCTGGAGAGGAGACGTAAAGCAGACTAAAATTGCTCAGTAATTCCAAACATCTGAGGCCCGAGAGAGTCAGGCAGGTGTCCCGAGCTCGTGGAGAGATGAGCAGAGACGTCGCAGCTCATGGCGTGTGTGCGGAACCCTGTCCTCTCCGCCTGGGTTTATGCTCCTCCTCATACCAAGCCACCAGCCATGTCCTTGTGATGTTTTCCTCCCTGCCCAAACCCGTAACGTCTTTACTTCGATTGTTCATGTACGCGTCTGATGCCTCTGTCGGAGTAGAAGCCCCTGGTCTTAGCAAGCCCGTGCCAGGCCAGAGAAGTCGACAAATGGTTTCGGAAAAAAAAAAAAAAAAAAGAAAAGCATGGCAGAGAGCGTGGACATGGTCCACCTTGGCCAGGTGATGCTTCAGACTGGCTGGAACAAAAGCGGCTGCATTCGGCGCACCCCAGAGAAGCGGGGACAGAACTTCCTTGGAGTGGGTGTCACGCTGGAAGTGGGGAGCCGCGTGTCTGGAGAGGAGGACACCGTGGACTGTCCAGCTAAGCCTGGTGTCCTGCCGCAGCCGTTGGCTGTCCTCCCCGCACAAGGCACAGGCACAAAATCGACCCCAGGCTCACGTCCACTGCTAACTTCCCAAGACCCCAATGTCACCGACGATCCTCAGGAAGGACCCGCACCAGGCCACGGGGGCAGGAAGGTGCCTCCTCTTGTCCCTGACCATTCTGTATGACAATTATCACCATTCTGCCAGGTGTGGCTTCATCTGGCGAGGGAGGTGGCCCTCGGGCACCACCACCTTTGTCGAGGCTCGAGGACTCCTGTGGAGAGTGTCCGTGGAGGCTGCTCCATTGTCTGTTGGTCCCTACGATGTCACGTGTCATGGCTCCACATCAGAGAGTGCCCTTGGCACCCAGGAAGGGTGGAGCGTGGGCCGGCTGAGCCCAGCTCTGAGAGGAAGGACCGGCTGTCGGCTGCTCCGGGCACCCCACCCGGTGTGCAGGGACTGGCCAAGAGTCCCTCCGGCTGTGCTCCTGGACCCATGCTCTGGCCCACACCGCACCCATATCTGCCCTCCACGGCCGAAGCGGGGCCACTGGAGGTGGCAGTCGCTCCACACGTGGTGGCCTTTGTTCCAGCCGGGACTGGCCATTGTCCCTGCTGGGCGCCTCGTGGCCAGGAGCTGTTCCCATTCCTGGGCGTTGCCAGGTTCCTTTCCCACCTGGTCCAGGCCTTCCTTCCCGCGACCCGCGACCCCGCCTGCCTCGCCTCTTTCAGATGCACTGACTCCCACCTGGAAGACCTGGGCACGGCTGGACACAGACAGTAATTCGCTCAGACATTCCCATCATGGCAGAGGTCGCTGGCCCAGCTGCAGGACCCCGAGGCCATCGCCAAACAGGAGACACGGGGACGGGTGAGTGCCCAGGACCCTTCTCCTTACAAAGCTCAGCTTTGCAGTGGAAAGTGAGTCACATTGCCTCTGCATCCTAACAGCCTCTCTGCCCACCTATGCTATCTGTCCCCATCTTGCTGATCTGCAGTGACACCCCAGCATGGCAGGGGCCCAATTCGAGTCCCCTGAACCGGGTCTGTCTTCACTTAGCCAGACCCCTGGCCTGCACCACCCTCCCCCCATGGGATGCACTCCTCCTCGTGGACCAGGCCCACCTCGTCCCTGGACGTCTTTGTCTGTGACCTCGGCCACCATGAGGGCACCTTCTGCCAAACCCCGCACACCTGCCATCTGCGCTGCGCATCGTGGACGTGGCAGATCTAGCTTTCACGTTACATACAGGATCTGTCCTGTGCTTTCTGATCTGTTCAGAAGGGAACTCCGACGAAATCACCAGCACCTCGAGGACAAGAGCGTTTTGTTTTTAATTCCACAGAGCATAGGAATGGAGTAGGCAAAATAAAAGTCTGTTGTAGTAAATGCTTAGAAAAGATGAAAAAATTACGTAAATTACGTTTACAGAGTCAATAATCATCACTTCAGGATGAAGCCTAATTATCCCTTTATTTAGACAAAATGCTTTTGATCTGCAGTTCTTCTCTATTAAGATTTTTCTTCCAAATTGTAACATGGATAGACACTCAGTATTTTTTCCTCTGGTACAAATGTCTTGTGTCCATCTCGAGATCTGGCACAAAGAAACCCTGTTGGGTCCTGTTCCTTCTCTGCAAGGCCACACATAAACAGTGGTGGCCCGTGGGTCTTGTGCTTCCAGGAGAGGGTAGCACAGGTTCTCTGGGACCGCAGGGCAGTCACCTGCTGCCGACTCTTTGCCGGAATGTCTGCAACCCAAGGGCCCACAATAAATACTCAGAGGTCCAGCCACAGGCAGCCGGTTGTAGCCTGTTCTCCAAGCAAGGCTCCTGTTAGGGGAACACTTCTGACACTGGAGCTCACTGCAGCTTCTCTTCAATAGCCGTGGGGAGAAAAACCCAAAGCCTTGTGTTGCTAAGATACCAACATTCTTTGACTGAAAAGTTGAACCCTTTAAGAAAAGTGTATGTCACATCGAGAGAGAGGAGAAAGAGGGAGAAGAGATTTCACAGCAGTTTACTTCTCACGTGGTCTGTTTTATTCTCTTCCTCCTCTGTCTTTCCTCTTGTGTGTGTTTTAAAGATGGTTAATAGGCTTTGGAGAGCAAATTTTCGCCTTTGTCATGAGCATCTCAGGTTTGTTCCTCTAGATTTTAAGGGCACTCCCTGGAAAGGCTCGGAAATGCCAGACAAACTATCATGCCAGTGGAAGTCTGTCCACTTTCTGATAAAATCAAAACTAATTTATCTTTTGTTTATACTCCACTACCTTTGACACAGCTTCCTCCGGAGGTGCATGTCTTCATTCCCATATCCTTTCTGTGTTGTCTTTTTTTTGCTTTGTTTTGCAACTAACAAGGGGAAAAAAAAATCTGACACTGACCTGGGAAGATGGTAATGCGTTCAAGACTCTTTTTTCTTGGATGTGATAAAAATCTTGCCTAAATCCGTGTCCAACCTTTTCAGCAGAAAGTGCAGATGGCTTTGCAGCCCGAATAACCGACTTTACTCACTGCTGCTCCTCAGAAGGGCAGCCTCCACAAAAGGAGAGAGGCGTCTGTGCTTGGGGAGGGTCGGGGACATGGGGGTGTCTGGGAAGGGAGCGCACACAAAGAGGAGCTAGCAGCTGGCTCAGGAGACAATCCCATGCAACTGGGAATTCTGTCAGGTGAGGGGCATGGCTGAAATGAGCTGCAGAGGGGATGGAGACAGATTATCCGAGGTGAGGAAGAGCTTCACTTTTCCACCATTGGTGATGAACTGCTGTTGATAGGATCTGTCTGCCCATGTCTCCCAATCAGAGCGTTCTTGCCATTCCACGATGGGCCATTCCACTCCTGACACCTATCACGAGTGGCGCATTTGCAAGAACAGGGGCCCAGGGAGAACGGCAGTGGCCACAGGGCTGGGCAGTGTGACTTCCCTGTCACTCATTCTCAGGTGCTATGAGAACGAGCAGTAACTCCAGTTTCTGCCAGCCGCAGCCAGCACATCCTGTGGGTGAAATCATTGGCAAACACAGATGAAGGGTCCTCTGGCTTATCTGGAGAGAGATGTGTACAGGGCTGACATTGTATTTTACAGCTGGAGTAATCAAGACTCCGCAAAGGCAGCCACCTCTTCTGGCCATGTTCTGTCAATGACCAGGCAGAGGGTCCTAGCGATGCTCTTCCCTGCAAGTGATTCCCCAGATCCTTCCCTCTTTTATGGCAATGTCTCCCTGTCCCCTCCAGTGATGGCCACTGGACTACACTTTCTTTCTTTTACTCCCAATTTCAAAACTTTGTGGGACTTGTCATTGCACCTGTGGTGGGATTCCAGTCAAGCCACATCTGTCATGGAGTCAGGATTTGCCTCTCCCACCATGCCTTCCTGATCAGCTCTACCACTTCTGACAACCGTGCATACCCACAGCACAGCGCAGGGTTCTCAGCCCTGTCTGCATGTTATATTCTCCTGGGGAGATTTAAAAACATCCCAGTGCAAAGGCCCCAAACTAGGCCAATAATAACAGAATGCCTGGGGCTGGGGCTGAGACATCTTTGTCCTTAAAAGCATATTTCAGTGTGTGTCCAGAGTGGAGAGTCCCTGGCATGGAGGTAAGCAGCTGGCTCTCGTTGGAATAGCTTGTGCTCTCCTCCAGAGGGGACACTTGGATGTCTTCATTACACGTGTTCATCGTGCTCCAGCCGTTCACACTCCAGTGTCCCTGGAAGGCAGGATGACGTCTCCCTGCTTGGGATCATGCCATTGTGTTCAGGGCAGAACGTGACATAGTGACATCTGTAGACACTGATTGATGCAGCTGGGGAGCATGAATGTCACACGGGGCAGGAAAGACCAGAGGAGTGGAAACAGAAAAGGGGCTTCTCATGCAACAAGCCTCAGGCAGGGCGAGGCGGTTTGGTACAGGACGATGCGTGGGATGGCGTGCATTTGCCCCCATGCAGAGTGTGTTGTGATGAACTGACACATGCACCATGTAGGAAGCGGTCAGAGGGACCACCAAAATTTCATTAGAAAATATTGAAGACAATATCGGAGATCTCTGATGCAATTTAGGAGAAAGAAGAGCCAAGAACAGGAAGGATGGGAGGATTCTGAGTCCAGCGTTTGCCAGCAGCAGGAGCCAGGTCACCAAGGGCACCGATGGGTCTGTCTCTAGAGTCCTAGCTTATTTAGAGATCAGAAATAGCAGAGGGTGTGAAAGGGCTCACTGAGAGTTTTTGATTTTTAGAGTCATCTAAGTCTAAAATATGAAATAATGATAAATGGTTTTATTTTATTCATTTAGAAATATTCTTCAGAGAAACAATCTCTAGTATCCTGTAATATGGGAGAACTACAGCTTCTTTAGAAGTCTGTGAATTCACAGACTTTAGAAGAAAAAGTGGCCTTATGTATGTTGTATCAGCAGGCTCTTCCTGTGTAACAAACCATCCCCAAACTCAGTGGCTTAATCAACATGTGTCAAGCACTTCCCTGAGTCTGTGGTGTGGCAACGGCAGGGCTGACGGAAGCTGCATGCTGCTGCGCTTGGCGCCCAGCTGTGGTTGGGGTCAGGTCTGATCCATGTGCATCTTGTCTTCCTTGGCCCAGCAGCTGCCTGTGACATGCTCTTATCACAGTGATGGCGGATGTGCAAGAGTCCGGCCCAGCTGCACAAGCGACTTTCAAGTCTCTGCTTATCTGGCCCCCCAAACCCCACTGGCCTTAGCAACATCACTGGGATGGGACAGCATATTTCTTCCATGGGGGATGGAGAGAAAGTAAATATTTACTAACCTATAACATAATTGATCTTAACAGGTGTAGTGTAGAGTGTGGAATAGTGGAAAGGCTCCAGAAAGGGTGAACTACATCCTTCCTCCGCTGTGACTGGTCTCTGTTTTATAATAGAGATGTCTTGCAACACCATCATCCAAGCAAATGATTTAAAAGATTATTGGCTGTTGATACTTCCACAGTATATTGATTGCCTCCCCAGACAGCCTCTAAATTGAGATACCGCTTTGGTGGAGGACATTGAGGGTGGGCCTGGGGCAGGGAGTTCACATCCTTGATCGTGAGTGTTGCGGAGGCACGTGGAGGGGGATCAAGTTCGTAAGCTTGCCTGAATTTGTCCGTTTTTAGCATCTTTCTGTTCAGAACATGTTTAATGATTGTGAAACTCCTCAGACACCATCATGCGGTTGGAGGGAGGACGTCCTGCCATCTCTATTCCAAGCGGAAAACCAGAACTGCAGAGTCATGGCTCCAGGATGAGTGACTGTTTCCAATAGAGGACCTCTAACCTCAGCGGTATCTTTGCGTTGCTTGGTGACCATTTTAACCACCCAGATCTGTCATCTCCAAGACAAAGTGATTGCATTAGATAAGCTTTTCTGATTCTGACTAAATTCTGATCTGAGGGCTCTATTGGATTCTTCAGGACACTTGCTCCAAACTTTTTCACTTCCTCTCCGTCTCCGCCGCCCAGTGGCCGATGGCTGTGCTGTTTATTCTTGGCGAACGAGTTCGCCTCTCCCCTCATTTGGAAGCATTCTTCTGATGCCAACCTTTTAAACTACCTGCATTTTTACCTCAAAATAGCTTCTTCACTTACCCCTTCCTACTTCCTTACCACCAGAAATATGCACTTCTCTCTCCCCAGGCTTGCTCCTCTGCTGAGATTCCTGATTCCATCCTCTCGCATCTCCTTCAGGACTGTCAATAACCACTCATCTCCTCTAACTTTACTCCTGCCAGCATTTTTGTCTATGTATTTTTTCTTCTTTTCCTCCTATACAAAATACCTGTGTAAACAAACAAAAACACATAGACAAAGTGTACTGGGTTGAATAGTGTCCCCAGAATTTATGTCCACCTGGGATCTCAGAATCTAATTTTATTTGGAAATAGGGTCTTTGCAGATGTGATTAGTAGAAGATCTAGAAACAAAATCATTCTGGATTTAGAGTCAGCCCTAAATCCAGAGACTGGGACCTTCATCACAGAAAGGAGAGGGAGACTCGGACAGTATTATGAAAGAGCCAAAGATGTCTCTGTATATTGGCCTCTAGGTTGTTTGTTTCTTCCTGTAGGCTGAGACACATTAGCCCAAAAGCCTGCCAGAGCCAAACTCAAATATTTACACATTCAATTACTTAAAAAATAGCCCGGACAGGCAGATTTTTAGCCATCAAGTGCACGCCTGCTTTGCATACCCCACGGGTCTTTTCCTTCCAGCCATTACCACTGGTAAGATGTCCCCATGGTTACATGGCCTCCAGCTGCAGGGCCCCTCTGAGCTCTCTGACACAGACTCCCTACTGGGACACATGAGCCACCTCCTGGACCCTTCCCTGGGTTCCCCTGTCCTCCTGCTGCAGGCCTCTCAGAGCAGTCTCTTATGAGAGGGGCCTCCCCGAGTGCAGACACATCCAAGCGTCCCAAGTGCAGTCTGTGTGTGCTATTGCTGCCTTGGGCCGAGTGCCAAGACTTTCCCATAGACACAGCACACCCTGGAGGACACCGTGTGACAAGGAGGCAGAGATGGGACAGAGCAGCCACAGCCCGGGCTGGAAAGGGTTGCCAGCCACCACTGGAAGCCAGGAGGGAACCTGGAATAGATTCTCCCCAGGAACCTCAGAAGGGACCAGCCTGGCCGACACCCTGGCTTCAGTTCTTGCTCCCAGAATGTGAGAGAATACATTCCCGTTGCTTTAAGTTGCTCAGCTGTGGTCATTTGCTATGACAGCCCCAGGAAACTAACATGCAAACATGACCTTTCTCTCACCTGTGCTAAATCTTTTTTTTTAAATTGGTTATGAATATTCATGAGGTACAAAGCTGATTGTCACCCCTTGTGCCCATGATGTGAGGGCCAGATTCATACTGACAGCATGCCCATTACCACAAATTGCATTTGTACCCCGTGTCCCCTACCCAATTATCCTCAACCTCCCTCCCCATCTCCCTTTTGCCCACTCCACTTTGTATCCCTAGGTATGTTCTCTCCCTCTGCAAGTCCAATGCACCACTGTGGTCTTTCTTTTCTTCCTTCTTTCTCTCTCAGCTCCCACATATGAGTGAGGACATGAGGTATTTATCGTTCTATGCTTTGCTGATTTCACTCAACGTAAGTTTTTCCAGGTTCATCCATGTTGTTGCAAAAGGGAGTATTTCATTCTTTTTTATGGCAGAGTAGTATTCCATGGTGTATATATACCACAGTTTCCTTATCCAATCATCCATTGATGGACATTTAGGTTGGTTCCATATCTTGGCTATTGTAAACAGAGCTGCAATATACATGGGAGTGCAGGTATTTCCTTGACATGATGATTTCCATTCCTCTGGGTATATACCCAGAAATGGGATTGCTAGATCGTATGGAAGGTCTATCTGTAGTTGTTTGAGAAACCTGCATACTGTTTTCGATACTGGTTGTACTAATTTACAGTCCCACCAACAGTGTAGGAGTCTTCCCTTCTCTCCACGCCCTGGCCAGCATTTGTTATTCACTGTCTTTTTGATTATAGCTAGTCTAACTGGGGTGAGTTGGTATCTCAATGTAGTTTTAATTTGCATTTCCTTGATGACTAGTGATGTTGAACATTTTTTCATGTACCTGTTGGCTATTTGTATGTCTTTCTTGAAAAATGTCTATTCAGCTCCTTTACCCATTTATTAACTGGGATTTTTTTTTTTTACTGTATAATTGCTAGAGTTCCTTATATATTATAGGTATTAATCCCTTGTCGGATGCATAGCTAGCAAAAATTTTCTCCCACTCTGTAGGTTGTCATTTCTCTCTGTTGATTATTTCCTTTGCTGTGCAGAAGCTTTTTACTTTGACATAGTCTCATTTGTTTATTTTTTCTTTTACTGCTTGTGCTTTTGGGCTCATGTTCTTAAAGTCTGTGCCCAGACTAGTTGCTGAAGTGTTTCACCTATATTTTTCTCTAGTAATGTTATAGTTTCAGGTCTTATACTTAAGTCTTTAATCCATTTTGAGTTGATGTTAGTGTATGGTGACAGGTGCATATCTAGTTTCATTCTTTTTCATATGGATATCCAGTCTACCCAGCACCACTTGCTGAAGAGGCAGTCTTTTCCCCAATGTAGATTTTTGTTGCCTTTGTCCAATATCAGATGGCTATAAGCCGGAGAGGTGATTTCTGGGTTCTCAATTCTACTCCGCTGGTCTGAATGTCTATTTTTATATGAGTACCATGCTGTTTGGGTTACAATAGCTTTGTAGTATAATTTGAAGCCAGGTAGTGTTGTGTACCTATACTAAATCTGTGCCTGTTTCCAGAGTTGAGAGGTTGGTGGGAGGAGTGTTTCACTGCATTTTAGAAATTCAGGCAGATCACTTGTTAGTGCTCAGCTAAACACCCTTTCCTGGGTCACTCTCCTTGGGAGCTGACTTCTCTTCTGTCATGTTTGAGGTTGCAGAAAATGGAACATTCAGCCATTTATTCACTCAGCAAACACCCATTGAGTGTCTGCTTTGTACCCTGTCACCGTGCTAGGCCACCAACAAAGCAGACATAGATCTTTCTTTCCGGGAGACAAAGGTGTAGTGGGTAGATGCCATTGAACAAGTGATGACACAAATTTACAAAGATAAAATGATGTTCCCTGTAGTTATATTGTTACCACAGCATGTGAGAAACAACCAGCTGTGTCTTTTTGCCAAGGACAGTATGTTGCAATGGCCTGAAGACAACCCAGGGTTAGTTTGTAACAACTGAAGGGAGGCCCTCACTGGCATGTGCAGAAACTTGGAGAGGATTTGGGCAGCTGAAAGATGCTATGCGTCCCCACAGCAATGGCCTCCCATGGCTGTTACATCCTGCTCTACAGGACGGTCCTTCTCCTGCCTCTGGCAAAAGTCCTAGCAGACCCCAGGCCCTAAAAAATTCCAGAGTTATGTAAGTTGCAAATATGGACTCATTTGGCAATATGTTGATGGGTGATTTGACCTATATCTAAACGAGGAGGCTGCCCCTGGCTGAAAGTCTGTGTATGGTTTTTGGCCCTGACTGGAGGTGATCATGAGACCTGTCCTGCAGGCCTCACAGGGAGGCTCCTGTTCACAGTGGGCTTGGAGCACAGCTGTGCGGCTGTTTCTGCAGTTACAGATGCTTCTACCCACTTGCTTCTCCTCTGCTCTCTCCCTGGCCTCCTGTGTCCACAGAGGGGAAGGGGCCTTTAGTCTGGGGCCTTTCTGGGGCTGTTCCTGGGGGGAGGGTAGCAAATGGAGCCCTGGGGGCCAGTGTCCTTACTGACACCTGCTCCTGCAGTGGTCACTGAGTGAACAGAGGCTCCTTTGCTGCTTTGAATTCAGCTCTCTGTCCACAGTGACCACCTTGACCCCTGGCAACTCAGAGTGCACTTAACTGACCTCCCCCAGGCAGGGCCTGCGGTGGCTGACCCCTCCGGGAGGGCCCTTGTCTCATCCCCTGCCCTCGGCCACATGTCCTGCCCTCTTCTCTCACTGGAGGGAGAAATTGTGAGTGTCTTCTCTGTGCCTTCCAGGTGTTTAAAGAAGATTCTGCCCTTTTCTGGTGCTTTTGGAATGTTTTAAATTTTTTCTCAAGAGAAATGTCTCTCTGCATCTTATGCATGTCATTTCCCGTCCTCCTAGCTTGGCTGGAAGATTAGTGTTCTCAAGTGTAGGTATAATGTCACCTATGAACAAAACCCAGCGCGGGCCACCTGTGCGCCATGGGACAGCTCCTCTGCACCCCCCTCACCCCGCAGTGACGGCCGCTCCTAAGCCCCCACCTTGTGTCCCAAGGTCAGGTCGTGTTCCCGCCTTTCACTGGACCGACGTCCCCTCCTCGCCTCAGACCTGGCCCTCCTGGGCCCTGAGACCCGGCTCAGACAGAGACCCTTCCTCCCCAACTCAGTTCCCCTCAGGAGGATCCCGTATTTTAGAAATAACTTCGTCAGGTCACCCATCACGTTACGGTTCATCCACTCGTTCAATAAATGTTTACCAAAACACTTGTTCAAAACACTGTCTGAGCTGCTCCCTGAGAGCAGCAATTCTGTCACTTCATTTCAAGTTCCTAGTGCCTGGAGGAGCTCAGGGGATGTCTGTGCAAGAGGCTCGTGGATTTGAGATCAACACGTGCCAATGATGCCCGCCTTGCCACGTGCCCACCCTGCGGCTTTGAACAGCAACTTACCCTTTCCTCGGGCTTGTTTTTCTCATGCATAGAACGTGTATAATGACACCTGTTTGTCCACCTGATGTGGTCACTCCATCAGAGGAGACAGTGCTCAGGCACCAGTGTTTCGTGGCGGGCAAATCGCTATGCATATGTAAAATGCTGTCGTCTTTGTGAGGTTTGGGATGTGCTCATGGAGCTGAGTTGTACTGAGTGTCCTTCTGTCTACTCTATTGTCAGACAAGGTGTCCTCTCCCTTTCAAAACTGCTGGTTCTGGGAGGTGTCGCCCAAATGCCAAGAAGCACCAGTACCTGTGGAAAGCCCGCTGCTCTGGGGAAAACAGTGAGGCTTCCCCGTGCCTTTGGCTACTACATTGGTGACACATTGTGACATGGCGACTTAGCAGGTCAGCAGCAGCCTGTGAGCTCAGTGGCCTGATCTTAAAGACAGCGAGATAGAAGAGCTGAGATGTTATCCAGCTGAATTAAAAGTCAGATGCAGGAACTACTCAGCTTTCGAACGCCCGCAGAAACAAGAACCCAGAGGCCAGGCACAAGTGACCAGTGCTGGTCCCACCAGAGGGTGGCAGCACTCTCCCACAGGGCTTAGCCGCAGCTGAGCAGACGACGCTCAGAACCCACACTGGGGGTAAACAGAGGAGCTTATGGACGTCACCAAAAACAAAACCGCAAGAACGTGCAACACCAGTGTTCAGCCCAAAAGCATCGAGATCAATCCCTCACAGACACGTCTCTGCCTCTTTTCTCTCCCCCCTCCCTCCCTAAGACATAATTATAGAATTCCTTGTGGTTTATTCCCTGTCATTGAATTTTGTGCTGACAGTTCTGGTATAATCCGGTCAAGCAGCTATTTTTTTTTAAGATAGACTTTATTGTTTTAAAGCAGTTTTAGGTTCACAGCAATATTGATCAGAAAGCACAGAGATTTCCCATGTACCCCCTGCCCCCACACATGCACAGCCTCCCCCATATCAATGTCCCCACCACAGTGGTGCATTTGTTACAACTGATGAACCTGCATCGACACGTCATTATCACCCAGAGTCCACTGTCCACATCAGGGTGCACTCTTGGTGCTGGACATTCTTGGGTTTGGGCAAATGCGTAATGACATGTGTCCACCACTGTAGTGTCATACAGAGCAGCCTCACTGCCCTAAAACCCTCTGTGCTCCACCTGTGCATCCCTCCCTCCCCAACCTCTGACAACCCCTGATCTTTCACTGTCTTCCAACTTCTGCCTTTTCCAGAATGTTGTATAGTTGGAATCATATGGTATGTAGACTATTTAGACTGGCTCCTGTCACTTTATCACAAGCATTTACATTTTTTCCATGTCTTTTTTATGGCTTGAGAGCTCATTTCTCTTTAGTGCTGAATAATATTCCATTGTCTGGATGGACCACAGTTAATTTATCCATTCACCTGCTGAAAAACATCTTGATTGCTTCCAAATTTCAGTAATTATAAATAAAGCTTCTATAAACATCTACATGCAGGTTTTTGTGTGAGCATAAGTTTTCAACTCCTCTAGGTAAATACCGAGGAGGATGATTGCTGGATCATATAGTAAGAGTATGTTTAGTTTCCCAAGAAAACTTCCAAACTCTCTTCCACAGGGGCTGCACCATTCTACATCCCCACCAGCAATAATTGAGAATTCCTGTTGCTCCATGTCCTCACCAGCATTTGGTGTCATCAGTCTTCTGGATTTTGGCCATTCTAATAGAGGTGTAGTGGTATCACATTGTTGCTTTAATTTGCATTTCCAGATAACTAATTTTTGGCGATACAATTTAGTTTTGTGGGTGATTACAGGTTGGTGAACTCTTTAACAGAGATCACTTCTTTTTATTGTCTAAATGAATGAAATAGAGAATATGGGATGTATATTCTTCTCCAGCACTTCTTCTCAGCTCCAAAAGAGCTGTAGAAATGGTTTTCCAGGAAAAATAGATGTGGTTTCTTGTAAGTCGGTTTTGGCAAGAATCGAATTTCATCAAACCCATAATTGAGATTTCTAATGGGTAGAAAATGAAACAGGCAATAATTTTTCCATAAAATTATATATTTAGACTAAACTAAGTCCACCCCCCAACAGTAAACTATATAGATATTTCAGTGTGTTGGATTATAAAAATTCGCTCTTGAGGGAATGAACTTTTGGGATATTTCTCTAGGGAGTTCGGTACTCCATACCCAGATGGCGATTACTAAATGTCTACCACCGGTTTGGAGGTATTGAGCACTGAACCTAAAATTCACCGTTACTGGACAACGAGAAGTGGGTTTCAAGTGGACCCTTAACTATTCAGTCTTGTGTTCAGTGCTTATAGACCAGCATCCTCTGCACAGATTACGTCCTGGTCAGCAGGAAAAATGCTTGTTCAGCTGTACACATACTGGCAGTGCCCCTGGACACACAAGACACATATACTGGACCAGGCTGTGCAGCACTCATGGGTGGTCATGGTGGGATTCCCTGGCAGAATCAGCTGCCATTTGTAGTGATGTGTGCTTGTTTGATGTGTGCTTGTTTGTTTCTGGCTTAGATCTAAAATCTGGAAAGTTTTGTGAAATGTACCAGGACCAATGACTGTCATTCCAACACAACAGAGACTTCAGTAAAATTATACATTATCATTTCCTCCCTAGGCATAGGCACCGTGGTTAAGGGCCTGGCAAGGTGGGTTGGACCGCTGGGCTGTGGTCCTCTGGGTTCTGGTTTACTTCCCATCCTTTTGCTTTTCCATGTGTTCCCTTGCTCACTTCTACCCCCCTTCTCCATTTTTGCCTAGTTCTCAGTCCTGGATTTCATCAAGGTCTCTGTGAGTTCCTGCTGCTGCAGTCTTCATTCATGCACTCAGCCAGTGTTTAGTGGGGACTGTTCTGGGCCAAGCAGTATGGCAGGTACTGGGCACAAGTGAAAATAAGATTTGGTTTTAGTTGTTATGCTGGGTGAGACATTTGAAGGTGTTTGTATTTACACAGTGGGATGACTTATGATTTCCACAACGCCTTGTGATGCTCATATTCACCAGTTGTAGGTGAGCAGCCTCAGCTGGTGCATGGTCTGCACTGGAGGTTAAACGCTCCTGATAAACTATGCAGATGTTAGAGTCGAGGAAAATAACTTATTCTACCTGTGTGCAAGCATGGATGACTCTTAGTCACTTTTCTTGAATAAAAGAAAAAAAGAGAAAGAAGAGAAAAGAATCAACCTAAACTCTCTCTCCAAACCCTAAGGACCAGAGATGTAAAAGGATCCACCGCCAAATTCATTCACTAACTTACTGAGCAGATATTCATGGGGAGTCTGGGTGGAAGATGAGGTGGTGACGAGACAGGTGAGCTGTGGAGCTTAGTTCAGTCCAGGTCTTCCTGATGCCCTGTGAGTGGAACTCCACAGTGGGGACCGAGGTGAGCCAGGGAAGGGAGACCAGGCTGTGGGAAGCCTGGCTCCAGAAGACTGTTCCCACCACACAGGTGCCACCCAAGCCCCGTCCATCCCCTGCACCCCAACTGTCCCTTCTCTGGAGGAAGTGGTAGGAAGAAGAGGAGACAGGATCATAAAGATGGCGAATAGTTAGTCCCTGGGATAAAAAGACAAAGAGGCTAAGGGGTGAACTTATTTAAAATTAAGTTGAGCCACATGACCTTGATAATATTTTGACCTACAGGATGGGAATTTCATATATTTCAACCTAATAGCTAAAATCAGTGCTTCGGAGTAAACGTGGATTTCTGCTACTCAAGTGGTGTCTACACTGGTTGACTAGCCATCTAGACCTGGCAATAAGCAAATAGGAAGCCATCTGTGACAGATGAAGTGTGGAATATACTAAAAAGCATATGTACTTCACAGGGCCTGGTTTTCCAAAGACTTGCAGTTTCAAATATTGACTTTGCAAGGACAGGAAACTTTCCTCAGGCTATAAGCCTCTGGTGCAAGATAAGAATTGTGGCACAGCAAGGTTGCTGGCTCAAAAGACAGACTAATTACTGATTGTTATGTAAAGATACTGAGAAATTGCTATTAAAAGGAATGTTTGCTAAGATCAAGCTTTTGTTGATAGCCTTACTGGAATGTCATCTGGCTTGTTTCACTGAAAGTTACCAGCCTATATTGTTAAACTATAATCTCACCTTTGTTCTCTTCCTGTAACTTCCCGGTCTGGAAAATAAATGCAGGAAGAGAACCCCAATTCAGCATTAATTTCCAAAAGAAGGGCTGCCTCTCACTGGAGGGTGCCTGGGAAGTTAACCTCTTTGGGGCTTCTCACTGCTCAGAAGAGATAGGCTTTGAGTAATCCTTTGCATCTCCGTCACCCAGGGGGAGTGGGGTGACAAATCCATTGGGGGCAAAGCAACACAAAGCAACAATGAAGAACAGGGTGCAGCAGAGCTGTGAGAAGAGTGACAGTGTAAGGTTCACTCAGGAGATCTGAACTTAATACATGCCTTGTCATATGTAGTCGCATGATCCTGAGCAAAGAACCTCACCAACCCAAATCTCATTTCTGCAGAGACAAAAAATGCCAGCCTTGTCCAGCAGAGGACCAAGGGCCCACACCAGGCCTGGCGCTGAGGCTGACGGCATCACTTTTGTGTCTGGAGTCCGTTCTAATTAGGCTTTTGGTGGGTACCACCTCGACCTGAGACTGTGGGAGTAAGGCCTGGGGTGGACCCCCTTGAAGCATCTCCGTCTTGGGAACAGGGTGCTGTGGACAGGGGTTTGCCAGTGAGCACCCCTCAGATGCCCCCCAAAGCAGCCAATAAACCCCTAGCAAGTACTTCTGGAAAGTGAAAAAAAGAATGATGCCTGAAGTTTTTGCTTTTTAGTATGGATTTCCACATGTCTGAGTGCACCTGTACCTTCACATTTCAGATGTGTGGAGCTCAGTGAGGCTGGCAGAGGTGCTGGGAGAGCCTCCCCACCTCTGCTGCCACCCCAGAGACCACACAGCACAGATGGAGACCCTGTGGGGTTGCCTCCTCCCCAGCCAGACCTTCCCTCCCTCTGACAGCCCTGGTCCTGTGTCCCACCTCCCAGACCATCACTGAGACCTGGACTCTTGCTCCTCCACACGGCGCTGGAACTCTGATCCGTGCCCTGAGATGATGGGAGCAGTATTAAATGAAGCTCATTCTGGAACCAATGGGCCGGATCTTAAGCCTTCCTGAGAATTCAAGTGTAGTCTAAGAAACGGGAAGAAATGACGAGTCAGGGCCCTAATCCCCCAGAGCTCCTGCACTCACTCCAGTGAGCAGCTTTCATCCCTGCCGCCTGCGACCTCCGGATGGAATTCTTAATTACCAGAATCTAATTTCTTCTTCATCGGCACTACCTGAGGAGCATCTGTCGCTCAAACAAACTCATGTGAAAATAAAGTATGATAATCAATAATTCAACTTCGGGGTGAAATGGAACAGAAGAATAACTTTCTCTCTTGCCCCTTCGCCAACTCCCAGGCCACTGGTTTTCGCTGATGCGCTAATATCTGAATCCAGTCTTGCTCCCTGGGGCTGTCGACACCCAGGTGGTGTGCAGTGGCCTCACCAGCACAAGATGGGGGCATGGGTGGCTTCCGCGGGTGTGGCCGGCTGCAGGTGGGCTTCTGTACTTTCTGAGAGCAAAGGCAGGGCAGTGACTTCTTCCCAGAGATGAGGTCCCGCCCTGGGGGATGCCTGTGGCCACTCGCACCTTTGGGTCAGGGTAAGGACCCGCTAGCCCTTAGGGTGGCCAGAGACCAGCCACTGTAGGTCTGGTTATTCTGCTGCAACCTGAACGGCAGTTTCTTTGAACCGCTTTACTTTTCTGTATCCCTTCTGAGCAGATTTCAAAGCTCACCGGCAATCCCATGTGTCTGGGATGTGTCCCCTGATCACACATTTCTACAGATCTCCACACCAGCAAGAGAGCTGAGTCTATAGCTGCTCATTATTTGCTCTGGGCACCGCAACAAGTGCTTTACATGGTCCTCTAATGTAATCCTCACAGTAACCCTCCAAGGTAGGTGCTCACAGAGGAGGGAAAGCACAGAGTGGAGTCAGGAGCTGAGTCGCGGGCTGAGGGTGGACCCAAGGTCCAAGCCCGGCCTGTGCTGACCCCCCCCTGCTGAGCTCCCCTCCCACCCCGAGCTCCTTGCTTCACCATGTGACTCTCTCTTTGTAGACTGTGGAGACAGGAGAGTTGCAGGACGGGAGCGTAGGGAGGCGTGATCTTGAGGTTTGCTTGCATCTCACTGGAACAGAGGCAGTGGTTTCATTCGGGATTCTCAAGCCCTCACACCCACTGCCAGAACCAGGGCCGTTCCTCCGCTTGTTCCTTCCACCAGCACAGGAGCAGGGCTCGCTGAGTGCAGGTGCCGTGACACAGGGAGGTGGGTGTACCCAGTGGCTAGAGGGGCCTCACTGTCCTGCTTGTGCGGGGCAGGGCTCGCTGGGTGGGGTGGCTTTGGGTAGAAGGACGAGGGGCGTGGGCTCCTCATGCCTCCAGGACAACCCGGGGCAGGGTGGGAACTTCTGATGGATACCCGCTTCCATCCCTGAGTCCTGGCTGTGCCTCTTGCTCTCTGCAGCCTGGTGGGCATCCCCTGCCAGCAAGGGGTCCCTGCTGTGGATGGAAGGACCTTCCCCAGGGCCCTTTGGGCTTCCAGCGCCAGGCACTGAAGCGGGACTGTAAGTGCTCATCATGAGACGTGCTGCTTCAGCAACCAGTGGTTCTTCCTGTCCAGCGTGGCCGATCATAGTGAGGAGAGCCCCTGCTAGCAAAAAGCACCCCCATTTCCAGCAGCAGAGTTACCCTGCTGGTCACTGCTTCCTGTGATAACGGGAGAACCCCCCACACAGCCCAGGCAGTTAACTCTGCTCAGATGCACGGCATCCTGTCCACCCCCGGCTGAGAAACCACTGAGCAAGATGGTGGAGGGGCCTTCAGCTGGGAGGTCAGACTTGCATTTGCAAAGCTCGCACAGAGTGCTTGCTGCCGAGTCCTCCTTCCAAACGCTCCAAACGCTCATGGCTGTGATGCAGCTGCTCACACGGTTCTCTGTTCACTGTGTCTGAAAACCAGTCATTTGGACAATTCTGCAGAGCAGTTTCTCCATTCAGCTCTTGACAAGAAAGGAAAGGCCATCATGAAAACCAAACAGCACGGGGATGAGGGAGCTCAGAGCCCTCGGATGGAGCACAGGGTGACTTAGGATTCCTGTTGTTAGGATCTGGTCATTCACAAACCTGACGCTTCAGACTCTTATTTCAGGCTCTGTCTCCCCTTTGTTTTAGGAACTGTCACAGTCGTTGGGAAATCCCCAGCTGGAGGAGTCTTGCCCACATGTTTGCAGAGCCACTGTCTAAGCCGCTCCTCAGCAGAACCGTCTGGAGCATCTCCCTGTGACGCCCCCTCTCGGCAGCGACACCCTCCCTCCCTCCCACTGTCCCCACTACAGCTGAGTCCCATCTGCTTGTCCTCGCAGAGGCTTGGCCAGGGCTCCACAGCAGGGCTGATAGGTACAATGTGGCCAGGGCAGCGTCTAGGAAGGTCACCATCCAAGCCTGACGTTCCTGAGATGTGAAGACAGTCTGCTCAGGTGGATGAGAGAGGTCTGCAGAGAGCACCCCACTAGACAAGTGCACCCAGACAGGAGGTGCTCAAGAAAAAACGTCACCTTTGATGGCTCTGTGCCTGGGACAGGCCTCTCTTGCTCTTGGGTATTTTGCCATTGGCACAAAATTTTCTGGAATATATTCCATTCTCCTAATGATGAAAAGGGGAGGAAATGTCCACCTAAGAAAGACTGAAGAGGGGCCCAGGATGCTGTGGCTCTGTGACAGCCTCACCCTCATTCCCGTCCCACGCGGTCACTGTCATCCTCACCGTGGGAAGACTCCACTGAGCTGCCACAGGACGTGGGATCTGGTGAGAAATCCTCCTCTCCCCAGCTCCAGGGTCTCTGAGAGTCTGGGGGAGGGGACAGGGGATCGGGGAGGGAGGCCGGGAGCAATTAGACCTGGTGCAGACCCTTCTTTCCTCCCTCAGTGGGGGCCAGGAGGCAGTTCAGGAGGCAAACGGGCAGCAGGCGTGGGCAGGGGCAAGGGAAGGTCTGCGCAGAGCCCCAGCCGCGGCACGCGTTCCCCACGTCCTGCCTTCATCAAGTGCTGCTCCGGGCGCCGCACGGCTGAGCGCGCAGAGCGTCCTGAAGGCCGTTTCTGGCGTGGCTGATGTTTCTAAAGCCTCCCGGCCAGCTGGACGTCATGAAATATTGATATGGTTCCACTAGACTGCTGCACCTGACATTTGATTTATAGCTTTAGGTGTTCTTTTTAAATTCTGAACAGTCAATGAAGGACCAAAGGAAATGTCCCGTTTACTGTGTTCGGGCTCAGAGGCCCGTCTGCAGCCAGCAGGGGAGTCGCCCAGGCTTGTCCCCACGCGCAGACTCCTTCCCGCTGTCCGGGGTGGGGCTTCCGGGGGCTCAGACATCAGCAGACAGGTGGAGACTTCCCTTCCCTGATGTCCCAGCCTTTCAAATATTTATCACATTAAATATCAGCTTCCAGAATATTGCCTTCATTTAAGCTTTTCACGTTCCAATGATTTTTTATTATTTCCATCGACCCAAATAAATGAAGAAAATGTTTTAGACTACACTTGAAAGCATGTAAAAATCAATAACTGGATTTTAAAAGATTTAAAATGTCTTGAATACATTCATTTTCAAACAGTTTCCTCTGATCTTTAAATAGCTTTCCTTGGAGCAAAACATTTTTTTTTTTTTGAAAAGTCAAATATGGAGCATTAAGGGTATAATTACCATTTTAATTATAACTCAATCATCCTATCTGCTTTGCATAGAAATTAAAGCTTTTATGTCAGGATTTTGGGCACTCACAAATGTTCAGGAGTGATTAATGCTAAAAGTTTAATTTTTTAAAAAAAACCGGGTAAGAACTCTGCAGTTCTTAATTTTGTTCTTGCTCAGCTGGAAAAGCAGAGATGCCCGCATTTGTCACGAAGTTTCTAAAGTGAATCCATTTCCACTTTTGAGTTGTTACTGAAGCCTTGAGAGGCAGTGGGGGTTGGGTCCTGCCCCCGGCTCTCCCACCTCTTTTCATCTCAGTTTCCTCATCCACAAAACGGGGTCACAGCAACAGTGCTCCTGTGGGGTTGCGTAGGACTCAGGTGGGTGAGCAGGTGTGAGGTGCTGAGTGAGGACAGTGTCTGGCCACCCTGCACCCCAGCACCAGCCTCATCATTTGTTGAAGGCCGCTCTTTGCTGTAGGATCTAAAATAATCCCAGTCACTCTGAGAGTTATTGATTTTCCTCCTACCCTGAATAGGATTGCTTAAAAAATGGTAGTCCAATAAATCCTTAGTATTCAAGCTGCACACAGTGTTCTTATTAAGTCAAAAAACAGTGAAAACCTCTTGAGTCTTGCAGATTCTGTACCGTGAACACTGGCATGGGTTTGGAGTAACAAGGACGTCTTGAAAGTCTTCATTTTGCATTAATGAAAATGCCATTTGGTTAAAACTCAACTAGATTTTCATTGAATTTAGCCCTGGAAACAAAATACTAGAGTGATAGATTTCCCATCATCTTGTGCGGGTGAGTAACGTGTGTGTTCCCTGCTCCTGAAGCACGAGCCTGCAGTTTTGTCGGCGTGTGCCTGTGCAGGCTTGTGTGCAAAATGCAGCCTCGTTTTTCTTCCTGTTAAACCCCCAATCTCAGATCTGGTCCATTTCCTCTGAGCTGCCTCTGCTCCGGCTGGAAGGAAGACTCATTTTTATGGGCATTGCCATGACAAAATAAAATAATTTCATTTTTAGAAAGGCTATTGAATAGGCCCTTTTCTCCCAGCATTTTTTGCTGACTGCCTATCTCTGTTTTACTTTTTATTTTAGCCTATTTTCATGTTTTGTATTTTTCTCACTTGTGCTTAATGTCTTACTTTTCTGCTCTATTAGCAAAAATGACAATAGAGGCAGGTAGACGCAATTTAAAAATAATGACTATACTGCAGCTTCCACACCTTGCATCAGATAATGCTCCCTGAGACTTAATCACGAGATATCACTTACATAATCAGGCATAATCCTGTGCATAATTACAGAATATCACATAATCACCAAGACCCTGATGTGCTCAGTTGATCAGTTTCGTACGTGATCCTGTGGCCTGGATTTTTCCAGGACAGTGTGGGTTTCACATAATTTTATTATTTTCAGTGAGAAAAAATTGTTAAATATCTAGATAAACATGACTTAGTTTTAATAGCTCTGGAAGAGTTCTCTTAAAGAAGATCCCTCTTGAGAAAATGTCCCTCTCTTAGGCACTGTCTTCTGCTGTGGTCTGTGCAGGAGTTCATTGTGTCTTTGGGTCAGTTTAGTTCTACAGCACCAGGGAGGTTTTCATCTGTCCCTAACACCCATCTCCCCATATCTCTGGAGACCCTGTTGGAGCTCGTCAGCAGAGGCCACAGGCAAAGATGGGGTCCTGGGGAGAGTGGGTCAGTCTTAATCACCCACTCTGGTCCCTGGGGGTGGGCAGTGTCCCTTGGCCAGAGACCCAGCCTGGATGGGCCTCTCTGCCTTCCGGTCCTGCCGGCTGTGGGTTTTTATAATCGTGTTGCTCCCCTAAACCCTGCCCACTCCAGGGTAAATTGTCCCTTTACCCACCCTCCTTCCACTCGCAGTGTGAACATGCTGGGTTCCTGCTGGACCCTGATCCATAAAAATGACAATGTTAGGGGTAGGCCCTGCCCCTCTGCGTGGGTTTGAAATGTCTGCTGCATGTGCATCTACACTCTGCTCACCTGGCAATTTAAGACGCTGAAGGATAAACCGATATCGTTAGACGACGTGGAATGTATGCCATTTTCTGGTATTTATTATTGTGTGAGTTTATTATTTATTTATTTATTTATGTATTTATTATTGTGAAAGTTGCCAGGTTCAAAATGGAGTCACAGGTGTTAAAACATCCTGACAAACAGCGCCAGGGAAGGCCATGGGGGGACGGTTCTCACACACAAACGCTGACAGCAGCAATTATCACTGGGGACTGCAGAGCCACAGCCTTGCCCAGAGGCCACCTCAACTTACACAAAGTCCAATTCCTTGGACTAGAGTCACCTGCTTACTGATCCTCGTAGCCAAGGGTGATTATCCCAGAGCAGTTACAGGATCTCCATCACTCTTCCTCTAAAACCCTCTGTCTTCCTCTGCCTCCCTGCACATGCGCATAGTTTACCAGGGCACGCAATTCCCACTGCAACGCCCTGGCCCAAATAAACTCTGCTTTATGCATTTGGCCTCAGTTTTTTTTTAAGGTCATCAGTAGTAACACAAACAATCGGATAAGCAGAAAAAAGACCCATCAGTGGAAGGCGTGTGGTCGTGGCTCCCATTCCAGCTGCTGGAGCATGTGACGCATCCCATGGTGTGCAGCTTGGTGGCTCACATTGATTTTCTCAATGCCTGGCAGCCTGCAGCGCACTAGAAGTTTCCCTTAAGTTCAGACTGGTGAGGAGAGCGACCGGGCGCAGGCTGGGTGGGAGGTGGGAGAGTCCAGCTGTCTACCAGCAACAAGAAGCACGGCTGTGTTCCCGGTCTGGGGACAGGCTTGGATTCACTTATTTGCTGTTCATCCATATTCACTTATGCCGTGATCAGCTCGACACACATCACCGGGTGTGCCTTGGGGCCGGGATGTGGCCGAGAACTGGGGGAGAAACTGAGTCAGCTTGTGCGGAGCTTGCGCCCAGTGCGTATCGTCATGTGTGAGTGGGGCGGCAGTGCAAGCTCCTTTAACCCAGGACTGATACAAAGACCAGTGTGCTGTCTAGGGAAGCCTTCTGTGAACTTTAGGTGTCAAAATGCAATCTGTCCTGTCAGAAGGAATGACGGGGTGTGCTGGCGATAGCCAGAGGATGACCCCATTCACACCCTCACCAGAGGGGAAGGAGTCTCTTAGATCACATCCTGCAAATTCCAGTGGGGTGTGAAGGCATTGTCAGTCTCCAGACATCTATTCTAGTAGAAAATTATTGAGAACAAACAGGACAAGTTCCAACAGCTTATAAATATGGCTAACGGACTTAATTTCTGCTGTCTGCCATGTGAATCCTCCCAAAATCCTGGCTGAAGATTTCAAAAAAATTCTAGAAACTAAGAATAATGAGGGATGTCTAGCCTGCTCAGATGTCGACACACACCACCAAGTAACAGCTAGTAAAATAATGTGAAGCTAGTACAAAAGCAAGGGCAGAACTGTAAGACAGGGCTGTCATCTTAGAAACAGACTTGATTACGTGTAATTTCATACAATGCACGATATGAGAGAGGGGACATATCTACAACAGACAGGAAGGAAGTTATTCTGCAGGAAGGGTTGTTAGCATGACTGTAAACAAGTGTAATCTTGCCTTCAGATCATACCTCAAAATATATTACAGTTGGATACAAAGAAACCCAAAAGTAGCAGTAGAAAGCGACAATGAGTGTCTGCCCAACTTCCTGGGGTTCAGGGGGAGAAGATCGTTCAAAGCATAAAAGTAGAAGAATAAATCATACACTTGACAGAGAGATTACAGAGAAATTAAAAATTTCTTTGTACCAAAATCCCTCCATCATAATCAAAATAAAAAATGAAACAGAACATACATTCAGGCCATGGGGATGGATTAGCAAGATCTCAAACAAAATGTTGATAATCAGAACATCTCTGTTGATAAGAACTCGGCATAGCTTCCTCTTTTATCAGGACTTGGATAGTGCGTATTTGCTGATTAATGGATAACGGGTATTTTTCCTTCTATGGAGCACTGGGGATTACGCAGCTCGCAATTTCCTCTTTGCCTAGAACGCCAGGACGTTCTGCTCGATCGTGGTGTACTCCAGGTTGTGTACCTGCCTCCTGGGACATGGCAATTCCTGTGGGGAGTCGACAGTGTAAATATAATGAAACGATGTGGTTGAACCCCTGGCTAGTTAGCCACCATCTTGTCTTTTCCTTTTCCTTATCAATATAATGTGTTTTCTTTAGATGTATCTCCAGAAGTGGCATCACTGGGTCGGTGTGTCTGGACATTTCTGACATTATTGGCATGGATTGCCATGTTGTTTTATATGAGGTGCAGGCCACCAGCAGTGTCAGGGACACACCCTCCACAGTGCCAGGTTCTGCCTGCGTGGACTTGGCCTCAGTTTCTCTCTCCCGCCCCCTTTCTCTTCCCTCCATCCAGTGTCTCCATGTCTCTTCTCATGGTCTACAGACCCTCAAAGGTCTCAAGCTGCCCAACCATCCTGTCCAGATGGAACCATGTGTTGAATCTGAGTCACTCACACCAGGTTCTATGGATGGATGTCCCTTGTAGTTCCAGTATCTATAACACGCTATTGAGAACAGAGTCATCCCAACAAATACTGATTTTAACTCGGTGAAGTGGAACTCCCAAAAGTTATTGAATTTTCAAAGAGGGAAGGCAGTGGTTTGTCCGGATAAATAGACTGGCTAGATTTAGGTCTGGCATATCGTCTCTCGAATCACATCCTGTAGATGTTTGGATTTTAGGCGAGCTGGCCTCCCAGTACCCGAGCTCAGGCAAGGACCCAATTTTGAGACTTAGGGTATCTTCTTGGCGAGGGAAAGTGTACTGTCTCAGGTGAAGAAAACCGCCAGACCACGCTGTAACAGACGGTTCTCAGTCCTGATCTGTAGCACTTTACTACTATCAGCAAGACAGAGTTTCCACAATGAATTACTTGGTCACTTTGTGCTGACTTTAAAAACGTCCTTCTGCCGGGTAACAGCCACGACGAGACTTGCTGGCAGCCAGCGGGTCCTACTTTTCCCTCATGGGAGAAGATGATGTGATGAACTACCAATGAGAGACAACCCCTTGAGAAAGAACAACCCCTTGAGAAAGAACGTCAGGACACGGAAGGGCTGGCAGGCGGAGGAGAGCTGAGCGGAAGTTTCCTGCCTTAAGCACTCTAATGAAACGTGTTGGAGGGAAGGCGGTGTGCATGCGGGGTGTGGGGCTGCAGCTATGAACCAAATCGAATGGGCCAGAATCAGAATGGGCAGCAAAGGGTCATGGCGATTAGCTCTTCAGTGGGAACATATTTTAGTGTGAAATGTTCTGATTACACTAAAAAATGTAACGTTCCCATCTCCGAGACAACAGGTTCCATTTTGACTTCCATCTGTCAGACGGATGCACCATATGACTCTGTAGTTAAAAACCCATATAAGTAATTTGGAGCCAGAATCTGTCCCACTGGCTCTTTATAGGTCTTCCCATATGATGGCCCTAACACAGATCTGTCCTCCTGCCCACTTTGCAGAGGCAGGATCCAGATCTCGGGGTGCTTATGTCACCTTCCTTCCTGCAGCTGGGGTTGGCCGTACACTGAACAAGCCCAGACCACACCCCAGCCTGCTCTGTCTGGAAAGCCCCATGTGGGCAAAGACCACACACCTCCTGCCATCTCAGATACAGAATAGAGCTGCTATTTCATTATTCTTCTTGTCTTAAATAAAACACCATACTCTGTTCAAGGGGAAAACTCTCAGCTACGGGTATCTTTGTCTCTGCTCTCTAACATTGTCGGAGTGAGCAGGACTCACTTGGGATCTACAACTGCATGGGCTCTAAAAGATTTTAAAAGGACACAGCTTTGTTTTTTTTTTCCCCCTTGGCATGCATTTCTCTGAGTTCCTTCTTTTCTGATGGTTATTTCATATTTTGAACCTTGGTTATAGGGCAAGATGACATTATTTACATGAATGTAAAGTTGTCAGCCTGGAGCTGCAGACTTGCATGTACTATCCGGACCCTGAGATAACAGCAAGGATGGGAGCAGAAGCCAGAGGAAGGCTTGGCGAAGGTTTACACCTGGCCCCTTACACATCCCCCTCCCTCCTGCTTTTCATTTCCCACGTTCCATTCCCTCAGCCCCCTATTCTCCTTCAGGTTTACTGGAGAGATATTTACTTAACATTTCTCCTCAGGTCACAGGTATTCCTGAGTAAAAGCTGAGTTCCGTTTTCACTAACATTTGACTTTTGAGTGGTTTGCTTTTGAAAGGGGCAGGCAGCTGGACCTGTGAGCAGTAACAGATTTTGGTGAGCCCAGCCAGGAGTCAGTGGCTCTAGTATCAACAGGAAGGATGCATCAGGCAGGTTTCATGGGCCCGATTCCTGCCTGTGGGTTTCTGTATCCAGCTTCTAACTGGGAAAGGAGGAGAGGAAGGAGAAGCAGACGTGGTGGGCAGGAGTGGGTTCCGGGCACCTGTGGACTTGGCAGAGCAACCGAAGCCCATAGCAGAAACAGGCTCCCTGTGCCCTGTTCTCCTGGCTGTCTTCTCCTGCCCCCTCGGAGTGGCCCATGTGCTGAACTCAGGAGACATAGATGGGTCCTTGGTGATACTTCTAAATAGCTCAGTACCCGAGAAAAGTGCCGGTCTCAACATTCCTCGCTGTCTTTGTAATGAAAGTCTTTGAAGCTTGGTGAGAGGTGATAGAGATGGAGGTAATTAAGGATGGGCCATAAACTTGATTTCCTGCGTTTGGCTCTAAATCCCACTTTTTGTTGGTAGGGAGGACTCAAAGCCATTTGCTAAAATCCTTGGTGGACATTGTCTTGAAAACGAACTCATTATAAGTTTTTTGAAAAAGAACTCATTATAATGTAGAGGAAAAAGCCTGGGCTTCAGAGCCAAGTGGACTTAAGTTTGAATCCAGATTCTGTGCTTTCTCTCTCTCTCTCTTTTTCTAATTCTCCTAGCTATTTGGGTATTTGGTTGAATTTCCTCATTATTTACTGCATGGGTTTTTGGTTTGGGCAATATAATGACTAATATAGTTAGTTTAGGGAGCTTCACCAAACTGAGGATTGATGAGAGAAGAACTAGGTCAGTACTGAGGAAGAAGAATAAAATATTAACACACACACACACACACACACACACACACACACACACACACACACACACACACACACACACACACACACACACACACACACACACGAGAGGACACTGAAAGCATCTAGCCTGCAGGGGCCATTTAACGAAGGAAAAATAGAAAATGGCCAAACAGATCTTAGCAACCATTGACAGGGCCACCTATTGTCATAGAATGTGGTCTTTTATGCCTGGAATGATGAAATTTCCAGAAAAATAGTATATGTGGTGCACTCTATTTAAGAAGAAAAGGTATTGCATATTTAATTATTTTATCCAAATTGTTTAAAGACATAATTTGCAATTATTTCAAAATTCAGTTATGTGCAACTGCTCACTTTAAAAATTATGTAGATAAATAAGGTGGCATCAGTAGCATGTGATCAGAACAGACTTGACTCATCTCTGTCTACCACATTTGGCTTGAGGAGAAGAAGCAGACTCTACTCTGCTGAACTTACCATGATGGCATTAAAATTGAGAAAATGATATACCTCTTTGGTCTGTTTGTGGAAAGGTTTAAAAAAGTAAATCAAGACTTCAAAAAGTATCAGAGGTCAATAAAGAAGGGAATCCCTTGGACAGAAGCTACTTTATTTTATTAAATGAATTAGTATAGTGTTAGGTTTAGACCAGTGCCTGGCACCTAGTGAGTACATACATATATGTATGTAACTATATACATTTTAGTTAATGTAGTCATTGCTGGGGTTTGAATGTCCCCCTAAAACTCATGCTTGGTCCTTGTTGTAACAATGTTAAGAGGATGGGAAATCTGACTATGGTGTTTGAAAGGTGGGTCCTTTAAGAGGTGACTGAACTGTGAGGGCTGTGCCTTTGTGAATGTGTTAATCCATTCATGGAGTAATGGGCTAATGGTTTAGTGGGTTGCCATGGGTGTGGCTCTTGTGGCTGTATAAGGAGAGTAGTGAGCACGTTAATATGCTCTTGCCATGTGACACCTTGGTCGCCATGGGACACCTTGGTCGCCATGGGACCATGCAGAGAGTTACCCTCCAGAAGAAGACTCTTCACCAGATGTGTCCCCTGAGCCTTGGACTTCTCAGCCTCTAAAACTGTAAGAAATATATTTCATTTCTTTATAAAAAATGCAGTTTCAAGTGCCATGTCGTAAACAACAGAAAACTGACTAATACAGTCATCTCATCTTCATCATACTTCACAGATTCTTTAGGATATTTGAAGTTCTGAAAATATACTATTAGAATCTGTATGCTGAACATTAGAAAATGCCGATAAAAGGAATCAAAGAAGACCTAAATTAATGGAGAGGCATACTGTGTTTATGGATAAGAGGACTCAAACAGAAAAAATGTTGATTCTATCTAAACTGACCTATAGTTTAATGCAATTCTTATCAAAACACTAGCAAACATTTTGTAGACTTAGACAAGTTTCTTCTAAAATTTGCACGTCAAGGCATGAGTCCTAGGATAACTAAAATATCCTCCATGAAAAAGAAGCATCAACTGGAAGACTCAATGTACCTAACACTAAGGTTTACTGTACAGCCTCAGTAGCAATTGTGTGGTATAGGTGGTTGGACAGACACACAGATGGATGGAGTAGAAGAGAGAAGCCAGAAACAGACTCAGATGAATGTGCCATCTCTGACAAAGGTGCACAGGGAATTCCATGGAGGAGAGACAGCCCTTCCAACAAATGGTGCTGGGGCGTCTGGACTTGCACAGGCAAAACTCAAAACCAAACCAAACCAAAAAGCAACAACATCAATATAAATCACAAATCTCACATCTTATTAAAAAATTAACAAAAAGTAGATCACAGGCTTAAACAATAAAATCTTTAGAAAAAAACAGGAGAAAATCTTGGTGTCTAAAGCAAGGTGATGCGTTTTCAGCCTCGACACCAAAAATGCAATCCATAAGAGGAAAAATCAAAGAGTTCAATCTCCTCAACATCGAAAGCTTTTACTCTGTGAAAAACCCCCTTAAAAGGAGGGAAGACAAGCTGCAAACTGCAAGAAAATATTTGCAAATCACTGGTCTGACAAAGACCTAGTGTCTAGAATGCCCAAAAACCCTCAAACTCATCAGCAACAAGACAATTGAATCAAAAAGTGGGCAAACGGCAGGAGGTCATTTCAGGAGAAGGACAGATGGACGGCGGAGCACCTGATGAGATGCTTGGCTTGCTCCATCACGAAGCCATGCGGGGTGTTGGCACACACCTGGCAGAACGGCCAAAGCGAAGGCAACAAGGACACCAGATGCTGAGAGGCAGCAGAGAAGCCGGATCTCGCGCACGGCGCTGGGGAGGGAAACTGGTGGAGCCACTCTGGAGGACAGCGTGGCAGTTTCTTATTGAAGAGCTCAACCCAGCAACTGAACTCTTTGGCATTTATCCCAGAGACATGGAAATTGACGTCCACACACAGAAGAACTACATCGATGTTTGCAGCAGCTGGAGCCAGCCAGACGTTCTTCAGCCGGTGAAGGGTTAAACATGTCATGGGGAGCCCGACGTGGAATACTGCTCAGCAGCGAAGAGGGACAGGCTGTCAGTACACACAGCTGCCTGGATGAGTCTCCAGAGAACTACACTGAGTGAAAAGTGATGGCCCCAAATACAGGCTGTGTGACCCCATTTACATGATATCCATGAAGCAACAAGTGGTAGGAAAAGACGAGGTCTGTGGCTGCTGAGGTTGAGGGCGTGGGGAATGGTGAGAGGGAGGACAGGTGGCTGGGGCCATGCACGGAACCTGTGTGGTGCTGGTGTTCTGCATCTTGACTGTGGTGGTAAGCACACACACCCACACCTGGAATAAAATTACACACACACCAAGTGCAGTAAAAACTGGGGACATCTGACCAAGACCGGTGGATTTTATCAATGCCTATATCCTGGCTGTGATTAATTAATTGTACCATAGTTTTGCAAGATATAATTACTGAGGGGCACTGGGACCTCTCTATATGATTTCTTAAAACAGCATGTGAACATATGATTATTTAAATAAAAAGTTTAAACACACACACACACACACACACACACACACACACACACACAATCCTGGATGTTATTCCAAAACTACAAGTCTGAGTACTGGGGGAGGGAAGCCCAGGTACAAGCTCCTGTACGAGATCCCTGGGTGATTCCGCAGGCGGAGCTGGCCCATCTGGTGTCCCAGAGTGGCCATGGACCCAGAGTCCCGACTCCGGGCACCTGTGTGTGAGTGTGCCGAGGGCAGTGACAGCTTTACGCTATGCCACTCTTTACCTCTTGAGGAGGTGTCAGACTTTCACAAGCCAGCGTTTTCCTTACCATAGCTCCTGCACCAGTGCGTCCTGGTCTCAGCTGTGTTCCAGCCACCTGTGGGAAGGCTGACACCCTCACACCCCAGCAGCATCACCATGGGTGATTCCTGCAAGCTCTTAGGGAGATCTGAACAGTGATCAGAAGTTGACTGTACAAACAAATGAGAAAAGAGGATTCAAACAACAGGATGAGGCCCTGGGACCCTGTCTGTTTTGCCGACATAGTCTTCATTGCCACTTTGCTGTTCACCAAGTGGTTGTGACATCCCTGACGTCTACCGTGGCCTCTGTGCTGACACCTCAAATTTCCTTCTAATGCCCAAGAGAAGGAAGAACACCCAGGACACAGTGAAGTACTGGGTATCCACACATCTCAGGAGAGATGCCTGAGGAGAGGTCTATTGCAGTAAGCATATTGCACCTGGGAACCAAGTGTTCATTCTTGAAGTGAATTAGTCTCTTAAAGGTACCAGGCCACAGTGCCGCTGTGTAGAGTCTGCAAGCTCCTCAGGTGAGTGTGATTTCTGCAAGTTTAATTTACAATTTGCCTTAAAGACATAGTTTACTGATCAGCTCTCTCCCAGACAGAAAAAGGAAGGTGATAAAAAGTTAAAACAGTAGATACAGAAATATTGAGAAATTTTAATCCTGGAAAATCGAATGCAAGTGAATTTGACTGTTTCCATTTGATAAGTTCACCTATTATGGTGCCTTGCCTATGAAGCTAAACATACAGAAAACAATAAATCACTATCTTGAGTTTATACGGACACTTTAAGGAGCCATGCAACATAAAAAGGACACACAGATAGCAGCCGTAAGTCACTAGTTATTATGACTGAAAGAACGTTCTTGCTAATTGATCTGTTTCCTCATGCAGAAAACACCAGAGCTGTCCCGTCGCTCCAAGTGAGAACCAGCCGAGGAGCAATGATAGAGTCACGTAACTATTTAAACCATCCTGTGCACGGCAGGTAAGGGTGACGCAGCAGGGGGAACGTGACCCACATTTAAGATGACCATGTGCTGATTCACCTCTGTCACCATGTTCCCACGAGTGCGGGGGATGCAGGATGCCACATACGCAATTTAACTATTCTTACAGAAGCAGAAGGGGAAGAGGAGGGGGACAGTAAGCAGAAGAAAAACAAGGAAACAAGAGTGTTAACCTCCTAAAAGAGCTCTTCTTGGACCCTCATCTATGCTAAGAGCTGGGCAGAGTGGGAATGGAGAGCTGGGAGCTGGTTGTCCCTCTCGCCACAGGAGGGGCAGGCAGGGAGCGGGTGACCTGGCGCAGTGGCCATTACACTAACAAGGCATGTCTGATTGCCAGAATAGTGCCGGGAGCTGCAGGAGCACAGGGGAGGGGCAGCCGCCCAGTGGGGGATGGAGCCAATAAGGGGTGCCGAGGGACTCTCGGGGAGCAGAAGACATCTGAGGGTGCTTCAGGTGTCGGCCACAGACCTGGGAAGGGCTGCTCCGGGCAGGACCTGCATCTGGGTCATGGAACCCATGCAGAAGTTCATTATGGTGCCACCACTGTGCGTGCAGTCCAGACACTGCCCTGGTCACGAAGGGCCGTGCATTCCCTGGAAGGTTGTGTGATGAGGGTGATGGGAGTCACTGACGGGTGTTTGACAGGCGGGAAGTACAGTCAGGTGTGAGATTAGGAAGTTTGCTCTGGCATCATCCTGAAGAATAAATAGGTTTGAGGGACATCACCCTGCAGGAAAAGAGGCAGGCAGGGGGGTCTTGTGATGACCTAGTCAGGAAGTGGAGAGAACCTTCATGGTAGAGATGTCGGTGGGCACAGGGACAGCACAGGCTCCCTAGATACTGAGAAGCAGCATCAGTGGTGTGGGGAGGACCACACACACACACACACGACCTTGAGACACCACATGGGGGTAAGAGGAGTCCTGGGACCCCATCCTCAGTTGATGAGGGGGAGTCGCCAGGAAACTGACGGTTAACAGCGACCTAGAGGAGAAGTAGCATCCGGCAGAATGGCTCTGGCCTCCCAGAGAGGTTCTAAACAAGAGTGGAAAGTAGAGTCTGGACGCTGTGCTGGGCAGTCAGCAGTCACCGTGCGAAGAGGGGACCAGGCCATGCTGTAGATGTCACCTTGACATCTGCGAGGACCCAGTGATTCCATTCAACCACTTGATGTTTTGTGCCCAATGCTTCAAACATCACACATTTCAATGACTATTATTGTTACATCGTACTTTACAGTCATACCTGGAGCAGGGTGTAGCTCCCCTCGATTGTCTACATGGCAGAGGGAGTGTCTTGTCGCTTTCCTATGGATTGTGCCTGAGTCAAAATCAACCTCCAGAGCCCGTGAATGTCTCACTTCACTTTGCTTGTCCAGAAGTTTGTCACTGTGCTAATGTACGATCTGGCTTGTCAGACACATTGCTCTGATTCAGTGCAGAGTTCACACCCTGACGTGTGCAGCCCATGGCAGCTACGTAGACAGAAGTTTAACAAAATGCCGCGGTGTTACATTTCAGCGTGACAGAGAAATCCTCGGTAGCTGTCTCACATTTTGTGCCTGCTGCCAGCTGAGATGCAAAAATCATCAGACTATTTATTTCTAAATGGAAGTCAAGGCATTAACAGTAACCAAAGTGTGAATAAGATAATAAGAGAAACCTCTGCTGTTAAAGTTGTTCCAGTGATTCTAAAGAGTTTAAATAATTAAATCTGTTAAAACGTATCACTCGTTCAAAGTCTGTTCAGACTGGAAACAGAACGTGCTGACAGTTTCAAACGTTGGAGCGGCCATCTGCGTGGCACGGGGTTGGCCAGGCCGGGTGGGCATCCTGACCGGCTCCGATGGCACCCTTGCCCAAGGCACAGGACATGCATTGAGGCTGATGACGCTGATCCATGCAGGCTTCTTTGTCCCCTCTCCGAGTCTCACCCTCGTTTCCCTTCTGGCTATGGTTTCTGCCCCATTACCTTCTACCTGACCTTTTCTGGCCTGCCTGGTGGCTTTGGCGGCTGGGGGCTCTTTGGGACAGCTTGTGTAGAAGTTTAGTTGATTGCCTCTTTGACTGCTCTCTTGAGACCCACCGCATGATGGCATGGGGTCTAGCACCATCCCTCCCCTGCGCTGGCCCTGGATTTGGGGCTTCATGCACGCTCCAGCCCGGGCACTTGCCTGCCTCTTGGAGGCAGGGTTGCCAGGGTGTCTGTGCAGGTGCCCGAGCAGGGCTCCATCAAGGGCCGGCTGTTCTGATCTGTGGCTGCTTGTTAGGAAGGTCCAGAGTGGACACCAGGACTCTTGGCCTTAGAACCAGTGAAGCCACACAGAAGAAATGATTTGTTTTTTTCTTAAACTTATGTAGGAAGGACTGGAATGTTTTCTAGGGCTAGAGTGACCTGTTCGACGACTCATTCTCTCTTCCCCTGAGGAGTACTTTAATATTTTGGATATTTCCATAAAAGTAGGGAATACCCGGATAATCACTGAATTTTATCCACGTTCTTTTGTATCTGAAGATGGTAATTGAGACCTCTTTAGCACGGAGGGCTAAGTTAGGATCTAGTCGACCACAGGGTCCCTCACCTGGTTCCTTTGCAGGCACTTGAAAAGCAGTCAGCAGAGTGTGGGGCATGAGGTGTGGCCATGGGATGGCCTTCCAGGCACGGCTGGTGGCTGTGGCCTCAGAGCACTGTGGCTGGACGTAGTAATCTTCAGATATTTGGCTTGTGTAGCATCATGCCTAAAGTGGCTCTGAGCATTTATGCCATGTGTGCATGTTTATGCCCTTACAGATGACCTATAAGCCACTCTATTAATGTAATTTGATGCCATGGGCTGAATGTGTCCCCTAAGGTTTCATGTATTAACCCCATTGTGCCAGTGTTGAGGTGGGAAATCCAATTATGGTAGTTGAAAGGTGGTGCCTTTAGAGGTGACTGGATTGTGAGGACTGTGTCCTTGTGAATGGATTGATCCATTCATGGAGTAATGGATGTGATTCTGATGGCTTTATAAGGAGAGCAAATGAGCAGATTAGCTTCCTCTTGCTTAGCCCATTCTCACCACGTGACACCCTGGTCACCAAGGGACCTTGTAGAGAGCCTCCACCCAGAAGAAGACCCTCAACAGATGTATTCCCTGGACTTTGGACTTTCCAGCCTCTAAAACTGTAAGGAATGAATTTTATTTATTAATTACCCAGTTTCAGGTATTGTGTTATAAGCAATAGAAACAGACTAATATGTTTGTAAAACATACACAAAAATAGAAATTAAAAAATCAAAAAATAAGGAGTGGGAGTGAACTTCCTCAAGCTGGTGAAGAGCATCTACACAAACCCCATGTCCAACATCCTATGCAGTGATGAAGGACGGGACACGTCCCCAGGACCAGGGCATCATGTGGTGCCCTCACACCTCCAAGCAACAGCGCACTGGAGTGCCAGCTGAGACCACACAGCCCTTAGGAGAAAACACATGAGCAAATCTTCATAATCTTGGGTTAGGCCACGATTCCTTAGCTACGACCCCAAAGGCATAAGTCACAAAAGGAAAAATAGATAAATTGGGCTTCCTCAGAATGAAAAACCTTTGTGCTTCAAAGGACCCCATTAAGAAAGTGAAAAGACAACACACAGAATGGGTGAAAAAATGTGCAAATCATATATCCAATAATGGTATTATATACCATAACGTATAATAAAACTGTCACCCAGCAATAAAAAGACCCTCCAAAAATAGGTTGAGAATTTGAATAGATATTTCTTCAAAGAAAGTGTACAATTGCAAAGGGCCCATTAAAAGATGCTCAGGATCATTAGTCACGAGGAGAATGAAAACCAAAAGTATGATGAGATGACACTTCACACCCAACAGGACGGCTGGAATACGGAAGAGAGCAAGTGGCAGGGGGCGGAGAGATCGGACCCTCACATGTTCCTGATGAGAATGTGAAATGACACAGCCAGTCTGAGAACAGTGTGGAAGGTTTTCAAAATATCAAATGCATTTTGACCAGCAGTTTCTTTGCTAGGTATATACCAAAGAGGAATAAAACATATGTCCACACAAAAACGTGTTCAGTGTTCACAGTGGCATTATTCATCACAGCCGAAAAGTAGAAGCAATGCAAATGTGGACTATATCAACTGACACATGGATAAATAAAATCCAGTATGTCCATAAAATGGGATATTATTCAGCCACGAAAAGGAATGAGGTGTTGATATGCACCACAGCACGGAGGGACCTTGAAAACATTGTTAAGTGAAAGAAGTCAGACACAAAGGTCACATGTTGTATAATTCTGTTTACGTGAAATATCCAGAATAGGTAGTAAGCAGAGACAGAACATAGGGTAGTGGTTGTTAGGGACCGGGAAGTGGAAAGTGACACAGATTTATTCTGGGGTAACAAAAAAGTTCCACAACTAGACAGTGATGGCAGTTGCACCACACCGTGAATGTACTAAAAAACACTGAGTTGCACACTTTAAAGGTGAACTTGATGGTTTCTGATTTATCTCTCAGTAAAGCTGTTATGAAAATAATGAGATTGAAGTACCAATAAATATTCTAGATTTTCTTCTTTTGCCTCAGTGAATCATCTACACCCCACACTTTGAAGGCTTTAACACACTGTACTAATCAATTACGGGTTCATCCATTTGGAGCTACTTAGAAAGCTTTTAGGGGATTTTCAGAAATCTTTTTCACCTGTGATATGGGCTGTGATTTGGGAAGTCTGGAATTTCTCAGAAAACATGCTTTTGCAACTGTCAGATTGGCAGCAAGATGTGGATTTGGTCTGGTCTGGTTTGGTGCTATGTCACAGACCGTTTTCTCTAGTTATATTCATTGCACCAAGTTAAAATCCTAAATCTGCACAGCAGGCAAGAGTGAAGATACTTGTTAACCAGCATCCTTTTTGTGGGGGCATCTAATAGATATTAAACACCTTTCGTTGATTAATGAAAATATTCCAACAAAGACTGGCATATTTTTAATATTTTGACATAAGAATTCAAAAGACTCTTGAGATGGCACAGAATGTCACCCGCTGAGAGCAGGAACATTCACTGTCATGGAGAATTCACTACGTCCAGGACCAGGGACTTCCACCCACCCTCTCCTCTTTGACCAGTTTTTATAATTTTGGTTCTGTGATGGTGTCTGTTCAATACAGACACAACTAACTGGTTAATTAAGTTAATTCAGACAGTATGTATTAACTTATTGGAGGAAAAATCCCTGAAGCGTCATATGAGTTGTTTGACTGAACTGACTCATTTATTAGGTTAGAGCAACTTGTCTGATTACATTGGAAGCACATTCACTAGGTCCCTCTCTAGATTTCAGGTGGTTCATTATCCCCTGTCCTTACTACATGGTTCACTCAGCAGGCGCTTTTGTGGGCAGCCATGGGCAGGCTCCGTCAGGCACTAACCCTGGTCTCTAGCCCCCTTCCCCCAGCTGGTGTGTGACTCCGACTACAAGTAACCATCTCAGAAAAGGAGCCCCGAGCTCATTAAGGATAGTGCTTTATCCATTTCTCACTCAGCTGCCAAGCTCATTAGCAGTGTTCAGACTTAGCTGAGTTTACTCGATTCTCACCAGCTTTTCTCCTGGTTTTGATTGACTTTGATGCACTAATTGCCTAGCTTGGAGTCATCCTGGTTGCAGAGTGTTTGGGTGTCTGGTGATGCTTTGCTGGGAAGAAATTGCATCTCAGTGTGTGCCAGACCCTGACCATCCATCCTCACCATGACCTGGGAGGTGGCACCCTCATTACCCCAATTTCACAGAACGATGTGATGAGGCCACATGCCCAGAGCTATGCAGACAGTGCTACTGAGTGCCATAGTCCATTGTCTGTTGCTATGACAGAATACCACAGACTGGGTACCACATAAAGAAAAGAAATGTATCCCTCACACTCTGGAGGTGGGGAAGTCTGAGAGCACAGCACTGGCGTCTGGTGAGGGTCTTCCTGCTGCGTCATCCTGTGGTGGAAGGTGAGAGGGCCCAGAGCATCAGCAAAAGGGCCGGCTCCCACAGCAGCTAGTCCGCTTGTGGGAGAACTACATTAATCCACTCATGAGAGCAGAGCCCTTATGACCAAAACGCTTCCCAGAACTGTTGCCCTGGGGATGATGTTCCTGACACAGGAACTGTGGGGACACGTTCAGACCACAGCTCAGGGCAGAGCTGAGATTCAGTCTCAGACATTCGGGCTCCTGAGACTGTGGTCCTAACCACCAAGCTAAACTGCTTCACTGTGCATTGAAGATGAGTCCAGATTAATCCCGAGGGTACTTCTTGGCCTCAAAGGTAATTTTTCTACATCTCAGAATATCTTTTCTCATTATACTAACACAACTCACTTGTAATATGTGAAGGGTGTCAGCGTGTGTGTGTAACAGATTTCATACAGAAGAGCGTGTGCAGGAGGGGGCTGGGGAAATAGATGACAATGACTTACTGACTGCCGACTGCAAAGCCACATAGAGTAACAGGGAGCGTGAGCTGTGCTGTGACAGGCAGCTGCTCCCTCTACGCTGCTGCTGCGCAGGAAGCTTCCGGAGGCCTGCTCATCCCATGCGGTCTGCCCCGTGTCTGCCCCACCATGCTTACCTGCACTGCCACAGTGAATGCAAGGAGGCCACCAGAGCCTAAAGTGCAGCTCCTGCCCCTTCTGCCACCCAGAGCAATGAAATAAAAGTCTCTCAAAGAAAATGGACCGAGTTTTCCAGTGGTCTTTTTACAAGTGCTCATAAACCTCATCATGCAAACGTTCCTGCATCGGGTCATTCAGATAAGCTGGAGCAGTTAGACTAGAAACGCAGTGAGGGCTACTTCTGAGAGAACGTGGCTCCCACATTCTGGGTAGGCAAGGGCTATGATGGGGCAGACTGTGGGCCTGCTCTCACATGGTATGGCCATTCCTGTATCAGCAGGTGTAGCCCGGGGCTGGATGTGGGGTAGGGCAGGTGTTTTGCTGTATCCAGCAAATGATTAATTATTCAATGAATGACATGTCATGTGAAAGAGGTCAGGCCCACTGCTTGTGGTCAGATGCATGAGAAAACATTTTATCAGACGCCTTGGCTGCTGTGACTGGTGCGGGGGGCCCTGAGTGGTCTCGTCTGGAGCTGCCATGTGACCCTCAGACTCTCACGCTGCGCTTCCTAAAGAGGAGTATGCTCCAGGAGAGTAGTACATGTGCATGTGTATGTGTGTGTGCATGCAATAAGTACATTTATACATGTGTGTGTATGTCTATATATGTTTATATGTGTGTAAATATATAAATGTATTTATTGTTATTGTTTGCATCTGCAAATCTGGCTACTTGTAGGATTCTTTGTCAAGATTTGTAACTTTAATAAATGAATATTTATGATATCAAGGTGGATTATTTTCTTATTTGAAGCTTTGCTTTTATAAGAAAAGTTCTTTCATAAAACCAAGTATATTTGTATAGAGTTAAAATGAACTTCTTATTTTAACGTCTGATTTTTTAAAGAGCATTGAAAAGCTCATGTGTGTAGGATCAGCTGTGGCCTTGCTAATGAAGGGTCTTCACTTCATGGGATCTGAGTTAGTCCTCTTTTCTCAGCTTTGATAAAGTGCTAAACATGTCTCTATAACAGCACGATAAGTTGTATATTCTCGTTTCAAACTCTTCTTTGAGTTTAATTATGGAAGGTCAGCATGACTAAGAATCATTTGGAATACTTGTTAGAAATGCAGCCCAAGTCCAGGTAAATGCCCCACATCTGCATTTTTACACATGATGCCCAGGCAGATCTTACACAGGGAATAACCAGGCCACAATCTGGGAAACCCACTGACCAGCTGTGAGGTCTTCTCAAGGGCTCTGTCTTCTTCTGTGTGAACTCCTGCCTGCGGCAGAGTGCTGCTCATTGTCAATACTTGTGAAATGAATGGATGGAGGGATGGAGGGATGTGGGAGAAGTGGAGGGATGGAGGAACGGACAGACGGATGGGTGGAGGGAGGGATTAAGGGAAAGATGGAGGGATGAAGGAAAGGATGGATGAATGGAAGGAGGGATGGATGGGGGGATGAAGGATGGGATGGAGGAATGGATGGGCAGATGGAGAGATGAATGGACGGATGGACAGATGGATGGATGGATGGAAGGAGAGTTGGGTGGAGGGATGGACAAATGGATGGATGGATGGAGGGATGGAAGGATGGAGGGATGGAGGAACAGATGGGTGGATGGAGGGATGGATGGACAGATGGACCAATGGATGGATGGATGGATGGATGGATGGATGGATGGAGGGATGGAGGGATGGAGGGAAGAATGGAAGGTAGAGAGATACATGGAAATCAGTCTCCTGGCAGGTAGACTTGGCTATCTGCAAGTCATTTTTTGACCTACAAACCGACTTTGGCAGTCATTTGTGTGTTGTTTAAACCCTGAGGAACATTTTGCTATGTCGTAAGTGAGAATAGATAAGTCCCTGCTTAAATAGGAAATACTTTGTCACTTTTCTCTGATTTCAAAAGTCATCAAAGCAAAATTTGCACCTTCTGATTATCTCATTGTTTCTGCAATTAGCTCATCTCTTGGTGTCTACTGCTTAGCACACACAAGCCGGAGCTATGTCAGCATTACACACAAACTGCCTCCCACTGAATCTGCATTGAATAGTGCTGGACGGGTCCTCCCTCTCGGCTACGGTGGTTGATGTGACCATTCACAGAATGTTTCCATGTTATCTTCACAGCAAATATAAACATAATTAGCTCTCATTCAAGAGTAATTTGTAAAATCCAGTGATTTCTAAATGTGTACCCTATTTTAAGAAACTCCAATATGCAAACATTCAGGTTTATGGGATGCACAACTTCAGCACTGACTCCCTTCATAGACACCGTGGTTTTCACTGCAGGAGGCATCTGTGCGAGGGGACCCTGTATGCAAGTGAAATGCAGCTCACCGCGCAACAGTTAGACGTGACTCATTAAGGAGCATGGCAGCACCTCCGTTCAAGAGCTTATCTCGATACTGTGTGGTCATTCTCACGGCTGCGCCTCACGCTCACTGTGAGTTTCTTAACAAATTTTATCACGTTTACCTTTGTTTCTTCAGTGTCTTAAATACCAGTTGTCCAATTAATGCTCTAAGCATTTACAAGATATATTGGATCTCTTGCACATCCCTGCATCTCTCAGAATCCCTACTGCCCGCCCCATATTTATTAAGTGAGTCTCCTTCCTGCGGAGAGGCAGGTGCTTCTGTACTGTGATGGATGAGGATGCACGGCGGCAGGAGGGAAACAGAGGGTTTGAAGGCTCCTTGGGTATTTCTTCTTGTTATAAAATAGGAATGACCTTTGCAACTCCATTTAGGTTCAGCTGCTGATGAATGATGAGGGGGTCCTTGCGGAAAAGAAATTTCCCGTAGTCCGGTCACCCTCAGAGGACCACAGGCTTTCTGAGCCCACTGAGGACTGTCTGTGTCAGGTGAAGTTTTATTACTGTCCTTAGTGCTGGAAAGAATGTTTCAGCTCATTACTCCTTGTCTTCATCAGCGATTCTCAGCGGCAGTAACCTTTACGGTGCGTGTGTGGTCTCTGCACTGTGATTCCTCCCTTCTCTTCGCATAAACAGAGTGCACAGCCCTACAGCAGATCATGACTTAAGACGTCCCAAATCAGCAGACAGGAGATTACTGAACTCGGTTATTTTAGAACTAATTCAAAGAAATTTTCCTCTCTTTTTTGTTTCAATATTTTTTGTGTTTTAGATATAAGCAAGAATTGACTTTTCCAAAGTTAATTAATTACTAGGAGAGAAATATAAAGTAGGTCCAGATAGTAGAAGTTTGTGTGTGTGTGTGTGTGTGTGTGTGTACTTGTCTCCAAATAAGTTTTTTGGCAAAATAATCAAGTATTGGGAAAGACAAAACACCCAGAGTGATTTCCACTCAGGATTCAGACGCCAACCACAGACCCTAATGGCAGGACTGCAGACTGCAGAAGGGGAGGCACACACGTAGTTCAGTGGCAGGCCAGCCACGCTGACTGGTTTGAACTGGCAGGTGTCTTGCCAGCTGGTCCGGCTTCCTTGCACGGTTTGATGTGGGCGGTGCCCCCAAGCCCCTGTGCTTGTGTGTGTGGCTTCACCTCCAGTCCCCTCCTACCTCCCTGGCCTCGTTATGTCCTCAACATTGTCGTGTGGGGGAGTGAAAGGGAACAAAATGGAATCTCTGACACCCATTCTTTTTTCAGGCTGTCCCGATGATTCATACTGTTTTACTGTATTGATTTCACTATATTCAATTCCCATTTTCCAATACCAGGAGAAGTCAAGGGAGTGAGTCATAAAGTCTGTCAAGGTGTCTGCTCAGTCCACGAAAAGGTAGCGCCCCTCCTTCCTGAAACAGGTGATCACAGAATGTGCCTCCCAGGTGGTGATCTAGTCCAGCCGTATTCACAGCACGTAAACTACGTGCATGCTGCACGCTGTGCGAGGGTCCTGAGGCCAGCGGGGACTAACGTGTGCCCTGTCTTGGCCTCATCACTTAACATTGCCGTGGTCCTTCACAAGATGGCTTAGAATCATCAGTGGAATGTCATGTCTTGAAACAAAAGTATCTGTTTTACATGAAAAATACTGAAGCAAGTCTGTATGGATGAACCACATGGCTCAGATTCTGGGCCTTTCATGAAACACAGGGAGTGTTGAGAAATGTGGCACCCGCTGGTAAGGACGTCATCGAGCACTACTTCAGAAGTTCAGCCCAGTACATCCAAATCCCTTCAGCTGGGGGTTCAGCTGTCCTGGCTGCATGGTTTCAACTGACGGTCCCCAGTGCACAGCCTCTGGTCCCTAACAGCTACATGGCAGGTAAACTTCATGGTTTATCATTCTTTCCCCATTTCTAATTTCTGTTCTTCATATCCTTGACATGTAAAATATTCAGTTTTAGCCATTCCCTCCAAAAAACCAAACCAAACCAAACAAAACCCAGCCCTATCTTGGCAGAATGGGGAAACAAGAAAGCCAGGCCCTGTGGCCACGTGCGGCACTGTCTAGAACGATGTGACCCGGGTTTAAGGTTGTGTGAATTCTCCGTTTAGGAGGCTCTAAATGTGGGCCAGCGAGTTTTCAGTTTGGGAATCCTGTCCATTTTGGACATACATCTGGAATGTGAATGGAAACGTCAGCTCCAGTGAGCGCAGCTAACAGCGCCGGCCTCCCGAGACGCCAGCCTGGGCAGACGGGGAGGCGTCGGGGGTTCAGGCGGAAAGCGGGCAGCTTTGCCCCCCTGCTCTCCTGCAGCCACGGGCTTCAGGCTCTGCAAACAGTGGCGGGCGGGCCCTCAGTGTCTTCGCACAAACAGATGCTGGGGCACCTGGGGCTCGCTAATGCCTTTCCCAGTAGATTTGGACCTCAGGGGCTGAACTTCCTAAACCACTCCCACTTCCAGCCACCAGCCATCTCGCAGGGCCTATATCCTGGACTCGAAGCATCGCTGTGTCCTGGGGCCTTTCCCAGTCCTGGCTGGTGGACCCTTCTGTGGTCTCTCTCCCCAGCTGCTCCCGCCCAGCCCAGCTGCACAGTCATGCGCTGGGCTGTGTTGCAGCGTGTCCCGTCCCTCCGGGGGGTGGGCACTGACCCACCAGGCCCCAGACAGCCTCTCCTTTCCTGTCTCCGTGGAAAAAGTGGACAAAATTTGCATTTTGCAGAGTCGGCAACATACGATGCTGCATTCACGGCTGGAAAAGCGCATCGTGCACCTTCTCCTGACCCCCAGCTCTTAGAAGAGTAGATACAAGGCATTTTTTTGGGGGGGGGAGTCACGTTCCTGCCAACTGACACTTTCATGGGGGGGAGGAGCTCAACCAGAGCTTCATTCATTCATTGAATAGTTTGTGACAATGTTAGGATGACCCTCAGTTCCGTATTTGCTGTTTTCACTTTATTTTCTCCCTCCCACGTGCTCCCGTTTGCTTTGATTACAAAGGGATTAAAAACAGAAACAAAATCGAACAAAACCAAACAAAGCTGAAATAGCAACCAATCTGGGCTATAGTGGATGTGTGCCAAACTTGGAAATTTTTCCAAATCAATATTTCCATTAGGAAAGCGAGCTTTTCCAGCATTGAAAAGTCGAGCGGTCACTGTTGGCAGAGGCTGCTCTGGGAGACTCCCCCGGGAGTTCGGAGGATAAAGAGGCACGAGCAAGTGCAGGGTTTTAAAAAGGAATAGCAATGAAAATATAGAACTGTGGAGATGACTGACTTCTGATAAAAATTTTGATAGTTTTGAAGTTATTCTTACAGCATCACTTCTGCATTCTGACTTAATTTCTAGAGAGCAAAGTGGGCTTACAGCCAAGGCTGATGGTGAACTGGTCAGGAAACATGTCACGTGGGAAATTATCCACCTTCGTGCATGCTGTGACCCCAGACAGGTGGAAAGCCACGCTGGCCTAGAATTCAGTGAGCAGAACCAGAAAGCCACCTGACTCTCCTCTGATGTGTGCAACCCTGGCTCTGTTGATCACGTGACTGCTGTATGGTTCTTCTAGCCAGATTTTGGCCTGAACTTAGCCAGAAACACGCAGGTCGGGGCGGGTGGGGTGGGTGGGTGGGGCTGTCCTTTTCTTCTGCTCACTCTCAAAGATAAGTAGTGAAGTGAAATAATGGTAGTTAAATCTAATGTTTCATGACTTCCTACCTTTCCCAGGATGTCTCACGCAACTGTGAAAACAGCCTGTGACATAGCCTTTTCACGGAGAAAGGTTAGTAACTGGCTCAGAGTCACACAGGTGTCGCTGCTGAGCAGCATTGAAGTTCAGGTCTGTTCGAGGTCAAGGCTCCTGTGGCAGCCACGGCGCACGCTGCTGTACCGTCTCCACTCACGTTCGATGTCACAGCATCAAAAGGCAGTTTGAGGCAACAGTTGCTCCCCACTCCTGGAGTTTCTTCTCAAGATGGGGCTGTTCCTGGAGAAGCCCTCACCCCCGTCCATCCCTACTCCTCCAGGGGAAGGGATGGTGTGTGGGAGCCTGGTCTTTCCCTTCCCTCTTCCCCTCAGGGACCCCCGAGATGGTCTCAGATGAGGGCCGGGCCAGGTGGGAGGCGCCTGCAGGTTCCAGCCTGCCTGTGACTGTGGGCACCTGGGAACTCCAGCCACACTTGGGCTCTGAGTCAGGAAGCCCCTCGCCCTGGCACCGCACCCACCTGCCCCTGCGTGTCCATCCCTGAGGAGAGGCTGGTGGGGAGGAGGCGTTCTGCTGGGTCTAGTGCTCTGTTCTCCCACCATTTACTATATTTATTATTCCTTCTTTTCAATTAGTCAAAAACCAACTACAACAGCAACAACAAAAAACCACTCTCTCCATCTCAACAAGTCTTGTTTGTGAATCACGTAAGAAAGTTACCTCCAAATTGAGGAATGCGCAAAACTTTAAAAGACGTGTGTGATTAAAAATATGTTTTTGCAGTTTTCATAAACATGAGATTTCTGTCAGATGTGTTCTGTTCGGAATGCTGCTTTCTTTGTTTTGTGGACCTTGGGTTGGACGTGTGCTGTATGTAGGGTTTGTGCAGTGCCCCAAGCAGAGTGTGGCTGTGATCTGCTCAGTACCCAGCAACACAAAGAGTAAAAAGTGAGCAAATAGTTCTTTCTAGGGTAATGGAAATGATGTCTACATGCAAGACAAAGTTAGGGCTTTTCTTACCGAGAAGTCCTAGAAAGCCTCCTCATCCAAAGCAAGTCTTGCAGGAGGCACCGCCAGTGATTAAGCAACACGAGTCCTGACCCAGCTGTCCCCAAGTCCTCGAGCAAGCCAAGGACTCCTGTGCCTTCCACAGGATTGGTTCTTTCCATAAGATGGTGGACTGGGGTAATGTTTCTAAAACTCTACCATCATCTAACTTACCGGCCAAACCAAAAGACCAAGTCATGAGACACGGAAATAGGTTTGTTTGTTCATCAGAGAGGGGATTCAGTAAAGGCCCTGGACTAACCCCTGAAGGCAGATAAACACCTGGTCGGTGTTGTGCTGGTGCTCCCTGGGGTGGCCCTGACCTTGCCTGGTGTGCGTGGTCAAGACTGTCTGCGCACAGAGCCTCTCTCCCCTCCCCTCCCCCAGTCTGGGGTCTCCTCCACAGCTCTCTGCTGCCCTCCACCTGCCCCCCACCCCTGGCCCCCAGCCACCCTGTGCTGGCCACATTCCGCCTGCCACGGGTCTCCTGGGAGCTGGGGCTGACCGAGGAGGAAGCAGAACTAGGGGACTGTGAGGCCCAGTTGCGGGGTCCCCTTCCCCAGCCCAGTGCTGACTCTGCCGTGCATTGTTGGTGAGGCCTGCACTGTGTGCAGGGTCCCTGCCCCACCTGAGCACTTGCCCTGCAGACAGCCTCCCCTGCCTGCCAATCCTGCCCTGGGGCATGTGTAAAAGCAGAGACGTGTGCACATGGAATAGCCCGACACCACCCAGGCCCTGAGGGAAAGGACAGAAAGAGGCTTGGTCACAACTTGGCGAAGAGGAGGGGTCTTGACAGGTCTCAGAGGGACAGCTCTTCTCCGGGTGTTCTTTGGGGCTGGGGAGGTGCATGGTGACCTTGGAGACCCCCCCATGACCTCCCTCTGGCTGCTTGTGGCTGAGGACCCTTTCTCTCTCCTCTTTTCTTTCTCTGCTCACTTAAATGTTGGCATTCTCCCATTTGCCAGCTCTTTTCTGCTGTCTCCCTCTTCAGTGTAACAATGAGTCCCAGAGGAGGGGAGACCAGCCACCCCAACAAAGCCTGGTGTCCCCACCCATGAGGCTGTGGGCTCTCTGCTGACAAAAGTGTCTTCCCTGTGTAGGGAGCAGCTGGTGAGCTCCCAAGCCAGAGGGACGGCGCTTGGCGGGACCAACCCCACAGGGGGCGGCTGAGCCCCTGAACGTGCGGCAGACCCCAATCTGCTCAGGCTTGCCCCTCCCCGAGTGCTCACATGAGGCTTCCACAAGTTTGGGGGTCTCTGATCTGCCAGGACGCATCCCCAGGTGTGTGCCCCCACTTCTGCCTGTCTTTCCTGTGCACAGTCAAGCTCTGCAGTCTTCCAAAGTGAGCCGACTTTTTCCTGCTGCCAGCACACAATGGGTTTCCCTGTTTGGAACTAAGGACACTTTTTGTGTTACTCTTACTGTGCTAAATCACAAACTGTTTTTTAAATTAAGAGTGCTGCATTTCCTCAATGAACCTGTGAAGCCGCCGGAGGCTGGGAGGACTAATGTGTTGGTGTCTTGAGGACACGTTCATGGCCACAGTCCTGCAGAAGCCACATCCCCCTGTTAGTAGTTGTCCTCCCAGCTCTGATGCTCATGGCTCTGCTTTTGACGAGGGACTTAGGTTTCCTGCACCTCAGTGTCCTTGTCTCTAAAATGAGAACCCAAGCAGTGCCCACCTCACAGGCTTCACATCAGGGTTGAATGTGTTATCATGTGTCAGCACTTAGAATAACACACGACATGGAGTAAGTGCCTAACAAGTTCTCGCTACTAACATTACCGTCACCATCATCATCATCGTCATTTGTAATCGTGGCTATAAAATAATAAACAGCTGGTAAAGCTTGGCTTACAGATGTGCTTAACTAACGAACAGTCATATTAACTACATCTGACAACGCCAAACACAGCACTGGGAATTTCACCCGTCATGTTTTAGTAGGAAGAAAGTGTCAGAAGCTATCGTGTAGATGTACAGTGTGCATTGTATACATTGTGTAAATGTATAGGGCCCACTGTGCAAGGGTACTTCACGAAGATTGTGGAAAAGTAGAATTGAAAGATAATACATCAACTATGTTTCAATTAAAAAAAGAAAGATAATATGGATCTTTCCATGAGCTTTTTGAAGTATTCTCCTATATACATTGCATAAATGCATATTGTATAAATGTGCATCATACACGGTCTTTAGATTGTATAAGTGGAGTAATAAGTATCTACAAAGCCTGCAATGCCTCATTAAGGAGGGATTTTTCTAGAAGATTTTTCATGCGTGATAGCAACCAAGTGACTTGTCACTGTTGTTCCGGCCGTTGGTGTCCTTCTAAGGAAACAGGATATGAAGAAAGGCCAGTTCAGGGACGGCTGGATGTGCAGGAGAGTTTTTTCCCTCTGAAAAGGCTGCCTTGCCCTTCTGCATGGACCACAAGAGGGTGTCTGTGGCCACAAAACCCAGAAGGTGGGGTGGCGAGAGGAAGAGAGCAGCTGGAATAATTCTTGCTTCTGACCAGGTGACATGGTCCCAGGTCGGGAGTCCACTGCAGAGAGGCAGAGCCTTCCCAGCGTCTGGAGGACCCGGTCACTTAGAGGGTTAGACCCAGAGCTTGATTTCTGAGCTCTGCTCAGAGAGCAGGACCCCCCCAGGCGTGTTGGTGAAAATCACACCCTTGCAGCCTGACACAGACCCAAATTGACGCTTGGGACCTGAACCCAAGTCTCAGCTTCGACAAGGCAGCTTGTCCCAAGTGTTGGAAGCTTCCCAAGGTTCTTATCTGACTCAGGAGGAGAGCCGAGGGGCGCTGGGGTCTTGATGCTTGTCTTTGGAGGAAGCTTAGGTGAGGACCCGAGTCTGGGGGGAAAGCCCACTCTCAGGAGGCGTCGTGCTTGCGGAAGAAACAAAGGCTGCTTTTCTATCTTCCTCCCTCCTCCGTTCTCAAAGTAAGAACCAGCAGAACACCCGACCGCAGCTTCTAACAGATGAGTATTAATTCCAGCTGAGCCAATTTTAAAATTCAGAAGATTTTCGTCCCTCTCTCCCTTAGTAAGTCATAGAATTACTGGGTAATAAGGGCCAGGTCCCCACATGACTAGTTTCTGTTCAGTCCTTTGCCCCAGGTATGTGCTGAGGTCATTGCAGCGACAGACACTTGACATTCACTTTTAATGATTGATTCCCCGGCTTTATTGTCAGGAGTTTTCTTCTAGGGCCTACCCTACATCGAGCTCTTTATGATTTTAACACGTAAGTGAGTGTCGGCACAGAGGAGTGAGAGAGTTCACAGCAGCAGACAGACAGAGGTTCTGAGCAGCATTCCGGATACTGAAGTTAATCTCCCAAGTCCTGAACTGCTTCCATATCATCCTGTACACGAGTTACTCACAAAATGAATGAGATTGAACTGGTTTCTAGCCAGCAGTGTTATGATGACTGAGTGAGGGAGACAGGAAAAGCCCCGGGACACGGGCATTTGGGCGACTTCTCCGTGTGCTCTGAGCAGGACGAGGAAGTCTGCGTGAAGCTCACACAGGCAGCCCCAGCTTCTCCCCTTCCCTGCCCCGCTTGGCCACCTCACCTCCTCCTTGCTTTTCAGTTGCAAGGAGGGCTGCCTGACTTTTTTTTAGCAAATAGAAACAGGACATTCAGTTCAATTTGAGTCTGAGGTAAACAATGGATATTCTTTGTGTACGTGTGTTGCTGCATTTTATCTGGCAGGCCCCTTACAGAGGGCCTGTGGATCCCAAGCAAACCTCTCCTCTTTATCTAGAGAAAGTCTTTATAATAGAATGAGTGACATTATGTCCACCTGCCTTTTGTTTGCATTTCACATACTTCAGTGCAGGAAGAAGACATCTCAGAGCATTGAACCTCTAATTGTGTCATAATAACAATGTGTTAATTTAAGTAACGGTCATGATCACCGAGCACCTGCTGTATCGCTGTAGACACGTAAGCCTCACAACGACTCTTTGCAGAGGAGAAAACTGAGCCACAGAAGCGTTCAGCACCCTGCGGGAGGAAACACCTTTGGCTGGTTTCTGAAATGTGGCACGAAGGGGAAGCCTGTTTTTTCTACCTTTGCACAAACCCCTGGTGAGTGTAAGTCTTTCTGTCTAGGACAGACCTACAGACACGCCTGTGTGTGTACATGTGCGAACTGTGTGTGTGAGACAGAGAGAGAAAGAGAGATAGAGACAGAGGGAGACAGTGACAGAGACAGAGAGAGATGCACAGGGAGAGAGGGAGAGAAATCACTCTGAACTTTTCTCTGTGCTTGAAGGAAAACCCTTGTGGATTCTCATGGGCAGAAGCGTTCTTGTACCTGCAATGGAGGGTGCATGGTGAGAGCATGACGGTGAAAGCCAGGGCTCTGGGCTCCTTCTCATAGGAACTTTCAGACACATTGTACATCTTTAATATTTGCATTCCCAGATCCAAACTTACAGTGCCCAGTTCACACACCTGTTCCTGCTTCGAGAGGGCAGGGCTGGCAGTGAAGCCAGAGCCTCTCCTGCCACCTGGTCCTGCCCCAGGAGCCTCCCGGCCTCCCTCCCTGGCTTCCCAGCCTGGCCTGCATCTGCGAGGTCTCTTAGCCCATGCAAATGGCTCCTCTTGGGCAGCCAGACAGTCCCCTACCTCCCCTCACAAGCTGGATGGTGATGGAAGGCATTTCTGCAGCAAAACAAAGATTCTTTTTGAATCTGTGAAAAGCGTTCCTCCTCTGAGTAGTTCAGAGGGTGAATGGAGTGTGGGAGGACAGGCCGAGGTGTTCATCTTCAGTCCTGGGGACCCCACACCCCAAACTTCTGGGGGAAGGATTGTGCCATGATGGTGGGGCCCACCACCCCATGAATGATGATAACGCCAGAGCTGTGTATGGTGAACCTCCGCGACCCTCCCCTCAGACCCTTGGCTCCCCCGAGGTGGGAGAAGGGGGCATCCGTCTGCTCCGGGTTTTGATTGAGCTGACAGATGAGGGTGGTGGCATCCTTCAAGCTGTGTCTTTTCTTCCACGAGGGGCTCCTGAAAGGTGAGTTTTCTCTCAAAGGATGTGGTCGACGTTCACGTGGGCTGGGTCTGAGCAAGGGCTCAGAGAGGCATAGTCAGCATTCTTCTACTCATTAACTGAGAAAATCACTATTTGACAATCAGTGACATCCTTCACTCTCTTACCTCCTGATGCGAGATTGCAGGAAAGAAGGCGATAAATTAGGTCAGGCCGAAAAAGTGGCTGCATTGCATCAAATCCTGTCACATCGGCAGCTTTGGGAAGAGGGAGGTTAGGGTTAGGGACGGCCGTGGGACTGGGGTCAGACGTGCAACAGGAAAGGCTCGGAGGCCGGCCCAGGAGTGGGGTCAGCGCCGCCGCCATGAGACGCTGATCTGTTCCCACGTGAAAGGCAGCGTGTGAGCCCTCAAACGCGTGCCTGTCTTCCTAAGTTTAGTCATTAGCAGATCTGCTTTTCAAGACCCCAAGGTGCTGAATTTCAGTCACTTATGTGTTGAAAGTGGAATCTGAGTAGTATTTCTCTGCTGACCCACAGACTGGGTGTAAACCCTCCACAGGGAGCCATAGCCCTCCCGCCAGCTCTGACTGACCCCCTCTCCAGTCAGTTGCTTGGGTGTCTACCTGTTCTTTGTCACCCCAATCTTACCAGAACCAGCCCCAGCTTTGGGATCACATGCTCCAGCCTGTCTCCACTGGAAAAGGTACTTCTGGCTCCTGGCACTGGCTGGTGTTCGAGGGGAGTGGAGTTGAGGTGCGAGTCCTGACGTGGAGGGCGAGGGTGCGGCCGCGCTGCTACCTGGGCTCAGGCTCCCTCACCCTGGCAGCAGGTGCGAGGTGCGGAGAAAGCCCAGGTTCACTGCTGAGTGTGGAGATTCTTCGCAGGTTGAGGTCTATTTTGCTTGGTGTCCTTGTTGAAAGCGGTGGTCTCGGGAGGTAAGGGTGGGGCTCACACCGTGGTCAGCACCACTGGCAGGTCCCCAGTGTCATGAGGTCTGACCCAGATCCCAGTGGCTCAGGGAGATAATAGGAAGACAGAGCTGAGCAGGGTAGTAACAGTGTCAAACAAGGCGACTGTGTGTAAACGAGAGAGAGCCTTTTCTACGGCATGAAGACATCAGCCCTTTTCGAGAAAATCACTGGGAGCGCAGACCCATCCTTTCTGACGGTAGGACCTGCAGAGCACAGGTGCCTGCTCAGAGGTCATTCTGGAATTTCTGCGGGTTGGACAATTGGCTGATGGCCGAGTCAGCACTTACTGTCCCTCCTGTAGCTGGGAGGAGGTGGGGGGAGACGCCCTTGCCCAGAGCCCCACGAGGAGGATGCCTATCTCCAGAGAACGTGGCTTCTGCCGCTTCTGGGATGCTTTCAGGTAAGCCAGCACGGACGGTGGGAAGCTATTTCAAAGCTGGGTGAATTTCATTTCTACACCTATTCAATTTTAATTCAAGTCTATTTAAAACTTGAGGCCCCCTTTACTGCTAATTTGTTATGGCAACATTGATGAACAGTTCTGCCGTGCGGCAGCGGGGACGCTGCTTCCGTTGAGGAAGGTGAATTAGCGATTAGATAAGAACAATCTGTAAAGTGGTCGGAGGCAGCTGGGGGTCACCTCAGTGTTGGGAGATGGACAGACACATGTATACAAATGGCATACACATGTTTTGCAGTGCAGCTGTTGATAACAGTCACAGACTTGGTCTCTGGTCTGCGGCTAACTCTAGGGACAAATTTCATGAAATGGGATCAGCACTGGAACTCTGATCCAAATGTACTATAAAATGCTGAAATTTTAAAAAATGGCTCATTTCAATGACTTTATCTTTTCCCATGGTTTCTCCCCCTCCTGGAAGTGATAGCTGCAAAGGACAGTGGATGGAGTAGGGTGTGCGCGCTCAGCGTGCTGGGCTCGGGGGAAATGGCCAGGACTGCAGCTACAGGCATCATCTCCCCTAAAAGGACCCCTAAACAGCTTGGTGAAAACTACTCAGACCTTTACGAGTAGTTTTTAAAGGTGTTCTCTCTCTTACTCTGAGGGAAAAGTGTATTTCAATTGTTCTGACTAGATCTTTGTGGACACTGTGAACAGCACTGTGCCTGACACGAACATTTAAAAACAAGAAAATAAAGCGAATGACGGAGGATGAAAGAGAAACGCACAGTCGATAAACTCCCTTTTCAGAGTTACCATGGACACAGGTAACTTTCTTGCTTTTTTTCTTACTAGCATTACAGTGTGTTTTATTCTCTTCCCTAACCAATTTTCATGGAAAGGAAATGCTGAAAAACATGCCCTTATGGTTGAATTTATGCTTTTTTTCATTCAAATCTTTTCAGGAGTGGGTAGTGAAGACTGGGAAAAGATGTAGGTTGTATGATTTTATAATTTCTTATGATGATGCTGCCAGGTATTTATATTCTGACATGGTCTCATTCTTACTTCCAAGTGTCTGATTAACCCAGAGGAGTCCAGCACCAACCGCAGGTAAAGAATACATGGGGTATTTGAACTCGGCTTCCCAGACATCTCCTGGTGGGCACGGTCCTTGCCAACTGATGTTTATGGAGTAGCTGGCTGGCAGAGACTCTGTCAGCACTGTGAATCCTACATGGTTAAGTATGTACTGTCCTCTAAAGAATTTGATGAACTCCTGGTTTCTTCACTCTGGCTGAGTCAGAGCTCATGAAACTGAGGAAGTCCTATGAGCATGGTCCTGCTATGGCCAAATATGTCACCCAAAGTTTCACGTTTTGGAAACAGCCTTTGTTGTAACAGTGTAAAGAGGGTGGGAAATCCAATTACGGTAACTGAAAGGTTGGCCTTTGAGAGGTGATTGGATTGTGAGGACTGTGCCCTCGTGAATGGATTAATCCATGGATGGTTTAATGGGTGGTCGTGGGCGTGGTTCTGACGGCTTCAAAAGGAGAGAAGGGGGGGCTTAGCTCTCTCTCTTGCTCAGCCATTCACCATGTGACACCCTGAGTCTCCACAGAGAGTCACCAGCAAGAAGGCCCTTACCAGATGTGTTCCCTGGACTTTGGACCTTCCAGCCTCTAAAACTATAAGAAATAAATTTCATTTCTTTGTAAATTACCCAGTTTTGGGTAGTCTATTATAAGCAACAGAAATGTATTTATATACCCAGGTACAGGAAAAGGTGAACATTAGATACTGGGGAAATCTTTACGTTGGAAAGCTACTTTAGGTGTTTTCAAGAGAGCTGATATTTTGGATTATGAGCACAGTCACAACAGTCTCATACAGACACTCTGTAGGTCTTGGGGGGAGCTTGGGAAGTTCTGCTTCCTTAGAGTTGTCTTCCAAGAGAGTAAGACCCCCCTCTTTGGCCCCATCACTCAGGCTGAGGCTGAGAGCAGCCATGACAGGCTCCAGGTATGTAGGTACCTGACATGGGTTCTGCCACCGGATGAGAGTCAGCTGGGGCACTGGCTGGAAACACAGCTTCCTGACGCTCACTAGGGAGCCCACGGAGTTTCTTGCAGTAGTTCTTGAGCACACTTCCAAGACGATTTCTATGCACTGTCGCATCTGAAACATTTCTTTTCATAGACTTTTACTTAAAAAGAAGAACTCCCACTGGGATGGTTCTGAAGCTTCCTTCATAAGACCAAGCCTTTGGTTAAAAGCATTAAACAGACACAGCATCTTAGATGCTTCTATTGGAAATACATGTGTATCTTAGACCAGCCTCTCAGTTTGTGATCCTGTACATCTGAGACAGCTCTGTGTAGGGCATGACCTGGGACTCTGGGCAGAGAACATTAAATATGATGTCAGAACCCGAGTTCCAGAAACTGCATCGCTCCAGCAGGGGGTCCTGCTACCGCATTCCCTAGATGAACTTGGGCAGGGTGGCTGTCGCTCCGTAAAGGCGAAGGCTGCCCTGAGCATGAGCAACAGCTGTGGGAAGAAGCCTGGCCTGCTCCTGCACACCCGCCTGACGGAACAGCCGGGCCGGGACCCGAAGGGGAATTGCAGCTGCAGAGACCATGTGCCAGTGGGGCCAGAGGTCTGCACAGCCAGGCGCTAAACACATACACGGGGGTCCTTGATGATAGACAAGGGGTCTGTGATGTATAGACAGAGGAGGCCCATGACGTATAGATGGTGTTTCATGATGTATAGATGGGGGTTTATGATGTATATGGGGGTCCATGATGTATAGACTGGGGGGGTCTGTGTGTGTAGACAGGGGGTGTATGATATATAGACGGTGGTTCCAGGATGTGTAGGTGGAGGGTTCATGTAATATTATCTGATTTTCGTATGGGGGTGAGGGCAGAGCAGGATGGGAAAGCAGCCCCTACAGTGATTCTTGGAATATATGTTCCATTTTTTCTTCCTGAATCCAGGCCACACGCAACACAGGGTTTTAGGTTAGTATAAGTGCTGACGGGTCTGTGAGCCAGGAGGGCCCTGAGGTCAGAGAAGAGCGGTTCAGTGCAGCTCCCAGCCCCGTGCTGTGTCCTGGGGCTAACTGACTGTCACAGAGTGGCCACACCACCTGGTCCCCATTGTGACAGCTCAGGGTTGACACCACAAGAGGAAAGGCATCGTGCCCAGAATTCACAACATCCCCCGCGTTGCACAGCGGTGGGACTGGGAGGCAGGGCCAGAAGGAGCAGGGGCTTTTCTTACTGAAAGAGACCATGCCAAGGACCATGCCAGGGACCACACTGGGGACCATGCCAGGCCCGGCTGAGGCCACCCGTGGGCGTGTGCTGCAGGAGGCTCAAATAGCAGTGGGGACACACCTGCAGACCGCAGCCGGGACTTCTCGGAGAGGCCAAGGAAGGTCTCTCTGAAGGTCGTGGGCAGCCCTGTGGGGGTGGAGGTGGCAGCAGGGCTACCATGGCTTCCGCACTGCCGCTGGCAGGTTTGAGTCACACTCAGTGGAGAAACGGAGCAGGAAGAAAAGGGGAAAATAGAGAGACGGTGGCGTAAGGAAAGAGAGCCCCAGGACACAGGGACCTGCCGGAGGCTGTACCTCAGCTGCTGCACCTGGGAGCTGTTTACCTGAGGGGTACTGAAATGCAAGATGGAAGGGAACTGTGGTCTCACCCCTCCAACCCGCCCCTCGGAGAATATTCGAAATTCAAGGAGGGAGTGGAGGGTGGGTTCGCACCGTGAGAAGCTGCACGCTGTCTGCCCAGCCACCTAGAGTTAACTGACACAGGCACGCTTGGACCCAGCAAGGGCTGCACCATGGCATGCTGCCATCCCCGGGCGTCCCCAGAGGGGTGGGTGGCAGTGCATCTTTGACAGACTGAGCATGTTGCAAGAAACAGTTTTGGATTCTCTCCTGGGCATCTTGAGGTAAGGAGGGAACTGACCACAGCAGTGACTTATGATTACCAAGTCCTTATGGTGAATCCGCACTGGCTGCGAGCCTTTTAACTGTGCAAAATGTTTCTCTCCTTGATTGATACCCAAAATGAATGAAGATAATTTTCTGTGCCTACTGCATTAGTGATGCCCACAAACAATTCTCAAAACGATAAAAGAAAAGGCGATTTGCATAAATAAGCAATCTTACAGGACTTGGCAGGATCAGGTTGTTTTAAAAGGGCATGAGCACAGCTCCTGACATGTAGGCAGTGCTGAAAGCTGTTTCTTCAATGAGTGGAGGTGAACTCATGCAGGGAAGCAGACCGTGGAAAGGCCCGAGGGGCGACCATGTGGGTCGAGGTTAGCAGAATGCCAGCCCGCAGCTATCGCTTCTGACCTCCTCTGCCTCTGACCCCTGGTCTCTGTCTGGTCCCCAGGGAGCCTCCCCTTGGCCTCATCCAGGGCAGCAGAGGCTCTGGCCTTCTGCGGGTCCACTCCATTTGCTGGGCTTTCTGCAGCCTCTCTGGCTGGAAACTCAACCCAAACCATCACCCAACGCGTACATATCCCTCACCCTCCTTTCTTCCAGCTGCCTGGCGCTTAGGACCAAGCTACTGCAGCCCTCCTGCAGTGTGACCCTCTTGGAGGGGACAGAGGTGCCCTCAGCCCCTCTCTCTGGGCCATGGTTTCTCCCTGGTAGTTGGCGTTGCAAAACATGACCCGGCATCATGAACTCTCCCTTTACCTCTGCTAAGCTGTAGTGTTGACACTCTCTCCCATTTCTTCACATTCGCACAATCCTCTCTCCATAAAGCCTGAAAATTGCTTTTACTGAGGACAACGCAAGGGCCTTTCCTGGACAGTGAGTGCTTGGGGGCCGCGCTGTGCCCTCAGCCCCTGGAGGAGAGGCCTGCCCGCTCCCCACCCTGCGAGGGCAGCCCCGCTCACCTCCATCCCGGCATCCTTCCACCTGAGAGTTCTCACCTGTGGCAAGAGGTGCGTCTTACTCCTGCTGGGTGTGTGGCCGGGCAGCCGGATGTCGAAGAGGGCCTGCAAGGCGGCCTGCGCTGCCCGGCCCTTGGCCAGCTTCTTGCTGCGCCCTGAGCCCTCAAACGTCCTCCCATCCACGCACACGGCCATGACGAAGCTCTTGGCTCGGGGCTTCTCGGCCGCCTCTGAGAGGCACACGTAGCGCAGGCCGGCGCGCATCTCATTCAGCACCACCACCGGGTCCAGCGTGTGGCAGGGCAGCCATCCCCGCCGGCAGGCCACAGACCGCAGCCCGGTGTCGACGGGGCGGCAGCCCGGGAAGCCCTGGCTCGGCGTGGGAGGCTCGAATTCTTTGAACAGCGTGTCGGGGAAGTCAGCCTGGTCAGAGGTGAAGTCCGTATAGGGGCTGGTGCCGCCGCCCAGTGCTAGGTGGGCCTGGCACGCATTGGGGAACTGCACGAAGGACTTGAGTGCCAGCTCCGCAGCCCGCATCTTGGCTTTCTTCTTGGTGGGCCCCGTGCCCTCGAACGTGAGCCCGTTTACCTCCACTGCCACGGCGAAGACCGGGGCATGCACTGGGCCTGTCTGTGACACCATGTGGTACTGCAGGCCTGGCCGCAGCTCGTGCAGCTGGACCAGCGCATTCTTGGGTGTCATCGACCACGAGAGCTTCTTCCAGATGAGCTGGAGTTTGCAGAAGTGGCCCCCATTCCCTTCCTCCAGGGGCCTTTTCCTCTTCACACTGGCTGTGCTGCCCCTGGCCCAGTCCCCAGGCAGTGGAGGCCTGGTCCCCAGGTTGCTGACATTGCGATTCTCCTTCACTTCTGTGCTGCTCGTACCTGGGGATGAGAACAGACCAGTCACGACTTGGGCACTGGCAGGTGCTTCTGAGCAAGAGACTGCTACTAGTGACCGCACGCAAAGTTTGGGACCCACTACGGAGCCCTTGCCCTCAGCACCGCAGACCAGGCCCCTGAAATGTGCCCAGAGCTCCTGTGCTGGCTGGGAGGGTGAGTGCCTGTGGGGACCAGCTGGCCATAGGAGGAAGGACCCAGTCCTCGGCAGCTCTCAGAAAGAGTGGGTGCACAGCAGGTCCTGCTCACAGCTTCCCCATCTGCCACTTTAAGTTGGGCTGTGATGTCACTACCGAGGCACAACCCCCACCTCCTGGCCAACACAGCCCCCCAAAACAAACAGACAAGTGGCTTTCCCTTTCTATGGGTTTTGGGCAACATCAAAGGTCAGAGGCCTTTCCTGCGGTGAGGGTGGTCTGTGTGTCCCCCTGCTGCTGGGGTCCCCAGGCTTGGGCCAATGCCCCATGAAGCCCCCAGCTGAGGAGTGGGGGGCTCTGCTTGTATTGTGCTCCTTGGTCTCCAGCTCCAAACAGAGTTTCTTGTCAAAACTCGACCTCGACGAGAGGTGAGAATGTTGGAGTCTGCTTAGATCTCCATGGAGGGGACGGTGAGAGCTGGCCAAGATTAGGCTGGACTCTCGGTGTGCGGCCCAGTACTCGGAGAACTACGGTAACGAGGGGCCTCTGACTGGGCCCTGCCCCACCCAGAGCCCAGACTTTGCTGCTTCGTACTCCCTGAATCAGCCCTGGACGGACATCACGGTCGCCCTGCACAGGCGAGGAACTGAAGTGGTGGGAATTAGTCTGCTGAGGCTGTGCACTGGACTCGCTCTAGATGTGAACCAGTCCTGGGAGTCAGATTCCCCTCATCCGTGTCGCTGCTGTGAAGGTGACTTTTATAGAAACTGAATGTCCTGGCATTTTCTTAGCCATCGCACATGACACCCTTTTCTGAGCTCTCAGAGGTGAGGATGATGCTGAGACCGGGTCAGCCCCATGTGTGACGGAGCTGTGAGAGCCCTCGCAGGTCGTGTTTCTGCACCCCTCGAGGCCTCGGGCTCTGGGTGGCCTCAGGTCCGTGCATTCCTGTAGGTGCAATGAGCTCCCTCTGGTGAAGTGAGTGGAAGCCTGAGGCAATCTTCACAGCCAGCCCACAGCTTAAAAATAGAGGCGAGGGCCTGGCGGTGTGTCAAGTTGGGGACACACTTCAGTCATGTGGCCTGAGAGCTCGCAGGGTGAGGCCTGGAGACTCAGCATCTCCCCCACCCCTCGGTTTATGATGTTGTTGGAGGATGACAGAAAAAGTACAGCTTCACAGGCACACGAGACACCCTGACAATCAGGCAGCCTCAAGAGGTTTCCTGGCTTTTGAGGACATTCTTTTCACCTGGGGCCAACATTGGTCATGCAGCCGTGGATGTCACCACCATCTCTGGGAAGAGACAAATCCAGCCTTGGGAGGCCTCAGGCCCTGCTTGGAAAGTGCTCTCTGTTTGCTAAAATCTCAACTTCTCACTAGTATGATCTTCTGAGTTGTGAGGTGGTTCTATTATTGTTTTTCTCTAGCAATTTGCTTCTAAAAACCTTAGGTTTGTGAAGTAATTTTGTTTGAGTGTGAATCTGAGAGCTTTATAAGTTGTACATTCATTTACAATCTATTTCAGTACAATTACCTTCCGAACCATTTGATCATTATGCACTTTGCATAAATCTGCAGCATTGAGCTCCATCATTTAGGGTATTTCAGGCCAGTGGGTAGTAGATTGGACTAGCCAGATGATTTTCCAAACTGAATTTAAAGACGGAAACAAAACCACAATACCACCCCAAACTCCCACACCAGATTGCCTAGAGATTTGATTGGAGCTCTCTAATTTCTTACTGATTTCTTGGAAGGTGGGCATGGTGTACGGCTGTTAGTGGCTAACGTGGCCAGTGCTTCAGATGACCTCTGGAGTATCTCAGAGTGACAGAACTCACAGATCAGCGCTTTTCTCTCCTACTGCACTGAAGTTCCTTTCAACTCTTTTCTTCCATGACTCTCAGCACCTGTGATTGTTGAAATCAAAGTTTTCCATGGCATAAACCATGATGATCAGATTGTGGTATGAGGGCCCCTTCCGTAATAATCAATAATCAATAATAACTGGAAAAAAGTGCAGAGGTCTGGAACCTATCCTGGACACATTCGCTAGGATTTCTGGGGCAGACATTACCCATCGTCTTTTGTGAACCCCCCGAGTGGGGACTAGACTCCACTTCCTGGGCTCTGGAGTCAGCAGATTAGAAATCAAACATCCCCTCCGTTGTTGATGTGTGTGTGATCTTAGGCGACTCACTTCAACTGTCCCAAAATAAGAATTTTAATAGTATTTGCCTTATAAGGTTATTATGAGGATGAACTAAGGTGACCTATATAATGTTCTTGCAAAAAGCCCAGCACAAGGGAAGTCTAACACATTTTTAAAAACAGCAGGGAAATGGGAAGGCAGACGCTTCCAACTTCTTTCTTTTCTTCTAGGCCTGACTTCTCTCCAGCGTATCTTATTGCTGGACTTCTTGATCAATTTTCCCAGGAATTCCAAGATGCCCCATAAATAAGGCTAATGGAGCCTTCATGTCCCTGGATGGACGGGCAGATTGCCATCTGCCCCCTGGACAATGACCACTCCCTCCTAAGTGGCCACGAACAACACTGGCTTCTCCACTCACAAAATGAAACGTATCTCCTCTGTCTCCAGTTGGCAAGGCAAATGCTTTTTCTCACAAAATCTTGCCAGAACCTACTGAGTGTCTGTGGCCTTGGAGGTTCTGAGGCGTATGAAGAGAAGACACAGTCTCTGCCCTTGGGCTGCCAGGGCCCAGTGGGAGCAGCACCGACCTCCTCATGCTCCTGCCATGGCAGCCGTGGGTTCCTGGCGGGCACAGGGCAGGCCCCAGGGAGGGTAGCTGGGTACCCTCTGGGGTGATCTCCTGCACCCATGATGCCCGGAGACACAAAGAGCCAGTCACAGCAGAGCTCAGCCTCTGCTGGCATCAGGCTTCCGTAGTTCAATGTGAGCACCTCACAGGACCCAGCTCTGATTTTACAAACATTTTCTACATCCACGTAGAAGGTGCTCAAGGTGTCACTGCTTCTCCCTGAGCCAGGACAATCTTCTTGCTTTTTTCTCCATTTTGTTACCAGGTTTTATGCACTCAATTGTCACGTATGCTAACCCAGAGGTGAAAGGTCTTCTAACTGTAGACATGAAAAGCTCCTTGTCCACACCCCTCTTCGTGGGGTTGTAGCGCCGGGATCTACACGGGATGTGTCCACCTGGAATGGTGTTGAGGATCTCCCCCTGCAGCTGGGTGCTGCACCAGCTGCCCTGGGGTCTGCACACCAGCAGCCGTGCCTGTGGTGGGAGGGGAGACCCAGACCCTCCGCCTGCTCTCGTTCCTGCTGCCCTGTGGGAATGGCCTCCCGGGGCCATCCGCCCCCTCTCTCAGTATTTCTAGGCGCATCCCCGTGCCCATGATGTGTACGCCCATTGGGTAAGAGAGCAGATTGCAGGGGCTCCCACCTCACGGGTGCACATGGGTGCACCGTGGGAGGTATGGGTGTGTGCCTTTGATTACCTGCTGGCATCATGTCACCACGCATGTGTGCACCAACACATCCTGCTGTATGCCATGAACATGTACAGTAAAAGGCACACTGGAGAGAAGCAAGTGCCACCCAGCCTCCCAGAGCCAGCAGGGGCACTGCTCCTGTGTGGTTCCCTCTAGCCCTGGGCCTCCCGGCTCCCACTTTGCATTTTCCCATCCCTCGCTGAGGCTTGCAGGCTCTCTGGAGGCCGACTCCAAAGCTCACGGCTCAGGTGGCGGGCCATGTGTCTCTCCAGAGCCAGGTGTGAACCCACTGCACCCCTGCGGGCAGCCAGACACGGCCACATGGCTTCTGAGATGCCAGGGCCATCACACAGTTCCAGAAGGACCTGCTGTGTGGGCCCGTGGTGAGAGTCAGTAGAGACAAGGCGTGGGAAAGTTTCACAGCACCTGTCAACCACGGCAGGCACGTGGAAGGCACGTCCTGCTGTGGTGACGATGATTAATCATGACCGTAGAAGATGGACGTTGAGGCTGAGGAGGACATACAGCCACCAGCCTCCCAGAGTTTCTGCGGCTTCTGGGGTTACAGGATCAGAGGGACCCAGGTGACAAAAGTGACTTGGTTCTGAAATGCATTTGTTGTACACACAAAACAATTCAGACGAACGGTTCATAATAGGATATAAGAATTAGTGAATCCCTTAATTCCACTCTGGAATTCATTCTTCCAAATAATTGTTATTCTGCCCGGTCGTAACTTGTAGACACCAACTATGTCAGTGCTGGGAGAGTCTCTGCAAGAACCGGCCCCCCTCCATGAGGCACAGGCTGGGAGGCCGTGTGATGTCAGCTGCAAGTTCGGGTGCACTTAAGGGGTGCCCGTCCCCCCACTCTCTGTCTCTGTGTCTCTCTCTGTCTTTTTCTCTGTCTTTCTGCCTCTGTCTCTGTCTCTGTCCCTGGGTCTCTGTGTTTCTGTTTGTTTCTCTTTCACACGTCCCATTGGTTAAGGCTCCTTCAGAGTCACTAACTTGAGCTGGGAGCCATAGATTTTTACCAACTCCCAGAGAGTCCCAGCAGGTACACATGCCTGAGTGTGTAACATAATGCACACCCATGTGCATGTGTGCGTGTGTGCGTGTATGTGCTATCAGCCCTGCAGGGAATGCGGGGCAGCGAGAGGAGAGTAGGATGCTGCAGTGACCCTGGAGGTCCACAGTGGCTCCCACCAACCCTTCCCACACCTGTTGGGGGCTTGCACTCCCTTCTCCCCTTGGACATTCCTGATTTGGACTCCAAACACCTTTCCTATGGACCAATCCCAGTGGAGCCAGTGGGGGGCCACAGTAGGGGTCACCCTGGGCTCGCTGGGACGGCTTCCTCCCTCCAGGCGTCACAGGCAGAGTTGCAGTTGTGGAAATTATGAACAATTTGGAGACACCAGGTGCCGTAGGAAGCATCTAAGCCAGGGGGGCGTTCACAGGAAAAACGCAAGACAAAATGATCTCCGTTCTGCTTCTCACCCACGACCCGCTCCCCAGCTTCTTAGTTACGTTATCTCACTTGACAAAGTATCAGTGGTCGTAGTATTAAGTCTAAAGGCTCTACGCCGAAAAGAGCCACATTTTGGGGAGAAAGATAAAAATTCTGTATTGTCATGGCTGTGGTGACACTGTTATTTTCTGAGTGAAAGATGTGGGTTTGTTAAGTCGAGGACATAGTGCAGCACCCGGGAGGCTGGGGTCAGCGCCGATGCTGTGCAGGAGCCCGTGCCCAGAAGCCCTCTCCTTGTTAAATAATTGTACATACTGTGCTCTGAGACATTGTGTGACTATTTTTCTCCTTTTTGGTTTGGACAGGAAAACAAAGAAAAGAGAGAAGATGGTCCAGGAAAATTGGTTTATTTCCTACAATCCCTCGGGTTTTTAGTCATACGGACAGTACTGACACTTTCCTGGCCTCCAGGGGAGGATGGGACCACGGGGGAGGATGGGACCCTGGGGGAGGACGGGACGGTGGTGGGGGGCGGGGAGCACACCAGCAGGAGGCTCTGGGGAAGACCCCCACCCAGGCCCCTAGGGTCTCAGGCTTGGGAAGGGGCTGCTTACTGAGGTTGTCTTCATCCTCTGTGTGCGTGGGGCCGGGACTCAGGTACTTGAAGGGAGCGAGGCAGGTGGACAGAACGCTGGCTTTGTCTGCAAGAGAAGAGGACAGAAGCGCTCCGTGACATGCAGGCCTGGAGAAGCTCGCGCCCCCATGCGCTCATGTGCCGAGGGGTTGCACAAGGGGGAGGTCGTTTGGTTCAGCTACTTCATTGTGTTTGCAGCCTTTTACTGAATTTCTGACAGCCTTTTATCAAATTCCTGTCTCCACTCAACTTTATGATTTCCACCTTTCTTCTCTTATTTTTGGCACCTTCCCTCCTCTTGTCCCTGTCCCTCAGAACTAAGCAGTCATCTTGGGGGTAACCACCTTGCATCTCTTACGAGATGCTGGCTGGGGCCGCGCCTGCCAGATGGAGGTCACTCCACAGAGAGGAACTGAAGCAGATGAAACCCCACAGTTTAAAAGGAATCACGCAAACGAAGCCAGAACTGCTCTCCCCTGTTTGTGGAGAACCTGCTTTGTGGGCTCGAAATGCCCCCAAACGAGTCGTGTGTCTTTCTGCAGGTGCTGAGCAGAGCAGGAGGGGTGGGGTGGGGACAGCAGGGGGAGGATGTGGGCAGAAGGCCTCAATGGTCCCTCCTGACAATGGCAAGTGTCTGTGATGCTGTGAATGGAGTCCCAGGACACGCCCACAGCCCCAGAGGTCGGGCAAGCAAAAGCCTGGAGGGTGATTGTCCCGTCGCAGTGTGGAGGGCGGGTGTCCTGGGCACGGGCACTCTGAGCGCGGCCCAGCCAAGGAATGGGCTGAGTGAGGGATGCGCTGGTGACAAGGAAAATGTGCCTGTTCCTGTGGTCTCCGCAATTTCTCTCTTAAACAGAGTGGTCAAGAAATTGCAGGTTGGAGGCACTGTCCAGATGAGTAAAACCGGGTAATGCGGGGAGAGGAAGAAGAGTGTCCTGTTTGAGAGACTACCACGACGTGCAGGGACGGCCCTGTGCAGACCCTGGCCCTGTGGGGACCCTGGCCTGGCTCTGCCTGGCACCTGCTTGCCCCCTGGGGAGTGCCCGGGACCCTGTCCTCGACGCGGCCCAGGGCACCAGGGGTCGCTGCGCAGGGGTCGCTCCCTGGCCTCCAGAGCCGCGACACCAGGTGTGGGCTCCAGTGTGACCGGTGGTGTATTCACCTGCCCCTGGCCCTGGGCTCCCACAGCTGGGGAGTTCACACAGAAACTCATTCAGGAGCCTGTTAACAGCGGTGGCTTCCATAGGGATGGCCACAACATCATGTCCACACAAAGAGAACTATAAATAACTCATACAAAGCCTGGCCTCCCCCATTCTACAGAACAAGAAGAACACACCCAGAGGAGGATCTGCGCTCCTGAAGCCTCGCAGCCCAGGTTAACTCACTACAAGAGAATGAAGTATCTTGCTGTAGTTATAATTTCATTAAGGGAGTCCAATAATATTACACAAAGTGCGAAACTCAAATGATTTAGTCTGGAGCATCTCAAAAATGAAATTACAATTTTTTAATAAAGCAGGGCTGCCAAACACCCACAGAAATACACTCAGCTGTTTCAGAGCTCACCTTAGCAAAATCGTGAGATATTTAAAGGTTGTTTTAGATCCATCAAAGTTCTCACTTGCTGGTGCTGCTAGATTTAGCAGATAAAAATGAAGGACACCCAGTTAAAATTAAAATTGACTTTTGGGTAAATAGCAGATAATTTTTTAGTATATATAAATTCCCAATTTTGTATGGAACATATATATATATATATATACTAAAAAATATTTATTCTTTATTTGAAATTCAGATTTAAGGCAAAGGACTTGAATTATGTCTCTCCAAGGAAGGTACACAAATGACCGATAAACACATGAGAAGACGCACAACATGGTTAGCCATCAGGAAAATGCAAGTAAAAACCTCAATGAAAGACTACTTCATACCCATTATGATGACTATCATAAAAACAAAACAAAGCAAAACCAGAAAATAGGTGTTGGTGAGGATGTGGAGAAGCTGGAACCATTGTGGCCTGTGGATGGGGATGTGGAATGACAAGGGCCTGTGCAGCCAGCCACTCTGTAGGGAGGCCTGTACCCCGGAGAACTGAACCCGACGAGCGCTGCACACCACGTCTGCAGCAGCACTATTCACAGCAGCCCAGACGTGGACGCAACCCTGCGTCCTCAACGGACGAGTGGACGAACAAAATGTGGCATAGCCACACAATGGAATGTGACACAGCCTTAAAAAAGAAGGAAACCCTCCCATTTGCAACAGCAGGAATGAAACTGGGGGACCTTATGCCAAGTACAATAAGTCAGACTCAAAGACAAACACTGCATGATCTCACTTATATGTGGAATCTAAAGGGTCAAGCTCATTGGAGCAGACAGTAGAACGGTGGTCACCGGGGCTGGAGAAGTGGGGGGAGGGGAGATGTTGGTCAAAGGGTGCAAACATTCAGTTACAGAATAGGTAAGTCCTGTAAACCTGACACACAGCATGACGACTGCAGGTAACAGTAATGTACCGTCTGCTCGAAATTTGATGAGAAAGGAGATTTTGTGTCCTCACGATATACACCACACCACACACAGACCACACACACAGACTACACACACCACACTCACATGCACACACACCACACACCCCACACACAGACACACCACACACACACCACACACCCCACACAGACATACCACACACACATACTACACACAAACACAAACACACAAACAAGTAGTAATGGATGTGTTAATTAATTTCACTGTTACAATCATGATGCGATGTAAACATATATCAAATCACCACCTTGTGCCCCTTGGATATATGCAACTTTTATTTGTCAATGAAATATTTAAAAATTAAAATAAAATAAATAAATAATACTATGGCCCCCCCAAACCCAATTTAACTGGACGTTCCATATTTTATCTGGCGGCCCTGCACAGGCCCTACCAACTCCTCTTTCCTCTAGTGCAGTAGATTTTAGATTTCATGGCCCAGCTTAACCAAACCAACGAAACGAAACCAGAGAAAACAGGAAACCAGCAGAGTTGCTAACATTTATTTGCAAAGTCAGCAAATCAATGAAATTCCGACAGTCAACCACGACCACCATTGCTTCATAGAAGAAAAATGTCTGGGCACTGAAGCTCGTGACTCTGTGGGAGGAGCGATTGTTTCTGAGACGGGCCAGCCCACACCTCCGAACGCTCTGGGAAAGAGGTGAGGAGCTCCCTTAGATGTGGAAAGGCTGTGAGGAAGTCACCTGGCTTTGGCACCGTTCCCACGGTTCCTCCACACTCTGTCTGTCTGCACCGATGCACAGCTGGCTCAGGACTGGCGGGACTCCACCACCACCCGTCCTGCTTTTTGTGTTCATCACGGTCATCTTTTTAAAACAGTTTTACATAGGTTGCTGATTAAAAGTGGAGGCCACCTTTTGTTCTACTCAATTCTGGACCCCTGGGTGTGCGAGCAGAAGCTGACTCGGAATTCCCCACGCCCCGCGGCCTCCCACCCTGTGACCGCGAAGCTGGAGGACACGTCTGGCAGGGCTGGGCTGCTCCTCAGCCATTCCTACTTTTGGCTGCTGTGCTCAGGCCCAGCTTGTCTGACATGAACCAGTTGGGAATTAAGCGGAGAGATCGACAGAATTCGTGGCCCTGGCGCAGAAACCAGGAATCATTTTCAGGAAAGGCCTGATTCCCATTAGTCATACCACAGCAAGCCGTTTTTAATGCATTACTTGAAGTGTTCCAGGACATTTGCATTATAAGCCTTATCACTCATTACACAATGAACGGCTTTGGCCCTTGCTGAAATGATTTTACACATTTTTGGGCATGTGGGGAAACTTTCTCAGGGTTCAGATGGTCTTTTCTGGAGCCATATGAGATCATGTGGTATAGTTGGTATCTGCAAAACAGAGTTTCTGAAGTTATTATTTTTTTGGTATTACAATGATTTGGGAAAACTCCTACCCTGTCCCAGGGCTGAGAGAAAGATACACTTACTGGAATAACTTTTAGAGGTTCTAAGATTTCCTCATACTCTTCTTTAGAAATTAAGCTGTCCTGATTTAATGGTTTACTTATTGTTTTTGTTAACATTTTGGGGTGAGTATTATCTTGAGCATGATGACAACTATGGATTATTTTCTCTGAGAAACACATATGGATATGCCAACACTTTCATGTATGATATCAGGAATTTAGGAATCCCATGAGCCCCTCCCCAGAAGTGCACTTGATATAAAACATTAAGTACTCAGAACATGTGGATAAAGTGTTGAGTATTAATGTACTTCTTTGCCAAATCAAAGTAACTTCACAAGTTGAGGACATGTGGTTACTGGGTTACTAGTCACACTGCATAGTCACCAGTGACATGACTGGGCTTTCTTTGATGCATTTTTCCTGCGTTAAGAGACTAAGACACTGAGTTCAGTGACACGCCCAGGATTACCTATAAGGCCATGGACATGCTTCATGTTCCCAGCCTGTGACTGTCCACCTCTTGGAGCAAAGCCTACATAAGGAGCTCCTCATCTTTCTGTGTTTTTCGGCTGGAGTAAAAGTTTATCCAGGGAGTGGCTGCCAAACTTCCTGGACTTTTCTTCCTTACCTTTGTTAGACTTTACTGTTTCATTTATTCTATCAAACTCAGGAGACTAGCATCTTTCCTGTTTCCAGGGCCATAAAAGAAATCAAAAGAATAGTGTAAAAATGAGTTTATGATTCAAGGACAAAGAAGCCTTTAAATTTGGGGTCTGGTTAATATTTAGTAGAAAAATTAAACAAGCTTTCTTCAGAAGTAACCACCTTCAGTGTATTCACAAACAAAAGTCATCAGGGTTCACTGAAAACCCCAGAACAGACCCCGTGGAGGGACACACACTCTGCATGAAAGGGAAGGTTCTCTGCCCCACCCTTCCCAAATCCAAGGACCATGGGTGGATACCACTGAGCAGAGGAGGGGACAGTGATTTTTCAGTTTTGCCTGCATTCTTTCTGCTTTGTTTAGATAAAGACGGTGAATTGTGAATGCATCATCTTCCCCAGAGTGAGCAGAGAGAAGGTATGCGTGTCTAGTGACCTTGCGCCTGCAGCTCAGCTCCAGCGAGGGCATGAGGGAAGGTAACTGACTGTGAGTGAACAGCTTCCAGCCATGACTAGCTGCCTTATTGTAAATGACAATAAAACTGGACATTAAATGTAAATGGACTAAGTATTCCAATTAAAATGCAGGGATATTCAGATTGGATTAAAAAAACAAAAACTATCTTTTTGATGCCTACAAGAAACCTATTTCAAATATAAAGATGTAGGTAGCTTAAAAAGTAAAGGATTGAAAAAGACACACATGAGAATACTAATCATAAGAAAGGTGAAATGGCTATATTAACAACAGACATAGTAGATCTCAAAACACAGAATACTGACAGGGATTAAGAAAGACATATCATGCTGACCAAGTCATCAAGAGAATATAACAATCTGAGATGTGTAGGCACTTAAAGTTTCAGACAACATGAATCAAAAACTAGCAAAAGTAAGGAAGGTAGAGAAACACACAATCATAGTTAGAAATTTAACAATCCTTGCTTAGTAATCATTAGAACAGTGGTGAGGGAAAAGCCACATGAGACAAGACATTTAAACAACATCCCCTGAAATAGACTGTCTGCTGCTAAATAAAACAGTTCTTAACATCAAAGGTTGTTGTAGAAGTATATTTTCTGGTCAAATATAATTAAATTGAGTATCTGTAACAAAAAGATAGCTGGAAAATTCCCACATACACAGAAATTAAGTATCACTATTTTAACTGACCCAAGGGTCAAAAGAGAAATCACAGGACAATTAAATCCTCTTTATTCTCAATGATAAAGAAAGTATAACATATCACAACTTGTGGAATGAAGATAATATAATGCTTAGATGGATATTTATAGCTATAAATTTATGCTTATATTAGAAAAGAAGAAATGTCCAACATTAATTATCTAAGCTTACACTATAGGAAGCTAAAAAGGAAAAAAATAAAGAGTACATTAAACACAAATTAATTAGAGGAAATGAATACTAAAGTTAAGAGTAGGAGTCAATGAAACAGGAAATGAAAAAAACAACAGAAAACAATGAAGTCGAAAAGTTGGATCTTTGAAATGATGGATGAATTTGACAAACTTCAAGTTAGATTGATCATGAAAAAAGAGAAAAAATACATGTTATCAATTCAGAAAGAAATAAGGGATCTTAGTACAGTTCTTACAGTCATTAAACAAGAAAGCATTGATCATGAAGATGATATGAGTAACTATGTGCTACTAAGTACAGAATGTAGATGCAGTGGGAGAGTTTTTTGAACAAATCACACTGTCAAATTTCCTAGAAGGAGAGATAGGAAACCTGAAGAATGCAATACATATTAAATAAATTTAATTCATAGCACAAAACCATCTTACATAAAAATTCTATGCTAAGATTGTTCACCTGGTGAATGGTAAGAAATATTTAAAGAAGAAATTATACCAACACTATGTAAAATCTTCCAGAAAATAGAAAATAACACCAAACTTATTTAACGAGGCAATATTAATCTAAAACCCACACCAAGCCATGATATTATAAGAAACAAAACAAAACAAAACAAAAAAACTGTAGACCAGTAGTCCTCACAAGCAGAGAAAAGCCTTTAACAAAATATTAGCAAATCGAGTTCAGCACTGTACTAAAAGAATAATATATCATGAAAGAGTGTGGTTTATCTCAGGGATGCAAGATTGGTTTAACATTTGAAAACCAAAATTCACTACATTAACAGAATAAAGTAGAAAAATGATATTTTGTTTCAAAAGGTGCAGACAAAATTTTGACAAAATTAAAAATTCATTCTTTGTGAAAATTCTCAACAAACCAAGGGCTAGAAGAAAACTTCCTCAATTAATAAAGGATATAGACCAAACCCTATAGCTAATGTTATATGTAACAATGAAGATTGAATGGTTTCCTCCTTGGATTGGGAGTAAGGCAGTTGTGTCTGCTTTTTCCACTCTGTTGAACAGTGCACTGAAAGAACCAGCTGGAGCAATAAGGCAAGAGAATGGAAGTCGTGGAGACTGAAAGAAGACCAGCAGCACTGTCTTTACTCTCACAGCATGACTATGTACGTGTAAATTGCCGAGGAAAGATACAAACAGCTACTAGAATCAATAAGTGAATTCAGCAAGGTTGCAGGATATAACCCTAATATACAAAAATCCATGTGCTTCTATGTACCAAAAAAGAAAAATTGAAAAATGAAATTAAAGGAACAATACTATTAGGATAAAAAGGTATGAAATCCTTAGGTATAATATGAAAAAAAAGAAAAGAAAAGAAAAGAAAAGAGCTGTGCCTAACCCCCACTCTCATGTGTCCAAAATATTGTCTAAAGAAATTAAAGAAGATTTTAATAAATGGAAAAATATACCATTTTTACAGAATGGAAAACTCAATATTGTTCCAATATGGTTTGTCCTCAAATTTATCTAACGGTTCAATACAATCCTCAATTAATATCCTAGTAGACTTTTCTTTGGTTGAAATTGAAAAATAATTTTAAATTTTATATAGACATGCAAAGGATCCAAAATAGTCAAAACAGTATTGCTAATAAAGAACAAATACCATATGGTAATAGCATAAGAATAGATAAATAGATAAATGAAACAAAATAGAGTCCAGAAATAGAATGATATCTATGTGATCAATTGGTTTTCAGTAAAGATCCCAAAGAAAGTCAATGAGGGAAAGAAAGTCTTTTTAACAAATGGTGCTGAAAAACTGAACAACATTTTGGAGGAAATGAATCTGTACATCATACTATACATATAAATTATCACAAAATGGATCACAGACCGAGATGAAAAAGCTAAAGCTATAAATTTTCTGTAAGAAAATATAGTAGATGACTTTCATGGTCTTCATGTAGGCAAAGACTTCTTAGACAGGACATAGAAAATACTGACTATAAAAGAAAAAAGTGATAAATTAGTTTTCATCGAAAGTAAACATTTTAGCTCACTGAAAAATACCGCTAGCAAAGCCAAAAGGAAGCCACAGATTGGGATACTATTTTATAATCAGGATGATTGTTTTGTATCTAAAATATATGAAGAAGTCAGTTCAGCACTCATTCATGACAAAGACCCTCTATAAGTTAGGTATAGAGGGAAAGTATCTCAACATAATTAAAGCCATATATGACAAACCCACTGCCAATATCATCCTGAATGGGGAAAAGCTGAAAGCTTTTCCTTTAAGAACAGGAACTAGACAAGGATGCCCACTCTCACCACTCCTATTCAACATAGTGTTGGAAGTACTAGCCAGAGCAATCAGAGAAGAGAAGGAAATAAAGGGCATCCAGATTGGAAAAGATGAAGTCAAACTGTCCCTGTTTGCAGATGACATGATCCTATATATCGAACAGCCTAAAACCTCTACCAAAAAACTGCTGGAATTGATAAATGATTTCAGCACAGTAGCAGGATACAAAATCAACACACAAAAATCAGTAGCATTTCTTTTCTCCAATAGTGAACATGCAGAAGGAGAAATCAAGAAAGCCTGCCCATTTACAATAGCCACCAAAAAAATAAAATACTTAGGAATTGAGTTAACCAAGGAGGTGAAAAATCTCTATCATGAGAACTACAAACCACTGCTGAGAGAAATCAGAGAGGATACAAGAAGATGGAAAGATATCCCATCCTCTTGGATTGGAAGAATCAACATAGTGAAAATGTCCATACTACCCAAAGTGATATACAAATTCAATGCAATCCCCATCAAAATTCCAAAGACATTTTTCTAAGAAATGGAAAGAACTATCCAGACATTTATATGGAATAATAAAAGACCACGCATAGCCAAAGCAATGCTGAGCAAAAAAAATAAAGCTGGAGGCATAACACTACCTGACTTTAAGCTATACTACAAAGCTATAATAACCAAAACAGTATGGTACTGACATAAAAACAGACACACTGATCAATGGAATATAATAGAGAATCCAGAAACCAACCCACACACTTACTGCCATCTGAGTTTTGACAAAGGCACCAAGCCTATTCACTGGGGAAGGGACTGCCTCTTCAGCAAATGGTGCTGGGATAACTGGATATCCATATGCAGGAGAATGAAACTAGATCCATACCTCTCGCCGTATACTAAAATCAACTCAAAATGGATTAAGGATTTAAATATACACCCTGAAACAATAAAACTTCTTAAAGAAAATATAGGAGAAACACTTCAGGAAATAGGACTGGACACAGACTTCAGGAATACGACCCCAAAAGCACGGGCAACCAAAGGAAAAATAAACAAATGGGATTATATCAAACTAAAAAGCTTCTGCACAGCAAAAGAAACAATTAAAAGAGTTAAAAGACAACCAACAGAGTGGGAGAAAATATTTGCAAAATATACATCTGACAAAGGATTAATATCCAGAATATATAAGGAACTCAAACAACTTTACAAGAAGAAAACAAGCAACCCAATTAAAAAATGGGCAAAAGAGCTAAGTAGGAATTTCTCTAAGGAAGATATACAAATGGCCAACAGACATATGAAAAAATGCTCAGCATCACTCAGCATCTGGGAAATGCAAATCAAAACCACACTGAGATACCATCTAACCCCAGTTAGGATGGCTAAAATCCAAAAGACTATGAACGATAAATGCTGGCGAGGTTGCGGAGAAAAAGGAACTCTCATACATTGTTGGTGGGACTGCAAAATGGTGCAGCCTCTATGGAAAATGGTATGGAGGTTCCTCAAACAATTGCAGATAGATCTACCATACGACCCAGCTATCCCACTGTTGGGAATATACCCAGAGGAATGGTAATCATCAAGTCAAAGGTATACCTGTCCCCCAATGTTCATCGCAGCACTCTTTACAATAGTCAAGAGTTGGAACCAGCCCAAATGTCCATCATCAGATGAGTGGATATGGAAAATGTGGTACATCTACACAATGGAATACTACTCAGCTATAAAAATGAATGAAATACTGCCATTTGCAACAACATGGATGGACCTTGAGAGAATTATATTAAGTGAAACAAGTCAGGCACAGAAAGAGAAATACCACATGTTCTCACTTATTGGTGGGAGCTAAAAATTAATATATAATTCACACACACACACACACACACACACACACACACACACAAAAAAAAAAACCCGGGGGGGGGGAAGAAGATATAACAACCACAATTACTTGAAGTTGATACAACAAGCAAACAGAAAGGACATTGTTGGGTGGGAGGGAGGGGAGGGAGGAGGGAGGGAGGGTTCGGTGATGGGCCACAATAATCAATCACATTGTATATCGACAAAATAAAAATTAAAAAAAATATATGAAGAAGTCAAAACTTAATAATCAAGGACAAAAAATCCAATTATAAAAAAATGGGCAAAATACTTGGACAGAAACTTCACAAAGGAAAATATATTAATAACCACTAAGCACATCAAAGAGTGTTCAACAGCTTTACACATCAGGGAAATGCAAATTAAAACCACAATGAGATACCATTGTACACCCACTAACGTGGCTTGAATTAAAAATACTAAATGTGGAAAATCAGAACTCATCCACTGGAATGATAACTTTAGATAACTTTGAAAAATGTTTTGGCTGTTTAATGTACACCTATCTTATGAACTACCAACTTTACTAAATTATATTTACCCAAGATAAATGAAATATATATGTTCAAAAAAGACTTGTACAAGTATATTTACAGACGCTTAAAACTGGGAATATCCCAAATGCCCATTGTCAGAAGAATGGATAAATGAATTATGGTACATTTATACAATGGAATACTATTCAGCAAAACAAAACAAAACAATCAAAATATTAAAATACATTATGATTATAGATGAATCTCAAAAGCACTATGTTGAGCAAGAAAATCTAGGCACACGAAAAGAATGACCTATGTGATTTCATTTACATGAAGTTCCAGAACAGGTGAAACCAGTCCTGGTGAGAGGAATTGAGCGGGTGCCTCCAGGAGTTGGCTGGAGACGGCCGGGAGGAGGTGTGAGGGATCTTTCCCTGCTGTGGTGACAACATTCCGTGTTTAGATAGGGGCGTGAGCTACACGCGTATGTATGCATGTCTTCAAACTGTAACATATGGTTTGTACTTTTTGCTGTGTGTAAATTACACTTGAGTTATTAAAATAAATATTAAAAGACAAAAGCATGAGGGACAAGAAAATAAGTTGACATGAAGCAAGCCTCAAAGTATTGTGTGACCTGTAGAGAAGAAAATTGAGGCTGGCTGAGGACAGTAGTTATCAATGAAGGTTTCTGCTGGGAAAGAATGATTGCAGGTCTGCTGTGCCCCACTTATCAGGACTTAGGTGGTGGGATTTTTTTCCCTTCTTATTTTGCTTATTTTTATAGATGTAAAAGTTCAGATATATTAAAAAGGCCTAGACATTACAACCTCAAAGATAAAGAAAAATCACAACCTCAAAGATAAAGCCCTTTGGAAATGTCATTGGATTCTTATCGAGACAGCTGCATGCGAATAAAAGAGAGAGAGAAGTGTCTACTGAAAGATGAAGTGGGAGCTCTGGAAAGTGCAGAGCTGAGAGCAGAATTAAGAGCCTCAGGCCCAGCCACACACACCTCGCTAGCCCCTGAGGACTCAGTGTACCCACAACGATGATTTGAGGGGTGGTGACAACATTAAATTTTTTAGAGCTTACTTTCTGGGTGCAAACGATATTTTGTTTATAAATAATTCATCAAACAATTTTAACCAAGGATGACACAAATTTAAAAAATCTTTTGGCACATGAGCACACGTCAAGTTATGGAAACTCATTCATGTGAAATAACATACTTGCTGGAAATTTTAATAAAAACGATAGCTGCTAAAATATTTAGAATTTGATCTTATACTCTGCCTCCTAAAAAGCACTAACTATTTCATGGTATAGGTTATTTAAAAAATACACACATTGAGCATTTTGGTTCTGTCCTTATTTCAAAAACTGAAAGTGTGGTTTTGTCTTCCCCTTTAGTAGGCCACGTATATCACGCGTCCCGCACAGCCCTGCTCTCTTGGACAATTACATAAAGGGAAAGGAGCTGATGGTTGGGTTCCACAGATCTCTGTTGGTGCCCATGGGCTACAATACTTCAGCCTCTTTTATAAGTTCCCTTCTTATGTTTTCTTTTTGCCCAAACACACTCTGACAGATGGCCTCCGTCAAGCCTGACCCACTTTCTCTCATAACTGTATATTCTCATCGAATACAGGTACGTCTTCAAAAGGATGCTGCTTCTATCTAAACACAAATGCAAATCAGTGTGAACAGGTGGGCCACCCTGGGAAGCAAGAAAATAATTAACCTCCATGCAGGCAGGAGAAAAGGAATAACACTTTGGAGTAAAGGTGAGGAATTGATCTCAGATTTTCAGGAATATGTGTTTTAAAGCACTATTTTCAAGCTCCCATCCTATGAACAATACCAGGGAATTCAGGCAACTTTTTAAAAAGATTCTGGGTCCACACTGAGTTTTGTAAAACACAAGATGGTTTGATTCCTTTTGGTGATTGTAGGGTGTGAATCTCTTCTGGCAATTTCAGAGATGAATAAAACTCCTGTGTCTGGTCCTGAAAGTGTCCAGGTAAACAGCCTGTAGCATCAGTTACTTATCCATTGTTACGGGCTAGAACTGTGTCCTCCCAAAAATTCATGCTCGAGTCCTAACCTCCAGGTCCTCAGAATGTGACTGTATTTGGACATATAATCTTTACAGAGGTGATTAAGGTAAAATGAGGTCATACAGGTGGGCTCTAATCCAAGAGGACTGGTGTCCTTATAGGAAGAGGAGATAGGACACAGACATACACAGAGGGACGACCATGTGAGGACACATGGAGAAAACACTGTCTGCAAGCCAAGGAGGGAGGCCTCGGGGGAAACCAGCCCTGACACACCTTGATCTTGGTCTTCCAGCCTGCAGGACCATGAGAGAATAAATGTCTGTTGTTTAAGCCGCCCAGTCTATGATGCTTTGTTATGGCAGTACTGGCAATCTAGTACATTCCCTGAAAATTCATTGACTGCAAATAATTACCCACTTAAAAACATAGTTTCAGACTTGGATGCTATGAAATAACAGTGCAGAGAGACCTGCTTCATCAAGAGTGTTAGGGAGGCATTTGTTATGGGGTGGCCGGTTAGCCGAGACCTTACAGCTGATTGTATGGTCTACCATTTGCTAAGCACCTAGCGCCGCTGAACCATCCAGTCTCCTCCCTGATAGAGTGGCTGCAGACTGTCCAGGTTAAGCATCTGGGCAGCTCCCCATCACTGTGGAGATGGAGCCTTCAGGTGGTGATATAGGATGTGAGCTGAACTGGGAATTTTGGGGGGACCAGACAGAGGGTAATAACCACAGAACTTCTGAATTGTGAGAGATGAGCGCAGGGGTGGGGGCAGACAGCGAGAGAGAGAAAGACAGAGAGACAGAGAGCGAGAGATGAACACCCAGACATGGGGCCCTCAGACTCACCCCACACTAGACTGCGGGATGCCCAGCACTGGACAACTGTGAACGAGGACACGATGATCTTCTAGTTGTCTCCAGGGATATGCACTGCAACCTCGCCCAATTAAACAAAGAGAGCCTCTCCTAGTTTCCTCTTCCCTGACGGGCTCACAACTGGGTATGAGATTGTAAATTTTGATGTGGACTGGATTGCATTTCATAAACTGAAAACGGGTGGAAGTTATGGGTTCTGCATGAGGTTCTTTGAGGGATAAAAAGGTGGGGGGTGCAAAACAGGATATGGCTGAAGGGGGAGAATGGAAAAAACCAGTAATTGTTCCGTGTTTATGCTCCAAGGAGTTGAAACTCTCAGTGAACCTGTGACACCTGCTTTGTGAGTGAGGACCCGGAGCTCATGGAGTTTGGCTTTTGCATGTATCACCCTCACTGTTGTGCACAGGGGCTGGGCCCTTTTGTCCTTCGAGGACTCAGGAGAAGCCAGGAAATATCTTACTCCTAAATTTCTTTTCAAAGTTCCCGGACTCCTGTGTGGAAGTTGCAGTAAGCTTCTGGCAGCCCTGAGAGCTCCAGGTAACTGCATGTGAAGTGAGGACTTCCAGTTCACAGGGTGGGAAGCATGGCTGTCGATTCGTTCTGTGGCAAAGCTTAGCGCTCTTTTAGAATTCATCCTTTCTCACGGTTTAATTTCTAAGGCATCTTGTTCTCCTCCTGGGTAGCTTCCCCTCAGAGCCCCAGGATATTCCTGTGCCAAAGCTGGGACATTTCACAGACTTCAGAGATGTGTGTGCCACCCCCAAACAAAGCTTGAGGTGGGGACCATGCCTGGGGCCTGCAAGCCGCAGCGGGTGTGGCAGCTCCCCGGGAAGGTTGAGTGTGAACACGCACCTTTAGATTTTTCTCCTAATTTAAACGTACTTTTTGCAAGCACCCCTTTCCCCTGTCAGTCATTCTTCAGACCCTCTGGATCTGTGCCCACTGTGCAGAGACAGGAGAGTACACAGGACAATCAGGCGTGCGTGCTCCTTTGTGTCTAGGCTTTTCCCATTTCCAAACATGAGCCATGCTTAGCTGGAATGCGGCCTGTCATGTTAAGCCCAGATGTCCACGCACAGCGCTGCAGCTCCTATTCAGAGTCTGTCCTCCCACGTTAGCCAGCAAAGTGGATGCTGTCCAGAGTGACTCCTCCAGCAGTGCCTCCTGCGTCTGTGGCCCGCTGAGCGCTTGGCTGGCAGTTTGTGTGGCTACAGTAGCAACTGCATTCTGGAATCACCCAGGCACTTAGCAAAGTTTCTATAAAGACTGCAGTGTGTTTCTCACATTAGTTAAAAAGACATTCATGGTTTATTTAACTCGGTATCCACGTATAAACCCTCACACGTAGAACAAGTGTGCGGCCACCCCCATGGTGCTCATGCCCACAGACACTGTCCTTGTAGGGGATTCTCTGGCGGTTTCCCTGGGGATGTCCTCTCCTTCTGCTCTGAAGCTGTTGGCTCTTGTCTAGACCTGGGCAAGGTTAATATCACCCCCAAACGTCTGAGCCTGAAAGGTTTCATTGTGTCCATCTTGGCCACCATAAGTAGTTCTCTCCTTTGTGAGACCGTCTGCTGGGACTCTTGGTCACAGACAGCAGGTGGCCGAGGGCTCCAGCTGTTAATGACATTTCAGGAGATTTGGGAGCTGGGATCAAGGGCATTCATCGCTCTTTTGGGTCTGAGGACGAGTGATTGTCTGAGAAAGTCCGCGGGAGATGACTGGACTGTGATTCTGTCAGGAGTTCTACTTGCTAATCAGCCTGAAGGTGGAAATTCTCAAGAAACAAAAATCTGACCTTACCAACCTGCATGGATACCACAGCATACTAGAAGTATGACACTCTGCACCGTGAGTGTTGACCCTGCACTGGTTCTGAATCTCTCGTCCCTGTGGACATGTTTTCTCCGAAGTCCTTCCCGAGTGCTGCAGGTTCTGCCCTTTCTGCTCTCAGCATCCTCTGGCCTGTCTTCCCCCTTTTCTCTGCAGACATGTTAAGCCAGTATCTTTTCACTCTACAATGTTACGTCCTATTTCATCTTTATAAAAAGGTTGTGCTAATTTGATTTCTCTGGCCAGACACTTCCTACGTTTCCTACACTAGGGGCTTCAGCCCTAAGTCGTTACCTGTGCTGCTGAAGGGACAGCTTCATGAGATCCAGTCACAGACTCAGGCTCACCAGGTTTTTTGAGCACTGAATTGTGCATCCCTGAAATGTGGTTATTCTACACACAAGCTATCACAGCAGAGGAGATGTTCAAATCCTGAGCTGCGTCTGTTTCCTGCCTCTTCACGACCTTTCCTGCTCCCAAACCTTCCCACCATTGCAGTGCATCATGATCCAAGTCCTGGAGCTTGCGGGACTTGGGTGTGTGCTGCAGGGCACGCTGTGCACGAAACTTGGATGGTGGCCTGTGTCGGTGTTGCTTTTAAATTTTCTTTAACATGCACAATGGCTCTATTTTTCTATTGAGTGGAGGGCATGTTTTCTCACGTGGGTGTGGACTTTGGGCTGTGATTTCATAGTGACATTGAGACTGTGGTGAGCAGTGTCTCCCTAACATTTCTGCCCCTGCCCTGCTTCACAGCAAGTGCTCTGTGGACAGAGTGCTGCCTGCCCCTGTGTGCCCTGGTCTGTCCCCATGTGGAAGATAAAATATAAGGGCATCTTACATACACACAAAGCTCTCATTGGAAGCTGTGTAGTCTGAAGGCGACTGTACTCTTTATCCCTGATTCTAAGGCCAAGATCCTCACTTCCTACTAGATGTTTTACCTTATTGTTCTATGAGCATTTCTGAGTCCATCTACTCAAAACTGGATGAATATCTCCAGTCAAGAACCAGCATGTCCAGTGTTTCCCTGATCCATTTAATACAGCCCCCTGGTTCCATGCGTGAGACCCTGGAGTCCCTTCCACTTGTCTGCCTTCTTCACTCAACATGATGAGTGGGTCACCCAGTCTTCTAGGGTATTCTTTCCAGTCACTTCTCAGCTCCATCTGCCCCTGTTGCAGCAGCTCTTCTCTGGGTTTTGCAATAATCTCCTCTATACTGGGTTGATCAATCTGTTTTTCAATTTGTTGCCAAAGTCTTTTTTCTTAAGTGGAGGTTGTACAAAGGTCCAAATGGTCAGAGAGAGCATGGGGACTCTTGGAATTACTCGGAGGCTCATATGGCCAGAAAGGTGGGATCAAATGTGGGTGTCATGTGCAGCTTGATGTTGGTGAGAATGAACCTCGAGGGCCTCAGGAACGATCTGAAGGTTTGAAGCAAGGACTTGCTGTGGTTCATGGGCTTGTAAGGGGACGAGAACTCGTGGGTGAAGGCACTCGCTGTGCACAGATCCTCTTGCTCTTCAAGCCTCAACAATCCGTGCTCAACTCGCTGCTCAGAGCTCATGCGTGACAGCTGGTGACGCTGTGCTGTTGAAATGAAGCCTAACACAGACGCTGGGGTTTAAGCCCCACCAGGAGGGAGGGAGGGAGTGGCCTTGGCTGTTTCCATACGTTTCACCCTGAAGACTCTGTGATAGTCCTGAATGTACCCCGTGGAAAGTCTCTACATTACAAAGATCCTGGTAGTTCGATAAGAGAATGGTGAGGTCATGGCACATTGAGGTCTTTCCTGCCCCCATTCTCTGGTTCCCTCCAATACTTACTGCCCAGGCCTTGCACCAGACCGTCCCATGTCCCCAGCACAGCCACTTTTGTGACCATGGTGGTCTTGTCTCCTCAGCTGGATCCTCAGTTCCCTGAGGGTTAAGGCTCAGACGTCACTGTCCGGGAGGTTCCAGGTTCTGATCCACACAGGAGCTGTGAGGTCCTGCCCCATGAGACTGACCTCCTAAAATCCGAGTCTCCTCACCTCTAAGATACAGATCATCATCATCATCATCATCGTCATCATAGGGTTGCTGTCAGAATTAAACAAGATGAGGATGTGACACAGCTGGTGCCTGGCATGTGACACGCTCTCAATAGAGGTGAGCTTTACATGATTACTGAGTCTGACTCACCACAGTGCAGCTCACGGGAAGCAACAACTCTCTTCAACTTACGAGGCCTTCCACGGATAATTTTGACACTTGCATCCCTGAAGGCACCTGGACCCCACCTTCGCTTCCATCTTCTGTTGGGCTCATTTGAAAACTGGAAATAGGACATTATGAAGCTTCCTGGCAGGTCACCCTGCCCTCCGCTGACTTTGTTGAGCCGCATTGTCAGTGCTGGGTCCCTGTTCTTCATCTCTTATGTGAATGAGATACTCTAATCACTGAAAATGGAGCAATGATCACAGGCGTAATTGTTTAGAGAGCAGGTCAAAGTGTCAGTACCTGAAGTTGCAAGTCTAAATGTGATTATTTTCCTTTACAATTAAGCTCCTGGCTAATGCATGAAAATGGTATTTAACATTCTTAACCTCCCCAGTAGACTTGTTTGTTCATGCACCCATCTCAGGAAAGTGAGTGTTGTAAACGATCCTTCCCAAGCTGACCATGATGTGACGGCAAGATCACAGCAGCCTCTCTGTGCACACGAACTGACCGACACACAGCCCTGCAGAGTGTGGATGGTTCCGGTCCCTTGCCGTCCTTCTGTCCCTCACCTGCTGAGCCTGTCCCCCTCCAAGTCTGTCTCTGGTTAGTGTGGGCACTTGAATGGAGGGTGGAAAGAGTCTGGAATTCACTCATTCCATCACTCATTTACTCAGTGAAGATTTATTGGGCACTTACTATACCCAGGATCTAAGAACACAGCCTGGAGCACCCATCCTTGCTTAATTTCCTCCACTGCCTTCATTGCCACTTTCAATATCACATCACACTTGCTTGTCAACTGTCCATCTCTCCCTATTAGAATTTAGGCTTCTTGAGGGCAGGGGCTCTGCCTGCTGTGACCGTTGCTGCTGAGTCCCCCATGTCCAGGATGTGGTCTGGCACCACACAGCTGCTCAGAAAAGTTTTGGAAAGAATGAGTGTCACTCCAGGCAGCTAACCTTTCAAACTGTGCGAGGCTGTGAATGAGGCACCTTTGTCTCTTGGTCCCTCCTGCTCACTCCTGTTTTGTGCTGACCCCTCTCTCTGATATGAAACTCTAATCACCCTCTTCCCTGAAAAGTTCCAACGAGATTCCCTCCATCAGCTCCCCAACACCACATTCCAAGTAAACCTTCTGTGTTTTTCCTAAAACCGTCAGCAGAACCCAGTCTGGAACACAGGTAACATAAATGCAAAACATTCATTTGCCATTTCTTTCCTTAAGATATTTGAAATAGAATATGGAGCAATCGATTCACACAAGGAAATCTTTAATGGTGGAATTTCAGGTATCAGGGTGGATGGAGCAGAGACCTTTGCACCTTCCCGTGGTCCTGGTATACCACACATGCGGTTCAGCCTGTGGGAGTGTCGTGCAGGCAGACAGGCCGTTCTGTCCACTGGGATGCGGCAGGGAGAAGGACTTGCTGCAGAAGAATGGAAGAGCATTCTGAAGAACTTCAGGGATGTACACTGAGCACACTTACTGTTCCCCTGGACACCTTCCCTCAGAACCTGGCAAGGATTTCAGCGTTCAGAAGGGTCACAACAAATGTCCACTCAGTGAATCAATGAATAATGTGAGAAGCAGGGAAATGTGAATTCAGATGAATTATGAAGGTTCTTAGTCATTGGTTTCAGGCTATTTTATCTTGCCTGGGGCGGGTGCCTATCTCTAAACACTAACGGGATATCCTGACTTCCTTCGCACCATCTGCCAAGGCCAACGGGAATCCCATCTCTGTGGTCTGGAGTGTCCCACATTTTCTATGATTTCAGTGGGCTGGTAATTACCAGCGTACTTCGGAAACTCCCGGGAAAGATTCATATTCTCTTTTAATTCTATTTTTCCATGAACTTTTTGAAGTATCCTCCTATAATTCAGGCATAGAAAGGGGAAACTGCCTCAGGAGATCTTTCTCCTCTTTACAAAATCTCCTTTAGGATTAGACGATTGATCTGAATCATGTTGAGGTTCTGCCCTGAGAAGATCTGCAGACGAGGCCGTTGTATGGGACGGGTGGGCACTGTCAGACGGCATTCAAACAGAATTTTGGTCAACAACGTCCTTTCTTTTGTCATGACAATCCAGCATTTCCCTCCTTCCTGACTGAATTTCAGTCGATCAGGGGTCGCCCAGCCCTGGGCCCTGGGGTGTGTCTGCCTCTCAGAGTGCCGTGAAGTTGCTGGTGAGCGCTGTCCTGTGACAGGTGTGCTGCACATGCCTGCAGGAGCCGCTGTGCTGTGCACGTGATCGCGCCCAGAGACTGAGGCTGAGCACGAGCCGCCTGTACTCGGGGGGTTTGTATGTTATTTATTACTCAACCAGCCTGTCGTTGAGTAAACGGGGGAATGTCTGACCACACAAGATGTACCCACGCCGCGTAGCCAGGCCTGTGAGTGACGGTAAAGAGAAAGGCAGGTGCGGACTGTGTGGTCCTGCAGGCGCGCGGGGGCCTGGCTGCAGCGCCCCAGTCCCGTGGCTGGTTCCCTCGCGGCCCTCACGCCGGTGCCGGGCCAGAGCCGGCGGGAAGGGGTGCCAGGCAGGCATGGACACGGGAGTCCGCCGGGGTCCCCACTAGGAAGAGGCTCGTTTCTTACGCTGGGACTTGGACTCCACGTGGTTTGGTGATAAGATGTGGCGAACACGTGTTTTAATTTGCCTGCGTGTTTAGATCGGGCCCTCAGAACAGCGGACGCTCCAGGAAACAGCCGTTCTGGGGCCAGGCTACGAGGCCACGTGGAGGGGGGTGGCTGGGTTAGGGGGCCTGCAAATGACACTAAACAGGAATGGAGAAGAATCAGAGTTGTCATCTCTTCCGCCGGAATCTTCTCCAAGAAGGGGCTGTGACAAGAATCGGAAAACTTGAAAGGGAAAGAGCAGAGTGAGGGGGTTCCACAAACCCTTGCCAGGCTCTCGGCCACACAGATGATGTCTGTCTTGCACCGTCCTGGTGGCACGCCGCCGCCAGGGTGTCCCATGCCTGGCTGCATGGGGACTGCTTCCAGGGCCAGCCCCGTACCCCCCTTTACAGGTGAGGAGGAGGCTCTAGGCAGGAAAAGGACATGCAGCAGTTGGCTGGGGCGGGGTGGCAGCACTGGCCCTGGGGTCTGTGGTCCAGCTTCAACTCTGCAGTGAGGCTGGTGGACAGGAAGGCCTGAGCTGTGATGGGAAACGTTGGAGAGGACAAGGGCTCAGTGCTCGTGGGCTGGACCATGGGGGGCTATGGGAGCTGAGGCGAGACGCCGCCACTCAGAGAGTGTGGTGGGCACTGGGTTTTACCCACAGTCCTAACAGACTCCCCTAGCTGGTGCAGTCGTCATTCCTGCTGTCCAGTCCCTGCACCTCAGAGAGCAAGGCCAGGTTCTGGGGGGCACAGTTAACATGCCGGTTTCCGCCAGCTCATAGGTGATGTCAGGTGCTGCTCTGGGGCCTTCTTTTCCACAAAGACCAGGTGCAGCCTCAGAATCCCTCTCAACACAAGGACTGGCACAGCCATGCCAGACAACAAGAGTCGGCATGTTATGACTCTGTACTGAATGTAACTTGCTCCAGAAATGGACTGTGCCTCGTTCATTTTTATGTCCCCAACTTATCGCCAAGAGTAGAAGCCTCATAGTGATTGGACAGGCTGGTCTGGGCCGATGGGTGTGACTCCGCTCTGCAAGTAATTCTTTTTCTACGTATCTCACCCTCTCAGAGGTGAGTGAGCCGCACAAGCGAGCTGAGTTTTCTTATTTGTCTTCAGAAAATTCCAGGCAGGCCTGGGAGAGCAGTTCCCCAAGTGTGTTCTGCCAAACAAAACTAGATACTATTGCTCCAAAATTCCTATGAGCAAATGCATTTGTGCAATGTTAAATTCTGTGAAATTAAACAGATTTCTTTACTGAAGGGCTTCCCAGGGCTTATACTGTGCAACATGCTGAAGTAATTTGAAAATCTCCAAGGAGGAGCGAGCACACAGCATCTCTCGTGACCTTGGAGCATGTTTTTCATGAGCATCTCGCGGAACAGAAGTTCATGAGACAGACTTGGGAAAGGGTGACATATGGGCCATCATGAGGCCTAGCCTGACGTCTTGGGAACTGCCTTGCAGACATTTCCTACGTAACACAATGGAAAGATTTCATTTTGCTTTGAATCGCTGAGCTCCAGGGTAGGGTAGGGAGTGGGAGGCTAATTTTGTGTTTGGTAAAAAAGAATCAGTGTTATGTCTGGAAGTGGGTCTAGTCAGGGACGGGGTATATCCTAAAATCTATTTCTGAGTGATTTCTTCACCCACATTCATTCTGTGCGTATTTATTGGGTGCCCTCTAGGAGCCAGGCTCTGTTCTACATGGCGTGGGCAGCAGAGAACAGAAGAAATGGTGTCTCACCAAGAAACAGCGCCCTGTGGATTGGTTCCATGGTTCGTATGGAAATGTCTGTTTCACTCACAAACATCTGAAAGTTTACACTACTACAGTTATATCACTTATGTCAAACCATCAATTATAAAATATGTTAATCACTCAAAGACATTGGAGGAAATGGGCTGAAGCTGTGTAGAGCGCTGACCTGCAGGAGGCAGAGCGGGATCTTTGCCATTTGGCACCCACTTTCCTTCTAGCAATCACAGCCCCCTTTTCTGTGGGTAGGCACCCATTCCCAACTCCAACCTGCTAGCTGGGTGAGGCTGAACCCCCTCTAGGCCTCCAGGGAGCTCTGATTAGCCTGACCAGCATAAACCACCTTCCTGGCCAGAATGGACTCCAGAATTTGTGGGGTCTGGTGCAAAACGAAAAAAATGGGACCCCTTGCTGAAAATCATTAAGAATGTCAAGACAGTGACAATGAGGCATTAAGCCAAGAGCGGGGCATTTCTAGAGGGGGTCCCATGTGACAGCACCCGCCCCCTGCCAGGGAAGCCACACTCCCCTGGTGTTGACTCGGTTCAGGCCAACGGGCGTCAGACCCAGGGCTCTTTCTGACTGATGGGCGAGAGCAGTTCTGTCTTCCTGCTGGGTGAGGGAGGCTGAGTGTAGCTGTCCTACAGCCACGGGAACTCTGGGCCCTCCAGGCACTGTGTGCGGCTAACATGCAAGAGAAGAGTGTGGAGGCAGAGACGGGCAGGAGGAGGAGAGGGCTGGAGGTGGAGACAGCTGGCCACCATTCCCCCACAGGACTCCCATCCCAGCTGGGCCTGGCCTGCTCTAATACTCAACTTTTCAGTTTTGTGAACCATGATTGGATTTTTTAACACTTGCAACCAAATATGTCCTAACTTGTCTCCTCTTGCATCATGAAATAATTTATACATTTTCTGTTGGCCCTGAGTCCTGCATTTGCAAAGTGGGAATTTTGGGTCGCTGTAACACCCTGTCTTGGTTGTCACTCCTACCTCTCCTGCACCGTGGAATATAGAGTGTTGCCTCCTATGGGGTGAGGGTGGAACCCGTGCTGAGGTGCTGGAATGATTGTTAGGTGGTGTTGACAAGGTAGAGGCTACTGTCCTGGAAATTGTGATGCACTTTTTTTTTTACTCTACAATTTATTTGTACACATTTGTGGGGGGCAGTGCATGCTTCAGTACATGCACACACGGCACAACGATTCACTTAGGGTAGACAGCATATCCACCATCCAAACACTCATCTTTTCTCTGTGGTGATTACAGCCAAGATACTCTTTTGTAGCTATTTAGAAATACTCAACAATCATATTAGCTATAGTCAGCCTAGAATGTATTTTTTTAAAGAACTTTGTCCTACTGTGGTCATGGAGGGGCCATTGTCCTTCATTTCTACCTTATTGACACCCGAATGAGCAAATTTAGGCAGCTCCTTGGGCCAAGCTGAAATGGGAAGTTGGTTTGAAAAGAGCAGAGACTCTGCACAAATGCAGCCTACGCTACCCGCAGCCAGCAAGTGAGCCAGGTCAGAGGTGGAGTTGTCCTCACAGCTGCAGCTTGGGACCCCCTCGGTGGGCACCGGGGCCTGTTTCCTGTCTAATTCCTGGCTCTTCTTCAGTTAATGAGGTGTTGGGGGGCATGTCCCTCTCCCAGGCTTCCACAGCATCCTAAATACACTTTCATCTCACGGTCATCCTGCTGTGCTCTGTTGCCCCAGACAACTCAGCCTCCTAACCCATGGAGGGGGTGGCTGCTCACACTTGTCATTTGGATGTTTGTGGGGCTATCCCACTGATATTAACCAGATGCAGTGTCTCATGTGTCTGGTGCTTGTGACCCACAGGGTTCACAGTGGATCTGAGTCAGGTTCCCGAGAGGTGGGGGCTCCAGGCCGACCAGGACTGAGAAATGACTTCCTGCTAAGGGGCTCGTGCTTCCTTGGTGTTTTCTAATGACAACACCGACTGCTTGTTTAATTGAAACATAAGTGTTGTGGTTCAAAAGGAGGCAGAACAGGAGGCAAATCCTTTCTTCAGATTGAAGTAGCTATTGCCAGGAGCTGCCTTTGTGCGTGGGGCACCAGGCGGGTGGGTTTGGAGGGTTCACGTGGGCGCTCCACTGAAAGGGCTTGTCAGATCCCAGGGCGACCCCGGGCTGGTCTCCAGACCCTGCAGCAGAACCGTGATGGAGCCAGGAGTCTAGGCCCCAGGCAGGTGCCGACCCTGCGCCCCCCCGGGGGTCCCCGCAGGTCGCAGGTGCCGACCATGCCCCCGAGTGTCCAAGCGGGGACTGCCCTGCGGGCGTTTTTGCGCACCCAGCGAGGCTCAGGAGGAAGCACCGCGGGCGGGTGGTTGGGCCGGGGGTGCACAGGGCCCTGCTCCGTCCCTTCCACCTGCGCCTTCAGGGAAAATGCATCATTGATTGTAAAGTGACAGCAGGGCGAGGCGCAGCGACAGCAAGGAGGCCGCTGGCGGGGCGCTGAGCTGGAGCCGAGCCACGTCCTGCAAACCCTCGTCCTCTCCCGCGTCCCCGCCGCCCGGAGAGGTGAGGGCCGCGCGCTGCTTGGGGGACGCGCTGCTTCCGTTCCATTGTTCCCCGGTGAAATTCACGGAGGACCCGAAGGGAGGCTGCGCAGACTCCCGGGAGCTAAGCCATGAGCAGTTGTTTGGAAATACTGAAAAAGGAGCAGGCACAAGACATAGTAGGATCGTTGTTCTCATCCCCAAAGAAGCAGCGGGTTAACCCCCTCGGGGCACGTAGTCTCCACTGGTTCTTTTGTTTAAGTCGTTTAAGAACGTGTAGCTTGTTTAAACTGCAGGACCCTGTGTCCTCTCTTGCTCAAATTAAATCTCAGGTGGAAGCTTGCTACGCAGAATTCTTGGTGCAGGAGCCTGAGTGGGGACTGTCCCCAGTGTCTCCTCCACCCTCGGGGATGGCTCCCCCGGCTTCCACAGGCTTCCTGGGCACAGTCCTTGACAACTAATGGTGGAGGACGTGGAAACCCCGTCCCTCAGGACAGGATTCTTCCCTTTCCCTGTTGTGCCAGACTGTGACAACAGGGACAAGGCTCGTAAGGGCTAATATTCATCACATATTGACTATGCTTCAAGAAGAAAGTGTAAAGCATTAGTTTACATGCACTGCCTCACTACTGCTCATGGCAGGCTTCTGAGATAGCTGCCGTGATTAGTCTCCTTCTTAGCAGTAAGGAACCAAGGCAGGGAGGGATGACATAATTTGCTCAAATTCAGGCTGTTTGACTCTAGTGCCTCTCTGCAAAATGAGATCTCTACAGATAAAGGTTGTGTGATTCAGTGTGTTTCTGGGGAATGTACCACAATATTCCCCACATTTGCGATGCATATTGCAGCCTCCGGATGCTGTCCTCCAGCAGAAGCCTGTTTATGAAACCCTTTGCCTATTGACTGGTTACAGGTCGTTCTTTCCAGAAGAGCCTGCCATGATGGCGGTGTAGATTTTCATCTGGATGATGAGCAGACCATGATGTGACTCTGGGTCCCTCTCCCAGCTGCTTTCACTGTAGGATTCACTAGCCGACATGTACGCTGTCTTCCATGTCTCAGACCCCTGCCCCCTGCCCCCCTAGGAGCTCAGACGTGGAGTTGGAAGACACACTGTGCCCTTGGGACTCCCACTGTAAACAGATCAGTCTGAAGTGCCACAAAGGGACACTTCACCATTGCATCTGCTTCCCACGCAGACCTAAAACAGCATGCACATGAAACCTGGGGAGGGGAGAGGGCAGGACAGGGGTGTCCTTGGACAGATGTGGCCCAGTAACTGAAGCTCACAGATGGTCATCTTCCTATAGGGCTTCCTTTCTTCCCCTCAATCTCTGCACCATTAGCTCCTAGTAATAAACTTGGCCTGGACTTTTCCTCCCATGGACTGACGGATCTTTCAAACTTTGGAGGAACTCTCAGATAATCTAATTTTGGGCCTAAGATGAAGTCCACAAAGCTCGGTGCTGGGAAGTCTAGGCAGGTGCAGGGAAAACGCAGAAATGCTCCATGTTCTTGGGTTGTCTGAAATAAAGAAGGCTTAAGACTGGGTGGAAGTGACACCCTTTGTGACTTCTAAGGAGGGCATGTGCCCTTAATGATCCAGGCTATCCCATGGACGAGAGGATGCCCATTTGCTCTTTCTTCCATCTCCATCAACCCAGGGCCCGGGCTCCTGCCGCACCCCAGGACTGAATGATGGATTACTGGCTCTCTCATTTAACAGATGATGAATGGGAGGGACTGTGGTCTCCGGAAGAAACCCCCCTCAGATGGCCAGGGGGCACGAGTGACCAGCCCCGCAGGGAGACATCTCCTCTTATGCCAGAGCCACTGCATGAAGCCGCCATCTGAAAAGCCCTTCGGTTTTTATAACATTGCATTAAGTGTGTTTTTTTACACAGGTGCTTACAGAGTCCACTAAATACCCTCTAACAGCTTCCTTATTCCCTGACAGGGTGACAGGCCAGCCTGGTTCTGAGCTGATCTCCACACTGATTTGCTGTTCCAGCGACAACCCTGATGGGCGTGGGCGCGCAGCATTGTCAGCATTTAACCATGTCCCCTTCCATTCATCTCTCCCCAGGAGCCCAGGATGCCAGCTGCTGTCACTGCAGCACCTGCGGGCTCTTCTGCTGGCACTGCTGGAGGGCAGCCAGGTCCCAGTCTCCTGGCACTTCCAAGGGGGAGCAGTATTTCCGGGGAGGTTGTGTATGATGAGGGGAAGGGTCTCTGGATTAACCCCGTTCCCAGGGGTGGTCCCATCAGACACTGACTGTTTTTTTCTGTACAGGGCTGGGCTTTACTTAGGAAGTATTTCAGTTTAGGAGTGCATAAGAGGCCTGGTGATGAGTTAAAATACATTTCACACGATCCCGAGGACTCAGACTGGACTTCTGCTCGGCTGTAATATAGCGAGAAGGCCCGGCTGCAGCTGATGCTGGTGTGGTCCTAGCCCAGCACTGTCAGAAGAGACTTTCAGGGGGCTTCTGAGAATCCAGAATCCTGATGTCAGATGGGGATGATGTTTCTGAACATGGTGCCTTCTCCCTTCCTCCCCAACTGCAGATTTTCCCTGAAGACCCCCTGGTAACCACCCCTACCCAGTCCTCCAACCAGGGGCCTCCCTCCTGCTCTGGAGGGGTCTGTTCTACACGGTGGTTCTCTGGCGGTGCTGGTGCTCAGAGAGAAACCAAACTTCCCAGGAGAAGTGAGAAGTGCAGGCAGCTGTCTACGTGGAGCCGCAGCCTTCCTGCCTTTGAAATGAGTATCTCTTTATTATAGGAAAAAGAAACGTACATTATTTAAAGAGAAGATTGAATTGCCTTTGACTCCACCTTCCAGGGGCGTGTACTGTAAATCGTTTTGCAGAATATTTTATACTGTCTTGTTTTGAGAGGCAGAGATGGTAGATGCATAGATTGATTTAATTTGCGAGTATATAATTTGAGCGCATGCTTCATTTTAATCAACTTGTGGTCATACTTTACATGGTTTGGTAATCCTGACTTCCCCTGCATATACTGTTATCTTGTGAACATTTTTCATGATCTAAAATATTTCATAAAACATGAGGTTAAATGTCTACATAACACATTCCATTGAAAATATACAGCACAGATGTTTCACCATTCCCAAACTGCTGGATGCATAGGGAGTTTCCAATGTTTTTGGATATGATATATATGTGTACATATATTATGTATATATTATTGATAATGCTTTAACGACCATCCTTCCACAAGAATCTTTTACCGTGTCTCTGATTATCTACTGGTTAATTTCTCACAGAATGGCTGGGTCAAAGGGAATGCATAATTTCAAGGCTCTTCATACCCAAAATCAAATTATGGAAGGGCTGTGCCAAGTCCTGGGACTGCCCTCAGCATGAATGTGCCTGCTCACTTAACCCTCACCAGCCACAAGTGTCCTTATTCCAAAACATCGTCGCCCATTTGAAATAAAAGCACATCTGAGTGCCTCAGTTTGCCCGTGTTTGGTAACTGGGGAGGCTGTCTGTCCTGTAGGAGGCCTTGGCACTTGCGTTTCTCATGTGTGAATTGCTCACTCGACTCCTGCTTTAAGTGGTCTGCAAGTGCCAATGCCCTGCCTTCATGGACTGGGGCATCTGGAACTGGGAACTCTGCCTCCACCAGTGCTCAGAGCGGGGATTGGGACTACCTCGGACCCCAGGCCTGGCTGTGGGCCGGGGACGGCACACAGGGGATCCTGGCTCACCACCCCGCAGCTGGGCTACACCAGCCCTGGAAGCTGCCGGGTACCTGGTGGTGCCAGTGACTGCTCCGAGGATGTGGGCCACGGGGCTGCCCTTGGGGGGATTCATGAGCCCTCCTCCGTCAGCAGGCCCATGGCCCCAGCTGGCCCACCCGACCCTCGGACACACTTTGCTCCCTCACCGTGGCAGCAGGCAGCTGCACCGGCCCAGGGAGAGGCATTCCCTCGTCCCTGTCACTCCGGTCACTTCACCTCTGTGCTGACGCCTCTCCAACAATGGGCTTCCCACCTTTGCAGTGTGTTTTGCAGCCTTGATGTGACCCGAAGCTAAGTGGAGAATTTTTCTCCTTTCAGAGGTCTCTTCTCCATGGCTACCTGACCCACCATGCTAGGTTGGTCTCGGTGGTGATGGTCTCGGGCTGGGCCGGGCTTGGACCTGCCTCCACCTGCCGAAGACAGTGTCAGGATGGAAGGTCCAGGCTGGGTCTTCTTGGACTTAGATGACATCATCGCATGTCCTGAGAGCGGAATAATGATGTGAAAAGGATGAGCCCTTTTCTATGCCTGCAGACAACAGAGGGGTCCATTACATCCAAATGCAGGCTCACTTCAGCAGAGTAGCTGCGGCCCTAGAGACTCCACTGTTTGAGGCAGACGGTTGAAGTTCGGATCGTTAGTGGTGTAGCCTTGAAAACCAGACACATGTGTGGCTCAGATGCTGCTCCTCCATGCCAGAGCTTCCCGCCTGAAGACCCTCCGGCTACTTCGCTCACAGGGGTCAGCCAGCATGTGCACGGGGGCACCATGACCGCTGGCATGCGCATCTGCATGGCTTTAGCCACATGCTGGTTTGCAGACCTGCACCGTCTTCAAATGGATTTCTCTTGGGTGAGCACAGCTGTTTCCCTTCCACACCCCGTCAATTAGGGCTGCTCCCTATCCTCCAGAAGCCGAGTCTCCATCCTGGGCTGTCCTTGGTCCTCCCTGTGCGGAGCATCATCTGCAGGGCTCTCTGGCTCCCTTCCCTTACGTGTTGATAGAGACTGCACCTGTTCTTCTGTCGGCAGCCCTTTGGTCCAGAGCACAAATGCCCACCACCGCCCTTGACTTCTGGTCTCTCTTGGGCCTTGTGAGAACTTCCGCTAAGTTCCCAGGCCTCTCTGGACCCAGAGGCTCTGCGGGTGCCTGGCACAGGCCCACGTCCTCTTTCCTGTCTGCCCCAGCCACCCAGATGGCTGAGGACAGTGTTGCACTGGGGCTCCACTGTCAACTGACCTCTCTCCACCAGCCTGAGACACTCCTCCTCCTGCCCCTCACCAAGAATCAGGAGAAATCAGGACTTCCTGGAGCAATTTTTTCCTGACTCTTACCTGACTTACAGCTGGACCCAAGAGGCTTGACCCAAAGTTGAGAATTTGTCCCTTTTCCTCCTCAGGTGCTTTCTGACAGTGTCCCTAAGGCCAGGACAGCTTCCCTAAAGTGGCAAGCACCTCAGATGTGGGCCTTGGGCTGGGGTCACAGGTGGGGATCAGCACCAGCTGGCCACACTGAGAGGACAGATGGCCTGACAGACAGCGTGGCGTGTGGGGTTGCCGACGGAATCATGCTTCCAAGTCTGCCGTGAATATTTAGTGAGGCGCTACTTACAGAGGGCTTGGACCCTGCCAGGCATAAAGCGAAGGACACCTAAGTGCTTGATAAACACGCACAGTTCTGTAGCAGAAGCTCCTCTGTTTCTCTGCATTTCATCTGCATTTTGGAAGCCATTGCCTTATCCTCGTAGCTGTCAGTATAGATTTCTGTACACAAAGACCCAAAGCTGCAGGTTAAAACAACCTTTCCCGGCAAGTGACTGGGAAGACCCCTTAGAAATGATACCTCTGTCTAAGAGAATTTAATATCTCTGATAATCAGCTTCTTTTTTGCTCTGGTCAAGTAGCCAGGTAGTTTAAGGAGGGCCCTTCTTTTCTGAGAAATTTTTAGACTCTAGGGCACATTTTGTGTAGTGAAAGCAGCAATCAAGGTGTTTGCACCTTGTCAAGGGTCCTCCTCAGCATGAGCCGTGGCTTGGAAACCGTCCTGAAATGGCTCAGGGCATACTACGAGTGTGGGAATCTCACAGAGTAGGGCTCAGGGCTGGGGCAACTCTCAGATCTTTAGAAGAAAGTTGCAAAACACTATAAAGAGCTGAACTTCTTTGGTCTGTTTACTGTAACACCTTGGAGAGTTAATTGAAAAGGGAAGATGAAAGTTTGCTAAAAGAAACGTTTTTTGAACAAATGAACCTTAAAAATCTATAAATACATGCTTAAATTAAACTTGAGCCTTAGCTACGAGAACTTGTGACTTTTTTTGCTTTTAAAATAGGTCTTCATTTAACTTTAAAGCTATTATATCTATAAATTCAAAAATGTCCCAAACACCTGAAAATATTTCTTCAGAGTCGACACATAAAGCATAAAAATGATCCCCATCTCTGCTAGAATATGGGTTAGGGACTATTTCAGGTAATCAACTCAAAGCAACAGAAGGATTCTGAGAGTAATGGGCCATATAATGAGTCTGGTTTGCAGCGGCTGGCGCGTCCCTGCTCAGACCCTGGCTGGGAGGCGGCAGGTGTGGGGTCTTCACTGGGATGCAGGCGTGGCCCTTGGGCCTTGTTTGGAGCTGAGCTCTCCTCCACTGCTGGGGCTGCGTGGCTCTGGCAAGCCACGTTGCTTCTCTAAATCTCAGTTTTCTCTTTCCTGTAGAAATAGTAGCTACCTCCTAGAGTCACCGTGGCATCAAACAAGGAAGCCCATGCACAGTTGCGGGGCTGTTGTTGTGACATTAACTTATGTTCGCTTTCCTCCTACAGCTGACCCCACCCCAGTGGAGAGTGGGGTCGCCCATTGTCTCAGGATGGGCAGGAAAGTAGCCGGAACCCCAGACTGTGGATTCCATGGGGACGTGGCACTGTAGCTTCTTAGCAGAGGGGCCTGGAAAGCTTGGCAGAGACGCCAGCTCTGAATTGCCTGGAATGGTCTACAAGCTACAAAGACCACCTGTGCCACCTGAGGGGCCACAGGCAGGAGACAGGTGTTAGGACCAACCTGGGCGGCCGATAATGTGGCTGGATCTTGGGCGACATGAGCTACTGCTGAGGGGCAAGGGCTGAAGCCGAGACCAGCCAGGAAGAGGGCATCCCAGTGAACACAGGGATGGAGGATGGCACGAGAAGGGGGTCCCCACCCTACACATGGGCACAACACCAGGAAAGTGGGTGCTGGATGGACAGAAACTGCACCCCCATACTGCTGCATGAGGCTTGTGTACGAGTTAGGTGGAATTCTATAGTGGGAAAGGTCTATTTCTTATGCCCACATTTGTGGCCTTCAATTCACATCAGATCATGCTGGGACTTAATAATCACCCAGTCAATATCAGGTACTGCTCTTTAAATAAAATACTAAAAATTACAGGTGAAATTTACAGCGTGCCTGTCATGTGCCACACTCAGTCTGACTGTCTTATGAGAAGGGTCCTGTTCTGCAGAAAAGGAACTGGGGCACAGAAAGGACCCCTCATTGCTGGTGAGGGCTGAAGCCGAGATCCCCTACCAGGCACCCCATCCGGGGCCTTCCCGCACCTAGAGCAGCGTCTCAGCCTCACTGTGGAGTGGCCCATAGGCTGAGCACTGAGGATGCTCACAGGCACAGGACTAACTCATCCTTTTAAACTTTTTGTCAAATTCTAATAGTCTTCAGTAAAAATAGATTTGCAGATTATACAATCAGTTCTGCCAAGATGGATAGAAATACTTAGCAAGATTCAGTGAATGTTAGAAATGCGTTAAGTAGGATAAAGAAACCCTTGTCTGGGGACATTGACTCTTGCTGTGAATTCTCCTCAGTTACCCCAACAAACAGCATCAGAATTCACTGTGTATTAGACCAGTGTGGGACTGGAGGTGTAATTTTGCCCCCAGGGCACACTTGGCTGTGTCTGGAGACATTTTTGGTTGTCCCATGGGCTGTCAGATGACCGACTGGTCCCTGTGGGTGTCCCTGGGCTCCTGGCTGTCCTCTCTCTGCTGGTTCACACTCTCCCTGTTGATGGACCTGGCAGAGGCTCACAGTGAGTTGCTGGTGGGACCCTGACAGGAAGAGCAGGTGGATTGCCTGCTCATGGAGGGGCTGCAGGAGGTGCCAGTTCAGGGGCTGACACAAGCTGTTCTTTCACGTATGTCTGCAACAGGAGCCTGACCCCACTGCTGCCCTTGTGGAGTCTATGAGGACAGAGTCTGCTAGGAACTCCACTCCGCAGAACTGGGCCTGGTGAACTCCCTTAGTCTCCATGAGATCCCAGCCCATGAGTCACGTGGTGAGAGCTCCATTACAGGACCCTTGTCCAAACCACACCTTCCCTGTGGGTACTGTCTGGAAAGCTGGCGTGTGAGACACAGAGTGTGTCCCCTGAGCAGGAACGGGGCGGGACATCGAGCCAGGGGTGGGACCACCCACAGGGCTGAGAAGGAGAGTCGCAAAACCTGTGTTTGTGAAACATTCCTTGTGGGGACATCAAGTCAATGGGCTTGGGGGTTGTCACTGCAGGAGTGTTTGAGAAAGCATGTGACAGGAGCAGGCAGTATAGACCAGAGAGTCAGGCAGTATAGACAAGACAGTCAGAAAGTGTAGACCAGATGGTCAGGCAGTGAAAACTAGATGGTTAGGCAGTGTAGACTAGATGGGTAGGCAGTGTAAACCAGATGGGTAGGCAGTGTAGACCAGATGGTGAGGCAGTGCAGATCAGACTGTCAAGAAGTGTGTGGTGTATGGACAGGACCATGCAATGTAGACCAGATATCAGGAAGTGATTTGCTGAGAGATTTCTGAGGCACTTTGCTACTTGCTTTGTATAAGCTTCTCCTTGACTCACAGTAAGAACAAAGGATGGATATGACTCTTATTCCTATTTTACAGGTGGAGCAAATGGAGATGCTGAGGGGTGAGTGATACTCTGAAATCACAGCAAAATGGACAGAAAAGGAGCCTGCATGGTGTGTTTGACAAGTGAGCAAATGTCTGTGATCTCGTTCATCTATTGTCTTGTGTATAATAAGAGACGTCTGTGCCATGGGTTGGAGCTGCTCCCCTGGAGGCAGTCCCAGGGCCTTGAGGATGGATTCGGCACCACCCCCCACCTGGGCTCTGTGTCCTCAGGGTGAACTGTGGCTGCTGCCTACATGCCATTAACTCACCATTCCACCAGCATTGCCAGGGCCCGGTGCACCTCGCACAGTGGTGACCTGTAACCGACTGCATGCATTAGTGCCAGTGTCGTGTGCCAGTGGGGTGCAGAGGGAGTTTGTGCTGGAAGCCCAGAGGCCAAGTGCACACAGAATGGGTGGGTGGGGAGTGGCCTTGCCCTTCTTTGTGGATAAAATGCTTAGACTTTCTAAAGGATAAAGTATTTGAAGTATGTTTAAAAACCACGGGAAGGTCACTCCGTGCACTCAGGTGTTGGGTAAGATGGAGCGTGGAGCAGGAGGGCTCCTGTGTGGGAGGCCACGGCCAGCCGAGCAGCTCGTTTTGGCCCCGGAGCCTCTTGAGCCAGCTCCTCACCTTGGGACTGTGCCTCCATCTGACAGGGAGGGACAACTCCGTAAACTGAAGAATGTTGTACGACATTTAGGATTATGGTCTGCGTAATTATGGTGTTTTGTTAAGTTGTTCACAAGAATCAAGCAGATCAGTCCTGGTGCAGGGGAGCATCATGTTAGAATTTCAAGTCAGCTGTGAGCATCCCTGCAGCCCCGAGAAAACACTCCAGGCCCAGGCTCAGGGCTTGGGTTTTAACATTTTCAAGGGCCTGCTCCTCGACTTTGCTCCTGCCACAGTTTCAGCTCTAGCTTGCTCCCTCAATGGCCCCAGCCAGGATAGGACCCCCTTATGACAGGGGGCCCTGGCTAGAGACAGACAAGGCATCAGCTGCTCTAAACTCTGATTGCCACCTATTTAGGGATTTCTTCAAGGTATCCACAAAACAATCGAAATAGCACCAGAATGGAAAAGAAAAGTCTGTGATACAAAACAGTTGTCTGAAGTCTCCAGTACCCTGAGTAAATTTCTTCTGTAATCAGGTTTCACACAGAACTCTAGACTGTAAACCCCACATCTGGCCAGAGTAATTGAACAACGGTACGACTAGCCCAAATCATTCCCTGCCAGTGCCCCAGCTAGTTTCATGTTGAACAACCCTGATACAATAGTGATTCTTAAGCATAATGAGCTTCCTAATTTCTACAAATATATCAAGTCGTCTAAAGTTTCTGAAGGACACTCTGGAAAAAAAAATATGTCTCAATTTTTGTTAATTTACTTGGAAACTTTTCCTTCTCTGTTGCATGTATTTCTCATGATGAACCAGCTAAGTACGTCCTATGCCCTTTTTATATGTTAACTGCTTAGCTGCAGAAGGAAAGGACCCACCTGAACACTGGATCTTGGTCAAATAGTGGGGCTAAGAAAACGAACATTTAGACAAGGTTTGTTTTCAGAAAGATAAGACAAAAGCAAGGGTTTATATATATATACAAAAATGTAAGGGGTTGGTTATTAACCATTTTACCTTTTGGTATCTAGGAGTCTACTCCCAATTTAGTATATAATTTAAATTTAGAATTTAGTGTATTGACGGTGGAATTTCACTATCATACACTTTATAAACAAATATCAAATGGGAATCAGTGTAAGAGTTTCTCTTGGCTCTCACCCAAGTAGACTGAATTATAGGAAAATCAGGAGCAACTTCTAGAGGGCATGGCCTCAGCAGACGTGGTAGAACAGGTGTAGTGGGTCTGGGAGGTTGGTGTCAGCTCTGTAGCGAGCTTGGGTGATCTGGAGTGTTTGCTGGCACAATGGTTTATTAATGTGTCATTGTGTCTATAAGCAGTTCTTGTTACATGACTGAATGAATCACATTGTCCAAGGTTATTGCTCAGATAACCTACCGGAAATGGTAGCTTTCCTCTTTCCTCACGTGAATCTAAGTGTTAACTAAGTGCTTGTTAGCTTTTCACATTACATTGGAGGGACTCATTAGCTTTTACATCTCTGGGCATGTGCTTTAAGAGTCTTTAGATTAAAGATGGATCAAAGTGATTCAGTTCTGTAAGTTTTGGACTAGAAATCAGGGTCTCTCTGGACATCATCCAAGTGTAAAATGTAGCACAAATTGCCTTTAAAAATTAATAATTCACTAAACCTATGGGCTAAGCCCAGTCTGGCTTGAGAAGATAAGTAGAATAAATATTGTAAAGTCAATTTTTAATAATCTGTGGCATAAAATTTAAGCACAAGAGAAAACATTCAGCAATTAGGCAGGAGCATGTGGTGCATGATGAAATGTGAATAATATTTAAAAGCCCGATACCTTCCTGCTAGCAGGAAACACCACTTAACGTTCTGTCTAGCACACAGCACACGGCTCGTGCCGTTTCTTTGTTTAATGAGCTCCTGCCCTGTGATTTTCATGTCTGAGCAGTTACTTTTGTATGTGCTTTTACGTCGACAGTTGTGTGTAAGGCTGACAAGTGGTAGCAAAGACAGATATTTGATGGGGACCGTCAGACCAGCACAGTCGTGGAAAATAACATCATTAGATCCTTCACTAGGCTGGTAACCAGTGGTCGGGTGTATTTATCTAATTATCGAGACGGCACACTTACATCTGAGGGGATTTTATTATAAGTGGTTTATAAAATTTAGAGTTGAGACTGATCTTCAGTCTCTGTATACCAAGTAGAAGCTGGCATCTGGGCTACAGTTTTTCACGATGAAGAATAAAATCCCTGATGGATGGTGGCAGGTCCTCATCTACCAGAAAGAGGAATCAGAATAAAAGGCAGAGGAAGCGAAATAACCTGACTGGAAGACAGAGAGCAAGTGCAGCGCTCTCAGAGCCTGAGCGGCAGCCTGCAGCCAGGGTCACCGCTCTGCACCCAAGTAAGGCCGTGGCAAGGGAGGAGGATTCTGGAGTCAGTTAACAGCTGCCGGGGCCAGTGGCAAATTAGAACGCAGCCTTAAAAGAACAGTGTTAAAGTCTGTGTTGACCTGTGACGTATTTTCCAAATAAATTAGCACTACGCATTCACCCCTAGTGAATCTGCAGGTGGGGAAGAGATGGGTGATTCCAGAGGAAAATGAGAAATTCCGGTCAGCTCTGAGTTGCTCAGGGGCCTTCTCTGCTGGCATGGGTACTGCGCCTCTGTTGTTCTCCATCCACCTCGCAAGCAGCGAGCAGAAACCACTCACTTCTAGTAGGAGCTCGGGCTCCCCTACCCTGCACCTCCAAGCAAAGCGCTGGTGTGAGTCACGGCCTAGGTGACAGCCAAGGTCGCCAGGATGGTAGGTACTGGGTGGAGAAGGGGCAGGACGTGGACAGGCTCCTTGGACCTGCTGTGACATAGTCTAGCCACGAGGAGCCCTGTGTAGTCACGAGCAGTGCCGCCAGCTGCCCGTGCACGCTGCTGTGCTGGTCTCCCCTTCAGGTTTGCAGGAGATGCCAGTTTCCAGGCCAGGCAGCTGGTCAAGTTTTGGAGACCTTCACTCTGGCCACACTCAGGTGAAATAAAGGATCTTGAGGGTGGTAGGTTGTAGTTCCAGGGTCACTCCGTGCGACATCACCAAAGCTGCTACATCTCTCTGGGCGATGACTGGACTAATTTAAAGAGCCATGGGTGTTTGGGGGTCACAGAGGGCCTTAAGCTTACTCTTCTCCAGGGTCTCTCATTACAGAATTTTATGTGTTTGTTGAACAAATATTTATTGACACCTACGATGGGCCAGCCACTATTCTAGGCCCTGGGGGCAAAGCAGTGAACTAAACAGACAAAAATCCCACCTCTGTGAACTGACACGCCAGGGCATGGAGCATGTTATATGCTAACATGTGTGATTCCTAGATGGGTCTGCATGATGTCGGGGAACACTGGAGTTACAAGAGCCCGTGGCTGCTACTCGGCCTTGACTGTTTTCCTGGTCCTTTCCACTGTGAGGCCCACCCCACTGCACCTAAAGTGACACCCAGGCCACGGATCTAATGACGGGAGGCAGAGGGGTGGGGCAGTGGTCACTGTCTAGTCCTAAATCCAGCTGGCCCGCTCGCAGAAGGCCCAGACTGAAACGCAAGGAGTCACACGCATTTTGCACAATCATACTTCTTCCTTGATCTGCCATGCAGGTCTGCCAAGGACACGCTGAGACTTGCATCCGTTGAATGTGCTGTTTTCCTCAGAGGATATTTGAGAAGATTACAGCAGGAAAGGAGGCCCAGGCATCGTGCTCTGATGGTAGAGTGTTGGGCGGGAAGCACTGGAGTCTGAAGCTGCTCTGAGCCAGGGAACCCACACTCATAGAGCCCAGTTGTGGGCCAGCGTCCTCCACCAAAGCCCCAGACCTGCCCATGGAAACAGAGACCTGCCCATGGAAAGGTAGACTGTTGCACTTTTCATGTGGCTTCAGGAGTAAGAGGAGTCGAGGGCTGTCCCCTCACACCAGTGGGAGTCTGTGTGAGGGCTGTGGGTCCCACTCTCGTGGTGTTTACTGATAGCACTAAGGCTTCGCGTGCTGGCGGGGTGCTTACGAGTGACTTTGCATACCTCTGGGGAGTTCCACTACCGGGTGGTCTAACTCCCCGGATTTTATCTTAGGAGAGTTTAAGATGCAGCAGTGAGGATGGCCTCTTGATGTGCTTGTTAGTGCACGCGTAAACTCGGCGCTTCGCATGTCATGATAGTGCATCGGGAGACAGCAAAAAAAAAAAAAAAAAAAAAAGACAGAGAGATAAATAAAAAATAAAAGGCACAGATGGGGCACGGACAGTTTCTCATTGCCTGTTCCATATGACAGAACTCAGCACATCTGGTCTGCCATGGAAAGCATCTTTGCACTAATTTGTTTGTCAGTATCCATCGAGAAGACGATCTGTCATCCTGTCGTAGTTTGGTCGCCCTGAGATGTCTGAAGACAAGGCTAGCCACAAATTGGAACTGGGGCCACCGGGGAGTGAGTGGTGGAAACCACCAGCTGTTCTAAGTGACATCAACCGCGATTTGTTTTTAAGCTGAAATTTCAACCTCAGCTTGCAAAGGCATTTAGTTAGCAGCTGCATGAGGAAAGCTAATCACTGTAACAGGAGAGTGAGTCTATTCCTCCTCATGCCTGGTGCGTGTGTGTGTGTGCGCACACACGTGCATGTGTCCAACCCTTATTACTGGCTAGAAAAAACACAGAATGGGGTGGTCAACATTCAAAGAGCCTGGGACCTGTCTTGCTCCTTGGTATTTTAAGGGTTTCTGGACAAAGAAAACATGGCATTTTTCTGTCATTTGTCTTGTTTCTTGCAGAAACAAGAATTGAGACTTCACTGTGCTGCTTCATTTGATTTCCTGATGGTCTGATCTGGTTGTGGCTTCCCTGCCCCACATACCACCTGTTTCTAAGAGCGCATTATGCTGGATGGCATTCCTTTATTTAGGTGTTTGTCTCCCTGAATAAATTTTAATCTTCCCAGAGAATAGAGATACCGCTTGTCCTAGAACACGATAGATGCTCAACAAATGTGATTTGGATTGATCAGTTCAAATGTGTATCTTTCAAGGAATACATGAAGTGTCTAATGTTTTACATTAATGTGCCATCCACTGTTCTGGGATTCCTCTGCACATCCCTGTCCATTTGTCATCCGCTGTGTGGGAAGCGCTGGGCCTGCTTTCCTTAGCTGTCTTAGAGAATGGTCGGGATCTGACGAGGGTAGCCTCCCTCTGCTAGAGACTTTCCAGGGTTCAGGCAGATGCTGGCCAGTGACAGCCAGCTTTGCTCCCAACCTGGCACCCTGCGATCCCTGTCTTTCTCTGAACTTCTCCTGTTGTCAGAGGTTAGTTTGTTATCTGAGTGGCAGGATGGAGCTGGACATATTTTGATCTCCATGAAGACATCATGGGCATGAAGCATCCTTGCTGGGATAGATTAGATGTACTGACTCCTGCCAAAAGCCATAGCCTCCGATGGTGACTCAGTTGTCTGAGGAGGATTCACAAGTCAGGAGGATGGAGAGCGAGTCCATGTGGAGCATGAGGGCGAGGGTTAATTCCATGGGCTGTGTTACTCAGAAATGCAGGAACGTGCTCGCCAGGGCTGGTATGATTCCCTTCCTCTACTCAGGCATGTCATCTTAAGTAGGGCTGCATCTGTCAGAAGGTTGTGTTTACACTTTGTATTTGGTCTAAAGGACAAGACAAAACTAACAGAGACCAGGAGTCAGGATCTGAAGTGTAAGAGAGCCCATAGTATGAAAGACGTGGCATTTTGGGCTACTTGGTCAGCGGTACGAAGGTGAGCCACGTGGCAGAGGGATGCCCGCCGTGGGACAGCACATCTCTGTCATGCAGCTGCACTCGGAAGGGCTGCATGATCCTCTGCAATGTGCCATCCTGTCACCTTCACGGTAGAGAGACAGAGCAAGGAGGCACTACCTTACCACTGGGTACCGACCGTTCACTGTCCTTTCTCCTCTTTTGCCTTGTTCTGCATGGTTGTGCTGCTGTGGACAGAAGACGCCTCCTGCATGGTGGTCTGCAGAAGCAACGGAGGTGGGGAGCACAGACCGTCCTCCAGGCTGTGGTCAGGGCAGAGGGAGAGCCCTCCTCAGCCCCAGAGTTCCGCAGACTTGTCTTGCTCCGACAAAGCCTGGTGCAGGGGTGCAGGACAAGAGCACGGCCCAGGGAGGAGGGCAGTGTGGGTATCGTCCAATAAAGTGGGGAACGTGAAGCGGATGGAGCCAGGTCCTGGGACTGGGGTGGTGAGCCAGATCGTGGAGCCGGGCAGGCGGCTGCCGCCAAGGAACTGGGCAGGGGTGGCCGAGGATGGAGTCTGGCCCCGATGAAGCCTCGAGTGTCCAGACAGCCCGTTCCTGTTCAGCTCTGGCCGCCGCACTTCCACCATTGTGTCCCTTTTCCACCCGATTCTCCACCAAGCTGGGGGCAGACTCCTTAAGAGGCGGTTTTGTATTGAGCAGGATGCAGAGGTGACCAGCACCGTAACACAGGCAGGAAAGAGCCAGAGGACTGTCCTTGAGACATGTGGCTCCTCAAACCCTGCCTGTCGAGGAGAGCCTCAGAGTCACGTAACTGGCCTTTCCTGTTGGCCGGCCTCTGCGCTCTGGTCCCTGTGGTCAGGCCGGGTACGCCAGTCTCCAGCATCCTGAGCTGCCTTCCCCAGCCTCCCATTCGTACTGGGAACCTCCACACATCAGCCCTGGACAACGGCTTACAGTCAACGCAGTATGTTCTCAGACCCTCCTAACAATCCCGTGAGAAAGGCATGCTATACCCATTTCACAGATGAGGAAACTGAGGCCTGGGAGTCCCGTGGATGAGTGGTAGTGACAGGAAACCCCATGCTGCCCGAGTCCAGAGCCTGCCGTCCCTGCACTCTGTGTCACAGGCATGACCCTGCCTCTCATGTTCTATTGCAAGGGTGCTCTACATCCTGCCCAAAGGCTCTTCTAGAAGTGAGGTTCTCTCCCAGGGGTAGAGTCCCACCTCTGCATTGCTCCTATGATCTGGCATTTGGCATTTGTGGGGGGCTGGGTCTCCCTGCCTGGTGTCAGCTGGGGCTGCTGTGGGCAGAGGAGTGTGCTTTGCTGGTGTTGGGGCAGATTTGCTCAGGCCTCCCTTTCTCACATGGTTTATGTGCCTTGCCCTGCTGTGTCCTTTCTCTGGGTGTCCAGCCCAAGTTGGTCATGGTAAAATTGCCTCCAGCTTGGTCACTCTCTATGTAACTTACTTGCCATTTGTGCTTTAATTCATCTTCATCAATTCAGCAGACATTTAGAGTTCTCTTCACCAGGCCCCGTGCACAGAGGTGAACAGTCGTGCTCCTTGCCAGGGTGGGTGGCCATGTCTGCTGTTTGAGATGGTTTCCCTAACTTGTCACCAAGAGTGTTAAAATTCAGGTAACTCACACATAGACTCACACAAACAGGCCTGACTGATTTCTGATAAAGGTGAAAATGGCATTTTTCAATGTGACACTGAAACTGCAATTCATAAAGTAAAAACCAACAAATTATCCAAATTAAAAACATTTGTTCTGCAATAGACCCTGTTAAGAGGGTAAGATGCGCTAAAGATTAGGAGAAAATATTTGCCAACCACTTATCTGACAAAGGATTAGCACCTAAGAGATGAAAAGAACTCTTAAAACAATAGTAAGAAAATGGACAATCCAATTAGAAATGGGCAGAAGGTAAGAAAAGACTGTCCACTGCGGATGCTGCACGGACGGCACGTACCCACATGGAGAGCTGCTCCACAGCAATCATTAGAGGAAATGCAGATAAACCACAGGGCGGTATCATCATACACATAGCCAAATACCTAAAGTCGAAAGTAGTGACCACACAAATGCTGGCGAAGATGCAGAGAAACCGGGTCACTCATACATTGCTGTGGGAATGTAAAATGCTACACCACTCCTGGGAATAGTTTGGCAGTTTTTTATAAAACTAAGCATGCAACTAACATAGGATGCAGAAATTGCATTCTTGGAAATTTCTGTTTGCACAAAAACCTGTACATGGATGTTCATAGCAGCTTTATTTCTCATAGCCCCAAACTGGACTCAGCCCAGCTGTTGTCAGTGGGTGAATGGTTAAAAAAAACTGTGGTTCACACACACCATGGATCATGACTCAGCAATAAACAGGAATGATCTACTGATATACAGAGTGACTTAGATAATTCTCCAGGGATTATGCTGAATGAAAAAAGCCAGTCCAAAATGTTACATATTTTATGATTCCTTTTATATAACATTTTTGAAATGACTAAATTATAGAAATGGAGAACAGATTACTGACTGTCAGGGGTTAGAGATTGGGTTTGTGAGTGGGAGGAAGGTGGATGTGGTTTTAAAAAGACGACATGAGGGGTCCTTTGATGGAATGTTCTGTATCCTGAAGGTGGATACACAGCCTACACCTGTGGTCAAGTTACATGGACCTGAACACATGTGCACAATGCACACACACACAGATGAGTACAATTAACAAGCAAAGCTAGGAAACTGAGTAAGATGGATGAATTAGATCATGTGTACGTCCTGGCTGTGATACGGTACTGAAGAGGAAGGGTACATGGAATCACCCCGTGATATGATTTACAATGGCATGTGCATCTATAATGATCTTAAATGTCTAATTAAAAATTTTATTTAAATACTTATAGGGTTATGTGGATTTTATATTTGCACAAATTTCATAATCGAAACGATGCATTAAATCATGATCATGAGTGGCAGTGGTGCTTCTGGTGTGGTTTTAGCTCATGAAATCTCATTCACCTACATTCCATAGAACAAAACACTCATCCTCCAAAAACATTTCCATCAGCCCACACGCAACATATACAGAAACTTCGGGTCTGAGCCTTTGGTATGCAGATAGAAGTTCTGGCTCTCAATGAAATGATTCTGTAAAGAGAGTATGGTGGGATATGAGTTTATAGGCTAGGTCCACCCCACACAGAGCCACACATGTGAGTGAGCACAGGGCAGAGGTCTCTGCTCAGTTCCCACAGGGCAGCTGCAGCCACCTCTGTAGCCTTCAGGCCTGGCATGGTCATTTATTCAGCTGCTTAGATGCTGCTACCGTGTTCGTTCAAATAAAGTTGCACTAGATGTGAGTTCTGTAAGGCTGGTCTGCACTGTGCTTACACAGGTGGTCACTTTGAATATCTGATTTGGGGGATCCTGCTAAAGGTGAGGGAAAATCTTTCTTTTCCTTATCTCACTGCCTTTCTCTATAAGTGCTGATTTTATGTTACTTTCCCTCCTCTCCAACTCCTCTTCTTTATTTCTTTCTCTTAAAGAATGGCTAGAGGAAGTTCCCTAAATAGATGTGATGGTAACAGAAGAGCGCAGGGGCTTCCAAAAGGAAAGAACACTGAAATGACTAAGGACAGGACTAAGTACAACAGACCTTCTTCTCATGCAGTGCTGATGTATGTGGAGGACACGTGAGACAGTCACATGTAAACAGTGTGGAGGGTAAAGGGGTCTCAGCAGAGGTAAAGTTCTATACTTCTGCAGACCGAGGTGCTGTACATACATACATTGTAACACTCAGAGCAACCAGGTAAAGTTCTACATTTCAGCAGACTGTGGTGTGGTACATATGTACATTGTAACACTCAGAGCAACTGCTAAGAAAGCTGTACACAGCAATGTTCTAAAAATACTATGAACAGATCAAGATCAAATCCTTAGAAATGTGTAAATAACCCACAGGAATGTTAAAAAAAAAGAAAAAAAAAAAGGTAGAACAAGAGACAGAGGAAACAAAACAGAAACAAATAATAAAATGGCAGACTTAAGCCCTAGCATACCAATAATTACTTTAAGTGTAAACAGTCTAAAACTCCAATTAAGAGATGGAGATTGTTAGAGTGAATTTAAAAAAAAACCATGAAAACATGATCCAACAGTATACTGTCTACAAGAAACTCACTTCAATTACAGTGATATAAGTAGGTTAAAAGTAAAAGGATGGGAAAAGATATACCATGTGAATATTGATTTTAAAAAGTCAGAGTGTGTATATTAATATCAGATAAAGTAGACTTGTCACCAAAGAAAATTAGTGGAGATGAAGAGGGAAATTACGTATTAATAAAAGGATCAGTCCACTGGGAAGACATAACTATCTTAAATGTGTTTTTGCCAAACAACAAAGCATCAAAATACATGAAACATTTACAGGCCTGAAATAAGAAACAGGCAAATCCACAGTTACCACTGGGGGTTTCTATGCTGTCCACCAGTAGGATCCAACTGATGTTTACAGAATTTATTTCACCCAACCACACAGAATACACATATTTTTCAAGTGCCCATAGAAAATTCACCTATATAGACCATATATTGGACTATTAAACAAATCTCAACACATTTAAAATAATTAAAATCATGCAGAGTGTGTTCTCTGACCAGAATAAAATTAAAATAGAAATCAATAGACCATAAGAAAGTCTTCAAACACTTGGAAATTAAATAACAGACTTATAAATAGTCCATACACTAGAGAGGAATCCTCAAAGGAAACATAAATGCACTGAACTGAGTGAAAATGGAAACACAGCCTCTCAAAATACATGGGATACAGCTAAAGCCATTCTGAGAGGGACATTTATAGCACATCCAGCACTTGCACATGCACAGAATTGCTGTTGAATGCTTACAATAGAAATGAAGAAAGGTCTCAAATAAAAAATCCAAGTTCCTATCTTAAAAAACTAGAAAAAAGAGAAAAATAAACCCAAAGCAAGCAGAAGAGATGAAACAATGAAGATAAGAGGAGAAATCAATAAAACTGAAAACAGGAGCACAGAAAATCAATGAAACAAAACTCATTCTTCAAAAAAAGTCTGTAAAACTGAAAAACATCTTGCAAAACTAAGAAAAACTGAAAGAGAGTAAGGGCAAATTACCAGTGTCGGGAAGGAACCTGAGGCTCCTCTGCAGAAACTCGCAGTTGTTAAAACAATAAGAAGATACTGTGAGTAACTTTAGGTCATAAATTCAGCACTTTGAGAAATGGTTTCTAGAAAAACACAAACTACAAAAACTCAACCGAGATAGAATAGACGACCTAAATAGTTCTATAGCCATTAAAGAAAATGAATTTGTAATTAAAAATCTCCCCCCTTCAAAGAAATATTTACCCCTCCAATACCTCAGATTAGGTCGGACACCCCTACTGCAGCTTCTGCTCTTTTTCTTCACAATTATTTCATTAAAGTTTCTCTCTCACAGTCCTGTATATTCCATGACTACGTTACTTTTTCACTGTTACTGTGTCTCCAGCAGAAAGCCTCATGGAAAATGCAGATACTAATTGAATGAATGAACGAGTGGTGTCTTTGGATGATAAAAACACAGCTGTTAGATTAGCTTATCTAAATTATGATGTATCCAGAAATTGCTCTAGGATATCAAATTTGAATTTGTGTAGCTCGGGAATATCTTCGTCAACAAATGTTAGAGGCAATCAGGCACTCTAGCTGGCTAGAGCAAAAGTACACAGAGGTAAGAATGAAGCATGTGCCCTTACTCTAAATTTTTACAAAATATAAAGTTTGCCTTGGTCTTTCTTTTTTTGTTACAATGTCTTAAATTTATACTTTTGCAAAGAGTATTTTTTATTAGGGCATTTTAATCTAGGATGCTCGTTCACTTTTCCAAATGAGAAGACCCAAGTCGTGGAGTTCTGAATCTCTCTAATAAATGTTGCAATTACTATTATTTCCTTTGTCCAGCAGCACAATCTTGCTGTCTGGCTTGTGGTACAGATTTAAGAAACACTTATTCAAAGAATCAAAGAAAAGGTCCCGAGTTTCCATTTTCTCCTTTGCTTTATTTTGTTATTGATTATTGTCCTTAAAGAAAGGTCATCTTAGGGCAGGGAAGTCTGGGGACAACCATGCATCCCCCGGGGGTGAGGATGGGTCTCTCTGCTCTGCTGTAACCCAGAATCTGGCACAGCAATGGGCTCCCCATAAAAATTCTCTTGAACAAATGGATAAACGGTTGAGCGAGCCGTTCATTTTAAAGGAGATCTTACGTGAAGATGAACCGGGTCGGTATACATTCCTACAAAGAAAAACAAACACAGAAACCCCCAAACCCTCTGCTTTCTAAAAATACATTTCTTTATTTTCCATCTGGTCTGGAAAGAAATCAAGTTGGCATTTTAACTCTGATGTAAGCTTTTCATGTGGTAATGATCATAAAGAGGAAATAAAATTGAGAGAGAGACAGAAGAAGTCCTGCATGAGAAAGGTGAGCGTCAAGAGAGAACCAACAAGGAAACCGTGATCACAGCCTTCTCCAGACCGCTGAGGTTTGCGTTAAGTTAGGATTGACACATGGCGTGTGCCCCCAGTATGTTTTGCGAGGATGGCAATGCTGGGTGGACACCTCAGTTTGCTCTGTGATTGATTTTTAAAGTGATTGGAGGGGAGGAAAAGAGACGGAAGCTAGTGATTGCGGCTGGAGAATGGATCAGCACGTGTGGATAAGCCACTCTGTTCAGCATATTCCTCATCACGACTTGGTGGAGATAACTATTCCTGTTCTACAGATGTGGAAACCGAGGAAGCGAGATTGTCATTTGACCAAGTTATTGATAGATAACTGGTAGGGGGCGGGGATTCTAACCCCACTCTGTCTAGCCCTGAACCCCCACCTCTTCCCTCCCCAGGACCTGTCTCCCACCAATCATGAGCTGGGGTTAGTGCTGCCGCCAGTCACACTGAGAGGAGACATTTCTGGGAGAAGAATACAGAAAGTAACCCACTTACATTCATCAACTATTAATTTTCTAGAATTTTACAAAATGGAGAATCATTGTGAAGGAAACCTACAATTTCCTAACAGCTATATTTTTTTATTCCTTTTGGAATTAGTCCAGATCCCTTTTTTGTTTTCATGAAACTCTTTACTGATCTTTAGAGCTCACACTTATTTCTTGTGCACAAAGCTGGTAACGTCTGCATTTAAAAAGCAATTGTACTTAGCTTTTCATTCAAAAGTTACTCTGATATTCCAAAATAATATGTGACAGTAGAAGGACTGCAATTGGGTTATCCTTTATATAATACTTTGTAGCATTGTAAACACCTTTAAAATAATAAAAAGGATTTACATCATGAACAATCAATTTTTTTTTCTAAATATTGCTACCTTTTAAAGCTTTTAGGAAATCGAACGTTAAAAGAAGTTAATGCACATAGATACGGCTAAATTTCCCTTGGGGAAAGAAGCTACCTTTGCTGCCATTTCAAGTTGTACGTTTTTGCTTTAAATGAGTGATTTCATTTAAATAAAAAGGTCTCATTTTCTGTGATGGAAATTCAGCTGCTTCGTGTAACCCTGAAGCATCTTGATTTATTGCTGACTATATCCTCTTTCAAGGAGAATATTCTTCCCACAGGCATTACGCAGGAATCCTTATATTTCTTACTCTTTTGGTGTTTTCTATTAATCTCACTGTATCTGTGTTCATGCTATTTGAATAAAAAATTAGAAAAGTGTAGTAGTTACATATTTGGATAAATACAATTTCAAGAATCAATACATTCTGTTCACCTGAATGAGCCTCTCTAGTGTATGCCATTAGCTGTGTTAAGGGACTATTAGAAATTTAAGAAGCATTTTCAATAGGTAAAAGAAGAATATTGGAAAAGTTATTTTTCAATACTCTACAGAAAATGTGTCAAGTTTGTTCAAATAAATTTGAGAAATTGTTTTTGTAAAATATGTAAATAGAAAAAAACCAATGTTTTCTATGAATTTGTCTTCCAGAAATAATTTGGTAAATACACACATGCACACACACACACACACACACACACACATATATAGCTAACTTTATGTGTGTATGTATATATATATATGTGTCCGTGTGTATTTTTGGACTACCTTCATATATGTGTGAGGTACACACACACACACACACACACACATATACACATGCATACACACATATATGAGGGTACTCCAAAAATTTCATGGAAAGATTTGTATTATCTTTCAATTCTATTTTTCCACGAACTTTTTTGAAGTACCCTCGTATGTGTGCACAATACATACATGTGTATAGATGTATGTAAAGTTAGTTAGTTGTATTTTGTATATATAACTTTGGTTTATACATGAGTATAGTTACAGTTTATATGTATATACAGTATGTATCTACAGAGTTACAGTTCGTATAGGTTTATATACACTTCTGATATATATACTGTACATTAGAAGCCACTCCAGCCAGGACATTTACAGACAGACACACAGCCGCTGGCTTATAAGCAACCAAAGCCCAGCAGTGTTACTTGCACAGCGATTGCGTGCCCTGTGCTGTGCTGATCTGAAAGTCCAGGTGGTGCATCTCCTGCCTTTGAGAAAGTTGAACTGCGAGCGATGACTCACCTGAGCTAATTGGAAAATTATCAATGGGAAGAAGTCTGTGAACAAGGGAGCAATTTGACTGCACCGAGTCCTGGAGAGAAGCCTAGTGGTATGAAGGGTGTGTTGGTAGGCCTTGGCAGGGGGTAGGATTTGGCCGATGGTTGCTGGTCCTGTAGGCAAGCCAGTATTTCAGGCGGAAGTGGCAATAGGAACAAAGACTTGGATGTAAAAATCAACAGGGAATGAGTAGGGAGCAGTGAAAAGATTAAAATGGACCAAACAGAGGACATGTGTCACAGTTTGAAAAGGAAAGAGCTGACATAATACTATTTAGGTATTCTAAGCATGTTTGCCATATTTATTCTCCTTAAAGTGAGGTTCTCGGCCTGAGATCTCATTGCTGCACACACAGAGCTCAGCAGGGAGCTCAGCATTCCCGCCGTGCTCCTGCCGTGCTCTCTACCCTCACAGTGCCTCTTGCTCCCTCCTCTCTGAGTTGGGCAGAATGGGGTCGTGCCAGGGTCACAAGCCTCAGCCCCAGTGGAACATCAACTCTGGACTTTGGGCACAGAATGTTTTCACAGTTTTCAGTGGACTAAGGCAGGTCACTCACTTTTCTGTTCCTCTAGTCCCCTTTGTGTGTTTACAACACCGACAAGCATCTGAGTTTGCAGCCACCTGGGACCTGAGCAGAACCTGGGCTGTGGAGAGAGACAGACTGACTGCAGACTGAATTGGCCACTTATTAGCTAAATGACCTCAGGTCAGTCATTCTGCTCCTCATGGTGTTAATTATATCTAATACTCTATCTCATATATTTAATATTCCACAACTTTTCCCCCAATGCTTGATTTATTTCCAGTACTCTTTCTCTCTTCCTCTTTTTTTTTTTTTTTGGCTTCATCTTTAAAATATGTAGCACCTAGCTTCACAGATTGCTTTTTGGAGCTATAGCTTGGAAACATTTTCCCAAATTGTGGCACAATTTCACTGCCATTATGATTAATGACACTGGCTATAGATTTTATTTTCGATTTTAATTCTTAGTTTTTCCACAGCCTAATTCATTTGTAGCCTGTCCTAGAGGTGGCTCTGTATGGGTTTCCTAAAAAATGTCTAATGTCTGATGTCAATCAGTCAAGACCATGCAGCACTGTGGAAGTTAAGCCATGACCCAGATATTAATTGTAAAACACTCCCTAATGTATTTTCCAGAGTTCAACAGAAGAAATGAATGAGATACCTGCAAATAAGACTCTGTTTTAAATCAAGAAAGGAAGTCCTCAGGAGAATATGAGCTACAAGGACTCAGGTGAGTTCCACAGAGTTTCATGTGCTTCAGCTGAGCTGCTGAAAGATCTCACAGTGAAACACGTGCACACAGCTCACCCCAGCCTTTGCCAGACCTGGAAGAATGAATAGCCTGCAATCTGCAGAGATACTTTGTGATTACACTTTTTGTTAGGTTCAATGGCAATGAGTTTTTCAGCCCTCTTGGTGGTGTTAGCTGAGTGAAGTGACTTCCTTTAGTATCACTGTCAGGTTGCTTCTGGTTAGTAGATGCCTAGTTTCATTTGCTACTGGCTGGTTAATAATTCTGCCCCTAGAATTGCCTCTTACTGTTTAGCTAGAGAAGAATATATTGGATTATCTTGTGGGAAAATAATGGGAAAAGAATATTTGTAGCAAAATCTTTTTCCTCCAACAAGATAAGTTGTCTTAAAAAAAAATGTTTTCTGGGAAAACAATGTTCGTGTTGGCTGTTTTCACTTTTTACTTCACGTGCGTGGCTGTTAACACACACTTTCCAGCATCTGAAAAAAAAAGAAGCACTTGTGTGTAATCTTTCAGCATAAAGAGGCAACAGCTCAGAGAAAAGTTGGTGCAGAAAATTCAGTATTTTCATGTGGTTCTTGTTTTTGGAGGACACTTTTAATAAATAATAATAATAGTAGCTAAAAGTATTTTCCTAATCTCTTTACACATATTGTTTCATTGAACTCTCACATTCAACCTTTCCTATTAAGTAGGTATGACTTTTCACGTGCAAGATCGCACATGAGTTAGAATCAGTCATTTTTATTTATTCCCATGACATATTAAGTTATGCCTTTTGTTTCCTGTGACAACCTAGGAAGGTTGTAATAATGAAAAGGGATTTTAACATTTGTTGAAATGTTGATGTATCTAATGCTAAGTAATTTATACAGATGGTCTCCTTTAATTTTCAAACCTGATGTTGATAACGATATTATTGTCTGTACTTCGCATTGACGAAGGGTTTAAGCTTAGAGAAATTAAGTAACTTGTGTTAATTCTGTTATTTCAAATGCTCTTCTTATTCTGTGAAAATCTAAAATACTCATTTGATTTTATGTTGCAAGTCAATTCATAAGTAAATGGTGTGGATATTCAACATAGTGGACCAAATTAACATTGAAAAAAACCCCCAGAACTTAAATGATTTTCACATAGATTTTTAACCTATGCATGCCTAACATTCTTGAAATAGGATCTTTCTATAACTTGCTCATAACTATAAAGTTAAATACCCCATGAGAGTATATTAAACTAATGAAACTTAAATCATATAATTGTATGAGATCTGGATTATTCACATTTTCTGGAATAGCTTTTTTCCTTATCATCCTGACCTAATAAGTACTCTCCCTTTTCGCCAGGTGGCTTCTTGAGGAGACCAGAACAGAGTTATAACTTCTCTCTGGGGTAGGCAAGACTTCCTAACGTCATCTTGTTAAATTTCACCCCAGTTAGTTCTTGTCTGTGCTTCCACCACTAAACATCACCCTGTGGGATTCATGGGCTGATTTTACATTTTAATCTAAACTTTAAGTTTTCTCTGTGTTGGTGTGTGTCGTTGTTTCCTGTCTTAGGTGCTAAGCTCACACCACAGGCCTGGTAGGGAGGTCCATGCAGTGCTTAAAGCTGAACTTTTAAACAAAAATATTAACAAAAAGCAGAAAACAAGCATTTTCATCTAACAGCTATTAGTTCAAATAATAAGTGTTACTCTAGGCTCACCCCTTTGCTAGCCTATAAAGCATTTTTATAAGATGAATGAATCGTAGCAATCCTCTTGAGAGTAAGACACTCACTACTTATGAAATTAAATGAAAAGATCAATCAGAACCCACTTGAACATTACATTGCATATGATGAAAACACAGAAAATAGAAAAGGTCAGTTTGATACTTTGCCTTTTTAATTTTTTTTCTTAGACAACTTGAAAGGACCAGACAGAGAATTCTGACCTAGTAGCAAATAAACAGACCAAAAGAAGTGCTAGGAGTGTGGCCACGTGAACTGAATGGACAGCAAGAAAAATAAAAACAAGGGAAATGGGAAAATGCACTGAGCTTGTCTGAAGAGTGAGCTGACCACACCTGAACTAAGACAGAAGGCAGAAGTGTACACAGGAAAAACCACAGCCACACGAGATGACAACAACCTCAGTGTGAAGGTCTGAACTGAAGTAGTGCTTGTTTTGGGACAAGGAGGCCAGGAGAGAGGTGAATGGGAGAGCAGAAGAAACCAAGCTCTCTCAGAGAAGACCAAGGGCAAATTACTTTAAAATTCTCCTCTGAGTAGGCGTGGGCCAAGGGGAAGAAACACCCCAAACTCAAAGCTAATCTCTCTGTCCTCTTCTAGGGACTCAGTTTTCCTTACAGGAGCCTTCCTTCCTGTGAAAGGGGGAGACACGTTGGATACGCAGAACCCACACTTGTCCATGCCATGAGCTTTCTTTGCCACTTATTCTACCTAAAAACTTATCTGCTCTTGTGTTTTCCTTGTGTTATACAGGTTAATTAATTCTTTAATGTTAATAATACATTCCATCTATTAAACGTTGTATAATTTTTGGTCTGTCATATATAACAACTTCTTTGACTCCCTCAACAAATCAAACCAATGTTTGTATTTAACCACATCCTTCAATTTTCAAGTTCTTAGCTCTCAATTGAAGGAATTGCCTCTTTGTGTGGAACCAATGAAGGATGGAAAATTTCTACATCTTTCAAGTCACTAGTGATATGTTTTAAAACTACTATAAATAGTGAGAAATCTCCTAAGTTTTTTTCCGAAACAGAGAAAATATTAGAAAAAAAGAATAAACATGAAAAAATAGACCAATAAAACAACAAAGGAGCTCAGAAATAAGTGCATACATGAAAGATAATGCATTATACATTAGTCAGAAAAATGTAGATTACTAAATTCTGGAAAATAATTGGTTACCAATATAGAAAAATGAACTTGAATTCCTAACTCCTACCAGACATAAAAATCAATTCTGGGAAGATAAAAGACTTAAATCTGAAATAAAAACTATACAAATTTTACAGATTTTAAGAGACTTTAAAAAGATGTCTCTGATGTTTAAGAAAGAACCAAAAGAGCAAAAGTCATTAAAAAAAGTGATAAATTTGACCTCATTTCATTAAAGGTAAGAGCATCTCTTCACCAAATGATAATATAAAGAGAGTTGAAAGAAAGCCACAAATGGGAAGTTGTATCTTCACAGCACACATAACTGACAAAAGATTAATATCCGTAATACATAATAAGAAAAAGACAAACAATCTAATTAAAAATGGGCAAAAAATATGAACAGGAATTTTCCATAAAGAATAAAAAAGGTAAATGAATAAATGAAAAAATGCTCAACAGCACAAGAAATCAAGAAAATGCAAATTAAGGTATAGTAGATAAGATAACTTCTCCTTATGGCTAACTAAGTTGGAGAAAGTCTCTAAGGGATGGGAGAGAATTAAGATGAACGCTTTGATTGCCTCAGTTTAATGCTTTGAGATGGTTTCCAGACAACAGCACAAAGAGGGAGACTGAGGCAGAACTCAGCTTCCCCAAGCTGAAGAGATTGAGCTCAAAGTCCAGGGACTCCCAGGCAGCGGGAGTTCAAAAGAGAGAATACCATAGAAGAGAAGTGCACAGAGGGAGACTGCAGAGATCTGCCAACAGCTCCCCATCGAGTTGTCAGCAGAGTACTCTTCATGCATGTGAGGCATCTATGCAAGGCCAGTGAAAGAACCACCCAGCCACCAAAGGAAGCAATGCTGGTGCCTCTTTCCACCAGCAGGTGGAAAACTGATGACTCAGAAGGAATGGGGCAGAGGACACAAAAGGTTCTTGTCTCAGTAGTGGGGAATAATTATCCTTAGACCAAACATTGCTGTAGTTCTACCTAACAAATCTTAAGGCCCCAAAGACTTAAAGTCTCTCAAAGTAACTTAAACGTATCTTGGAATGAAGTCAAGTGCATATATAGGAATACAAAAATATCTAGCATCCAAGAAGGCAAAATTCACAATGTTTGGCATCCAATTAATAATTATTAATAATTACTAGGAATGCAAACAAAACAGGAAAATGCAACTCATAATGAAGAGACCAATCAATCAATCAAAGCCAACCCAGACAGATATTAGAATTGACAGACAAAGAAGTTAAGACTGTTCTTATCATTGCATTATACATGTCCAAAAATTAAGTAGTGACATGGAAGATCAGTTTTATAAGGATGAAAACCACAATGTATGTTTTAGTCCATTTTGTGTTGCTATAACAGAAATACCTGAGACTGGGTAATTTATAAAAGAAAGAGGCTTATTTGGCTTATGATTCTGGGACAGCTGCATCTGGCATGGGCCTCAGGCTGCTTCTACTCATGGCAGAAAGTAGCAGGCAGCTGGCGGTTACAAGCAGATCACACGGCGAGAGGAAGCAAGAGAGAGAGAGAGAGAGAAGGTGCCAGGGTCTTTTTAAGCAACAAGCTCTCGTGGGAACTAATAGAGCGAGAACTCACTCATTAATTCCCTCTCTCCAGGGAGAACATTAATCCATTCATGAGGGATCCGCCCCCATGACTCAATCAGTTTCCTATACTGCCACATTGGAAATCAAATTTCCATGAGTTTTGGAGGGGACAACATATCCAAACTACATCATTCTGCCCCAGCCCCCCAAAACTCATGTCTCTCTCATATACAAAGTAGAATCATTCTATCCCAACAGTCCCAAAAGTCTTAGCTTGCTCCAGCACCAACTTAAAAGTCCAAAGTCCAAAGTCTCATCTTAGACCAAAAGCAAAAGTCCTTCCAGCTCTGAACCTGTAAAAACAAAACCAAATTTATCTACTACCAAGATACAATGGTGGAACAGGCATTGGGTATACATTCCCATTCCAAAAGGGAGGAATAGGCCAGAAAAAAGGAAAAACAGGCCCCAAACAAGTCCAAAACACAGCAGGGCAGACATTATGTCTTAAAACTCCAAAATAATCTTCTTTGACTCCTAGTCCTGCATCCTGGGCACAATTGGGCATCTGGGCCCCCAAAGCCTCAGGCAGCCTCACTCCCACATCTCTGCCAGGCACAGCCCATTGGGTTGCACTGGTGCCTGCAGCTTTTCCAGGCTGGTGTTGCATGTTACCAGTGGCCCTGCAGTTCCAGGGTCCTGGAGGCAGCCCCACTGCCTTGGCTGTACTAGACACTTCCCTGGTGGGGGCTCTCTGTGGGGGCTCCAACCCCACTTTCCTGCTCGGCATTGCTCTAGTAGATGACCTCTGTGGTGGCTCCACCTCTGCAGCAGGTCTCTGCCTGGGCTTCCAGGCTTTTGCATACATCCTCTGGAATCTGGGTGGAGGCTGCCACACCTCCACTGCTTTCACATCCTGACGGCCTGCAGGCTTAACACAATGTGGATGCCACCGAGGTTTTGGGCCTCTACTCTCCAGGGCTGCTGCACGAACCACACTTGGGGCCACTCCAGCTGGAGCAGCTGGGATGCAGGGAGCAGGATCCTGAGAGCAGCTGCACCCCAGGTCTGTCCTCCAGGATAACTCAGTCCTTCTAGGCCTCAGGGTCTGTGATGGGTGGAGCATTCTTCCAGACTTCTGAAATGCCTGCAGGGCTTTCCTCTCATTTTCTCTGCTATTAGCATCTGGCTGACTCACCACCAATATAATGTCTTTAGCAACCAGTTTATCTGCTTCACCCTTGCATTGTTTTCTGGCTCTCCACTTCTTTACCACATGGCCAGGCTGCAAAGTTTCCAAATCTTTATGCTCTGCTTCCATTTTAAATTCTGGCCTTATGTTATGCCTTTGCTGCCATAACTCAGAGTAGGCTGTTAGAAGTAGCCGTGCAGCCTCCTTAATGCTTTGCTGCTTAGAAATTTCTTTGGCCAAAAGCTCTGGTTCGCAACTCTTAAGTTCCAACTTCCACAAAGCCCAAGGGCATGGACACAATGCAACCAGGTTCCTTGCTATGGTGTAGCAAGGGTTATCTTTTGTCCAATTTCTAATAAGTCCCTCATTTCTATCTGAGACCTCATCATCTGCCTGGCCTTTACTGTCCACATTTCTATCAGCATTCTGCTTGCCTCCACATAAGTCTCTAAGACATTCCAAACTTTCCCTCGTCTTTTTTGTCTTCTTCTCAGTCCTCCAAACTCCTCCAACCTTTGCCCATTACCCAGCTCCAAAGCTGCTTCCACATTTTCAGGTATCTGTTTAGCAACACCCCACTTCTGGCACCAATTTTCTGTTTTATTCCTTTTTGTGTTGCTATAACAGAAATACCCGAGACTGGGTAATTTATAAAGGAAAGAGGCTTATTTGGCTTATGATTCTGGGACAGCTGCATCTGGCATGGGCCTCAGGCTGCTTCTACTCATGGCGGAAAGTGGCAGGCAGCTGACAGGTACAAGCAGATCACATGGTGAGAGGAAGCAAGAGAGAGAGAGAAGGTGCCAGGGTCTTTTTAAGCAATGAGCTCTTATGGGAACTAATAGAGTGAGAACCCCCCTCTCCCAGGGAGAGCATTAATCCATTCATGAGGGATCTGCCCCCATGACTCAATCAGTTTCCAGCACTTCCACATTGGAAATCAAATTCCCATGAGTTTTGGAGGGGACAACACATTGAAACTACATCAATATATTAAATAAAAAATACACTGGATGGAATTAACAGCAGATTAGACATTGCAGAAGAAAAGATTAGTGAACTTGGCCATAGAAACTATCAAAAACTAAAACAAGGAAAAAAGAGAATTTTAGATTCCCTGAAGAGGTTGGAGAGAAGAGATATTTGCAGAAACAATATCTGAGGATTTTTGAAATATTTGATGAAAATTATAAACACACAGTTTCAAGAAGCTCAACAAACCCCAAGCACAAAAGAAAAAAAAAATTATACCAAGGTTCTTTATAACCAAATTTTTCAATACCAATAAAAAGAGAAAAATTATAAAAGCAGCCAGAGAAATAAGACACATCATGTACAGAGGAACAAATATAAGAATGATAGCAGATTTATTGTCAGAAAAATATAAAGAAGATTATGGAACAATAGCAGAAAGAAAGGACTTGAAGGAAAACACTGTAAACCTAGAAATCTATACCTAGCAAAAATATCTTTTGGAGATTGCAAAATAAAGACATTTTCATGTATACAAAAGCTGAAAGAATTACCAGAAAACTCTCCTACAAGAAATGTTAAAGAAATTTTTTAGGTGAGAGGAAAACTGTAGCAGATGGAAATACTGATGTACAAAAAGGATGAAAAGCACCGGAAATGGTCACTGCAGCACTATATTGTGGCATGGAATCTCAACCTCAGATGTAAAACTGTGGAAAAGAAGCCCTAAGTGCCTTTGCTGATCCTGAGCTTCCATGATGTGATGAGCTCCTGCATTACAAACTGCAAAGGAGAAGCAATAGCAAGTTTCAGATGGGAGGAGAGTGCCCTCACTCTCGGCCCACCCAACAAGAGCACACACTGGTGTTTCCCACACAACCTGCACACAACACCCCCTACTGCCAACTGATGTTGCTCACATAGCCTCCCTCCTCTGCAGGTCTCTGCCTCCTGCACCTTGCTGACAGTCCTGGGCTTAGATCCAGGGGCTCATCCTGATGGGTTTAAGATCTTGTGATGGTCCCACTCCCAATGCCAGCAATCGGTTTTTTAATTTCATCTGGTCCATGAGGTGTTGGGGTTTTCTCCTTGGGAGAAAGTGTTTGTCTATCCTTAAATGCAATGCACAGGAAAAGATTGCACCCGCCTCTGGATGTTTCCATGTCTGAATGCAACAAGTAGGACTGCTGTGGTCATCATAGGACCAGGAGGATCCCTGTCTGAGGATGAAGTATATACAGTGTTGGGGAGATGATGTGGCCTGGATCGTGACCCCACTGAGCTGCCCAGTGGATGAACCCATATCACTCACTATTATGATACTGTGAGGTAGAGCATTTTATTAGCATTTTAGCCACTGAGGAGGGGTTTTCTGTTACATGGAGCTAAAAGGACCTCAGTCAGTATTGTGTCCCATTCAAAGACCTGTCGAGTCAATTGGTGAAGAACATGGGACAGAGAAAGTAAATTGACATTTGCTTACTGCCAGCAGAGGACATAGCACTGTGCTGAGGACGTTTCCGTTCTTCACTCACCCAGTCCTGGAGACTCGTGAGAGCTGGCTTCCCTCCACCTACGTTCACGGTAAGTCCTTATTCCCTCCGTCCCCACTGTGTGGATTCTGGGATCTGGGGGTCTCCACCACCAGATCCTGACCAAAACATGTGGGCAGTTCATGTGGCTTGGGTCTCGGCCTCCACAACCTACTGGCCAGGTCTCCTGAGCTCCCTCCCTGAGGGCTCAGCTTGGCCCTGCTTCTAAAAGATTCCACCATATGGTTCCACTTCACCCCAGCCTGCCATCTCCTGCTGCTGTCTCTTGGCTCCCCAGACCTTGGGTGCACCAGAATCATGCAGGGACGTCAGTATGGTTCTGTGTTTGGGTTCCACTCAACCCTCAGATTTCTATTTTAATAGGTCTGGGCTGGGCTGGAGACCAGTTTTGTTCTTCAATTTTGTTTTAACCCTTCCCAGGTAATCCCAACATGCAGCCAGGGGTGAGAGCCACTGCCAAGGAGAGCCTCCTCCCTCGACCTGACCTCCTTTCCTTTGCATTGGAGACGTCACAGCCCCAGAGGCCCCAAGGGCCACCTCCATCCCCCTACAGCCTTGAGGAACAGCCATGTCTGCAAGAGAGTAGATTCGCTGTGCTAACTTGGCCGACTGCATCTGAACCATTGGTTACCTCTTTTCCACACCCAGGGTCATCATTCCTATAGATGAGCTGCTCATTATTCCCTTACCCAAGCCCCTCCCCACTGCTCTCGTTGTTACTTTGTGAATATGTCCACCCCACACTGAGGCAGTCTGTGGATTAAGCAGTCACCCTGAACTCTGTTGGGCTTTTTCCTTCCCCTGAGAAATGTAACGTATCTGAGCCTCAGTTTCCTCATCTTAAAGTGGAGGAAGTAATAGGATCCTCACAGGGCAGTGGTGAGGGTTCCATGCTGTAGACATAAAGAACCGGGCGTGGTGCTTGGCATATGCAATGTGCACAAAAATATTAGAAGCTATAGAGATAATACTACTAATACTAACAACAACACAACAACAATAGCCTTGCTGGAGAGAACATATTCTTCATGACACAAGTGGAAAGAAATGTGGGCAATACCAGTTTAAAATGCCCAGGTTTAAAGTTCAGAAAGGTCCTGTAACTTGCCCTGCTTCACATCATCACCATGAATGGGGAAGATGGGAGTCACCATCCTAAGGAAGATATAAGAGTTTGTTAAGAGTGTGGCAAGGGATGCTGAGGATGGAGAACGTCATCAGGGGAAAAGACTGTAGGGCAGCAGCTACGTCAAGTCCATGTGTGTGTCTGAGCTAGAGAGCTTGTCAAAAAAAGTAAAACACAGAACAGCAAGAAAAAGGCTAAACTGATAAGAGAAAAATAATTCAGATTACTGAGTATAGGAGAAAACAATGTGCAAATTTTATAAAATGTCATTGGCTTTAAATAAAATGTGTAAATTTAAATATGTATGACCTGTAACTACCTTTTTATGGCAAAGATTATGAGAACAGAAGAGGAAAAATGCATGTGAGATGAAGACATCAACGTGGAAGGGAAAGGGACTGGATGGCAGAGGGAAAGCTCTATGTCAGTGTGATTCATGTCTCCCTGCCCTCCTCCCTGGCTGGGGACCAGGTGTGGGACTGGCACATGGCAGGTGACACTGCAGGGTAAGGCTCCTTTAGCTCCCTGGAGGGTAAATTCCACCCAAACATTCAGAAATAATAGTTTGAGTAATTTAACTATTATATAATTTAGCACCTTACTTTAATAACAAAATTAAATATATACCAAGGAGGAGAATAAAAAATTTACATGGATTTTTGGAGGCAGCTTGAGCCCCAAAGAAAGTCTCCCTTTGCAGCTGGCTGGCTTTGTCACTGTCCCTAGACAAAGAGTTCTGAGCTCACTGTCCCCGATGCCCAGAGTTCATCAGTGGATGGTGTTTGTGGGCTGTAAGCCCCAAACATACACCGACGTGGTGACTGGGAGGGTCTTAGTTCCTGAGAACAGCTGTCTGATGGAGTGACCTTCACCCTGGAGGCCTTCACGCTAGGGGTGTGACCAGAGGATGAACACAGTATTTGCTTGAGATGTGGGACCACATACGAGGATGTTTCAGAACGTTCGTGGAAAAACAGAATTGAAAGATGACATAATTTTTCCACGAACATTTTGAAGAACACTTGTTTAAATTGGCCCCATCTTGAAGGATCCCCCAGAGCTGGGAGGCTTATGGTTTTAACCCTCATCCCAAATCAGAAAGATGCACTAGTGTGTATGGTATTAGGGCATCCAGAGGCCCAATTCTGGATCCCAGTTGGTGGCAAAAATGGTTTTCTCAGTGAGTTTCCACAGCCTGATGTTCTGTGGAAACTGAGAACTGTATGACTCAGTCTAGAATGGGGCTTTTACGTCCCTATTTAAGAATGAGGTGTCTATCCTTGCAGTTTTGAGAACTGAGAGAACCAAGAGACTGTCAAATAACCTACCACAACACGGACACAGTGCAGGGTCTATTTATTCTTACTAGCTAGACTACCTCTCTAGGTGAGCTTTTAGTGATGCTGGACCCAGCACGAGCAATAATTAGCCTCATGGGGAAGCTACATGCTTCATTTAAACAGCAAAAGAACAACAGAAAGAAGAAGAATAAAAAAACACACAGGAAAGAAATGGTGGCTTCCGTATTTTGCATCCCAGAAAGGCATGAAACTTGCCTTGGGTCACACACCTGGGCCCAGGGCAGGGACGGTGAGCTGCCTGTGAAAAGATCACTTGCAGCCTCTTATCAAGAGGAAGAGGGAGTCACGACCCACAGAGACAGATTCTGGGGGGTGATGTGGGGCTCCACCTGCCCCCCAGCTTCTGACCATACAGAAAGGCCCCCACCTCATCTTACTAAGAACCCAGCCTCACCGGCCAGCCCCTCCTTGCTGGGATCTCAGGCAGCCCCAACCCATGACTCCCTCTTGAAAATGTCACTACGCACATATAGCTCGGCTTTCCCATATACTCCTGGAAAAGCGAGTTACTGGGACAAAGGGCTCTGGATATGCATTTGGGCATGTGTGTGTCCCTCATGCTGGGATCCGAGATGACTGATGGTCCCTGTTCCTTCCTTGGTCTTTTCAACAATGTGGATAAGACAAAGTCTGTCTCACCGGAAGTGACCCCTTGTGTCCCTTTCCCACATTGCCTGACACTCTGCTCCTGTCACTGCTTCCTTGTGGCCAGTGTCTCATAGCTTCTTATTTTCCATACTTGGATCCTGACCCCCTCAGATACCAAAGATCTGTCCTTTGTCAAACCATGTACTCAGCTGCCACCCTGCACTGTATTTAGGCATGCTCACTGTATCCTTAGAATAAAAAGTTCTTAGAAAGACCCATATCCATTGATCTATTTTCTCCCTTTTCTATCCCAAACTTCTCCTGTGACCTGTTTCTCCTCCAGCTCCTTCCATGACCCCTGCACTAGCAGATCGAACATCATTATAAAGGATTCCTAGAGCAGAAACCAGATTCTTAATCTAAGAGAATTCCCAGAGGAGGACCCTCACAGAGCACACGTGAAATGTTATGTGAATCCCGGAGAGTCTTGCCCTTATGAGCAGAAATTAAAGGTATTATGTAAAAGGAGGGGACATGTTAGTGAGCTCAGCCCTCAGTGCTGTGTGCAAAGGAGTTCCCGCATGATTGAATATAGTCAGTACCTCCAGGTCCAATTTAATCTCTATTAGGCACTCAATGGCTAAATTAAGAACTTTACGGATACCTAATTTAGATAAACCTTTAACTATTAACCTCCAATAATGCCATCCTCTCACTGAGTAGAGAAGAAAACGTTTGAGTGAGTTCAATTAGCCAAGGGCGTGGATTGCTGGCCATTCAGGAGCCCCCGTGCATTCAGTTGCGCTGTGCTGACCTTGACGGAGGACTTCAGCTGGTAGGAGGCCAGCGTCCTGTCATTCTGGAAGTGCAGGGATCTGCCCCTGAGTGAGTAGCTTTCGTGGGAGCCTCGTGCCCTCCGTGCCCTCCAAATGCACGGGGAGGGGCCTGGCTCTCGCCCTGAGCGGGGAGTTTCCTACGCACAGCCTCCGTCCTCAGTTGTGAGCCCCTTTCCTCTCTTGCCTTTAAAAATGGGGATGAGTCATCTTTTATCTAATTATTGTTCCCTATATATGAGACTTGCATCATCTTTGAAAACACTATTATTAAGGTCTCTGCCAACTTTGTTTTTTCATGCTGTTTTCTTTACCAGTCACTATTCAGATAACACCTAGTAATATTACCTAGAATAACTAGTGAGATAGGTAAAAGTGTCTCCCCTCTGCCCCACTCCCGCCGACTTTTTTATGTGAAAGATGCAGAGAATCCATCAATGGGAATGCACGAGCCACATCCATCAAGGGAGTGCAAGAAAGCAAAGGATGGGCTTACACTCAGGGTACATGCTGCACACGATGCTGTCGTCTGCACACTGTAGCACTCCCAGGGCATGCAGGGTCAGAGTCTGAGCTGACTGGGAGTGACTCCTAGGTTGACTCTCAGTGAGCCCTGGGTGCCACATCTCCAGAGGGGACACATCTGCAGAGGAGGCACAGCTACAGAGGGTTTGCGTATGTGTGAGGAGGTGGCAGAAAGAGAGCTGCAGTCATGGACAAAGAGCCCAATTGGATGTGTGGTCATTGGAGGAGGACATGCTGCAGAATCAGGGCTCTTTTCTCTCCGATGTGTGTGAAAGAGGGGAAGTTTTAGTGTTTTGCTTATAGACTTATAGAGAAGAATGAATCTGGACTTTATTTCTTTTGCCAGAGAGGTCACAGAGTATCTCAGCTGTTTGTTAAAGGTGTATGACAAATAGCACGAAATAATAGACTTGGACCACAGACAGTGGTAGAGCTGAGGTCAGGCCTGCTGTTAAGCACTATCCGATGGCTGGCTACAGGTGGTGGTGCCCGGCCTGGAGGCAGATGAGCGCTCCTCAAAGTCAGCACCTCTGCCACTGTCAAACAACAAGGTTCAGTGTAATCTGTGACAATAACTTCCTGGCTGTAGAAATCTGGTGGCATGATGGCTTAGCAAATCCAGAGAGATAATAGATGTGAAAAAACCAGTTAGTTGTAGCACAAACAAATCCATGTCCATGTGTCCAAAGAAATTACCTCTGTGTCCTATGTTTGAATAATTGAGGGGAAAAAATCCACACCCTTTCAATTTTCTCTTTTTCTGTGCCTTCATTGTTCTTTTAGTCAGTCCAGAGAATTTCTTAGAACTGAAAGTCAATGATAGTGGTTCTCAAATGTTAGCAGCAACACAACCACGTGTGTGTGTGTGTGTGTGTGTGTGTGTGTGTGTGGTGGGAGGTGCTGTTAAACCATATGCTGCTGGGGCTTCCTCAGCATATCTGATCCCAGAGGTCTGGGATGGATGAGAACCTGCGTTTCTAATAAGTCCCAGTGATACTAAAGCAGCAGGTCAGGACTACATTTAGAGAACCACAGGTCTGTAATACACTGGCTCTTACCCATAATTTAATGCCTCATCCTCTCTCTGCTCTCCTGGGTCTGAAAGAGAAAAAGACCTTGGAGGAGTAATGTCAGCAAAATGCTGGACAAGGATGCTCCACGCCTTGTTTCCCCATGGAAGGACTACCTAAACAACAGACTAGCTAGCTTTATGGTAGCTCTAGGAATCAGTCAAGGATCTACAACAACCAAGCACATGCCCAATCAAGAAAAAGTCATACCCGAAGTGTAGGAAATTTTGTGGTGTTCTGCTCACCCTTTCTCACCCTCTCCCTAGTACAGTGAGCACTGCTGGGAGTAAGCCGTGGAATTTCATTTCTCCTTTAGATAGAAAGAAAAAAGTGCACCTTGTTTGCAACATTCTGGCTTGTCTGGGGGATGCCCAAGGGACTGGCTCTATCTCGCCTGACTTGAAGCTAAGGCAGAGCAGTGGCATAGTTTGGATATTAGCTTAGGGTCACTGATAACAGTGGCAGGTGTCACAGTGTGTAAAAATTGCAGAGGAACTGCAGACCCACTGGCAACTGGGTGCAAGGGATTATGGGCAGAGAAATACAATAGAAATATAAGCTTCTGGGAAGAAACAGGGGTGAGATTCTTAGGACAATAAGACATTTAAAAAAAGCCATGCATAAAAGGGAATTGGGTGAAAAAGCACACGCACAGGCCCAGGGAAGATGCATGTACAGAAAAGGTTTGAGATAAATTTGAGTCTTTGTGCCAGACAGATTAGTGAAGGTCTTTCTCTGCACAGAGATAGTCTGCAAAGACTAGGGGTGGGGATGGTGGCTGTTTTTCCAAATGCCCAATTTTCAACAAATGATCAAAAAGCACACAAAAACAAAACAAAACAAAACACGGAAACACGACCCATTCAAAGGAGCAAAAGAAATCTCTTAAAACCAACCCTAAAGTAATAAAGGCTTCAGGCTTCCTAGACAAAGACTTTTTACAAATTGTCTTAAATATACTCACAGAGCTAAAGGAAAACATGGACAAAGAACTAGAGAAAATCAATATATGAAGAAAATAAAAATATCAACAAAAAATGCAGAAATCTAAAAACAGAAATAAGGAAAAATTCTGGAGCTAGAAAATAGAATAACTGAACTTAATAATTTACTTGAGGGCTCACCCGTGGCTCACGTGGGAGAGTGTGGTGCTGATAACACCAAGGCCCCAGGTTCGGATCCCATATAGGGATGGCTGGTTAGCTCACTGGCTGAGCATGGTGCTGACAACACCGAGTCAAGGGTTAAGATCCCCTTACCGATCATCTTAAAAAAAAAAAAAATTTACTAGAGAGGTTCAACAACAGACTCAAATGAGGAGAAGAAAGAATCAGCAAATGTGAAGACAGGACATGTAATATTACTGAGTCTGAGGAACAAAAATTGAAAAGAACGAAGAAAAGTAAACAGGTGCTGAGAGACTTCTGGACACTATCAAGTGAACAAATATACACATTATGAGAGTTTCAGAAGGAGAAAGAAATAGAAAGGAGTAAAGAACTTATGTGAAAAAAATAATGGTCAAAAATTTCCCAAATTTGTACAAATCGTTTTTTTTTTTTTTTGGCAGCTGGCCAGTACCGGGATCCAAACCCTTGACCTTGACCCTGGTGTTATCAACTCCATGCTCTAATCAACTGAGCTAACCAGCCAGCCAAAATTTCCCAAATTTGAAGAAAGATATGGGTATCCAAATACAAGAAACTCAATTAACTCCAAGTAAGATAAATCCAAAGAGATCCACACCTAGACACATTATAATTAAATGGTCAAAAGACAAAGATAAAGAGAATATCTTGAAAGCGGCAAGGGAGAAGTGACTCATCATGTACAAAAAAATGCTACATAAGATTGTCAGCATATTTCACAACCTCCTTATGAATAAGGAGGCAGGGGAATAATATAAAAGTACTGAGAGAAAAACTGTCAATCAAGAATTATACAGCTAGCAAAAGTATCCTTCAAAAATAAGGGTGAAATTAAAATAATACTAGGCAAACAAAAGCTGAGATTGTTCTTTACTACTAGACCTGTCCTGCAAGGGAGTCCTTTAAGTTAAAACAGAAGATCACTAGACAGTAACTCTAAGCTATATGAAAATATAACATTCTCCAGGTAAGAAAAACATGTGGACAAACATAAAACTCAGTATTATGTAATTCTGTTAACTTTGCTTTTTATTCTTTTACATGATTTAGGAGAAAAAGTCTAAAAAAACTATAAATTTATGTTAGTGGGTACACAACATATAAAGATATAATTTGTGACATCAATAACAAAAAGTGTGACATCAATAACATAGTCTTTACAAAAGAGCAGTTTTGTATATAATTGAAGTTAAGTTGTTATCGGTTTGAAGTAGATTGTTATGACTTTTTGATTTTTTTAAATTCCCATGGTAACTACAAAGAAAATACCGATAAAATATACACAGAAGGAAATGAGAAGGGAACCCAAACTTGTCACTACTAAATATTAACTAAACACAAAGAAAGGGAGTAAGGAAGAAAATCAGAAATGAAAAAGCTCTAAGACGTACAGAAAACAAATTGCAAAATGATAGAAGTCCTTCACTATCAGTAATTATTGTAAATGTAAATGGATTAAACTTTTCAATCAAAAGACATAATGGGCAGAATGAATTTACATGAAAATAGAGATATAATAGAGAATCAGAAATTAGTCAAGAAAACAAAGAATTGGTTCTTTCAAAAGATAAACAAAATTGACAGATCTTCTAGATTGACTAAGAAAAAAATAAGACTGAAATAACTAAAATCAGAAATAAATAAAGGGGACATGACTACTATTTTACATAAATAAATATGATTACGAACATTTATCCACCAACAAATTAGACAATACATATAAAATGAAAAAAAAAAATCCTAGAAACACCCAACATACCAAGACTGAATTATGAAGAAATAGAATATCTGAGCAGACCTTTAATTAGTAATGAGATTAAATCAGAAATCAAAAATGTCCCAAGAAAGAAAATTTCAGGTCTGAATGGCTACACTGGTGAATTCTACCATGTATTTAAAAAGGAATTAAGACCAATCCTCCTTATATTCTTTCAAAAAAATTGGAAAGGAGAGAAAATCAGGAAATTAGAAAATTTCCTAACTCATTGTAGAAAATCAGCATTATCCTTACACCAAAGCCAAAGACACTACAGTAAAAGAAAACTGCAGACCAATATCCCTGTGAATATTGATGTGAAACTCTTCAAAAACAACTTAACAGCATGATAAAATGAGTATACAGCAGGGCCAAATGGAATTTATTACTAGGATGCAGGCATAATTTAACTTTAAGAAATCAACCAGTATAATACATCACATCAACCAAATGAAGAGAAAAATGTTCAGCTCGATTGATGAGGAAAAAATGTTTGACAAAATTGAAACCATTTTCATGATTAAAAACACTCAAGTAACTAGGAATAATAATAATTTAAAAAACCTACCTCAACATAATAAGTGCATATCTGAAAATTCCACAGCTAACATATTACATGATAAAAAACTGAAAGCTTTTGCTCTAATACTGGAAACAAGACAAGGATTCCTAATATTGCTACTTCTATTCAAAACAGCACTAGAAGTCCTAGCCAGAGCAATTAGATAAGAAAGAGACACCAAAGATATTCAAATTGGAAAGGAAGAAGTAAAATTATCTCTGTTTGCAGATGACACCTTATATGTGGATGATCTACATATCTAGATGATCTAAGATGCAGACAATCTACATATGCAGATGACCTTACATGTAGGAAACCCTAATGATTCCACACACACAAAAAAACTATTAGAACTAATAAGTAAATTCAGCAAAGTTGCAGGATACAAAATCAACACAAAAAATCAGCATTTCTATAAATTAACAATAAATAATCTGAAGAGAAAATTAAAAAAAATAATTTCTGATAATAGCAAAAAGAATAAAATACATAAGAATGAACTTAACCAAAGAGGCAAAGACTTTTGCACTGAAAGCTACAAACCTCTGGTGAAGGAAACTAAAAAAGACACAAAAGACATCCCATGTTCATGGATTGGAAAACTTAATATTGTTAAGATGTCAATATGACCAAAAGTGATCTAAAGATTCAAAGCAATCCCTATCAAAATCCCAAAGGCTTTTTTAAAAAATAGAAATATAAAAATCCATCCTAAAATTCATATGGAATTTCAAAGGGCCTTGAATAGCCAAAATGATCTTGAAAAAGAAGAACAAATTTGGAGGTTTCACACTTCCTGATTTTAAAACTTACTACAAAGCTGTAATACTCAAAACAATGTGGTAATGGCATAAAGATAGACATACAGATAAATGGAATATAACATAGAGCTCAGAAATAAACCCTCATGTTTATAGTCAAATAATTTTTGAAAATGATACCAAGACTATTCAAAGGAGAAAGGATAGTCTTTTCAACAGATGGTGCTGGGAAAACTGGATATTAACATCCAAAAGTATAAACTTGGGCCCATACATTACACCATATACAAAAATTAATTCAAAATGGGTCAAAGACTTAAATGTAAAAGCAAAAACTACTAAACTATTAGAAGAAAACATAGGGGAAAAGCTTCATGACATTGGATTTGGCAATAATTTCTTGGATATAACACCAAAAGTACAGGAAAACAAACAAACAAACAAACAAATAAATAAATAGAACTTCATCAAAATAAAAATCACTGTGCATCAAAAGACACAATCCATAAATTGAAAAGTCAACCAACAGAATCAGAGAAAATATTTACACATCATATATGTGACGAGAGGTTAATATCAAGACAAAAATTTTAAAAAAAAGTTAAATAAATAAAAATAAAATTACCATATTATTAGCAATTCCACTTCTAGTTATATACCTAATAGAACCGAAAGCAGGGACTTGCAGAGATATTTGTACACTCACATTCATAGCAGCATTATTTGCAGTAGCCAAAATTTGTAAGTAACCCAAGTGTTCATTTAAAGATAGATGAACACAGTGTGCTCTACACATAAATGCAATGTTATTCAGCCTGGAAAGGAAAGGAATTTTGACACATGCTACAAAATGGATAAAACTTGAGAACATTATGCTAAGTAAAAAAAGCCAATCGCAAAAGGACAAATATTATATGATTCGACTTACAGAAGGTCCCTAGAGAAGTGAAATTCAAAGAGACAAAAAGTAGGGTGTTTGGTGTCAGGGTCTGGGGAAAAGGCTGGGGAGTTGGTGTTTAACGGGATCAGAACTTCAGTTTGGAAGATGAGAAGGTTCTGGAAGTAGATGCTGGTTACTGCTGCACACCAGTGTGAATGTGCTTAATGCCACTGAACTGGACTTTTAAAAACAGTTAAGAAGGTAAGTTTTATGTTATGTGTATTTTACCACAATTAAAAAAAAAAGACCCTTGCCAAGCTTCTCGTCTGCCAATACACTTTACAAATTTAGACCGTGCTATGTTGTTGTTTTAATACCAACAAGCTACAGAAGAACTTCTGAATAAGTTTAATCACATCATAGATATTTGCTTACGAAGCGCAGGAATGGGCTGGATAGTCAGCTGGGCTGGTTGGACCATATTGCTGATAACACCAGGGTCAGCGGTCTGGATCCCCGTACTGGCCAGTTGCCCAAACAAACAAAAACAAAAACCATAAAACAAGCAAAAACTGGAATCAAATTCCTTTAGGGCATTTCTCTCCTCTGTCTATGGCAAGCGTGAACACATCGTCCTGAACAACGTGATTTTCACAGGCACAATTTATTTGCGAGCGACTCTAAGCCCTGACTACACATACACACAGTCCACAGATGGTGGTTAGCAAGGATTACAGGTGAAAAGAAGGCAACTGTTAAGGAGCAGATGCTTCCCTGTCCCTTTGCCAGATGCAAATCAAGCACCACCTGGAAGAAATTTAATCATTTCATATGTATTTAAAAATAGTCACTGTCTGAATTTAAAATGTTAATTTGTAATGATTATGATGAGCAAAATAATTAGGAAATATAGGTTTACTAACTTAGGGCACCAGGTACTTTAGACTATGATAATATTGAATTACTTGTGTATCTGTGGATTCAACAGCTAGACCCACATAAACAATAATGGGGAACAAAAACCTTAGAGAAAAGAAACCAGAAGCAATAATTGAACAGTAATGCACGTATAAAAAATAATTTGATATTTCTTCGTGGAAAGTTAAGCTCTGGTCAGAGCTAACACAAAGTGTGGAGTCATGCTGTTTTATTCTCTAAGAGGATTTAATGTGTTGGGTCCAATTTTTTAATAGCATCAGAAAAACTTTCTTACTGGGATTGTTACTTTTTAAAAAATATTCTTACTACCACTATTTTTGAGAGAATTGAGTCATTTATGATTGTCAGTTTCTAAACTTCTTAATGAATACAAACACAGTTCTAACTCATCTGGCTTCAGACTCTTTTTAATGATAAAGAATTTACTAAAATACAGCGATTTTTGTATATGAAAACTATTCCAACCTTCCCTAACTACTCCTCACCCATCACCACACAAATATGTCTTACATGAATGTGAACAAAATAACACATAATCTTAAGCAAAAAAAATATTTTTTCTTTAATACGTGTCACTTAAAGGATTGTACCAGTTATAAGTTGACCAACTCATTCATAAAAGACTGGTTAAAAATTCCATTTGTAATAGGACATTCAGAATAAATAATATGGTTATAATTATTTGTATGCTTTTCTCAGGCAAATTAACAACTGAGTTGAACTAAATATATAATTTTATACATAATTATGTATTCCAAATCAATGAAACTTACACTCTCTACTGAATTTCACCAAGGGAGCTGGCTAGAGAGAAAGGTTGGAAAACCTGATTTACTGGCGAGAATAGAAACCAACGCAATTCCTCGTCCTTGTGTTAAACAATACTGGGACCAAGCAAAACTAACTTCACTGCTTTCTGCAGAAAATATCTGCTCCTTCGAGATAAGCCCATGAACCAACAAAATAGCTTACTGATCAATACCTCTGCCTGCTCCTGGAGAAGTGTCCACACCACAGTGTGCTGAGCCTACCAAGTTACATGGTGGACTGCCACATCACGACCTGCTCTCTGCTCATGAGACCTGCCTTCGTGTCTCCCACCCCAGGCCCCAAACCCTGTATATACCCTGCCCTTACTTTCTACCTGGAGGCACTTCTAAGGCTCTATCTAGCAAGGTGGCATTTCTCTTCACTGCAGAAAGTCTAATAGGCTCAGTACTGCTTCATCAATAGTTTGCCTGCTGGTCTTTTTGGGAGTTGACATTGACACTATTACTCATCAAGGTGGACTCAAGATACGTGGAAGCTGGTGAAAAAGACCACTAGTAGCAATTTCTTGCCTTCCCTGACCGCCCAAAATGTAGCTATTTAACTTTTTGCTCTGAGCAAAATAAAAGATTGAGGCTTCTTTAGGAAAATAGTATCTTTTAATTGTCCAGGAAAGATGAGTTCTTTTTTGGAAAGAGATTATGTCTCTTGATCTCCTGGGATGGATTTTCATCATAAACAACACATTTTGCCAGAACAAAATAGAACCCATCAAAACTACAAGAAAATCTTAAAAGAGTAATTTCCTGGGAAACTGGAATAAAAAACAAATTTAAAGATGTAGGACTCAGCTTGCTGTAGAAGAGTGATAACCCTGAGGGCTGGTCAGAGTTGTGGAGATAAAGATCATGATGTCATGACCTTGCACTTGTGAACCGATCCTGGAAAGGTTTTGAGTTAGTTGGATGGAAAGTCGTAGATTTGAGTTGACATCCCATGTTGGTTCTGTCTTCTGATGCTGTCACCATGAGGCTTCTTCCAGCAGTGGCATAGAAGACACACGTCATCAGCCCCCCACATAGCAGCATCTCCCTGCCTCTGGGGAGTCTCTGTTATGTCTCCAGTGGATCTACACAGTCTCTGCAAGTCTCCCCAGGAAGAACAGCATATATCTACATTCACATTGCTTGCAAACACCTCCCATCTGCAAACAGGTGCTTCATCTCAAAATCACAGGTGCCACAATGGTCCTGGCAGCAGAGAACTGTTCCCCTGGAGAATAAGCCTCTGAGTCCCAAGTAGACTCATCTTAACAATCAACCATTTTCTATGAAATTAAGCTTTTTTGCTTTTTGGTGTGTGTGAGGAAAATAGAGTAGTTTAGTCAGGTCCCCTCGCCTCAGGTCTGTCTGGATATGGTGCAACACATCCTTTGTAAACAAGTTGTGTGGGAGTAGAGTTAGTGCGCATGCACGCCTGTGTATCCTTTGGCTTGTTGCTATTTTGTGCACTCTTCGGTGTGTGAAGCAGTGGATCTGAACTGCTGGGCAGCAGAGCTCACATCTAGAAATAAAACCTATCATCTTTTTCACCCACAGCTCCCAGGGTCTTTTCCTATTATTTAGCTTGTAGATCTGTGTGTGAAGGGTTTGTGACCCAGTCTGTACAACAGGCTCAAGGGGTCTGTGAGCCCTAGCCCTAGCTTTACAGTGTGAATTGTAAGTTTTTATTGATTATCAGAAGCAATAAAGAGAAGAAAACCAAGAAGGTAGTGGATACTGATCTCCTCCCTGCATCTCCCATCTCCCAAGCTGCTCATTGTCTCAGTGGTGCCTAATTCTCCTCGGGTCAGTCATTTTGTCTGGTGCTTCCTTGAAGGCCTGATTTTACTCCATGTTATGGTCTGAACTGTACCCCACAAAATTCATGTGTTGAGTCCTAACCCCTACAACCTCAGAATGTTATATATTTGGAGACAGGGTCTTTCCAGAGGTGATTAAGGTAAAATGAGGTCACTAGGGTGGGCCCTGATTCAATAGGATTGGTGTCCTTATGGGAAGAGGAGATCAGGACCCAGATGCACACAGAGGGATGACTGTGTGAGGACACCGGGAGAAGGTGGCGTCTGCAAGCCAAGTAGAGAGGCCTCAGGAGAAGCCAGCCCTGCCCACACCTTGATCTCAGACCTCCAGCCTACATACAGGACTGTGAGAGAATAAATGTCTACTGTGTAAGCTGCCCAGACCTATGCACTCCAAGAAGCCTTTGCAAATGCTTTGTCCTGAATGCTGGCCACTGTCCTATCCCATGTCCCCTCTTTGCTCTCAGAGTCTCTCTCTATTCTATGTACGTTGCCTTCTCTTTTACAAGGCATTTGGTGTGTATGCCAGTTTCACAATTATTGCAAGCTTCTCAGGACAAGGTGTGCCTTCTCCATTCATTACGTCTACCTCCAGAGACTCCAAGGCTTTTGCAGTTAGCCCTGCATGGATGCTTTATGAAAGACTCCTTCTCCATGCACCACCCAACAGGAACTTTATCTGGGTACACTGTCTCTGGTTTACAGGAACAACAGCAGTGCAGTGTCCATCTCATGTCTTCCCGAGGACTCAGACTGCTCTCCAATGACTGACATCACGGCTTCAGGAACACGTTCTCTTCACACATGTGGCTCCACTTGGCAAAGGCATCTGTACTTTTACATTTCTGTGCCTGACCCTCACTCTGGTAGCTAATAACCTATTAATTCTTAAATGACAAGGGCAGTGTTCACCTAGAAGAACTTTGTGGTGAAAGCTTTCGTAAAATAAAGAACTGCCTAGCAATGCAAATAAACACTCCCTAATGTATATTTAAAAAATTTTTAATATTAGATTTGTTTAAAGTAGGATAGACCAAAGGGTCAATGGACCAAATAAGAAAAAAGCAATTTTGTGTCCAATACACTGACAGGTTTTATGGCCAAATTTAAATGCTAATTTGAGCATTATATATTCTGTTGTTTTTGATTATCTTTGCCAAGATGAAAAAAGTGGTCATTTTGACTCAACTGAATTAACTCCTTTAAAATCAGTCTCTGCTGCACTCGTGGGTAGGGATATGAGGAAATCACTTCAGCAGTAATTTTACACTTCAAACCTCGGCAGAGAAATGTTGCATCAATGACATCATGAAAAATGCCTCAAAGCCAAATTGTTTCTGCATGAGAATTGCTCATCACAGCTGCAGCTCTGGTGGGTCATTTTCCACCTTGGATGGCATGGCCTATTGTTTCTGTAAGTACACACGTGCTTGCCAGGACCATGCTCCTGACGTTTGGTTTGGAAAATATGGTCACTATAATTATAGTTGCTCCCAGGGTGAGGAGATGAAAATCCAACTCATGATCCTTTTACCATCGAGCTGGATGATTTATTTCTCACCAGATGAGAATGGAGAAATTTCAAGGGCAATTTATCTAATTCTTTCCCTGCGTATAATTTTTTAAGAAGAAATTCACCCCATCAGAAAAAGCACATTTTTGAGAGAGATTCTTTAAAGATATTGATCTCTTGTGGATTCCCGGGCCTCTGATAGACCTTAAGTAATTGTCCCAATTAAACTACAAGGTGAGTTTCTAATTTTTTTCCCCCTGAAGCAAACCAGGCGATTTTTAAGTCATTTTAATTATTTTGCCATCAGTTTTCTATTTTCCAAAGCAAAATGATTAAGGTCTTCCTTCAGCTTCTCCATCTACTTTTCACGGTGTAACTGTCTTTCTCCCTCTTTCTATACTGTTCCCTCCCAATATCCCCTCCCCAGGGCCCCTGCACTTGGCCCAGAACCCACCTGTGACCATTCTCTTGAGGTGTTGCTAGTTCAACTGTTAAAGCACTTGTGCCACCTGTTAGTGTTTTACATTGGCTAAATGTTCCCAGAAAACCTTGGTGAAGGGGAGCTTTGAGAGGAGACATAAAACAATGTCAACCCACAAATGCTCACAGCCTGCAGCCACAGCTAGAATGAAGGCGTAAGCTCTGCCCATGCCTCTGCCTACCCCCAGGGCCGCGACCTAGCGAAAAGATTCATGGTGATTAGGATGTACAGGATGGGATGAGGTTGTGGGCTCAAGAACTACACAACTTGGGAGTGTGTGTTTTTATGCAATTGCGAATACAATAATTTGTAAGTTGAAATATTATTTAGAACAAGAAATAAAGTCACAACACTTCCTAAAGACTTCTGAGCTTTCTGCAATGTGCAATTTACAAACATGTTTCCTGATGGCCACCGGGTTCCCCTCTCAGGGCACATCTCAGGAATTACCCAAAGGAAGAGAAAACTTACATTAACACAAACACCTGTGCATGACTGTTTGCAGTGGCTCTATTCATACTCATCCTAAACTGGAAACAATCAGCGTGTTTTTCTGCCCGTGAGAATGGACAGACACGCACAGGTGCATCTGTGTGGTGGAATGCAACCCAGCAATGTAAAGGGACGAGCTGCTGATGCTGTCCCACGTACCTTGTCCTCATGAGAGAAGCCAGACTCAGACCCTCCTGTAGCGACCATTTATATGACTATTTTATGTTTTGATGATGCTTTTACTATTGTGTGTGCTTGTCAAAGCTCACAGACCAGTACGCTAAAAAGAATGAAATTTACTTTATATTCATTTCGTCAGTAAGAATTCAGCTGAGGTAATGGCTTCTTTTAATTTGAAAATATCAGAAAAGTGCTTGGAGATGCCCATAATGAGAAGCAGCACAAAGAAATTGGTAAGAGATTTCCTGTCCATCGTGTTAAACACTTGGTTTAGTGTGGACTTGATAGTCCCGTCTTTACTCTCACATTAAAACATTCTCAAGAAAGTGATGACCACTGGTTTAACAGGAAGGCCCAGGAGAAAACAGTTTATAAAAATAATAGGTTTACCCAGCTATTCCACTGCTGGGAATATACCCAGAGGAATGGAAATCATCATGTCGAAGGGACACCTGTACGCCAGTGTTTATTGCAGCACTCTTTACAATAGCCAAGAGTTGGAACCAGCCCAAATGTCCATCATCAGATGAGTGGATATGGAAAATGTGGTGCATCCACACAATGGAATACTACTCTGCTATAAAAACGAATGAAATACTGCCATTTGCAACAACATGGATGGACCTAGAGAGAATTATATTAAGTGAAACAAGTCAGGCACAGAAAGAGAAATATCACATGTTCTCACTTATTTGTGGGAGCTAAAAATAAATAAATAAATAAATAAATAAATATACAAACAAGCAGTGCTGGGGGAGGGGGTGGGGAAGAAGACACAACAATCACAATTCCTTGAACTTGTTAAGACAAATGAACAGATATGATGTAGTGGGGGAGGGGAGAGGAAGGGGGGAAAGGAATTGTTAAGGGACACGAAAATCAACTATATTGTGTATTGATAAAATGAAATAAAAAAATAAAATTAAAAAATAGGTTTACAGACAGAGAAGAGAGAATAAGGAGACAATATTAATATTTGATGATAAGAAAGGAATAGCAGATGAACGTTGAGGACATTGTGCTGAAGGAAATAAGCCACAAAAGACCTCCACTAAGGTGAGGTCCCTGAAGTCCCCAATTGCTGGACACAAAGTAGGGTGGTGGGTGCCGGGGGCTGTGGAGGGGGAGCGGGGAGTCGGTGTTCTGTGGGGTCAGAGTCCCAGTGTGGGAAGATGGGAAGGTTCTGGAGATGGATGGATACCGGCCTCAGTGCAGCGTGACTGTGCTTAATGCCACAGAATGTGCGCTCGGACTCGGAGGTGGCTGAAGTGGTCAGTCGTACGTTATGTCCACGTTTTAGAGAAAGGGATGCTCGGTCATCTCTGGGCGGGCACCAGGCGTGACTCTCTCGTGGGCGCCGCTTTCCACGTCCCCGGCCCCCGGTGACTGTCACGCGGCAGCACAGCGGGGCAGGGCGGGCCCGGTCTCCCTCGGGAGTCAGTCGGGGCCACCTTTCACAGGGTCCTCGAGCACGGCCTCTGCACCTGCGCGAGCCTCCCGGGGACGTAAAGGAGGCACGAAGTCCTTCAACCATCCCAAGTCCTCTGTCCTCCGGGCGGGCTTCAGGCAGCCAGCCTGGGCCAGCCCTTCCCGAGCTCCGCCTGTGAAGACAGCTCCCGAGCAGAGGGGTGTGGCCGGGCGGGCGCGACGCTCCCGGGAGGCAGGAGCCGGCCCGAGCCCCGCTGGGGCGACCGGAGGATCACGGCAGCCTCGTCTCCCCCGTCGGTGACGTACGGGGGTCTCTCCTCGGGGACGTGGTCGGGCGACGTGGAATAGTCCGTGTACCACGTGGCGCACAGCCTAGGCCTGAAGCCGCATGGCGACAGTGACTGTCCTCGCCGAGTCAGCACCCGCCCGGGGCCCCCGTCCAGCTGTGTCCTCGACCCGAGGGCCGCCGCGTCTAGGTCAGCGCAGGTGCCGGGGCCCCAGGATCTGAGTGCGCAGCCTCCCGGGCCACCAGCTGCCGTGTGGCCTCAGCCTGCGGGGTGGGGACGGCGGTTCGACTGAAGCGCGGCTCATCTTCTTTCTGGAATTCTCGGGTCTCCTGTGCTGATGAAGACGGTGCATGGACTCGGGCCGGGCTCAGACGCGACACCGAGACAGCCGCGGAGTAGATCAGATCTCGAGTCCACGCTGGCTTCGTGTGCCGAGAGAGTAGCGAGTGCTGCCCCCGAACCCCGTCACAATCCACTCCAGGTGACACAGGGTCCTGCAGTCCCCGGCCGCGCCCTCCAGCGCGGGGGCAGGGGCTGCCTTCGGGGTCGTCCCCTACCGCGACCTTTCCGACGCCACGTCTCCTGGATTCCCAGCCTCTGTCGCCGGCTGTCACCGGCCGTCTCACGGACTCAGCCAGAGCTGCCGTTCAGGTTCCTCAGTGACAACGTGCTGCTGCTATGGCTTCTCGCAAGTGAAAACAGACGTTCAAGGTGACTTCTTCTCCGTCCGAGTCTTTTCGTGTAGGTTGGGGAAATTCTGGTTAGCCCAGGAGACACAGTCGTCCTGGGAATCTTCACGTGTTGTCACTCAAGTACGTCCCGGCAGGTAAGTTGCTCTCTAAACGTGGCCAGAGTCTTGAGAGTGCGGCAGGTACAGTGGACGTGAAAGCGCGTGTTTACCTCTCTGGGAATCCCCGGGGTGGGAGCTGCAGGCACAGGTGGGCCAGCCCTATCCCCAACACAACAGCCGCTCTCAGAGAATATGCATTAAATATTTTCCTGAAGGCTCTGCCATGGCGATGAACATTCCCACCCTCAGAGTCCATTAGACTTTTTGTATTGTACATGGAAGGCCCAACACAGAATTCACACTTGTCTGTTCCCGTGACAGGGACTGGTCGTCAGAGGCTGCCTGGGTCTTTGGTAGAGACTCGATTTTAAGTGTAAATTAGAGCCTAGAGAAAGACAAACACAGACGCAGCCCTGAGTGGTGAGTACAGCCGGAGGGAGAATCCTACAGAGAGGAAAGAAGACAGGACTTCTGACGACCTGTTTCAGTTTACCATAGTTACAGGACTGGCCTGACACAGGGACTCAGCGTTCCGTTTCATGTCTATTTACTGCATTTCTCTTTCTCTTTCTCCCCCCGTTCCTTACAATTTACCATCTGTTTTCTTAAACCAGGAGGGAGAGTTCCTGGTTTGTACCTACCAATAAAAGTTGCAGTACTTCCTGCGGGAGCCGGCGGTCACGTGGTCTGCATCCTTCACACTGGAGAGCTCACTGGTTTGGATCTTGGCTGCCCGTGGAGAGACACACGAGGTGCAGAAAGAATATTGGTGCAAAGAGGCACCGCTGTTCTCCAGTTCTTGCTGGGTCTGCCAAGCAAACGTCTCTCCAACAGAAGCGAAGAAACAAAGGCCCGTTGGGTCTTCAACAACTAATCAAAGTGCTGCACAGCTTCAGGAGAAATGCCTTCACCTTCCCCGTCTCCTTCTCTGTTCCCTGAAAATTAGACTGGGGCTGGCTAGCAAGTCAGAGAGCTGTTCCAACCTGTTTTTGTCTGGGCTGTGCTGACACGGACAGCCTCATCACTTCAACTGCTGGCACTGGAGCAGGATGGAGGCTTAGGGACAGGGAGAAGTGATAGATTCCAATGGCCCTGTGCCACTTCCATGGAAGGATCAAACCCACCACTGAAGCCGCGCTCAGCAGAACCAGCACACACTGACCATTAACCAGTCAGTGTTGTTCCCGGGGGCATACAAAACAAAAATCAGAATGAATAATGGGGGCATTTCTGATAGTTTTGGTGCTCCATGCTTTGGGAAAATAAAAATAAATGTTTATGCTGGCAGATTGTAAAATCTCCTACTACTTGCTTTATTCCATCCTGTGCTTTTAAATAGAACACATTAAGCTCCCCAGGGGAGCTGGCTCTGACACAGCTCTGTGCCCCTCCTCACGAAATGAAAGCAATCTGTCTGACTAGGACGTTGAGGACCAGTAATTTACTACCTCAGCTGTAATTTTAAATGCTCCCCCACTGCAGGGATTGAAGCTTTCTTCCTATAATTATAGTGGAATCAAAAGACTAGCACACTAATGCATTGAGCTGCTACACCAGCTATTTATAATAGTCACTTCTCAGCCAATATGTTTTTAATATGTCACTTGTGCAAGGTTGTCAGGATCAATCCTGTCTTTTTTCCCCCTGTTTTTCTCCCTAAAATAATATTATTGCTTGAAAATTTAAATATTTGTGACACTAAAAATAATAATAAAAAAACCCCAGGGAATTTATAACAAAGTCAAGCCCAGTTGCCTATTCAGTTGTTGGAGAACAGCTCTTGAGAAGAGACCCAGGATAGAATGTCAGTGACAGCCCGAATGGAAGCCACCACATTGGGGAAATTAGTTCTGCATTCAGGGCTCTTGTTCCTGGTTTCTGATGAGTGGTTTCCTTCCTTCTGTGGGAATGCTTCCTGCACCTGGTGTTTGCACCAGGAACAGCTTTGCCTGCTTCATCCATACCATTAATCATGCACAGTCACATTTACAATGATCACAGCACTGTTCTAGCATCCAGATGCTGTGATGCTGTATCCAAGTACTCTACAGCAGGAAAGGTCACACACACCTGATGGTGGAGAGTAGAGACATCTGTAGGTCTGTCCGAAGGGCAGTTTGGGTAAACGAGGTTAGGAGACTCTTCTCTGCCACAAAGTATGGCACTTCCCAACTTGATCTTGCCAAAGGACAAAAGAGCATCTTCCTTCTTCGAGCTCAGAAATAGGCTTACCTCTCCTTTCACTTGTGGAAGCAGCAATGTATGCACAATAAAGCTGGTGCTGAAAAGGTGCTCAGATGATTGTAGGAGATAAACCTCCATGCCCAGGAACATCTGGGAAGATGGCAGACTAGAGGTGCCCAGGACTCATACCTCCCACAGAAGAAGATCAAAATGGGCCCACTGCCACTGCTGCTGCAGTCACTGGAGCCATAGCTGGGTCCCAGAACTGTTGCCCATCACAGAGCAGCTCCCCACAGAGCAGCAGTCCTGTGGGTTGCCTGTCCCTGCAGCCTAGGACTCTGCAGATGTGAAGGAGGCAGCTGCAACCACTGCCACCATTGCCACCCCTGTGAGTAACCCTGCTGCTATGGTGGATACCACAGATGCAAGGGAGGTAGTTGCAGTCACTGGTGCCACTGCTGCCCCCATGAGGTAACTCTGCTGCTGTTGCAGACAATGAGATGTAAGGGAGGCAGTAGCAGCCACTGGTGCTGTTGTCACTTGCATGAGGTAACCCCACTGTCTCCAAGGATACCATAGACACAAAAGAGGCAGTTGCCAGCACCCCTGCCACCCCTGCTACCCCCACAAGGATACCCTGCTGCGGCTGCAGACACTGTAGCTGCATGGGCTTCTGCTGTGGCTGCTGCAACCACCACTGCTGCAGTGGTTGCTGCCACCACTGGTGCCACCATTGTCATGCTAGCAGCCTGTTACCATAGGAACATCAGCACCATGTGGGCAGCCTGTCAAAGCCACTTCCACAAACACTGCTGCTGCAAGGGCAGCCTGTTACCACAAGAGCAGCTGCGGCAGCCACTGGTAGTGTGCAGGTGGACCACCAACCACTCAACTGAACTGACTCAAGGAGGGTCACCAGCTGAGTCCAGGGAAGGAGAGTAATAGAAGAAGGAACTGTTCTACCAGATGACTAGACATCAATGTAAAACAAACAAACAAAAAACAAAAACAAAATATGAGTCCACCAAAGGAATACAATAACTCTCAAGTACCAGACTGCATAGAGGAGGAAACCCTTGAAATGACCAAAAAGGAATTCTGAGTAAAAATCTTAAGGAAATTCAATGAGATACAAAAAGATGAAGTTAGATGACACAACGAACTGAGAAAAACTATCCAGGATGTGAAGGAGAAAATTTACAAACAGATTAATCCTTTAAAAAAGAATGTAGCAGAACTCATGAAACTGAAGGAGACATTCATTGAAATAAAAAAGACAACTGAGTTTAAGTAGCAGGCTAGAGCAAGCAGAAGAAAGAATTTCTGATCTTGAAGACAGTCTCTTCAGAATAACACAGGCAAACAAACAAACAAAAAAGAATTTTAAAAAATGAAGAAAATCTAAGAGAGATAGCAGATGACCTTAAGCTCACAAACATCCAAATCATGGGTATTCCTGAAGGGGAGGAGAAAGGAAAAGGCATTTAGAATATATTTAATGAAATAATAGTGGAAAACTTCCCATGTATAGGGAGAGACACAGAATTTCAGATTCAGGAGGCTCAAAGATCCTCAAACAGATTCAATTCAAAAAAGTCTTCTCCAAGACACATTATAGTCTAACTGGCAAAACTCAAAGACAAGGAGAGAATTCTAAAAACAGCAAGAGAAAGGCATTGAGTCACCTGTGAGGGAATCTCCATTAGATTAACCAGAAGAGAACGGGATGATATATACTCAGAATACTAAAAGAAAAAAACCCCTGCCATCCAATAATACTATACCCAGCAAGGCTATCCTTCAGAAATAAAGGAGAAATAGTGTATTTCCCAGACAAAAACCATGGGAGTTTGCCACCACATGGCTAGCCATGCAAAAAATCCTCCAGAGACTCCTGCATCTGGAATCCAAAAAATGATAATCACTATCATGAATACACAAGAAAGAACAAAACCCACTAGTAGAACAAAAATGCAAACAAGAAAGAAAAAGAAACTGTACCTTACCACCTCCAAAAACCAACAAATACTAGAGAAAACAGTAAAAGACAAAGAAATAAAAGGTATTTTAAACATCCAAGTGAAATTCAATAAATTGTGAGGAAGAAGACAATACCTTTCAGTAACAACCCTAAATGTAAATGTATTAAATTCCCCACTCTAAACGCACAGACTGGCTGATTGGATTAAAAAGCGAGACCCAACTATATGCTGTCTTCAAGAGACTCACCTCACCTGTAAAGACACACAAACTAATATTGAAGGGATGGAAAAGATATTCCATGCAAATGGAAACCAAAAATATGCAGAAGTAGCTATTCTTATATCAGATAAAATAGTCTTTAAACCAAAAACTAAAAGAGAGATGAAGGCCATCATATAATGATAGAGGGATCTATACAGCAAGAAGACATAACAATCATAAATATATAAGCACCCAACACTGAAGCACCCAGATGTATAAAGCAAACACTATTAGTCCTGAGGAAAAAGATAGAACTTATTATAATAATAGTTGGGGAACTGAATACCCTCTGTCAACATTGGACAGATCACCTAGCAGCAAATCAACAGAGAAACACAGGATTTAAGTCACACTTCAGACCAATTGGACTTGGCAGAAATCTACAGAACATTTCATCCAACAATCACAGAATATACATTCTTCTCATCAGTACATGGATCATTCTCCAGGGTAGATCACATGTTAGGTCACAAATCAAGTCTCAACAAATTTTAAAAAATTAAAATCATTTCAAGTATCTTTTCAGACTGTAATGGATTAAAACTGGAAATCAATAACAAGCAAAACTTTGGAAACTATTCAAACACATGGAAATTAAACAACATGCTCCTGAATGACATATGGGTCTAAGAAGAAATTAAACAGGAAATAAAGAAATTTCTTGAAGCTAATGAAAATAAAGACATATCACAATAAAACCTGTGGCATACAGCAAAAGCAGTACTAAGAGGGAAGTTTATTGCAATAAACATCTACATCAAAAGTATAGAAAGATTTCAAATAAACGACCTAATGCTACACTTCAAAGAACTAGAAAAATGAGAAAAATCCAATCCTCAAATTAGTAGATGGAAAGAAATAAGATCAGAGAAGAAATAAATGAAATAGAAACCCCAAAAATGATACAAAAAATCAATGAAACAAAAAGTTGGCTTTTTGAGAAGATAAACAAAATAGACAAACCATTAGCTAGTCTAACAAAAAGAAGAAAGAAGATCCAAATAACGAGAATCAGAAATGACAAAGGAGCCATTACAACTGATACCACAGAAATACAAAGAATCATTAGAGACTATTATAAACAACTATATGTCAACAAATTTGAAAACCTGGAGAAAATGGATAAGTTTCTGGACACATACAAACTACCATGACTGAACCAAGAAGAAACAAAAAACCTGAACAGACCAATAACAAACAACAAGACTGAAGCGATAATCAGCAGTCTCCTAAGAAAGAAAAGCCCAGGACAGGATGTCTTTACTGATGAATTATACCAATCCTTTAAAGAGGAATTAATATGAGTTCCCTTCACACTATTCCAAAAAATTGAAACAGAGGCCATTCTCCTAATCTCATTCTATGAGGCCAGCATCACCCTGATACCAACACCAAAGATACAACAACAAAACAAGAAAACTATAGGCCAATATTTTTGATGAACATACAGACAAAAATCCTCAATAAAATATTAGCAAATAGAATACAGCATCACATCCAAAAAATTATACACCATGATCAAGTGGGATTCATGCCAGGGATGCAAGGATGGTTTGACATATGCATGTCAATAAATGTGATACACCACATGAACAAAGTCAAGGACAAAAACCATATGATTATCTCAGTAGATACAGAAAAAGCATTTGATAGAAATCAACATTGCTTCATGATAAAGACTCTCAGCAAATTAGGTATCAAAGGAAAGTATCTTAACACAATGAAAGCCATATGTGACATACTCCCCACCAATATAATTCTGAATGGGGAAAAACTTAAAGCTTTTCCCTAAAGAACAGGAACAAGGGCAAGGATGCCCACTCTCACCATTCCTATTCAACATAGTATTGGAAGTACTAGCCAAAGCAATCAGGAAAGAGAAAGAGATAAAGGGCATCCAGATTGGAAAAGACGAAGTCAAACTGTTCCAGTTTGCAGATGACATAACCTTATATATAGAAAAATCTAAAGACTCTACAAAAAAACTCTCAGAGTTGATAAATGATTTCAGCAAAGTTGCAGGATACAAAATCAACACATAAAAATCAGTAGTGTTTTTACATTCCAACAATGAACTAACAGAAAAAGAAATCAAGAAAGCCAGCCCATTTACAATATTCACACAAAAAGAAAATACCTAGGAATCAATTTAATCAAGAAGGTGAAAGATCTCTACAATGAGAACTAAATATCACTGTTGAAAGAAATTAAAGAGGACACAAAAAGATGGAAAAGACATTCAAAGCTCTCAGATTGGAAGAATTAACACTGTGAAAATGTCCATACTACCCAAAACAATCTTCAGATTCAATGTAATCGCCATCAAAATATCAATGAAAGTCCTCACAGAAATAGAAAAAAAGAAAAAAACAATTCTAATATTTGCATGGAATAATAAAAGACCTCGAATAGCCAAAGCAATTCTGAGCAGGGGGAAAAAAAACGCCAGAGGCATAACACTACCTGACTTCAAATTATACTACAAAGCTATAGTAACCAAAAAAGAATGGTACCGCCATAAAACAGACACTCAGACCAAGCGAACAGAATAGAGAATCCAGAAATCAACCCAAATACTTACAACCAACTAATATTTGACAAGGGCAACAGGAGCATACAATGGGGAAAAGACTACCTCTTAAATAAATGGTGCTGGGAAAACTGGACATCCGTATGCAGAAGAATGAAACTAGACACATACTTCTCACCACATACCAAAATCCACTCAAAATGGGTTAAAGACTTAAATCTGACCTGAAACTATAAAACTCCTAAAAAAAAATCACAGGGGAACCACTTTAGGAGGTAGGACTGGGCAAAGACTTTATGAATATGACCCCAAAAGCACAGGCAACAAAAGGAAAAATAAACAAATGGGTTTATATCAAACTAAAACACTTCTGCACAGCAAAAGAAACAACTAACAGAGCAAAAAGACAACCTACAGAGTGGGAGAAAATATTTGCAGACTATGCATCTGACAAAGGGGTAATATCCAGAATATACAAGGAACTCAAAAAACTTAGTAAAAATATAAATCACCCAATTAAAAATTGGGTAAAGGAACTAAATAGGCATTTCTGAAAGGAAGATATACAAATTGCCAACAAACACATAAAATGTTCAACATCACTCAGCATTAGGGAAATGCAAATCAAAACCATACTGAGATATCATCTCACCCCAGTTAGACTAGCTATTATCAAAAACACAGAATAAGGGCCGGCCCTGTGGCTCACTCAGGAGAGTGTGGCGCTGGTAGTGCCGAGGCTGTGGGTTCGGATCCTATATAGGGATGGCCAGTGCGCTCACTGGCTGAGCGTGGTGCAGACCACACTGTGCCGAGGGCTGCGATCCCCTTACTGGTCAAAAAATAACAAACAACAAACAAAAAACCCCCCTACAGAATAACAAATGCCAGTGAGGATGCAGGGAAAAAGGAACCCTCCTATGCTGTTGGTAGGACTGTAAATTGGTTCAGCTGTGATAGAAAACAGTATGGGTGTTTCTCAAACAAGTACCGATAGAACTGCCATATGATCCAGCAATCCCACTGCTGGGTGTATACCGGAAGGAATGGAAATCACCATATCGAAGGGATACCTGCACTCCCAGCTTCATCATAGCTCTATTTATAATAGCCAAGAGTTGGAACCAAACTAAATGTCCATCGTCAGATGACTGGATAAGGAAAATGTGGTATATTTGCACAATGGAATACTACTCTGCCATAAAAAGGAATGAAATTCTGCCATTCATAGCAACAGGGATGAACTTAGAGAAAATTACCTTAAGTGAAATAAGCCAGGCATGGAAAGAGAAATACCACATGTCCTCACTCATAAGTGGGAGCTGAAAAAACAAATAATAAAAAAAAGGAAGATACAACAATCACAGTAATATGTTGAACTTTCCAAAGGAGAGAACAGAACTGAGGTTACCGGAGGTTGGAAAGGGGGAGGGGGATGGGATTAAGGGACATGAAAAACGGTTACATTGTATAATGTTGAATGTACTAATTACCCTGACTGAGCATCACATATTGCATACAGGTACTGATATTCAACTCTGTACTCCACAGATATGTACAACTATGTTTCAATAAAAAGAAACAAACAAAAAACAAAAACTTCCATGCCCAAGTGAGACACCTTTTATACCTTCTCGAATTATTGAATACGAAATCTGGAGGAAGCCTGAAAGATCTGTTCCAACGATTTTGTTATTTTGCAGTTAACACTGGAGTTCAGTAAGATGGGGCGTCCTGCCTGGGTGGCCTGCTGGGCTGACGGGACCCCCTGAGGACCCCCTGTTTCTTTCCACTGCAGCGACGCTCTCCTGCTGCTCCATCTGTTACGATTGCCCTCTAGGAATTGGAAGTGGCCTCCAGCTGCATCCATTTCTTCTCTTTCCTACATAAAGTGTGCATTGCAGTTACTGAAGTCTTTCTATTAGGGACAGGACTTCAGGCTGGGTTTAATCTGGGATGCTTCTGCAGCATAACAGACAGAGAAGTGCCTCTTTATTGCTCCTCCCCAGCAAAACATGTTGTTAACTGCTCAGGGCTGTGAAGGTTACGACCTTCCCCTGACTGCCAAAATGCAAAGTTTTTAGATAATATTAGCAGTCACATCATGACTGTCATCTTTATTCCCTATTTTTTTCTAGTATTCTGATCTTCAAATTTTTCCTTAAGAAGTACAAAAATTTTTTGAAAACCATTAGATACTCCACATTTCACATAAGCTATCTGATAATTACCACATTTTTAATGTCACACTTTTACAGTCTTATTGAGAAGCTGCAAATAATGAAAACCTCTAGAATAGATTGGTAGAAAAAATAATTGGCTCAAGAATCCTAAAATAAACTTATTGGAATGAGTGGTTTGATGGTGGTTTTCTTAATTGATAATTTATTCGCTCCTACATGCATTACAAATATTTTTAAACAGCCTGTTCTCTATAAGGCCCTGTCAAGTGCTGCGGGAGAGAAACATAAATAAAATACTGCTGTTATCCTCAAGGCACCTACAGTCTAGAAGAGAAGACATTAACACTTCTAGCTGTAATAATAACCAGAAAGAGGTGATATGAGAGAAAAACAGATGCAGTGCTAAGGAAATTCAGGAAGAGTTGACAACTACTAGAGATATTTTAAAAAGGGCCCAATGACAAGGTTCATGAGCGTGGATGAAACAGCAGATTCTGAAATCATGTAATAAATTCAACCAGTTGAAAGACAACAATCAAGTCTTGGAGACCAGAAAGAACAGGAGTCTCATGGGGAATGCTGAGCAGTTTGTTTGCTGAAGCAAAGTGTACCTGAAATGAACATGAGTCAGGGACTTGAATGTAAGCCCCTGAGTAGTTTGGACTTTGTCAAGGAAACAACAGCACAGTGGACTCTTAGCTGAACTGTCTCCTTGATGCATGAATCCCATCTCAAACTTTCCCAGCCACAGTCCTGGGCAATGATACCCCAAGCTACTTCACAAACCCTTTCTGCTTGTCTGTAGCAAAATAACTCAGATAAAACAACCACTTTTTAAAACACAAGCACATTTGAAAGTCATTATAAGCTCAGGTACTTTATCAAAAGAAGTGTTGATTTCAACTGAAGTGCATACACCTTTCCAAATCCAGGTATGGGAAATTATAAGCCAAAGTATTGTTGATGCAGATATGCATTGCTATACACTCTAGGCTCCGTGGGGTTGACGAATGGCATATACCAAAATAATTGAAAATGATAGTTAAATTAGCAGAAATTTATATTGAACAGAATGAATAGTGGCAACTTAAAATCATGACTGACTCAGATAACATTAATGTTAGTATTCCTAACAAGCCTTCCTTTCCCAAACTGCAGGAATTCCACTTATCTGTGTGTACATACGTTTGTAGGAGCTTTTTAACAGCTAGAATTTATTATAAATGCATAATTTCATTCTTTATTAACTCCAGAACATCAAGTTTTGGTAAATTTTTTGCCTTGTACTGGATTATGTGTAAATGATCATTAGATGTAAATCTAGATAACAATCTATAGATTCAATTGCTTATAAGAATGAAAGAAAAGAGAACCCATGAAGACACCCTCACATTTCTTAACCACCCAGTACCCAACTGGTGAGTGATCCCAAGTGGTTTTCAGTCTCAGAGGAAGGGAGCTCACTTCTTCACAGAGGGCTTCACACCACACAGTCCTTCAGACTGTTTTCTTTGTATTAGTATATCCGCCTCCTTGTGAGATCTACCTACTGTCCTCCTTCTGAAACCTGCGGAGTTAGCAGAAACCTCTTTCTATGTGTCTTCGACGATCAGAAGACAATAGATTGTTCTTATTCTGCTAATTTTATTGGGGTGGTTGATGTGGAAACTAAGAGCAGAGCTTTCTGTGGTTTCTTGTTAAACCTTATGCTGTGTGATTGTTTATATCATTGCCGTCTGGCAACATACTTTTGCGTTCAAATTCTAACATTCACTGCATTACCTATGCTTCCCAGGTTTGTGTACCTTCAGAATGTGTAACCTATTTCCACATCAGAAATTCCAAGTAAGGCAGGACCGAGGACAGTGCCCTGCACTCACTGTTACAGCTCCTGTGAACCGCAGTCTCTGGGCGTGCCATTTGAACAAAATATCAGTTAAGGTTTTGGGTGTGGTCATTGAAATGGTTACAAATCAATTTTATTTATGCTTTAGTTCAATGTACACTACCTTATCTTGCCCTCAAAGAAAGCAATTCGGTCTAGGAGTTCAACACGCACGTTGAACATCTACTGTACGCGAGATAACAAGTCTACTGAGATGCATACCGCACAGTATCTACACTTGAGATACTTTCTGATACTTCTTTAGAGAAAACAGATCACTATGGTAAGTGCAAAGCTGGAAGATGTACCTTTCCTGCAGGATAGCAGGAGTCAGCCACACACCTGGACAAGGGCCGTCCAGATGAGGAGCTGCATGGGCAGAGTGAGGCATCAAGTGCCCTGGTGTGTCAGCAGGTGCACAGAGCTCCTCATGTAGGAGGCGGGCTGGGTGAGGGGGTGAGAAGTGCCACAGCAGGGGGAGTCTGGATTGCCTCACCGAGGATTTGGGACTATGTTGGGAAGAAGGACCAGTTAGAAGACAGGAGAGCACCACAGGTGAGAAATGGGCTACAGCAACCTCCTGATCTAATCACTTAGAGCACCTGGAAAGGAGGTTCTCCAGCACGGCGTCTCCCTAGTATCTGTGCACCTGCTTTGTGCCTATTTTGAGCATTCATACATGGTCTGTTGAATGATCTTCCCTAGACTTTTCTCTGAGATTGATGTTACGCCTACTGAGCTTTAGTTTTTATAACATATATTCAGCCCTTTTTGGAAGTCAAGAAACATCTGCTTAATTCCAACACTGAGGGAACGTGCCCATTCTTGGGGTGGGGGTAAAGCGTTGCTCGTGGAAAGAAAGGTCTGTCTGAAAATTTGAGTTAGTGTTCACATCATTTTAAGGATCTAGAAGGTCAATTTGGCTGAAGTGGAGAAAGAAATGAGTTTGGGGCACCAGATTTACATAGTTTGCTAGAGCTGTGGTTATCCCAAAGGCAATCCGACACCCGAGGGAAGGTGCGCAGACGGAGAGATGTTCAGCTCTGCAGTGCGAGGTGGGATGAGGGCTGTCTGGCCAGGAGGTCATCGTTTGGTCCAGGAGAGAACCAAGTGGATGTTGTCAGCAGTGAGGAGGGGTGGGCAGCCCTGGGAGCTGGGCAGTGGTCGGGATCACCAGCAGGTGTGCTTCAGGCAGGCTCTGGAACCAACATTTTGGGACTTGGATCTTAATTCTTTCACTTCCTAATGACATGACTTTGGGGAAATCACTTATTCCCTCTGAGCTTGTTTCCTTTTCCTTACCAGCAAAATAGGATATTGTATCACCTCTCATTCACTTGTTGTGAGGATCAGGAGAGTTAAATTCATTAGAACGATATCAGGAAGAGGGTGAGTTCCTAATACATGTCAGCGAGTGCTGGATTTTGGGGTTGAGGGAGCCAGGAGCCCGTTAGGGCTCTGAGGTTTGCTCCTGGAGCAGCGGGCAGGCGCAGCTGGTGCTGGAAGGGGCCGTAGCAGGACAAGGCATGGGAAGTGGCAGGTGGATATGTGCCACTCCTGGTGTGGGGGACTGGGCAGAATTTATGTGAAAATGGGAGGCGGGTAGAGGTTTCAGGGACACATGCTCCAGGACGAGGGAGGGCACTTCCTTCTTTTTAGTACAAACGTATTTTATTTTAGGTTATTTTGATTGTACATATTTATGGGGCACAGAGTTATATTTCAAAACATGTGTATAATCAGGGTGTGATGATCAAATCAGGGTAATTAATATTCATCATCCCCCAAATTTATCATTTCTTTGCGATGAGAACATTTGAGCTCCTCTCTTCAGCCATTTGAGAACATACAATGAATTATTGTTAATTACAGATGCCAGCACTACTGTACACCACTAGAAATTATTTTTCCTATCTAGCTGTAATTTTGAGTCCATAAACAAACTTCTCCCTATTCCCAGCCTCTACTAACCACAATTCTACTCTCTGCTTCTATAAGCTCAGCTTATTTTTCTTTTTAGCTCCCACATATGTGTGAAAACATGTGATATTTATCTTTCTGTGCCTGACATTTCAGTTAACCTAATATCTTCCAGGCTTATCCATGTTGCCACAAATGACAGGATTTCATTCTTTTTTTATGGCTGAGTAGTATTCCATTGTGTACATATACCACATTTTCCTTATCCAGTTGTTCATTCATGGACACTTAGGTTGATTCCATAGTCTGGCTATTGTAAATAGAGCTGTGATGAACACTGGGATGCAGATATCTTTTCGGTATGCTAATTTCCTTTCCTTTGGATAAATACCCAGCAGTGGGATTGCTGGGTCATATGGTAGTTCTATTTGTAGTTTTTGGAGGAACCTCTATACTATTTTCTATAGTGGCTCTACTAATTTATGTTCTCGCCGACAGTGTATAAGGGTTCTCTTTTCTCTGCATCTTCACCAGCATTTGTTATTTTTTGTTTTTTTGATAACAGCCATTCTAACTGGGGTGAGATGATATCTCATTGTGGTTTTGATTTAAATTTCCCTGATGATTGGTGATATTGAGCATTTTTTCATATACCTGTTGACCACTTGTATGTCTTCTTTTGAGAAATGTCTATTCACGACATTTGCTCATTTTAAAATCAGATTATTTGTTTTTTGCTGTTGAGTTGTTTAAGTTTTTTTGCATATTGTGGATATTAATCCCTTGTCAAATATAGTTTTCAAATATTTTCTCCGTACCATAAAACTACAATACCAAAACAGCATGATACTAGCATAAAAACAGACACACGGACCAATGGAATAGAATAGAGAACCCAGAAATAAATCCACATATCTACAGCAAACTGACCTTTGACAAGATGCCAAGAATACACATTGGGAAAAGGACGGCCTCTTCAATAAATGGTGGTCGGAAAACTGGACATCCATATGTAGAAAAAAACTAGACTCCCATCTCTCACCATATACCAATATCAACTCAAAATGGATTAGACTTAAGTATAAGACCTGAAACTTTAAAACTACGAAGAAAACATAGGTAAAACACTCCAAGACACCGATCTGGGCAAAAACTTTATGGAGAAGACTCCTAAAGCACAGGCAACAAAAGCTGATGGGATTACATCAAACTAAAAAGCTTCTGCACAGCAAAGGGAACAATCAACAGAGCAAAGAGGCAACCAGGAGAGTGGGGGGATGTCTTTAAGAAGGGAGGAAGAGAGAAGAATGATACAGCTGAGAAATAGAGGGGGCCGTGGGGGGCCAGAGGATGCAGGAGTGAGCAGGAAGTGAGGGGTAGGCAGCACCATGGGGGGTCTGCAGGACAGGGCAGGACCGTGCTCTTTATGCCAAAGTGGACCGAGAACCATGGAAGTACTTCACGTTGGGAATAACTAGATTTGCATTTTAAGTAACCACTTCTCTGCAGAGTTAAAACTCTCTAGGTGAGAAATGATGTGGACTTGAATCGGGCTAGTGCTGCGGGGGTGGAGAGGCGCTGAGATCCATGAGGGAGATTAAATTCACAGCACTTGTTGACTTGAAATCTGGGGTCAGGAGAGAAAGGGGCTTTTGGATTGGGCAATTTGGGTGGGTTCTGGTGGTATTCACCAGCATGAAAAACGTGAAAAGAGAAGCACATTCTGTAGTGGGGAAAACCAGTGAGTCCAGCTTCAGAGCTCTGACGTGGCCTGCTTCATGCAGGTGGAACTGGAAGTGGGTGGCTGGTAATTTCTAGGAGTGAGAGAATCCTAGGCAGCAACACAGTTTTTCTTTGTTGATCCTGGTGCTGAGGTCTACTAAATACCTGCTATTCTGTCAGCATTGTGCTGACAATTTTTCTGTGAAAATATCAAGCCCGCTTTCTTATGGGGTCTTTTTGTGGATGTCCCAAAGCATAAGTCTTTTCTCCAGTAAATTAATAGATATGTTCTCCACTGACATCTTGATCTTGCGTCTTGAGCTCTGAGCATCCTTGTGTAAATTCCAGGATATGCAGGGAGTAAACCATGGTCCCTATCCTTGGGGAGGGTCCAGGGAGGGGAGACATGGACATTCACTGATGAAAAGCTGCAACAAAGGGCTGAAATACTGTGATAGAAATGTACGTGAAACACCACAGAGCACAGAGCAGGAGGCTGGTTCTATGCTGGGGTTGTGGGTCTTTGTAGAGACTGAGCGATAAACAGGCCCTTTCGGGGGTGGGGGGAGGAAGGGAGGATATGCCATTCCTGGGGCTGTCCAGGCACACAGAGGCAGGAATGCAACCCCAAGGACACATCCAGAGAGGATGGGGTGTGGCAGAATTGTGGTCGGAGAAATGTGGGAAGACCTGGCATGCCGTGCGCACTTGACAAAACTTGTTGATGTATGACTGGTCACTTCTACGTCCCAAGCCCCTAGAAGTCTGGTACTTGGCAGACTCTCAGTAACTACAGTTGAATGAGATCATCTGTCCACAGGGGAGAGAGGGCTGCTGTGCAGACGGTTCGTGCCTGCCCTGGTGATGGGCGGGAGAAGGAGGCGAGGGAAGAAAGGAAACCCCAGGCCAGATGTGGACGCTGGGCAAGGAGGACAAAACCTTCCAGGGAGAGAGACACATGTGTTCAGAAAGTCAGGTTCCATATGCAAGTCTGAGAGCAATGCACTGGCAGCCAGGGGCGAGGGAGCAGGTCCCACACAGTGAGGATGGAAAGAGCCCGTTGGCCACGGCTACGCGGAGGCCATCGGACATCCTGGAGTGAGTGGCCTCTGCATGTCATAGCACAGGTCATTATGTGTGTGTTACAGTCTGCACCCTGTGTCTGGGGGGACCTCCACCAGTGATGGCTACATCCCAGGTGGGTGCTGGACCATATTAGATGCTCAGTAAATACTTGTGGGGAGTCAGTGAATGATACGTGCATTTTTAAAAGACAGCGAGAAGGCAGGAGCCGTGGAGCACATCAGGATGACCTTGAGCAGGGGATCCACATCCTCCCAGGCAAAGCCAGGGAGGCCAGTCCTTTCCCTTTTCCCAAGGGTTTTGAATAACTAATGTGGAGAACAAGAAACTGTTATCCACAGCTGCTTCTAATAGTTTATTGGGGCAATTTTCTTCTTTGAGATGTATTGGTCTATTTTGTTACCTGTTTATTTAAGGTAATGTAATGGGAGGCAGGAGACCTTTGTTCTAATCTGCTGCTTCTTGTCCCTGCCTGGCAAATTGCCCATCTTGGGGCCTCAATTGTGAAGAAGGAGAATAATATTTCACCTGCCTCGGTGGAGGGAATCGGGCCATGTGCTCTCCTGAGCTGCACTCTGCAGATTGGAAAGCCTTTGAGCTCTCCTTTAGGATTTCCTCACAGGCTGAAAAATGTGAGGGAGGGAAGCAGACACATGGGAGCGAAAAACAAAGAACGTGGCACCTTATTTTTTCACCTGGTATTTTCCTACATGCTTTTTTAGGTTCAGTCCTGTCAGCCAGACCTTATGAGAATTCTGTGAATGTTTTATGCTTGACGGATATTTTGCATAAATCTGGAACTGATGTTTGAAGACATGTCTGACCAATGGGTAGTAAAATGTGTAAATCAATTACCCTCTTATGCCTTTGCTTTATCTCAAGATGGGAAGGTCACCGGGAGCGTGTCTCGGAAATGCTTCCACAGGCAGCCACAGAGATAATCCCATGAATTTTCTAGGCAAAAGAGAAAGGAATCTATTCATCCCAAACACTAACATTTTGTTTCTCCCCAAATCTAGGTGAAAACTGTTTGTTTTAGAGGCAGTTAAACATTACTGTGAGGAAATTCTTAACTGCTTTGAAAACAGTGAAAACTCTTTGCATTCCCAACAAAAGAAGTGTGTTTTGAAGGCGGGAAATTGTCACTATGCCATTAAGGAGAAACCTCTACAAAAGCAAAATACTCTTGGGGCGGGAGAGTGAGAAGGAGAGAGAAGACTAAAAAGGAAGGGGGAGAAAATGAGAGAGAGAGGAAGAGAGAGAGGAGGGGACAGTTTCTGGGCACAACCAGAAAGCTCTGCATGGGGCAGAGAGGCCGATGGGGCAGGGTGAGGTTCAGTGGACTGCAGTTTTAATGAAAACGGGGTGGGGACCACCAGACAGGGGTCTTGGAGGGCAGCCAGGGTGAGCCCAGCTGGGGGGAGGTGGCCAGTGTTTGTGGAGGTGGAGGCTCGGCCTCCAGGTTGTCCCCTCTGCAGATCTCAGACAAGGACACTGCCTGGAGGAGCCCTGGCTGAGCTGAGCAAGGTGGGGAGAGCCCTGCCCCCAGGCTGGGGCAGTTGGTTTCCAGAGTCCGGCATGGAGAATAAGCTTATAAAACTCCCAGTCCTTCCGGGGTGGATTCAAGGCCCCAGAAAGGAGGCTGAGGCTGTGTGATTGACAGCCCAGGAAACCGAAGGCCTCGGAACGCACCTGGCAAGTGGTTACTGCTGCTGCTTCCATGGAAACACGCGTGAGATGGGGAGACAAGGTGAGGTTTTACAGACAGCCTTCTTTTTATAACTTCTGCTTACCTTATCCTCCTCCATCTGACCGCCGTTCCCATGGCAACCGGACCGGAAAGGCCATCGGCTGCGAGGACGCTGATGTGCGCGGTGGATTTGCCAGTGTGAGGCGAGGCCTGTGCATCCCGGGCTCGGGCGGCCCTCGGGTGTGAACGGAGCTTCCAGCAAGGCCCGGCTCAGCCCAGGGCAGTCCCTTGCTTAGCGATCAGAGGTAGAGTGCAGGGCTGCCCAGGTGAAGAATGGTGACCTTGGGACATGTCCTAGCGATTGTCCCCAGGGTGCGCACCGCGCTCGCGTGCACCGGCTGTGAGAACCGGCTCAGCACGCTTCTGCAAACCCTGGTTTCTCCCGATCAGTGAGGTCGATGTTCCTTCTCTCCCGGACGTGGCTGTCACACCGACCACGTGAAGATGTACCCGAAAACCACACAGAGTCGCACACACACACAGATAAAAGTACGGGGCCGAAATAAAGAGCCCCTGTGCATCTCTTTTCAGGTGATAGAACTTCGTTATTTCCCTTAGGCTTAAATGGGGACTAATTCCACGTGCTATTTTAAGCTATATTTAAATCTAATTTGGGACGCACAGGGGCTACAGATGCTTTTGAAAGTCCAGTGGCAGGTCTGACCTTCTCCCCAGGACCCTTCACCGCGAGCGCATTCACGTGCTTTTCACCTCCACGGAGGGGTCACTCGCGGTCTGACCCCTCCCAGGGAAGGTCTTCTCCACTAGAGCATGTTAGAACGGTTGGTGCGGGATCTCAGGTACGCCTAGGTGAAGTATCCTACTGTGTGTCTGTGTCAGTTTCTCAGTCTGTTAAATCAAGAATCTCAGTTGAACAAACCTCCAGAAAACTTTTACTGAGCCTGAGTATAGATCTGGGTGTGCAAAGATAAGATACACATGCTGCCTCGATGGGTCTGTGCTGCAGTTGTGTGTGATCTCTGTCGACCGCTTCCAGACCTAAAATTCTGTGCAATGTCATACGAAATGCATGCTGGTTAACTGTGACATTATTATTCCCCAGGTTCTTGGTGAAGCTCTGAGCTACGTGGGCAATGTGACTGTTGCCCAGGCAACAACGTTCTGTGTTTCGGACCTGAGTGGTGCTTCCGTTTCCCATCCTGATGTGACACAGGGCATGGAGGTTTCAGTGGCTGGATATAAGCAGAGTTATGAGAATCCCTCTGCTGTCTGTTCTGTATTTCCTTAGTATCTTCTTTTGAATAACTTAATGTGCTGGGTCCAATGATCAAATTTGTGGGGTCCCTCATGGGCAGGCCAGGGGTCTGAGGCCCAGGGCCCGGGGCAGGTGGTTAGTAAGCGTGAGTCTGGGAGACCTGTATAGTGACTGGGGTCACAGAGGTCTCGGGAAGGGGAACATTTGTCGTGGGTGTGGAGTGTGGTCACATCCCAGACTCTTGGCTGCAGGATGACGCACGCGTCTGACCAGCCAGGGTCCCAGTTAGTGGCAGAGTCTAATTTCTACAGCAGGAGTTAGGCAGGAGCCCGGGACCCTATTCAGAGGCACTGAGTTCCAGGTAAGGACCTGGGATACAGACCAGAACCCAAGCAAGGTAGCTGTCCTGCGGACTCAGGGGACTGGGAAGAAGCCCTGACATTCAACAGGTTTGCTAGGCCCAGACAAATCACCCAGGACAATGGCAGCATCTTCCTTGCAGACCCTCCTGCCCCTGACAGGCAGGCTTGGTTTACGTGGCCTCGGAGCCTGGGTAGCACAGGCTAGAAGATGAAAAGCTTCGGCACCACAGCTGAGGGGGCAGGGCAGGTGGGAGCTCACAGCCTCGGTCTTGGCGGACACCCCGTTCCTGAGGGGGAACCCAGCACAGCACGCAGGAAGGGGCACTGAGTCGAGGGTTGCCTCTGCCTCCTAAACCAAGGGGAGGGGAGAGAATGAGAAAGGGCAGCGGCTCCAACATGGAAGTGGTTTATGGTCAGTTACACCACAGTAGGTCAATTTGCGAGTTACTTGAGGGACGGCTTTTACAATAGATTTATGTCCATTGAAGCTGAGAGCAATGATTTACAGGAAAGAATATTTGAAAGACGTGCAGTTTATTCATTTGTCTAGAGGTGGTGTCACTCCTCTCTCGATATTAAGATAAAGCATCAGAGGCCTGCACGCTTAAACCAGGTTGGTTTGGCCCTCTGTAGAAGTGCTTTCATGCCATCACATTTTGGATTTTTTCCCAGTTTACATACAGAAGAAATGCAAGAAGCTGTCTTTAAAAACAGTCAACAAACTAGGAACTGAAGGCCATGTTCAAAAACCTGCAGCTAACGTCACACAGTGGTGAAAGATCAAAGCTTTTTCTGTAGGATCAGGAGCAGGACAAGGATGTCTGTTTTTGCCATTTCTATTCAGCATGGTATTTACAAATTTTGGCCAGAGCACTGGGCAAGAAGAAGAAGGAGTAAAAGGCATCCAGATTGTAAAGGAAGGAGTAAAACTATCTCTGCAGATGTCATCATCTCATATGTTAGAAAACCCTAAAGATTCCACCAAAAAACTGTTAGACCTAATAAACAGATTCAGCAAAGTGGCAAATCAGCATGCAAAAATCAGGTGCATTTCTGTATACTAACAACCAATCTGAAAAAGAAATTAAGAAATAAACCCATCTATAATTGTATAAAAGCACAAAATACTTAAGGATAAACTTAACCAAGAAGGTAAAAGACTGTACCCTGAAAACTGCAAAACATTGCTGAAAAAATGAGACATAAATAAATTGAAAGACCTTCTGTGCTCATGGATTGGAAGATTTGATATGTTAAAATGATATAACTACCCAAAGCAATCTGTAGATTTGATGCAACCCTTATCAAAATTATACATACGCTAAAATGATTTTTGACATGGGTGCTGGGACCAGTCAATGGAGAAAGGACAGTCTTTTCAACAAGTGGTGCCAGAAAATGGGATATTTACATGCCAAAGAGAAAAGCTGGACCCTTACCTAACACTGTGTGCGAAAATTAACTCAAAATGGATGAAAGCTTTAAACATAAGACCTAAAATTATGAAATTCTTAGAAAAGGAAGGGAAAAGCATAATGACATTGAATACATTGAATTTGGCAGTGATTTCTTGGATATATCACCAAGAGCACAGGTGATGAAAGAAAAAAATAGGTAAATTGGCCATCATCAAAATTAAAAGCTTTTCTTCATCAAAGGACACCAGCAAGAGAGTGAAAAAGAAACCCACAGAGTGGGAGGAAATATTTGCAAATCATATACGTAATAAGAAATTCATATCCAGAATATATAGAAAACTGCAAGTCAACAACACATAAACAACCCAGTTCAAAAATGGGAAAAACAAAAGAATAGACTTTTCTCCAGAGCACATATGCAAGTGACCAACACATGAAAAGATGCTCAGCATTACCAATTACTCAAAAACTAAAAATTAAAACTATGAGATATCACTTCATACCCATTAGGATAGCAATCATATACATATATGGTACTTCAACAATCTTATGGAAAAATAGAATTAAAAGACAGTACAAATATTTCTGTGAGTTTTTTGACATACATGTGTGTAAACAGAAAACAAAAGTGTTGGTGAAGATGTGGAGAAATTGGAACTCTTGTGAATTGACAGTGGGGGGTGGGGTAACATGGTGCACCCTCGGTGGGACAGTATGGGGAGTCTTCAAACAAATAAACATAGAATTACCTATGATCCAGAAATTCCACTTCTAGATATATATCCAAAATAATCGAAAGGAAGGATGGAACAGGTATTTGAACACCAATGTATGTAGCAGTATTATTCACAATATGCAAAAGGTAGAAACAACCCAAATGTCCATTGACAGATGAATGGCTAGACAAAATTTGGTTATGCACGCCATGGAATGCTATTCAGCCTTTGAAAGGAGTGGAATTCTGACACATGCTACAAAGTAGGTGAACCTTGAAGGCGTCATGCTAGGTGACATAAGTCAGACACAGAAGAAAAATTATTTCATGATTCCACTTATCTATAGTACCTGGAGTAGTCACATTCATAGAGACAGAGTGTGGGACAGAGGTTCCTGGGGCTGGGGTAGGGGAGAATGGGCAGTTTTTTTTCTAACAGGCACAGAGTTTCAGTTTGGAAAATGAGAAAGTCTGTGAGCGGAATGTGCTTAATGCAACCAAACTGTACACCTAAAATTGGTAAATTCTACATTTTACTACAATAAAAAAACCAAACATACCACACACACACACGCACACACACACGCGCACACACTGTTGTCTTATAATATTCTTGTTACGTACATTAAAGGGATGCCGAGAGGACTTTATCTCTGCCAGTGTTACGTGAAAGCCCATGAGTAACCCTGCTCCAGTCCGTGTTCTGGGTTTTTTTGGAGACACTGGTATACTATTTTCCCTGTAAATAGCAAGTTCACAAAATTGTAAAATGATCAAATTTTCCTTTATAGTTCACTTGCACGGAAGCCCAGAGCTAAATTTGTAGCTCAGCTTACAGATTGCACATGTGTGTGTTCTAACTTTCAAATGAAATTACATTTCTATTTTATCTTTTTTTCTGGACATGGGTTTAATGAATTTCTTTTTCTATTTTATTGCATTGAAATCATTCTAATAACTGACTTCAATATTCTTGTAAACTGTGGGCTAATTATTATAACTAAGTAGACCTTTGAACTTATAGTACAATTTTTATTTCTCTGTTTTCTTTTTTTCTGAAAATCTTATTAGGATTTAAATTATAGATTCAAATGATGCTAAAAGTAAAAGCTGAAAATAATAGTAAATTCAAAATAGTGTATTTCAATACTTGTTTCTACTTCAAATAACAGTTATCTTATCAGTCATTTTGCTGGACACTGTTGGCTCTAGGTCCTTCAGGATTTAGGCAACCCCATTACTGAAACTACATGCTTCGAATGGTGTAATAAGCTGTAGTTGTAGCATCCTGAACTACAGCTTTACAATTTGACAGTAATGCCAAGAAAATGTTACAGTCATTTTGTCCTGGCTACACTAACGTTCACAGAAAACAATGCTCAGCTCCCCAGAGAGGAATAATTTTCAGCAGCATTTTGCTTGAGAAGAAACAAAGATTTTTGTGGAAAACACAGAAATCTTTCTGTCTTTTTTTCCTAGAATATTATTTTTCTTGTCTCTCGATGGTGCTGTTTATGTGATAACACCCGAAAAGTCTGTTTGACTTTTTTGTGATGCCAACAAAATTTCTTCTTCCTCACCCAAAGTGGAACAGCTAATGAAAAAACAAAGAAAAACAGCAACAGAAACAGGCTTGGAACTGGCTGAGTCTAGCCTCCCTGTTTTTGACTTGGTGGTTCAGCTGGCCTTCTGTTGTCCCTGAAGTACAAGGCCTGGGCTGCCCTGTGATGCCATCTTTCTTTGAGAGACTTGAGCATTTACAGGCTTGAAAAGATACAAATACACGAGTGACGGTAATATGTCATTTAATCAAGTTAGAATTGAGCTCGTGATAACTGATTCAACTTTCAGAGTATTTACCAATCAGCAATGTTGGAATTGCTTACCTCCAGTTTCAAATAACATGGAAATAACTTAAATGAAAACATCCTTTCTTATACCTCTGTGTGCTGGGAGATTTTTTCCTTTACTAAATGTAAGAGTCAGCATCTCATTTATTAACAATGCAGATACACATCCAAGCCACGATGGACTCTGTCTCTCCCCATCTATTCTGCCGTCCTATTTCTGCACCCTGCATTTCTTGTTTAACAAATTGTTCTTGATGTGACGTGTTCACAATAAGCCCATAAGCACAACTGAAACACAATTTCCTGCTAGCTTCAGTCAAAATACATTAATCCTCTCGATATTTCCCAGGACAATACTATCTCTCATGTGCAGACTTTATTTCTCTCATTTGGCTGCAAAGGAGAAAAATCCTTGAAAACTGATTTGAAAAGTGACACACAGAGAAGCCAGGGCCAGTACTCCTTGTGTACACAGTTTCCTTTAAACACTCACATTTTCATGATGAACCCCCCATGTTAAACACTCACGTGTGAGAGAAATTAAGAATGAAAAAAGCCTCATGTAGCAGCTGAGAGTCCCTGAGTTGATACCCTGTGGCAGCTGCACCCATTGCTCACATGCAGTATCAGGGCCACCTCAACACCACGCCTCCCCCATTCCACCACTCCAGGTCTGTTTTGTCCATGTGGCCTCTCCATGAAAACAGCACTGTGTGCGAGGAATAGGAAGCAGCTTGTGCCGTTGATTTGCTTGGACTTGGGCATCCACGTGGAGTTCATTCTCCTGACTACTTATTTGGTGGGAATTCTGTAAAATGCTCTGCACAGCTACAAACTTTGCCTTTATAAATGGGTAGGTGTGTAGGTATGCACGTAGGTGAGTAGGTATGTTTGTATGCAGGTACACGTGTAGGAAAGTATGTTGGCATGTATGTAGATAGATACGTAGACATGTAGGCAGGCATGTTGGTGCACATGTAGGTAAGTATATAGATTTTTCTGTATGCATGTATGTGTGTAGGTAGGTATGTGCATATGTAGTATTCAGGCAAGTATGTAGGCACCTTCGTAGCTTCATATGTAGGCAGGTGTGTAGGAATGTATGTATATAGGCACGAAAGCAGGTATGTCTGTATGTATGTAGGTATGTACGCATGTGGGCATACAGGTAGATATATAGTGTGTATGTAGGCATGCATGTAGCATGCAAGCATGTATGTAGGTATGTATGCATTCATGTAGGTATGTACACATGCAGGTAGCTGCACACACGTGTGGCATGCAGGCATGTATGTAGGTATGCGTGCATCTATGTAGCTATACACAGGTGTAGCATGCAGGCAGGTGTGCAGGCACCTCTGTAGCATGCATACTGCCTGTCTGGCGGGGAGGGCCAGGGAGCACATCCCTATCTGACCGCGCCAGCTGCAGCTGATCACTGGCCTCATCTGATCCTCAAGGCTGAAACACTAACTTGTTCATCGCCGTCCTGTCACCCTGTCATGACACATGCCCTGATGGGGTGGAATAATGATGCTCCATCTTGCAGCAAAGGCTCAGGCTTCACAGGACTGTCTGCTCTGAGGACGAGGTGGCAGTGAATCTCCTCTGTCCCTCCCTCACCTCGCCCTCCTTGCATACACTGGGTGAGAGATGCACCAGTGCCAGAACCTACTCAAATCCAGACTTTCAATGTGACACTAATTGACAACATGTTGGCCTTGACTCAGAGCGCTCAAACTTCATCCAATGAGAGATAAAATATATGAGTTTCCCTCCCTCTTCTGGCTGCATTGTTGGATTTCAGCAGCTGAATGTTTGCAAAGGCCTGGCGGAGAATTAAAACCCATCCCAGCTGTGACAGCTCCGGGCCCATGCTTCTGGTACACAGAGGCCTTATGGAAGGGAGAAGAGGCTCAGCTTCTCAAGGTGCCAGGTTGGTGACTCACTCGTCTTGGACTTTTGTCACTGGGCCAATTATCTCAAGCCGCAGGTTCAAACCTTGTTAGAGAAACGATAATGAAAATGTGTGCACTTGTGTGCACGAGTGTGTGAGAACATATATATGTGTGTACATGTGCGTGTTCATTAAGCACCAATGCACATCTCATGGACGCTTTCAAGATGGCAGCTATGACAGATATCTGTTTGGGAGATGGTAAGTAGGATTCTTCATTATTGCATTATTCTCTCTGAATGCTAGATCATTAATATATCCTACATAGGTACTGCAGGTGGAGAGTTGCACAAATTATCTGGTGAACTGAACAACACAGACAAAAAGTCTGAAAATTTTAGGCCAAGGGCTTAGAAACACAAATGTCTGTAGAGACTGGACTGTGTCTGACCAGAGTTAAGCAAGCTGGGTTTATAACAGATTTGCTGTGACTGCGTCTTCAGCAGTAAGGACTGCTCTTACACAGCAGTGTCTTACTGTGTTTTTCTTGATCCATGTTTTGTTTTCTTAGTTTTGATGGAGACATGGGTACACAGACATCATTATGAACCTCAAGATGAAGTAGCTGTGCAGAAGTAATGAGGAATAGGGATCAGTGTTCTGCCCAGAATCGGGGGCACAGGGACCAGTGGGGGCTGATTTGAGACCTCCTCCAGCTCATCACTGCCACATGGGGATGTGGGTGGAGGATGGCTAGACATTTCAAGAAAAGCCAGAAGTCCAGATTTATATGTGAGGAGGGATTCCCAAAGTTAAAATGCCCCCCCGCAAAAATAATATCATTGGAATTTAAATGTATGAAATATATGCATTGACTTCAAAAAGTTCATGGAAAATGGAATTAAAAGCTAAAAATAAAAAATATAAACTTTCTCAACATAAGCTCCATCAAGTTCCAGACACTTTTGTAAGCAATGATACAAGCCATTTAGTCCATCCCTAAAGCACTGAGGGTCCTGGGAATTTAACCATGTCAGTACAGTCCTTTTGTACTCTACTAACTGAAGAGAAATGGGTGCCCTTAAAGAATCTTTAAGATTAGGAAACAAGAAGAGGTCAGAAGGAGCCAAATCAGGGCTGGAAGGTGGACGCCTAATGATGTCCCATTGAAACTCACAAAATGGCCCTTGTTTGATGAGAGGAATGAGCAGGAGCATTGTCATGGTGGAGAAGGACACTCTAATGAAGCCTTCCTGAGCATTTTTCTGCTAAAACTTTACCTAATTTTCTCCAAACACTCTCATAATCAACAGATGGTATCATTCTTTGGCCCTCCAGAGAGTCAACAAGCAAAATGCCTTGAGCATCCTCAAAACAATTGCCATGACCCCATAACCTTTGCTCTTGACTGGTCCTGTCTTGCTTTGACTGGACCACTTTCGCCTCTTGGTAGCCATGGCTTTGATTGTGCTTTGTCTTCAGGATCCTACCCATAAAGCCATGTGTCATCTTCTGTTACAATTCTTTGAAGAAATGCTTTAGGGTCTTGATCCCACTTGTTTAAAATTTCCGTGGAAAGCTCTGCTCTTGTCTGCAGCTGGTCTGGGCACAACCGTTTTGGCACCCACCAAGCGGAAAGTTTGCTCAACTGTAATTTCTCAGTCAGAATTGTGTAAGCTGAGCCAACTGAGATGTCTGTGGTGTTGGCTGTTGTTTCTGCTGTTAGTCATCGGTCCTCTTCAATTAGGGCATGAACAAGATTATTTTTTTCCTACAAATCGATGTGGATTGTCTGCCACTGCGGGCTCCATCTTCAACACTGTTGTGTCCCTCTTAAATTGGGCTGTCCATTTGTAAACCGCTGAGTCCTTTGTGACATTGTCCCCATACACTTTCTGTAAAGCATCAGTGATGTCACCTTTCTTCCACCCAAGCTTCACCATAAACTTGATGTGTGTTCTTGCTTCAGCTTTAGCAGAATTCATATTGCTCTGATAGGGGCTCTTCTCAAACTAATGTCTTATCCTTCTTAGTGCCTCAAACTAGACCCTGTTCAGACACGTTAATACATGTTAATATGGGTTTATTTTGGTGCAAACATTTTTATAATCCATGCACTTTTTTTCATAATATGCATTTTCCATGAGCTCTTCGAAGGCCCTCCTATGCATGTGTGTTGGAGTTGGAAGAGGAAAGAAGAGCAAACACATAAAACTTCTTTCTTAGTTTCCACCTGAGACTTTAACTGGATTTCTGTGGCTCTCACTCTTCACTGTGTATCAGAAGCACCTGCAGGAGCTTTTAGAAAATCAGAGTCTTGGGCCCCCGACCAAGAGACTGATCAAGTTGAGTGGGTGTGAGCTGTCAGAGCCCTGGATAGTGGGGAGGCTGGATTTCAGCCCCTACTCCCCTGGCCAGGGCCTTGGGTAGCAAACCTGGAAAATCAAACTTGATAACTGGGTGGGGCTCAGGCAAAAGGTTATAAAAATTCTCCATTGATCCTGATGTGACATAAGGTTGGGAACCCCTGAAGTATTTACATTGCTTGAGCTTTTTGATTGCAAATTATTAAAAACAAACCAACCCCCGAAATCCAAATAAACAATCTTCACACACACACACACACACACACACACACACACACACACACACACACACACACACACACACACACACACACACACACACACTTGCTTAGAAAACAACATAATTTGGCAGGATAAACCCTCACTGTTGCAGATCCTCAGGAGCTGTGAGTATAGTTCTGGAGCCAGACTCTTCTGTAGCTCTCTCGGGGAAGGAGGCCACATGCCCCGTTATTGAACAGAGACGAGCATGGACCTGACCAGCACCAATCTCCAAGCACTGGGATAAACACTGTAACCTCACAACTCATTTTGGTCCAAGGGTCAGTAGGGTGAAGGTCACAGAATACTATGTGGGACATCTGACTTATTTTTAAGACACAGTCAGGCTAAACAAACAAACAAACAAACAAACAAACAAACAAACACCAGAATGTATATATTCTGCAATGGACATGGTTTAGGAAAAAGTTTTAGGTAATACAAAATGTGCAAAAAGATATTAGTTTGACAATTCATGTTTTCAGGCTCCTGTGAACTAAATACAGATTTGTGTCTGTGCAGAATTGAGGGTGTCAGAAAAACAAAAGGTGGTTCTCACCTACTGTGAGTTAAAAGGTGGTGCCCTTGGTGTGAGAGGAAATCTTGACACCATTTCAGAGAGAAGGAAGGAAAAAAACAAACAGATGGAGGAGAATTAATTGAATTTAGAGCACATTGGACTCTTCCCATTGTACTAGTTTATTTTATTTATTTATTTATTTATTTATATTTTTTTTATTTTATTATTATTTTTTAAAAAATTTTATTTTGTCGATATACATTGTAGCTGATTATTGCTCCCCATCACCATGTACTAGTTTAAATATTAATATATCAGCTCTTCATTTTTCAAAAATTGTAGAAATTACTGGGGAAGGTCATATGTCTGTTTCTTGGTTTGCTTTGTGAAAGCATTCAAGACAAAGTATCCATTCTATTTTTTTTATATTAAAATCTCTCTTAAATATATGACTATTTCATAATTTATAAGCCAGTATAGACTTTTGAGGTAAGTACAAATGATATAGATACAATCTCAGATTGGGTTAAAAAATGTACAAAAATCCTACAGTTGGCACTGCCCTTTTGATTATATTCAAAAATGATCCACAGCAAAATGAGAATGGTAATATTTGTTCACGCCACATGACTGGGTCTGAGCAACCAATGATCTATGTCTGGCGGCGAGCTTGTGATGCATCACACTTCCTGTGATTTGCTGCAGGCAGAAATCTTCATTAGGCCTTTACTAAAGAGTGACCTTCAGGGAGTACATTACCAAATTGGCATAAAAATAGACAAATGCCCAAATGGCACCAGCGACATGGTGGGAGCACACTGGATTTATATTTTCCACGAGAGATTGTACTGTCATTGATACTAGTCAGGTGCAGGACCCCTTCAATGATCAGGTGGTCCTGCCCCCGGGAAAGAAGATCTTAGTGCTGGGGAGAAGTGGAGGAGGGTCTCTTCTGTGTTCGTGATGCACATCCCCTCCTCATGGTCACACGTTCTGGGTCTCACTGCACGCGTGTTCTATCCATGGGTTTGTGGCTCTCACAGGTTTTGTGAAGAACGATGTTCTGGGAGCTATCGACTCTACTCCTAACTGAAACCGAGCAGGTACCCCTCCTCAACAAAGCCCCTCAAAAGTTAGATGCAAGCCAGCTGGGGCCCTGGTCTCCCAAATTAAAGTGATTTAAAATCTGGGAACTGGGCTCTCCATTAACCACTGGGGAGGCGAGTTTACGGCCAGTGATCAAGGAAGGGATTGCGAAGGAGCCAGGCACACGGGATGCCTCAGCAGTGAGGAGGAGCTGCCAGACTCCAAGGATCACTGTCACTCTTGACAGGTCTCCTTGAGGTGCTTTTCCAGGGAGTGAGACCCAGCTTCTCCCACCAGATGAAAAGGCTGAGCAGACGTGGACTGCGAGGACGGCAGACTGATTGGAGCCGGAAGCGTGGGCAGGCTCCCGGAACTCCTAGATTGTGTTCTGAGATTCAGCCCATCAGAAGCATCACAGCTGCTCACCCAGCCCCAGCCCCAGCCCCAGCACACAGTCTTTCCTTTAAAAGCCCTTGCTCGTCGGTCAGCTCTCGAGGAGCTTACGTTTTCCCAGCATTAGCTGCCCCTGCTCTGATTACTTGCCCGTGTAATTTAACGCCTATTTCCCTATTGCAGCACAGGGTCTGGGCTCAGCTGTGCTGGGGTGAGCAGAAACAAGTCTGGTTTGGTAACATAACCAGGCCCTTCTTTAGGTGGATGATGCTGTAACACACCTGCCGTTCTTAAGGATACTGCCTGACAGGGCCTGTTTTTAGAAAGAGGCGGTTTCTTCTTGGTCAGCAAGTTGGGCTGAGGTGGGAGCCTGTTGCGATCTGGCCTTGTGTGTCTGCCCTCGCCTTTGAGGAGAATCGGAAGGCGTCCTCTGTTCAGGTAAAGATGGGTGCTTTGCTTCAAGGTGCACCAGCTCCTGGCAGAGCTCTGACACTGCAACTGTGTGGCTCAAGTCAGTCAGCTTCATTTCTTCCAAAAATCTTGGGGCCGTGTGAACTGCTATAGCCAAATGTTGCGCAGTCTGCTTGTTTCTAGGCTGGTGTTGTTCTCTGATATTTTAACTCTAAGACATGTGGCCAGCTTTTCATTTCCTCAAGGGGGTTCACAGATTCCCCTGACCTGTCTCTTTTGGCAAGAAATAGGCTTGTGTTTCTGGAAGCTTCTGTGCGTTAGGGCACTGGGTCTACCCAAGTCATCAGTGGCATTTGTACATGAATCTGCTGTTCACATTTTTCAGCATCCTCTATTGTAGCGTGTTTCTGTGATTTCAGAGAAACAAATATCCTCACAGCCCCAAGTTAATGTGCTTGCCCAGTAACAGAAAGTCTACAGATTTGGATGTTTCTATTTGTATTAGCAGAAGAAAGACAACAATGTCATTCTTAGAATTCTTTAAACCACAAGAAAACCATAAAGATGGAAAATGCTTTTAACTAATAATTCTTAGGTAAAAAAAAATTTCCATTATTTCAACCTGCCTGGTCTTTAAATAACATGAAGCCTAAACTTCCCAAACAAGGACTCTTTAAAGCCTGGAATAAGAATATAGACGGTTCCCAACTTACGAAGTTTCCACTTTAGGATGGGTTGATCAGGGTGTTAAATGCATTTTTGACTTATGATGGGTTTATTGGGATGTAACCCCACCATAAGTCGAGGAGCATCTGTATTTAAAAGAGAAGATGTTACAACAGAATTTTAGTATTGAAAAACCACTGCATGATTTTAGCATTTTAGGATAAAAGGCACTGAGCTAGTTACATTCTTTCTCTTGGCTTCTCTCTCTTTAGTGAGGCATCTGGTAAGACTGAAGGAGAAGGAGAGAAATTACTATAGGATATTTAAATTAAAATAAAAGCATGTACGTACACACACACACTGCACGCATTCACATGATGTGAATTTCACGAGCTGTGCTGCAGATGTGAAATACTAAAATGTCACTCTCTTAGCTGACCAGCCACCTAAGGATGAGAAGCAGAGTCTTGCCCTAGGGTAGTGTAAGAGAGTCTGTGGAAGGTACTGTTATCGGAGACAAGCACAGAACTAGGGAGCCCAGGGGAACAGTAGCTCTAAAGTCGCCTGGAGGAGGCTCCAACAGAAAGGGCCGGGCACTTGCCCCAGGGAGGAATGGGGTTTTATCATTCAGAAAGGCAATAAAAGGACTGTAACAGCAGGCGATAATATGCTGCAGATTACATGGAAATGACAGTTAAGAGCAGCAGGTTAAATGCTGAAATAGTCTTACACATACAAGCACCTCACTGTCTGCAAGGCAAGTTCAGATATGTTAGTTCACGTGATCTTTACAAATCTTCTAAGGTAGCTGTTACTCTTTTTATAGATGGATAAATGGTCCACCCATGGTAATATAGAAATTGACGTAAGATAACCAAGAGGAAAACTCAGTTCTGTTTCCAAAGCCGGTACCTTACACAAGCCAGCAGATGGGAGCCAAGTTTGCAACCTAAATGTTTGTAGCGATGAAGTGGGAGCTTGTCATCTCAGTGATGACAGAACTTCACGTCTGTCAGAAGGTGAGTGGCTGAAGTAGTTGCCTTCTGTGGTCCTTGCAACTCTGCCATTTATTCTGAGGAGCCACTTTTAATCCTTCTGATTTTACCAGAGTTTTATAATCTCATTGACACCCAACATCCTCGTGCTTGCAGAATGTAGCCAGTGCCCTCGAATTGTTAAGAAACTCCTGATAACAAGTGAAAAAGGAAAGCTGTCCGGCAGTGTGTTCTCAGGGAAAGCTCACCTGTGGGTTCAACATTTTGTCACCTCACCAGTCATTCTGCCTGACAATTAACAGGACAAATTAGTGGAAAGTCCCAAACTAAGGTGCACTGCTTTTGTGGAAAATAGAAATTGAATGAAAAAGAATCCGATTTAATAAGCCCCTCAACCTTGAGAAAATCCTGCCCCCAGACCTCATTTGACAGTGAGCTCGTCATATGCTATATTTATTTATCTTTTCTTATATCCATAATCCCCCTCAACAAGGTGATGAGCTTGTTTATAATAAGATTTCAGGAAAGAAGGAGAAGAAAATAAAACAGTCAAAAGACCTGCTTCCACGCAGTGCCTCTGCGGTTCACGGCTGGGCGACCTGCCTCATGGAGTCTCAGTTTCTTGTGCTGAAGAGTAATAACACTTGTGTAAGTGGATCATTGTAAAATCAAAGAAAGTAAGACATGAGAAGCTACTTCTAATTTGTGAACTGCTGCAAAATGAGTTATTGTTATCTCCCTCTCTTAGCCCTTAATAGTTGTTGACAAGCTTATTTTGTGATATTAGCTTCATTCATTAATTTGGTAATTATTTGTTGAGTGTCTGCTTTTTGATTTAGGGAACTGAGCAGAGAACAAGACAGAGTTGCTCATGGTCTGTCGGCACAAGGCAGATGGTAAGCCGGTCAGTAAACAGGTGCGCACGACTTGCCAGGCTGTGGTAAGTGCTGAGCAGAGATGTAAGGCACGGGGTGGGTGAGGATGACATCAGCTGGGGAGGGATCAGACAGAGTGGCTGTTGATGGTTGAATGGTGTCCCCTGAAAAGATCTGTTGATGCTCTAACCCCTAGGACCTCAGAGCATGACCTTGTTTAGAGAGAGGGTCCTTGCAGATGTGATTACTCAAGAAGAGATCCTCTTGAGGTAGGCTGGGCCCACCATCATCCAGCACGACTGGTGTCCTTGTGAGAAGGCAGCCAAGTGAAAACTACGAGAATGACATGTGACAGCTCCTGCAGAGATGGGAGCATGGCTGGAAAGCCGCCAGAAGCCGGGAGAGGCAGGAAAGATCCCCACGGAGCCTCTGGAGGGGGCAAAGCCCTGCCACACCTGGGTTATGGACTTCTGGCCTCCAGAACCATGAGAGGATATATTTCAGCTGTTTTAAGCCATCCAGGTGGTAGCACTTTGTTTTGGCACCTACAGGAAACTAATAAGTGGTCGAAGAAGACTTCTCTACAGCTGCAGCATTTCATCTGAGACTAGACGGAGGGAGGAGACACTGTGGGCATCTGGGGAACTGTCCCCACCGCGGTGGGCACTGGCTCTGTGTGTCTCACAAGCAGAAGGTGGGCGGGGACAGCTGGAGGACAGTGAGCTGGGGGAGGGAGGTGGGAGATGCGTCAGAAAGGGAGAGGAGGACTCTGTGGGGTGAGATGATGTATCTGGACGTCATGCCAAGTGCAGTGGAGGTACAAGAGAGCTTTAAACACAGATCCTCACTGACACTGAACTCATATCTTGATGGGGATATTTAACAGCACGTGCCAAACGATGCCACAATAAGTGCTTCCAAGACGTAACGTGACTTTGAAACACAAAAATGGACAGGCCACATGTGTGTTTGTATAGTTATGTGACATGACATTTTCTATTTCTAGTCAAATTATTTAAAAAGGCTTCATCAGAACTTTTGAACCATGCAACAGTAACTGCTTAATGCACCTTTTTACTAAAAAGTAATAAAATTTGCTACAGGCTAAACAATTATGATTCAAGTTTTTGGCAGTATTTTATTCCTGCTATTTGGTGAGTATTTATGCTGTTTATGAAGTATTAGGTGGTGCAGGTTAGAGAAACACTAATTTTTTTTTTTTTTTTTTTTTTGCTAATTCATGGTCAGCAGCTTTATTCCATCTTTTGTTTATTTCTTTGGGTGTATTTCTGCATTAAGTGTACATATTGTAGTTTTAGACCATGGTAGAGTCAGCTCAGAATAATGAGTACGTAAAGATTCAGAGGATAAAACAATGCCAAGGGTTCTGTTGCTCTGCAAGCAAGCAAGCAAGAACTAAATGCAGCATTAGAGGGCTAAGCTTGCACTCATGCAGCGCTCTCTGGTGATCTGACCATAGTCCTCTCACTGGCCTGTCTATATCTATTTTCTCACTGACTAATGGATTCTTTCTTTAATTTACAAAGTATTTACTGAGTGCTCAGGGCCTCAAGTATAATACTGTAAGATAGGTGTGGTCCTGCCTTTAGTCTGCAGAACAGGGATGACATGCTTCCTAGAAAACAAGCAGTATTGTGCTAGGCACAGTATAAATGTGGTATTCTTATGCCTCGCACAGGCTTGGAATCTAATAGATGACAATAGTCCATTTCCACTGTTTCTTATGCAGGACACCCATTTTAGGCATTCTCTAGAAAAGTTAGAAAAAACACGAACAAATGGGAATAAATATTAAGTGAGTTTTACTCCGTTAAAAAAAAGTTCTTCTATAGTTAGACTTTAAAACCTTGCAGGAATGAGCATAATTTCAGACAATATCCATGTCTCTTTCTGACAGCTTTGGGTCTGAGGTTAACCAGCTACCATTTATTGAAAGTGTCCCCTCTGAGTTTCTGTTCTGATTTGCTTTTAAATATGTAAATATGTGTATAGGTGTTAAACTAAGATGCTGTACTTGTTAGTGAACCTCTGTTTGATTACTAAGCCACAATAATAACACCGCCAGCTATGAACGCTAAAAGAAAATGACCCTTTGTTCTAATTTTTTTTAGTCTGTGGACTGCAACAGTGCTCTTGGAGACAATAATCCACACAATAGATGAAAAGCCTGTTACATGTTATTTCCAGCTTGGCAGAACACTGACTGCTAGGTTACCTTTTAGCTCCCCTTCTTTTGAAGTATGGCAAACTTACTATAGCCAGGTGACAACACTAATATGTCATTTTAGAGTGATTAAATAACTGTACAAACAAATGGAATTAGGTGTACTACCTATTGCCTAAATATAAAATGCAGGTTGAGCCAAGGGGTGAGTTGGGAGGGGGGTGATCTCCCAAAGGCCTACCATGTGCTCTGTACATTTATTTAATGTACAACTTGGTAGAAGTATGCCTGGTGCATCAGTGCAGCTTTAGGACAATCCACCCTCTGCACTCCTGAATTACAAACCTTTCCTATATTGAAATTGTGGAGTTACCTCTGGCTAAAATTCTAAAAGGTTTCTACCAGTTTAGTGATTATCTAGGATTTTTATTTTTTTCTATTTTGAGCTTTTAACTGAACCCCAAGTATAATTTGTATTTTTCTGAGTAAGAATTCTTGTGTCATCCACTAATTTTAAATAGTTTGATTCTGGTTAAATAGTTTTTAGAACACAATTCACATGGTATGGCTGATTTAGAAATTGCTTTTCATCAAAAATTGTAGAAATTGGTGACCTGAATTCCTTTAGGTCTGCTGAAAAGTCAGCCTTGCAAGAATATTTTTTCCATTGTAACACATGGCTTTAAGAGAATTTACTAGTGAAAAACAATAACTCAGAAGATCCATGCTGGAGAAAACATCCAAGTTGCATATCAAATATGCAAAATTCATATCAAGTAGTTCACTTTTACATTTATTTACAAAACCTCTCTGAGGGCTGCTGCCTTGCTAAGGATAAAAAGGGAGCTCATAATTTCTGAATACAATAAATAGCATCTTAGAGGTTATGTTGCCAAGTAAAAATAAATCCCATACAGTGTTACTATGCAATGGATTTAAACATTTATACCCAGGTTGATGAATAGAATTACAGCCCAATAGTACATTTGGGCAGACATAATCTTGCAAAAGATTTGGAGCAGCCTTCGTTCTTTAAGATGTGTGAGCTTTAGATGAACTTTAGAAATTTCCATGTCACTGAGTTAGAATCTGAAGAAAAGTGCAAACCTTCCTAGTCATTGTGGTCGTCATCATCAATATGATCATCACCAACAACATCATTGTCATCAGCATCATCATTGTCATCATCACCATCATTATTATTGTCAACATCATCATTGTCATCATCACTGTCATCATCATCATCATTGTCACCAACAACATCATTGTCATCATCATCGTCATCATCATTGTCATCATCACCATCATCATTATTATTGTCAACATCATCATTGTCATCATCACTGTCATCATCATCATCATTGCCACCAACATCATCATTGTCACCACCACCATCATTATTGTCATCAACATCATCATTGTCATCATCACCAACATCATCACCATCACCAACATCATCACCATTGCCCCCATCACCATCATCATGTAACCTAACTTCTGTCATATGGAGAGCAATGCTCACTGGGCTATCAACAATGTGTACATGATTTTGTACTTTGACATGGTAGGCTGAGACAAGGAGTAGAATTTTTTGGGTCGATTGTAGCAAAGAAAATTTTGATTATGCCAGTAAAATAGGGGAAAAATACGTATACAAGAATAATGTTTAATCCTGTCTAGCTGTTATAGATGTGCTGCATATTTAGTTAGCAGCTTCCTAGTAGCCAATGTGAAGAAATTATTATAATTTCCTGCAAGATTTACAATAATGATAAGATGAAAACAAACCACTTGTTCTGGAAAAGCACTGTTGCTCTATTTGAATCCTGGAGACATTGTCTCTAGTGTGCTTTTTAAAGAGGTGATAGGTGGTGTATTTGAACAACTTAAAACTTCTGCAATAAAAGGGGTTTTAATTTGCTGTCTGTGGAAACTCTTTTCAGTGTCCTAGAATTGTATACTGAATTTGGTGTGAATATATACTTGTACATAATTTACCTAGAGTTAAACATCCAGAGATTTCTCCAAGTTCTCAAAGGCAATCTTCTCCATAATATATTCCATGGGTTGCATGAGAGTCTCTCGGGAAGTCTGGTAAAATGCAGAGTCCTGGGCCCCACCCAAATCAGAAGGACTGAAGGTGACATTCAGAAAGAATCTGTATCTGCATTAGAATGGCTCTCTGGGGCTGGCCAATTACCTCAGTTGGTTAGAGTGTAGTGTTATAACACTAAGGTCACGGGTTCAGATCCCCAAACCAGCCAGCCGCCCCCCACCACCTACCACACACAAAAGAATGAATGACTCTCTCTCTATACACACATGCACGTACACAAACTAATTTATGTATCTGTTTCTTACAATTATCCTTAATTCAATTAAAAACACAAAATAGTAAAAATCAATTTAGCAAGAAGCAATTCCACAGAGGGGCCCAATCAAGACAGCTCAAATATATCTCTCTCCAGCAGTTGGTTTTGATCCAAGGGTAGAATGTAAACTAGCTGGGGGAATTTATGGACTTCATGTCCTTCAGACAATCCTCCATAAATATCACTCTCCCCACTGGGCTTTTCAGGAGGATTAGAAAACAGAATTCAAGGTTTCTTCACTGACAAGAACCTGCAGGGCAGACATTCAGTGTCTCAACTAAGAACAAAGCCATTTGATTTGTTAATCAACCCAGCAGAGGGCAGGATTAAGATTTTATTCTCTTCTTTCTAAGAACTCTGCTTGACTGAATGGTCACCACCTTACCTGACACCGAAGTAGGTCAGTGGCTGTTACACTTTGGGAACAGCCTGGTGAGATCTGAAATTAAGACAGAAACCATAAGGAGCTTCCAGGACATCGAGGCCAACGGCCGCAGGCAGCCAGAAAAGATGCCACACAGCACCTACGTGGGAGTCATCAGGGTCTGACCCGATATCCACTGCTCTCACAGATAAATGATACAACTCATCGTTAAACGCCAGTGGGGGGTGGGGGGCTGGGTTCCTTGAACCATCTCCCTGCTTCCCGTGGGACCCTCTGATGTTATATCACCCACAACTTCCCACAGTCTCGATTATCTGCAGCTGTGAGACCTGTCAGGCTAAAGAGGCTGTACTTCCCGAAGCATTTTTAATTTCGTATTTCGAGTATGCACAAGAGGAAAGAAGATTTAACTCTTTGCTATGAAGAAGTACATGTGCACAGACACATACACACCCCTGGCCTCTCAAGAGTGATCAGATCTGCTCCTGTGAGCCACCTGCCTCCTTCAGACCCCTGGCGTTCCCTCTGAGGTGTCCTGGGGCCCTCTCAACCTTGAATCAGTGACACAGCAACCCATTTATTTCTTTCTGAAGAGGAGGCAAGCTATAATAAACACAATAAAACCATGAGCAGTGCCGCCTACTCACTGAGGGCCTCCCCATCCTGCCTGGGTCAGGGCGTCACACCTGCATAGGTAAGGTCCGAATTGGCTTCATATGAGTGCCTGAGCTGCCCCTAAGAGAGGAGAGGTGGGTTTTGTGGGCTAAGTCATCCATTTTCTAACTTGTGTTACAGTAATATTTATTTTTTTCTCACAACTACTGTCAGATAGAAAAAGAAATGAGATCATGTTGTCTGGTTACTGCATAAAAAAATCTTTAAGAATGCAAGAAGGAATTATTTTTCAATAAACTTCATTACGATGTCTGTGCTTTAGATTGGTCTCTAATAGCAGAACCATATGGTGCCATTTCTTTTCTCTCACCATTTTATTCATTTAGTTATTTTTTTTCTGCTGCAGTCTAGCATATTATCTTAATTATGTTTTAAATAACTTTAAAAAAATAGTAATGAGATTAAGCCTAAACACAAGAATAACATGCACTTTTTTTAAAAACAAAACTTAGAAGGAAAAGCTGAAAGAATGCAGCGTCTGCCTCTGCTATTTAGAGCTTCATTGATTAAATTACTTCCCCCAAAGTAATACATACACATGTAATTTTGAGAAAGAAAACCATTTATTATGGCTTTCGTGAAGGATTTATTAAAGAACAAAGTAAGATGTTCTGGTAACACCAAGGAGTAAATATGTTTTTACTCATTTTTCCTACAGTGTAATCTTTATCATTATGCCATGAGAATTGCTACTCCATTTTATACAGTGATCATTTGTATTCAGACTCAAAACTCTCAGGCAGTGTGATATCCTTTCAAATAAATAACTGTTAAGGTACCTTTAGTGCATTTTATTTGTCTTTAGGGATCCAGATAGATGTGGTTCCCAAGGCTCCCAGCACACATCATCTGCTTAGAGGACGGCCTCTATTGAGAAGGTATCCAGCATCCAGTACCCCAGCGTGAGAGTTAGGGCTTTGTCCTGACAGCGACTTGGAGCCGACTCGGAGCACCTGCTTGAGCAATAGCCCTGCCCTGCCGTCCACTTTTAGACCAAGAAGCCAGACTCACGTTTTGGAAACTCTCCTGAACTTTCCCCAGCCACCATTTTTGGTTCCAATTGTATCTGATGTCTAAACACTGTTTATCACATCACCCATCGGTCCTACACCTCTGTCCTCCCTGTTGGACGTCATGACTCATATCTCTGCATGCCACCACCTCTTACTTCAGCCTCTCTGTTGGCTGCACTCTGGTTGGAGTGAGCACTTCTGGATGGTCCTTCAATGTCTCCCAGTGCCCTGAAAAGCCACCACGAGACTTCCCAGAGCACAAAAGCCTACTGCTCCATTCCAGTCCTACTTCCTGTACCAGTCAGTATCTCATGTTATTTGTGGCATTTTGTGTTTTAGAACTGTATTGGGATGTATTTTCTATGCAGGGCCAGAGACTAGATATTTTTGGCCAGAGAGTCTCTGTCTCAGCTGCTCAACTCTGCCCATGTGGCATGACGAAGCCGTGGGTGATTTGTCAGTGAACGGCATGGCATGTTCAGCAAGCTAGGATCTGTTACTTTAATCGGTTCTTTCCTTTCCATGCTTTAAGTCTTACATCTGCTCTGAGTTTCCCCCCTCTAATTCCCTGTAAATTCCCTCAACACTGAAACCACCACGGCCCCCAGCAGTTGGCCCCACACACTGTCTGTGGACAGGCACGCTCTCTGTTCCTGGCAACACCACAAGCCAGTTCCACCATTTTCTCCTGTGTGGTCAAGCCCATCATCTCCAGAGCTCCACTCACCCCTTACTCTTCCCTCTACTTAGTGGGATGTGATCCACCTGGCTCTGAAAATCCTGACAATGTTTTTGGCACATCTCGCTGCAGATGTGTGTGCATGTGTGCACTGCACAGCCAGTGCGACACTGCACTGAGTGCCCCTGACCAGGCTACTGGTACACGGATGCACGGTCCTCCCTGTGTGTGCGGATGTTTTCAGTCGAGCTTGTGCTGTCCTTGTGGAACACTATGACTGCCTGTCCACTCCAGCATGGCATGGGGCACCTGCTTCACGACGCCAGTCTGCAGGCTGGGGGCCATCCAGGCAGCTTCCCCCCAGTCCATGACAAAAAGAGAGAAACAGGGACATTGGTGTGAAATCTTTATACAGCTAATTAATTTTCAATATTGAGAAAACCCCTTGAAATATTTAAAGTATTTTTTTTGTTGTTGTTGCTGCTAAGGCACGAGATAAGAGTAGTTGCAAGCCTTTTGTTGTGCCTAACACCCTTTTTTGAAATTGTACTGGACTGTGATATCCCCACATCTGGGGCCCACGTTCCAGGAATGCACATCCACGGCCCGTCACGAATGACAAGTTTCCTGCGTGCCTTGGGTTGCCTCCTTTAACCCACATCTGGCATCATCAGAAAGTCTGTAAACCACAGCAAAGCCAAGGAAGATGGTAACCATGCAGGGAAGGAGGCCCACACAGCGATGTCAAAGTAGGTCTCTCTTTTTTTTTGTAGCAGCAAATAACTCAGATGCCAGTTTTCCTTTCCATGGAAGTTTTACGGTTGGGTTACCCATGTCTCAGGGAAGTTAAGCGATTTCCCTAAGGCACCGTCTGACACACATTCACACACACCTGCCCACTGAAAAGACTCGTTCTGCTTGAATTAGGACCCAAGCACCTCCAGCCCCGCGTCGTCGGCTCTAACTACTACACGGGGCTTGCTCAGCCTCCCTGAGGCCTGCGGCTCTCGCATCTTGCCATCTGTTTTCAACAGACATCTTCTTTTGTTGAGAAGACTCCAAACCGAGAAGCTGGATTGTCTTTTATTTCTTTGTGTGTGTGTGTGGCATGTTACAAAAATGTAAGAAGTAATTTTTCAATTTTATGCTTTTTCCGTCCTTGATGTCAACATCAGAATGCACTATAATAATGTCTAATTGTTATCGGTCATTTCTTTTAACATCTGATAATATGCATTAGCTCTTGATCTGATCATCTTTATTACCATGTTTTGGGGTAAAATGATGTGCATCTAGCCTTTTAGGTGTGTTTGTTGTTTCCTGTGAGGGTCCATTAGAATATTTTTCACATAAAAATGGATATTAATGGTTAGGAAGGAATTTAAGGACACATGAATTTGTTTACTGAAGTCTGAGTTAGGTCAACTCGGTTCAGCCTCACCTCCTGCAACACTTCTGAGATAGAGTTCTATCCACCGTATTTATGATTTCTTGGGGGAAATGCTAGAATGCCTATGGAAGCTCCCAGGATGATCGAAGTCTCAGGTCCAGGAGCCGGGAGGCTGTTCAGTCCAGTTCCTCATCTGCTACGTGAATTCCCGCAACGGCCTCGCCATGCTTCAGGCAAGAGAACAGACGCTGGCAAGACTGTCCAGGACATCTCTAGTGCCCTTCTGTTCATCTCAGCAACGGTCTATGTAGGCATGAGCTCTAGAATATTGTGGAATACTGCTTACACTGGCAGCAATGCCAGTCTGCTGCACTTACTGAGGTCCATCTAGGTTCCTGGTGTCCTGCCAACCTGCTGTGAGCCCCGTCTCCTGTGGCCCCCACAGCCCTGGGAGACCGGCTTAGCATTGTGTCCATCTCATGAAAGAGGAGAACTAAGGAAGCAAAAAACATGCTGTTTAAGAATCTGCCACAGACCGGATGTTTGTGGCCCCCCCAAATCCATATGTTGAAACCCTAGCCCTGTGGATAGTGTCGGGAGGAGGTGAGGTGGTGAGGTGGGGCCCTCGTGATGGGGGGTGCCCTCCCGAGAGGAGGCCTGGAGAGCTGCCTCCTCCCTCTCCAGTCTCCACTGAGTGAGGGCACAGGGTAAGGTGGCCACTGAAACCAGACATGGGATCTGCGGGTGCCTCAACCATGGACGTCCAGGCTCCAGATCCAAGAGCAGTCAGTGAGTGTTGGTTAAGCCGCCCGGTCTGTGCCGTGTTGTTTCGGCAGCCCCAGCAGACCAAGGCGGTAGCTGTGGCTGGACTGCGTCTGACTCCTAGGCTGCTATTTTCTCATTCTCCTGGTGGTTGCTGAGGGGTCACCTGACAGCAGGGGCAGGAGACGAAGGATAAAGGGTAACCATAGTGAAAAAATGCACGCGCAGGATGGCGGGCTGCTGTGCTGAGAGAGAAGACACGAAGTGTGGCTCAGACGTGCTGAGAAAGACCCTGTCCAGGTGAGAGAACCTGGCGCAGCCATGGACACGGGGCGGGGAGGCGGGACCGGCTGCAGCGATTGCGCATGGGGGATTGGCACGAGGCCTGCTCAGGGCTGTCAGTGCAGACCTCGCAGTCCTCCAGTGCTCTCTCTCCCAAACACGGGTCACAATCCAGTCTCAGCTCCTTTCTTTGTGGTGTGAACCTGACAACTGCACTCAGCAGAGTTGCAGCTTCTCCCACCCACATGTGCACTTCATCAGGGGGCAGTTTTCAATAACGGGGACTAAAATCTACTGATGCAATTTATGTTTCAGGCTTTGGCTCACGCAGGAAAGGGAAACAGAGCCGAGTTCAGATGTTCTTTCTGCCTCTGGTGACAAGCCGAGGAAGCAGGATCCTGCCTGAAGGAGCGTTTCTGCCTCATTGTGAGTTGTAAATGCCAGCGTGTGGCTCGTGGTGAGGAGTGGCTGTTGCTGTCATCAGCGCATTTGCCACTTTCCTGCACAAATATGGGGATCCCACTAGAGGAAAGCCGGGAGCGCCAAGGTCCTTGCTATTGTGGAATCTGCCACAGCACTTGCCTCCATCTCCATGGCAGGACAGCCACAGAGGAGCTGTTTCTTCACTGGCTCCTTGATGGTGCAGACAGTAGGAATGTGGCAAGAGCTTTTCTCTAATTTTAGTTATGTCTGATCCAGTCTCCACAATTTACCAACTGTGGGGATCTTGGGGAAGCCTCGTATTTCCAAACTGCACATGGAGAGAAGTACAAATGCCCGAGTCACACGTTCATTAAAAAGGTTGAATGAGATTGTGCACAAACATGTAAGTGACCTAGCACAGCATGTAGCCGCAAGCCCCTGAGAAATTTTATAGCTTTTTTATGAATGAAATATGTTTGAAGGGCACCAGCTGGGCAGAGAGCCATCTCTGGCTATCTGACGTCCTTCCCTCCCTTGGACTGGCATCTTGCAGAACCTCAGTAGGTGTCGGCATTGGCTGGAGCAGGGGAAGGCCACCTGCTGGAGAGTCAGAGGCTGCATCTGAATCCTGGATGGAAGAAGTCATCTGAGAGCATACAGCCTCCGTTTCCCCATCTAGAAAATGAGAAGAATCCAGCCAGCCTCCCTTGTGGCATCGTTGTGAGACTCCTACAAAACCTCCCCTGATAATCTGCACACAGGTTATCATTTCCTTGCTGGTTGCTAAAGAAGCCACACTTACTCTGTCCATCTCTAGGAAATCAATCTTGATTTTAATAAACATCGAAGTCTGGGTAGTTCCTGGAAGCCTGGCCCTACACCCACACTCAGCTGAGGGCTACCGGTTCTCCTCTGACACCTCTGTCTCACCACAAAGGCTGCTGGAGCGCAGAAGAGCAGTCTATAAATGGAAGCGTTTGGAGCTCCTGTGAGAAGCCAGCAGGCCTATAAAGACCCCAATAACTGCACCTCATTTCGTGCTTCTATTGTGAGCCACGCTGTAGATGATTAGTGTGTTTTTCAGACGAACAGCAACAGTACCTTGAGCTAAAATGCCACTTCCTGGGTAAAATGATCAATCTCTTTGACTTCGCCAGTAAACACGTTCCATCGGGGGGTCACTAATATGATTTTATGACCTCACTGTCAGAGATGATACCATTACCAAGCTTGATAAACTATTCTTTGGAGGCTTCCTCTTAATTTTATTTTTTATGCAATCATGGGAGACTATAACCAATAAATTTAGCCTGATGCTTTCTCACTATTAACTAATTCTGAAGAAGCCCTCTGGGGTTTGCCGGCACAAACCCTTCAAAGAATCTGTGCAGGATATTGGAAATGATATTCACCCTGGGACAGAGGTTTAAGATTGAGCCCTACTGTTTTCTTTGCCATTAGACTTACAACTCAGCTAAATGTCATTTAGTCAAAATGCTGGGTTCTGCAGGATTTGCAGATAGGGCTGACTATTTGTCTTCAATAAACTCATTGACTCACAGAAGAGGCATAAGATTATTTGTTTGAGAAAAGGATGCATAAGTGGAGCCAGACTGCCGATGCGCAGTTTCTCATCAGGTCCGTGCAGGCTCAAAAGTGCTCACATCCAAATTAAACTCCAGAGTCTTTTTGGAAAACATTGTAACAGCTGTGACATGGAAAGGAATTTAAATGAGAGTCGCAGCCAGGGGTCTTAAAGGGGCCCAGCTCAGGCCCTGTCTGTGGTACACAACCAGAGGTGTGCCACCTCATTCTTTCCTAAGTCAGGGCCCAGGCTTTTAAAAATCATGTTTCAATGCTTTAATTGTTTCCGAGGCTCCACTCTCTTAAAATCTCATTTGTAGAAGTTGTTTCTGACTATTGTTTTCAACCACTGAGGACACTGATTGCCAAATGATTGTTTTCAAAATAAAACTCCAGTTTGAGAGATGTCTTAAACTAGCGGTGGGAATAGTTTGTCTTCTGAATTTCATATTAATAAATGTATGTGGAGACCTTGGAGATAAAGAATAGACTCAGTGACGCCTTAAAGCTCTTATGATTCTGGTATAATTATTGCTAATTTCTGATCTATAAAACCTCTCCCTTGCAGTCACTTCTTCACTAGAATCTAACCCAAATCTGTCCTTCAACACTGAAATCTTTGAGCACAAAGTCAGCAATCGTCAAATACCACTGCAGAAGGAGCTCTCCGTTCCCGGGTTATCCGTTTGTTTTTCTTTTCCTTGTTCCATTTGTTGATGTGCGTGGCTGGGACCTGGGTGGGAGCACCGGTGAGGTGTTCTTCAAGCACTGGTCCATGCTAAAGTGAATATCTAATTTCAGGAGGTGGAGTATTCAACACAATTGCTTTTATTATTCAGTAAATGTTGAGTGCCTACAACGTGGTTGACTTTGCTCTCATGTTTATGTGTTAGTAGAGGAGACAGACGTGTGCATGCGTGAGTGTGAGTGTGAGTGTGTGTGTGTGTGTGTGTGTGTGCGCACGTGTCAGCAAATGAGGAGTTCTGTGGAGGGCAAAAAGGAAAAGTCAATGAGGCAGGGATTTCTGGGTCTGTCCATGTTCGGTACCGTGAGTTTCAGTAAGTCTTTGAGCAGAGGCCTGAAAGAAAGGAGGAGTCACTTGAAGATGAATTGATTAATCATATACAAGAGAAGTTGATACCCTATGAGCCCTGGGTGCCATGCTGAGGGTTTTACATTAGCTGTCTAATCCTCAAACCAACCAAATGAGGTTGGTATCATCATACGCATTTTGTACATGAGAAACGTGAAGTCCAGAGGGTGAAGTCATTCCCAAAGCAATTCACATGACATCAAGCAGAAGAGTTGGGATTTAAATCAGGAATGCATGATTAAAAGCCAGTCATTTGCCCTCTGTGTGTCTGCTCTTGTTGCCAGATGAGACTTCCTCAGGAGGAAAAGCTCCGGCCTCAAAAATCGGGCACAGAAAGATTGGAACAGTCAGTTGTCCCAGAGGGGCAGAGTGCGAGCTCTGCTGTGTGTCAGTGAAATGAAGTGGATGTGCTCCAACCTTGTCATGTCCCTGTTGTGTTTACCTCGTATCCATCCCCGAGCCTTCTGCAGAGCAGGCTTTCAGCAAAGATTCATTAGTGGAATGGAATCTGCCAAATTGCTCACTTTAAAATTGACCTGATGCATTTGCAGTTAGCAACAATGAATCAGCCTGGAGATCTGCTGTGGAGCATGAGGACTATAGTCAGTAATATTGTCCGTATGATGGAGATTGGCAAAGAGAGTAGATTTTAGGTGTTCTTATTGCACACACACACACACACACACACACACAAAGGGTTAAGTTTGGAAGGTGAAAGATATGTTAATTTATTTGACTGTGGTGATCATTTTATTATCTGCATGTATACCAAAACATCATGTTGTACACCTTAAATGTATACCATGAAAATAAAATATATAATAAAATAAAATTTACCTAAAAGTTTACCAGTTTTAAGAAATCTGTCTTAATCTTAATTCTGAGTGGCGAGAAACCCCAAACCCATACATTAAGGGCAAGTATAACTAAAAACATGGCATTATGCCCTCTGTGATAGGGCTTGCTATGACGTGATTTTGGACGTTTCCCAGGTTAAAGCCAGGCCTGTTCCCTGGAACACCGCTGCACCCGGCAGCTAACTCTGGCGTCACGGTGCTACCCAGGGAGAATGGGCTCCATGCCAGCCTTCCTTCCCTGTCTGCCTTCAGTATTCTTGTCCTGCCTGCCTAGAGTTTGTGGCTTCGTTCTGGTTGGTCCTGGTGTCCCTAGGGTGAGGAGTCTTTCCTTCCAGAGTAGCAGCCTAGGATGGTGGCGAGGGCCACTCCAGCGTGGGATTATAGAGACAGCCATGGGTGGTCTGCTGTGGTTCAAGGACGGTCCTGACCAGACGATTGTGTAGCATCCTGGCCACCGTTCATGCTCAGGAATTCGGGGACCGTTTGGAGAGAATCAGTGGTGAGGACAACTGATGGATTTGCTTGATAAGCAAAAGCTCTGGATGATATAGTTATAGACCTTATCCACACCGAGGAGTCATAGCTCATCAAATTTTCCTCCCTGCCTTGGCTGCTAGGAAGCTTTTGATTTGCAGCTGAAACCCCTTGGCTCTTGAGTGCATTTTTGGGTCTCACCACTGGCTTTGCCTTACTGTGCTTCTCAACAGTCGGCCTTCCTGCCTTATTAAGTCTGTTTGAGTTAGCCATTAAAATTTTTAAATGAAGTTGTGGGTAAACTAAAAAAATGCATAAATATAGAAATATATCTGACACTGCCAATACAGAGCACTCCCGAATGTTCAGAAGATGGATGAAATACCTCATGACAACAGTGGGGAATTAGTTTAGCACACATTTGTACAGACCTCTGTTTCAGTGTAACAGCCATTAATTCTCAATTGCTTTCAATTATTTGAATATGACATGAGTTTGGAATTTTAATGTCTTTCAATGATCACATGATAATGAATTCTTTTTAATGCTCATTATCTAGAAAATAGTTTCTATCAACCTTCAGTGGACACCGTTTCGGTCTGGTCCAGCACTGTCCAATGGAACTTGCTGCAATAGTAGGCGAAGTCTAGATCTGGGCTGTCCCTGTGGCTTCTGAGTGTTTGGAATGTGGCCAATGAGAGGAAAGAACTGACTTTTAAATTGTACTTAATTTTGGTTAAATTTGAGGAGCCACATGTGGCTGATAGGTACTGCTCAGGCAATGCAGGTCTTAAGAGTGATGTAAAGCTTGAAATTCTAGTCCACTCACACTATTGATGGGTTTCATGTTGAAAGAATAAAAAATCCTTTATGAAGAGGTATTTATTTACATCTTGCCAAGTGCATGGAAAATGACACGGTTTGGCCGTGTTGCAGGAACTAGTGGGACCCTCTGTGCTCAGGGCAGTGCCAAAGTCGATGTTGTGTCTGTGAACTCACTAAACTCTGGAGAATCTCTCACTTCTGCAGGCTGAAGAAAGACATCACAGCCACAGTAGTAAAAGAAAATGGGAAAATGGCGAAGACGAGAATAAAGTGTAAAGGTCTCGATGTGAGCAAGTGTGTATCGCTGTGAGAGCCAAGAACCTGTGTTACGGCTGCAAACAAACCTACCATCCAAGTTCAAATTACATTTTAGCTGGAGGCTTTCTGGAAAAACTGTGGCAGCAGCGATAGTGTGGCATCATAAATAAAAAGAAAATTGGAGAGGAAAACTACGATTGCCAGGAAGCAGCCTGGGCTTCTGCCTAAATAAGGCAAAGGAAGGAAGAACCAGCAGCACCCACCAGACAGCAGAGGGGCCTGCAGCGTGAGTCTCCGTGCCTGGATCCGCTGTGACAGAGCAGAGCTGGCACCTGCTACCCTTTGACTGGTGCTGCTGGGCTCCGCGCCCCTGAGCAGACCATGGGAGCAAGAGCTCAGGTGGTCATGGTCTGGGCCCAGGCGGGAACTCCTGCTGGGACGTGCTCTGTCCTAGCTCATGCCATCCCAGCTTTCCGGCTGGCACTGGGAGCGCTCAAGTCACGGAGCAGTGAGGACTTCCTCACAAGTCCATGCACAGCAAGGCCCAGGCAGTACCAACCCTGCTGCCAGGAGGCTGTGTAGCAATGGGGGAGCTCAGTATCCTCAGCTCTTCCCAGGCCCTGGTGACGCCCTCCTCGCTACAGGCACTTTGTTCCCGCAGTGGAGGGATGGTGCTCCAGCCTCCATGGCCGTGCCCAAGTAAGTGCCCAGACCCCGCAGCCAGCGTTACTCAGGGACCCACGGAAAAAGGGACCCAAGACCCATGAATATTGTGTTGAGGCCTGGCACGTGCAGGGAGCTGCTGGCACTGACTGGCTGCTGGCGCCTGCAGGGGTGACCCAGCTCTTTCTTAACGTCTTGTGAGCAGATTTCTCTGGCTCTTTGGCTCCTTCTGGTGAGATAAAGGGAAAGCCTCCACTGTGCTCACCCTTGTGTCGAGTCCTTCTTTCAGCTCAGTTCTCATCTTTATACTGAACATGTGGTCCCGTGCCTGCTCCTGCCTGTGCTCTGTGTCCAGTCAGGGGCAGGAGCCTGGCCAACACTGGGTGTAGGACACAGACTCAAGTCAAGTTCCAGGGGCAGCCTAGCATGGAAGGGATCAGGGTGCTCCAGCCTTCCCATGGCTGCTGGACTTTTGTCTGCACCTCCATTTCTCTTCTGCTGGGGTCCACATGGCTGTGTTGTGTCAGGCCAGAAGGACTGGGATGTGGCACCTCCTGGGAGCCACCATCAACTAAGGACGAGGGCATCCTCCTTAGGATGCCACTGCTTCAAGGGGAAATCCTGTGGTCCACACTAAGTGCTCCATATTCCCCAGAAGGATTGAACCCTGGTTGCCCTGGGGTAGCTGGCTTGAGGGTGCAACTGTCATCGGCTCACCTTCTTTCCTCGTCCCTGCCAGTGCGACCTCCGCCCTCACCCAAGTAAACCAACCCGACTCCAGCCTTTGCCTGAGGGGCCCTACCACCTTGGGACCGTGAAGGCAACACGGAAGCTCTGAGAGTGACCACCACATTTGGTAATGGCCCATTCAACAGAGGCAGCCCCTCCTGCCAGCTTCCTCTTCCTCTGCGAGCAGGGCCTCGGCCCAGATGTCCTGCCTGCTGTCCCTCCAGCACACACCCTGACATACGCTCTTGCGCACACCTGCTTATCTCCCTGGGTCGGACTCTGCGTGAGGAAGTGAAGGTTGGCATCATTTCTCATGCTAATGTTGGCCCGTTGCATGCTGCATAAGGACTAGAAAGGAGACACTTATTCTAATGGAGTTGCAGGCTAATGCCATCTAAAGCACCAATGTGCACACACGCCCCGTGCACACGTTCCACGTGGGGCAGCAGAACAGGACGTGAGCTGAAGTATGGCAGTGACCTGCGGGACAACGGCGCAATGGTTGCAGACAGTCTCACTTGAAACATCTGTGTGTTAAAGGTCTCAGGCCACGACAGCAAGCCAGAGGTTTGCCAGTGCCTTATTCTAAATGTGCCTGTCTGTGACCAGCCGTACACATGCTGGGTGAAAGGCGCCATTACTCATCTGAAGTAGCAGAAAGATCAGGCGTCTCCCTCACACTGTCCATGCTTCCCAGGTTTTCATCTGGGCACGTGCTATGGGAGGAACACTTTGTCCCTGTGATTCTAGCTGGCAGGCTCCCAGCCCACTGGAGGGAGTATTCCCATTAGAAAGTTTCATGTTCAAAGTTTGAGTCAGCTGCACCAAATGTGTGAGAGAGAATGTCACTGGCCCTGGAAGTCACTCTTGCTTTCTGCTGTTCTTTGTTGGAAAATGGCACTATTTGCTTAAATGGTGAATTGGACAGGGAATGATTATAATTCATTTTTTTCTCTTTCAGATCACTTTAACACATTAATATTCAAAAGCAAATTTTACTTTTCCTTGTTTATATCCTCACTAAAAGTGAGGTGTGGTAGAGAAGTCCTGGAACACTGTAATTTTTTCTGGGGAAAAGCAATCATGGAAACTGGTGTTATCAGCGGTGAGGCTCTACTAGGTGTTAACTGTACAATTCCAGTCAGTGGTTTGGTAAATCAGCTCTTGTATGACTAGGAAGGGAGAGGGACAACTCGCTTTCATTCATATACTGGAATTAAAGTTTTTAGATTTTGTCTTTCCTTTTCTTTCCTGATCTGCTGTCTACCAGTGTTCACCTAGTGAACTTGCTAGCACCGTATGTCACTTGGTTTATAATTAGCAATTTTGTCAGAAGGCTCACACACCTTTCTGGACCGTCTTCCCAGGATGGTGTGGACGGACTGAGAGGAGCCTGCTTTAACAGAGAATGGAAGAACCTGCCACTGAGAATCACAAGATAGATCTCAGTCCCAGCTCTACCATTAGCCAGCCAGAAAGTTATTTAATTTTCTGGGCCTCTGTTTCCTCATCTGAATAACCAGTATCTAAGCTCCAGGAGGAAAGGGGTCATTATCCCATCCCCTCCTCCCACAACTGTAGCTCCCATGTAGAGGACAGGGCCTGACACGTCGTAGGTGCTCACTGAATATTTCTTGAGAGAATGAAAGGTGGTATAATTCACATCCCTTTCAGTCCCAGTTCACTCCAAAACAGACCTTCTTACAGGGAAGATATAAACAATTCAAGGATGGAAATAAACGTAGCACAGAAGACACGACTGTGTTTACCTTGTACCTAAAGGACCAACCATTAAAAGAAGAAGCAGGCTAGCAATGAAAGCTGTGGATGCAGAGCTCTTCCAGTCAATTCAGAAAATACCACGTTGACTACATCACTTCTGAGTCCCAGTTCCTCTGCAACAGAAGCGGTGGACCAAGAAAGACAGACACACAAAGGTTGCCAACTACCCCGCTACTTAATTTCACTTCTTACTCCAAAACAAAAACAAAAACAAAAACAACCCCCCCAACCCCCCCAAACTCAAGATGTTTATTCCATTTCAAGACAAGTGAAGACTTTTAAAGTTATTTAATGATTGTTCCAGATTTTATTGTTAAGTTTGTGTCTATGTATATGTTGTATGCCACAGAACCCTACATCATCTCTGAACAGAGGTTTGTTTAATCTGTCAACATGTAGCCCGTTAGGACAGTGTTCTGCACATCAGATCTCCTGGAGAGAAATACACATGCCTGGATCTCTCCTGAAATGTACTGGATGGAATTTTTCAGGTGTAAAGTCTGCATACCTGTGCATCTGAGGAGCCCCATGGAGGAGGACTCTGCAGCCAGCCAGAGGAGGACCAGTGTTTCTCCAGCGTCCTACTGGGACCTGGGATGAATTTGAGCAGCATATGCAGAGCCCTCGGCTTGTGCATGTCCTTTTTGATTGGGCTCATTTGGCTTCTTTCTTGCTGTGATGTGTTCATATATTATTAGACTATGAAAAATCATATCATTCAGGATTTGGGGCTTACCACAGGATGTTACCAAAACCATTGGCCCAACTATTTTCCACCTTGCATGTGTTTTGTAACTCTTTACTTTCTCTGGTCCTTTGAAAAAGTATTCAAATAATTGCCATTTAGGCTACATTCTACCAACCAGAGATGTCTTTCTAGAGGCTTAAACGCCCAGGACAGATGATATGATCCAAAAATGTGTCCATCCCTGTCTCTGACCCAGGATTTTCACTTCAGAACTATGCTGAGGAAGTTGCCAGAAAAGTTCGCATGGGCATAGGTGCCAGTGTTTTTCATAAAACTAAAAATTATAGTGAGTATAAATATTCAATAAAACAAAATTAGTTTGTAACCATACACAGAAGCCTAGGCAACCTTTATGTTGGTAACTTAGGGGTTTTTATATAACATATATTGTAAGGTTAATAGTTTAATTACCAACTGAACTGTATGCATTGTATGATCTTGTTTTTGTAATAACTTTGTATGTATATAAAAAAATTTATGTGGAAGGATGTAAACCAAAGATGTAAAACATGTATCTGGGTGGTGGGGTTGTGAATGATTTTTTCACTTTTATTTTTAATAGCTGTCTGAATTATCTAGATCTTTATTGTGGCCATATATTGTATTTTAAAAAATAAACAGACAAATTTAAAGCTAAATTCAGAGAAGAATGAACAAAGGGTCAGACTCTCCTCCGCAGCATCTGACAACAGCTCAATCATTTGGCCAAATAGAGGATGCAGGGACACTCACCAGTTACTAAGCTTACACCTACTTTTTGACATTGCGATACAAAGTGGTAAGAGCCACATTGTTCAGTGTGCTTCTTGTTTGACCAAGTAGCTAGACTAAAACAACTGGTCTAATGTCATTCTGCATTCATTTTTGCTCGGTATAGGTCACATCCTAAAAGAAAATTATGGAAAAATTACCTCACACATTTCCTGGGGTGACCTCTCAGGGGTTTCTCACAGAAGGACACCATTTTCTACATAATGATGATATCGAACACTATTTAAGTATTTACTAAATATATAGCATTAAGACACAAACTTTTCAGATGGTTCTTGGACATTTTCCATTTCTGACAATGAGGTAAGACCATGACTTACACCAATATGTTTAATTTGAAAGAATACATTTCAGAAATGTCAAATAAATTAACCTAAGTCCAGCTCTACTTTCATATTTAATTTTGATTCTTTTAGTTCAAAATCAATTGGAATAGATACTGTGATTCACCCAGTGGGACTTGGTATTAATATCCACGTGTCCTCATCTGCAGGCTGGGTTACAATGACTATAGGTTACATACTAGTCATAGAAACTGTGTATGTTTCAAAGCTACTGCTAGCTCTTTTTCCTGTGTGTATGGTAGTAGTGTTTTCCCCTCTCAGAGACGAAGTGGACTCCCAGGTGTCCCGGAGTGGCCGAGGATGCAGTGGTTAAAAAACAGGGCTTTGGAGTCCAACTCAGCTACTAAACACCTGTGCTGATCTTGGACATTTCTTTTCAGTCTCTGTAATTCTCAGTTTTTTCATCCTTAGTTAAAAATGTCTACCCTGTATGATTGTTGAGAAAAATCAAAAGAACTTCAAATAACCACACCATTGCCTGGAGCAAGGAGAATGTTCAATAGCAGCTAAACGTCATCGTCATAGCAGTGCTGAGACTTCTGTTATAGTGATATTGTTAGAGTTACATGCTAAAATACACGGGCGCCTCTCGTTTCTCAGAGTGTCTCACATTTGAAAGAGCAGATAGTGACAAAGGTCATCTTCTGTCACAACCAAATAGACAACAATCAGAGACAATCAACCTGTACCCTCACAAACCACAAGAATCAGACAGAGGAAGCCGTGGGAGACCTCCTGCAGGACGCGAACTCAACCAGGAGTCCTGGGTCAGTAAAACAAGGGGCTACAATGGCCCTTCCTGCAAACCAGTGTCTGTAGATACAGCCGGTGGAGAGGGGACATTCTGCCAGGGATTGGGCAAATTCAGACTGTCAGGAATTTCCAACTCAAAGCTCCTCCTCTCCTGTGTAGCTAGGGTAAGTTTCCCACTTTTATATTTAATTAGTTCCTTCTCTCTTGTCACTCAGTGCACATGCATGTGTGTGGTAGGTGGTTCCTTGTACAACAGGGATTTGTACATACTCGTGTGGACACTACTACAATTTACCTCTTTTCAGCAATCCTATTTCTTTTCTTCTTCCTTTGAACTTTTATGCATTAGTTATTAAACTAGTGCATTTAAACCCTGGTTTTCAGGAGCCCCTGCAGAGTATTTCAGTTCTACTTCCCAGAGCATTCACGTGTTTATTCCCAGAGATGGTGCGCCTGAAGAACCTGGCAATCTTCCTCACGTGCAACTCTGATAACCACCTGCCTCATTCGGGCCACTCTCCCCCGGTATTAACGACTTCTCACACTTACTGGAGTCAGGATTACAATGTTATTGGTTATAAAGCCTTTAAGCTCTCTATTAGTTATGTTTCAAACCTTTAGCTCCTTAGGCAAATAGGCTCTCTGCTAGAGAGAATGAGCCACCTGCCAACATTGTATCCACCTCTCTGGTAAGAGCACCTATTAACATTTCTACTAGCAAATCAATGATGCTGCTAAATGACAAAATCTAAAATCAGCCCTGGCTATTCCTCAGTGTTAGTTTTTAATTTTCTTCACAGGGAAACAAGTATGGCAATTATACGTGAGTCTCTGTTTAATCTGATGACAAATTAACAATGACAACAAAAGGTTATCTGCTGACATATCTAATGTAGACATTGAAAAAATATTTTATCATAAAATTAGAACCATAATTTGGAGTTAGCAAAAATATGATACCATCTTAACCTGCAGGTCGGGAAATTCACCACCAGTGTGGGTAAGTAACTTCAGGGTCCCACAGCCCCATGCTGGGTAAACTGAGGAAACAGGCTCTGGACTCTCTGGCTGTTCCACCTCCTGACATTAGATTTACTGCCAGGACTTGCTTTAGGGCTCCATCTGGAGCATTGGTGTGGGGAAAATAGAATAGTTTGGTCAGGCCTCCTCACCTTGGGTCCAGTTGGGTGTGGTGCAGCACATTTCTTGTAAATAAGTTGTGTGTGGGTGGAGTTACAGTGTGCATGTGCACCCATGTATCTTTTTAGTTTGTTGCCATTGTGTGTTTTTCAGTTTGTGAATCAGAACTGGCTGGCAGAGCTCACATCTAAAAATAGAGCACGTTTACTCTGCTGGCAGCTGCTCAGTTTTTCTTTGGACTTTACCAATAGCAGTTGAGTTTCTGAGTTTCTCTGTGGACTGCTTAGCTCTTAGATGTGTGTGTGCTGAATAAAGACTATTCCTTCTTCAACCAAGGCTCCAAGGACCTTTTTGCCAGTTGTCTAGCTCATAGACGTGTGTGAAGGGTTTGTGAGCGGGTTTGAGGGGTCTCTGAGTTCCAGAACCAGCCCTAGCTCTACAATTGGTTACATCAGTCTCTGGCACAAGGTCCTGTGTTTTGACCATAATCCAGTTGTAACATTTTAGATCCTCCACTCTCCATTAAAATAGGAATTTTACTCCAATTTTGTATCTCCCAAGTGCGTAGAGGCTCTTTTCTTCTCATAAATAACCAATGACTTCAATTATCACTAGAATAAATTCAAAATTCTTTTTTCTGGGGTTTAATCCCCTCTAAAACCTAGTTAGACCCTGCACATCCTGGTTTCGTTACCACATCAGCAAAAATCCTGACTATTTCCACTTCTCATCTGTTGTCCTTTCTATCTCCTATTTTATAAATGCCCCATCCTGTGTAAGTGCCAGGCATTTACTGAGTCCCTTGGTTTTTCCAGTCCATCTGTTTGTTTGTTCACTTACCACTCACCCACCCATCCATCCATTCATTTTTATTAAGCATTTTATTCATTTATTCAGCACATATTGTGTCCCAGACAGTGTCCTGGGGACATGAAATAGATAGGTGATAGACAGATAGATATATGGTAAATATATAGATAGATAAGTGGTAGATAGATAATTGGTAGAAAGAGAGATAATAGACCATAGATAGATAATAGATATGTATAGATGGATGATAGACCTATAGATAGGTAAATAGGTGATTGATAGATAGATATAGAAGAATAGAGACAGATGATAGATGTATCATAGATGATTGCTATATAGAAAGATTCATGATAGATGATAGATGACAGATAGATAGATAGAATAGAGGTAGATAGATGTATAATAGATGATTGATATATAGATAGATTGATGATAAATAATAGATATTTAAATACATGACAGACAGATAGATGGACGATAGATAATTCATGGTCACTATCTTTAAGGTACACAAGATTTTGAGAAAGAGTCTGAGATGTAACAAATTCTTGCAATACAATGAATGCATTTGGTGCAATAGACCAATAACAAGGTTGGAGTTTTATGATTACTAAACACTCACGTCTACTAGGTGCTTATGGAATCACCAAACATAAATCCTACTAAGACAACAGCCATTCATGCCTAAAATTGAGTAGAAAATACATAAAATAAAATCCAGATAGCTAGGTTCCTTTATCCTTTTTTTCCTACCACCAACATGCATCTCTGCTTGTGGTCTTCTGGGCATTTTTCAAACCATTGGCATCACAATTTTGAATATTTACTGAGTTCTTCCAACCAGGCTGGATGAGGGTTGGCAGGACGGCGCTCATCCCGAGCCGGAAGCCTGGCTTGTGAGCACCAGACTAATGAAAAATTTAATATCTCCAGCCTCGCCTTCCATTGCTCGTTGTTTGGTTTTCATGGGAATCTACTTCTGAGTGTTTGCTGTGGGCAGACGCTTCTCTCCTCTTCATTGCTGATCAGGAGAACAGTGTGGCCCCGGCTGCCTAGGGAGAGGGTGGGGGCGGGGTCAGAGTGCCCGTGAGTCTGTGTGTGTGCACACACATGCGTGTCCACGTGTGATGTCCAGGGGTCACCAGCTGCCCGTGTGAGGGGCAGCGTGAAGGTGTGAAGGCCTGTGCTTAGAATATTTCCAACCCCAGAGCCTGCAGTCTAGCTGAATGAAATACATGACAGATAGTCAGGACAGTCAAATCTAGGTCTAAGCCTCAAGATTTAAAGGTAATTTATATCCAGACACATGATGCTATGTCTTTTTACCCTTCCATTTTCACAGCTAACTGCCAATTTAAGACAGCATCCTTGCTTTAGTTATGGGCGTTAGTAATAAAATAATAATAACTTCACAAATAGGACTAGATTCTATAAATCCTGACCTTCACATCAGGGAACACCCCAGAAAACACTTAATGTGCTAAAAGCTGTAAAAAAGGTGGGGGCCTGACTTAAATAATTTCTCTCCTTGTGTATCTTTTGGGGAGGAGGAATTTGAAGTTATGCTTGTAACACATGCGTACATGTTGAGTTATATACAGATTCACTTTTACATCTTCTGTTACCCTGAACATTTGAAATAATCATAATAAATAAAAACTGCGCTATAAAATGATCAAATACTGCCATAATTCTCATCTTCTGAAATCTCATAATATTATCTGGGGAAGAGGAAGGATGGATCTGGAATTGAAATCTAAAAACATTTTTTTCACTTAACTACAGTTCTTTTTACTCTAAAACCTTCTCTAAGTTTTCCTGTGACTATTCAGAAACCATCTTATTCCTGCTTCTCGTAGTTTACCTGAATGGTGCAACTCCACGGGTGTCTGGAGGGCCTTTCAATTCTCAATATTTCACAGCCTCACATTGGCAGCTAAATTCCCTCAACAGCTCTGTGTGCTGCTTCCCGTCCAGGGCCCTGGAGGCATCACGCCTGCGAGTCTTGGGGAGGGGAGGTGGCCTTGGCAGGCCAGGGAGTTCACTTGGGGACCCTGGTCATTTGCATACACTGTACCTTAGTGGCCTCTTGTGAAGATGGCTGCCTTGTATGTGTGTGTGCGCACGTGCATGTGTGTGTGCTCGTGCATGTGTGTGTGCACGTGCGTGTGTGTGTTGCTGATGGGCTGTAGAAGAGAGGCCCAGAGCAAGTCCTAGGTCTATACGCCTTCACAGGAAAACATCATCTACAAGGAAGCAGGAGCAGGTCTTGCACCCTGAGCAGATGCTCCTGAGATCTGCAGGGGATGCCTGTGAGCAGTGGGATGACTCTCGGGGAAGGCAGAGCTGGCATTCCTGAGTGACGATGCCATGAGACCCTATCCCTTGCTGCACAGACGAGGTGGGTGTGCTGTTCGACTAGTTTCCCAAGCAGCGGCTGAGACGGCACACGGCAGTGTCTCTGGCCCTCCTCCCCACCCACCACGCCTTCCCGAGCCACGTCCTCAGCCACACAGAACAGAGGTGCCACAGACAGGCACAGATTGCGACTTTGCTGTTTACGAAGAAACATCTCGAGCATTTCAGTTTGCTCTTGTTAGTACTTATGTGAACTATGGAAAATGACTCCTTCATACAGAGCTCTGGCTTCCAAAGCAAACCACAGTCCAGGTTTTTGGAACCTCTGCACTTGGGTACAACATCAGCCAAGTGACCACAGACGACAGAGACACTGTCCTTCTCTTTATCTCAGGAAACTAGTCAGATGTCCAGGGAGAGCAACATGGGGAAAGACCTCTTACAGGAGATACAGTCACAGCAGAGCTCGCTCTAAAAATATGGTGCTTACTACAAAATCTCGCTATCAGTGCCCGATGGAAACCCACTTCTTGTACTTACAGCTTTCTCATTTGTTATACGATTCTGTTAGTGCTTTAATTACCTCGTCTACCTTTCCTCGTGAGAACCCTCTTAACCTGCTTTACGAGAAGTGTTTCTGAGGCTGTTTCTCTCGAGGGTGCACAAGCAGTACCTAGCATGGCCCTTTGACAATTTCACGGGGTTTACTTACAGTAGCAACTCAGTGCACCAATAGTGTTAAAACTTTTTCATCCTTGGTTTTTATTTTACAACGAATCAAGCAAAATAATCAACAAAATGAAACCCAAAGCAACACACTTAGCAACGCTGGTCAGAAAGAGCCTTTTTCTATTGTGATGAGGGCTGGAGAGAAAGCCTGTGGATAGAACACAGGACGATGGGAAAGTTAAACATAGAACATCACACGGTGCTATTTGGTTTGGTAAAATGAGAGGAAGATATTACATTAGAATAATTTTCCTTCTGTTTGATCACACACTTTATTAAAGAAGTGAGGCAGCCTTCCAGTTTGAGATATCTGAAGTCACATCAGCGAGGACGTCAGATAGATGGTGGGGCAGAGGGAGCAATCCTGCAGTGGCGGCAGGGGAGAGGCTGAGTGATGTGTCTACGCTGTCGCTAACATTCACAAATCTATCATTCTGGATTCGCAGATTAAAATTATTCACTAAGCAAGAATGCCATTGAACTGCACCTTCTAGAATTCCTGGAGTAAGTGGGTAACTGCCAGGCTGATCTATCTGTGCTGTAAGAGACACATAATCACGCCACCATCAATAACAGCCTGCACTTCACGGACTCCACTGTGTTTGAGGCAGCCGTGAATAACCAGACGCAGGCGGTAGATTGTATGCTACCCTCACCAGCATTCGAGCTGTCTGAAGACATCAGAAGATCCTGTAACACATTCGAGTTTCACTTCATTAAAGTTACTGCAAGATACAGCAATCCCACATCTCCAGTGAGCTTAAATGTCCATTTCCGGAGTCACTGACTTGCCCAGATTTTTCAACTGATATCAAATAACCTACCTCGATTTCTGGTTCCTCTCAAACCACACTGGAATCTGTTTTCTTAAATCCCTGACCACATTTCATGTTTTTCTGTATATATATATAACTGATCTGACACATACCGCATGCACATCTACGAGCAATTATTTATTGAGATCTTCTCTGTGCCAAGTGCTCAGTTAAGGACTTACACATATGCTAAATTATTTTACTATTGCCTGCAGTGATTTTCTGAGGCACATATTTTTGTCCCCATTTTACAGATTAGTAACGTACGGCACAGAATTACTAAGTGCTGTCCCGGGTCTTTCGTGACACCGCAGACCTGAACCTGCTGCATCTCCTGGTGTCTTCATGTCCCACACTCCTCCCACTGGTGCTGGTCTGCGATACTCTTCCCCTTCAGGTGGGTAAGTCCTTCCTTGAGAAAATAATCAGGTGTTGTCACATTGGGTCAAAAGCCGAATGACAGATTTTGGAATGAGGCAGTAACAGCCTGAGAGGAAAAGGGTTTTTGCTAATACCTGAAAAATGCACTGAATCAGGACTTTGAAGGACACTCCCTAAGGGTGCCACGTCCCAATGAGTCTTTGCATTTTGTACGCCCCCTGTGTGAGCTGCAGGTTGGACTGGTCCTGCCACGGGGGTCTGCAGCTTGATAAGAGCGCATGTGGAGGTCTGCTCACATGGCTCATGGGCTGTATCTGATCGCAGGTAGCCGGGCAGTAGCCCAGTCCTCCTCTCGGGCCTCCTGGCCGGCGGTCCTCACAGACACAGGCTCTGCTGCTTTCTCCACCATGAACTCCCATTAATCTCGTCAGTGTGTGAGACGGGCACTGTGGCTCGTCCTGAGAGGGATGGGGCGATCGAGGAAGGGACACCTGGGGAAATGCTGCACTGCCAGGAGTCCCCAGCGCTGGTGACATGAGCTGCCCTGCCTGCCCCCGCCTGCCCCTGCCTGCCCCTGCCTCTGCAGCTCCTGTCGCTCACAGTGCAGCACCCGCCCTTCGGCGCTCAGGGTGCACACCCTCTACCTCTCGCAGGGAACACCCCTCTTGTCTGCTCTTCTCGGGACATCCCCTTGACTGTGTCCTCACCACCAGGTTCGAGCACTTCCCAAGGTCTTGCACTGAAAATAAAACAGCTCCCATTGGGCCCTCACCTCCCTCTGAGTCCGTGGGAGGGGGAGGGCCCCCCAGGGGACACTTGACAACTCTGGAGATACTTGGTTGTCACAACTTGAGGGGGTGCTGCTGTGTCTGGTGGGTGGAGGTTCGGGGAGCTGATCTGCAACCTGCACACCCAGGACAAACGGCAGAGAATTATCCAGCCCCACGGGTCAGCGTTGGGAAGAGCGCTAGCTACTCTCCTGTGTCTGCTGGAGCCCCTACTCCCACCGTCCCTGCCTTTTCCCACCTCCCTTCACCTGTGCGCCTTGCAGGGGACTCCTGGCCTCATCCCCTGTCAGGTCTTTGAGGACCCCCTTCACGGCATTGCTGTGGTCTCATCATGCCTGGCCTCCGCATCGTAGGCGTCCCACCTCACCTTCTGTCCTCACTTGTTGAAACTCTTCCTTGAGCTTCCTCATCTAGTTTCTGAGCTCAACATCCGGCAGGTCACTCACGCCCTGCTTTCTGTTGGCTACCCGCGCCCTAGTGCACCCTCCTCCCTGAGCCTCCCCCTCCACCCTCGCTGTCTCGTACAGGCTACCCTGGTCACCCGGGGAGGAGAGCTGCCTCCGATCTGTCTTCACAGTGAGTCACAGACCTGGTGGTGACACCCTTCTGTGCCCACCTCCCACTCACACTGCTTTCTTAATGCAATCTGTGAGGTCATGGGTGCCCCAGACTCTCTGAATCCTCACGTCACACCTCCAGCTGTTCTCCCTGCTCTGGGCATCTTTGGGTTCTCCTGCCCACTGAGCTCATTCCCGACACACATTGAGCCTGTTACCAACATGTTCCTGTTTCCCTCAGGGAAACCTGCTCATCCTTCAGGATCGGGTCAGCGTCCCTTCCTCTGAGAAGCCTGTCCTGAACACTAGGTCTTTCCATCAGACGAGTCCTTGGAGGAGGCTTCGAACTCGTGACCACATTGCCATCGCGGGTTGAGTTCCAGCTCACCTTGGCCCTGATGCCTCCTGCCCACCCACGATGGCAGGCCCGCCTTGTGCCTCGGCCTGCACCTGCTCCAGACAGGGCAGCGTGCTATGGATGACCACCGAATGACTGAGTGACTCACAGGCCCTGTCTTCTTGAGAGCTCCTGGGTCGTTTTGCAAATCCGTTCTTTCAGGACAATAACCAGCAAGCAGGCTGCCGGCCCACACACCAGCCCTTCCTCCTGCACCCGCCAGCTCTTACAATTCCTGGATTAAAACTCCTACCTCCAGCCGCCACATAAAGAGCAGACTGCAGTGTCCCACACTGACTGCAGCTACACTGAGTGAGTTACTCACTGAGGCGATGACTTTACAGGCTGACTATCACCATTGCAGGTAGTGCGAGCACCTCTCCAACCCAACCTTTCTTCCTAAAAGAACATACTCTATGCGACACCATAGTCTATGCTCCACGTCTGACTTCCAGCTCCACACTGACTTCCTTCCAGCATTCAGTGCATTTTCTGTATGCTGTTTACAGAAAATCACAGTGTCTTAGGCTGCAAATTTACATTGAATACTTTTATGTCCGTGATTTGAGTTACACCAAAATATCCCTAGGCACTGTCCCCAAAGAGTTAATTATTGGCACTCCCTCTGTATTCTTTCTGCAGGCGTTGGCTTCTATCACGGGGGATCTTTCCCCGAGGACAGATCATCCTCTGAATGCTTTGTTGATGCTGTTTTCTAGCTCCAAGACACCTTGTCTATCTCTAATTCCCTGTGCTGACTTTTTTCTTTTAAGAAACCAACAAAACCAGTATCAAGACATGCTCTACCGGTGTCATCCTAAAGGGTGAGGACTGGGTCTCTCACACTATTTCCTGCCCTGACCTCGGATGATCAGTGGCTCCCTACATCCAATCCAGCAAACAGCTGCAGTCTCCCCACCACGACGCATCCCCTCAACATCCCGCCCCTGTGAGGGGACCTCTTCCATGTGTATTAGGGACGAGTGCACTGAGGAAACTTTCCCCAGGTCTGGGCCTGTTTGTGTTTTATGTGTAAGCCTTGGAGGGGGAGGGCAAAGAGGGAGGGGGAAAGAGGAATGGGTAAAGGGTCTTAAAAATCAACTACAATGTATATTGAGAAGTTAAAATGAAAATAAAAATAAAAAGCCTTTGAGGGAAGGGGGGATGAGGACCCCTTGCATTTTGCAGATGGAGAAACATGTGCCGCAGGTGAGTGCAGACGTTGCCAGAGAGCTGACCCTGTCCAGGCACTGGCAACGCGAGGGCATGTACCCACACGCTTCCGTTTGTTTTATTTTAAATTTAATATTCGCATTTAGAAATAATTACAAGAATGTGTTGGGCGAACACAATCAGTGCTTTGCTGGCTTCTCTTAAACATGCTGTGGGGCACAGCCCTTGCCTCGTAGAAAGCTGAAGATGGGAGTCACCGGTTCTCAGTCCTGGGGTCTCCTGTGTGGCCCTGCGAGCAGCCTCGGGCTGTTCACACTCAGGTTAACCGCACTTCTCACAGTCCTCCCCCCAACCCTGTCCCCTTCAGGCCCTTTCATGTATGAATCTGATGGGAGCTGCTGGACCCAGCTCCTTGGGCTCTGAATTGGGAGTGGGGTGCCACCATCTAGACAGCAACATTTCTCCAGGACAGGAGACTTTCCTCAGGTGGCGACATGACAGTTTTGATGAGCTCACTGGGGCAACTGCAGATCATTGGGGTTGGACACACTGCACATGCAGTAAAGTGCACTTTTAGAGCCCCTGGGATGTGCCCCATACCGACGTGTACCCATGGGTATCATCCAGGGACCGACGTGACCCACTGCAGAACTGGAAGCAGCCCCAGGTCAGGGTCACTCTGTAGACTTGCTCTCCGCATTCTGCGCTCAAGTTTCCCTTTCTTCCTCTTCGCGTCGGTCTCACATCCCCTTTTTATTCTATTTCTTGTATCTTCCTTGTTTATGAGAACAAAGATTAGCAAGTGAGCCTCCAACTGCTCTTGCACTGACAGAAAAGTGGTGCAGAGAAGAAACTGCGGAGGGGAACCGTGGGAGACACGAAGCCTGCACCTGGGGCCACTCCAGGCTCTCTAGCTGCTGGGGAGGGGTCTTTGCTCCTTTCCTGGCACTCAGCTCCCACAGCCAGGAGCAGGACATTGTGGGGACCGTCCCTCTTCCTGGGCTCCCCCTCTGCCCTGTTCACTATCAGATTGTGAGGCAGTGATGTTTAGACTTGGCCGTGCAGTAGCAGCAGCCCTGGAGGTTTAGGTTATTCCCTTGGTCCCACCAGCTCACTGGATGGACCCGGCACGTCCCTGAGCCCGGCTTCACCAGCTGTGAAGGGATGAGGTTGGACCATGTTAATGGATCTCAGTGATGGGGTGTGTTCAGGACGGGCCTCTCCTCCTTCAGGATTCTGGTTCTCAGGGCAGCTAGGATGAGGCATTAGCAGCTTGGGAGGTATCCCCGGGCTGTTTGGAGGAGGATCTCTAGAACACCTTCATTCCTTCCATCTTGGACACTCCAGGCTCCTGGTGGGGAGCTGGGACGTCTGCTGTGATTCTCAGACAGCTCTCCCTGTACCTACCTATTGGGAGAGATCTCCCTACGTATTTTCCAACAATTTCAAACAGCTAAAAGTGATCACATTGCCCTGCATTTGCAGTTTAGTTGTGCCATGTCTATAAGCCTCGCCACAGATGGCCCTAGAACTGCAGCTATGACAACGAGCCTCCTGCGGCGCGGGACCCCGTGACACGCTATGGACTTGGAGGAAAGCAGAGCACCTCCTGGAGCTCTGTGTGCGTGGTCTGTAATCGCCACTCCAGCCACACATGGCTCCGCAGCTTTAACAATAAAAGTGCTGCTCGACCCCAGTTAGGATGGCTAAAATCCAAAAGACTATGAACGATAAATGCTGGCGAGGCTGCGGAGAAAAAGGAACTCTCATACATTGTTGGTGGGACTGCAAAATGGTGCAGCCTCTATGGAAAATGGTATGGAGGTTCCTTAAACAATTGCAAATAGATCTACCATACGACCCAGCCATCCCACTGTTGGGAATATACCCAGAGGAATGGAAATCATCAAGTCGAAGGTATACCTGTTCCCCAATGTTCATCGCAGCACTCTTTACAATAGCCAAGAGTTGGAACCAGCCCAAATGCCCATCATCAGATGAGTGGATACGGAAAATGTGGTACATCTACACAATGGAATACTACTCAGCTATAAAAACGAATGAAATATTGCCATTTGCAACAACATGGATGGACCTTGAGAGAATTATATTAAGTGAAACAAGTCAGGCACAGAAAGAGAAATACCACATGTTCTCACTTATTGGAGGGAGCTAAACATTAATATATAAATTCACACACACACATACACACACACACACACAAACCGGGGGGGGGGGAGGGAAGAAGATATAACAACCACAATTATTTGAAGTTGATACAACAAGCAAACAGAAAGGACATTGTTGGGGGGGAGGGGGGGAGGGAGAAGGGAGGGAGGTTTTGGTGATGGGGAGCATTAATCAGCTACAATGTATATCGACAAAATAAAATTAAAAAAAAAAAAAAATAAAAGTGCTGCTCGAAAGCTAGCGTGGGGCTTTTGAGCAGATTCTTGATTATTTCTGCCCCTTCTACCTGTTTTCCCCTCTCGTTCGAGGCACAGGAATTTGGGCAGGCCTGGTGCTTGCCAGTGAGCCTCCTGCTTTTAATCTTTAGTTAGCCGTCACCTCTCCGGTGATTCCGGGCCTGTCCACCAGACCATGAGCAGACTGTGGTAAGAGGTAAGGCTGGTCCATCCCGCTGCTGACCAGGGACGTGTCCTTGATGAAGCCACTGGGAGTGAGGACAGGCTTTCCTTAGTTCTCCATGCCTGAGGACGACCAGATACTGCAGCACGTGCAGAGGCACAGGGCCCGGGTCCCTCACACATGACCCCAGAGGTCCCTGCCTGTCTTAAGCTGCGACATTTTCCAAAGCACAAATCTAGTCATGGTTCTGCAAGGCTGATGGAGATACAGGGCACTTCACAAAGTCGTGGAAAAATGGAATTGAAAATACTACAAACCCTTCCATGAACTCTTTGAAGTACCTGCGTACTTCAGTTACGAAAAGGTTTTCTGTGAAATTGATCACCCACGAGGCACCTGCTCTTTGATAGACTGTTCCTGATGTTGTACAGATACCTGCGCCTCTCACCATTTTAGTTTTTGCTCCCATTTTGAAGAAGCAAAGGGTGAGGCACAGAGAGGCCACCATGCGGGCCGTGGGCTGGACCCACGTCCTCGTCTCTCAGCCTCTTTGTTGTGGATCAGAATTTGATAATGTGGACTCTGCTTGTCGGAGAGTTTTCTCTGAGACATAGAGGATGTATCAAATATTGGCCATTGTTTCCAAACAAAGAGGAGGTCACGTGGTGGCCGACAGAACACACAGGCTGTGGAGCAGGCAGGTGGGGTTTTCTGAGACGGGCAGCTGCACCAAGTGGAAGCCCCGGCCGGCCTGAGACGGCTCCATTGTGCAGAACACAGAGGCCGGGTCCTACCTGGTGTTAAAGCTGAGTGTGCCGGGTGGGGAAGAAAAGCCGGGAGCAGACAAATACGAATATTCCTATAAACATGCTCACAGCTTTCCGGAGATCTCCCTCTGCCTTTACTGACTCTTGCCCCAAACCACGATGGCCTGGATGGCAAGGGGCAGGGGATGGGATCCACTAGTCACTGGGACCCCAGCGGGGGATGCACGCCTGTCATGTCTCTGGCTGTTTGGAGGCCACCACGGTGGACGTCAGAGGCGGTTTGTGTTGGAGCTGGAATGCTGTGACGGGCAGGGACCCTCATGAGAGGACTTGCAAGGGCCCCAAAGGCGCCTGGCTGTCCTCAGCTCCTGGGTGGGCGAAAGGGAGCGTCTGAGAGAGGTCGCTGCAGCTCAGGAGAGGGCAAGTCCAGTCCTGCATTTCTGTGAAACCCACTTTTATCTGTGTCCCTGAAATCACAGCCCTTTCTGTAACAAAACGTGTCTACTTCCTGAACCAGCTCTGAGTGCTGGCAATGGTGCTGCCTATGGTGGCTCCTCATTCCTGGCTCCTCCCGGCTCCCACCTGCTGCCTCTCTGGGAAGGTTTCCTGCAAGAGTGCTGGATGCTGGGCACGGTCCCAGCTGGGGAACCTGTGGGCTCGAGATTACTGCCATGTGATGAGATCTTTCCCCTCGTTGATCCCCGCACGCAGGAAAGAAAACAGACGGGCAGCGCGTCCTTCGTGTGCACTGTATGGAGAGGGGGGCCGCGGTGTTGCAGGGCTCAGGCGGGGTGAGTGAGGCAGTGGCCAGTGGTGTCGCAAGGCTCTGGTGGGAAGTGTGGCTTAGAGCTGCAGCTCTCCAAGGCAAGTGAGGATAGACATCCCCCGCCATGCTGCTGGATGGGCTGGAGACAGTGGTGTCCTTAGCAAGTGGTGGCCTTTGTGAATTTTCAGCCAAAACCTGTCAGTGCAAAGTAATAGGGCCTCCCAGCGCCAACCTGCCTCCCTATGTGGAGAATGAGCTGGTGCCAAGTGTGGGGCCGCTTCTGCAGGCCACTGTGCCCGCCACTGGCTGAAGGGCGAGATTATGGCCCTGCTGGGTGCTCTGTGCTTGGGGAGCCTGGGCATGCATCCCTCCCCTGTTTTGCAGTCCCTGAATGCCACTTGAGTGTCATGGGCCCCCTTCACCAACAGAGTGTGAGAGGCTGTCTACAGAGCTGTGAGTTGTTCAGAAAATGAGAAAACAGCTCCTATGAGTTCATCCTGACCCTGTCGGGCAGTGCCCCAGTGCGTCACAGGTCAGCCACACCCTGGTCAGGCCAGGGTCCCCGGACAGTGCCATGAGGTCGATATAGGCTCCTTCTACTGTCAGTGCCAACAGGATGACCGAAAACCAATGCATCTCTTCAGGAAGAAACGGTGCTGGCTACCGGTTTGAGGCCTGTGCTCCCAGCAGGTCCATATGCCTTTATTCTGGTGGGTGGGGAGGGACTTCGGGCCAGCCCTGAGTGTGCGAGTGCATGTGTGGATGGGGAACGGGGGGTTTTCAATGAACATAGATCCTCATGATGAGGCACATCCCAACACTGTGGCTTGTCCCAGGGGACCCACATAAACCCACAGGCATCAGGCAGAGCGTGTAATGAGATCTCACTTAGATGACGGGAGAAATAGCACCCTGTTCCACTACCCTGGGGAGATTGCACGGCCAGGGTCCTGGCATTCCACCTCCCTCGAAGCAAAGTCTCATTACGTCTTCCTATTTGCCTTGGATAGTAACGAGCCCCAATTAGGTACCTGTGTAAACATCATCTTTAATTGCTGTGCTGGCTGTCACCTGAGCATTGCCCTATGTGAGTCCACCAGGACCCGTGGCCACCGTGGGAGCACTTTGGGAATGCTTGGGGCCTCAAGGCCATTTTACTTCTCGCCTCTGTAGTATTTCACATAGGCTTGCAGCTGGATTTTGCTTTTGCCATCAAACACGCTGCCCCAGATGAACACTGGGATGAAATAGTAACGTTCTAGGACAATGTTTACGAAACCATGCTCCAAAGGACACTACAGTTGGAGGCTTAAGAAGTAGTTTGGGAAAGATTTGGTGCCTATTCGGTCTCCTCCTCGGTGATGCGCCAGCAGATTAGGTGTTCGGATAGGTCCTAGGGTGAAAGAAGACCCTTCCTCTTCCCTTCCTGACCTCACCTGACCCAGCAGGGCCCCGTGGACGGCTGGTCAACATCTGTGAAACAAGCCTTTGAGAAACAGTTTTGTCAATCTATCACTTTTGAGTTATTTTTATGTCTTTCTGATTACTAAACCCACAGTTACAAGATTTTAATTATTTTGTGAATATCCAGCATGAAAAGATTGGGTTTTGATAACATCCAGAACAGAGGGGGGGGGGGGGGAGAGAGAGAGAGAGAGAGAGAGAGGAAGAGGGTGGGGGAGATTGATTTAATTTCTAAAGGAACAAACACTAAGAACGAAAAAGCAGAGAGCAATTTTCCTCTGAAATTTAAAGCCAGACAACTCGAAAGCCCGTTGGCATTTCGGGACTTACATCCCCAATGTCCACTCCTGTCTGCGAGGGGTCATTTCGATTACAACACATTTGAAGTGCACATTTGTTGCCTGGGCCTGGGGTCCCCCACACTTCAGATCAGACACAGACATGCCGTGCATCAGGTGACCTCCTAGGCTGGACTTGCAGGTCTGGGATTCTCACAATGCTCTGGTTGTGTGCCCTGAAATTGCAAGGGTGTGAATGTTTCTCTCCGTGTTACCTTCTCTGGTCTGTTTCCATCAGCAGGTTTTGGTTGTTTTGAATCTGAAGCCAGTGGGGAGAAGGGACCTGGAGACCCTCCTGAAGGACAGAGTCCAGCATGGCCGGTAGCTTCCCGTGCAGGGGAGGGTCTGGGGCTGACTGGGGGTCCTGGGGAGGGGGGTCCCAGGAGGGGCACCTGCCCAGAGCCAGTGCTTGGGCCCCTCTTCCCCCGCTCACCGTGGTGAAGTTCTGCACTAGACACAGGGAGGGCACAGAGACGAGCAAACAGACCTGTGTCACAGAGCTCCCTGCTGACGGAGCCAGGAGAATGTATTTTGGCAGAAGTTTTAGGTATGTCAGCTCAGCTCACTAACACCATGAAAGATGACTTTTCCTTAAGGCTGGAATTCTCTTCACTTACCTGTCACATCCAACGTGCCCTCCTGAGTTACCTCCTCCCTTTCCATGTGACTGGTCAGGACTAGGGGCCCCCAGTGCCATTGCTGAGTGGCTGATACAGTCTCAAGTTGGAGGGACTGAGAAACAGGGACGTGAGTTAATGTGGTCCCTGGCACTGGGTCTGTTGTAGTGGAGGATGTGGATGGACTGTCACAACATAGCACACACTCTGACAGGGGTCTGAGAGCCAGTGCCCCACACCCTAGGACGACAGAGCAAGGACCCCCAGCCTTGGCGCTGGCATCCTGGCCACAAGGGGAGAGGACCCTTCAGAGAGTCTCACACCTGACCAAGTAGAGGGGACGGGTCTCCAGGCCCAGAAGACACTGGCAGGGCCCTGAGGGGAGAGCAAACCCAGGATTCTTGCACAGAGACAGGTATTTCCTGAAAGCCACACAAACGCTGGATCCCACAGTCTATGGGTGTCAGTGGGAGGAGCGGGTGGTGAGTTTAGAGCCACGCGGGTCACACTGCGGAGGAATGGACTCACAGACGGGACTTTCAGCAGGCAGCGTGTGGTCAGATGAATGTTCACTTAGATTTCTCTGGCTTAGGGTTAGGGTAGCGCAATGAATCTGAGGGGAAACACCAGAGACCATCTGAGAGGATCTCAGGAGATGTCGTTCCCCATTAACTTAAATGCCAGGGCTGGAGAAATTGGGGACATGGCACTCAGGATTCAACTGCAGCTGGTGATGAGGTTGGGACTTGGCTCTTGTCCTCCCACTTGGAAGGCCACGCTATTAATGAGAAGTTGTTTTGTGACGTTGGTCACTAATGGACAAAAGCACTGCACGGGGTCTGTGGAGCAAGTGGGAAGCAGAGGACTCCCATGCTCGAGGAAGTGACCAGCCCTGCGGAGCCTCTGACCAGCCGGGTGGAGTGTGGTGGACACGCACTGAGTGCATGTCTGAAGGCCGGGAAGCGAGCCAGTCACAGGACTGTGACCAGGTGTCTGCCTACCTTGTCCCACTGCTGACCCACTAGAGTCTGCAAAGGAGCAGATACCACGAGGAACACCGGGACACTTGGCCAGGGCCATCTAGGACTCTGGTTACAAGGGGTCCTCCTGGGCACCATGACTGGCTTTCTAAGGTGAGACCTGAGGAAGCAGCTTTTGCAGTCTCAGCCTCGGTGTCACTAAAACAGCAGCAAAGGAGTTTCTGAATGTTGGGCAGCTCCCAGGGGACACCTATTGCTTCAGGGACTTTGGGGACCACTCTGAAGCAGGCCCTTGGCATTTGAATCTTCAGGGAAAACAGACTCACAAACCAAAGGCAGGGACTTCAGTGGTGACTGCTGATAGTGCCAGGTCCGTCTGGTGCTTTCCTCTGACACCATGTTGGGCTGAGCATCATTGTTGTGACCTTGCCGATGCCAGCTCTGGGTTTGGGTTGGGGTGGAAGCCCATTTCAGAGATGTGAATAGTCTGTGGGTCATGAGGACATGTGGCTTCTATCTGTTCTTCCAGGAAATGTGTCCAGAAAAGACAGAAAGAGCAGAGGATGGGAGCATGCGGTCAGGGAAGGTTTGACAAAGGGCATGTTTTGGGCTGAGAAAACAGGACCAGGGAGAAATGGGGAGACTGGAAAGTTGAGAGACAATTAGTGTGGAGGAACCTCAGGAGAAACGGGAAATGGGAAACAGAGCACCTGGGGGGAGAGATGGCTTTGGGTAGACAATGGTCTAGGGTTAGAGAGATGGGAGACATTCCTGAGTAGTGCGGTGGGTGGTGGGAGCAGATTCCAGGCTCCCCGAGCCCGTAGCTCCCAGCACAGCCCACCTCCCAGCCTGGCAGCCTTGCTAGGCCCTGGGCCTTCCTCTGTTTGCAAGGAGGGGGAGCATGGGCTTTGCGGGACCCCACAGTCCATGGTCACTCAGGAGCAGCAAGAACCTCTCTGGCCCTTGTGGCCAGGAACACACTTCTGGGTGTTTCCTTTACACCTTCCCGAGATGTTTCCCTCCAGTCTTCATGCCACCTCACTGCGTCCTCCCGGCTTGCCAGCAGGGGTCCTGGATCCTTTCCCCACGGACTCTGCATTCTCGCGGCCAGTCCCATGTCACTGCTCCCACCTCACCGACATGTTTAAATTGCTATCATGGGCCCAGTGTGTACAGCAGATGCAGGTGAGACATTCAAACAAGAAACATGCCCAATGCATCCCTTCTGGAGTGTGCATTCCAGCTGAGGAGCCAGGACAGACGTGTGGATGCTGGAAAGCAGGCAGTGGTGGGAGGAGTGGTGACCGGATGGTGTGGGCCTCAGGACTGTGCCATTGCACTGGGATCTCTGTGCACAGGGGAGTGGGCCATGACTGCCTGTCCTTGAACGTAGGTGGGAATTCGAGAGTCAGGGGGCACTGAGATGATTTTAACAGAAGGCCATCAAAGGAACCTGTCTCCTCTGTCCCCTCCCTTGTTCATGCCTTGGGCAGTGGTCCCCACTGCAGTGAGGACAACAGGCAGCTGTGGGGTGTCTAACCATGCACGTGCTCGGGGGGCAGTGGGGTCTCCTAAACTACATGGGAGGAAGGACATTGGCTACTCTCTGCCACTGGCCCCTAGGACTTAGTGTCTCCTCCTGGTCCAGTGAACGCCTTGTGGCATGGTGACTTCACTGTGCAAGGTGATTTCCCAAGGGAAATTTTTTCAAAAGACAAACATTTTAAGAGTGGACTCATTAGCCTTAGTAACCCAAATGATAAATGTCTCCAGTGACGGGGAGTTTCCCATGACTTCCCTCAAGCAGAAGCTCCTGGGGAAATGTTCACAGCCTGGTCACTGAGATGAGCTCACTCTGGTGGCTCTGACCTCTGTATCCACTGCCAGCTGGGGGCATTTCCATAGGGCTGCTCTAGGTAAAAACCACTGGGGTGTGGGGACTCTCAGGGCGTCTAACTGATGTGACATTGGTTGGAGGTGCAATACTTCATAATACCTCCCAAAGTCGTTACAGCCACGTGCAAGTGTTGGTGAGCTAGGGGTGAGTCTTTCTGTAGAGGCATCTCAGAGATGCTGAGTCACAGGGAAACTACCCCAGGGCTCAGAGTTGGGGAGGAACAGGCACTTTGGAGTTTTCTACAACCAACTAATGTGGAGTCCAACTATTCCTAAAGGACGGGGTCTTTCACTCCTTGGAAACTCTGAAATTTCTTAGAGCTGCTAAAATCTAGATATTTAGCACCAAGTGAACATTTATTAGAGCGCTTTTATCATGTCCTTCTCTTGCCTCCCTTCCATAAAGCAATTTTCTTGCAAGGCTTTGTGGCTATGGAAGTTGATCAACTGGAATTGGGAGGACAATATTAGAACATCCATTTGTGCTTAGCTGTGTCTCATCATTTTTATCTTTGTGTATATGCTGTTGTGTACATCATGTAGAGATGTTATATATCGTGCATACATACATGCTAGTCTACATAACACAGATACATTATAAACAGTACATACATACATGCACTTGTGTGCATCATGTAGATATATTATAAATAGTGTGTGCACATAACATAAATACATAAAGAAGTAAAAATATAAAGTGCTTACTCGACAAAGTATTTTCTAATAGGAATGTGTGTGTGATCATGTTTTGACAGAACTAACCCATGCTGTTACAAGTCAGGCTGGTGGTTACCCCTGGGGGGCTCAGGACTGGGAGCGAGTGCTGGGGGCTTTTGGAGGGCCTGGGAAAATTCTGATTCTTAATATACCAGTGTGTTCTGTTTGTGGGGATCCATCAAACTATACCTATTATATGTCCTTTTTTCCCCTGTATGTATCTTGTACTTCAATAAAAAGTTCTTTTACAATTTGGGGATGACTACTTTAGAGGTAGTTGGTTACCAAAAAACACTTACTGATTATCAATCAATTGATCAAGTTTTATCTTTCCTGGTAACCTATGAACTGAGAATCCCAGGGACCTTGGAGGTGTCCAGGGAAACACAGGGCTTTCACCTAAACTCCCAGGGACCTCCTTTGAATCATTTGCAGCTTAAAGGTAGGTGCAACGGCCACCAATATCTGGGGCATGCAGAATTGGCTCAGAACCACCCAGAAGGTGAACTAGTCTTCTGGAAATGGCCCATATTTTCCAGGAGGGTTTCTGAAGCACTTCTGTGGTGTCAGAGGCTTCCAGGGCACACACCCATGAACCTGCTGGAAATAGCTATTTCTGGGACTTGCTGGGGAATGCAGGGTGCCACAGATTCCAGAATGGGGGGGACCTTGGACATCCTGGGCTCTTCACACTCCTTGTAGCCCAGGTGTTCTGCAAAGCCTCCAGCTGCAACTGCTGCCTCTTCTGTTTGTAGATGCTTTATCTCTCCATTGCAAACTCCCTCTTGTTTGGGGGAAGGGTAACATGCAACTGTTTCCTCCATTTTTAAAATAACTTCTGTCTTTTGAGAGGCAGCACAAGCTAGCTCCCGTCAGTCTATTCTTTCTGTGCCTATTAGACAGTGCGGCCAAAGACCAGAGCAGGAATTATTTGCATGGTCATGACCAGGCCAGAGTTCAGGACTGTTAGGAACTGAGATGAATCCCTTACGTGGGGCAGATCAAAGCATGGGTCACTGCAGTTTCTAGGAGCAGACCTTCATTTCTGCTTCTTTCCTCAATGCTTCTGAAGCTATCCCCTGGGCAGACAAATGCTGTGTCCATTTGCAGAACTGATTGTGTCCACTGCCACTGCCTATTTTAGCCAGTGGTCTTCTTTCTGGATGCTACTGCTAACATCTGCCTTCAGGAACTATCATCCTTGCACACGATGCTATGACAGCGATGGGAAAGAGGTGTCGGAGCTGAAAAGAGTGCGTGAACGAGCCAACACCAGCAACAGCCGCGCCCTCTCCAGCCACAGTGGCGAGGAACTGAGCAGGATTCTGAGAAGGAGCCCCCGTCTCGTCCCGCTCCATCTGTCATGGCACAGAGGTTCCTGGGAGTGACCCGCTCTTTCTATCATCCCTCCCAGCACGGAAACCAGCTTTCCTCTTCCCCTAGCCGAGCAGATGCAGAGCATGGGGTTCCCTCCCAGCTCTTCACAGAACCTTTGCACGTGAGCCCACTGGCTGTGGAGGGTGAAGTGGAAGAGGATCGGGGATGCCTCGGCATCAGGGTGCTGAGCTCCTGGTGAACCCGACGTGCCGAGGTGACACTGCGCTGTTTCCTCCCGTTAAACGGGTCTCCTCCTCAGATTTATGCTGGCACTTGACGGCTTCTGCAAATGACTGCCTCAGCACCGCGGAGTAATTCCGCCCTGTCTTATTTGTCTTTGGAAATTGTAACAAATTATGGTGATTTATAACATCAAACTCAACTCTCCCATTTCTCCCCAGACAGCCGTGTCGCTGATGGTGAGATCCTCGGCCGTCCATTCATTTTGCGTGCAGGTGACAGCGAAGCATGTTTTATCTGCAGTCATGACACTTGCATCCCTTTAAGAGGACCCTGTCAGCATCACTCAAGCTGTCCCGTCCACCCTGTACCTCTGCCATCTGCCACCTCTTAACCAGGCGCGACTTCGTGGGTGTATGGGGTCAGAGCTGGAGGCCAGGAGCTCTTCCTCTCCAGTCTTGCTCCTTCTATTTTGAAGGGAGGCAGGCGCTTGGGGGTCCCTGCAGACACCTAGATGTGGGATATGGCGGCCTCCTGCAGGTGAGGGGAGCTCTGCACAGGGTGCGGCTGAGAGAGGGCAGAGGAGGCAGGCTCAGGGTCATCTGTATGACTGAGCATGTCCTACAATGTGGGAGCAGTGGGTATGAGACCAGAGAGCTTAGAGAAGGATCAGGACAGCAAAACCATGTGCTCACGCTGCCCATGCTGCCCATGGTGGCCGCATACAGCAGGTGCTCAGCACCCATTGCCAAGCAGAGAATAACAGGTTGCATTGCTAAGGTTCCACACCTTCAAAGTGCTGTGTCATCCATGCTCAGTAACACCTCTTCACCGTTCTGTGGGACTTGAAGGGTGGCGGATGGCCGTCCTCCTGTGACAGACGTGGGGTCTCAGACCAGATGGGGCAAACGACCTGCCCAGCCCCGCACAGCCCTAACGCCAGCCCTGGGACATGAGCTTTTGCATTCTAAGGCCAGAGTTTCCTCTACAGAATTACAGCAAAGGGGTAGCCGTGGTTAAGACAGAGACTCGAGTGTGAGTGATCTAGGTTCGAAGTCTGGTGTCACGATGCAGCTGCTCTGTGGCCCGAGCCCTTACTCAGAACTTCCTGGACTCTGCTTTAATATTTTGCTTTCCCCAGCACTGCAGCAGGCGTGCTGCACACCCCTTGTTCTGAGGACAATCCCGACCGTGAAACGGAAGGGGAGTACCACCCTCAGTGGGAGTCTCGCACGCAGTAGGCACTCAGTGCACAGTACCTGGTGCTACCGTCCCTGAGCCTTGGCCTAGCCTGACGTGGACACATGGGCTCTGCGCCCCGCTGCAGGGGACCTGCTCGAGTTGAGCTACAGTGTCTCCAGGACTGGACTAGCCACGGTGGTCCCACTTCTCTGAGACTGAGGAACGACGAGGGGTGAGCAGGACTGCAGAGGCCAGTCTTGCGGGGGCCCTGAGCCACTTTGCCCAGGAGGCGGGTCCGTGTCCTCACACCACATGCAGGTGCAGAGCCACGCGCTCTGTTCGACAATTTTGCTTTTATTTACGGGAGCTGGATCAAACGTGTATTTTACGTGGTAAGTGGGATGTGTCAAAATGAGCCGCGGAGAAAGTGGTGACAAAAGAAATCATTTCAGTAAAATCACATAGTGTAAAACAAATCATGGAAACAGCCACATTAGATGCGATTTGCATGCAACACAGTATTATACAATTTTTGACACTCTGCGGAGAGGTATTGGGTCTGAAGTAACTACGTTTAGAAAGCAATTTACAGAATTTCTGTTCTTCTAGTGGTTTGAAAGCAGTGATAATTTTTTGGTAGCTGACAAGTGAACAAAAAACAATAATTGAATAGTACCGTTTCACCCGGAAGGCAGGCTGATAATTAGAGGTGTGACAGACAGTTCGGATTTTATCTGAATAGTGGCAGCTCTGATTTTTTTCTTTTTTAAACTGGGAACCAAATCGAGGCCCTTATTCTCAACAACAACAATAAAAGAAGAAAACAGGATTTTTTTTTTCATTCCTCCTTTCTGGCTCATGCACGTATTCTCGTACTAAGAGAAAGTCTATGGGCTCTAAGACGAGAAGGAGCATCTGCTCAGTCACCTGGGAATACAGAGAACTACTCAGTAGCAACATGGTCAGAAATGTAATGTCAATAAAACCAGGTCGGGGCAACAGCCACCAGTGCCTGCTGGCCTGGCTGCCTCACGAAATATTCCATGGGGATGTGGTCTCAACTGCGCTTCCGGGGAGAGAGGCACCCCATTCAGACACAGCTGGATCCTGTGGTCCCAGCCGTCTTTCAGGGCAGGTTGTTATCCAAGTCGTGTTTTTCAGTCTGCATTTTGGTTGTGGAACTGTCTCAGGCCCTGTGGAGAGCAGCTCCCCCTCCTCGAGTTGTAGCAGCAGGTGGGACCCCATGCCCGAAAGTGCACGGGACCCTCATCCTTTTCTCCATTCTCTGTGTTTCTACATCGTAGGATGGTGCATTTATCGCCAGAAGAACTGGAATCAGAAACGAAATCCTGGAAACCTGAGACTCCGCATCTGTTCCATCTTCATTTTAGTCCTCCGTGGAGAGGGCTGCGTGTTCCACCCTTCACACTTCAGAATAATTGCTCCTGAGAAGGATGTCCTTGAGGTGGGTCTGCGGAGCCCATCGCAGGCCTGTTGCAATCCATACATGGGGACACATTTCCAAATAGCTCCCTCCCCCTGTAGTAGCATTTGTGGACAAAAAGCCTGCTATTTAGTATTCCACTTTTGATAGCTCATTGTATCTAAAAAGAGATCAATTAAAGCCCTCGCAAACCTCTCAAACTTAATTGAAGGACAATTTAGACATCACAGGAACACGGAGATTATGCCGCTCATTGTTGAATTTGTTCTGCTTGGAGCTATTCATGTCTCCCACAAACCCTCTGCAGATGAAGAGATTTCACACTGGAAAAGAAATGTTAACATCAGAAGAAAGATGAATTGTCACCAACTTCATTCTTCAACGGATGAAGGGAGCTTTTGAAATAAAAAATACATCTGAAAAATGATGTGATGGAAATATTTGTGCCTGTATTCTTCTGAATAACCAGGGACTTGTATTCATTACCCGTCCTTCGTAAATGGGCAGCCCTGGACCAGCCACGGGAAAGAGCCGCACGTGCAGCCTCGCGCTGATGGGAGGTGGCACTGGTGGAAATCTCGACTTCATCCCGTCCAAGTCATTTTTGTCTGTTTTTAGAAAGCATATTTTGCAAAATGGGGCTTTGCCATGGTTTTGATGGATCACGGATAACCCATCCTGAAAGCAGGATTCATGGCTGGAGAGGGAACACAAAGCTGGTGGCTCCTGGGATGCAGTGCACTGGCTGGGGTGGTTTGAACGAGTGTCTTCCCACCAGGAGAACAGACTGTCCCAGGTGGAATCACAAGCCCAGCTTAGTGTAGTCATGAAATCCTCATTCTGCTGATGCTCTGAAAGGTATGGGGAGGAAGGGAGCTTCATCTTGCCTGGGGTGCTGAGGTTCAGGGGCCTCAGCCAGACAGCGACACTGCCCTCCCTGTGGTTGCAGCCCAGTGGCCAGCAGGTGCAGTCCTCTGTGTGCGGGCTCTGACAGTGATCTCTTCTCCTGAGCTCGGGGCAGCCAGGTTTCCCAGGAGCAGTGTCTGAAGAATGGTGGCCTTTCACTTGGCCCATGGACCGTGGGGAGCACAGACCACCACTTGCCTGCAGGGACCACCCCTTCTGGGCTCATTGCACCCCACCCAGGAGCCACCAGGGTGGGAGAGGGCAGAGGTCAGCAGGGTGGTGGAGGGGAGGCTCTGTTGGTGAAGGCGAAGTGAGCCATGGTGGGAGGAAGAGGGTATGAGGAGGAATGTGCACGTTTGGACCCACTCCAAGTCTGGGTGACATGCAAATCTAGGTGATATGTATAGTGCACGCAGCATGTAAAGTGTATGAAACATGTAAAGAATGTATCGTATGTAATGTCAACATGATAAGTAAAATCTGTACAATACCCGAAGTCTACACAGTAGGTAAAGTCTGGATAATAGGCAAAGTGCATATGCAGAGTGCACACACACACATACATACTTCATAGCAGAGACACGAGTGGTCCTAGGAAGTTTGTGAGACTTGGTTAATGTCTAATGAACCCCCAGTAAGGTCATTGAAAAATCAGCCCCTGCCTGTCCACCTGTCTCACAGCTATTTGCCCACAGAATTCTGCACTGTGAGGGGACCAGCCCATTTTGGAGTGCAGGAAGGTACGCCGTTACTCATGCTTCACAGGGGTGTGAGCTGTCCCACAGGAGTACTTTCAGACCCCTGCATCCTCACCCTGGACGCCACCTATGTTTCACACTCCATTCTCATTTTCTGTCTTTCATACATTTACAGAGAATTCAAAACAATTAAAATCAATTCCATATGGACATTTGGGGACACTTCTAACCGTAAACAATAGGTTCTTTGGGATGTAACATAAAGAAAAACAAATTAAGATCAGGTACAACAGAGGAGAGAATGATTTGCAGGGTAGGCAAAGATATTTTCAGTGAGTTACAGTGGGCAGCAAAACTGACATTCCGCACTAATTCCATCTCTTTCAGGCTGACTTTTCCCTCCCCTCCTTCCTCTCCAGGAGGATGACTGCTGTCATGCAGTGCAGGGATCTCGCCCAGCTGTGGAGATTCTGTTGCCACAGCAGCCAAGGATGTTACCCTGTCATGGGCGTGGGTGACGTGGGCATTGGGAGGGACGGTGGTGGGAGTGGCACTGGCCACACCGAGCTTCATTAAAAGCAGCAACAAAACCCTGACGTCACCAGCAGCAGAACTGCAGGACACCTGGACCTCAGCGAAGGCCTTATGGGGGCATCCACCAGCTACCTGAGCACTCAAGTGTTAGGAGTACTAAGCCATAGACAGTTGGCTCACCAAGCAGGACCATGCAGCCTGCAAACAGCATGGGACGTGCATTTGAACCCCAGCCCCTGCCCAGCAGCCTTCCAGCGCAGCCCTGTCATGACAGGAGCCCTGCACCTGCAGCCTCCAGGCTCACCTCAGGAGGGCTGGTGGGGGTGAGGTATTCCCAGACTGGGAAGGAGGCATTAATTCCCTTTGCAGCTATAAAATTACCACCTGCAACTCGCATTTTGAGAAGACCATCTGTTTGTCCTCCTCCTGTTCTTTGTCAGAAGGAAGGTGAGGAACCAGAGCCAAGGCCTGTGAGCACAGCCACTGTCACATCACTACTCTTCCCCAAGTCACTGGAGAAAATGGGCAGCTCTTGTCCCTCCATGTCCTGTGTCTCACCTCAAGACAGGAGTGCAGTCCCTCAAAGGCATCTTTCTGTCCGTTAAGGCAGATGCTAAAATCTTCTAGGAAGGCCACCTCATAGCCAGAGAAATGTAATGATTTTTAGGAGACTGCAGCTGGGTTAAGAGTGAAACCGATGCTGGAGAGGTCGAAAGGGTCCAGAGCCTATTCCGGGTCTTCTGATGACCATTCCAGCTAAAAGACCCCTGACAAATTACTCCCCACAAAGCTGGATAAGCCCTTGATATTCATCGGCCTCATGCTGGGCAGGGCAAGGGCTGCTGCTGTCAATGGAAGCAGGTCTTTGTCAAATGTCCACATGTATGCTGGCTTCTGGGAAAGACTGATCCACCAGTAAGCACTGCGTGTTAGAAATGGACAAGGTAAACTAAGGCAAACACAGCCCAGCAGGCAAAGAGTGAACAGAAGCCAGTAGTCAAGAGGAGGACCAGGGTAAAGGGCCTGGGCCTCTGTAGAAGCAGGACGTGGAGATGAGACGTGGTCTGCACAGGCATGTCACCACTGTGGGTGCAGAGAAGTACATGTGGTGCTGTGTCATGTCTGAGGAGCTGAAAGGGAGGCTATCAGACAGCACAGACCCCTCCAGAACCGACCTCGGAGCCTGGGGCCAAAGCTCCAGGACTCTGACAGGCCTGTCTCGTCCGTCTGTGTACGATTCTCTCACCACATGTGTACGAAGTCCCTGAATGTGGGTCAGCACCACGGACTCTGGAGTAGGACTTGTTGGGGCCGAGTGCTGGCTGACTCTGCCTCTTTCCCCCCGGATGATCTTCATCAGTTACTCAGCCTTGGTGTGCCTCGGTTTCCTCACGCATAAATAAAGGTAAAGGCAGCATAACCTCTGGAATTATTTCGAGGTTAACTGAGTAAAGGTATTTAAAGTGCTTGGGGAGTGTCCAGCACACAGTGAGCAGAATTCCGTACAGCGGATGACATGTCAAGCAAGTGTTGGGTACATAGGGACAAGGAGGCCGGGCATCTCCCTCACGGGGTTGGTGGTGTGTCTGGGAAGGCAGGTCACCACAGTCAGCCAGTGTGGTGGTGGGGGTGATAGAGAGGACGACATAGCCACAGACCCCCACCCCACAGGAGTCAGGGAAGGCTTCGGGAGGGAGTGACTTTAAACTAAAATCAGAAGAATGAGGGTTTTCCAAGGTTTTCCAAGAACGAGGGTGGCAAAGACAAAGGAATGTTCCAGACTGCAGGGTAAGGGGCCCCGTGGTGGCACAGAGCAAGTGAGGAGGCTCCCTCAGACTGAGCGCGGGAGGGGCCACCTCCCAGCTTCTGACGTGCACAGGAGTCCTGGGATCGTGTTCACGTGCAGCTTCTGGTCCGGTAGCTCTGGGCGAGGGCAGTGGCCTCCATATGTCCAGCAAGCTCCTAAGGATGCCCGGAATGCTGGTGCTCTGAGCTCACATTGTGTAGCAAGGGTGTAGACCAGCAGAAGATGCAACTGGAGCTTAGGAGGCCATAGAGGTGTCTGCAAGTCTAATCAGCGAGCTCACCTTCTGATCCTGAGGCAATAGGGAGACACTGAACATTTCAAGCGTGAGAGAGTCACTCAGCTTCATGTTGAGAAGGATCGTTCTGGCTGCAACTTAGAGATGGAATGAGAGGGGCAAGGCAGGAGGGAGGGCAGATGTGGTAGGAGGGTCCCAGGGACAGCATCACCTGGACTAGGTGGGGGAGGAGTCCCGACTGGAGAGAGAAGGGGCTCTTCAGGGACAGTTAGGAGAGACAGTCAGCAGGACTTTGTGATTAGACGTGGGGGCCTGGGGAGAAGGGGAGCATAAAAGAGTGACTTGGGCTTCTACCTGAATAGTAAGTGGCCACTGAGCAGGAAAGGGCTGGCCCAGCAGGCCTGGGCTGACTAAACCCCGCACATTCCTCAGAAGGGCCCATCTCGGGAGTGGCCCTTGGCCAGCTCCTGGGAAAGGAGCTCAAGTCCTCAGAATGATCTGTGTGCCTGAGGCCTTGGGTCATGCTGTGCTGGTTTGACCAGATAGTTGATGCTAGCATTGTGATTTATGGTAAATGCTTGTTTTTGCTCTGGGGTCTATGATCTGAGCATCTGCGGTCAATCACACAGGCACTACTTGCTCTAGTGACTGACCCCCAATGAAAACCCTGGATACCAAGGCTCAGGTGAGCTTTCCTGGTGACCAACACTTTGCACAGGTTTTCACACATTGTTGCTGGAAGAATTAAGCATGTCCATGCAGCCCCACTGAGGGAGGACACCTGGTCGCTTTGCTGGGTTTCTCCTGGGCTCCACCCCATGCTCCTCTCCTTTGAAGGCTGTGATTCACAGACTTTCACTGTGATCAGCCATAACTGTGAGGATGTCAGCCTCCCTGAGTCCTGCAAGTCCTTCTAGTGAAACATCGAGCCGAGGGCAGTCTTGAGGCCTCGACACAGTCAGAGGTCCCTCCACTGAGAGGTGAATACACCGAGTTGGTTGAGAGGCAGTGATGATAAGTTCAGCTGTGTGGACCTTGAGTTGGTGAGTCCTGTGAGATACCCATGAACAGATGCCCACAGGCAGCAGGGGTGAGGGGGGGCATCTTCCAGAGGGGTGGATTTAGAAATGCCAGGGATGGTCAAGTCCCTGGAGGGTATAGAGGGAGTAACAGCCTAGGATAAGTAGGGAAGATAAGCTTGTACAGAACACAGAAAAAAACAAGAAGAGAGACCAGGAAAAGTCAAATCACAGGAGATGCAGTCACTTGATGTCAAGGGAATTGGGGACCTGTAACATTGCCGTTGGGTTTGGTGAAAGTTTGGGGACCTGGGCTGACGGTTTTGTTAAAAAGGGACAAGCTGAGAAGCCAGAGTGTGGGAGACTAGGGCGTGCCTGGCGGTGGATGAGGACAGATGCCACAGGGGTCTGGCTGTGTAGGAGTCAGGGGCACGAGAGGCATTTGTCTGCTGTCATTGTTGTTAAATGAAGCTTGTTGAGGTGCTGATGGGGAAGATGCTAAAGAGGGAGGGTGTGACAGTATCTGCAGAGAACGCAGGGGCCTCTGCAGTGGCCGGGAGCAAGAGCGGGCCTGGTTCCCAAAGCACAGAGGGTCACACAGCTGGGGCAACCTCCCCTGTCACACGGGGATGGGGACGGGGTGGAGAGGAGAGGGTTGGCATGGAGTTCCCTCAAGACAATGCTGCTTTCTTACTACTTCCTGTGTTCAGTGGGGACAAATGTCATTTTCTGAAGCTTGCAGTGAAGGAATAGTTTTTCAGCCTTTTTATTCCCACAGTCATGCATGTACTAAGCACACGACAGCATTCATACGTTGCCACAGAGCACTCCTGGAAGGAACAGGGGAGGGAAGTGAAGGGGGGCTTGGGGGAGGAGGGCAGAGGGGCTGGGGCACCCTGGGTCTGGTGTTCCCGAGGCACAGTGATTTGTCCTGACTGCCCAGAGAAAAGAAGCTGCTTTCTGTGCTTCCTCTGAGACCCATTTTGGTGAAAGAGTTTGAAGGAGGGAGGTGAGCGTGGGGTGGGCTGTGCTCTTCCAGACCTGTGGCCTGGGGACAAGCATGGTCACTGCCGTCCCCAGACACCTGCACCGATGCAGTGAAGGAGGAGGTGACGCAGGGAGCCTGGTGGGGGCATGGGGACCATGAGGACCACAACGTCATCAGCAACCCCCGCTCCTGCTCAGTCGTGTGAAGAATCTCGACTCCTTCCTGAGAGCCCTGTGATCCAGATAAAGTGCCCCTGCTCATGTCTCCAGTGCGGGCTCTATAGGATGGATCGGATCAGAAAAGAAAAAAGCTTGTAAAAGTTGGAATGGACATGGTTTTTATACGTGTCACCTCCTCTGGGTATTTCAAATTGAAATCATAGATGCCCTTACTATGCCACCCTTTCTACATTAAAAAAATACTCCAACATCTCCTGCCTGGGAACGTGAGCAGGTGTCACAGTGGGAGATGCAGGATGACTGGAGTCGGGAAGCAGGAAGTGACCAGCCCTGCCTTTCTCTTTCTGTGGTAGGTTTATGCCCGACTTGAGCACACAGACAACCAAAGAGAGGACCCCCGCCCCTTGCTCTTGCCCACGGTGGGCGTGGGTGGAAGGAGAGCCTTGCTCATCATATGGGAGGGCAGAGCTGGGGGCTGTTGCTGGGCAGGGGTCATCTTCGATTCAGTTATTTTGCTGTCAATGTGAGCCTATTGAGCATTAAACTTCTCTCAAAAATATAAGCCTGCAATAGAGGGAATCCTCTAAAAAAAAAAGCCCCATTTATTTTACAACAGGCTAGAAGGGACTTAAAGCCAAACACACACACATAAACAAGCAAATCAAAAAATCTTCCACACCAAGCAGGCCAGACAGACCTCTCTCTCTCTCTGTGTATGTCTCTGTCTCTGTCTCTCTGTCTCTCTCTGTCTCTCTGTCTCTCCCTCTCTCTATGTCTCTCTCTCTCTCTCCAGGTGTCTCTTGAGAAACCGCAGCCACTTCCCCACATTGCAGCCCTGCCTGTGCCCCTCTCTGCTCTCGGCAGACACACACACACCTGTGTTCCATCTGTTTTCTTTTCCTCTGATCAGATTTCACACACCTCTTTGCTGCTTTGTTCTCACTGAGTTTCCTGAAGTGCTAACCTCAAAGTACCATGGAAATGCCTCCCTTCTGTACCTTCGGCCTGATGATGGTGAACAGCAGCTATTTTCTAAGAAGCCTCATTCTTTTGAGAGTTTCAATGCAATTGTGCTGATTTTGCTGGCTCTAGAAACCTCTGCGGCACCAGAAGTCTTTGAAAACACAACGGAAATGCATCAAAACGTCTTTGCAGCTGGTGGTTTTGTGAAGGGTGCATGTGCCACTAGCTGATTAAAGCCCAGCCATTCACATGGCCAACAGACCATATTTACTTGAGTCCCAAAAGGCATAAGCCTCAGTCCCCTCCTGGTAGGTCCTGCTCACACTGGCTCCCATGGGAGCAGTTGTAATGGAATGCCCTTGAGACAGTTGCATGGCTCCCAAATCAATGATTTGATTGTGGTGTTCGGTTACGGATGTCTTACATCTGGAAGAGGCTATGAAGAACATCTAGTAGATGCCTTGACTTTACAAGCAAGGAAACCAAGACCCCAAGGGATTAATCATCTGGCAAGAATAAAGTCTGACAGTCAGCAGGTCTAGGAAACCAGCAATTGTCTTCCAATTCAAAGTCACCCATTCTTTCCAAACTGGTGTGGGGGAGCTGTTTGGACCCCAACTGGATGGCTTTGTATGGAATTCAGAGCACAGAACTCAGAGACTTAAAATGCACTGTGCTGTCAAAATAAAAAGAATGGAGAAAAGGGGCTGCTATGGGCTCCTATGTTGAAGCCCCAACCCCTAGGACCGCAGAATGTGACTGTATTTAGAGACTGGACCTTTACAGAGGTGATAAGTAAAATAGGGTCAATAGGGTGGGCCCCTATCCAATAGGACTGGTGTCATAAGAAGAGGAGATCAGGACACAGACATGCACAGAGGGACGACCATTGAGGACAGAGTGAGAAAACAGTGTTTGCAAGCCAAGGAGACAGGCCTCGGGAGGAACCTGCCCTGCTGACATGCTGACCTTGGACTTTCGGCCTCCAGAACTGTGCGATCATAGACCGCTGTTCAAGCCTCCCATCTGTGGGGTTTTGTTGTGGCAGCCTGAGCATACCAAGACAGGGACTTTAAGGAAGTAAAATGTGCCTCAGGTTAAGCCACAGTGGAGGAATCCTTCAACCAGACCACGTCTCAGTGACCCAGGAGGTGCCGAGGCAGGCAGGCCCAGGCCTGCGGAAAACAGCCCAGCAGTTAGAAGGGTTTACGCTTCCCTTTCCCAGATGCCCCTTCCTCCATCCCCACTAATCGGCTTCCTCTCACTAACTGATTTTTGAAAAGCAAAAGGGGAATGTCTGTGCACCTAGACAGTGTCATCTGTCATTTATTGATTGAGTCAGCAGAACAGATGATTCTTCTGCTTCAGACGGGGCTTCTCGTCAGGACATATTGATGAAATTGGTGTGGAGGACGCTGCCCTGTTCACCCGAGGATGCGGGGCAAGTTACGCACGAGTCATACTAAGTAACGAGTCTCTCTTCCACTCCTAGAGGGTCACAGGACCTTGGAGCCAAGAGGAATCCTAAAGATGGCTAAATGCCACCCTCTCGGTTTACAAGAGATGGGACTGCCTCCTTAATGCTCTGCTCCCCAGTCCATGTCGTCCAATTGCAGGACGTGGCTACTGAGCACTCTGTGTGCAGAGGGGAACGTGCCCCAACCCAGGTGACTTCCAATTCCAGAGGACACCAGCCCCAGCGACCCAGCAGTCAGAGGAACAAACAGCCATGTTGTACCAAATGCATTTTCTCATTGGAAATGCACTTAAGGCCAAGTATCTTACCAAAAATTCTTTTAAAAACCTGAAATAATATTAATTGCTTGTTACTTAAAGAATGACTAGGCCAACTGTCAGAGTCAAATGTGGACAAACTAAGGGAGAGAGTGTCCCTCCCCTCTCCTCTGTCCCTCCCTCTGCATTGTGACCCCAAGATGTGGCTGCTGCCAGCCCGTCCCGTGTGCTGGGACACTTCTGCTGCTCCAGCACTTCCTGTCAATCACACCAAGAGGTCTGCAGTTCCCATGAGGCACAGATTCTGGAATTTGTTAACTTTTATTATTATTTTTTTAATGCAAAAATAAAGGATATTTTGAAGGCTTTCTCCAAATGAAATCTTACACCATTGTCTAGACATAGAACAGACAAAAGAGGGTAGGGAGCGGCCCTGGAAGTATCCCTGTGGATGTCCAGGGCCCGGGGAATCTGCTCTTCAGATCGTCTTTCCAGCCCCCTCTGCCAGGGGAGGGGCCCCTGAGGCTGAGGAAACAGGGTTCAGGGATGGCTACATCTGACAAGGACCTGCAGGGCTGTTAGCAGCCAATGTGTCTGCGAGACAAGGTACCAAGTGGGTGGGAGATGGGAAACGGGCTGAGCTGGGGCTGCCGGGACGTAGTGTGAAAAGCAGATCACAAAGCAGCTGGTGGACACAGAGAGGACGGGGCTGAGCAGGCCTCACACTGAGCTTGGGAGGGGTGAGCATCAGCACTCAGTTGGGGTCCGGGTGGCCTCCTCCTCCTCGGAGCAGGCTGCAGTCCCTGGTGGAGTCCTCACACAGCACACCTGTGGCCCGGAGCCTCCTCCCATAACCGGTTATGAAACAGTCCAATCTGTGCTGTTTCTAGGTATGTTCCCTGTATTAGTCCATTTCTGTTGCTTATAACAGAATTCCTGAAACTGGGTAATGTATAAAGAAAAGAGGTTTATTTCTTACAGCATTGGAGCCTAGGAAGTCTATGGTCCAGGGGGTGCCTCTGCTGAGGGCCTTCTTCTAGTTGGGAACTCTCTACAGGGTCCTGTGGTGACCAGGGTGTCACATGGGGAGGGCGGGCTGAGCAAGAGAGAGCTCACCTGCTCACTCGCTCTCTTTATAAAGCCATCAGAACCACGCCCATGACCACCCATTAAACCATCAGCCCACGCTCGCTCTGTGAATGGATCAGTCCATTCTCAAAGGCACAGTCCTCATGGTCCAATCACCTCTTTAAGGCCCCACCTTTCAAATGACATAATTGGATTTTCCACCCTGTTAACACTGTTGCAGTGGGGATCAAGTTTCCATCACATGAACTTTTGTGGGACACATTTGACCCACAGCATTCCCCTCAAGGAGGCATCATCATCCCCAGTATGGACCCTTCAGTGGAGCTAGTCTTGGGGCTGAGGCCACATGCCCTCCAGGACGGCACCCAGCTGGCCCCTCATCAGATCTCCCTCTTCTCTTGACAGTTTGGGGCCCACCCTTGGGGTGACAGGAACATGGAGAACCAGCTCTGTTGATGCCCTTTGGAGAGAGAGTGGAGAGGAGTCAGCGTACACCTCCTGGGCACAGTGCAGGCAGCACCCAGTGGGGAGCGGGGTCACCGTGCAGGGCACAGGGGAGTACCAGGGAGCACCCTTCCTCTATGAGTCCAGATGTCTGTCAAGAAGAAAGAGTGGGAAGAGGAGAGAAAAGCTTTGAGAAACACACTGGTGTCAGGAAACATCCCGGGCCGTCCGACGGTCATCAGTGGGGAGGTGGTACGGGTCTGTGGGGATTTGGCAGGCATTTTTATTGACCTATATCTTCTGTTTGTTTTGCTTTTTCCTTCCTGTGGAATGGAACTATTACTTAACTCATTTCTGTAGTTGGGACTTTTGAGGCAGAAACGATAAATCTCAGCCTGTGCCAGTGCGTGGTGGGAACACTCTAGGTCGGGGGAAGGGAGGACTGCCCTTTCTGGAGCACGGAGTTCCCCGTGGAGACACTGCCCCATTATCAGGGAAGTGTCCTGTCCTCACAGCCCCAGGGAGACCAGAGCATGCCATCTCCAAACGCCACCAGACACCAGGTGGCTGATAACACTGGGAAATTACTGTTTTAATCATTAATTACCAAATAAATGTCACTTTGCTGGTACAATATACGCAGTGATTTCTGTCATAAATTGACATCTGTAAGTCATAAAGTGCTTAGTTTTAGCTGCTTTTAATTGCTGAGTTTTCCAGGCTCTGTGGTGCACACATGTTGGATCCGGTTCAAGCTTCCCTGGCACTCGGGCTCTGAGAACTGGCAACCAGCTACACAGACACTGGCTTCTGACGGCTTGATCAGTGTGAGGGTTACCAGATCACACACAGCAGCGCTTGGCCTAATGGCGGGAAACAGGATTCAGTGGGAATAAGAAGACCCTTTAATCAGAGAGGAGATTCCAGTGGGTCTCAAAGAAGGTGTGTCGTGTCCACCATCGAAAGTGCCGATCACAGGCAGACGTTTTCTGACAGACTCAGGAGGCAGGCGCCGTCTGTGCCCTGTTCAGAAGCATCCTGGATCCTTCTGTGTTTGATTTCAAGCAGGTTATTCTTACAGAAACCCAGTCCTTTCTACCCAGAAACCTAAAAATACATGCTTTTGAGAGCACTGCCGTAGTAGGTTAAGAATAAAGAAGGCATTGGGAGCAGAGGCAGAAAAAACTTAGCCTTTTCTTCTAAGCACAGAGATGGTCGCAAGAATAACGAGCTGTAGAGTCCATACACACGGGTCCCCTGGGGAACTGCATCTCCCACCTCCCCAAACGCAGATCCCTTTCATTGCATGTGTAAATGAGATCCATACTCACTCGGACTCAAAACAATTTGGGAAATTATACAAATGACAGGTAAAGGAAGCTTGCAAAGGAGCAGCTGAGATGTCTGTGTGAGGTTGTGCTGGCTTAAAGCCCATGCCCTCGCTGCGCCTGCCTGCCCTGTCCTCCCCGGGAGCCTGAGTCCTGCAAGCTCCAGCAGGGGACAGAAGCCTAGGTCTGGGTCCCTCCTGGGGCCTGCGGCTCTTTCTCTCCTAATCTGGCAGGGCAGGGTCCTGGCTCCTCTCTACGCAGGGCCTGGGCTGGCTCAGGCCCCCACTCAATTCTTGCTTGGTGCCCACAGCCCCAGGGTGGCCGTGGCTTCCTGCCCTACTCACTGTTTCCTTTGGGCTTCCCAGACTTTCCTTGAATGGGAACCAACTCCTCAGATTAAATTTCCTCTGGTTTAGACACTCAGAGTGGTTTTGTTCTCTTGGTCGGACCCTGACAGAACTCTCTGTGTTCTCTCTTTCATGGCGTGTGCTGGGGATTAAAATTTCATTTCATAAACACAAACTGAGAACCTCTGCCCTCCCATCCTCTGTCCCTCCACTGACTGCTGTCCCTTTCATTCCAGACTGTGACGCACTGGACTAGGTGTGATCTTCCTCCCCCGCAGAGGACGCGACTCCGGAGCACAGATCACGTGGTTTTATTCTCCCCTGTTCTCCATGGCACTTGATGGCTCTTAACCCATCTCGGACACCTAGCAAGTCCTCTCAGGTTTCAGGTGACAGGGGTTTCGTAGGTCTGTCTAACCTCTTGTTTCTAAGATAACTTTTGGGTTATGCTACTGAAAAGGCATGTATCTGATATGCAATTTGTGGCCTAGTCACCCTTCTTAAGAAAAGTGAGGGCTGGTAGCGTTATAGAAAACCTCCCTTTTGTGACTTTTTGAAGCGAATGAGATCTTTGAAGAACCACCAGTGTGCTCTTGTCAAAAAAGCAGGATGGAAAATGGGCCTGAGTGAGAAACTGCCACGTGTCAGATACGTTAGGACTGAAGATAGAACATATGTGTTGTGCACATTAATGAAAGAATGGAGAAAATATTTTAATATAAGAACTCTGTGCTTTTTCCTGTCTGTATTTTAATACATTCTAAATTGTCAACTCTCAGAGATTAGGGTCCAGAATCCCTTGACTCTTTACACAGTATTTAACATGATGCCAGGTGACAAAATTCACAGGCGGAAGGGACTATCCCGTGGTTGAGCTTCAGTGAAGGAAGCGAAGGGTATCTACAGGGAAATCCTTCCTCTGCACCATTCTTTTCCTAAAATTTCTTCAGTGAGAAGCAATTTCTTTTCCTTGAGAGAGTTTTATAAAGTGAAAGGGACACCTGCATTGTGTAGGAAACTCTGGATTTGTTTCCACTATTGTTAGAGATTCTTGATGCTAACTCCACACTCACTCCGAAGTCCTGTCAGCAAGCATGCCATCTTCAACACTGTCTCACAGTTCCCACACACCTCCAGTCTCCACGTACTTCTCAAACGTCATTGTGTCTTCAAGTCACCTGGGATCTTATTCAGTGAAGATTTGGATTCTGCAGGTCTGGGGTGGGGCCCAGACATGTGTGTCTGTCGAGTTCCCAGGCAGTGAGGATGCTGCAAAGTTAACCTTTGGAGCAGCCCGTGTGGTGAGGAACCGACCCAGCCCTCCTGTGTCTGCAGACTAAGCTGCGGGGGGCACAGCCCCGCCAGGCCGCGTTGAAGCCCCAGCCCTGCCCCGCCAGCAGCTGCTCAGAGCGAGGCCCTCGGATGCCTCTGCCTCTGCGGTTTCCCTCCGGCGGGTGGAGGACGTCAGCACCTGGAACGTCGCCTCTTTTACCTCCGTTCCTCTTGTGACTTTGATGACCTTGATGTCCACGGACAACATAATTTGGCCTGTAATTTGTATTATTTTCACCTCCAGAAATCCCGTCCTTCATCTTGCTTATGTAATCAGTTCCCACGGTCATCACCGGGACCTGCACCTCCCCTGAAACCTCAATTTTAAGTGTCCCAAACACCTGCTGTCCTTCTCTCCCTCGCCTCTGACGCTCCAAAGCTCCACTGTCCTGTGCCCGCGGCCTCTCCTCTGCCACCACGCCTCTGCTGACATCCAGCTCAGCACCCAGCACCCCTCAGCCCTGGGCGCCCCGAGAACCCCTCCTTCTGCTGCCCTGCAGCCCCTAGCCTTGCCTGACCACGCCCCACTGGCTCCACTCACAGCCGGTCTCGGGTCTGCACCTGCACTGTGCAATTCAGCTGGGGAGAAACAGCAAACGCGGCCCACGGTGCCACCGAAATCCGCAGCCACAACTTCAGGCAAGTGCTCACGCTTCCCCCAATGCAACTGCATTGCCTCGCTGTTTTGCATTCCCATTTTCTGGGCAACTATTTCACGGTGTCTCCTCTCTCAACATGAGCCTCCAACATTCCCTCTAGTTCCTTCTACCTTCCTCACGCTTAGCCTTTACCCACGCTCCGTTTTTTCCATCCAGAGAATGTCCGTCTGCTCCCCAACCTGCAGTTGTGCCTGCTGTCCTGTCCGCTCTGCCATGCCGGGCTCTGCCAAGGCCACTTCTGCACGGGGCACTGGGCCTCCGCTCCCTCCCGCCCACACTCTGCTCCTCCGGGTACACTTGCTTGCTGCTTTATCATCAGCTTTTTACTTTTTACTGGAAAACCCCTTAGTGTAAAATCTGCCAGCAAAAGCACACAAATGCCCCCTTTGGTCCCACGGGCTTTTCCCGCCACACTCCGTTGCTCTGTCCCCGTTCACAGCGAGAGTCCTCAAGCGTTCCTCTCCTCCCATTCTCTGTGGGGCGATTCTGATGAGAATTTACCCTAAACTTCACTCAGTGCAGAGACAAGACCTTTTCGAGCTCACGACGACCTGCACCCTCCGGAGACCTCATCTCTGTGGACACTCCAGCAGCGCCTGACGTTCCCTTCCTGAAACAGCTGTTCTCTCGGCATCCAGAACACTCTGCTCCGTGGTCTCTGTCCTTCTGTCCTGAGACGTGTCTGTTCCTCTTGTCCCTCCAGGTGTGGATGTTGGGGTCTTACAGATCTCAGAGCTGGGCCCCTTGTACTCTGTGCCACCCTCACTCCCGAGATGACTCACTCAGATGCGTGGATGTGGGTGTCATGTGTCCTCTGTAAATTGACCACTCCCAAATTTTTATCTCCATCCTCAACCCTCCTTGAGCCCAGGCTCATTTAACCTCCACCTGCTCTACATCTCTGCCTGGATTTTGGGGAAACATGTTAAATTTTATGGTGTCAGACCCTCCCCCACCCCCAGCAGAGAACAGCTGCTCATCTCAGTTTCTCTCTTTTGTCCCACCCTAGTCCCTCAGCGAATCCTCCCGGTCGGTCCTGAAGTCGTGCTCCAGACATGACCTCTGCTCCTGCTCACTCCTGCCACCCCAGCGGGGACACTGCCATCTCCTGCTGAGTTGTGGTCATGACTTGTGCTGGTATTTCCAGCCCTGCACTCCCCTCCAGATCCTCCCTGTGCCCATGGAGAGGTGGGGTCCACCCTCCTCACTGTCTTGGAGCCTGGCAGGACTTTGCAGGCATGGGCTGCAGGCCTCCCAGGTGGGTCACCTAAGGCTGTAGGGCCTCTCTCTGCTCACCCTGAGGACCAGCTGCTGCATTCTGAGGAGCCCAGGCTGGGTGGAGGCACCACCTGGAGGTGTCCGCCAAGGCTGCAGCTTGGGCCCAGCCTCAGCCAGCTTTATCCCTGGTGTGGCAGTGAGCACGGCCTCCAGGCACCCGCAGACACAGAGCATGGAAGAGACTAGCAGCCCAGATGCTCCTGCTCCAGAGACCCCTGGCCCCACCCTCCCTCATTCATGCTGTGGCCAAGCACCCCCTCCTCAGAGAGGCCCCCAAGGGCCCTGTCTAAATCTACCTCGAAGCCTGCCCAGGTCATGGGCGACCTGCATCTTGTTTGTTTTCTTCACAGATGTTGTCACCTCCTGACACAGTGTGTCCTCATCACCTGCTCTATCCCACCACAGTCTAAGTTCATGAAAACCAACACTCTGCTGTTCTGCTCCCCCTGGAACTCAACGCCTGGACATATGTGTCTGGTAAGCTGTGTGGCATTGTTGTTTCTGAGTGTCAAGCAGAGGCAGGTGATCTCTCGACAGCATCCTAGTGTGAGGCCTTCCACGGCTCAATTCACCAGAGGCTTTAAGACACAGGCGCACTGGAGCTGCAATGGGATCCCCCAAAGTTCAGAAGAGAAAGGGGAGGCCTGAAAGGATGAATGCCAGGAGCTCACGTCTCCCCATGGAGGACTCCACCGCGGTGGTGAGGAGAGGAGGCTGGACAGATAACGCTGCAATACGGGCACAGGTTTGGCTGCTAAATTTTGTCATTGCTGGATCCTGAAGCTGTTCCTGATAATGTGTCAATATTCCTGAAGTGCAAATATGTGTCACAAGATCAAAACATTTCTTACAATTCCACAAGTAACTCGGGTCACTATGACCCATGAGTGTCCCACGGGTCAAGGCCACTGAATATGGGGCCTGAGTCCGGAGGCTGGAGGACGTTCCTGCCAGGATTGGCCCATCTGCAAGGACGAACCCCTTTGGGGACACTGTGCGTGCACTTAGTGAAGCTGATGGCAGTGCGTGCCGATCAAGGCTGACAAACAGACCCTTAGTCCAGATCCCGACAAAAGAAGGGCATGCAGAGCTGGGGGAGTTGAGGTCCACGACGGTGGAGAAAGAGGAGCGTGAGCTGACCGGGAGAGCAGAGGCACGCTCAGCGCTGCATGGTTCCGCCTCAGTCGACAGCAGCCGATTTCAGGAATTTTAAGAAATTTCATAGATTCTCTACAGATTTGATAGGTTTTTTCATCTTGAAGCAAAAAGTAAAAATGAAAGGACTAAAAAAGAGAAAAACAATTGTAGAAAGTAATACCAGCTGTAGTTATGTTTCAGTGGCTAGAGATGGGTGGCTTCTCGGAGGGGTTCCCCTTTGTTCTCAGGGAGCAGCTGGCTCATCTCTGCTGTGAACGTTGGGGACCCACATCAGTCTCTGTCCAGACAAGGTGTCCCATTGCTCCAGTAAAGGGTGAAACCTACCAGCTTAGACAAATTATCTTGTTTCCAGGACGAAGGCAAACACAGGAGGTTTTCTCCTTTCGAGGCCAATGTGAATTATTCATCTAACAAATCATAAGATTCCCAGACTAAGTCCTCTAATGCATTTCTGTAAAAGTTCTTTTTTAAAAAAGGCAGATTTCTGTTGTTTTTTCCCCCCTGGACCCCTACACTGAACCATACTTCAAAACTCAGCCTCGGGAGAATGGGAAGCTACATCTGCTCTGTCCCTTGCTTCTTCCAAGAGGTGACGTGTGATTAATGAGGATTATTGTTTGAGCAAAAACACCACGGTCTCAGCAGAGCAGCAAGAGTTAACACCTCGTCCTGCCCATAGTGTGAAGCAGGAAGCCATGGGAGCGTGGTCCTCGCAGCGACACCTGCACATGCGAGCACTGCAGCAGCTCAGAGGGAGGGTCTGCGGCCCAGAGCCAGCAAAGCAGGCACAGAGACGGGGTCAGGGGGGTTGGGAGAAGCAGAAGGGACCCTGCCCCCCTCCCAGGACCACGGCCAGTTGTCACACAGGAGGCCTGGCCTGGAGACTCGTTGCGGCCAGGAGTAGAAGACCTGAGAGAAACCTGCTCTGGCAACAGCCAGCCGTTCCCACCGTGCCCAGGTGCAGCACACACGAGGCACCGCCCAGCTGCACCTGCACCTGGCGTCGGTTCTCTGTGTGGCACTCCACTGCTTCTGTAGGGCCCAGCCAGCTGTGCAGCAGCCACAGGGTCTTTCTGAACCTGCTCTGGCTCTGGGGACTGCCTGATTCCAAATCGTTCTTTGCTCAAATGAGCTCTGTTAAATTAAAAAAAGAAAGAGGTCTCGCCTCTGAATAAGGTACTGTGTGGTCTCACAACAGACAGAGAACAATCCTGGCTCCCCAATATCTCTGTCTGGTTTGCAGGTAAACTTCACCCCTCTCCAGTGCGGGCCTCACTGTGCATTTGCCTTTCCGAATGCCAGGCTGAGATTTCAGGCCAGCGCGGTCCAAGAGAAATGCAATATGAGCCGCACACACAATTTTAAATTCCCAAGTAGTGACAGTAAAAAAGTGAAAAGAAACAGTGGGATCGATCTTAACAATAAATTGTATCAAACCAACACATCCCAAACAGAATCCTATCAATACATAATCAATGCAAAGACATTAAGGAAGTATTTTGTATTTCTCGGTACTGTCCTTGAAATCTGCGGCGTGTCTTTTATCTCAGCACCTCCCAATCAGACGTCCAGATGTCAAGCACCCCACAGCTGCTGTGCCTGCTGCCGCTAAGTTGGAAACTATGGATCTGGATGGCTGTTTCAAATACAAGGCAGCAGAGATGAGTTTATTCTCATTTTCACCACCCCAAGCTGGCCTATTTTCCTGGCTTTCTAATTTTTGTGCTTGACCCTGTACTCCATTCAACAAATCTTTCAGCATTCAACAAGTATTTCCTGAGGGTTTACTATGCATCAAACACTGTGTTAAGCACTGAAGATTCAACAAGGCAAAACAAAACAAAAGGCCAAATTAGACACCTTCTCCGTCCACCCAGCTCGTGACTGAACAATCATCTGAACCCTCCTTTCCTTTCTCCCAGATTCCGGGGAGTTGCCCAAACCTGCTAATCCTACCCCCTTGTGTGTGTTGATGCTATTTCCTAAATCGATCTCATGTACCTGAAAGCGCAGGTCTGAGGAGGCCGGCCCTGCCCAGGACCTGCAGGGCTGCCCTGGAATGCAGGCTCTCTGGGATCTGGTCCCTGTCCCCACACGCCCAGTGCCCTGGGCTCCAGTTCCACACGCCCCTCCTGCCCATTCCACTCACAATCGCCTTTCAGCTTGTCTTTGCTCCTGGTACCTGAATATCCCTAAAATGAGCAAGTCAGACTCTGTCCCCACCCTGCTAAAATGCCCCAGACCCTGCTCCCGAGCTTGCCCATGACTCCCTCGGTCAAGCCAGTGGCAGCTTGCTGCCCGCCTGTCACTCCCTGCACAGCTCTCACTGGAGAGCGCCATCCCACTCCCCTCTCGGTGACTGCAGCTCTTCTGCTGCTGGAGCAGCCTCTTTTCCCAGCCCGGCCAACTTTCCTCCACCCTTAGGTCCCATCTCTGGGCTGCTGAAGCCGATTAGGCCTCCTGCTAATAAGCTCTTCTGCTCGCTACCGATTGCTCTCTGATTGTTTATTATCATCACTGCTCAACCACCTCTTCTTTCTGGCAGGGGTCTTCCTTCCTGGAGGGCAGATGCCTGTCTGTCTCAGGAAGCTACAGGACACAGACGTTAAGAACCAGGTTCTAGAGTCAGACTGATGGGGGTACAAAGCCATGTGCATCACTCATGAACCAGTGTGGAAATAAGCAGGTGTCTCACCTGCTCTGAACCTGATCCTCATGTGTAAGACCAGGGTTATGATGAGACCCACCATGGCAGTTGCATGAGGAAATCTCCCAGACCATGAGCCAGTGCTGGGGCAGGTGGTCTGGGAGCATAGTCCCAGCTCAGTAGCTGTTAGTGACTACCTCTAATCATTAACTAATTTGTCTCCAACACCTATGATGATGCCTAGCACATACTAGATGCCAATAAATATTTATGAAAGGATGAATGACATTCTCTCCATTGAAATTCTTCCTGAGCCTGAGTCTTGGCATTGGCTAGATCTGATTTCAAGCCACAGCTCTGCCGATTGCCAGCTTGCTATTGCAGGAGGGCTATTCAACTTCTCCTTGCCTCAGTTTCCCTGTTAGTACAATGAAGATAATGGCGTCTACCCTCGCAGGGGCACTGGGGGTGCTGTGGGCTGAATGTGTCCCCCAAAGATTCACGTATTAGAAACTTAACCCTCAGTGTGACTGTTGTTAAGAGGGTGGGAAATCTTGTTGTGGTCATTGAGAGGTGGGGCCTTGAAGAGGTGATTGGATCTCAGGACTGTGCCATTTGAATGAATTGATCCATTCCTGGGCTCATGGGTGGTCACAGGCGTGGTTCTGATGGCTTTATAATGTGGGTGAGTGAGCAGGTAAGCTCTCGTGCTCTGCCATCCTCACCGTGTGACACCCTGCATTGCTGTGTAGGGTCACCACCCAGAATGCCCTCACCAGATGTGTTCTCTGGAGTTTGGACCACCCAGCCTCCAAACTGTAAGAAATGAATTTTATTTCTTTATACATTTCCCAGTGTCTGGTATCCTGTTGTAAGCAACAGAAACAGATGGCCGCAGGGGCTGGTGTGTGGGTGGAGAATGTGCATGTTGAAGAGTCCGCACATGGCAGGTGTTTAATAAACGTCTTGGTGTTCCTCCTTCTCAATCCCTCCTTCGCTGAGTGTTTCCCTGTACCCCAGCCAGAGGCAGCTCTTCCTCTGCAGTCCCCACATGCCCTGGGCCTCTGTTAACAGTGAATGCACGCTCTGTGTGTCGTGGTGATGTGAGTCCACCTGTCATCGCCCACAGCAGGTGCTTTCTGTCAGCCGTAGCCCAGATTAATCGTCGTCTTAACCCCTTTGGCAACTTCAGCATTAAGAGGCAGCTAGTAAAAGTTTGTTGAATGAATACAAGATCACTAAAGCAATTGGGCCACTTTATGGAGCAAATAGATTCCTGCCAGAGTACGTACACACACACTCACACACACACACACACACTCACACTCACACACTCATGGGGGATGGGGTGGAAACAGACAGAGAGAGGACTGAGAGACAGAGATACAGAGAGAGATGGAGAGACAGAGAGGGATGGAGAGAGAGAGCATTCCCTGGCTTTGACCATGGGTTTTAATGCTGTGCTAACAATATCAACATCCCTTGATTTACCAGCTCTTGAGGTGGGTGGGTCACAGTGGGAATTCAGAATCCCCATGATCTTAAGTCACCTAATTTGCAGAGAATCCACACAGTAGTTCCTCTGTCTATTTGTACCTGCTCTTGGCCCACACCTCATCCCGCCCTCTGTGACCTCCTTACAAACAGCATCTGCGCGTCCGCTCCCTGATGTGAGGGCTCCATCTCTTCTCTCGTAAGAGGGCCTCACATCTGTGCTGACACCAGAGCATCCTTGGGGAGTTTCCTCGAGAACATCATGTCCTGGTGCTCCTGTTGTACCATGGCCTATAGTTTGCCCCATAAGTTTTGCACATTTCTTAATCTGTGTCTTTGGATCTATTTATGTGAGTTGTTGTGGCTTCGTTACACTGAATCCTCTGCTTGTGTCTTCTTGGTGTTAATCTCCTGGCAGGAACGATCATCGTGTGAGACACACATTTAACCAATGCAGACACAAGGGTGTGGATGGAACAGGCTACGTCCCACCCTTTTCTCTAAGTGCTCCCGCTTCCCCGACATCTTCTATCTGTTACATCCACCGATAAACTTGGAGTTTCTTAAATGTAACCTCGAGTGTCTGCAAGGGGAAGAGAGTCCAAGGGAAGCAAGAAGGACCAGCCTTGTGGGGGAAACTCAGAAACAGTCGTGGATGTCTCTGAAAGCCGTCTGATTTCTGCCACGCAGGATGAGAGAGTTTGAATATTGTAGTTTGGTCATGTCAGTAATTTAGCTCATCCTGTAGCCTGTCTGTTGAGGGCAAACTAGTTGATTTTGTTTTTTTCTCCTGCTTTCTATGATTTGTCCAGGCTAACTATCCATGGTATTTGCAGCACACCAAAGGGACTTATTCTATCAAAGTATCAAGAATTAGTATGTCACCTGAAGAAGATTCCAGGAGAGAAGAGGAAACGTTTAGCCATTTGTCTTGGAAAGCTCTACATTTAAAAAATGTTTTCAAGTGTTTGGGGGGCCCCAATTCTCATTCTTGTTCATGAGACTCGATGCTCCTTGTTTGGAGGTCTCCATCTCTGCTGAACTATTTCCAGGAGGATGAGGCTGTAAGCTCAGACCTGTTTGTGCAGACTGGCCTGAGAATGACAGAGTGAAGAATCCTCACATTTCTGTGATCCTTATTTCTCCTCTGGGTGGAGGCCATCTGCTGAAAACAGCAGCGACAAGATAACCCTCTGCGTGCATGAGTCTCACTGAAACTATCTGACACTTATTTGTAAGGAGGGTCTGCTTCCTACGAGGCTTTTGTTCTCATTTGATGTACGTGGGGTGACCAGCCGGGGTTGCAGGAGCAGGCCTAGTTTATGTCTGTGTGACACATCATCTGTGCTAGTGACCCTTTGCCCTCTCAGTGGAGCCCTGGTTTGGACAGAAAAATTATACTTTCACTCTAGATGAATGTCTCCTTTAAAAAGCAGTACTAAGAAATTGTTCTTTTTTTCTTTTTTGGCAATCCTGATTTGTTTTCCCAAGTTCCTTCTCTGAACACCAGGTACTATTAGATCCACATTGCTATCTCTCAATAGCTGTGTATGTGAAAAAGTAAAGATATTCGGAGATAATGGGCAGAGTTTCAGCCTTTGGTGGCGTGGCGCAGCAGAGAGAAAGGCACATGTGACTCAGCATGTTTACTTCCTAATCATGGACGGCAGACTCGGCTATGGAAACCGCACCTCCAGTTGTTAGTCAGACATCAGCATCACTTTGTTAGATATGTCAATTGCATCACAAACCGAAAGCTGAAAGTCACACACTGTTTACTTTTGCATATTCTTATATAACCATCCCAAATATCTATGCATCTATATGTGAACATTTTAACCACTAACGTCTTAAATTACATTAATGTATTTGTTAAAAGTTTGCTTCCATAAAAACTACATTCATTTAAATTCTAAGATCTGGATAAAGTAATTTTATGAACACTAAATAATGTGATAATGATTGACTCAAGAGTAACAGAAAGACCAGAAGTGAAGATATATAAATATACAACACTCCTTTCAGGAAAGAAAATAAAAACCCTGGTGTTAAAGGAACACAATTTAAGCAGAAGTTCTTAAATTGCGTTTATATGTTCTTTAGTTTAGACTTCAGAGCAGACACATAAATTGCAGAATTTGAGATAGCAGAGGACTGCACCCTTTCATGAAAGCCAGTGGTTATCAATGCTGGTGTGGCGAGAGGGTAACTCAGGATGCTTCCAATGAGCAGGTGAAGCCGGGATCCTCCCTAGAAAAGCAAACCTGCTCTTGATCTGCCTGTACATTTGGAAGGTCAGAGCAGAATCTCCTGAAAACCTCCTTGTGGACTTCCGAATCCTTCTCTAAGGAACCCGCATAGCCCATGCACTCTTGATATGTCGATATGTCTCCTCTCACGTGTGCAGGCTCAGCCTGGGTATGGCGGTGGTGTCCCTTCTGGGCTCAGCTGCCCCGCGGCTGGGTGCCTGCAGTCTAGCCTCAGCTCCCGCCCAGGTCTCTCCCTCCCCTTCTCTCTGACGAATGTCCACAGTGTCAGTCCCACCATTTGTTCTGCCAAGACCCAACTCACACTGCCCTTGCTGCACTCCCGCAATACCACGCTGCTCTGCAGAGAGGACTCACAGCGCTCCTGCCCCCACGAGGCACAGCAGCTTAGCACTTCATGGTAGCTCTGCTGAGCTCAAGGCACTTCCATAAGCACCGTGTGTGCACGTGCATATGTGTGTGTACACACGTGCATGTGCATGCGTGTACATGTATGCACGTGCGTGTGCATATGCATATGTGCGTGTGTGTGTGTGTGCGCGCGCATGTGTGGCCAAGTAGCTCCTTGTTTTATTTTAATAAGTTTAATTTTTATTTGAAAAATACTGATTGTTTACATTTTTGGGGTACAACGTGATATGACGTGTGTGTGCACTGTGGCATCACTAAATCATGCTAGTTAACATATCCATCACCTCCCACATGTACTTTTTTGTGACGAGAACATTTAAAGTCTACTCTTCCAGCAACGTCATTTGAGACAACGTGTCTGAACCACAAGCACTGCTGACGTTCACGTTTCTGTGGTGTCACTGGTCAACTGGATTTCTAAACCTTTCTTCCTCACAATTGTGTTCCTCACAAGGACCAATAAGTTGTGTGTACATTGCAGGGCCTGAAAAAGCACTTGTCAGAGGGCGGCAGCTTTTCAGGTGAAGAAACAGAGTCCTGGGAGGTCAGGTTTCTTGCTCGAGTCTGCAATGTTCGGCACCCGGCAGCCTGACTCAGGCTTTGCAGGTCCTCACGGAAGCAATCCAGAGACAGAATTGACAACACCGCTTCACCCTGTCCACAGCAGCTTGCTTTCTGGAGACCCACATCACAAACCAGTGGCTGTGACATTCACTCTAAGGTCACAGCAAACTTAACAAGCTGGACAGAAGTACAACAAGGGAATGATCAGGTGCATTTCAGTGACTAGCCAGGGACTGAGAAGCCACCTGGATGACAGTGGTGCCCGCAGGTGCAGCTGCGCCCAAGAGCAGTTTGCACAGAGCTGGGCTGAGCAGCAGCCCTGATCGTGTGGATAATTCTATAACATTCCAGAAGGAGTGCTGGACCAGGCAGCCTCCAGGAAATGCCCAGCCAGTGCCAGGGAGCGAGGGGCTGATGCTGGGCCCAGCTCCTGAAATGCTGACGTTTGAATCTAAAATGATTTCTTGGGCTGAGCCCGTGGCGCACTCGGGAGAGTGCGGCGCTGGGAGCGCCGGCGGGTTCGGATCCCATATAGGAATGGCCGGTGCACTCACCGGCTGAGTGCTGGTCACGAAAAAGACAAAAAAAAAAAAAAAAAAAAAAAAACTAAAATAAAATAAAATGATTTCTTGTTTTATATATTGATGAACGGTATGGACCAAACATACTTGGTAAGACCCCCTGTTTATCATGGGTCACTGTGGCTATTACAGTTCCCCCAAATGAATAAGTTATAATTTATATGATAACCTAGAAGACATTGGGACAGGAGAGGGGCCAGTTGGAAGGTGAGAGGGACAGAGACAGAGAGAGACAGAGAGACAGAGAGAGAGATACAGAGAGAGACAGAGACAGAGAGAAAGCCAGATCTGACATTTATTTCATGGACTGTGTGGACTCCAGCAGAGGTCGTCCCTTCACTGTCCCTGCCTGTTGCACGGAGCTCTATGCATGAGGTGTCTGATGTGCCCTCACTTGCAGCACGTGAAGGGAGGGCAGGCTATGTGCAGGGTGGTCACGCTGCTCGGGAGGGGACTGTGGCTGGTGCACCCGAGGTCTGTAACATGTGACGAGGGCAAAAAGGCTGCCTTTGGGCTCTTGGTCATGTATTTTTCAGTTTCTAATTTTATTCTTAAATTCTATTCTGATAAGCTACAGAGGAGGAAGCCTTAGGAAATAAGTATTGTCACCTTAGCACCTGTCTTCTTTTGAGAAATTACATTTATTCATTTGCCATGTCTTCCATTCAGTTAAAGAGTTAATTGCCTATATATCCAATCACCTTTTACCTTAGTACTTTAGACACAGAAATTATTTTCTAAAATATAGGTTTTTTTTTTACCTCAAAATGTGATACTTCTCAAAATATTATAAGTTATAATGCTTAAGACTTTTTGTAAATGACTTTTTGAAGGAATGACAGAATGTGGGGTTGCTTGTTTTATATTTCTTCCTTTTCATACAGCCTTGGGATATTGGCAATTCTTGTTTAAATCAGAAAGGAAACTAAGAATAATTTATATCATTTGGCATTGTTTTATATTGTTTTGTATTGTATCATTTTATATTGTTTTGAATAAGTTACAAAATCACCACTGAGAACTCCACTTTGGAAGTAACGGTTCCTTCTTTCATGAAAATTGCCTGTATGATTTTGAGCAGCAAGAACAAGATTTCTTATCTCACATACATACATGCATATATCTTAAAACTACCATAAAACTTCAGTACAACGTAGGAGATTTTAAATGCATCCTGTTATAACATATCCACTTGAGAGATTTTGTTTTTTAACAGTATTTTTGAAGTTGAGTGCACCGCTGTTCAAAGATGTTTAAGGTGTGGTGGTCCTGGACTGGGATTCGTTTGAGGCTGGCTTTTCCGTGAGGTGTGGTAAAAGTGCTTGTTCACTTTCTCACAGGGCTGTGGCTGTTTGGTCTTGATTAACCCTGACTTGCTCATCTTTGAGCTCTCCAACATCCACCACAGTCTCCAGCACACAGTAGGTTCTTAGTAGGACTTTTGGTGGCAGGTAAAGTGCTCCAAAGCACAGGTTTGGAACAGCCTCTCTCCTAAATGTGTCTCTCTCCAGCCCAGTATTTTTAGCATTCACCTGTTTCTTTGTCAAGACCTCGGCTGAAGTGCAGACTTGTCATCTTGGGAGACACTGGCACATTACAGCATTACTTTCACCAGAAACGCTTGCTACTTGCTGGTTTAGCACAGCAGCAGGTCAGCCAGAAGAGATAGGCACAGGGAAGACCAAAGTGAACCCCACTAACCTGCAGGAAGGGTGTGGGGGAAGGGGCTGAGCAGGGGAACAGGGGAGTAGGTTTGGAGGTGGAGGCAGGTGGACCCTTAGCACTTTTCAGTAGGATCTGGGTGACTCATTCTGGACATGTCAGCATTATGACATTAGTGACAAACACGGACAAAAGCTGTCCTGCTTTGGTTATCTAATTAAAACAATAATGTAAAAATGATTCTGGACACCTAACTCAGAACAAACACCCAGTGAGTTTCAGGTGGGAAATCTGCCTCCCAGATGAAACCATTATGGGTCTTCTCAGTTTAACAGATACGAATCAATTCTATTTATTTATTTTAGTGCATATTGAGGGATGTGAAAGAATCCCAGCCTCTAAGAATAATTTTAAATGTGCCCCAAATTAAGGTACATCTAAAAGCAAGAGCAGGCCCTGACGTATCTTCTCCAGGGATCTTGCCTGGGGACGTCTGCTCCCCAGTGTGGCCAACTCACTTGCCCTGGAGAGCAGGGAGCGTAATGATCCAGCACTTAGAAAAAATAGTATGCTCTTAGAAGTGTAACTTTTGATCTACTTTTACTTTTTCTTAAAAAGCCTGTGTGGCAGGTTTTGTTCACAGACTCTAAAATATTTACATAGTGCTTGCTCACAATACTATAATTTATTTCAGTCATGTTTGCTTTCTCTGGCATTTTCTCTTTATAAGTTTAGGGGTAAACAGAGAAACAATGCAGAGTTGTCCAAAGCAAAAGCACCGCTGGGATTCGAAATGTTTTTCTGTTGAAAATGAACAGGACTGTGGATTCTGTGGTGGCCGCACTCTACCTGGGAACGGCAGAGCCAGAGACGTGGGTGTTGAAACCGGGCATCCGTCTCCCTCCCTCCTCTGGTTGCTGGCTGGGAGACAGCACCATGTTCTGTGGGGTGGCCGGCACCAGCTCCCATGCCTCTGGGGCCCTACGACCTGGAAGAGGAGCCCCAACTGCTGCTTCAGACAAGCCACCTCCTGTGGGCATGTGGAGGGGTTGGGGGAGGCCCGGCTGTGACAACCATCCCCTGCCCCAGCCCTGGTGGAGGAAGCTCTCCGTGTGTGTGGCACAGTTCAGCCATCGAGTGGCCCAGATGGACGGGCAGCTCCTCTGCTCTTCTCCACGTGAGAGGAGTGTGAGGGTCAGGATGGCAAGCTGACGGCCAAATCGCAGGACCCCATCCCTGGAGAGGGGCCGCTGCCGCCCCTACCACACCTGAACTGTCTTTACATAGCCACACACTTGACTTCAAGCAACAGCCTTAAAGACAAAAACTCACAAATGGGTGTAATGGGGTGCATCTAAAATCTTCTAAATTATGCTGGAGTTTTAAGGTGACTTGGAGACATACACATGTATATATACGTGAGACAAGGATCTGTCTGTTTGGAGGTAGACCCGTGCCCTGCAGCGCCAGTCTGGGATGGCCTGTACCTGTTGGGCTTGGTGACAAGCACACATGCAGTAAAGACCACTAGACCAGGGTGTGTGAGTAACCAGTGAGGACTGGTGGCCTCTGCTCCACTGGCCTTGTCCAGATGGGACCCCTGCGTGCAGCTCTCCCTCCCTCCCCTCCTTTTCCTTCCAGGCCCAGACCCTGTGTGACCACCCTCCATGCACACAGGAGGAAGAGAACTCAGCCATCCTTCTGGAGGCTGAGAGGAGAAAAATTCTGGGGCTTCTGCTAGCAATGGCCTTGGACACGGCAGGTGTCTGGTGAGAGGGACACTCTGCCTGTCTCCAACCGAGGCTCCAGGCCAGAGGGTATCCTGGGCATCCCTGGGCTCTGCGGGATCTGTGCTTGTGTCTGCCCTGAGTGCACTCAGCAGGTTTGACCTCCCCGATGCACTGGCTTTTCTTGGAGCACCAGAATGTCTTATGTTTGGAAGAGCATCTGAAAAGAAACACGACGCTCACACTGAAGGAATGTGCAGCCACGATCATCTCCTTGGATTGTGAACGGCAGGACTGAGCTGTTTCCGGTTTCAAGAGGAGATGAAATCCCTTTCTTCAGAGGGAGTGCATCTCAGTGGCCACCAGGACGATATTCTGGCAACAGGCCAGGAGAGGGAAACAGGGCCACATCCGCTCTGAGGTGAGCACAGTCCTGGGACGTCGGCTGGGAGGCAGCCGGCTGCAGATGGGAGCAGGAGAGAGGGCTCAGGGCCTTCCAGCCAGGCAGGCGAGACCCACCTACAGAAGAACCTAGACAGGCGGGAAGACCCGGGGCCTCGCCCCTGGGCTTGCAGACAGTGTCTGCTTTTTGTGTCCTCACATGGTCCCCCCTCTGCATGTCTGTGTCCTGATCTCTTCTCTAAGGACACCTGTCCTACTGGGTTAGGACCCCACCATGACCTAATTTTACCCTAATCTCTTCTGTAAAGACCCTCTTGCCAAGGGCAGTCACATTGTGAGGTCCTGTGGGTCGGTGCTTCAACATGTGAATTCAGGGGACACATTCCACCCGTCACAGGCATGCAGGGTGGCTTTCCAGGGTGTCTAACAAGACCTCCCAGGGGTCCAGGAGCCATGACTTGGGGTTCCCACTGACTGATAGAAAATCAGAGCCCATGCCAGAAAACTCTGGGAAGGAACATTTTAGGGACAACTCAATTCCTTCACTCCCTTTTGCAGGTTATTAAACTGAATTGGCTTTGTGGGTGAATTAAGATTACTGATAAAGCAGAACGCATCAGTAGCAGTGACACCTTACTAAGTAGCGCCAATTAATTCACTCATGGAATGGCTTGCCTGGGATTGGATTTCATGAGTAGAGCAATTCTGCTGTTTTTGTTTCTTAAGAAAAAAGAAACTACTATATCCTCCTGGCTGCTTAAGAAGCGGCCGTAGGTTAATGGCCGGCTGCTGAGCTCATGGAAAAGGCAGTGGCTCGATTCTGTGCACTCAGTGCTGACGACTCCTCTGGAGGGAAGACGTACGACTCCTTCTTGCCAATTCACAGGTGGTCATCCTGGGGAATTATGGCCTTAAAGATGCTGAAGCAACGCGTTTCACAGCAGAGAAATGCGCAGGGTGAAAAGTAAAACTCACAGCTGGATCAGCGCCACAAGGCACCTGTGTCAATGCTCTGCGCGGCATCACTCTGCACACCCCCCAAACACCATGTCGGGGTTGCTGTGGGGGCTCTGACCGGCCCTCTCCCTGCCACCTGCCCTCTGCCCTTCATCTGCCCCACCTGCTGGTCCTCTCACCTGTGGCAGCTGTGGCCACCTGATGGGTGGACTGGGGAGGCCCACGCGGTGCCCTCTGGGGTGGGGTGTTTCCCGGGGGCTGAGGGCATCTCTGCGCATTGTAAGTCCATCCACAGCTCCTGCCTGACACATGCCTCCTGCCCCCATGCTCTGTGGATGTCCCCGCTCGAGGACTGGTCAGGTCCACAGTCCTTGTTGAGCTCGACCACTGTGTGAAGAAGGCGCCCACTGCCACGCTTTCCTGAGTTGATCAAACCCAGCCCCAGACTCCACTGACCCCCCCCCACACCAGAAGGTGCTGGAATATCCTGGAAAACACTGGGGTCAGTTGTGTGGTTTCAGGGGATGCTGGCAGGTGCTGAAGGGGAACTGAGGGTCTGTGTGCACTGAGCTTGGGATGCCCCGGGATGAGCGAGGCTAACCCTGCTTCCTTGCCCCATGTGTGCACTGACCTGCCCTCACTGGAGATGGGGCATCCCGACCACCATGAGGCTGTTCAGTCATGGCCCCCCCACCCCATGCAGCATCTCTTGGGAAGAGCATTGCACCCAGTGTTTGGGAATGACCTTCCTGTGACACATCTGACCCATTCTGCCTCTTGGCTGCTGTGGGGCCCGTGGTGGTCACTTCCTCTTTGCCAGGCTCAGTTTCCCTATTTGGGACATGGGGACCAGTGGTTTCCCACCAGGATCTGAGAGTTGTGGAGGACGCCTGAAGTGCTCAGTACCGTGAGGCTATGGTGAGACTTGGCAGATGTAGCGTCATAACGGGGTGGACTTACTGTGTTACAACCAGGGTGTGTAAGCACCCCCTGACAGTTCCCGACCTTGGAGTTTACAGAGTGATCCCAGAAAGCAGTGAATATGATGCACAGAGTTAGCCAAGAGGGTGATGACGCCCCCTTTCATGCCCTAGAACTGGGGACTTAAGAAAGAAGGCAGCGGGTGCCCAGCTAGCAGCATGCACACCAGTGTCCCTGTGTCCCAGGTGTTGCATAAATATTCTTACACTAACAACACTGAATTGCTATTTATTGATATGCGAATCTAACTAAAAGTCCTCTGTTTTGTCTAGCACCTCTACCTGAAAGCAGGGATCCTTGACCCCGGGGCACGGCCTCTGACAAGAGCGAGTACATGTGAGCACTGCAGGTACAGGATGGCCTCGTGGCTGGGCTGGCTGGTGCCCAGGAGTTGGTGGAGGAGATGAATGTTGGGCAGAGCAGACACCCAGCACTGGCTGGCGATGAGGGGGAACAAATGTTGATGGAAACTGTTTCTCGATCATGCATCAGCAGTGACGTGAGGTGCTGCATGTGTGTGTGGCTGTGGTGCCCTCAGATTCCTACACAGAAGTCCTGACCCCCAGGACCTCAAAATGTGGCTGCATTTGGAGACAGAACCTTCAAAGAGGTGATTAGGGTAAAATGAGGTCACTAGGATGGGCCATGATCTAATAGGACTGGTGTCCTTATAGGAAGAGATCAGGATACAGGCACATACAGAGGGGCAACCATGTGAGGACACAGGGAGAAAACACCGTCTACAAGCCCAGGAGAGAGGCCTCAGGAGATGACTGCCCTGCCACACCTTGATCTCAGACCTCCAGCCTACAGGACTATGAAGACACGTCTGCTGTGTGAGCTGCCCGGTCTGCGGTGCCTATGGCAGCAGCCTGGGTGGATTCATGCAATGGGCTTTGTCACAATTAGTCCTCACCATACTCTACCAGATGGGAAGTATTACAGCTGTTGTGACTGTGAGCTAAGATGACATTCAGGAAGGGTGCGCTGTGTTTCTCAAAGTGAGACAGACAGGGAGTGGCAGAACTGAGACTCACACCCAGGCCAATAAGTGAAAAACAGCAGGTCACAAAACACTGTGTAGAGTCTTACCCCAGTTTTTAATAAGTGTTGAGAAATATTTTGCTACTGAAATTTTCTTATGTTTCTTCAATGAGTGTATATTAATTGTGACATTTTTACATATAAACAACATAGTTTCATTCCATTACTAGTAGTGAGTTTGAAACCTACATGGAGAGTTTTATTTTTAGGGCAACTTTTAAGTTAAAAAACTAGTTGGCAGTAGCATTTTGTACTGGGTCACACGAAGTGTCACAGAGTCTGTACATGCTCAGCTTTCACAGGGGCCTCGGCGAGAGTGCCTCGCTGATGTGCGGAGGGTACTGGGGATAGGTGAGCTCCAGGGCCCTCTCTGAACTCACTTTCCTCAAGGTGCCCATGCTTTAAGCTTTAAACCATGTTACCAGACACACACACGCATGTGCACAGAGACACACGCACACACACACACTCATACATGTGTGTACACACATGCACATACATGCACACATGCACGTACACACAAACAGGCACACAGACACACATACCTACATGCCAACCTATATACACCATACACATACACACAGAGGTGCAAGCACATCCACATGTGTGCATGTACACATATGCACACACATAAATATATTATGGCCACATCTGCATGTACACAGACACGACACACTACCCACATGCACACACATGCACATGCACACACAGGGACATGTGCACAGACACGCACACACGTGCACATACACATCACATTCACTCCCTGGCCATGGCTCGCTGAAGGAAAGGGGGCTTCAGGCCCCAGGTCAGGGGTCTGTGGGAGCAACACTGGGTGCTTGCAGGTGCTGGAGAGCTGGGCCAGCTCTGGGCTGGCACAGACAGGGAGCCCAGGAGTGTGTGCAGAGGCAGGTGTGACTGTTGAGGGGAGGCCAGAGGCAGGGGCCCTGAGTCTGTGCTGTCACTGGGAGGGTGTGCATTCCCAGCAGCCGCTGTGCTGCTTCCTACAAGGGCCCGGGTCCCAGCATGACCGGCAGTGCAGATGCGGCTGACTTCCCCACACCGTTGCCATCTTAGGCCAGCTGCACACTTGTTTCTGCAGTGGTCCATGTCGTTTCCTCATTTTATTATAGAGAGATGAAAATGGGAAGTCACAGAGTGTGCCTGACTCCAGGTCAAGCGTCACTTTGCTGGAATGGAGGAAACTGCTGAGCATGGTGTGAGGGTCCCGTTTAGCTGCAGCCTGTGTGTGGGGACACACGCCCGTGGCATCGGACCACTTCTGATGTGTCAGGTACAGCCACAGGCATGCAAGGGCCTGGAACTCTCCAGGGGGTGTCACAGGCATGTATGAAGATGGCCAGGCACCTCCCTGCTTCGTGCAATGAACCGAAACATAAAGTCAGAGCCAGCAGGGTGAACCAAGTCTAGTGTGTCCTGTGGGGAGAGCAGGGCTACTGTATTCTCTCAGCAGGGGGAGAACCCCTTGTCCCTGCCAACGCCCACCACATGTGTCCTCACCCTCCATCAGGCAGGCTCTGAGCCGTGTCCTCCTCAAGAACCGCATGCTCGCCTCCGCGCCTGGGGCCTGCCCTCCCTGGTGTCCCTGGCAGCCACCTCGGCGATCACCTCGCCTCTGTGAGTTATCCCCAGTTTACCATGACAGACAAGCACACCATCTATGACAGAAGCATGCCCTTTAACTGTCTAAACTGGTACCATCTTCCTAAAACAGTGCATGTGTGTTCGCCTGCTGCTAGTTATCTTCTCACGGGTCTTTTTGAGATGAAGAAACTTGTCTTGAAGCTTTTTTTTTTTTTTAAATTGACAAAAGACTTTATTTCTTCGAGTGGTTTTAGATTCATAGCAAAAATCAATGGGAAACTGTGGAGATTTTCCATACACCCCTGTCCCCTGCACATGCCAGCAGCCCCCACCTGAGTGAGCTTCTGCTACAATGGACGAACCCACATTGACAGGGCACACAATTCACATCAGGGCTCACTCCTGGTGCTGGACGCTGCACGTGTACCCACCACTACAGTGCCACACAGAGCAGATTCACTGCCCCGAAGTCTTATGTGCCCCCCAAGCCCTGGCCACCCCTGGTCTCTCCACCATCTCCCTGGTTTTACCTTCTCCAGAATGTCGTACAACTGGAACCACACAGACTGCAGCCTCCTGGACTGGCTTCTTTCGTTGCAATGGGTGCTTCAGTCCCCTGTGTCCTCTCTTGGCCTGGGTAGCTTGTTTCTGTTCAGTACCAGCTCATGCTCTGCTGGCTGAACATGCCACAGTTGACCCGTCCCCTCACCTGCTGAAGGGTGCCCTGGCTGCCTCCAGGTCTGGGCAACCATTACACTGCTGTCAGATCCACGTGCATGCACATTAACCCCAACTTCTCAAGCCTTCTGGGTAAATATGAAGGTATGTGGCAGCTGGATTGTGTGATGAGAATGTACTTAAAGCTTCTATGTCCTCATGGAATCGTTGACTGGAAACAGAAAAGGAATCCTGGACTTTGGAACCAGCCATCCTAAAATTATGCCCACAACATAGGGATGAAGCATAGAACTGACTTCATGAAGTCAAATTAAACATCCGAAGCTCTCATGCGAGCTGTTCCCATGAAGGGAGGGAGGCACGTGTCCAGTTCCACAGGCTAGGCCACGTTTCCAGGGTTCCCCTAGCCTGTCCCCGAGTGCAGGTGGCCTGGGCGGCTCCTTCACCCTGGAGCAGACGGTGTGACAGTGCAGGCCGTGGACCTGGGGCAGCTTGCTGGGCCTCCAGCCCGCTCCTGCCTTGTGAGCAATGACCTCAGGCCTGTTGTTTAACCTCAGTGAAAACCTGTAAGATGGAACAGTAACACTGCCCACTACACACGGGGGAGCTTTTGAGCATTTGACAGTGCCTACCTCATGGGGTTGTTTTTTTGAGTGTTAAATGAGTGCTTGTGTGTATGTATTTATTTACATCCATGTAGATCTCAGTATAGACACAGAAAAGTACGTACATGCCCACACATATAGATAGATGAGAGCTTTTACATAGATACAGATAGATGCACTGAGAGAAAGACACATATACACACACATATATGTGTATATGGAGACACATATGTAGAAGATAGATGATAGATAGAAGACAGATATGCAGGGTCTTCAAGAATTTCATGGAAAGACTTGTGTTATCTTTAATCCCATTTTCCCATGAACCTTAGATGATTATGATGGATGGACAGAGTCTGCTCTAAATGTATCATCTGAGTCCAGGCCATGTGCTGGATGAGCCCCACGGTGGCTTTTTCCTGCCCTGGAGCAGGATGCTGCCTCCGTCCCATCTCCTGGGCCTCTCCTCCCCGTTGTGGTCCACTGAGCTCGGCTGACACTCCAGTGGTACAAACAGCACTTGAGTGAAGGTCTGAGCAGAACTTCTTAATCTAATCAACTCTAAAATACTTGCTGTCAAGGGCTAACAGCCTCTTGAAGAAACTTGGGGCTGTTCCATGTTCATTACATGATGGATGAGAGGCAGACATGGATTAAGTGGCAGACAAGCACTGTGGGACAAAGGGAAACCTCTCAGAGCATGTCTGGGTCCCAGTACCTTCAGCTGCGTCAGGAAGTGCTGTCACCGCCGTGACCAGAGTCATGGTAAGCAGGGAAGCCACGCAGCCTCCCATGCCCGGTCCCGGGGCTCCACACCAGCAGCCCTCACCAGGACCGGCACCACCAACCTACAACTGGTAGACCCCACCCGAGCTCGGCTCCATGGTTCATGCCTCAGGAAGCCAAGTCCGTCCTCCTCTGCCCCCGTTGCCTGACCTGCCTCCACGCCTACGGAAATGCCTGTTCTTTGAGAGTAGCCAGACAACACCAGACATTATAACCACATCCAGGCACTGTGGACCAGAGAGGGTCTTTGTAAAAACAAACAAACAAACAAACAAACAAAAACATCTTTTGGATATGTTTCCACCTTTATTTGAGATGAAAGCCTGTAACAGCTAAGAAATTACATCACTTCGATGATGGCCACCAGCATGTTTTGGGGGCCGAGCAAGCCAAGCCAGACACAGCCCAATAGCAGTTGATACAGCCTGAATTAAAGCTCCATCTGGGGGCTCCATGGCCCAACCCTAACGCTAATGCAGACAGGATGACCCTCAGCCTGCTTTAAATAAACTTCCCACATGGCCCAGTTTGCAGGGAAGCATGGTAGTCATAAAGGTCAGCTTTGATTAGACCATGTTGACCAGGCTCACTGCAGCTCCCATAACCACGATGGCTCTGGTCAGACCTAGCAGCTGTGAGAACTTCCCAGCCCTGCTGAACTATCGATTGTGTCACAGATCAGTCATGGCCCTGTCTTTAAAAGCACTCCCCAGGTTACAGACTGAGCCTGTTGCTTTGCTGTATTCCCACAGGTATCCACTTTGTGCTTCTTGGAATCCATGTTGTCCTTTCTCCTGATAGCTGTGGGTTCCATCTATCATCACAAAGGAACTGTTGGGTTGTATTTTGATAGAAGGATAAACAGTTCTGCAGGATTATGACAACCCTGACTTCATGCTATAGACCAGCACTTGACCAAGCCTGCATCCACAGAGGCCACATTTCAACATTAAATGCCACCAAAAGTTTACCTCCCAGGAGATAAGTGGAAAATTCCACACAGGGGTCATAGACTTTTATATATCGACAGAACCTTTAATGTAAATATGAGCTTGAGCACCTACACAGCTTTATGTTTTACAAAGGGTTTCTAAATTTGATTTATTATTTGGTCTTTGCCAGAGCCCTGTGCAGTACATAAAGCAGCATTTTTAGATGAGTTCATGTAAGCCTATAGAAAATAAATGACTTAACAAAATGAAAAATTGAGTCAAAAAAGAACCCAGGGCCGCTCCCCCCCACCCCGCCAATGAAATACTTAGGTATAAATCTCATGAAACAAGTACAAGATCCATGTGAAGAAAACCACAAAAGCTGATGAAAGAAACCAAGAAACACTGAGTGAGTGGAGAGGCATCCAGGTTCATGGATCGGAAGACTTAATATTTGTAAGATGTCAGTTCTCAGCTTAATCTACAGATCCATGCAATCCCAGTCAAAATCCTTGCAAGTGATTTTGTGGATAACAACAAACTGATTCTAAAGTTCATATGGTGTGGCAAGAGACCCAGAAGTGCCAACACAGAGTTGAAGGAGGAGAACAGGGTCAGAGGACGGGCAGTACCACTTCCAGACTTACTGTGAATCTACAGTGCACAGGACAGCGAGATGTGGTGAAAAAAGACAGACAGGTCAATGGAACAGAACAGAGAACCCAGATATAGACCCACACAAACACACCGACTGATCTTTGCCAAGGGAGACAAGTGCCAGGACAACTGGACATCCACAGCAAAAAACAAATCTGGACACAGACCTCACACCCTGCCCCCAAATTAATTCAAAATAAACGACAGACCTAAACATAAAACTCAAAACTACAAAACTCCTCCAAAACATCAGAGAAGAAAACCTACATGACTGTTTAGATACAACACTGAAGACTCGATCCAAAAAGAAATAAGTGACAAGCTGGACTTCATACAAATTAAAAACTGCTCTGTGAAAGTCAATGGTGAGAGAACGAGAAGGTGTGCCCAACTGGGAGAAAACATCTGCAAAAGGCATGTCAGACAAAGGACTATTAGCCAAACTGTATTAAAACAAACTCTTAAAACTCGACAGTAAGAAAACAAAGAACCCAAATAAAAAATGGGCTGAAGACCTTAGCAGAAACCTCACTAAAGAAGATTTATGGGAGGCAAATAAGGATATGAAAAGACGCCCCACATCACATGTCATCAGGGAAATGCAAACTAAAGCAACAATGTGATACCACTGCACACCTATGAGAATGGCTAAGATCCAGAACACTGATGACACTAAATGCTGGTGAGGACGTGGAGCAACAGGGACCCTCATTCCACTGCTGGTGGGAACGCAGAACGGTACAGCCCCCGTGGAAGACAGCTTTGTGCTCCTTGGTATTTACCCAAAGGAGATGAAAACCTGTGTTCACACAAAAACCTGCACATGGATGTTGAGAGCAACTTTATTTATAATTATCAAACTTGCAAGCAACCAAGATGCCCTTCAGTAGGAAAATGGATAAACCAACTGTATTATGCCCAGCCAATATAATATTATTCAGCCTAAAAATAAATGAACTATCAAGCCATGAAAGGACATGGAGGAATCCTACATGCATGTTGCAGAGGTGAAAGAAGACAATCTGAAAGGCTGCGTACTGTAGGATTCCAGCCATATGACGCTCTGAAAGAGGCAACACTGTGGAGACAGTCAAAAGACCATTAGCTGCCAGGGATTGGAGGGGAAGGCGGGATGAGCAGGCAGGGCATAGAAGATTTCAGGGCAGTGAAACTGCTGTGTGATACTGTGTAATGTTGGACACATGTCATTATATGTTTGTCCAAACCCATAGAATCAACAACACTGGGTGAGCCCTGATGTACTGTGGACTCTGGGTGATCATGGCACGTTAACGCGGGTTCATCACTTGCAGTGAATATACCTCCGGTGGGGATGTTGATGGTGGGGGAGGCTGTGCCTGTTGGGGGGGTGTGCAGGAGGTATTTGGGAACTCTGTACCTTCTGCTCAATTTTGCTGTGAATTTCAAAACTATTAATATCTATTAGAAACAACAACAAACAACAGAAAACAACAAGCCAGCTCTTGCGACCCCAGGCTGGGATTTTCTACCCTCGCACCAACTATGAGAAGCACAGGGAAGAGAAGAGGTTGGCCCAGCGGACTCTGGTCACTTGGTAAGACACGTTGGCGTCCTGCTCACATTTAATGCTGTATCTGACTTCACTTCAAGAAAGGAGTGGAGCCTTTCATCGGGGAGATCAACACAGGTCAGTTTCAAACAGGGCGCTACTGTCAAGACCTCACCTTCCTATGCCAGCACCTGCAGCTCGGACCTCAGGAGGTCCACTCACCTTCCTTCCTCAGGGGAAAATGAGACCTTTCCCAGGACTTTTGTCTTCCAGGTGAAACGAGTTGATTTTATCTAGAAAACCAGGAACACTGAATCCTCCTGAACAAACAACGGATTCTTGGCTTTTCCTCAATTTTTTAGCATGAGTTGAACTACATCCTCATTAGCGTAGTGGGAGAAAAAAAATGTGTTGCACAAATGTAATTTCTATTCAAAAAGTAGTTTGGGCTTATGAGTGGTATAAAGGAATCCATAAAAAGGCTTCTTCATTAACTCATTAAAATGTGAAACAATAAACAGAATGAAATACAATGCAATGAAATTAGTATATAAGCTAGGGTTGTTTTTAATTATAACTTAAATTAGCCAGGGTGTCTCCATTGTGGAAGAATTCATTTCCAAAACAAAAATGAAGTCTATAACACTATACTCAATTACACTAGGGGATTGCACATTTTCTGTCTTCTGGCACTCAAAAGATTTTCAAAAAAATTTCTGGTTAAAATTCCTGTAACTACTTGTATACTAATTTCCCTGACCAAAGGTCTCATCATCCCTTTTCTTGTTTACATATAATTTGGCTGTGAAATTGGTTTGTCCCTAAACAATGATTTTGACCTCAAAAAGAAAAAAAAAAAAAAGCAGTAATTTCTGGTAGGAAGACTCCAGAGTATTAATTGAGTTCCGTGGCGTCCTGGCCCTTCTGAGCCCCCCAGAGGTTCCTTTGGCAAGAGAGGAGACCGATGAGGCTTCACTCCTCATCCAGAAAGCGGAAAAGCTCGGCTTTGTTTGAAATATATACTTTTCTGGCTTCTCTTAAAAAAGAGAGAGAGAGAAAATACGTATTTCAAAACTACTGCTTGAACAGGGCTGATGATCTTTACATAGGTTAGGTTTCAGACCGAAGGAGGAGGTTTTATGCGAGTATCATTACACAGTTGGATTATTGGTTGGTTGGTTTTGATTTTTTTTTTTTTTAATGAGAATTTATGAAGCACGATAGGTAAACGCTGGGAGCCAGCATGGGTTCACATGAGAAAAGATAATGATATTTTTCTTGTCCTTCAGCTGAACAATTTGAAACCAAGCATATTTTTCTGTGCTAACTAATACTGTGACAAGAGAAAAATAAATTAGCTCCAGGAAATCCTTGCTTCCAAATGGTAAGACTGAGCTGACAACAAGTTACTTACCAAGACTCTTGCCTTGTAAATGGACCATTCCAAGCTTATAGGTCTTAAACTCTCTCCAATCCTGACAGTTGGCTGCCTTCTGAGATCTACCTTAACATCACCCAGCCCAGACGCTAAAACCCTAAAATTATCCTCCTCCAATTTCCCCATTTTGAGACACTGCAGATACCGTGTCGAGGCTTATTCTTCTATTCTGCAGTAGGTCTAGTAAACTTAGCTTTGCTTGATCAATGAAGTCCTTCCTGTGGTTTTCTGGGGGAGTTAGCAATCACTATAAGAAACCTGGTAGGTTGGGTGATGTGTCCTACCTGTGTAGATTCCTTTAAAACCATCCCTGCCTGGTGAGGTGGAGGTAGGTGGCTGCACCGGTGCTGCAGCAGGATTTGCTTGGTGTGCGCCAAGACCCATTCTTATGCAGAATGAACTTCACCTGGATAAAGACAGAGAAGACCTCCCTACATATGAGACCATGCCTGGAGAGGCACACTGTGCAAAAAATTCCTGAAATAACATGGAGGAGGTGAGTTTGACAGTTGGGAATCAAGGAGCAAAAGCAGAGAGATGAAACGCAGCTGGATAAACACATATATTCCTGCCCTTGGGTTCAAATTCCATTACGGAGATAATGGATGTGAGTGATCTAGTTTGACAAGAGCTCATGAGAAGAAGCTTGCATGCTCAGCAGGTGACAAGATCATCAGGACCAACAAGGTGGAGCTCCTCAAAAAGACAATGGTACCCCAGGCTTTGTTCCTGGAAGTAGGGGACCCATTTCAGAGTTGGCTACAGGTCTGGTTTGCTCTGTCTGGCTTAGGCTGATGCAGCCTGAACTTTACAGACTTAAGAATCCCAGAGGGGCTTGTTCCACAGCAAAGATTCCTGCCCCATCACCCTGTAGTTTCTGCTTTAGAAGGTCCAGGTGGGTCCCAGCATCTGCATTTCTAACCAGCACACAGGTTATGCTAGAGTTGCTGGTCACTAGACCACACCAGGTCACTAGCAAGGATGAACCCTAATCACCACCTTAAGAGAGCAACCCAGGAGGGAAAATTGAGGGGAGAAATGCTGTATGACAGCCTTGAGGATATGTGGGGGTATGGAGGATAAGCCAGGAGAGGAACCGTTTTCAAATAATTTTAAAAATTAGGGTTTCATTACAGCTGTCTACAGAAGGCAGAACTACCCGGGACCAGTGGGCCCAAGATGCAGAGAAAGAGACTTTCACTCAAGACATGGAAGAATTTGGCAAGTCTAGGACCCTGCGAGGACGAAATAGGCCTCTGGTGGGAGAATGGTCTCCCTGTCCTCGGACACTGCGGGGCTTAGTGACCGGGCAGGCTGCAGAGGGGCAGGTGCTGGTGCAGAGGGCCCCGAGGACACTTTTTCTTCCTTCTCCTGCTCCTCCTCTCCCATCTTCTCCCCTCTTCCCCCCTCTGCGTCCTCCTCCTGCCTCTCAATTTTGCCACTTAATTTTGGGGTTTTGTTCCACTTTCAGTGTATCAGGATGGCAGCCTGTGGCTCTGCGAAGTGTCTGCCTGGGTTTACTGCCTGCCAGGCTGTCAGTTACAGGTGTGGAAGGGCTCCAGGTCCACCTGGGTGACCAGCGTGCACTTCTCTCTGGAAGTCTTGCATGTGTTCCCGTCAGCCAGTGAGTGGTGGCCTGGTTTTGCCAGCTCCAGTTGCTCCCACGGTTCTGGGTCCAGAGATCAGACCTAAGAGGGGATCCAGGCAGAGACGGAGACAAAGAGCAGAGAGGCCAAGGCATGGGGTGGGGGCTGGACAGGCCCCTGTGTGAGCCGCGGCTCCTGTGAGGGGTTTCACTTAGTCCTCCAGCTCTCCAGGGCCGTTGAGGGTCTCCTGTACACTCACGCTGAGACAGCAGCCCCTCAGTCATTTCCAGCTTGTATTATTTTTATGTTAATTTTTTAAATTTTTTGTTTTTGGTGCCCTAGCCAATTAAGAGCCTCATAATTCCTGGGCAAGTTGAGATCAGCCATTAATACCAGGAATTCAAATTTTAATTAGGCAAGAAAGAAGAAGGCTTAGGGTAATCATCTTATGTTACAGAGCACATTCCACGATGTTGCTTCTTCTCATGTTAATGCGTTCTTGGTGATTTTTAAACTAAAATTTATTTTTGTAAATAACATATCCACATGGCTAAATAAACAAAAGGTAAAATATTATGAAAATATTATATTCTGGTCCCACACCCCAGAGGCCCATCTTCTGGACTCTGCTCTGGGTGGAGGGTGCTCACGTCTGCAGGTGAGCCTGGCTCCCACGGGTCACGAGAGGAGGGGAACTAGAACGTTCCAGATATGCAGTTGCCTTTTTATTCAAAGATGTCATAAAAATTGGTAAAATAGTCAAAGTCATAAAAACAGAGGGTAGAATGGGGGTTGCTGGGGGCTGGGGCTGGGGAAGGGAAGATGCTGTCAAAGGGCATGAGGTTCTAGTTATAAGATGGGGAGTCTGGGGCAGGGGGCCTGGTTGGGAGTTGGGGGCATGGGACCTGATCCTGAGACCCCGTGGACTCCTACTGATAGTGAGTGAGTCCTGGTGGGTGAGGGGGCCATCCTGAACTCAGAGACAATGCCACACAGGGGGTGATGTGAAGACAGATGATCTCAAACTGTCCCAGCCGTGATTGCGCATGCAGGGATGCTCTCAGGGACCCGATGGTGGTCTTTGGCTTCTACTTCCTTACTCCTTTCCCCCTCCTAAAAATGCTTCTCCCTCCGCTGCCCCCTCCCCAATGTTCCCTTCCTGTTAGGTACCAGTGAAGTATCAGCTTCTATCCGTCTACTGCTGGCATTTACTAGTGAATGCCTGGACCAAGGGTGCTCAGGGCAGGGGGTTGTGTTTTGGGTCAGGGTCTCCACTGGAGCCTTCTGAGCTCATTCCGTGAAGGGCGGTGATGCTCTCTCCCTGTCTCCACTGTCTGCGTGGTGGGAAAGGCAAGTTGTTTGCTCTCCCGTACACACATGCAAGCGTGCACGCACACACATGCACACACACGCCCACACACACGTGCCCACCAGGAACCCTGCCCTGCCTTGCTTGATGAGGCAGCCCGAGTGTTATGCTTGTCCAACACGATTCCACTTATGCCACTACATGGAAAGCTCCTTAGGGCAGAAACGTGGTTCAGCACAATTTCATCTATTATTCAGCAATCTCTGTGTAGCTCTGGTATCATGTGAATGATAAATTATTATAATGAAAGAAAATCTGCTCACCAGTTAGTCTTAGAAAGCGCAAGCTCAAACTCTTCCAGGAAGCATTATTCACCCTATCTACTAGCCGGGGGGTGGCTCCCTCTGCGCCTGACCCTGCGTGGGAGGAACACTGCACCCCTGGTCTTCCCCAGACCCTCCAGTCTAGTGGGGTCACTTACAGAGGATTTATGATCCTGTTTGGGCAGGTTTAGAGGAAGATGCTGAGAGTATCAGACACCCCGGGGGCAGAGAGACTCTTCCTGACAGCAACAACGCTCCGTCCCCCTCTGTGTGAGCACGGAGGAAGTCAAGTCCCTCACATGGCACTGTCCTGTCCCCACATGTTGTCCGTCCTCCAAGACGACCTCTTTAAGTCCCCTCTTCTGGATCAACACACTGTCATGCACAATGTAAGGTCTCGGTAGTCCTGAGTTTATTTAAACCACATTCAACATTCCTTAGGTAACTTGTAATTAAAAATAGAAGTGATAATCATAAAAAATTTAATAATCTGTAAAGCATGCTGTACTGTACACTAGTCCTGGGAGATATTAATAAGTGAGACCTTGAAAAGGGGAGAGAGTTCTGTAGTTTGAGGAGACTAGAAAAGACATTTTAAACTAAATAGTTATTTTGTTAGTTTGCTCGTGAGTGTGAGTCTCTCAGAAACGTTAATATTCAAATGTGAAGAGACATACAAGAAAGTTTACTTGACCTCCATGGCCCCCCTCTGCTTTCCTAACACGTGCTCGCTGGAGCGGTTTGGGAAGAATTTGTGAGAAGGACCCTTCACCTGAGTGTCACATTTGACAACACGCAAGCTGCCCCTATGCCACGTCTTAGCTCTAACCCACCTGGCAGGCAGGGCTGCTGTGGGACACTGAGGTGCATGCAGCAGGCGGGTGTGGATGCGGCTGCTACCTGCCTAGTCAGTGTCACCTGTGCACTGAGTGCCTGGCACCCAGTCATGTGCTCTCTGCTTGTATGGCTGTGGCTTTCCTCACTCCACTTTTCCACCAACACCCTTGGTGACAGGGCCACTTACGCCTCAGCCTCCAAGAGCCGAACGTTCCCACCAAGCATTCTTAGACAGGGTTTTTGGTGTGGACGCTTGCTATGACCCAACATTGCTAACTGGTAGTCGACTGGCCCAAACTTCCCATGGGCTGTCCCCCGCTGGGCCAGCACGCCAGCATGGGACCCTGGCAGACACCTCGAAGGGCTCTAACACCACTGGATATGTCTGTGCATCGTTTTCTTGGCTGGCCAGAAGATGCCTTTTCAAAATTACACTTAAAGCAGCTTAGGCCACTGGAGCAAGATAAAGGGAAAGTGTTGGAGAATTTCAAGAGCTTCAGCTGCTTTGCTGCCAGTCACATGATTTTAGATTTTGAGAACCCTGCGAGTGGAGACTCACAGTGTTTTAGAATTAGGAGTCACTGTCCTCAACCCTTTCATCCTACCAGTAGGTAAACCAAGGCCAGAAAATGAGTGACTTTGCCTGAGGCTGGGCTAGCCCATGCGTTCGTTCATCAACGCATTCGGTAAACACTTACAGAGCATCTACCATCTGCTCACTGTGAGCTGGAATTGGGTTGTGGTGCAGAAAGTGAAGATGTGTGAGAATGGTCTTTCCTCGGGAGCATGTGGTTGTGGCGAGTAGTCCCTAGACACACACGCTCAGTGCGGACACCACAGGTGCCAGTGGGGCCTGGGAGGGGCTCTGAGTGCTACAGGGGAGTAGAGTCTTGGGCCACAGTGTATTCATAACACAGGGATGTTTCTCTGGATGGATAATCTTTGAGCTGGCTTTTAGGGAATGAGTGGATGTTTGCAAGGTGGAGAATACGATAAAGACTCTGCACTCAGAGGAGAGATGAGGTTTAAAGTCAAGGAACGCACTCAAGAATGGGCCGCCCACAACTCACCCACTGTGTCGAAGGCCTCAGAGTTGGAAAAGAGCAACAGGGAGACCACAGTGGAAGGCTTTGGGCTATGTGGCATGGATTCTGGGCTTCATCTGAACACAAAATCTCCTAAGAATGTCCAGAGGGATCAATATGATCGGATTTGCAGTAGATGACGTAGCATGGAGGGTGGGCCTGGTGGAGAGCGTCTGGTGGCCAGGTGTTGGTCTGGAAGCCACCGCTGCAGTCAGGAGGGAGGCCAAGCTCTGGGACCCTCCCTTTTCTCCCGTCTCATGCCCTGGTCCCTGCAGCTCTGCTCCAGTGCCTGACTGATCTACGCAGATACCCAGGAAATGGAGAAGATGCTCACGAGGTCACAGCTCAGCTGATGAGACAAAATCATCCACGTGCAGTACTTTTAGAACACTTGGGCAGTGACCTTGGCTAACTTCAAAGCTGGTTACTGGGCACATTCACAGAGATCAGAGTAGCCCTGGACCCTGCAGCTTCTGAAGCCTGAGTCTCGGGGCCTCGCTGTGCGAGAGTGAAGGAAGGCCATTCTGTGTCCTGCCACCTGCTGCCCTGGGACATGCCTCCGAAGTCCCCAGGAGTTTATGTGTCCTGTGCAAACTTCTGCCTCAGCTCTGTGGCCTGCCATGCTCAATACCTCATTCGGATTTCTTCATCGGAACAGTAAAGGATGCTGAATTCATGCCACGAAGCTACCAGGTGCAAAGCAGTCCAGAACACTGGGTTTCATGGGCTGCTGAGTTGTACATATTTTCAGGATTTTGTCTTCTAAGAATTTATACTCACTGCTGTGGATTGATTGAATTGTGTCTCCCAATGTCCATATATTAGAAGCTTGATCCCTACTGTGACTGGTGAGGTTGGGAAATCCTATTATGGTAATTGAAGGTGGGGCCTTAAAGAGGTGATTAGATTGTAGGACTGTGCAGTAGTGAATGGATTAATAATGGTGGTCAGGGGCGTGGTTCAGAGGGCTTTAAAAGGAGAGGGCATGAGAGCCCCTCTCTCTGTCTGCTCCACCATTTTCTGCCATGTGAAGCACTTGAATTGCTGAAAAGCCACCACCAAAAAGACCTTCACCAGATGTGTTTCCTGGACTGTGGACTTCCCAGCCTCTGAAACTGTAAGCAATAAATTTCCTTTTTTAAAACAAATTATCCTGTTCTAGGTATTTAATTATAAGCAACAGAAATGGACTAATACATTCACAAATGACAATAACATAGTTTGAGGCAGTACTCAGTGAAAACAATATTCTTAGATGAGAAAACAGAAGTGACAGTCAAGGATTCTCATATCATGACTGTTTTTCTTTTGTCTCATTTTCCTGGGGAAGAAAGCAACTCCTCTGTCTGGCTTGGGGACGAAATAGCTAAAGTATGAAGAGAGTCTTTATATGGAGAGGGACCCTTCCACCTGCCTGCACATGTCATTGTTCTATAAGGGGTCTAATATGACCAGTAATAACACCAGCAGTAGGAGGGTAAAATCTAACACCAGGAAGAGTGTTACTTAGCAAATGTGTGTGCACACTCCTGTGCCACAGGCAGTGCAGAGGAGGCCTGAGCTTTCATCAGGATGAGAGTCTGCAGGACAGGTGCCCACCTGGGACCAGCCCTTTGCTCTGTGCAGTGGTCAGGAGGTGACTGATGGGCCATGGGGCAGGGGCCAAGACTGAGGGAGGCGGCTGCCAAGACGGGAAGGGGGTCAGCACCCCTGAGCATGGCTGGTCACAGGTCCCACCAGGAAGGCTCTTGTCATAGGCAGATGCTCCAACACTGATGAGAGAATGGAAAGAGGTGACCAAAATGCAGGCAGGGAGATGGGACAACCTGCAACTGAAGCCCACAGACTTAGCTCTTTTTCACTCAGTTTCCCATCTTTGGGGCCAATAGGGTCTTCTCAGGCACATGAGACTCCTCTCCACGCAGGTGCTGTGCCAGAGGTGTGATGAGCCCCTGCCCCGCAGCTACTAGACTCAAGAAAGTTCTCCATGACTACCGGCCACAGTGTTCACGAATAATGATTCCATAAGCAAAGAGCACAGAATAATTATACGTTATGCTGATGGTGCCTTTCTTTTGAAAACTCGTAAGCCTTCATTAAAATCTTGCAAATGACAGTAATGAAATGAAAATAAAACCTTTCAAGTGGAGCCCTCTAGGTGTTTTTCTTTCTCTCTTTTGGGGTATATATATGTACAAAGCAAATATAAAGCAGATATTTAGGTGACTGTGGTTTTTGTCATCTTTAAGGCAATTCCTGTCACCCCACCCTGCTCAAAGCCCATAAGCAGATGGTGAGTGGACCTGGCTGCTGGAGCCATCACTGGGCTGTGCACAGAACACCAGCTCCCGATGAGGAGAGGAAGCTGCCATTGGGGGCCCTGGGCAAGGAGGAGTCTGCAGAGGTCAGACCAGAAGGCCCCTGGAGAGGCCCGTCCAGTGGGGACCCTCATGGACCTCTCAGGAGCTGCCCTCAGGGGGCTTAGGGGGCCAGGGTCACTTCAGAGTCACCCCTCAGTAGGGCCATAATAAATGCTCCACAAGGAGTTGTGCCTCCAGGAGGGAAGGAGTGGCCAGGGGGCAGAGCCAGGGTGTGTGGCGGGAGCGGATGAGGTCTGTGGTCACACCATCTGAGGCCCCCCTGGGCAGCAATGGGGGAAGCCCCCTGAGGGAGCAGACCCAGGCCACAGCTCCCAGCAGGAGGGCAGCTGTGGGTGCCATGGGGTGAGCAGGGAGCAGAACGGCAGGTGGAAGGGCCACGGCCTGCGTGCCCCGCTGTTTCCTCCCCTGCAGGAATATGTTACAACTCGTGGGTGCGGCTCAGCAAAATGATGACAGAGAAATGTAGGTTGATAAATTGAGAAAATGTGTCTTGTGAGCCAATAGCGTGTCTCAAACGTGGAATTCCACCTCCCCAGCTGTGGTTGGACAAGGGCTTTCCTCTGCCGGCCTGGACTATGTGATAAAGGGTCTGGGGTCCAGGGCGGGAACTCAGAGCCAAGGCCATGGGCAACTGCTCCAGTCCATGACCAGGACTCACTCATGCGCTTCGGTTTGCTGAGCTGCAAAATGAGGGGCACAACGGGTCCAGATTCGCAGGGTTTTGGTGAGGTTAAGAGAGAAAACATACAAAGTGCCTGGCACTCTGGCCTATAAGCACGCGGTACCTGGTAGCAGCTGTTACTGTTGCTACGCCCCCCTCACCATCATCGTCACCAGCACTACCGCCTCATGTAGAATCCTGTGTGCAATGCATGCACAGGCTCCGGAAATGCGGGTTCCTGATAAGGAATCAGTTGAGTGGACAATATGGGTTTGGGAAGAGTATGCTCCTGAAGATACTTTAATTAATACTTTCATACAGACTCATGGTACCATAAAAGACGCAGTTTGTTATCTGGAAGATGTAGCCCTCCCAGTTGACCCCTAAATCACAGCGGAAAGATGGGATACGAAGCAGGTTAGTAAAAAGACTTAAGAAAAAATGTACAAACAGCTTCTTAAGTACGCCTTTCTCTGTCTAGGAGCCTTTGTGAAAAATAATCTTAAACAAGATAAACTAGAAAACATCAACAACTATTTCTACTCTTTAAAAAGTCATGATAACTGTGCGTGGCAGTCAAGCTCAACTGCCGGCAAGTCACACGTGGCATAAACAGCGCCGAAACAGGAGTTGTGGGAAAGGGCTCCTGCCTGCAGGGAGGCTGCAGTTTGAGGAGCTGCCTAGGCGCTGGCTTGGATTAGTTGCTAATGCACAGCAGCACCTGCAGGAACTGGCATCATCAGAGCCTCACAGCCATGGGCTGTCCCTCATTTCCGGTATCGTGGCAAACGCCTCACACATGATAGATGCTAAGATTCTAGCAGGAAGCAATACACAGCAGCAAGTCAAGGTGTCCTGGTTGAATGAGTCCAGATTCATCCCCACCTCATGCTCACCCTGTTTTGCCACCTGACAACTGCATGACTTTGGGCAAATTCATGATTCTCTGAGCCTTGGGGGTTCCTTACCCGTAAGACAGTGACATAACAGGACTTCTTTCATGGGGGTTTGTGAAAACCACGTGCAAAGTAGGACCGATCAGCACTCAGCGGGGTCACAGAGATGACGGTAACAGTAACAGCGGCAAGAGTGCTCTGGTGTCAGTGGCAGCCGTGGGGTCTTCGTCACAGAGGGTGGAGGCTAGACATGATTTACTGGATGAGATGACCTTCAGGTGAGAAGACCCTGCAGCACTCAGGCGCACTGTCGGGCAGGTTGCCCTTGGCCGCAGACTGACTGCTAAGAGCTAGAAATCAACCGGCTCGTTTCCTTCCTCCTTGAAATGCCACAGATCGTAACTCTATAGAGACACACCAAGTGCGGTTCTGAACCTCAGAAGAGGCTCCCTGCAGACTTTCATCATACGTGTTAAAGGCCTCCTGAGCCCAGGCATCAATCACCAGGTGGAGGAGGTCATCGTGGGCACAGGTGGGCACAGGTGGGCACCAGCGTGGAGCCATCGGACAGAGCCGAAGGTCAACTCGATGATCTGAGTCTAGCTAACTTCTGCCTGATTCTCTCGCCAGCACCCCTGTCTTTTGCAGTAGACTGTTCCCCGTGACCTGAATGAACTTTCCCAATGCAGCCTTGCCAAATGCTATCAAATTTTCTGTAAGAATACAATTTAGAGCCCACCGTTTCCATGAACACTGAACTCAGCTGTTGTCTCCCAGTCAGCTAGTCAGCCTCTTGAGGAAAGGACCCAAGTCTGCTCCTTTATGCACAGAGCCGGCGTACAGTGCACGAAGCATCAATATGTGCTGAGTTACAGAGTAACTCACGTGAACCCAAAGGCTGGCTGTTGTCCAAGGAACCTAGGTTGGGAGATAGTGTGCTCATAAGACCCCACCCACCCATGAATGCAGCGTCTGCGCTCTGGGATACTTCCAGACATGGTGCAAGGACATCTTTAGGAGCATTTGTTAATGCAGCCGTTATAGATCAGAGTTAGAAAAGTTCACTTTTAAAGGAAAACTAAGCCAAAGGCAAGAAACATTACTAGAAGAGTCTCATTCTGTATTACAAACCCACGACATAGAAGAAAACACGACCTCCTTAACAGGGTCTTCTACCGTCATAACAAATCTCCCTGCTGAGATCGCCTCTCTTGGAAGCCATGGCAAAGGAGTTCATGGAATTGGCGCATGTTCAGTCTGAGGGGAAACTGAGGGAGGAAAGTGCTTGGCCGGAGCGTGCCCTGGAGGGCTGTGAAGGTGGCAGGGAAGCCTGTCACCTGCTGCTGACACTAGGGTGAGCCGAGTGCACCCCAGCGACAGCTACTCCTGCTACTCCCACAGTGAGTTCCGTCACCCCTACCTGGGGTTAACTTTCCAGAGCCCTGAAGACGCATCTACCTGACTGCTACCAGTTGCATGTGCTTTGTGGAGTCACCTGGCTGGGACAAGCTCACCCTCCCCAATGTCCGCTTTATGCCCCCAGAGTCCTGGAACACAGGTCCATGCTGCTTTTGATGTCACTTCTGGTCCACTGTGGGTTTTCTCAGGGCTTCCCTTGCCCAAATTAGCTATTCCTCACCACATCCTTGACAGGTAGATTCACTTCCAAGGACAGACCTCCTGGAGAGTGGAGGAGAGGCCAGTGTTTTTCTTCTCCATTGTCCACTTGCTCTCTGGTGATAACACTGGAGGAAGAAACGACTCCCTCACATCGCACAGCAGGAAGCGGGGCCACCCTGGCTGCTGCTTCAAGAACGAGCCTTGACCATGGCCATCTGCACACACACATGCAAACACACACACATGCAAACACACACACATGCAAACACACACACATGCAAACACACATACACGAACACAGAGCCCAGGTGTAGCTACACATGAGGAAGGCGGATTCTTAAAAGAATCAGCACGGAGCCCACTTGGAGTGCCAGGCAGGGCTGTGTCAGGGACAAGATCAAAGTCGCCCTCCTGGGGGATAGGCCAGGCCTCCTGGTGCCTGTCGGTCAAGGGCTGGGGTATAGCCGGTCTGGCTCCCCTACAGTTGCTTCAGAATCCTCATCGCTGGGCCAGGCCAGCCCTGTCACCCAGCAACGTTGTGGGTCCCACATTACATGAGGATTACAGGACCAAAAACTTTTGTTTGTGAAAAGATAGTCTTCTAACGTCCTATGTAGCAGCTGGGATCGCTCTGATTGAATATCCTCCTTGGTTTATGAAGGAAACCTGAGTGTCTCTGAGAGCCCACAAGGTGCCCAGGGCCATGAAGGATTTCAGTTACCCTCTAACTTACAGTTTCATTGTTTATACTGTGACTCACAAATATCATTACAGGGGTCTATGGTGATCGTAAACATCATAATTGCATAAAATTTTGGAGCTGTAATCAGTTTTTTTACCCTGTTCAAATTACGCAGGAAGAAATGGAGTTCAAAAAATCTGATAATTTGCCTAGTGACAAACTGTATTATGAAATAATCAGTCATCAATCAGAATTTATTCTGAACTTTCCAGACAAATATCACTGTTTCAGCTACTATAGCACCCAGATAAATTCCATCTAACATTTCAGGAACTTGCCTTATAAAGAGTCAACACTGTTACTAGTTTCTCCAGACTTAGTAAATGCCATACACTTGTTTTGCATTATCTCATTTTAATCCTTGCAAGAATTCATCAAGGTTGGCGTGACTTTCACTGTTCATAGAAGAAAAAACTGATGTTAAAGGGTAAATTACTTTCCTGTGGTCTCCAGGCTAGTAACCAGTAGAGAAATTTGTACCCTTGGCCCATAGCCCCCATGGTCCCAGCACAACACTGACAGGGAAAATGGAGCTGATAGGGAATTAAGCAAAGGGTAGGGTAAGTGCTATTTTATTTGCCCTGAAACAATTTATGTTTACACACTACGATTAGAAATACTGCAGCACAATTTAAGAGGTAAAATACAAAGATATCCATTTTGCAGTGTTTTGAATCCTCTGTCTGTCATTTATCTGTGCTGTGATTTTGGTAAATCACAAACTTGAATAAAGTTCCTTCCCTGTCAAATACGAGTAATAGTCCTGGTTCACAGGTCTCACTGTCCTGTCGTTAAAATCAAATTAAAGTTTACATTTTACTATACCCATTATAGTCAGTTTTCTACGGCTATCACTGTTATGCTGTTTTTTGTAAACGAGTCACCGTCATTTAAAGGCAGAGATCACATTGAGGAGTTGTTCCTTTAACTGAAACTTACAAATTGTACCAGAGAGTCTTGTCTGGTGAAATATCAAGATGTCACATCAATCCCACAGCCATGACTAAATTTGGGTTAGGGTTTGACTGCCTTGGGCCTCTGAAAGCCACTCCTTTCCAGGCAGGCTATCAAGACAGTGGCATATGACTTGAAATCTGGTGGAAATTTTGGTACCAGAAGGGCGCGTAGAACCATTTGAATTCCAGAAAGCAGTGTGACTGCCCCTCTAAAATTGTTCTACAGCTTTACAAAACTTGACTGCTTCAGTCAGCTTAGATTAACTGTGTTTTAGACTCTTTCAGCTTTCTCAGCATACCTTCAGGGCCACATATAAATACATTCAGGGTGACAGTTTCTCTGGGTGGGTCACGTGGTCTGTTCTTGTCTTGGCCGGTCCATGTTAGGTAGGAACCGGGGAGCTGCTGCAAATATGCACCTCTGCTCCCTTGTGAGAGTTCAACATTGCCAGCAAAGGCAGAAAGACGTTTGAAAAAAAAAATGGGGCTTTGATCATGTGGAATTATTTCTCAACAATGGGATTCTGCAAAGTTATTCAGGAGCATTTACCTGGTGGCCCTTGTGCAGAAGGATTTTACATACAAATGTGGGTATGTGTGTGAAATGATGTTTTCCATTTTCTCCCCTCCCTGCCGCTGCTGTTTACAGAACAGCTGTGCATGCAGACTTTGGAGTGGGGGATGGGGCAGAAGGCCCTGTGCAAAATGTTCTCTAGGTTTCTGCAACAAGGAGGAAACTAAATGCTTCCTGTTTAGAAAACGTTCAGGCGTGATTATTACTGGAATCAAACAGAAACACACATGCAGTCACAGGTTTATATATGCTTACGTTTATCTAACACTGAAGGTCAAAAGCTAATTTTATGTTGCAGATGGAAATCATACTTAGGAATCCCCTATGGAAGCATGCGGAAAAGTGAAAAAAAAAAAAAAAAAGCTATTTCATGTTAAGCCCAAAGTTGAAGGGGTGTCTGGGCTCTTTTTAGAAGTTCACGTTAAATATCCTCTCTGGAATAGCTTGGGGTGGCATCTGCAAAACTGTGACAGGAAGTCTTGATTTTTCAGCAGTTGATTGGTGAAACTGTTTTTTTCCACATGGAAATACCTAGAACATTCTCTGTACTGTTAACAGCAGAAGGAGATCACCAATGAGTCAATTATCTGTAATCAATCCCATGTCTTCTGAGTCTACTCCTCAATGAACGAGAACATGATAATAAATTCATGCGTCATCTATAGTAACGAGTGTACTTGATTTGGTTCTTGATTCAAAGGGTGCTCAGCCACTTCTAGCAATGAGTTTGCTGAGAAAGTTGTGCATCAAGACTGAGTCACACAAGTTCCTCCTAGTTTAATCATTTGTGCTGTGCTGAAGAAGCACGCTGTTTTATCTGCTCATTCTGCCATGCCCCCAATATCACAGGAGACTGAGATAAGGAAAAGGTCGGACTACTACGGTCAGAGAACTCAGAAGGCACATTTTCCATGCAGTTATTTTAGTAATAGCAGAATACACGCATTTATATAATGGAGTCATACTAATAAATAGTACATTCAATTTTCCTGTTGGGAAAATAACTTAAAGATGATGGAAATCTCATCTATATAAAACCAGGCTGACTAAGCTCTTTCCAAATGGACTACTAGGAAAAAAGTCAGTTTTTCAGGTTTATCCTCTCCTTCTGTTTTTCCTTCCTGCTGGCAAGCCCAGTTCTGTCTCTGTGTCCTCAGGGGTCCAGGAGGCCCGCTTCCCATCAGTCAGTGACTGACAGTGGACCTTCAGAGGTTTGCCGGTCAGTAATTTAATCAGGCTTTTTGATTACATGCAGCTCCTATTCTTTTATTTTGTTTTATTTTATTTATTTATTTGTTTATTTTGGCAGGTGTCTGGCACAGGGAACCAAATCCTTGACCTTATAGCTCCTACTTTAATTATGTCACTGTTCCTTATAGGAGAGGTTCTGCCAGGAAGCAAGGTGGTCCGGAGTGTTACTGGGTCACACCTTTCACGTGAGTCTCTGATTCCGGTTGGGTGGGCTGGGCTGTCTCCTTTGAGGAGGCCAGATTCAGGGCTCAGTAAAAAGTCCAGGTGATCATTTCCCACAGGATGGCCTGGCCCAGGAACAGCAGTCCCCTTTGCTGGGCAAGAATTCTTTGCACTTGGAATTAGTGTTAACTCTGCATGTATTTGTAATTTATTTTTAATACCTGTAATTGCTATTAGAGTAAAAAATACTTTATTTATTAAAGTTATAGTAACTTTTGGTTATTGTATGTATTTTCTTTTTAAAATTTTAATTGACACATTGTAATTGTACATGTGCTTATGGGGTTCAACCTGATGTTTAGATACATATGTATGTTGTGTAACAATTGGGTCAAGGTAGTTAATGTATCAATCACCTCATGCTTTCACCATTTCTTTGTGGGGAAAACATTCAAAAGCCTGTCCTCTAGCTATGATGTAATATGCAAAACCTATTGTTAACTATAGTCACCCTACAGTGCAATAGATCAGAACATATTCCTCCTATCTAACAGAATTTTCAATAATAAATATACAATCTCCAGCCACGACTATATGGTGATTTGAGAGATTTCTTACACTTCCAGAGGGTCCTTACCTCTGAAAAGATCGGAATTTCTGCCCTAGGTGTCTCAGTAACAGAAATAATGATACTTAAAGGCCTCAGTATATATTGACTTAAGAGTATGAGTTTATGGGCAAACTAGAGACCGTTATGGGAGGAATACCAGCCCCTTATTTGGCAAATGAATGTCCAAAGTCAATGATTAAATGAAATAAAATATTGATTTTCATGACAAAATGTCTATAGACAAGCAGACTGAGGGAACAGCAGCACAGTTTTGGAACTCTCAAACATTTGAAGAGTCTAATAATCATGGCATTTACCAATGAATTTGTTAGTGATTTAGCTAGAAATTATGGTATTTAAATTATGCTTTTTTTACTTGGAAATTATACCTTATTCAAGATTATCACCTGCTGGTTATTCCTGGCAGGTTTTCAAAGCTCCTTTTTTCCCACCTCCTTCCTGCTTCCTCTGCTGCCTGGCTATGGGTAGTTACCTGTGTTTTAGCACCTTTCTGGGGTTCAGAGGGTCTTTACCCTAACGAAGAGCATTCATGACTTGAACTGGGGATCTACACAACCCCACATACTGGAAATCACATAGCTCTGGCCTCACAGCCCTGGAAAACATTTTGGCTTGTCTGGGCCTCCATCTGCTGACCTTTGTGTACGTGTATGGTGTCTACTTCTGGGGTTTGTGTGAGATTTCGGTGGAAAAGCGGCTTCTAACAGGTAAGTGATGGTTATTTTAAGCACTACTGCCTAACTTGATAATTCTAAAGACTGCTGCCTACCGATTATGCCCAACAAAACTGAGCGCAGTAACCATGGGGTATAATCCATCACAGCTGGGGTTAAGGCCACCGTGTTTGTTGGAAAGTGACCTAGGTTTTGGGGGGACTCTAAAAGAAGGATAAGGTGTAGTCTCTGACATCAAATGATCTGTCCTCTTGTTCAGAGACAAGACCCACGTGCATAAAAGCGATTCGACATAGTGAATAAGAGAATGCTGACACTGGAAAGTCCGCGGGGCGTTGACGGAGGAAGAGGCATTTGAGAGAACTGTTGTGTTTGCCCCATGGTTTATTTAACATATTTATGTGAACCAGTCCCCTCAGTCCCAGAGCAAATGAGTCAGCTTGTCTGTGTGCGCCCCGCCATTGTCCAAGAGAGTTTGAAGCGTAATCACCGGCAGGAAACAGTGAATGCGCCATCCATGAGTGCGCTCTCACCACATCTCCAGTGGAAGGGACAGGGGAGGAGGGGAAGCAAATACCCCTCCTCCCAGCCACATTTGTGACCCCTTTGTCTATGCCCTCTTGGGTAGTGCAGGCCAGTGACTGGCAGTCCTGTCATCTGTTATGTATAACTTTCAAGCCGCAGTTGCATTGTGGCACCTCCGTTTGCTGCCCGTGTAAATTGTTCATGTGCCTGTGGATAGTGCAGACAGTGAGAGAGACAGAGGCAAAACACCTGCCACACGATAAATTAACATGAAGACCCCCAGGAGGGATGTGGCTGGGGAAGGCATCACGGTTTCCAGCTCTCCTCGCGTGGAGCCTGACCTGCGCTCCCAGAGACGCGCCTCTCGGATTTGTTCAGGTCACAAGTGGGTTGGAAATGAGCCGCTTCACACATCGGATTTAATAGACTTCTTTCCACTGATAAAAGACCACTAATGAGTTCATTTTCAAGCTATTAAATTGGCTATAATAGCTAGTTCTACTGATGATTGCAGGGAGACCCGCTGGTCACAGTGGGTCTGTCTCCTTGGTTAACCGTTTGCTGCCCGTAGCTGGGCTCTAGACAAGGCAGGGGGTGGGGGCTAGGCTGCGGCTGGCATGGGGAGTGGGCACCCCCAGCCCCCCTGTTCTCTGCACATTCCAGGTTCTGGAGTGTGGGAAGTGCACAGAGGGCCCAGTTCTCTTGCACGTGTCCAATTGCTGTCTTCTCATTCCTCATTAGAAGCCTTTAGTCTCAAGCCAGAATATTAGCTGGCCAGGGCTGCACTGAAGGCTGTTTAATATTCACATTTAATATGACAGGCTGCATGCCCTCTTAACTGAGTGTTTAGAGAGACCCTCTAGGGGACACTGCCTGCAGTGGGAACGAGCTTCACTGGATGTCCCTTGCACGGGCTCACACAGGGCTTGTGGGAATGGGGCAGGTTGCATGGCCTCAGTGATGACAATGCCCACAATTAGTGAATGGCCCTCCAGGTATCTGGTTTAAACACTTCTCCGGCTTTTAAAGGCCAGTAATTGATAGCAGGGTATTCGCAGCCTGGGCTGCCCTTTTCATTATGATTCTAGCAGGTGGCTTCAGATCGGCTCCTTATGCTTCCATTTATTATAATTTTGTTTTTAGCTATTTAAGCAAAGGTGCCCAGAGACCTTCAAGCTTGGGCAGCCACCAGCTGAATTGAATTGCTGCATATTTTTTATTATTACTGCCTGTTTTCCTTTTAAAGATTGTTTTATTATGAGGGGCCCAACAGGTCAGAGTGTTAAATGGCACAGTGATAAGCTGTAATGCTCTGCAATTAATGGCAGTGACTCGTCTTCAAGGGGCTGGTAGCCAAGCTGGGCGAGGGCTGTGGTGGTGGCCATTAGCGGAGGAGCCCCTGGACTTGTGCTAATTTCTGGAGTGTCGCCCCCAGGCACAGGCGGACGCCTGCCTAGCACCTCTGGGGAGCTGGGGGCTGATCCGTGTGGGCTGATGAGGCACATGCTAACACAGGAGCCACCTCCTCCCCAGCACGGCACGTCTGCCTCCTGAGCTGGGACGAGCGCTGTTCGTGAACCGCCAAGCCCCCCCCCCCCTTCCTGCCTTCTTGGAAGCTTGCGTCTCAGTTAGAAGGGCCGCGTGTCTAAATGCGTTGGTTGCCCATCATCCCACGTGGCCCCTTGCTCTGGCCAGGAAGGTGGACTGTGAACAGAAGGACAGGGAGTGGAGCTTCTCGTCCTCTAAAGCTCAAGGGCCACCATGGGCCCCACCCTGACGTGCTCTCCATGGCCGGTTGTGGAGTCTCACGGGCAACTTCTCTCTGCCTGGGTGGCTCTGTGGCTGGGAAAGGCCTCCTGTGCATGCAGACCCCTGGGCTGCAGCTGCCGTCCCCCACAGACGCGGTCCGAGGGGCCACACCCTGCACCTCCTGCATCCTGAGCAGAGGCTGTTGCTCTCACGAGGCTTCCTGACACAGCCCAGCCGCAGCCCCCACCCAGCGCTGCCGGCGCTGCGGCACCTCCCAACTAAGCCCACTTAGAGTAAATCCTATTTTCTTACTGATTTTAGTGTGTATTAGCAAGATCCTGGCACCTCTGTGTACAGTGGCTGCTGCAAAAAAAAAACACTGCAAAAAAAGTCACCAGCCAGGCAGCTTCATCGATAGACATTTATTCTCTCATGGGCCTGGAGGCCGCAGGTCTGAGATCGAGGTGAGGTGGCTGGTTCCTCCTGAGGCCTCTCTCTTTGGTGTGTAGATGGCTGTCTTCTCCCTGTGTCCTCACACAGTCATCCCTCTGTGCATGTCCATGTCCTAATCTCCCCTCATAAGGACACCAGTCCTGTTGCATTAGGGCCCACCATAAGACCTCATTTTACCTAAATCACCCATGGAAAGACCCCTTCTCCAAACACAGTCACATCTTGAGGTCCCAGGAGGGTTAATATTCCATGCATGAATTTTGGGGGACACAGTTCAGCCCACAGCATCTGGTGAGACTGAAATAAAAGGTCCATTGAATTGTAAATTAGTGATAGGAAATATTTATGGTCCATATTATAATCTCAGTGTTAAAACAGTGACTGCCTTCTGGTTGCTGGTGGGGATTGTGTGCGTGTGGAGTTCTAAAACCTACCAGAGGCTGAGTGGGTGGGGAGGGAAACCCCTCTCCATGGGCCAGGCCTCTCTCCTAAAAGGCTGACAAATGGCACGTGCCTGTCACTCACTTGGTCCACCTGGGAGGCCCAGAGTGAATGGACGCATGTACAAGTGGCCAGTCTTCCCTCCTCTTCTTGGACCTTCAGAGGGCCGAGGCCACGCATCAGCTGTGCTCTGCTTCGTGGCTGGAATCTGCAGGGCTTGGTTCCTCTTTCAACCCTCTCTCAGAGCAAATAATTGAGGATGCTGAGACAGTGGCAGTATGTTTGATCCAAGGGGCAATCCACTCCTGTGCCACTGAAGCTCACCTGTCTGGATCATACCCTCTCTCCAGTGACTGATTTTCCTCCGCAGCTTCACTCTTCAAGACCCACCTCGCTGGAGCCCCTCATGTCCCTGACGCTGATGAACTGGGGGCCTCGCAGGATGGAGCCTGGCCTCCTGCTCTCCCTCCATGGCTCTCACCCTTGTCCCCTGTCCTTGGGAACATGGCAGTATCCTCTTGTTGACACCCTCAAGACAGGAATGTGACACATGCATTAGGCCTAAGGAAAGGAGAAAAAAAAATTTTGCCTTTGGTGTAATTTCAGCCCAGAAGTATAGGATTCATTCCAGACGACCTTATCTCAAGGTGACTTGATGACATATTTCCCAGCAATGAGATGTTTTGTGTCTGTCTCACCGCACTTCCCCTCCTGAGAGGAATCCTTGAAGTGCTGGAAGAGAACAGAGAGACGGAGCCCTGCATGTGCCTGGACGTTCCCTTGCAGCATGGGTGGTTTTGCCAGGAGACGGCTGGGGGGCCCTTCAGGGCCCCAGGACTGTGTCCACTGTTTGCTTCACTCTGTGCTGAGCGATGAGGACTGTCCAGAATCACAAGAAATTAAGAAAGGCCACATATCAAAGAGCAGAAGGGTGTGTTGAGATTCGTCCCACTCGACCTGGAAAAATTGGAACGGATTTTCTCAGTCTGTACATAGCTGCAATGGTTCTGTTCCTCCTTAGGGACAAACTGGGCCTTCCATTCCTTAACTTTCATCTGCTCCTTGGACTTTACGTGGTATTGTCTGTAACCCTGATTACAGGATTACAGGCTGGGTCCAGGAGCAGGCTCTGAGGCTGAGGTGTGCAGGCAGGTGGCCTTCCAGGAGGTTCTCTGAGGCTCATACCTGGGGAGCTGGTGGGAGAGTTTGCTGTTGCAGTTGACAGAGGCTGCCATCCGCCCAGCAGGGAGCGGTGGGGCTGGGTGGCCTGGGTGGCCTTTGGTGTTGTTCTAAATTGGGGGGGGATCTTCTTATTTCTGCACCAACTACTCATCTTCCCTGGTGGAAGGACCGGGCAGCTCTCAGCAAACCCCAAGAGATGCTGGCTGCCGACCCTTGAGGTATTGGGGCATGGGCGTCTTGTCTTGGGGGGGGATCTGAACGTGTCTCATAACACCCATCAGTCAAACCCATTAAAAAGTAGTGTATTCTCATGCAACTTTGTTGAAATAAAGACTTTAAAACAGTGCTAGCTACCAAAGAGATATCTACACCCTCATGTTTACTGCAGCACAGTAGCCAAGATATGGAATCCACCTAGGTGTCCATCAGCAGATGAATGGATAAAGGAAACGTGGTGTGTAGACAGAGCAGATAGTACTCATACATGAAAAAGAATGAAATCCTTTTATTTACGACAATATGAATGAGCCTGAAGACATTATGTTAAGTGAAGTAAGTCAGACAGAGAAAGATAAATACTGCATGTTCTCACTCATAGGTGGGAACACCCCCCCCTCCCAAAAAGAAAAGGTTGAACTTTTAGAAGTAGAGAGTAGAATTGTGGTTACTAGAGCAGGCTGGGAAGGGGACAGGGAGGGATAGGAGAGGTTGGCTTATGGACACAAAAGTACAGCTAGATAGGAAAATAATTTCTAGTGGTGTACAGTAGTGCTGACATCTGTAATTAACAATAGTTTATTGTGTGTTCTCAAATGGCTGAAGAGAGGAGCTCAAATGTTTTCATCACACACAAAAATGATAAATTTGGGGGATGATGAATATTAATTACCCTGATTTGATATCACACATTGTACACATGTATTGAAATATAACTGTACCCCATGAATATGTACAATCAATATGTGTCAATTAAAAAATAAATTAAAAAACAGTGCTAGCAATTGTTCAGTGAATATCACCTACTATTAATACTACTCATCTTTACAACTCTGAGGTAGACACTATTACTGTCCTCATTTATATAACAGAAAATTAGAGCCTGTCCAGACCACTGAGTCGGCAGGTGGTAGGGCCAGTCCCGCAGCCGTGGGTGGTGTGAACTTGAAGACTACTTGGCAACTGTCAGGGCATCCTGCCAGAGGCGCTTTCCATAAACCTGAGGTCAGCAAACTATAGACCTTGGGCTGAAGCCAGCCAGCAGCTTGGTATTTTTGTATGTTTGATGTTTTATTTATTCTGAGTTTATTTTATCACCCACGAACTAACAATGCTTTTTACACTTTTAAATGGCCTGATTTTAAATGACTATTTAAGTAGCTACATAATATCTTGATTTTGCCTGTTGGTCTGCGAAGCGGAAAATACTCACTATCTGACCTTGAGGATAAGATTGCTGAGCCCCATTTTAAACTATTGGGTCATAGTGATTAGTAGCTGAAAGAAATCTTGTTTTAAATTATGGTCTAAAGTTTGGATGAAAACCATTGATAGTGGGGTGTGAGCAGGTTAATGCTTTTATGTACTTTTAGAATCTGGGCCCATATTGATTAAGTAACTTTTGGCAAATCTGTAGAGCTTCGGAATTATAAAGACTCTAATGGACAGCTCACCTGACATGTATGGCAGAGATAACAGTAAACTTCACTATTCTAGTGTCTCAAGAGACGGGATGTGCTGAAGGAGAAATACAAAAGAAAAGGCAGTTTACTGATAGGTAACAGCACAGTTCTTGACATGTCTTTGGGGCAAAATAAGCATTGGTCATGACTGAAATATGTGCATTGTGTGGTCAATTGAGTGGCTTAAGACCCGTTCCATGAGAAAATGTGAATTTTATGACTCTTCAATAAGATGTCTTAATACACTTTTCCATTATTCCTGATCACCATTTTGATGTTAATACCCATGTTAACTTCTTCAAACCTCAGGATTATCCATAATTTCAAAGTGAGGCCTGAAAGCAACACTGTGGAACAGCACGTGTTGAGTTTCTAGCCACTCAGCACAGTCACCAAAAACAAAAGTGACTTTAAAAGGAGGCGTTCATTTTAATTAATATCAATTTGAGGAATTCACTAACGCTTTAAGTGTATCCAGGTTTACATGCTGTAATTTTGTCTGTCCATGAGCTGAAATTTGACTGGTATTATCTTTTGCTACAGTCTTCACAGGCAGAGTTGAACATACATGTTTCTTATTAGCTAGTTTCTGCCACTTCACGATTAGAACATGGTGCCTGCACGCGCAAAGCTAATAGCTAAGATAAGGCTGCAAACCCAAGTCTCACAACCTGCGAGCAGCAGGCCAGCAGTTAACATGCTCAGGTGCACTGACGGATGCAAGCAGCTTATTTCTCCAGGCTTTCAAATTTGATTACTATAGAGTACAAAACTATTAAAAATATGACCTTTCTATTTTTTTATACCTTGGCAAAAAGCCAGATAATAACTTTGACTTGGTTAGTATGATAGAGTGCTCATTCAGATGGAAATAAAATGACTTTTCTGTACTGGAAATTATACCTCAAAGTCTAAATGTCCATCATCGATATAAACCACAGACAGACACATTAATTCAGGCCTGAAAGCAGCTGAGGCTGTTAAGGAGAGAAATATAGCATTTCCGTCTTCTTGAGGGAAAATGTATATTTTTGTACAGATGTCACCAACTTAAAATAAGGTAAAAGGTAACACTCTTGTTTTAGGAAAAGTAAGTGAAGAAATGATTGTACTATATTATCAGAATATCAAAATGATGTTTATTACAGCCTTAAAAGAGAAATAAATATGGTTTATCCCATTGGATACATCAGCCCAATTTAAATTTGAACATTCAAAAAATGCAGAAAAAAGCAATGATTTTATTTTCCTAGTTATGGGTCCATTTTTGAAAGTTCACAAAGCCTGGGTGGTGTCTTGTCCAGGAGGAGCTGCCTGGGCCTGTCCACTGAGTTGGGTGTGTGGCCACTAAAAAAGGATTTTCTGAGGCCTAATTTATTTTTATTTTTATTTTTTGCTATTACGAAATAATGATAAAAATTAAAATAGTGAAAGTAGGGCATCAAGGAAAATTCTAGAAGGGATCGGGCAGCACACTGTGCTGCAAGGTCTCACTGTGCTCCTGTTTCAGTGGAGCTGATGACCACGGATGTGCCTCCCTTTCCTGGGTACTCTGTGAGCCACAGCACCCACGCTCTGGACAGCGCCTGTCCCTGCCAGTGCAGTGTGAGCCCCACCTCAGACAGGGATGCACATACAGCCCTGGACTCAGCCATGGCCCCAGCCCCGGGAGCATGGCTGGTGCTGCATGCCTGTCACCCGAGGCACTTGCCTTGGAAGCATGATGGAGCAGATGTGGCCACGCTTCTGCATGGCACGTGCTGTGTGGGGGATACTGTGCACTGAAGAGCAGCATGTGCACATTACTGGGTAGAGTGGGGATGTGAGTGTGGCTCCTCCCATTACCATAACACACAAAGGACTTGTTTCTTCTGTCCCCACAACCTCAGGCACAGTCGATTTGGAGGGGTTGTGATCAAAGAGAGTAACCCTCTGCCGGAGAATATGGTCATGGTTTCTTTAAACAGGAGGTGAAAACTGCCCCTTGGATGTTTTCATCAGCAGGGAAGGGGTCATTGTCCTCAGCTGTAATTAATCTATGGGGAAATTGGGATGCTCCCACCCCTCAGGGGCTGTAACACCTCTGTTGGAAATGCACAGAATTCACTAGAACTCTGATATCCATTGAGTTCATCAACAGGAAACTTTGCCAAAAAAGGAGAGAACCACAGAGAATGGGGAACACAAGTTTGGACCACCCCACCAGTTAAACCAGCAGAGGGGCTGCAGAGCATATAGAAAATTTCACAAAGTTGGGGGCAGGAGGAGGCTGGAGCTACACATTTAGGCTCAGTGACCTCCTTCAGAGATGAATAATATAGCAACTATATTTTATGTTGATTAATTATACCTTTTCCCCATTTTTCTTGCCACCTCCAGGAAGGATGTTGATGGTGGCTTACATTTCAATAGAGGATCCCAGTGGGAGTGTAACTAAATTGAAACCATCATTCAAAAATACCTCTGTGATGGAGTTTTGTGTTCCTCTTGTGCTGGGAACTTGGATGTTTCCTCAGGAAGAAAAGAAGAATGAATATCAAGAGGAGGGAACCACACTGCACACTCTGCATCCACCTGCCCAGACACACTCTGCACACTATTATGCTCTACTCTGCATCCTGGGCAACTGGTCCCTGAGGACTACGTCACCCCTGGATCCTGTTGGTTTCAGCCAATAGGCATGGGCTAGCCCATTTCAGGGGATGGCAGGAGAGGCTCTGGAGGTAGTTTCCTGCCAGCCTCTGTTTGGCACTTGCTGTTTTCTTCCTTCTAAGACCATGGCTTCTCTTGGATTGTTCTTTCCTTGGGCTACAGATCTCTCTGAGTTCAGATAATAGCTCCCTCCTTTGCCCCGTGAAGTTACATGTTCCTGGGTGCTTCACCATGCTCTTCAGTTCCCCTGAGATTCTTAACACCTTTGAGAATTCTTCCTTCATTAAATTTCTTTGTTTATCTCTTTGAGTGTTTCATGTGCTGCCTGCCCAAATAGGTGCACCCAGTTCTAGCTGTAACTCTAACACAATGCCTGTAGGTGAGTCTAAAAATTGCTCTGAAAATTAGAAGAGTGGCCTTATTTATGAGCTTTTTCCCATCGAAGAGCTTATGATTCCACCTTTATTTACAAAATGTCTACCACCATTACATTACTCCTTTATAGCCATCCAACAACCAAAACGTATAATTGTGTAGTGGATCTTACAATAATGTTTAGAGTTTATCACCTTTGTAAACAAGTTGTGTAACAGTGACAAACTTAAGAGGAAAAATGAGAAGATTCTACCAATCCTGAAGACTCATGTACCTATAGGAAATGCTGATATACTCATTCATAGAACAACTTGTTATCATTTTTCAAAGTAATTTTTACCTCTAACAAGTAATTTTTTCCAAGTATCAAAGTTGTTGAGGTTTTAAATTAGATCTTAAGTGATGTCACCTAGTAAGGTTGAGGTAATTAAAATTTATAACATGGTGATTGACAGTTTTTTAATGAATGAAATAAAAAGAACAGGGTATTTTTTGTTAGAGAAGTCACTGTGACAGGCTCAAGAACAACAACAAAAATAAAACCCTAATAATAAATAGCAGGTGGGATTCCAACAATTACCAGTCAAAGAGATCATTGAATCCTTCCCTCAGAAAGCAATTATAAGGCTAAAACCCCACCCCCCTGCAGCTGGTAAAGGTTCTGCCAGCCTAGGGAAGGCTGCACTCAGTGGATCACGTGATTTGAAGCAATAGATGACGTGAAATAATCAACAGAAGAAGTGAAGTGGCACATTCAGTCATTCAAGGAGAGACTGAGAACATAAAAGGCAGGAAACATATGGAAAATACGTTGCAAAATGGCAAATGTAAATCCAGGCATAGCAACAATTACATTAAATATAAATGGTCTAAACATCCAAATAAAAAGGTAGAGATCATCAAATTAGATAAACAAGCAAGATTTAACTATATGCTCTCTACAAGACACACACCTTAGAGTTAAAGACACAAATAGGTTGAAAGTTAAAAGAATGGAAAAATATGTACAATGCAAACAGTAACCCTAAAAAGCTACATTTGTTACATGACTTATTGATAGAACAATTAGGTGGAAAGTTAGCCAGTATATAGAAGACTTAAACAACGGTATAAACCAATTCAAGCTAACTGACAAAATAATAGATACTTCATGGAATAACTGAAGAATAAATATCTTTTTCTAGGATGAATAAAACATTTTACATGGTAGACAATATGCTAGGTCATAAAACAAATCTCAATAAATTTAATAGAATGGGCATCATACAAAGTATGTTCTCTGACCATGATGGAATTAAATTAGAGATCAACAAGAGAAAGGAATCTGTGAAATCTGCAAATATTTAGATATTAAACAATATACCTCTAAATAACCCATATACCAATGAAGAAATCACAAGAGATAAGAAAATATTTTGAACTGAATTGAAACAAAATTTTATCATATCAAAATTTGTGGAGTGAAACTAAGACGGTACTTAGAGGACAATTTATAGATTTAAACACCAGTATTAATAAAGAAGAAAGACCTTAAATCGATAACCTAAATTTCCATATGAATGCAGTAGAAAAATCAGATCAAATTAAAATCAAAACCTGACATAGTAAAGATTAGAGAAGAAATCTATATAATAGGAATCAAACAAAACTGACAAATCTTTAGGTTGACTGACCGAGAAAAAAAGACAGAAGACACAAACTACCAAAATCAGGAATGAAAGAAGGAACACTAGCACTGATCAACAAAAATTAAAGGGGTCATTAGGGAATGTTATGAGCAACTATATGCCCTAAATGAGACAACTTAGAAAAAATGGGGATATTCCTGGAAATGCACACATGTCCGAAAATGGCTAAAGAAAAAGAAGAAAATCTGAATAGAACAATAATAATTAGAGAAGTTAAATTAATACTTAAGCATATTTCACAAGAAAAGCCCAGGCCCAGATGGTGTTGCTGGTGAATCTATTAAATATCTAAGGCAGAAACAGTAGCAATCTTTCACAAACTCTTTCAGGAAACAGGAGCAAGGAGCAACTCTCAACTCATTCAATGATTCCAATATTATATTGACACTGAGCACAAAGATACCACAAGAAGAAAACTATAAACTAATATTCTTTTTGAATATGGATGCGGAAACTATTAACACAATATTAGTGAACTGAATTCATCACCATATAAAAAGGGTATACATATCAAGACCACATAAGATTTATGCTTATAAAGAAAAGTTAGCTTAAAATATGAAAATCAATAAATGTAATATATTATATTAATAAAATAAAGGTAAGAAAACCCTGGTCATCACAATAAATGCAGAAAAAAGTATTTGAAAAAATCAATACTTATTCATGACAAAAATCTCCCAACGAATGTGAGTGGAAGGGAACTTCCCCAACCTGGAAAAATGCATATATGAAACACCCACAATTAATATTGTACTTAATCATGGATGGCTAAATAATTTCCCATAAAATCAGGGGCAAGGCAAGCATGTCTATTTTCACATTTCAATTCAACAATATACTGCTGGTTTTAGCTAGTGTAATAATGTAATAAATACACACACACACACACACACACACACAAACATACAGATCAATAAAGACATTCAGCATAGAAAAAAGAGAAATTAAACTGAGCTTATTTACAGATGACATTTGATGAAATTTAACATCCCTTCATGATAAAGATTCTCAGCAAATTAGGTATAGAAGGAAAGTATCTCAACACAATAAAGACCATATATTACAAATCCACTGGCAATATCATCCTGAATGGAAAAATGTTGCAAGATTTTTCCTCTAAGAACAAGAATGAGATGAGGACTCCCACTCTCACCACTTCTATTTAAACACAGTACTAGAAGTTCTGGCCAGAGCAATTAATCAAGAGAAAGCAATAAAGGGCAAACAAATTTAAAAAAAAAGAGGTCAAATTGTCCCTGTTATCAGATGACATTATCTTATATGTAGAAAAACCAAAAGACTCCATCAAAAAACTCTTAGAGCTTATAAACAAATTCAGTAAAGTTGCAGAATACAAAATTAAAACACAAAAAATCAGTAGTGTTTCTATACATCAACAATGAACTAGCAGAAAAAGAAATCAAGAATGTAATCTCACTTATAACAGCTTCCAAAGAAGAAAAATATACCTAGGAATAAATTTAACAAAGGATGTGAAAGATTGCTACAATGAAAACCACAAAACACCGATGAAAGAAATTAAAAAGAGAACGCAAAAAATGTAAAGAAAGTCTATGTTCATGGATTGGAAGAATCGATATTGTCAAAATGACCATATTACCCAAAGTGATCTACAGAATCAATGCAATCCCTATCAAAATAGCAAAGGCATTCTTCACAGAAACAGAAAAAGCCATCCTAAAATTTAGGTGGAACTACAGTTGAACCCAAATAGACTAAGCAATCCTGAGCAAAAAGCACAAAGCCGGAGGCATTACACTACCTGACTTCAAAATATACTACAAAGCTATGGTAACCAAAACTACCTGGTACTGGCATAAAAGCTGACACATGGACCAATGGAACAGAATAGAGAACCTGTAAACCATCCCATATACTTCACAGCCAACTGATCTTTGATTAGGGCAACAAAAACATGCATTGCGGAAAGGACTGCCTGATCAATAAACTGTGCTGGAAAAATTGGATATCCACACGCAGAAGAGTGAAATTAGATCCCTATCTCTCACCATTTATCAAAACCAATGCAAAAATGGATTAAAGGCTTAAGTGTAAGGCCTGAAACTATAAAACTACTAGAAGAAAACACAGGGGAAACACTCTAAGACATTGGTCTTAGGGAAATATTAAGAGGACTTCTAAAGCACAGGCAACAAAAGCAAAAATAGACAAATAGAATTACATCAAACTAAAAAGCTTCTGTACAGCAAAGGAAACAATCAATAGAGTAAAGAGACAATCTACAGAATGGGGGAAAATATCTGCAAACTATGCATCTGACAAGGGATTAATACCAGAATATGCAAAGAAGTCAAACATCTCAATAGTAAAAAAATAATCTGATTAAAAAATGGGCAAATGAGCTGAGTACACATTTCTGAAAGGAAGATATACAAATGGCCAAAAAGGGCATGAGAAAATGCTCAACATCATTAAGCATCAGGGAAATGCAAATCAAAACCACATTGAGATATCATCTCATCCCAGTTAGACTGGGGCTTCTTAGAGGGACGATGGTTGCTCAGTTCTATAAATTTACTAAAATTATTAAATTGTGCACTTCATATGGGTGAATCTTTTGGTATGGAAATGGTATCTCAGTAAAGCCGTTACAAATAGCACGCCACATCCTGCAGGAGTCTCTATGGTGCTGCTTGAAGTCCACTTACTCTGTTACACTTGAGCAAGAAGATGAACTGTTTTTTTGGGGAAAAATTTTGTTACAAAACCAGATTTCAGCAGCTCATTTGAGCCTCTGTTTTTGTCATTCACTGTAGAATTCCTTTGTTAGCACCCAAATCCCAGCTCCTTCCTGGCTTCTGCTGGATCATGTGTGCAATCACACCTCGAGCTCCTGGTCTGTCCTGCCTGGCCATCGGTCCCTTCTCTGTGCCTCCTAGCATGATGCCGTGCAGGAGTGCCTCCTACTCTGTGTATGGATTCCTGTCTCTTTGGGTAGAGTGGAGACCTCCTGAATATAGAACTGTGGGCCATGCTTCTTCTCACCCTCAAGGCTGCCCAGAATGGGTCTGAGCATTTCAGTGACAGCAGAACTTACTGGAGGACCACGGTGTTTAACTCCCAACCACACTCACTGCAGATGGCTATCCTCATCCTCATTTCCTTCATGATGCAACTGAGGCCCAGCAGGGCAAATGCTCTGCCCAAGGCAACTCAGCTGGCTAAACATGGATCCAGAATAGGAACCCAGACTGTCTCCATTCTTAGCCATGAAAGATGATTTGGATTCTCCCCACATTTCCTGATGGAACTGCAGGCACAACTTGCTTTTTTGTAGTGAGCCTTTTTAGCAGTGATTGGAACACTCCATTCACATAGATGATCATGCCGTCCTGTCCTTGTGTCCCCACACACAGGCCCAGGACAGTCGGGAACTCCTGCATGTGTTTCCAGATGCTGTTGTCATTTTATTGGTGACGTCTATAAAAACAAACTGAACACATCTTTAAGAGGTTATGACAATTCTCCACCTCTGAAAATAACATTGATTGATGTGTTTTTAAGAGACTGACACATGCAACTCTTTATTAAAAAAATTATTAAATAACTCCTTGGAATAAAAAGGCAGCCATTGTAATTAATAGGTATGTACTGTGTGACAGCATAATTATTCATTACCAATATGCAGGAAAAAAATGACTTCTAATTTCATATTCAGAGTCTTGAAAGGTAAAAAAGCATCTGAAAAGGAAGTAAACTTGGAGGAGAAGATAGCTTTTGAGAGTGCTAGAGATTTTTCTTCACTTGGAATAAAAAAATGTAAAGATTAAATTACAGATGATGTAATGCTACATTTATTTGAGCAGGTGACTAGTTAGTTAAAAGCACTTGTATATCTTAATTAAAATTAATTTAAACTGTTGTTTTAGCTAAAGATTTTTTTAACTCTGAAAAAATGTGAATTTATCTGTATCGGTTCAGAATTGGCAAAATGCCTCCCTAATTCATTCAAAATTATCAATGAGCCTCAGGGTCCAAATCCCAAGACATTTTTCTATCTTGTTCTTGTTCGGTACAAGACAGCAGGTCTCCTTCAGCACTGAGCCCAGGCCCTGGGTTGGGCTGAGGCCCAGATCACCTTCTTTTCTACGATTTAAGGGAAATCTCCTTTCCTGTGGATAACTAGGACACAGGTGGCAAATGGGACGAAAAGACCAAAGGGCCAGTGCAGGGGGAGGGACTGAGGACTGGGACCAGCAGGGGCCGGCTCATAGGGACTTTGATCTGGACCTTAGCATTTGTTGTGGGTTGAATGTCTCCCAGAACTCACTGATGCTTGACTCCCCTCATAACGTGCTGAGAGGGTGGGGAATCCTACTACAGTGGTTGGAAGGTGGGTTCCAGAGGCTGCTGATGTTTTATCAGTGAAGTCTGTAACGACAAACTGGGTGATGACAATTCTCCACCTCTGAAGATAACACTGACTGATGAGCTTTTGGATATGTACATGTCTTTATGTATGTATGTGTGTGTGTCATTTTTTCTATGACATGATCAACTCTAAGAGGTGATTAGATTGTGAAGACTGTGCCCTTCCGGGTGGATTGATCCATTATGGAGGACTGGGCTTGGTTCTGATGGCTTTAAAAGGAGAGCAAGTGAGCAGGGTAGCTTTCTCTAGCTCTGCCCGTCCTCACCATGTGCCATCTGCATCACTACAGAGTCACCACCTGGAAAAAGGCCCTCAGTTGTCTTCCCTGGACTTTGGACTTCCCAGTTTTTGCAACTCTCAGAAATACATTTCATACCTTTATAAATTACCCAGTTTTAGATATTCTGTCATAAGCAACAGAGACGGGCTAACCGAGCATTTTATTAGTTTCTGGATTTTTCAGAGCCAGGATAAAGACGATGCTGAGATCACTGGTGTGGCACAGCAGGAGCACGCCTCAGTTGTGGTGTGGGGTTAGTGCTTCCCATCTAAGCTGTATGGTGGAGGTCATGGAACAGCTTGCTCAAAAGTTTGCACTTGCTTCTTCAAGAACTGGGAAGCCAGGAAGAGGTTTTGAGCAATCAAATTGGTGTTTAGCGAGATTAAGCTGGTGGCAAAACAAAGGGTGGTAAAATGTCTGCTGACATCAGGCAACAGAAGGGATCTGGGTCACAGCCCTCCACAGCTTCAGCCCACATGGCCTGGCCCACGTGTGTCTCAGGCTTCCATGACCCGCCTTCATTTGGCATCCTGGTTTCATGCTCACCCTGGCTGCCTTCCTCTGTACCCCGAGCCAAGCAGGCTTGCTGTTCCCTGCCCACGTGCTCCTATCCATGCTGACCTGCCTCGCAAGCCTGTCCCCACTTCTGCACTTGCTGTCCTGTGGAGACTCCCAGCATCAGCTCCACCTCTGGCCTGCATCCTGGGCTCATCCCCACACTGAGGGTTTCTGCCATTCAGCACCTGTGGTCTGCTCTGTTGGTCCCACCTGACCCTCCTACCCGTGTGAGTCCTTCTCTATGTCTTCATGGAGTGACAGGAGTTTGTGGGCCATCCCTGGGGGAAACTGGCTTCTGCTCAAGCTGCATGATGACCAGCCAGGCCATGGCAAGGAAGAGGTGTGGTGTGGCCATGGCCACCCGGACACCTGCTATTCCTGCGACCGGTCACAGTTGCGCGTGAGTAAACTACGTCCTGAAGTTGCCACACTTCTACGTTTTGCATAAGCAGATTTGCACATATGTGCAGTCCTGTGTCTCCTATTTTCCTCAACACCCACCGTGGCTTCTCTCCTGACGACCCCCTGCTATTCCGCTTCTCTCTCCTTGCTCTGCCCACTCAGCTCCCGGCCCCTCCATGGCCTCTGTCACCCCGGCCTGCAGGCTGCTTCTGTCTTTGGCGTCCCTGTGCCTTGGCTGCCCATTCACATGGGGTCAGCTCCTCGGATGATTCATCAGCTCTTCCAGCACCAAGATGGGGACTCACACGTTTTCATAGCCCTGGATGTTCACAAGGAGGAGGTTGCTGGGTCTCGGATTGATTTATTGATTCAGAGGTCGCCTTTCCTGCCAAAGTTACCAAGGACCAGAATCCTGGAAGATTGTGTTATGGAACTGAGACAGAAGGGCTTTGGCCACCATGGGGCCTGATGCCACTCTGAGAGCAGGGCCAGGCCTTGCACTCGAGATGCCTCGGCAGAAGGGGAGAGTTCTCCACTCTGTCTCTTGACTGCCGTTTTCCTTCTTAACTTCCTCTTTCTCTCTCACCCCCTTCTCACCTGTCCAGGAGGTTAAATGGCATAGCCCAGGGTATAACAAACTGACTTTGACTTTTGACTTATGTCTCAGTGCTTGCACAGGCCCCTCACCAAAGCATAGAAACAGAAGCTATAAAATCTTTACATAGAGGTTTATCTGCACATACCATAGCTATGAATGTACAATCCCTAGATTCCTGATAGAATCTAACTTTTCTAGTAGAACTTAACTCCTTCTGGGTTATTTACTATAAGAGATGGAGACACAAAGGCACTGACGATTTTACAGAATTAACAGTAGGAGGAGCTTTCTCTGGTTTCCTCGCTCTGCAGCTGCATCCTGTGCCAACCTTCAATCTCCACTTGTGTTTTCTACTCTTTCCATTAATCATGTGTTCTCTAATACACAAAATAAAGTAAAATAAAACTATTGAAATGTAACTTTTTAAAAATCAGTTGTCTTTCTGATCACATTTCCCCTCCAGGTGACTCAGCACAGCCCCTGGACACCTGCGTTCCGCTCAGTGCAGCCGAGTACCCAGCCCTCAGCTCTTCCTGACCCTGCCTCTGTCTCTTGCTTTCTCCACCACCTATTAGATCCCCCTTATCTGTGTTTCTTTCACTGTTTGATCTCACTTCTGTTTGGTCCTCATCACGTTGTATTAAAAGACACAGACCCATGTCCTCCACTAAGCTGTGGCCACCTGGGAGCAGGGCCTCCATGATTCCAGCCCCCCAGGTTGCTCCTTGTCACTTCGTAGATGATGGTGAATTACTTGATATTGGGGTTTATCCAGTCATTATGTGAAAGAGAGGCGCATGTCTGGAACTGACAAGTTCTGGACTGCTCTTTGTGTGACACCAATTTGCTGTCATATTGCGTCCCATAAATTAACAATTGTAAGCTCGCTGAAAGGCAAAAGAAAACCTGTGTTGCACAGGTCTATACATCACGAGGCACTAACCTTTCCTATGACAAATGCTTCCTGGCAACAGGTGAGGATTCTGTTAAATTTGCATGGTGAATACATTTACTTTTTTGGATAATGCTCTGTAGCATGGCCAGTTGCTGTGGATTGATGTCCCCCCAAAACTTGGCCATCACTGTGACAGTGTAAAGAGGGTAGGAGATTCTATGATGGTAATTGAAGGTGGGGCCTTGAAGAGGGGATTGAGTTGATGGTTTAATGGTGGTCGTGGGTGTGGTTCTGAGGGCTTTAAAAGGAGAGCACATAAGGAGCTCTCTCTCTCTCTGCCATTTTCTGCCACATGAGACCCCTACATTGCTGTAAAGCCATGACCAAAGAAGACCCTCACCAGAAGTGTTCCTGGACTTTGGACTTCCCAGCCTCCAAAACTGTAAGTAATAAATTTACTTTTCTTATAAATGACCCAGTTCCAAGTATTTTGTTATAAGCAACAGAAATGGATTAATATATCAGTTTCTACTCATTCTCCTTGTTAGGAATTCATAGGGAGCCATGGAGCACAGCACAGACCCAGAGGGGGTCTGGCCATGAACAAAGAGCAAATCCCAGGTTTTCTGCCCTTCCTACATCCCCACAGATGCTGCTGGTGGATCAATCCTGTCCTAAATCAGCATGACGCTCCTTCTGTTGGTTTCTAGGCCTGAGAGAGCCAACGGCTAAGCAGGGGCTTTACCTGTCACATGTCAGTGGCCTGGGCTCTGCTCTTGTCCATCTATGGGGAGATTGGAGGCATGGGCTGAAACCTGTTCCCCAGGACACAGCATTATCTGGAGGACCCCGGGGAGTCGGTGCATAATGGGAGGGAGGGAGCACAATGAGGAATCCAGGTCTTCAGCTTCCTCCAGCCCCTCTTGGGATGCTCTGAGTATGTACGTGGTAAAGGATCGAGAGGGGCCTCGTCAGCACGTTGTGATAACCAAGCGTGAATCCTCCTCGTGATGGGTCGTTCCTGTGATTAATTACATTCCATTGACATTAGGCTGTGTTACTATCAGTGCTTGCTAGGCTGTTAATTATTGTCGTGTGGTTCTAAGGAGTGTTTTCAAAACATTTTAGAATTCTGTTACTGCATTGGCACAGGGAGGAACTTAATAAGCCACTGTTCTGCTGGAAAAGACAAACTGGTATTTTCAAAAACGAAAGTAATTTAATTATGGCTTTCTCTTTCCAAGCTGTTGCTGACAAAAATGTATTTCTAACATTCTGCTGAATGTCACTAGTGAACCCCTGTGACCTGAATTCCTCTTCTATTCTGCACGAGGATGAAGTGCAATGCCTCAGGGTGTGGAAGCTGGTCAGATTCAAGGGAGTGAATTCAAATCCTGAGATGCTTTAGTGTGGATTTTTACATTTTACTCAAATGCTTATTCCTAGCCCTTCTATGAATTGGGAGGGATACAAAAAGACCATACTGGTGATGCTCCCTGTCTCCTGTGCACTATGGAGGAAAAGCAAAATGGGCCCGTGCCTGTCTTCTCAGCACCCTCCTGCCGGCCCTAGTGTCCACCTCCACGTCAACGACGGGTGTTACCTGCCCAATGTTCAATGTACCTTCCCGCACCATGCCGGCATTTCTAACTGAAGATCAACTTGCTCTTTTTTGGGAGGTTTGGACAAGAGCTGGCATTATTGTGTTTCGAGAGGTGTGGGACACTCTGACAAGAACTCAGAGCAGGAAAGGCTGCTTGGACCACCCCATCCTCAAGCCTTCACCATAAGCCAATGGAGCCTATCATCACTGAAACAAGGATGTTCCCTCAGTGAGGACATGAGAACAGAGCCGGCTCAAGCTATCACAAATTTCTTTTTTGAAATGTCCCTACAAATCACCAAGAGTCCAAGAGTAACGTGCTTCTTATATTCAGGAAGTTGAGCTGTTCTTTTAATTTTTGAAAGTTCCTCTCTTTCCCTTCTCTGCTTCCTTCCTTCCCCATTTGGTGATGCTCATGGAGCTCTCACTGTTAACCAGGTACTGAGATGTGCTGAGGTCACAGCTGGAAATGGAACACACATGCCCCTGCCTTGAGTGGACCCAGCGTGAGGCTGCTTCTGTTACTCCTGTAAGACCACACTCCTAGGGGCTGAGCAGGGGTGGCCTCAGAGCCAGCTGGTCCACAGCATGGTCACATAACCTTTCCAATGCCCCATGTTAGGGTGCAACAAAATATGCTTACCACCAAACTACAAAGAACAACGGCAATTCATGCTTCGGACTTCCAGGTCTAAGAAGTGCCAGGTTGTTCTTTGAACATCAGTTATTCTTTGGACATCAGTGAGGCAATGTAGATGAACAGGTGGATGGATAGGTGGATAGACAGATGGATTAGTATATAGATGATTGATCTGGTTATCTGATGTCTTTTATGGAGATTTTGTATAAAATATTACACTAGGTTTTGATGTAGAGCAGTAAATAGTTCCCATCGTCCTCCTCTATGTCTGTCCAGGAAAATGTGACACAGTTTGTTCACTCTTACAAAGGGGAATGTCTAGTTTTAAATGGTAATTTATAAAAGCAAATTGTGAGAATTTGATCAGATTATTGCAGTTATTTTGGAAATGTACAATGTCACAGAAATACTAAACAACAATTATTCTTTCTCCTAAAATTATCACCTTTGTCTTCTGAAATTGCCAGCAGACAGTGTCACGAGCTCACTGTTAGAGAGGAGCTCGCCATGTGTACTATCTTAGATGAGCATGCTTGTTCTTTGCAGAGAAAGATGAAATGACTGTGGAAAGAGTGAAAGACATTTTAATGAAATGCTGTTGATTTTCAAAGTTATAAATCTTAGAAACATAATTATTTTAAACTAATATTTAAGCTGTTTCTAGAGCCATAAAAGAATCTAAGCTGAATGATAAACTCATCATTATATTAAACCCACCATGAAGAGAAACAACATTGGTCTTAAATATCTGGCTGCTGAAACACACTCAGATACATGTGGGCAGGTGCACACACTTACACACCCACCCACAGACATATGCACATGCACACACATTCATCTGAACACACACACATATGTGCATGTGCACACACACGTGCAGACACACACACACACGCTTGCACATGCACACACAGTGAGTCAACACAGAGCACTAGTCTGGTGACTGTGCACCTGCTCCTGTGGCTGTGAGGGGCCGTGGGTTGAAACTAGCGTTGATGGTCCCCACATCTGCTGGACAGGTGGGAAGTCAAGGACTGGGAGGAAATCCTCTGTAATCAGTGCAAGTACCCGAGTTGGGAAACATGTCCTCGTGTTCACTGCAGAACTGTGTGAACAGAGACCTTGAGGATCAGTAGTGCCAAGAACTAGTGCCACCTGCACACTCACTCCAACTCAGCCTGATGTGGTGTGATGGTGAATTTTGTGTCAACTTGACTGGGCCGCGGGATGCACAGAGAGCTGGTAAGACATCATTTCTGGCGCATCTGTGAGGGTGTTTCTGGATGAGATCAGCATCTGGGTTGGCAGGCTGAGTAAAGGAGACCCTCCCTCATCAGTATGGGTGGCACCATCCAATCTGTGTGGGCCTGGCAGAAGAGAAAGGAGGAGGAAGGGAGAATTCTCTCTGTTTGAGCTGGGCTGTCCACCTCCTCCCGCCCTTGGACACAGGAGCTCCTGGCTTTCAGGCCTTTGGACTTGGACTGAATTAAGCCACTGGTGTTCCTGGGCCTCCTGCCTGCAGATGGCAGAGTGAGGGATATGTATCTGTATATACCCCATTGGGTCTTCTTCTCTGGAGAACTCTGACTAGTCCACGCACCATCTTATATTGCACAATGCTGAGTAGTTTCCAAAATGTTTTCACATGAAGTTTTGTCATTGACTCTCCAAACCATCTGGGGCCTCCTCCCTGATGGGTCAGGCTAGCTGCATGGCCATCCTGGAGTTGCATGGTGGAAGCTCAGGACTGAGTTACAGTGCCCGATCCCAGCCAGCTGTGCTGTGGCACAACAGTGACCTGAGGGCGGTCCTTTGTCTGGAGCTCGTAAACCCATGAGTCCAGGCTGTGTGTTTGGGAGCCTCCTGGGGATTTCTGGCGGTATGGGGTTTCTTGCCGGCATGCAGCAACACAAAACGCTTCCTCTTCATGCTGCCTTTCCGCCTTTCTCGAGTGTGTGCATTCCCCTTACCTTCCTAAGCCGGGATCTGGCTTGGGGCACATGAACATGTGGCCCCTGCAGCATCCTGGTGCCACCACTGCGCATGTGACAGGGCTTGGCTCCTCCTGCTCCGCCTTCCCTCCCCGCCTGCTCTTCTGGACAAGGAGTGTCTCCTCCTCTCTTGACACCATCCTTAGGGAGCATCCACGGGGCTGTACCTGCTCCAGAATCAGATTCAAACAACCAGGTACTTTAGCAAGAAGTGCACTCAACATGCCGGTTTGGAATTTGACCCATCTGTGACAAAATTCGATTTCAGCGTGTTTTATTTTAGAACCAGCGCACAGACACAGTATGTAGAAATGTTGTTGGTTAAAGAAAACAACAGCAGAGGCACTTTCCTGAAATTCTCTCTGTATCCAATGTAGGCAGGGGACAAAAGTGACCTTAGACCTGGCCATTCTCAGCCAGTGAGGAAATGGACCCAGTCACCATGTGAGTTTAGACAATCTACAGACAGCCAATCCCAAACTCAAAAGGCTCTTCCTTCCAGCCAACACTTCCTACCCAGTAGGACTTGCTTTCTTCTGAAGTTTGCCAGTTATAATTACTCCAGTCGTACAGATGTTTGGAAATGATTCTGCCAAGTATTGTCATATACTGTCACATTTCTGAACTTAATTTATGTTTATTATAATGTTTCAAATTACTACAAGAACTCTAGAAGCGATACTATATTGGTATAATCTTTCCAGTTGGTACACTTGAAAGAGTTATATGTATGTGTAATAGAAATACTTTAATTGAATTCAATTCATTGCCAGAACAACCAATACTGGTTAACTGAAAGCAATATAAATGTGCAAATATTCATTAATAATCCAGCTTTAACTAGCTCTAATAAGCTTTTCATAAGACCAGTAGTTACTTTCCAAAACAAACACTTCTTAATTTTCCTGTTCTGTTCTCATTCTAGACAATTCCCTGTCCCAGCTGGGTGCAGTTAGGCAAACAATCTGTGTTTATAGAAGCCAGTTTTCATTTAAACCCTTGAAAGCTGCTATAAACTTAAACATTTCTCTAGAATCCAATATATATTAACTAAAATAAGTACATTTATGAAATTGAAAAGATTATAATGTACCCTGAAAGAGTTTATGACATGTTTACAGCTTTAAATTTATCTTATATACACTAATGCCTTTTGCTTATATCAACTATGGGTGTTAAGGCTTAAAAATACACATAATTTTAATAGGTTATCTTGAGAATGATCATCTGCATTCATTATTTAAATCACTTCTCAGGGTGAAGTGTTCATATATTAATTCATTGCATAGCTTTGGGAGTCCAACTATGTGCAAAATGCGGGGGATGGAATATTAAACAGCAGGCAGAGTCTGGGAAAATAATCTAGTATTGGCAAGTGGGTAACACATGTGGCTTATGAAGTATCTGGAGGATCTTCATCTAAGATAGCGCGAGTGTTGAGACTGCATCACTGTGGTTACCAGAGAGCCTTTATGTCAAACTTGCCTTTGGAGAGGACCAGACCTGGAAGGTCCTACTCAGACGAGCCTCTCCCTAATGTTTTGTAAAAATCTCCAGATAAAAAACTTGCATTCCTTGTGTCGTTTGCAGTAGCCATGCCCACACCGAGTGTCCCTGTCTCGGCACATCCCCATGTTGGAGTTAAAGCCTTCCCAATCTCTCTAAGTCCATTTCCTCCCTGGAGACAGAATTGGCTGGCCACACTTCTCTTACAGAATTTCAAATCACCATTTAGTTACTTTTCATTTCTCATGCTACCTTGAACAGTTTTGGTCCTTTTTATCTTCTCTAAATTTTTCTCTCCACATAGGTTTCTCATCCCTGGATTATGCTGGTGTCACAATGAAAGACCCTCCTCTTAACCAGAAGCCTCCTACCCAGCAAACAGAACTATCCAAAACATTGTGCAGAAATCTGAAGCCAAAAAAGGAAAGGCTACCGCGTGGTGTAAAAACTGGCTGTTACAAAGTCTGTGCATGGACGTCGATGCGTTTTTCCCTGGGGTGGCTCTGGGGTCTGTTTTTGGAGCACTGTCAATCCTTTCTTAAGTAGACTTTATGTTGGGTAGTGGCTTTCCAGCACGTCTATGTGAGAGGTGGCCCATCAGAAGCATGGGGCAAGGTGAAGCAGGTGGAAGAGAGAAAGGAGCCTGAGAGTAAAAACCAGAAAAGAAATTGGCAAAGGCAGACTGAATTACTCAAAAAATACGAAAGGAACGGTGCCTGTTTCAGAGGGAGGAGTTGTGTACACACCGACAGTCACAGGAGACACTTCGCTGAGTACAATGATTAATGTGAACAGGAATGTCGGTAAGAAAATTGTGGAGATTTAATACTTGAACTTGTTCAATTTGAATATATATATAGTATTTAAAAAAAATTTCCAATCAACAATTTTGGGTCACTGTTTTTTAACTTTTAGCACTTAAACAAGTATTCTTTGCTTTCTGAAAAATGTCCTTACGATTTAACACTCATTCATTATTGAAAGGCTATTGTTTTAAATCTGGTAGAAAGGAGTCCCTAACATAACAGAAGCCGGCACGGTGAACATGACAGGAACCTGCTGCCATAAGCCACTTTATTTTAAAATATTGAGATTTCTTCTACCACCAGTGTCTCTGCTATAGATAACATCGGATACTTGGTGATTTATTTTCCTGCCAATGACAATGTGAATCCTGTTTCTACACAGCATAGAATTCTACAAATTCTATGTCTTGCCCGTTTCAGAGCAGGAGGAAAGAGCACTGCTTGTCACAAGCTGCATTCTTTAATTAAAGCATTGTTCCTTGATTAGGGCTCTAATCACATGGTGCTTCCTAAACCTTGATTACTGGTGAAAAATGCAAGTGTAATGAAACCCAGTATACTGTCAAAAAGCAAATATGCTTTCTTTTAGTAGACAGTGAAGATTTAAAAGAATTACCCTCAATTTAGAGTTTTAGAGTGTCAAAGTTTTCAAATAATTTTACATAAAATAACTCATTTGTTCCTTTATACTAAAAAGTTAAACAGAATCCATGGTAAAATGTAGGAAAAATATTATGATAATTTCTTGTTCTCTATCAGTTTTACTCTTCTAGTAAGATTTCTGTCCTATATCTAGAAAATATGTACAATTTAAATTTGGTGCCATTCTTAGATTACATTTTCACATGATGATGTATTAATAACTACTCTCATGTCCGTGTGGCTCCCGTTGTACAAGCAAAACCAATTTCCCTCTGCTCTAGGATGCTCCACAACGCCACTTTTCCCTAAAGATATTTGTGTTGAGGGTGTCAGATTGAAAATAAAAATTCAAGTGCTAAATGTATTAGTCTTTGAAAAAAAGCCCAGCAAGTATTTCTATGTGTGTATGGGTGATTGCAGTGGCTTCCACCAGCAGATAAAGCCCGAGAGGTTTGGGGAGAGGACCCTCAAGGCCAGTTTTCAACCTGGAGGAAACTTTACAACACTGAGAACTTCCCTTTCCAACCCTCATTAGCTGCCGTTATATCTCTTGAATTACTCTGTCAAATCCAACACCCCATATAATAAATGAAACAACTTTTAATCATTCCAGGAGAGATGGAAGACAGATGTAGATATTACACTTCAATATTTAGAAATAGTCTAAAAATGTCATTTACTTCTGAATTAACAATGAGCCTTGATTGTTTAAAAAAAGATGACATATTTCCCCATTTAGTGTATGGGACAAGAAGTTAATTTAAATGTTAAAAGTCCATATATTTGAGTAACTTGATGTCAAATAAGTCTTTTAGTACTAATATGAAAATGGCCTTTATAAAAGCGATCATGAATGTAGCTAAGGCTCGCTTTCTTAGACAGTTTCACTCAGTTGCGACTTCACCAAACTGCAGCCTATTACTGTACAACTTTCATTAGTTACTCTTTTTATTTTAAGACAATTACAGCAAAGGATATTCCTTTCAACTGAACATTTATCGAATGCTTACAACTGGCCAGATATTGTGCTCTGTGTCTTCTTAACATCACACAGTTTCCTGCTGCAAACCTGTGAGGCAGAGAATCTTATTACCACCATTTTCCAGGAGACTGAGATTCAGGAGGATTCTGTCTAAGGTCACACATCTAATAAACTGGCTCCACTATAGCCGGTTCTCTCAGTGTCTGTGAGATGCCGTGGTCAGATCAAGGCTGAGCGGGAAGAGAGGAAACTCCGTTCATTACCGTCTTCTGCTGGCTTAACATGGTGTTCCAGGTGTGCACACCGTCCTAGTTCACGAATCTGCTTTGCGAGTGACACAGGTAACATGAGGTCTTTTCTTTTTCTTAAACAGAGGCAGAGAGGACTTCTTGACTTGGCCGTGGTCTCACGGCTTGCCAGTTGGGAAGAAGCATGCTTTGGTTTGGGGACATTAGTCAGGGTCATTACCATACTTGACAGTCAAGAGGATTTTGCAGCTGGGGCAGCAATAATGTAAAGCATGCACCTACAGTGCCAGGGAAATGTAGAAGGGTAGATGGGGCCAGCGTCCCAGGAACGACAGGGCTCTCCTCACATCAGCCAAGCTGGTCAGGACGTGCTGGGAGCCGGGCTCAGAGCTCACTCTGTGAGCACCACCAGCTGGAAGAGATGTCCTCAGCCTTCAGAGATGTCCCAGGGCATCAGGAATTAGGGAAGTCCCAGGATGCTGTTGGCTTCAGATCTAAGTCAGCTTTTCCTGAGTTTTTTTCCCACTTGAGCCCAAATTCTGGACCATTCAGGAGCAGCCTGATGAGGCATGTTTGTTCCACAGTGGGTACCATTCCTGGCTCTGCCAACACCCCATTATTATAAAACATTAAGGGAAGGTTCAGGCTGAACCTGAAGTCCACAGCCTTGTGCTATAACAGACGGAGTGCTCGTCAGCACCGGTACCTCAGAGGCACACTCCAGACCCTACGAGGCATCCGTGTGGGAAGGGTCTGACGCACATCTCCATCCCACAGCGCACAGTGCTCGTTGCCATCGACCAGGGCACACTGGCGTGCCCACCTGCAGAGAGGGCAAGCTCCCACCTCCTGGGGCCTTCCTGCTGCTCCCGAGGAAATCTGCTCTGTCTTTCAGGAGTTTGCTAGAGGTTGTACCTATGTGGCGATTCAGTTTAACAGTCTTATTTGTGTTTGATGATCATAGTCTCACCCCTCAGATGGAGAGGGTTAATCCAAGCTCTCTCTTTCTAAATGCTCGTTCTTTCGTGGGGCCAAGCTGGAAAGGGAGTCAGAGAACATCCCTTCTCCTCTCAATGTGATCATCTCCAGTGGTGCTCAAAGGGACATGGGTGAAAGTGACAAATGAGCAAAAAGCAATTCTCCTTTGAGGACAGGTTAAAAGCAAGTGTCGGATCGAACAGTTTGTCAAGGGCTCAAGTGGCCCAGTTACATTTTGTCTTGAAGTATGAGGAAAACAGAATTGAGAGAGGAACAATAAAACATGGCAGATGCTCTGAACTAAATGGATAAGTTGATAATGGGACAACCTGTAGGGAATCCTGTTGTTGCCTGGGAGATTTATAGGCTGGGTGATGTATAATGTGTGTGTGTATGTGCGCGCATGTATGTTTACATACCGTAAATATTTTTGTGGGAGGTCTTCTGAAACACTAAAAAACTATAAAACAAATATATTTTCCTTTGTATATCAGTTGAAAGATATATTAATGAGAAAATGACTTTTTAAAAGGAAACTAATGGTAGATAATGAATTTTATTAATAGAAAAGAATACAAGAAGAGATTTCCAACTGAAACAGCATGGTGAACTAGCTAACAGGACAAAAGCTGGCCTGCATTCCTACCTGGCAAAAATAGCAAGATCCCACAGTCTACTTTTAGTTAAAGTTAATGAATACTATGAATCTAGGAAAAGCTTAGCTTCTAGAGAAAAAAAGCATTTTGTTTCTGTTCTCATGCTTAGTCACTCTTGTTAAAGATAAGATTAGCTAAATCCAAGAAAAATTTTAATAAATCACAAATACATATTCAAAAAAACAATGCCTGTATTTAATACGGAAGCCATGACTTACAAGTGTTGGAACTCATTATATTATTTTGCACCTGGTACAAAATAATTCAATAACAAATGTTAAGGCATTTAAATTTAAATCTAGCATTGGCAGAGAATGAAATATCTCTGAAAGAATTACAAAAGCCAGTGAATTTCAGTCAAAGTGAGAGAGGAATGGGTTTGTGCACTCTGACCTGTATTTGCTTACTGTAACTGAGTCCAGGTGCTTATTGTGATTCTGCAGAAACAGATGCCGTGAACAAGCCCTATCAGGTCTAAAAATCATGCGGGCTATTGTTTGAATGGTAGCAAATTTTTTTTTAAGGAAAGGAAAAGAAAGGTCTTTATTTGTTTTTAGAACATAGTAGGTACTGGGGTTTAAGCCAAAAGTCACCTGCAGCTAAAAGAGCAGCCAGATGCTAACTTTTTAAAGACTTGGGCAGGACCTCCCATCTCTGTTGTGAAAGTGTGGCCAGGGTGACTCTGGCCCTGTGATGTCAGAGTGTCCTGCTAGATAATCGGCCAGCTGCTCCGCTATCATGTGCTTCTCCAAATCAGCCTGTTAAGATGATTCCTCTATAACTATTTATAAAAAACCTGTTCCAGTTACAAATAATTTACACTTCACCTCAGTACAAATAAATTTGGCATTTGTTATAGTTTGTTTTTTATTTTTCAGACCAAAATGTCTCATTCACCATATTTGTGTTATTAATGACTTCTTTTTGAGATTTTGGCCCAAATGCCTAGAAATCAAAATCAGAACTTACATTATTGGATGATAAGCCCCCAAACACAGATGTTGTCTACATGATATCAAAAACACTCAGTACACTGCTTGGCACATGGTAGGTGCTCAATAATTACTTGTTGAATGAACTATCTAACCAAATATTTTAACATCAGAACTTCTGGAAACCCGTGAGCTTGGCCCTGAGGAGAGGCAGGCCTTTCAGTCCCAGGTCTATGCGTAGTTGAGTTCAATATTGATCGCAATGGTCATCAGTAAAGGTGGCCACACACATGTTTTAGCAAATTTGTTTAAATATTTATTATAATTAAGTATTTCCCAGTTTTCATTTCTCAGATTATATATTAAAGCCAATTAGATCATTTGATCAGAACAAAAGTACCACATTGATATAATTCATATAAAATAAACAAAAGCAAGAAGAAGAAGTAGCTTTTAGAGTTGATCTACCACTAATAAATTCAGTTTATCTCAGGGTTTTAAAATACCGACTCAGCTCTAGGCATCCCTAATAAGCATTCACACATGCACACAAGCACACTCTCACAAGCTTGCACACACACTCACAAGCGACTCACAGACACATACCCACACTCACAGACATGCTCACACCCAGACTCACACAGCAACTCACACCAATGCTCACACACATGCTCACACCCAGACTCACACACATGCTCATAAGACTCACACAGTGACTCACACTGATGCTCACACTCATGCTCACCCACACACTCACTCCCATGCTCACACCCACACTCACACAGTGACTCACACACTCACACACATGCACACACGCACATTCCTTGCAGTCTGGGATCCACAGGTGAATTCCAGGAGAGGCATGAGAGGCAGATGGGCTTCAGCACAAGCCTCTGAGTCTGGGGATGCTCTGCCTCACTCGGCCCTTCATCTGCTCAGTCAGCAGCAGCAGCATGAACTGTGCACCTGCGGTGTGCAAGCTCAGTGCCAAGAGGCTTGTAGTGCCCCCAGTAACTAGGATGAAGGGATCTTATCCATGTTACAGATGAGGAAACTGAGGCACAGCTGTCTGAAGGCCACAGAGCTGGTAAGTGACACAGCTATGATTTAAAGCTCAGCTCTGACAAACTCTGCTATGTCTGCCTCATTTAATGTGCTAATCAAAAATAAAGCATGCCCTGAAATGCAGCAAAATATAGAGCAAAACAAACTCCTGCCTGCAGGAGGTTAATAATTTAAAAAATGAAAGTACTGCAATTTCCCTTTTGCTGAGTTTTTAATAAAATCCTCTCACCTATAAACTTTGTCATCTGAAGATCACACTCACTCTGGCATCAGATGTGGCAACTGTCTGTTATACTTGGTGTATTTAATTCTCCAGACTAGGAAACTGCAGGTTATTGCTAGGACAAGGTCACCTGGAGGGTGGATCATAGAGGGGGCCTAGGGTTACCTACTGACCTTATCCCTCAACTTTGCAAATATGAGGAAGCAGGTGGATGAAATGGTGGAAGGAGCCCCCATGTCCTCTCAGAAGTCCAGAGAGACCCGAGTCCTGCAAGCTGCTGGAATCAGGACCAGGGACAGCTCACTAGTCCTTCTGCCTGTCAAAGTGGGTTGTGTTTGATGGGCAAGAAGGTCCCTTCAAGCCCCAGCATTCAGCTCCAAAATCAACCAAGTTTTGCCTAATTGCTGTGTCTGCAGAAACCCAATTCCAGATCTCTAAGCCCAATCCTGAGAATGATCTGGAAATTGAGGAGCGACAGTGAGAAGGTGTCTGGCGGACTCCCCTGAGGAACTGGATGCTACATTAGCTCAGCAATGTCTGACCAGAGACGGTATGGCTTCCTCTGTTCGTGCCTCATTACGAAAGGCTTCATTACAGAATCGCACACAGCCCACATGGCCGCCTGCCTGCTCCCCTCGGCTCAGGATAAATAAAGACTCCAGGTTATCTCAAAGGCAGGAGTGGAAACCGCTAGCACAGGAGATGCGGCATTCATTATGCCATTTACACAGGCTGAGGATAAATGGTCAAATTCCCTGTGTCAACCACAAAGAGCTCGAGTATAATTTTTAAATGCAGGAAGTATTTCTCCTGGGCTTTGATATTTTCTTCCTCCAGGCTGCAGCCACATTTGTGAGTGTGCCAAGCTATGCCACCACTGATTTACTGCATGGGAAGCAGCACTCCATCAATGTCCCCGAGCTGCCACTGCCACCAAGCTCCCCTGTCCCTGGGCATCTTGCTTACAGAGGAAAATTATTCACTTGCTTGTATGTTACATGCAAAACAAACTATTTTTAGCTGCCTACATCTATCAGCTCACTTTGCTATCAAGGCCTGGTCAGGAGCAGAGAGAAGGAGGAGGACAAAGGAATGGAGGGTGATCAGTCTTTTCCTTCAAAGAAAAGCAAAATGTGCACATGCCGGTGGTGACACAGGTTATCATGGGCTGTGACAGAGAAATGTGAGGGCTGTTCCAATTGCTGTCACATGAGCTTTGTCTTGTCCTGCCAAGTGCCTGTGTGGAGTGGACAGGCAGTGAGGACAGTGGTGGGGAAGCAATTTTTCTTGTCTGCACGAGAGGAGCTCTTGGGGTTCCCTGCCGCTGAGGCATCCCTACTTTTAAAAAGGGTATGAAGCCCTTCAAATGACTTTTCTGATAGAGCGGTAGATTGCACTGGCATTAAACTCCTCTCTTTGAGGGCTGGGCTTTTCACTTTATTTGTGAATGTTTAAATTCATGGCGTGCGATCTCTCTCAAGGGGCGGGGCCCAGGGGCTCTTTACGGGTGACTTTGTGATGCTGATTTTCACAGGCCCCTTCGCAAGTGCATGTCACTCCTGTGCAAACACACCGGGAAAAGATCCAGGCGGGATGTAGGGTGCCAGCATCTGGTGGAATGGGACCTTCATGTGGCTAGTGGATGAAAAAGAAACGAGACATGTGGCAAAAATCCCAACACACGGAGAGCTGGCTTCAGAGAGGAGGGTGGGCAGGAGCTGGAAGACTTGCAGGGGCTAAGGAGAGCGGCCCTGTCACAGCGCACATGGGTGACACAGGGACCAAGGCTCAGAGACGTGAAGCCGAGTCCACGTAACCAGTAGTCGGATCGGCTCAGTGCTAAATCGGGGCCCGCTTCCCCACGTCTCGTCCTGGGGAAGCAGCCCAGGTTGGCCCTGAGGGCTCTGGTAGGCAGAGCCTACCGGGACCGGCTCAGTGAGTCCCCGCGGAGGGACCTCGCGGACTCGGGGAGAGGCGCGGACGGATCCGCAGAACCCTGAGCTGCGGGGAGCTGCGGAAGCTCCTGTGCCCTGTCAGCGTCACTGCGCAGCAGCAGGTGCATGTGGTCGGATTCGCGACGCACTCCCTTTCCAGACAGAGCCTCTGGCTCGAGTTCATGGCGGTAGCAGGACAGCAGGGTACACCAAAGGCGACCAGATTGTCGCGCTTCCTCCAGCGGTCTGAAGACCTTCGCAGCCACAGGAAACCGAAGCTCAAACCGGTGAAAGGACCCCCTGCGACTTCTAACCCAGCTCTTCCCGGTCCCCGCCTGGGCTCTCTCTCTCACGTGTCCTGCCCGTCACCTCCAGGGCGCGACTCAGCCGTGCTGAGGCCGCTCCCCGCACCTCCGCACCCCGGTTCTCAGCATCTCTGTGTTGCTGGAAACACCGTTTCCCACCTCTCTCTCCTCTTCATACCTCAAGGCTCACTCACTCATAAATTAGTCACTCACACAGGCAGGTCGCACTGCGGGTGACCTCCGTCCGCGCCTCGAGGGGTGACGGCGTCAGACAAGTGATGAGAAGTGACACCCGTGGACAGCGTCACGAGGCAGGTGCGCGTCGCATGGCTAACGCCCCTCGCCCTGTGCGGGGAGGTCGAGGAAGGCTCCGGGGGAGGAGATGCTACGCGTGAGCGGGGCCGCCCGAGGGACTCCAGCCGCGCGTCTGCTGTCACTGACGTGGCCTCAGTGATCTGAGAAGTGCGGGGGCCGCCTTAGCCACCTCGGGCTCCGTCACACACACAATGGCACTGCCGCAAGTCCCATGACGCAGGACCGCACATCTCGAGGGACTTTTTTTCAGCCCTGCTGTTCCCTGCACTTGTTGTGTGGTGCATCATCTGAATCCACAAATAATGCACGTTAGCCGTACTGAACAAGAACAGAGAAAAACAGACTCCTGATGACGCGTGCATGTTACCTACTATCGGGAAAGGGACCACGAGAAGGGGTCACACAAGGCCGCGGCAGCACCTGCGCCAACATCACGCAGACCTTCCTTTCCGCGGTGGCAGCCGGCTCTGGACTCAAAGGCATCGGCGAGGCTCTTCGATTCTTAGAGTTGAATCGGTTCCTCCAAATCCTAACTTGCAACAGTCTTTTCTATTTCTAAATTCTTTACTCCACATCCGCTTGACATTTTCCAGTCAGCGCTCTCCTGCCTTTTAATTGTTTTAATTTCTGGGAGGGGGAACGTGGTGTGTTCTTTGAAGTGCTGATAAGCTCAGTAAGACTCTAGAGACATGCCCAGGTGTGGCTACGTGTACCAGCACTAGGTTAGTAACCGTGCGCGTGTCCTCGCGCCTCTACCAGCAAGCAGCAAAGTGCCCCCTTGATTCTGGAAATAAGGCAGCTATTGTTAATGGAGGCTGATGCAGAAATTCAAGGTCCCAGAGTTTTGGAGAGGATGAAATCCAGAGGAGAGACTGCATGACCTGTGTTACCCCGACACCATCTGAATTTGGCTGTCACTGCTAACGCTAATGCAAAAAGATAACTGTGGAGACCCTCACCAAGATAAATCAATGGTTTAAGGCTTTTTAATCCCGATGCCTTTTCCAGGAACATCACAAAGAAAGTGTTTTGGGGTTCTTTGTAGAAACTTTATGGTAAACAGGTACAAGATCGAATGAGCTTCTACTTCCGTTAGCTGTGGTTTCTTTTACCATGGGCCCATTATTAAATACATATATTTAATTTATTTAGTGTGTATACAGAACTGGAAGTTCTAATTTATGAGCCTAAAATACAATTAAGCAGATGCAAAACATTCTAAATGGTTAGGTACAAATCTTCTCTGAGAGGAATCATTTTAAAAAATCCAACAAGATTGGGGAATAAAGACAGGTAGCTATATTAGCAGAAAGCTTCAGAAACTGAAAAAGAATATTTTTACAGTTTTACAAAGCTTCTGCTATTTTTTTTCTTACAAAGTATAACATTTCGTTGGCCTTTTGAGCTTCTGAAGATTATTATATGAAGTTTATACTGTATCTGTCCTAGACCCTCTCCTTTGCTTCCTAAAATAATTTATCCTCCACAGTAACACTCTTTTCAAAGTAGGATTTTTCTCTAACCCTTTCACACATAGTCGGGCACAAAGCAACTTTCTTTAACTTGAAGCTCCCAGACACAGGGCAGGAAGCATAGCAGGTTTTATTTTCAACATGCTCCCCAAGCACCCCAGGACTCTCCATAAACTGAATTAATTCAGGATGGCCTGAAGACAGCCTAGGAATTGCTGAACAGTTTATTTTAAAACTGAATCTTTTCTAGGAAATATTTGTTCAGCTTTTTGCCACACTACTTCCATGGTTTCCCAAATAAACCATTATGCTTGTAATCATTCCTGCATTCTCCCGAGATCTATTAACCTAAGCATTGGTTCATATTTATGTTCAATCAAGAGATGGTGGCCCCCATGCAACACCTGTTTGCACACAACCCCTGGTGCTGTTTGAATTGCCTTTCTATTTAATGCATCTTCAAAAGATAAACCTACAGTTCTGTTGACTAGCATAACCTAGTAAGGGTGATACCAATATCTCAGCTAAAGTGAAGACCGTTTGTTGAGAATGTTTTTACTCCATCTGTTTTAGGAAGCATTTTCCATGCATTGGGCCATAGAGTCAGCACTATTTTCCTGTGGTGGGCACCAGTAGGACCCCTCGTTTTTAGAGGACACTGAGACTCAGGGCTTAAGTGACTTGTGCCACATCAGATTGCTAGTGAGTAGTAGATTTGAACTATTGACCACCAGGCTCTACTATTTTGCAATGGTTTGCATTTATATAGCACTTTACAAAGGATGTTATCTATTTAGTACAGAAGTCTTGAGAAAGTAGAAGTTCAGACCAAGCTCAGAGAGTCCAATCAATGTACTCAGGAGACACAACTGCTAACCTACAGACCCAACAGCATTGACTCTTTCCTGACCATTGTAATCTACAATAATTTCTCCCTTCTGTTGTTGCTTATTTGACAGCTAACCTGTGTCCACTCTTTCCTTCCTTCCTTCCTTCCTTTCTTCCTTCCTTCCTTCCTTCCTTCCTTCCTTCCTTCCTTCCTTCCTTTCTTCCTTCTTTCTTCCTTTTTTTCTGCTAGCTTCTTAACACAAGGTATGAGTCTCTCAAATGTTTAGGCACCTATAAGATATTCTACTTTATTGATTACTTTGCAAGAAACTATCAAATTATCCTATCACAAGTTGCCAGATGGACCGGAGATCCTCCTGGTGTGAGGATGCACTCCCCGCACTGGCGGGTGTGTGGTGGCAGGACTGCCACTAGGCAGGTTGCTGAGCACCCCATGATTCTAGTGTCTCCTGCCCTTACTAACAATCTGATCTACAATTTTCTTGGCTTCACATGTATCATCAGTAAAATAGTTTATATTTAGGCAGACGGGATAATGTCTCAAATTCTACTGAAGTTCTTGGATCTGTGATCTGTAATTATTCCTAAAGTAATTATTCGTAAATAATTATTTAATAATAATTATAATATAACATAATTATTCCTAAAATCACCTAAGACAGTTTCTGAAATCATGTGTTTCTGACTTTCTGAGGCAAGATGATTCCACAAAAGGGGATAATTTGGGAGTCCTGCCTCCATAATTGGACTGCACTGCTTATTGCATATTGTGCCTTTTCATAATTATAAGCACAATTACAAACTCTCTTTAAAGGTCTTTGAAATGTCAAATATTGATGAACTATTAAATTGCACTTGTTGTGGCTTCTGGTTCATTTAGAGGTTGCAGCCCCTAATATATTGGCAATTACTTTTGGACTTACCACATCCATGACTGTTCTCAAATTCTTTTCTGAAACATAAAGTTTAATGGCAGCTTTACGAAGAGGGAGATTTATAGGTGAGTTTATATTTTTTGGGGAAAAAAATCCCTCAGTGTTTCAGGAAGCTCCCCAGTTTGCTCCATGTCACTTAAAGAGGGAGAAAATGCAAGGTTTGCAATGGGAGCCTCCTGTTGTTTTGGTGAAGTCAGCATCCACATTATGAGCTGGTAAGAGCACTTTGATCAGATATTTGACAAGCTAAGGACTTCGGGGGCTGTGATAGAGGGAAGGGAGTATAAGAGGCACAGACTCATAAATAAAGCTGCCGAGTAGACCTGAAACACAGATAAAAATAACAGCAACATAAACTCAGAACTTTTCCCCAAGTCTTTTCCTTGTGGACTTTATAGTACCTTCTAACATAAAAGCATCAGACACAGATCTAATCAGAAATCCTTGCTTTCAGTCCATAAAAGGTTCGTCTAATCTGCACCTTACTATCTCAAATTAAATTGGGCACATGCCTCACCCTGACTGTCAGCAAGGTCTTTCATGATGTGAAGGTTTAATCCTCTGTTTACCTGCTGCATTACTATACGGGTGGAATAAGTAGGCCTGGCATTTAATTGATGTACTTGAAAGAGATGCTCAGCCATGGGACCTACTCCCATAGCTGAGGGTGGGAAGGCCACTAGCAAACGCAATACCCCACAGTCATTTAAACTTCATGTATTTGTGTGTGGCAGAGACGGCTTCTCAAGATATTAGGATTGGCCATGGCACAATATCAGCATGACCTTCAGAAGCTCTGTCTCCCCTGGTTGAGGTGATCTCAAGGTTATTGGAGAGCTGCATGTTTCTCTTTCTGTGCCAAGGTGACCTGTATGGACGCTTCAGATGTTCAGCTGTCCCCTCCTGAGACAGACGGCGCGGCGTCTGCGTGGCTTCGGGGATGGGAGTGTGCCAGTCACCAGCCACAGAATGACAAATTACCTCCTTGCCAATATCAGAGCTGGGGCAGTTCCCGCCACAGCGTCCTCCAGATGGGCCTAATTAAACTATTAGCCAATGCGCAAGGTCTGACGGCTCCATTAGGAGCCCTCCTGTGCTTAAATAAACAGCTCAGAATGAATCTTCTCCCACTGGCGCCCTCCCCTCCCAGGCGCACAGCCTCCAAAGGTCTGCGCTTGGCGAATCCTGCAGGACGGCGGGGCCCCGGCTGGCCCCCAACATTCCCAGCCTCACCATGAACCCGCGGTGGGGGTAGAGGCCAGGGTCATTTTCTCTATCAGCCCCTTCTCTGCTTGATGCTCATCTGTAAAGCTGCTTCTCCTGGCTTGCTGGTGCTTCCAGAATCATCTCGTGAATTCAGGCTGCCAGTTTGCAGAGGGCCTATTCTCATGCTCTCACATGGTACAAGGGGTAGAGGTCTTGTTAGACAAACATTGTCTGCCATTTACAATTCTTACCACGTAAGGGACATGTTTTTTGCATAATGAATGAAGATGGTAAGAAGCAGAGTGGTGTCCCTTCCGCAGCTGCCTGGCCAGGTGCGAATTCATCTGAAGAGCTGCAGGCACTGTCCGGCCTCGGGGTGGTCTGCTCTGGTTCTTCCAAGATGAGGGTCCCATCCGCGCCACGCAGACAGAGACTGCTTGCCCTGGCTCTAGGGAACTCACTTCAATTCCCACCCCCCGGTCCCTAGTGGCCAGGACAGACTATTGTCTCATCCTCTGTTTCAGTCACTTAAGGTTCCATGTCATCTTAGAAAAAGATCGGTTCAAATATGCCAGTTCTTGAGGAAAAATTAAGAAAAACAAAGATAAAAAGCATAAGCTAAGGGACACGTGAAAGTTACACATGAAATGGTTTCGACACCAACAAGCTGTCCCCATCCACTGCTGAAGTCCTCGCGGGCCCTCTGACAGCGTGGGACGTGCTTGTCTTCGTGATCGTGATCCCGGTGATCTGCTGATCAGGTGGGTTCTGGCCGGCTGAGAGCCAGGCTCCACCTTGGTCAACAGTCTCCACTGATGTGCTCCGTGTCTGCTGGGCAGCGAGGTGTGTGGGTTTTGGGGTTCCACATGTTTAGTCTCGGCTTCCCCAAAATACTGTAAAATCTCTGAATTCATATCCAGGTCCAATACCGTGGATGGAATAGAGTCTCAATATGGTACATGGAGTGGATTGTGGTCCACAGTTGCAGGAGCCCTGGCCTCCTTCTGCACCGGCCCATGGTACCCGCTGGCCTGGCTGGTGCCTGAACTCAGGTGAGCTGCACCTGACCCACTTGAAGGGAGGCGGATGGATCTCCCAGTAGGAGAATTAACTCACATTGCCCTGGTGGTGCAGCCCTATGCCTGTGAGTAGGTCTTCAGGCTTGGTCTCCATGGATGCAAAAACAACCAGTGAGACTGTGGCGGCCCTGGGACGTGGGTCGCCTACCTTCACGGCAGGGTCTTGATTCTCCCAGGGCTGCATGACGGCATGACAGGTATACTGAGTCAGGGCTGTTCTTGAAGACCCCAGGGACGGACCCCTCTACAACCTTTCGGACTTCACGGTGATCAGGAGCTCCTCCACATGCCTTCTGACCACCTCCAAGCTGCTCCCGGACATTACCCTAATGGAATCCTCTCATGCTGAGCCCAGCCCAGCGTCTGCTTCCCGGAGGACCGCACATGCTCCACCCACACCAGCCCCCTCCTCTCCCATGACAGCCTGTCCTTCCTGTGGCTGCACCTGGAAACCCTGGCCTCTTCCCGACTCCTCGGTCTCACTCATGCCCAAACTCACGGCACCAGGGATACCTCGTGGTCCAGCTTCAGATGATCCCAGAGCCCTCTCTATCCCCAACCTCATAGCCCTGGCTCCCCTGCTGCCTTGGCCCACATCTGCTGTGGACTGAATGCTCCCCAGAACTCATGCTGAGATCTAACCCCAATGAGATGGTGTTGAGAGGTGATGAGGTTGGGTGATAAAGCTCTGGTGATGGGATTAGTGCCCTCAGAAATGAGCGCTGGAGAGACCCCCACCCCTCCCACCACGTGAGGGCATGAGAATCGGCAAACCGGGAATCTGCAAACTGGGAAGAGGACCCTCCCCAGAACTGGACCAAGCTGCTCCCTGACCCGTGAGAAATCGGCATCTGTTATTCACCAGCTGCCATCTGTGGGACTTCCTCACAGCATCTGGAAAGGACCAAGACACTGTGCATTCTCAGCGTGACACAATCTTGTCCTGCCTGTGCCCACAACCACCACACCATGCCATCTTGCTCAGACAAAAGCCACCATCCTCCCAATGTCCCACGGTCCCATTGATCCTCCTGAACCCACTCCCCCCCCGGCCACGACCCCTGCCTCACTTTCTGCTGGTTGTTCTCCTGCGCTGGGAGTCTGGCCTAGGCACTGTCCCTGGCTGTGCCAGCCCTGCACCCTCATGTAGCCCTGTGCTCCCCATGCTGGAAGCTCCTTCCTTCTCGAGCGATGGCCAGTCCTCACCTCCTTTGTCCGGGCACAAACCTCCCCTTCCCCACATCTGCCTCACCCCTGCCTGCTCTCTCAGGCTGGAATCCCTTCTCCCCAGCCGGCCCAGGCCTGTCCAGTTTGGCCTGCTGCCCATGGCTGGTGATGGTCACGGCTTACTTTCTCCTGTGTGCTGCCTGCTGTCCGCCCAGGCCCTCTAGGACCTGAGTTCCAGGAGGGTGGGGCATTCTCCTTCTGTTCTCCATGTATCCCAACCTGGGCCAGCACAACAGGTACCTTCTGGATGAAATGTGTTCCCTACTGCTACTTGGTAATGACAGCCATGGGACTCCCCATGAGGATACTGCCTGAGGAGGCTCCCGGGCAGGTGGCCCAGCATGTCTGCCCAGCCAGCAGGTCCTTTCGTACCTTCTCCAGTCCATACTCTCATGCCCCAAGCCCACTCTGGGTACCATGACACTTATTGGTCTGTTTTAATCACCCACAACAAAACACTAAGGTGTTGGAAAATCCATGAGAGCAGAGGTGTCAGAACGCTGTTTTTCTTCATCCTTCTTTATTTGACTAACGTGTGAAGCTAAGTCCAGAACTGAGCGGGGTAGCAAGATCAGAAGGAATCTTTACTTCTCATGCAGGACTCAGATCCTTGGAGGGAAATGCAGGGGAGGTGGGGATTCTCCCGGGGTTTCTATGCAGGAGGTTATCAGTCTGAACGTGCCTGCCAGAATGAGCACCTGTCGTCCTGGAAGGTAAGCCGCTAGAGTCACTGGGGTTGCTGTTTAAACTGATGCAAAGAACAATGATATGGAAGAGGGGAGCCAATTTTCAACCCCAGGATAGAAGGGGGCCAGGCAGGTTTCACTCACTGACTGGCCCCAGTGCAGAAGAGAACAGGGAAAAACAGCCTTTCAAGCGTTCTCCAGACATACCTTTTGGGGCTGAGTTTCTCTAAGGTTCACGGGGTCCATTAGGAGCAAACACTCTTAATCAGTAAGCTGCGAACACCTCTGCAATGTACACCTAATTATAACTAATTTGCTATTGACTAACCACTTATTCTCACAGAACCACTGTAAACGGTAAAAGTGTCCTGTGTGTTTAACCAGCAAAACAAAGGAGCACTGACATCTCTTGTATTTTCAAACATTCTGTGTCAAAGTTCAGCATTTTGATTGATTCTAGAGAGGAGATGGAAAACCACATTAGAAAAACTAGAATTAAAAGCAAACAGACAAACAAAAAAACAATTGAAAACTGGAGAATGCCTTTTTATTAGAAAACTCCCTCATGAGCTCGGCTGACTTTCAGCGGGAAAGTCATGGCTGGTGTTTCTTGTACTGGTCAGCACCAGGGCAAGGTTTTAAGTGTTTTAGATAGTGGCCCTGTTCCTAGTTAGTGCTGTGGATGTCAAGGGAGCTTATATATTAGTGGGTTTTAATAAAAAATTGTTTTGGAATAATCTGTAAGTCTTGTGTGATGTGTGAGTTACATGTGTACATAACATATATATCTCATTTATCTAACTTCATTGAGTTTAAAAAGTGTTCTGATTTAATTTTTCAGAAAACCAAAATGGGCCTATCTGAAAGAAAAGGCTGTATAAGATTGCACACATTTTTATTAATATATTTCTGAGATATTTTACTAACTCCCCTGCTTTTTAAAACAACAACAACAAAACAACAAAAGATAATAATCTAACCTTTTTAGGGCAGGACATCCATATAGGTATCAACTAATATCCTGAAATGTAATATAAAAATGACTCCCTTTGGGTTAAGAGAGTGTTCAAAACAATTTAGCTTATCTGAGGGTCCCAGGCAACCCCAGGCCGGGGGACCCACAGCCTCACTCTGCTCCTCAGCTCCCGCCAGCCTCCCTGGATCCACGTCTAATTCTGCTTTCCTCTTCTGCTGTGCCTGTGAACCCAACAGAGAAATGAACATTTCTCCTCAACTTCACGTTGTGCTAATTTTACAAGATCTGATGTTTTTTGGGGGAAATTAGATTGTGTGATTTTCGTACTAGTTGTGGGGGGGGAGTGGAGGAGAGAGAGAAGCGGGGAGCTGAGTTATATAAAACTCTATGTGCTCTTCTAATATATGACTTTGTAAATGACGAATTCCTTGTTCCATAAGAGGACTTTCTTTTAATGTTGGGTTCTTAACTACTGCTTAGGATTTGGAAACGTGACCGTGTGGGATGCACGTAGAATTGGACTCCGTGTACCAGAACTGAACTTGTTTAGGTCATTGCTCTCGCTGGTATTAAATTAATGACAATCATTAAAATTAATAATTTAAAGAGTAATGTGCTTATCACATATGAGGGTATCTTAAAATTATTTCCAAGGCTGAGTTATCTTGTTGCCCGAAGAATACTGTGGATTTTTTTTCCATGCTGTGAAGTGGAGGCATTAAGACAGGCCAGAGAAAAATGAAGTAAAGTTGTTAAATAGCAAGATCCTTCCAGGTAAACATTTAGAAGCCCTCTCTTCCTACAGTGATGCTGTCCATTCATTCAGAAGAAAAAGGTAACAAAGGTGCCCACAAAGCTTGGAATTTCTGACCAGTTCAGTGATGCTGAATTCCACAGTGCTGTGTTCTTTAGCACTGTGCACTGTAGAAAGCATGCAGATTCATGGAAAGTTCAAAAAGAGGTCTTTAGATTCAATATCTCCAGGTGGCAAATTTCTTCAGATCTAGATTTTCAAAAAATATGAAAGCAGCAAAAAGTTATTAATTAAAGCTCGATGGCATTTCTCAACTTCGATAAGTCATTTCTGATAGTACTGCAGATTTTAATTAATGGCTTGCTCATTGCAAAAAGGAGAAAGCAAGGAATAACTCACTGAATTTGAAATATCCATATTCTTTTATGTTTAAAATGTTTTCCTCTTTTTAAAAGTACTGAGGAAGTAACACTCATCCTCCTATTGAAAACTTTCAGATAATTTCTTTTTTCCCTCCTCTCTCGACCTCGGGCAGATTATGGAGATAATGTGCCATGTGCCCTGCTCACCTCTGAAACCACAACAGCCTGATCATGCCCTTGTTCTAAAGTCTCCTGAGGTGACGGGCAGAAGGTGGCACCTCCTCAAGTAACAGACCTCAGAGGCCTTCCAAGGATGTAAACGCAAGATGTCCTATATACTGAGTGGAGCATTTCAGAATTCCAGAATCAGAGAGCCGCAAAGAAAGCTTCCTTTGATGGGAAAACACTGATGGATGGAGAGAAACAGGCAAGTTCCCTGGAAATTCAGAGGTGCCATGTCTCTTTCTCTCTCTGTCTCTATCTTTCTCTTTCTCTGTCTCTCTTTGTTTCTATGTCTCTCTGTCTCTCTCTGTTTCTCTCCATCTTTCTTTTTCTGTGTCTCTGTCTCTCTCTCTCTGTCTCTCTCTGTGTCTCTCTCCATCTGTCTCTCTCTGTCTCTGTGTGTCTCTCTGTGTCTCTCCCCATCTCTCTCTGTGTCTTTTTCTCTCTCTATGTGTGTTTCTGTCTCTGTGTCTCCCTCTGTCTCTCTCCATCTCTTTCCTTTTCTGTGTCTCTGTTTCTCTCCATCTCTTTCTTTCTCTGTGTCTTTCTCTTTCTCTATCTCTCTCTCTCTGTGTCTCTCTCTCCTTGTCTCTGTGTGTATGTCTCTCTGTCTCTCTCTGTGTCCCCTCTGTCTGTCTCCCTCCATCAGTATCAACACAGGGCATAATGGTGCTGAGAAAACTCCTAACTGTGGGAGAAAGGCCGTCAGGATGACGCTTGCTGGCGTCTGCCTCGGGCGCCTCCTCTGGTGAGGTCTGAGGAGTGTCGCTGTCCTCGGGGTGCCCTGCAGCAGAGCCCCCGCCCAGTCCTGGCATGGTCGGACGTGGCCGTGTGCCCTCAGGTGCGGTGGTGGGACCGCTTTCCTGCTGGACACCTTGCACGCATCTTGTGGAGGCAGCTCCTGTTCCGGCTCTGCCGTCAGTGCTGTTACCCAGCGAAATCTCACTGAACCTCCATGTCTGTCTAAAGTGCCATGATGCCAGCCAAATGGGGAGGCAAGGTTCTTCCGAGATTGATTTTTTTCCAGACACTGCGGTTCTGTTCAATTGAATTCACTCAAGTTGTGGTTAACATAAATACTACGGAGAGTATGACATGTCAAATTAGCAGCTTTGCAAATCTCCTGTTAATTGTCAGCCTAATTAAAAAATTGCTAATTATAATGTTTATAACTTCAAATAACTGCTCAGCTATAAAGTACGGCCTGTCAGGTGTAAACAGCGGACTAGAGGCAAAAAATCAATCGACATCTGTTAATTTATCAGCAGCGGTACACCAAATTGAAAAAATGGATTGCCTATTGCACTGTAAATCTGTGTTACGATAAAAAGGCCGATTCATCCAACACCTGCTTAATAAGCAATAATGGCCATCCTCACGGCTCAGCCTGGGGCTCCTCTGCTTATCAAATTCCCGTCCTGTTAGGAGTGGGAGGAAGGCGGGTGCCAGCTGCACAGACAGGACACAGGATGCCCGCAGCCAGACTGAAGAGGCACACTTGATGTCTGGTGCTATGCAAATTAAAAAACACAAAACAACTGAAACTGAAACACACACAGATTCAGCTGGTGAAAGTCGGGGCTCTCTTCCCTGAAAGAATACTGGAGCCCGCCATTTGTTCTCTGTAGTTTGAGTTGCCAGAGTGTCTGCTACCTGCTGGAGGCTGGCAACCAAGGAGACTGGAAAGCAGCCTCTCAAATCTGTGCCCCCCAGTCCAACTTTCTCATCTTTGTAAGCATGCCTCTGTATACCAGGCCTGCACCTGCTCGGGCAGTGGCCTGGCTGTGCCCTGGTGGGTCATGTTATCATGCTGTGATTCTAGTTTATCCACGTGCATTCCTCATGTCTCTTCCAACATCTTGTGAGCTTCCGAGGGTGGGGCCTCCAGTGTGACTGCCTTCCCTCCCTGTCACCCCCTCATGGCCTGCAGAGGGGAGGGCACTGAATGTCCCTGCACCTTGTCCTCTTGGGATCACACATGGAGCACTGACCTGAAAAGGCACAGGTAAACCACTGCAGGCATATTCACAAGCACAAGGGGATTGTCTGGTCTTGATTCAATGAATGTTTACTGAGAATTTTATTCTGTGCTAGGAACTATATTAAGATGGGCAAAACAGAGATGGTTTGGGGAGCTTACTGCCCAGGGGGACTGCATGTAGTGGGTTGAATTAGGAAGGAAAAGTGGCCCTGCATCCCCCACATAGGACCACACAGGATGAGGGGTAAGCCCCTGGTGTGACGCTCTTCTCCAGGGTGCAGTAGCAGCTTGGACACCTCAAGATGGCCAGACCAGTTCCCCAGGAACAGACTTGATTTGTCTCATTGTACTTTTCCCCGGTGTTTCCTGGATCCCGCATTTGGATTTTGTTTACCAGGCGAGTCGGTGCAGAGAACAAGGAAAACCCAGAGCTGGCAGCCCCTGCTGGAGCCCTCGTCTCCTGAGGCTGAAGTTTTGATTCTGCTCTTGAGGTCTCAGGGCATGCTCCTTCCCTGCAGGGCGTGGTCAGCCATGTTCCACTGGCCCTGTCCTTGTCTCTTTCTCTGGGTCGTATCTGGCACATTTGCTCTGGTTCCCATGCACTGGCGGGCAGTATGAAGGGTTTCTACTGTTTGCTAGGCCCTTTCTCCCCTGCCCCCAAATCCTCATCTCAGCTCATCTCCCTGTTAGAGGAGAGAAAGAATTAGAAAGACTGACCACCTTGGGCCAGGTTTCCTATCCTTTCTGTCTTTATTTTATTGGATGCCTTAGAATGTGTCCTTGTTGGTTTGAAAAGGCAGCCGTGGTGCGGGGCGGCCCCCAGCAGGCACGGAGGGTGCAGAGAAGTTAAGACACTCAATCCCTGCCTGGAGAGGCAGAGAGAGGCGGGCAGAGGAGCCAGCCCCAGCCTGGGCAGAGGAAGGAGAGGAAGGAGAAGGCATTGGCTGAGTGAACACGTGCCAGCAGCACCAGTTATCTCCTTTCGGAACAGGTGTTAGGCAACACAGCCACTCTCCCACTGTACAGATGAGACACCGAAGGCATGCACATTCACAGACTCATCCTAAATCTCCCAAGCAGAAAGGGACAGAGGAAAGACAGGGACTCAAGTCTCTCGGATGTCCAGATCTTCCTTCTGCTTTCTTCAAATCTCACTGCTCCAGGGGGATGAACAAGCTCAGAGAAATGAATGAGGCCAGAGAAAGGGGAAAAGGGCAGGGGCGGCAGGTGTTTTAACAAACAGAGCCCCAGTGACAGTGGCTCATCTTAGCATGTGGGCAGTGAGCAGGAGAGTCTCCCAAAGATGTCCACACCCCGATCCCAGGGACCCGAATGTGCTGCCTTTCCTGTCCAAAGGGACCTTGCAGATGTGGCTGAGGTTTCTGACCCTAGAATGGGAGACACCCTGGATTATCTGGTTGGGCCCAATCTAGTCACCCTTTAAAGCAGAGAACTTTCTCTTTAAAGTCAGCCCTCTGGAGCTGGAGGGGCCATGACAAAATCATGAGAAGGAATTTATTTGGGCATCCCAGGCTGATGGACAGAAAGGAAACAGCCCCTGGTCCTACAGCCTTGAAGAACTGAATTCAGCCAGTGCCCCGATTGAGCTGGAAAGTGGGATCACCCTGGAGCCTGCAGATGGAGCCCTCCTGGCAGCCCTGGACCACAGCCTGGCAGGGCTCTCAGCGGAGGAATCTTGACCCCTGGGACTGGAAGATAGTACATGGTGGTGTTTTAAGCCACTAGGTCTGTGGTCATTTTGCCACAGCTGGAAAACAAAAACAAGTTTATTTCCTGCTCAAGGAAATTTCATATCTGGGTGTCACTCCTCAGAGTGAGTTGGGGTCTGTGGCCAACTACCTTGACTTCACCACTGCAGCCAGCTGAGCAAGAGAGGCAGCACTGGGACGCATCGGGCTTCTGAGAGGCCGGGACTGGAAAGAGTTAGCATCGTTTCTGGTTATTTCCACTGAGGAAGGTCGTATGACTGCACCTGAGGCAATGGTGCTGGGACACATTCTCCTTGACGGTCACCCCTGCATTTCCCACTCTACAGGAAGGAGACACATATTTCTTGATGGGCATTGGTGGTCTCTGCTGTGGTTACCAACTGCCTGGACATTTGTGCACACAAAAACTGTATGCGTGTGGCCCAGGAGAAGTGCCATCAAATCCGATGGAGCAGAACTGACCTAGCAAGGGGAAGAGGCTCGGTGCCTGGGAGTATTCTGGGCAAAGCCGGATTTAAATCCATATAGTATGTAAGTGATTAGTTGTAATGTTTGATTTAATTATTTGATAAACTTGGTTAATACATTATAATACTGTGCAATTAAAGCATGTTTTAAATGAATAGACTATTTTTAGAGCAGTTTTGGGCTTACAGAAAAATTGAGCAGAAAGCCCAGAGCTCCCATCACCTGTTCCCTGCACAGTTTCTCCATTATGCACATCTTGCTTCAGGGTACAGATTTATTACAATTGATGAGGCAATCCTCCTGCATTAACATTACTAAAGTTATGTGGGGGTTTACTCTATATGTTTATAGTTCTATGGGTTTTGACAAATGCATACCCACCATTACAGTATCATACAGAGCAGTCTCACTGCCCTTAAAATCCCCTGTGCTCCACCTGTCCACCCCTCCCTCTCCCAACCCCTGGAAACCACTGATCTTCTTACTGTCTCCATAGATTTTCCCTTTACAGAGTGCCATATAGCTGCATCCCACAGCAGGCAACTTTCCACATTGGCTTCTTTCACATAGCAAATGCATTCAAGATTCCTCCATGTCTTGTCATGCCTTCATAGCTTGTTTCTTGCTAGGATGAATAGCATTCCACTGGCTGCATACAACACACTTTATTTATCCATTCTCCTACTGAAGGGTGCCTTGGTTGCTGCCAAGTTTGGCAATTATGAATAAAGCTGCTATAAACATCCATGTCCAGGATTTTGTGTGGACATAAATTTTCAGTTCCTTTGAGTCACTATAAAGGAAAGTGATTACTGGATCACATCATAAGAGAGTGTTTAGCTTTGTAAGAAACTACCAAACTGGCTTTCAAGGTCGCTGCGCCTTCTGCATTCCCGCCGGCCGAGAGTGAGCATTCCTGTTGCTCCACACCCTTCCAACCCGACCTAAGGACCCACATGATTCTGCTGTCAGGGCTCCCTTATCAGGAGGGTTCATGGTCCAGAGAACTGCATCTTATGAATGACACTTCACTTAGTTAATAAAAATAGTCACCGTTTACTCAGTGCATGCTCTGTGCTAGGTTTTTATATCCATCATCTCATTTAATAGTCTCACTGACCTGCTAAGCATGTGTTATTATGATCTCTCTTGCTGATAAAAACTAGGAGGTCAAGTGACTTCCCAAAGATCACACTCAGCATACAGCAAGAGCAGAAGTTGGAACTCAGATTTGGCTGACTCGGAAGTCTGTGTGTTCCCCCGTGGCACTCTCTGCCACGCTGCGACATTTCTTACGTCCTGAAATGCCTTCTCAAGCACTGTCTGGGGGACCTCTACATCCAGCTGAGCTGTGTGGGCTTAATTGCTTAGAGTAAGATGAGAGAAGAAATATAGAGAGGAAAATAAAGGAAATAGATCACGCTGGGGAGGCCACTAAACCAAAAGAAAAAAATCATGGAATTCAGGGTTTACTGTGTGTACACCTTGACTAGGGGCAAGGTGGAAGGAGCCCTGTAGTTTGTCATTAAAATCACTAGAGTTGCCTGAACTTCTTGGATTAAGAGCTCCTCATTTCCCACAGGAAGGAGTGGAACCATAATTAAGAAGAAGAGAAAGAAAGCTTAGGTCATTGCTAACTTCCAACTTCAACATCTTTAATTTTGCTTATTTCCCTCGGCTCTTGTGCTTATTGCCCTAGATCTTTCTTTTAATATTTAAGACTTTGCATAACAGTTAATATGAAACCTTCACACCATTTCCAGCTGACTCAAAAAGCTGGTCCAGCGGGAACTGTGTGCAGACCGTGTCTGCGGCCATGGGGAGGGGCTGTTGGAGCAGAGGACCGGCCTCAGATGTGGAGCCTCCAGACAGTCCAGGGAATGACACACAGTTGCATTCACTCCTAGCATGTGAGAGCTGAGCATGCCCTGCTGGTGATCTGCTTAGACACTTCCTGCTTCACAGGAGTCACCTGAGGCTCAGAGAGGCTATACTGCATGGCCCCATGCCTCACCTGGATGGCAGGTGCACTCATGCCAGCACCTGTCTACCTGGCTATTGGAGGGCTCTTTGAACTGTGCCCCATACCAGGAAAGGATCACAGACCATGAAGCAAAATGCCAGCAACTACAAATAGCACTGAGAAAATCAATTTCCTTCATCCTGAGACCAAGAGCAGAGAAACACAGGGGTGATATTCCCTGGGCAGGGGGTGGAGGTCGGGTGGGAGGAAAAGGGGCATTTCTCTGGGAAGTCCCTGGAGAGGAGGTGTGGGGCTTTGCTGGCCAAAGAGAAGTCCTCAAACCAGCAGCACTGATGCTCCCAAAGGCTTGTTAGATTTTCAGAGCCTCATGGCTTACCCCAGACCTCCAGACCCAGAGCACAGGACAGCGAGGACAAGAAAGAGAGTCATGTGTGACATGACAGCGTGTTGAAAACTCACTCATATCTTCAGGGATGCACAGCTTGGCCTGCAGAAAATGGGATAAATCAGGGTCCTCCAGATGGGGGTGGTCTCCAGGCTGACAGGCAACATTGGACGAGGTTAAAGCTTAGAACAGTGATTATTTAGGATCCAAGAATCCACACGCATGGGTGGCAATACTCTCATAGAATGTCAGGAAAGAATGACACCAGGATTTTGGGCAGAGCAGAACAGAGAGGGAGAGGAAGACCCATTGAGGGCATAAGACAGAGTGGGAGAGAAACAGCTCTGGAGGCAAGCAGCGGCGCCAGGCCTATGCCGTCTGTCCTGTGCATCATGTATTGGGTGGAGTGGAGTGGCCTTTTACATCCATGGGCTGCCTGGCTGTGCCTCAGCCTCAAGCTAGGGTCTGCAGGAGGAGTGTGTATTGGCTCTACTCTTTATATCCTGCACCTGGGTGATTCTAAGGACCAGACAGGTATTGCTACATGGCAGATCCAGACTATTTCCCAATAGCAGTTCCCTTAGAAAAACTGCCTGAAGTTTCTCATTACGAACGACAGAACCTTTGAGCCTATTCCCTTTCATGGCTTCCCGTCGTCTGCCCTCTGCCCTGTCACAGGACCCAGTGTGCTCCCACAGCCAAGCCTCCTCTCTGAGATAACTTCAAATGTTGTGCTAGAAACAGTCGCGCCAATGCTCAGTTTTGGAACATTTGCTCCAGTCCTGCTCTTTAGATTCACTGTTTTGTTTCACAAAGGCATGTCAGCATTGAGAGTGCATAAGCTACAAAGAGATGTGGTTTATTAATAAGCTTTGATCATTTTTAACCAAAAGTTTGAGGAACTTCAAGATGGCCAGCATTTAATGACACCAGCTCCAGCAAACACTGTTGCAATCGCCTGACGTTATGTGTCCCACCCATGGACATTGATCAAGGGCTTTATACACCATTTGTTCGAAGGCTGCATAGGAACTTTCAGCAAAGATGTACGAGTTTATATACTTCCAGAGTTTGTGTAGACTGAAATGACCCCTAATATAATCTACTGAAAACATTGAGTTTTTTTTCCAGTTTTTATTATAAAATTAACATCTGTATTAGCAGTTGAAGTTAGGAAATGCTTTTGCATTTATAGGAGGTACGAGCAGCAGAAGATGGCGGCGGCTGCGGCGGCTGGCGCGGAGTAGCTGAGGTGGAAAAGGTGGCCACTGGGCCTCAGGCAGCCGGGAAACTTGTGGACCTTTCTCTGGCCATCTCTTAAGGGAGGACTGCTGCTGCTGGCCGGTCGTGGGGGCTCAACGCCACTTTGCCCCCGGCAGGAGAGGCTGCCTCATTTACAGGCAACAGCTTTGAAGTGTGGAGCAGGAAAAGAACTGATTCTTAGCTGCAAAAGCGAGTCTTGAAACAGGGAACACGGCGCCAGGGCTGCTGTGGATGCAGCCAGGATCCCGGAGGCTGGGGCCGCACTGAAGGAGGCCAGCTGCCCTATCCAGGATTCGAGGTTTCAGGCCGGCATTAAAGAAGACTCCTGGGAGCGCCCGAGCGGCGCCGCGACTGAACAGCCCGAGGCGGCAGCGCCGAGAACACGGAAGGCAACAAACCAGAGACAGAGCGAGCGCCCGACCTGGCACAGCACTGTGAGTGATCCCTGGCAAAGCTCTGTTCGGGGGGTGGATGCCCACGCGGCTCCCCGCCTGCACCACCAGGCCACTCATTGCCCCGGTGCTGCCTCCATTTTCCCAGGTGCGGGCAGCTCCGCCCTGCTCGGCCATCACTGAGCCCATTTGCTTGGCCTGGCGCGGGGCTTTCCGGACCCTGCGGGCCGACCTCCTCTCCCACTCCCTCCACGGTTCTCTGGCAGGGCTGGGGGTGTGGGGCGTCCCGACCAGTTTTGGGAGGGCTAGGAAGTACGGGCGGGCCGACTGTCACTCCACCACACCCTGGACTCCGGCCCGGTAAACTTCCTGTTACTGGGAGGCAGATACCATCTCTGCGACCACCAGTTTGGAAAAAAGCCTAACGAATTTCTGGTTGGGAATAGTGTGGTAGGAGAGTTCCCAGGTCCGCTAGAACCTGCCGGAGAGCAGGCTGCAGGCGGGCACTAGACTCGGTTTATACCGGGGGGATACAAAGGTGAACAAGACCCGAGAAAGATCTACACAGTGCTACAAAGGCACCCAGAGAGACCGGTCGTCTGTGCCTAGCAGAAACCTGGTAGATTTCCTGGGCGAGGCGGTGCTGAGCAGGGTCTTGAAGGCCCAGCTGATAGACGAGGGGTGCAGAAGACACACCCCAGCCCAGCACAGTGTGCACAGAGGGGGGAGACGTGCGGCCAGGGAGGTGGAGACTCGACAGAAACCACACACCCGGTGGGGTCGCCACTGCACGATCTAACAGCCTGGGCCAGAGCACACGGAACGGGGAGAAGTCCTGTACAGAAAGTGAAAGCTCAACAGAGATCACACACCCTGTGGTGCGTGATCCACCAGCCCAGCAGAGTACAAGCTGACCAGAAAGGTGGATCCCCGGAGAAGCCCAAGACCCGAGGCAACCACACACACAAGACACTAGAGGCCAACTGAGCAGTCACGGCAGGAGCCATACCAAATTGGCAACCACAGCAACATCCTAGTTAGTCATTAGTCTCAAACCGGTGGACTGTGAAACCCCCTGCCACAATGAATAAACACCAAAAAAAAGACACCAGAAATACAAAAAATCAAGAAAGTACACCACCAAAAGTTAATAAATCTCATACTCTAGATCCTATAGAACAAGAAGCCCTTGAAATAACTGACAAGGAATTTCGAGTGATAATTCTAAGGAAACTGAATGAGATACAAGAAAACTCAGCTAGACATCATGATGAAATGAGGAAAAGTATACAGGATCTGAAAGAGGAAATATACAAGGAAATCAATGTCCTGAAAAAAAATGTAGCAGAACTTGCTGAACTGAAGAAGTTATTCAGCGAAATAAAAAACACAACGGAGAGTTTAACCAGCAGGCTTGTCGAAGTTGAAGAGAGAACCTCTGAACTTGAAGATGGGCTGTTTGAAATAACACAAGCAGACAAAAAGAAAGAAAAAAGAATCAAGGACATGGAAGAAAATCTGAGAGAGATATCAGACAACCTCAAGCGCTCAAATATCCGAGTCATGGGTATTCCAGAAGGGGAGGAAAATGGAGATTCCATTGAAAACATATTCAACAAAATAGTGGCAGAAAACTTCCCAGGTATAGGAAAAATCACAGATCTTCAGATCCAGGAAGCTCAACGATCTCCAAACGTATTCAACCCAAAAAGGCCTTCTCCAAGACATGTCATAGTCAAATTGGCAAAACTCAGAGACAAAGAGAGAATCTTAAAAGCTGCAAGAGAGAAGCGTCAAATCACCTATAAGGGAGCCCCAATCAGGTTAACATCAGACTTTTCATCACAAACCCTAAAAGCTAGAAAGGAATGGGATGATATTTTCAAAATACTAAAAGACAAAGATTGCCAGCCAAGAATACTCTACCCTGCAAGGCTATCCTTCCGAAATGAGGGGCAAATAGTATATTTCTCAGACAAACAAAAACTGCGGGAGTTCACTACCACAAGACCACCCTTACAAGAAATCCTCAAGGGAGTACTGGGTTTGGTTCCTGAAAAATAACTACCACTGCCATAAAAACCTAAGAAAAATCTAAACCCGCTAGTACAATAAAAATGGCATTCATGAAGAGAAAACAAGCTAACAAAAACACTATCTACAACCTAAGGAACCAACAAACAAAGAAACCAAACAGTAAATCAGAAAGCAAGGAACAAAAGACACCTAAGACAACCAAACAACCAATAAAATGCTAGGAATAAATCAACACCTTTCAATAACAACTCTTAATGTTAAAGGCTTAAATTCCCCAATTAAAAGACACAGACTGGCTGACTGGATCAAAAAGCAGGACCCAACTATATGCTGCCTACAAGAGACCCACCTCACCCATAAAGATTCACACAGACTAAGAGTAAAAGGATGGAAAAAGATTTACCATGCAAACAGAAAAGAAAAACGAGCTGGAGTGGCTATTCTTATATCTGACAAAATAGACTTTAAACTAAAAACCATAAAAAGAGACAATGAGGGACACTACTTAATGATAAAAGGACTGATCCATCAAGAAGACATAACAATCATAAATATGTACGCACCCAATGTTGGAGCAGCCAGATTTATAAAACAAACTCTATTAGACCTAAAGAAGGAAATAGACACTAATACCATAATAGCAGGGGACCTGAACACTCCACTGTCAATATTAGACAGATCATCTAGGCAAAGAATCAGTAGAGAAACACAAGATCTAAACAAGACTCTAGACCAATTGGAATTGGCAGATATCTACAGAACATTCCACCCAACAACCTCAGAATATTCATTCTTCTCATCAGCACATGGATCATTCTCCAAGATAGATCACATATTAGGTCACAAATCAAGTCTCAATAAATTCATTTATAGGAGGTACATTTGTATGAAAAATTATTTGCATAGATCATCCCAAATAGAATTTAATTTGAAACCACAGATTTCATGATCTTGTCTTATTGGAAGCCCGGGATGATGAATGAAACATTAAATTAAGCATCACATGATGGTTAGTCAGATACTGTGAGCTTAGACCTAGGGTCTCTCTGATTCCCTCTCTTTCTCTCTTCTTTAGGTATTGGGATTGAGGCACATGTTTTATGAGGGCTACAAAACATATGAACCCTCTGTTTAGCTATTTTTTAAGGACTATGCAGGCACACAAATTTAGTACATTTAAGTTGAACTCATATATCATCTAGTATAAGCAAAATTGCACACCAAATTACAAATGGGTTTTTTGTAAACATCTTTGCTAATAAAAACATTTCCATTTTGTAGATAATGCCAGAGATAGTTCTGGGAAAATAAATCATGCATTTATAAACAGCAACTGCTCTGAAAAAGCAAACTAAGCGATTTTCTGATCTCCAGTGGAACTGAGCGGTGCTTGTTTTCACAGCTGAATATTCAAAGGGATGTTTACCATAATTGGAGGATACTTGACGGTTTAAGCAGCCCACACTTAGCAGGCTTCAAAATAGGTCCTAAATTATTTGTTGCAAGCCCTTAGATAAACAAGCAAGAATGCTGCTCAATTGTTCTAAAAAGCCACAAATTAGAGGTATTTCTGGGTTATCCCTAGTGATTTCTAAATGTAATAAAAAAATTCTGATTTCCATTTGTATTAATGCTCCTTTTGAACGTCACAAGAAGAGGTACCTTTCAATTTTAATAACCTTTCTATAAAAACAATTCTAACTGTAGGTATAAACCCTGAAGCACAGAACACTGACGGCCTCATCTGTGTGGCCTTGTTGGAAACACGTTGGCCCAGAACATCCGGACAGTTCTCCTGTGACAAGGACAAGCTCCCTGATCAAACCCTTGCCAGTCCTCTGGGCCCTCTCTGGATCCAGCCTTGGACGGGTCCTCCAAGCCCAGTTTTAGCAGGGATCCTGGGCAGGTTTATTTAGAATCCCCATCTCCACCCCTGATGAGACTAACGAGGGTACTCTTAGAACCTTTCCATCCACGCCCTCATTCCCCCACCCCCAGCTACAAATCCTCCCAGGTCCCTGGTGGACCTGGAGTTGGGCTCACTCTCTCTCCCCCTCACAGGGTCTTGAACAGTCTCCCTTCCCTATTTACTGGTCTGGTGTGACTTTTCTTTCACATTTCTTATCATTTATTAGAACCCAGCTACATGACAACTTTGTTTGTCCAGAAATGAGGCTTTATTTAAAGATGTGGAAACAGTCAAAATAAAACTTTCAAAGTTGAGGCACTGACACTAGTGCTATTAATTCTGTAGAAAGTCCCTCAGATACAAATTCAGAGACGATCTGCCAATATTTTAGACTGACATCTAAAAATCTTGGGTTTTTGGTTTTCAGACTCCCAGCACCTTCAAACTAGTCACTTAGAAGCAACGGTATTAACAGCCTCGCTGAAGTTAGGGGAAAGAAGCAGAAAGAGAAAACACATGGGCAAGAATTCAAGTGCAAATAGCAATTAGGGGCAAATACCTTTGTCATTCCCCAGGGCCCTGCGAGCATTGTTCTGCTGCATCTCAGGATAACCAGCGTTCTCTGAGGAAAGACTGATTTATGTTCATATACATTTTATGTAGGCAAAAGGCATTTTAATATCTTAGAGAGCTTTTATTTTTAAATAAAAAAATCTCCCTCACTTTGCGGCTTATAGGATGAAACTCTGGACGTAGAAGCCCGTTCTGTTATGTTCAGAAGAAACTACCTTCCAAGAGCTGCGGGTGGTCAAGGTTTCATTACATGTGACGGAGCTGGGGTGACCACCCCCCACCCTCTAGGAAGGTCCACCAGAATCAGCCAGTTCTATTTTTATCTTGGACTGTTTGGCTGTGACTGTCCTTTGCACCTCCAGGCTTACCAAGGGTCAGTCATTGAGGAGAGAGGGAGGGAGTGGAGGTTTGCAGGGCCAGCCAAGCCCCAGCCTGCCTCGGGCCTAACACAGCAGGAAGAAGACCGTGAACCTGTGTCATGAGATGCAGCCAAGAGTGTCTCAGGGTGGTGAGTGGACCTTGGTCACGGATCCTCATACAGCCTCATGGGACAAATGATACCCTCAGCCCGTGTAGACTTCTCAGCCACAAAACATCCCATGCCCGCCCGGAGGAACTGGGGGCACCTGTAGGCCCATGGGATAAGTGCTTTGCCCAGCTTCTCTGCTGGCTCCACCGAAGGCCTGCATGGAGTGAAGTGAACCCACTCCTGGAGCTGAAAGCCGAGAGCTGCAGGACAGGCGGCCACATCCCACCACGTCATGCAGGCTGCGTCCCCTTTAGGGGCTTCACGACATTTCCAGCTACGCTAGGGAGAGCTATGCAGGGGCCCAGCAGGGTCCTGAGGGAACAATGTGGAGGAGGTGACATCAATTCCAAGAAGGGAAGGAGGTCCCAGGACAGCTAGATGCCAAGGACCCTCTAGATCAGGCTACCTGTACACCTCTACCACACACCTGCCATGTGTAAAAGGAGCACACCATGCTGCACACACACACTGCACATGCACACACACAGACACACACACATGCACGCACATGCACAGACACACACTCACACATGCACGCACACAGACACACATGCACGCACACACACACACTCACACATGTACACACATGCACAGACACAGAGACACAGACTCACACATGCACACACAAACACACACTCACACATGCACACACATGTACAGACACACACAGGCACACTCACATGCACGCACACAGACACACTCACACATGCACACACATGCACACACACACATGCACACATACAGACACACACTCACACATGTACACACACATGAACAGACACACATAGACACATGCATGCACACACACAGACACACACTCACACATGCATGCACACAGACACACATGCACGCACACACACACACTCACACATGTACACACATGCACAGACACAGAGACACAGACTCACACATGCACACACATGCACACACTCACATGCACGCACACAGACACACTCACACATGCACACACATGCACAGACACACACATATGCACACATACAGACACACACTCACACATGTACACACACATGCACAGACACACATAGACACACTCACGCATGCACACACACAGACACACACACTTGCATAGACACATACAGACACAGACTCACACGTGCACACACACAGACACACACAGACAAAAACAGAGACACATACACACTCACACATGCACATACACAGACACATATAGACACACATACAAACACACATAGACATACACATGCACACACAGATACTCATTGGACATACTTATGAACACACAAAGACACACACAGACACACACATGAACACATGCAGACACACACACTCTCTCACACACACACAGACACACGCGCACACACACACACACACAGAAAGAAACCATCTGCTTGTGAGCAGAGGGTGTGTGGCAGGTCCCAGACCTGATGTCTCCAGGTCTGGGAGCTCAGAACTCTACTAAGTCTCTGAGATTTCAGCAGGGACAGCATGGCTATATGGAACTCTCTGCAGTACAGATTCAGAATATTTGGGGAAATAGCTTTGTAATCTAGCTCATATCAAACTTTTAATTTTCTTCTGTTAGCATCCAATATGTTAGGCTGTAATTTTTATAATAGTTGTGTCATAGTATGTTAAAAAGGTGGAATTAAGAAAGTTTTGGTGGCTGGTTGTTAATCAAGGTTTCCTTACAGCACATGGGATTTTAGAAGTCACATAACATTTATTATCTCTCCCAGAGTTTGAACATGGGTCTTCAGAAGGTGGAATCTGCAGCAGATGGGTTTTGCTTAGTCCACACTATTCTTAAACATTTAAGTAATCTGTCGGTTTACTTTAAGATTTGGGTTACTGGCTTCCCTTGAAAATTCAGAAGATCTGGCTTTCTCGGACCTGTTAATAGCTGAACAATGCTGGCCAGCAGCCACACTGCCGTGGTGCCCCAGCCTTTCCCACTCTGCTGTAGGACCCTGCCAAACATTACTCATCCAGAATTGGCCTGGTACCTGCAAACACTTGAGTTTGCAAATCTGGCTGAAGTTCAATGCTCTCTATTGCAGTTTAGGGCACTGGGGCTGAAGGCTGTGATGTAATAAACACCCCACAGACCCTAAGGACAGAGCTGGGGCCAGACTTCAGGTCTCCCAAACCACCCCACCCGATCCTGTAAGGGGTCGGTTACAAGCAGATGACTAGGACGTCTGGGTAGAAGCCCTGGCAAGAAATGATTTCAAACAGTGAGGACCTCAGCTGCGGAAGGGATGAGCAGGCAGAAAGTCTGTCACGGGTCATGTGGATTGCAGTTCCTAACATCCACGGAGTGAGACAGCACTCACCTCAAGTCTTTTTCCTGTTTTGATTTTTATCAGCACTACACTCTCCTGAGTGAGCCACGGGCTGGCCCCTGTTTTGATTTTTAAATGAAATTTCAAGTTCTTTATATGGAAAGAAAAAGAAAGATCAAGTCAAGAGGTTTCATCTTCCCACCACATATCCACACCTCAAATGTTATTTTCCAGGCTTGCATCTGGTCTTGCCCCTGTTCCTCCTCTCCTGAGTGACTGAGCCTGTGTCAGGGCTCCTGTGCTGGCTTACCCCTCACCTCTAGAAATCTGTGTTCACTTCTCTTTCCCCAGGAACTTCTATCTTTTAAATCCCACCAGAGGTACTTCACCACTGCATGTCATGGAAGAGGACACAAATCGTTTTGTTGGGCTTTTCTTTATTTATAGAACTGGCAGCACTGGTTAACTCCAGACCAGATGATGTAGAATTTAGAAAGAGCCACCCATTGTACCTGCTTTGGTCCTTCCAATAATGTGTGTTTGTGAACTGACCTGCAGGCTTAGGGCTGTGATGAATGAGGCTGATTCAGGGCAAAGCAAACTCACTCCCTTGCGCAGCATCTCACACACATTTTCTACATCCAGTCTGTCACCTCTGACACAGCCCTCAGCCCATGTGGATGAGTGATATTCTTGCTTGCTTGTGTGCATTCAGTGTACCTCTCTACTTGAGTATAAGAGCCCTGGAACCACCTCCAATAGCCCACTTGTGCCCTCATTTGGGGAGCAGGAAATTTACTGCTTTTTGGTTTAAGCCACCTCTGTTCTGTTCTCTCCTACTATATTCAGTGAGACTTAATCTCAAATGGTATGTGGGTTCATAATTGATATTTCCTGAATGAATGCTGTTGATTGCTTCAAGGTTACCAACAATTTACTATTAAACTAACTATGTATCTCTGAGTAGGTAAACTGAGAAGGGAGATAAAATGTCTGCAAGGAAGGTTTGCCCTGAGTGATGACACATGTGTGACCCACATATCCTCCCTGCAAGCCATCCCCCTCCAGGCCTCTGCGTGGCTCATAGCCCCTTTGTGGAGTGAGTTTCTCCCCTCTCCCCTCTGCTAGTGCATATTCAGGAACGTCCACTGAAGACAAGCCACTTTACAAATGAGACAACTAAAAGCTAGAAGTGGAGATGCGTTGCTCAGGATGGTGCCCAGATCAGCAGAAAACACAGCAAACACACTGCTAACCTGAAGATTTCACATGAGAGTCATTGGATGCCACCAGCTTCATCTTCCAGAGACACTGATGGGCTGGAGCGGCAGGTGGACTGAGGACAATACCCATTCCTGCCCCACACAGTCAGCAGACCAGATGTGCCACATGTTGGACTTTTATTGTGGCATCTTGTTCCAGGGTTCACAATACTAACCCGAGAGTCGATCATCAACTTAAAAAGTCTATGCTCTTTGCATTGGGAGAACCCCCAACTCTAATTCTGAAACACAAACTTTTTTACAAAAGATAAGTAAATGATGTTTAGTGAATACATATGTATGTGTGTATATATAAAATATTATCTTATGCATACATGAGATGCAAAACAGGTGAATTGTTGAGTTGTATACATATACACACACACATATATACGTATATTTAGGGGCATTTTGTAAGTAAGCACCTTCCTATCAAAATCTGGGACTTAGAATATCCTAAATGAGGGTTCATAATTTTTTTTTCTTAAGAGAAATAGATATTGTGAAACCAACTCATTGAGATAAAAAACCCATAAAATGATAAATACTCCAAAATAATTCCTTTACCTGCTAGTAATTGTCACAGAAACCAGGAAGTACATGACTTATAGTGCATGGACTGCATCTGAGATACTTGATTATTCTAAGAGAGACCTAAGTTATGGGGAGAGAAAGGAAGATCGAACCTCACACAATGCTGACCCTGAAGTGAGCAAAGATGTCACGGTCCTTCTGCTGGTCGAAGGACTTGCACACACGAAAGGTGAGAGGCAAAGTGTCCTCCAGGGCTGAGCATCGATTCAGCTGCACTGCTGCCTGTCCCCGGGCACCAGCTGTATGCAGTGCTGGGCGGCCCTCGCATGTGCTCTGGGAAGGGCAGTGGCTGTGTGCAGGTTTCTCTACTCTGTGGTGAGTTACTGACTCCTGCATGCCTCATATGTGAAATAAAAACCATATTATCTACGTCCCTCCCAAAAGCGTGACTGTGAGGATAAAGGAGTGAGCATTCATGAACTACTTGGAATAGTAAGCATAAACGTTTGTTAAATGTGCAGCATCAAGAAAAACAGACAGTAATGAGCTAACGATCTGAGCAGAGCTCCGTGGGAGAGCACAGCCCGTGCGAGCTCTGGCGTTGAGGCTCGAGGCGCGGCTTCGGGAACCACTGCTTGACTGGCTGCCTAGAATCAGCTCTTGGGCTGTGAGTGCTTTCTGCAATGTTTTCTCTTTCTCTGCTTCAGAACAAACGATTCTTTGAAAGACCCACTTTTGTTTAAGTCCCCTAACTGCCATGTTAGAAAATTGGTGACTGTGGTGACCCCAGCAGCTCCCAGTGTCTAAGTGCTAAGTTTCTAAGTTGGGAGTGAATTTCTATGGAATTTCAGTGCATTGGCTGCAGCATTTGCACTGGCTGTGTTCAGCTTCTTGGGTTTCACTGGTTAGCATTTTGAAAGGTTTCAGTGGCACTCTGCTTTTCAATACCTGTCATAACCCAAGCTTGACCAGTACTGAGCTGGCTCGTAATGAAAAGTCAGAAGGAAAAGTTTATACAACCTGATGTGAAACTGTGACATTCTTGATTTGATAAACTGCACAGAGATTGTTAGCCACAAACCTCAAGTTATTTGTGCCAAGCCCTTTGCCCCGGTTGTGGCTGAAGAGGCTGAAGAGCACATGCTATTTCTGATTTCCAGACTTTAGATCACACCAAGCTGCATCTCTTTGACACGACCATTCCCGAGGTCACTCTTGACTCACTAATCAATTGTAAGTACATAAAAGCAGCAAAAGGCATCACTTGGGAAGCCCAGTCCTTAAAAACAAATGGAGAAAAGTCTAAGCCACTCAAATCAAAAAGCCCCTCTGAAGTGTTTCCTGCAGTCCACAGGATGACTTGGGGCAACGTGCAAATTCTCAGGAGCCCAGTGAGACCCACAGTCAGATAGAAGTGTGGATTAAGGAACATATCAAACCCAGCTGCTGACTCTGGTAAACTGCCACATGTCTGGGTGGGTTTGTGACTCTTGAGAGGTCTTGTGCTCAGGTGCTTCAGGGTTCAGGATCCAGCCCTGAAGGGTCACGTGTGTGATAGGACAAAATGCCACTCAGAGAGTGAGGAAAGGTGGAAGGCCGAACAGGTTAAGAAGGCACGTAACTGGGGATTGCTGGAGAGACACCGAGGTCCCGCTTCCGCCACAGAAGACAGAAGGGTCTCTCTCCTCTCAGATCTGCCTGGAGCCTTCGCTCCATGCAGCCCGCGGGCCTGAGGGTCTCCAGTCCCCACCCAGAGCTGCTGTGTCCACTGTCAAGGATTCCCTATATAAGTCCTGACTTTTACAAACTTAAATGTTTTTTGTTTTGTAATTTATTTATTGTTTGTAAGTTCATGATTACTTTATGGCAAGATGTTTGAAGCACACTCAGATACTTCTTTTAAAGAAAAATAGCCATTAGTTTTAATCAGGTACCTCAGAATGACATAAATATGACCATATTATTCACCCACTGGCCTGTGATTTTTTTCCCCCTTCATTTCACCTCAATTGCTTAGGAGTTTAATGGGAACAGAACAGAAGGTCTTAGAAACATTGAGGTGATTGTTTTAAAAATGCCAGAGAGCCTGCTTTCATGGGCAACTTTATTCTTCATCTTATTGTTTTTAAGATGAGAAGAGTATTTGCCAAATGAAATAATGGTCACAGGGGGAGCCACAGAGAACACAGGATGGGGAGGGGTGAGTCCTACGGGCATCAGAAGCCGGGCCTCACCACCGAGCCTGTTGGGCCTCTACATATCTGTTTAGCATGAAACCCTTTTCTTCTAGCACCCTCCTTCTGAGTAAGATCCCTCCCTTGCCCCCTGTACTGAAAAACAAGGGCCCTTAATGCTCGCCTGGCCGCATACGAATCCTCTTGACCCCAGCAGTTACAAAGTCTGGGAAGGTGGAACATTTTATCAACATGCTCATTTTTAACTTAAAGAAAAAGAAAACAAATAAAAGAGCAAGCCTAGAGTTGAAAACCTGTGGACCATGGTTCAGGCCAAAATAATTATTTTCTTTCCAAAAGCTCAACGATTTTTTTAAGCCCAGAGTTAGTTTGGTTTCTTTAAAGGAATTTGTCATTAGAGTCTTTGAACTTAAGTTGCAGACGTTGACGACTCCATGCTTTGGCAACATGACTCTTTAGCATAAAAGACTAAAATAGCTGCAACAGGTTTGTTCAAATGGGGCCTGATGAGTTTTCTACATAATGGAATACACAGGAATGGGCAGTGCTGGCCAGGGGTTGCCCAGATCAGGAGAACGGGCAGCCTCCTAGGGAAGGTGGCCTTTGGGACGTGTTGGTGAGAACGGAGACCAGCGAGGAACTCTAAGCCACATTCTCACCAGTGTAGGTCTCCTCCTTGGCTATTAAATGTATCATTGATTCAAAGTGTTAAGCAGGTTGCTGTCTACCTACTGTTAGATTCGTTTTTCTCCTTTTAAAAATTTCAACTAAAATTTTGTGTTTGCATAATCCAAATAACAGACGGGTAGCAGCTTCTGCAGCAGGAACACGTGGGCAGTGTGGAGGGGCACCCTCAGCAGATTCCAGCTCTACCTGCCCCCTGAGCCTTCCGAGGCACAGCTGATGTACCTGGCTTCCAGGAATCTCAGGTCAGTGCTTCTTTTATTTATTTATTTCGTGTCCAGTATGCAGCTCTCCCTGTGTTTTCAGAGAGTAGAGAATGACCGTATGGTTGGAAATGCCTGCTTCTTCCACCAATTCCCCCCTGTATACTTCTTTGATTATGACAGTCAGGAGAAACCAGGGGTATAGATTGGACAAAGTGGCCTACATCACTGGCCTGGTGGCTTTAAAGGCCAATTGCTATAACTACAAACTCTAAGGCAGAGTAGGTGACTTGGAAATGGCCATTTTAGGTCTAGCAAAGGGACAGTGCTTGCCCAGGAACTGCCCAGGTCAAAATCCACAGGACATCAGTGTGGACGTCTGCACAGTGACAAGCACAGGTGCACACACAGTGTACCGGGAAGCACAGGATTCGTAGAGAGGTGACTCGGGCTTGTGATCCCTCTCGCTGGCTAGGTCTCCCCTTTTTGGGTACATTTTTCTTTCCTCTAAAGCCTTGCAAACTCAGAGTTTAAACAGACCTTGAGGGTGATCCATCCACCTTGAATTCCTTCCATGGGTCCCAGTACAGTGAGAGAGTTGACATATTTCATGGTGAGATGCTCATTTCTTTAAGAGGGCGTCTCCACTTGTGGGTAGCTCCAGCTGGGAGGTTCTCTGCCACGTGTGGTGCTGGTCCTGGCAGGGAGTGGCCCCTTCCCTTCCATATTGCAGCCCCTCCAGTGCCTGGACACAGCTTTCTTGTTTCTCTGTAAAACTTCCTCTCCCTGTGGCTTGTTCCTGCCTCTGCCTACAGCTTCTCACCAACATTCCACCTGCCAACGTCCCTCCTAAAGTCTGGTGCCCAGGACTGGTCCTACTTGCTGGCCTCCTCTTAGCACAAATGAGGAAGAGGACAGGGTTTCCCACATCTCTGGGACATTGGGGCTTCTCTGACACAGGCATTTGGGCCACTGGGACTGAATTCCCCAGTCTCTTTCCTGTGAGCTTCCATCTGTCATGATTTGGGGCAATTCTAACAATAAGAAACACACATCCTGTGCTATATTTCTGGAGAGGTCACTTTAAACAACAAATATGGGGCACTTGCTGTTCCATCTTTCCAAAGATAACTCAGGCCATGGAGAAAAGAAAGGTGGAAAGGAGCAATCTTTACCATCTGTCCTTGGAGGGGGTGACTGTAGTTCCAGGTTGCCTGGGCAGTTCCAGTTGATACCTACAGTCCTGGCATGATTATTAACTGTGCCCTCTTCCCCTTTTCAGAGTGTCCTGGTTTGGGTGACACATTATATGCATGCCCTACTTAGAGGAGATCTGTGCTGTGGCCACAAAAGCAGAGCATCTTTATTTCCCTCGCTCGGTCATATCATCAGACAGATATCTCTCCAAGCAGAGCTAATTAGAATTTTGCATAAATGGAATTACTAATGAGAGATTTACCCTTGTGCTATTATTTTGGTTTAAAAGCTGTCCTGAACCGAATGGCTGATTATAGGCAAGGTGATAGGGCACCACTCAGAGCAACTCCTAGACCCTTAAAACCTCATTTCCTGTGACCTGGCTAATCGAGGCATTTTTGTGTTAATGCCTCATTGTGGCCACAGAAGGGGGCATTTCAGTTACAGTGTTTAGATCACCGTGACCACTCTGGACTCCAGATTTTAGAGCTGCAGATTGCCTCGCACACATTCAGCATTTATGTCATAGTGCCATCATCTATAATTTCACAAGGAAGTGTTCTGACTTCAGGTCACTTGGGTTGAATACAGGGAAATCAAACTCAAGAGATACCTGCTCCATGGGCCACTGGACTGTCCACTTCTCTCTAGTCGACGGTCATCTCTGTTATTTCCTACTTGACATTTCTTTTGCTGACTTCAGTTTTCTCCCACTTACATATCCTCAAGGTCAGAGTCATTCTTCGCACCTACTCTGGTCAGAAGCAGGTGCACTCGGGCTGCTTAGGGTGAAGTGAACAAGCCACATGGAGCCAGATGCTGAGGGAGCAATCCCCCCTCCTCAATGTTACAATTCTCTCTGTTTTCTTAAAACCCATTTATCTATGTGCTTTTTCTTGTGCAAAATCCATAAGTCACACAAAGTAGTTGGGTTTCTGGAACACACGTCTTCCTCAACTCTGCATTTTACTTTACTGCTTGAAATAACCTTGATCTCCTCCTTCATCCCATTTCTACCTTTTCCCATCAAAACCTCATGCATGCACAAGGACCTGCACATACGCACAAGGACCTGCATGCATGCACAAGGACCTCAGCTTCCTCCACAAAGTCTTTGCTGGTCATCGCAACCAGGGCTGACCCCTTTATCCTTTCAGGACTCTTTAACTCACTCCCATACCCTTTACTTCCTGCACACAATGCCGTGATGTTTGCACACGTGTGCATTTTTGAAAGTGAGGAGAGAGCCCATTGCACTTTCCCAACAGCATTTTATTTTTTTTTGTCTTTTTTTTTTTTTTTGTGACCGGCACTCAGCTAGTGAGTGCACCGGTCATTCCTATATAGGATCCGAACCCGCGGCGGGAGTGTTGCCGCACTCCCAGCGCCGCACTCTCCCGAGTGCGCCACGGGCTCGGCTTCCCAACAGCATTTTATATCAAAGATTCCCAATAAAGATGCATTGGATGAAGGAAGGAAGGAATGAGGGAGGAGATTTACTGCTTTATTAGAGAAAAGCTCACCTTTCATCTGTTACTGCCTCCCAAATCTCCAGGACGACTCTGCTTGAACAATCTGCTGTGGAAATGGCAGGATGGAATTGCCTGATACTGCTCTTTTGCTAGAGGTAACTCAATATAACAAGCACATCTGGTTATGCCAGGCAAAGGGTGATTTTTCAGGATATGCACATAAATTTGAAAAATAAAAACTCTTCTTCCATATTCTGTGAAGTCCATAGCAGGGGATTGCATCTACATCAGATCACATCCTAACCTTAAATTTTTTTTACCAGAAATTGGCCGCTCCATAGTGGAACACAGTGTTCACATGCACGTAGTGATGGCTGAGTATCAGCAAACTAGGGGTTAGGACTCCTCAGGAATCATGACTTCAGAATGGGCCTGAGAGAAGCTGAAAATGTCAGGTCTAAAGGCATTACCTAATCAGGAGTAACGTGAAGTATATCAGCCCAATCTCATGAATAAGAGTAGTCTCCTAATTGTGGGAAATACCTGGCTGTATACACATTGTTCTGACTTCTTTTCAACTGATTTATTTTGCTCAGGGAGAAAAAGTTTTCCTTGTAGTAGCAATGAAATAATTTTTATGTCCAAGCCACGCAGACCAGAATACATTTCTCTCAAATTCATTTCCTCAGACCAGCCTATTCCACACCAGAACACATGCAGCCTGGTTCTTAATGTCCCTTCCCCAACAACCAGTAGAAGAAAATTCACAAAGAAATATTATTGTGCCTATTACTATTTTATTTCTTCCTGTTGTAAGAAATCTCAGAACTTAAAGAGGCAGAATATTATAGTTCCAAAAAAAAAAAAAAAAAAAAAAAGCCCTAACCTGGGAATTAGGACACATAGATTCTAGTCCTGGCTCTGCCATAAATTATCTGAGTGGCTTTGGGCAAATTGTTTGGCCTCAGGGTCATAATTTCCTCACCTGTAAAATGAGGTGACTGAATTGGACGGTTGTGAGGTTCTGAGAGCACTACTGTTCTGCAGCTCCCCAGTGAGCTGAAGTTCTCCAAAGACCCCAGGGTCTGCTCTGCAGCTTTTGTTACCCTCACAAGCCACTCTACCTTCCTAATGGAGCCTGCTAACATTTATTTCATATGCCATCTAACAAGGTCACCCAGTGAGGCTCGGGTGTTGGGTCTGATTTCCTGCAAAAGACACCCAGCCAGTGAATCCCGAGTAAAAAGGCAGTAAGTCAAAACAGCGATTCAAGGACATGTGGATAAAACCACAGAATGAACTAGCGTGGGTGTTTATGAAGGAAAGGGATATCCTGGGATGGACCTTGCTGGGAACAGCAGGTGATGGCAAAATGAAATCCCCTAAGCTTCAGTGCCCTCAGCCAGAATACAGCATTCTCTTTTTAATAGACACATATTTGTGAGCCATGTGATGCCCTAGGTGCTAGCACACAGTGATGTCTTATGCGGATTTCAGAGCACTTCTCCACGGTGATCATTTCACGTGACTCATGTAGGAAGAGTCTCAGGTGCAAAACAGGTGGAAGGGAACTCCACCAAGATGGAAGAGCGTGGAGCAACGAAAGGGAGCTGCGCACCGAAGATCTGCTGACATGGCCGCATGAAGCCAATAGCCCATGGACATGGCGGAGACTACATGAAGTAAGGACCCGTGCAACCATGCCACAGTCAGGATTTTCTAGTGTTCTCCATGGAGCTGCTAGGGAGCTCAAGTTGGAGTTTCAACTAGATAAATAGGAATCAAGTAATTTGCCAAAAGATCAATAAATTAAGGAAGTAGCCTGGAAGGAAATCAACATTTTAAAAAGAAAAGTATCTACAGAAGGTATCCCCTTTAGTTCTGTCTTAAAAACCAACCACCCAACCACCCAACCAAAGACAACCCAAAACCAGAATAGTAAGAAGAATCATAAGTATGACTTAGCAGCCTGCTCTCTCTCCTAGGTCAGTCATTCCCTTCTGTTTGACCTGGAGTTAAACAGGACTGGGTACTATCATTTCTGCAGGCCAATGTGGTCTCCACCTGCAGTTCATTTCAGTCAGCTGCTTCTTAGGGGTCAACACACGTTCTGTGGTGTCCACAGGCCTCTACCTACGAGACTGGGGGAAGTGTGTGGGAGATACACCTGCTAAGTGCATCAGCCAGAGGTGTTGAGGACATTAGACTGACTCTAAGAAATTTAAACTGCACATATGGACTAAAATGGAAGGATGCTGAAATCAGTGGGGGATGAAGACCCGCTCGAGGTGGAATTGTTCTAACTGCATTCAGAGTTATAGTGGCAAGTACTGTGGAAAGGAAAGCAAGGGGCTGGTAAAACCTTATGCAGGCCAGCCTCTGATATTTAAAATACAGGCCCAAACGTTTAAGACAAAAAAGTGACTATGGAATTGTATTTAAGAAGCACATTGTTACCAAATGCCGCAAGTAATCATAGGTTTATTTGTGTGGAAGCAGAGATAATTAACGCTTAGATATATCATGTTGCATGTTTTCCATAATTTTCTTATGAGATATACATTATCCCTCACTCACAGGTGAGAACAGTGGGATATTTGTGCATGTTTACATAACTACAAATAGGTTTTCCTACCGAGATGCAATTCACCTTCCCACTGGCTTATGCATCTTTTGGTTCTAAATTAAACCTTATTTCTGAGAACATTCAATTTGCATATTTATAGGGAATGCAAACTGACCTGGTGAATGCCACTTTTAGAACATGATTCTAGAAGGAGGAAGCAAGGTACAGAAAGAATCGGCCACCCAAAATCGCCTTGACACTGCCTAAATTTTTTCAAAAGGAAGAAAGTGAAGCGAATGCCCATCTAGGTTCAGAGCTCACCTCATCCAGCAGTGAGTGCCTGGAAATATTTTGTAGTTACCTAACACTAAGCAGCGGCCAGCTCTTCACGAGTTCCTTGATGTCGGTGGCTACATCCCAAGAGATGGGTCCAGGCAGGAAGCAGAATCAGTTTATTCTCGGTCACTGTCTTTGGCTATAGGACAGACAACAGGGGGAAAGCACTTGGTGTTTTAGTGCCAGCTTCAGCAATGCCCTAACCACAAGTCAAGCCAGATCATAATGACAGATGTGCAGTGGGATAACTACATACTCATCGTAGTTTGAAACCCTGAGGAGGACAGAAAGGAGGAGAGATATTGTGACTGTTTCCAGAGTAATCGTTGTGGAAATGACAGCTTAGTTTGGGCGAGCTGGGAATGGAGACAAGCAAAGATAATGTGAGGACGCGGGACCCACAGCAAGGCAGGGCCCGGGCAGTGCACACTGTGAGTGCGTCCTCCGCGCCGAGAGGGGCTGCGTTGCTTGGGCCATTTCAAGAAAGTCCCTGTCAATGTGTCAAAATTCCAGATCCTAGTGTGGAAGTTTGTGTGCTGTTTTCAAAAAGAGACGTTGATATGTACCTCTTTAAGCAGTGAAAATGCATTTTAAGGCACTTTTGAATGAATTTAACTATGAGAAGTAAACTTCTGAATGATTCTCCAAAGCACAGAAGAAAACTCCATCTATGCTATTCTAAGAGATTAAGTCCAGAGTAATGTCCTTCTGAAATCCATGACAGAAAACTAGGCTTTTTTTCTGAGAAAAATTTTTTGAGAAGACAGAGGAACACTGGAGACATTTTTTTCAGCTACTAAATATTTTCTTAATGCATTTAAACTTTGAGAACCTGTAAGAAACCCGAAATACATATATGTTTTAGAACTCAGACAAGCACTGGATTTTGACATGTTTGTCAAAAGATTCAAAGTAGAATTTTGTGCTGAGAAAAGCATGCATGTGTGTGTGTGTAGTTACACACACGTCTATCTACCTATGTACAGGTCTCTCTACGGAGAGTAACATAACGACATCCATGAAACTTTTCAGATGGAAAGAGTGAGTGGACGACGACAATAATGACTATGGCCATTTCCCTTAAGAAACTTCTGTTTTAGATAAGACCAGAAATAAGTGTGAGAATGTCAGAACTGGGTTGCGGAAAGTTCTGAGTTTCTCTTTTCTCTTGTCACACTTAGTGAAATGTTTAAAATCTGATCACATGGGAACAGCTTTTTAACTACTTTTTAACCACGCCTGTGCCATACACATTGATTATTTAATAAACCCTAAACTATTTTTTGTTTTGTTTTTAGCCATTAAATGATACTGAGACAGATGAGGTTTTGGCAAACAGTAAAAGCTGGTTTCACCAAAGGGTGACAGAGAGAGACAGAGACGTAGACAAAGACAGAGACAGAGACAGAGAGACAGAGAGACAAAGAGATAGAGACAGAGAGATAGAGACAGAGAGAAAGACAGAGACAGAGACAGAGAGACAGAGCGACAAAGAGATAGAGACAGAGAGAAAGACAGAGACAGAGACAGAGAGACAGAGAGACAAAGAGATAGAGACAGAGAGATAGAGACAGAGAGATAGAGACAGAGAGAAAGACAGAGACAGAGACAGAGAGACAAAGAGAGACAAAGACAGAGGTAGAGACAGAAACAGAGAGACAACAGAGAAGGCAGCAACCACCGGGAAATGTCCATGTCACTGTCATCCTGACTCACCGGTTGATGTTAAATTACATTTAAGCCTGAGGACACCTCATGCTTGCGTCCGTGGTGGTGAACTGTGAGCTGGCCTGGTAGGTGTGCTAACGGGGACCCTCACTCAGGACTGTATCTCGTGACCAGTGACTGAGTCTCTGTCAACACAGCAGCTGAGCGTCAGCCACTGGAGGTGGCCGGCTGCCTTAGTGAGGTGAAAGCCTGTCCCCAGTCCCGCCGTCTCTGCTGTCACATCCTGTCCATCCATGTCTGACCACGCTGAAGCTTCTGCGTTCTTTGAACTGGTTCTGGTTCTGAGGGCTGACTGACTCTAGAATCATGAATAAGCCCATTATGATCTTTAAATTTGCTGAAATTTTGGCTTTTGACGGTGACAGGATTGATCTCAGGCATTATGTGACAAGCACACGATCCCACAGCCACAGATCCACTTTTTCCTGCCTTCTCTTTTCGGGGCCTCTTGCCTTATACACAGAATTCTAAATAACATGCATGAACTGAAGAGATCATGCAATAAAATAGTATATTTCTAGAAAGTGCCAAGTCCTTGAGAAAATTTAGACCTTGAAACAAATTTTAAAACATTCTTATTTTCTTACAAAATTAAACATAAGAGATAATTCAAAGCAGTTATGATTTTGCTTTCTGTTTGAAAATGTGGACTAACCTTTAAACTTTGTGAGTAGCACAAATTCAACAGAACAGCTCAGGAGGAAGATTTCACTGCTTTTTAAACAATGAGCATTGCACCCCTTTAAAAGAAATGCTAACATCCGAAGTGTCCTGCCCAGACCTCTGCTGCCTGAAACAAGGCTCCTGAGAGGAATCATTACATAAAATACACGTGTACACCCTGGAGATTGCTGGGTGGTGGATGGGGCTTTGGCCCCTCCTGTGGCAAGGTCAAGTGTGTACTGGGCTGACCAGAGCCCAGTCACTTCTACACAGGGCAAGGACTGCATTGTGAGGTTCACCTGCATTTGACAGTCCCCAAAACCCTTGCAAAGCTGCTCAATTTTCCCAGGATTGCTTTTCTTAATCCTTCCTCCTTCCTTTTCTTTTTTAATTGAATCAGGCCTGAAAGGACAAACGTCTAAGTGAAATAAACCTTCGCACTGTAGGGCTACTAGACTTTTCACCTACCTCTTAAGATAATCTCTAGAAAAACAAAACAGAAACAAACAGGAGCTAGTTAGTGGGGAACAGCCCTTTAATGTGAGGGCTGGTGCGGGTGGTGGAATCATTGACAGCAGGTGCAGGAGCGGGGCTGTGGCGGCCTCTCTGCGGCCTGTGCAGACAGCTGCGTGGAGTGCATGAACGGCTCGCTTACAAACTGGCTGGAATGAGTCGATCGAGTTGAACAAAGACAGGGTCATGGGCTGGGAGTTAGAACCAAATAAGTTTAAAGTAATCATAGTTTGAAAGCTACAGCTGCTGCAAGCTTTTGCAATCATGAAATTGATGATCAGTTAATTTGCGTGGAACTAGAGGAAGGTCCACTGGTGTTTAGGCGATAAGAAACAACGGCTGTGGGGTGCTGAGGGAGCCTATCTGTCCTCCAGGAGTAGCTGCACACTCATCACAGGGGCAGGGAGTACACAGGGCCGGGAAGGAAGCAGGCTTCCGCGTCACAATCAGCCCGGGCTCTTGCACACCCCAGCCTGACTCTGCATGCATGCATTATTTTGCTAATTAAGCCATGCACACTTTAAGGTTGGAGGCTATGTGTGTCATGGACAATTTTTTGTAGTGGTCACAATAATAATATTATAATACTAATTATGTAATTAAGGATATGATTATTAATACAATAGTAAGAATAATAAATGTTTATTGTTGATCATGCTCACAAATGATGATCATCTGAAACAAAAAATGTGTTGAACTTTGACATGCGAAAGTTTCAGCTGATTAATCATGGTCAAAGTCTAAAATGAAGACGTTACGTTTTTTTACACCTATTTACATCCTACTGCCTACGAGCCTGAATCCTGCCCTCCCTGGTGTGGTCGTGGAGCTACTGGGATGTGGACTCCAGGAGGCGGCTTCTCCTCCTATATCTGCTTAAAAGAAGAGTCTCCTGAATTTTGAGTTATCTCTGAAAGCACGATCATTATTCTTAGCACAACTCTCTGTGGGAGTCGATTGAATCCTGAAGCTAACATAATAGTAAAGCTGCTATCCAAAATTCTCACATTTAGAATTTGATGCTCCAAAACCAGCCTCATTATTCTCCTTGATTGATTTTTATGAGACAGTAAAGTTATAAATTTGATTCATAAAATAAATTTGTAATAATAAATATAACATGCACTAAGTTATTTAAATAATGGTATAATTTTCTCTGTAAAGGAAAATTTTTGTGACAAGGATTTTCCTGCCCAGAGTTTAAAGATTCTTGGTGTTGGCTGAGTGAGCGGCAGGGACAGCTCAGCCGCGAGCCGTATGGGGACTCTGTGGGCTCGGGGACAGGTGCAGCACTTACTCCCTTGGTGAACAAAAAGGGCCACCCACCTATGCTGCCCACCCGCCCACTCGCCTCCACAGTTTTCCAGATTAAGGAAGTCTGAGTAAGAAAATATTAAAGTCACCAGTTCATGTAAAGTGACAGTTCTAAAGAGGAGTTTAAATGTTTGCATGTCACATGTGCCATTAAATTCACAGCCTCCTTTTAAAAAGGCTCTGAGCAGATGGCACTTTGCTTATAGTGTCATGATTTCTCTTTGAAGATATGGTGGAGGAATGCTTCGAAACACAATTATTTTAAGTAAAACTGTGTGACCTCCTTCCACCCCACGGCCCAGGTTGTCCGATGTCTGTCTGGGCAGGAGGACGTAAGGCAGTGAGAGCTCTGATGTTGATTTTTGGATGTGAGCAGCTCTGGAGAAAGTGGATGTTAAGTCGAGGTCAGGCTGGCGGCTGTTCTGACCACCCTAATCCATGACTGACCTCACGCCCTACAGCCCCCATGGTCCCCTCTCCTGGGGATGAGGTCTAGGCCCTCCCTGGTTATGCACAGCTCTGGGGGGTTGGGGACATCCTGGCACCTCCCTGCTCTCCTGTCAGAGCCCCCTCATCTGTTTCAGGAGAGTTCTGTCTGAGCTCCCAGACCTCAAGGTGGGCGGCAAGTGGCTGTAGGACCCCAGATCTCCATTCTGCAGACAGCGCTCGGATGCACACTCCTGGGGCAGCGGGGGTCTCTCACAGGAGCCCGTGCCTGTGGAGAGAGGCATCAACTGAGCCTTACAGAATGTCCTGGGAGGGAAAGCAGGGAGCCGGCTGGGGACATCCCCTTGTCCTGCCTGGTCTCCCAATTCTCACTTCACATGCACTCAGTCCCTACGTCTATCCTCCTTCTGCAAAAAATTCAACAAAATAAAAATTAACTGGGGGTGATTTCTCATTAAATGAATGGGCTTAGAAATACAAGGTAACAGCCCATTGACTGGTTTAATTCGAGACGGAGATGGCGACTTAACTTAGCCCTGACTCTGCCTTAGCCCCGCTGCACTGGCTCCCGAGCCGGGGCAGACACCACAGCAGGTTTCCAGAAGCTTTTGCACTGCTGCCACGTCTGCTCCTGAAGCTTTCAAAATACGCAACATCAAATAACATAGTACTTACAAGCCAAACACATGTTCACAAAGAATACAATTATGTATATTTCAAAATAAGTCACCTTGCTTCCTCAGTACCCTCACCCCAGACCAACACCAGTAATGTCTGTGTCTTCCTGCAGTCCTTACGCACATGGTCACATGTGTCCGCACGGCAGAGGAGATGAAGAGGCTTTACTACAAGACCCTCAACGATGTGTCTCAGAGAACATGCCCCTCAGCACACGCAGGCCTGCCCTACTGTCTTTATGGACAGAAAATATCCCACAGCAAGGCTGCACCACAACTCATTTGCCGTCTCCTTTGATGGGCATTCGAGTGGTCTGCAGCAGGGTTTTGCTCTCAATAAATGCTGCAGTGAGTGAGCACGCTTGTTCAAAGCCTTAGCTGTCACATATATGCATGTGCATGCAAATGTATGCACCATATATTTAGACAGAATTGTTGGGTCAGGATTATGTAGATTTCGGGCAGTGTTAAATTGCCCACTAAATAGCATTCGCCTCCACAATTAGGTAGGTGTGTTTTTTCCTGCATCTCTGAGGTATTTTCTAAATGATACAGTTGGAGTCCACTATCAAAGAAACAATGACTTTAGAAAGAAACAAACTTCCTTGGCAAAGCCTGCTTACCTAAGATTTTGTCAATATGAAAGAGTTGGCAAGTGTAGAAAGAAAACATAAAATTACACACAAAAATACTAGCTATTTTTGGACAAAAGTCACGACAAAAAAAGGCAAATGAAATGAGAGATTAATTTCCTTTGAGAATTCGCAGACAGTGCCACAGGGCTAGGTTGCAGCTTACTCACCCAGCTTGAAGGAGTTGTGCAGGGCGGAGTCTTAATAATGGTAGTTTCCTGCACAAGAAACGGTAGCAGAAAGCCTTGTTTTGATACCTAATTAAATGTGAGCAAGCCGTTTTGGATGTTAGCAACTTCTGACATATCCGCTGCAGGATATTAAACACAAATTGTCATGTGCTGATGCATTCTTGCTGATCTGAAGCATTTTTGTTAAGAAGTAAAAGGCCCTGAATCAGGTAGTAGACATGGTGGTAAGCGCAGGGTCCCCAGAGAAGAGGCGCGGAGCTCAAGATACTGTATTTGACTATAGATGTGAGAATTTCAGAGGGCTTACTTGAGTGCCGGTCCTTCTGAGGAGGCAAGGGGTTCCTGGAGGTTAGTCAAAAGCAACTGGAAAGAAAAGAAGGCAGAGAGGCAAAGGCGACCTCTGCTCATTCCTCGTTTCTCTTTCCTTTCTTTGTTTTCGTGTGGAAGATCACCCTGCTCCTCATGCCCCATGTCCACGGCACCCCAGGGCCTGCTGACTGCCTCCTGGGTGCCTTCCCCAACCCGTCTAGACCTTCCTCTCCTATCCCCCACCCCGCACATGCTCATGTCCCCTCTCAGCCTGTCTCTGTGCTCCTGCACCTTAATAACTCTTTCTCCAGCCTGCAGCCAGAGGTCTTACCTGAATGCACATCCAACCTCGTCCACTCAACACTGATGAAAGCTGGCAGGTTTTGCCCCTGCCCACCTCTCAGCTCCCATCTGTGCCCCAGACATTCTGCCTGCAATGGTTGAATTGTGTCTCCAAAATTCATGTGTTGGGTCCTAATCCCCAGAATGTGACGATAGTTGGAGACAGGGTTTTGAAAAATGTGATTAAGGAAAAATGAGGTCATGTGGGTGGGCCCCGACTTGGTCTGACTGGGGTCTCTATCAGGAGAGGAGATCAGGACACAGACACACACAGAGATCACATGCGGAGCCTCCATTCAAAATGTCTTATGCTGACTACTTGTCTACAGGACAGCATTCGGATCTACTGGGCTAAATAAAATGTGCTATGCAAACTAACTTCACCCATTTCTTCTGAGTCTTTTAAGTGGCTGCTAGGAACAGGTAAGGCACATGGGGGCAAACTCTGTGTGGCTTGTGCCGTGTCCTGCTTAGATAGCAGCTCTGATGCCATTTTTGCTGTCCCCTCAAAACACTCTCGGTTTTGCGTTCTTCCTCAGACTTGAGGTCATTTCTAAATACTCATATGTGTGTGTTTGACTGTTTGATTCATGTCTACCATTTCAAATACACTTAAGTTTCAGAGGAAAGCACATTTATGCCCCTTACTGCTATATCCCTGATGTCTGACACAGTGCCTGGCATGTAGTGAGGACTCGGTAATTAGAATTTTCTTAACAAATGAATCTGAATCCCACAAACTGCTGGTCTTAGGCAGTGAATACTTCCTGTCGTTGGAGAGCTACAGTGGCTGACGAGTAGAAGTCAGATTTCAAAAGCATCACGTGTGAAGTGCTGCATCAACATTTAAAATTAATAGTAGAGACTCATTTCTCTCTAATGAAGTGCTGTGAAAATGATAACATTGGTTTAATTTGTGCAGGCATCTCTCCCTTGTATTTATTTAAATAATCTCCCAAAAAAACTCAGAGGAGGAAAGTTGTTCAATACTGATAAAGACAGGTTTGGCTGGAGAGGAGGTTGCATGGAAGATGCTGAGTCCACGGTGTCTTCTGGCCTTGGGTGACTTCCAGAGTCAGCCCCTGTGAATGAGAGACACTTCTCCAGGGCTGTGTCCAGTGCAGTTGGGACGCTTTTGTCTTAGGATTGCAGTAAAAAAAATGCTGAGATGACTGAGGAAGTGTGCCTCCTTTTCAACATAATGAGAGCAGTTGAGGAAGAAACTTGGGTAAAATATGCATATCAGATGCTCATATGTCTGTAATTATGTGATTTTCTGATGAGGGCTATCTAAAATAAATGCCTCTTTGCTTATCTGCTGCAGGGCCACAATCATTTTGTCTTAAAATAATAAGCAAAGAAATAAATCAATGGGTACAATAAAATAGACCATTAGGATAAACATGGCCATGATATTTGTTAAGGTACGTTAATAGCAGAATGGAAGTATTTTGAACTCAAGACTCTATTTTGCCCACCCAAAATAGTTGAGGACTTTGTAGTTGGGATGTTAGACAAGACTAGATTTATTCATCCACACATTCTTGAGCTCAAGAAACTGGTTTTAATAAATTTGTGTCTCTTTATTTCTCTTCCCCTTTCTCCAGGAGGTGGTCCCAAAGCCTTCAGTCTTTGGAAGACTCTTCCCTACCTAGAGAGAAGGATTTGATATCGTCACCCACACATGACTGAAACTCATCGGCACCAGTGTGTAAACTCTCTTAGGTATTTGCTAAGCCCTTTATCTCTAATTATGGAGCAAACAGCTTTGTCTACAGTTGAAGGCTGTGGGAGCACAGGGGAGTGTAAAATCCTGGGATTTCTAACCTGCTAGGAGCCTTAGAAAAAATCCATCCCAGCTTCTCATTTTCCAGATGAGCAACCCGAGTCTGGGGAGACTAAGTGGCATGTTAAGGTCTCCATGTCTAGCCTTGTGGGCGAACTTGCTTGGCTATTGTTGGGTGGTGCAGCGGTAAGAGGTAAAAAGAGCTCGAGACTACACACAGGACCCCAGACCACCACCCTAGAGTATTTTAACTTCTCTCATTTTTGACGTCATTCTTATAGAGTAGAAGGATCAAAATATAATTCAAAACGATAACCTAGCATACCAAATAAAGACAGTTTTCCTATTGGACACCATTTAGAATTCACTTTAAAACAACCTGTGATATTGCTTTCAAATAAAAAATTAATGGCAGACTCAGAGATGATAAAATTCTTCTAAAGGACACTGAAATTCATTCATTCTTGATTCTTACAACCCTGGAGATACATGTGTCTCATTCCAGATGCTAATATCACCTCCTTTGCATGCTGACCCACACCACCATTGCAGAGGTGAAATACATAGAGGTTGTGGGCTCAGAGGACTACGCCCCAAAGTTCGGGGCTCTGGAGTGCTGAGCCCTTTTTAATTCAAGGAAATTGGGAAAGCTGCCCCAGAACTGAGGACTTCCTAGCTTCCTCTTCCCCCCATGGACAGGGAGGGGCTCTTTCTGGCAATTCCCTTATCTGATTGAGGAAAACTTCTTTAAAAAAAAAAATCCTTTCTAGGAATCTCATCAAATAACCAAGAAAGACAGCACTAGAGAAGAGGAAAGACTAAAAGTCCTCACCACACCCAGGTAAGGTTTTTGTCTAGTCTTCTGAGGGCAACTCTGGGAGATTGCCTGGGAGACTTTACCTGCACAGTGAGACAACCTCTGCTCACAGTGGAGTTTGGCCCCTCACCTTCCTGCAACTTGTCACCACCTTCTCTAGAGCTCAGAGAAACTTAGTCCCAGGCCACTGTCTGCTCTTTGGTCTCATTCAGTTTCCCTAAAAATCATTTACTACCCCTCAAAATTGCCTACATTCCCAGGTCTCCCTCTCGCCTATGGAGAGGGTATCTAAGTATCAGCCATCAGGCCCTTCTTCGAGTCTCATATTTTGTGTGGCTCCCACGTGCGCTGGCACATTAATAAATTTGTACACCTTTTCTCCTGCTAATCTGTCTATTGTCAATGCTTTTCAGCAGACCTTCAGAAGGGGAGGAAAAAATTCCCTTCACCCCTACAAGTTTAAATTAAAAGAAAAATAATTTCAAATTTCTTTGGTAGTTATATTGCGGAAATATAAGAAAAATAATACATTGCTTGAAATCCCCTTTAAAGAATAAATTAAGGCATTGTGTAGTGTCTCTTTACTTCCAAAATTATTTTTAAAGAGTTGATAAGCAGCTGTGGCTTGCCCACAAACAGGCTGGTAGTGCAGTAATACTGGTCCGCTCTGTGGGGTTTCCCGAAGTATGCACCACAAGTCCTTAGCTCTGCAGAATGGGCACAGGCATTGTGCAGATAAATGATTCTTTAGCCAAATGGCCTCAGGAAGACCTCAGCCTTTCTTTACTAAAGGACTTCTTGAAGCCTTCAATATTTTAATATAATGTTGTACATCTCATTGAGGTACATGACATGCAAATGTCCCATATTTGTTTGATTACTATTAGAGCAGTAATCTTTGTTTAGATTTAATTCCACAGAGTATTTCTCTAAAACATTCTGTGTACAATTTTATTACATATATTATCTACAAGGAAATAGTGATTAAACTTCACTTCTTGGTGTGAAATTCAAAGCTTTTGAAATCCATACTTATGAATAGCAAAGTATTTCATATATTAATTACAGCAAATGCTATTTAGTGAATTCATCTTCTTGCAAACTGTCGGGTGGAATACACAATTAATCTTTTGTAAGGGTCAATGGTGTATAGATAATGTATATGCTTATTTTATCTTCTGGGTGCCGATTTTTAACTGTTATTTGGCCTTTAATTGAACACAGATTGGGCCTTATGTACTCCATGTACACACCTACAACAGTTAAATGTTCCTGTCACTAAGAATTTATCTATGTCAAGAGCACAGAGAAGCCAATGCTGTGGAGATATCTGGTAGGGACTGTGGCGTCCATGATGTTTTGCAGTTTGGTAAACCAAGTTCATCTTATCCTGGGTTAGTAAATAGACTATCAATCAACACTCAAATCGATCAATCCTATTAAACATACTTTGAAATAGAGGGAACTGAATGTAAGGTATATTTTGGACAATTAAGAAACAAGTCATGCACATTTACGTTTTTCAGCCCAACTTTTGCAGGCAGCGGGAAGGAGCTGAGTTGGGTCTTCCCACAGCTGCTCACAGCCATGCCCGTGGGTGGAAAGCCGGGGCTGGCTGCCGCCGTGTGTGTCCTGAGGCTCCTTTTCGTATGAAGCCCGCCCTGGACGGCGTCCCACACTCTCCGGACCTCCGGAGCGCTAACTGCGATCTGTGGCTGTGGTCCGAAGGTGTGGGCGGTGCCTCCTCCTGGATTCTGTGCTGCAGAAACAGCAGCGGCCTGAGCCCCAGGGAGCTGATCTGTGCATGGGCTCACCCACGGCTGACAGCCACGTCTGAGCCTCGGTTTCTGCATCTGCAAAACAGAGGCACCCCCTGCCCTGCGGGTGAGTGCCAAGACCTCTCTCCTGGACAGAGCTGGGCCTGTGGGACTGGCCGGACTGCCCGGCCCCAGGTGTCCCCTCCACCAGCCACGGAGCAGGTGTGCATTGAACCATGTGTCAGAGCCTCAGCTTTCTCACCATCAACAGAGGTGCATGAGGACAGTTTTCTTCCCTTCCCCAAGCAAGCCACCCACACCAGGGCCGTCCTTATCACTGATTCTGTCATTTGTTTATTTATTATGTGTTCATTACACAGTCTCTAAATATACCTATGTGGTGAGTGAGCTGGAGATGCATGAGGCAGAGGAGGAGGGTAGGAGCAAGGCTGCATGTGTGAGAGTGCACGTGTGTGCACATGTATGTGCATTGTGTGAGAGGACACACGTGTGTATGTGTGCAATTGTGAGACAGACTATGTGCATGTGTATTTACATATGAGTGTATGCATGTGCATGTGTGAGTGTTCATATGTGTGTACATGCATACAAGTTTGCATATGTGCATGTGTATATGTCCATGTTTGTGTGTGCATGTGTATGTGTGCACATATGTGTATATGTGTGATGTGCACATTTGTATATGTGTGAATACACATATAGACATGTGTGCATATGTGTATGAGTAGGCTTGTGCATATATGCATGTCTGCATGTGTGTACACATTTATGTATATGTGTGCGCACATGAGAATGTTTTTTATGTACATGTGTGTATATGTGCCTACACGTGTGCATGTGTGTGGGTGTGTGTATGTGCATGTTTGCATGTGTGTGTGTGTGAAGGCACTGGGAGTGAGTTTGTGACAGACTTCATACAGAAATGCACACATACTCTTTTCTTTTAAAACTGGTGGAAACAATTATATGGCTTCTCTTGGTTTTTTGTTTTGATAGTGACATTCATGCTTTCAATAGCCTTTTATCTAGACCCTCCTTCCTTACACTTTGATTAAAACCCATTTCCTCCGAGAATATTTTAGCATAAAGGAGTTAATCTTTAACCTTTGGAGACATGTCTGGTTGGCACCCTGCTTTCCAAGTGAGTGACTTGCTGAGAGGTGAGAGCTCCCGGGCCTGGACTGAGGTCCAGAGCTGGTGCAGCCTCCCCTGCGGGGCCTTGCCAGTCAGCATTGCTTATGACAAAAGATGCTGGTGTGAGGGATGTGCAGGCTGCTGAGAGGGCTGGGGACAACCTCAAGGAAGCCACGGTTTTCCCACTCCCACTCCACCTCCCCGGAATCCCCAGGCTCTCCAGATTTTCATTTCTATTTCTTCTTGTGATTCCACCTCTCCTCTCACATGGGCACAGGATCACAGCTGTGAGTGGGGTCCTTTGTTCCCCTAAACACACACTTCACACATCACCCCATCACCCATGGCCACAGGGTCCCTGTGCTCTGCTGCTCAGTTAGGAAGGAAGATGAGGCAATGTCTGAGGAAGCAGATGGAACGTCCTTGAAGACTATTTTCCAGGCCTCCTCTCATTTTCCCAACACATTGCCTCATTATTAAATGCTAGCCAGTCAGCAACATTCGTGTTGATTAAAATACCCCATCACTAGGGGCATTTATAAGGAAGAGAGGAAGAGAGTTAGAAGAAACTAGGTAGAAAAGAAAAAACAAGATCCTGAGAAAGAGAGAAAAGATTCAAACACACAGGCTAACAGAGCCTTGATGGAATTCTCAGCTGATCCCATCATCCCCCAAATCCCCAAATCTTTGCAACTTTGCTTCAGCCACGTTCTTCCTGCATCTGTGAGTTGAATTCAGCCTGTGAGAGGACTCATCTCAGAGAGGAGAGTGAGATAGAAACAAGGTTACTGTGTCATGAAGGTAGTCAGGGAATGGACAGTTTCTTGCTTAGCTCTATTAAATCAAATCAAACCATAATATGTTAGTTCCATCTGTCAGAAAAACTACGCACGTACATTAGAAAGACCAGTTCCAAATATTTACAAAAATTAACATCTCTCCCCCTTTCCCCCATTCTCTCTGTCAACCGTGGAATTTGTTAATTTCTCCAAAACTTCCTGCCACTCTGTCCTGAGATGTCTAATCAGGTGTTAAAGAATTAAGACTATTTTCATTTAAAATATTTATCTGTAGCTTCTTTCTCTCTCCTATGAAAAGCCCAAATCCCTCTCCCCCCATGCTGAAGACACACCCCACAAGAAGCTGAGGGAGGGAGGGCAGTGCCCACCTGCCTGGAGGAGCAGGGGGCTCAGGGCCACGTCCTCCTTCTAAACCCTCCCCAGCAAAGACAGTCTCGGCAGCCGCTGGAGGTGGTGGTGAAGCCTCAGATACCACTGTGAGCTGAAAGGAAAAGAAATTCAGCTTTATTCTCCTGCCTTGCAGGGAAGTGAAGATTCCCACTTCTTGCCAGAATAACAAGATGTGGTTCATTGAAGGAGGTAGGATTCAAACATTTTCATCCCCAAAGCCCCAGCACGGCCCCAGGCTAACATTGAAGTTGGGAATGGGAAATGTGTAAGAGTAAAAACTTGATTAAAATAGCAATTTCTAATGTTGGAAAAAGGCACAGCTACGTGTCATGTGAAAGGGTAGTTAAAAGTGGTGCAGAGAGTTGAAAAATGGACTTAATCGTAATAAAATAGTAACATTAAAATGGTTTAAGGGGCAAATTTTTTTTAACTTCATTTGCTCAAGGCTGATATTAGAGCAGTTTTAAACATGAAATGTCATCAATTCAGAGATTTATCCACTACTGGCTGCAACATATTCCAATTCCATTGAACTGAGAGACCAGTTACTTTCTAACACAGTGTGTTGTATAAAGTAACTGTATCCTTGGCTTGAGGAAATTGAAAGAAGATGGTAACAGTTAAAGAAAAGCCAATATAAAGACGTGGAAGAACAGGAATAAGGTTTGGATTCTACCTATTTGTGAGTAAGCTTCCTTTGACTGTTAACTAAAAATGAAAGTGGATAAATTCTGTATGTTATCAGGATTGAGAATCATCTATCAAATAGAACGCATCTACCAACTATTGATGGTGATTGTCTATCCCTCTTCTAAAGCAGTAAAACATATACACACACAGACACAGACTTAAATGCAAGGACAATTAATTATTATAGTACACTATGTGAAAGCAGAATTTGTGAAATATACTGTTATTGACAGTAGTGGATAAATACACTACACTCATTAGGTGAAATGATCATGCAGCCATCATGTTTTAGAACAGCCTCTCAAATTCCTCTCAACTATGAAGGCTGCAGGGCAGGAGGGCGGGCGAGGAGGGTCTTGGGACCCTGGCCTCCCTCTCTCTTAAGGGGGCTCTGCTCAAGTCTGCTGCAGCACTTGGGTGGGTGGGAGATCCTGAAGAACTGAGGACTGACCTCCGTTGCTGCCACCCCTCTTGATTAAAGTCCAGACTGGCCAAGCAACATTTGCTAATCCACAAAGACTATTCCTCTCTTCCCAAACTCACTGAATACCAGTGACCCTGCTCCTGCTAAAGCCCTGTAAGATATTCTGCCCTTGTTTTCCCAGATAAAACATTCTTTCCAGCCTTCTTATGCCCGGCACATGGAAACAAACACTGTGCCCTGGCTGATTTTCTCCCATAGGTTCAGGTAGGATTCGTTTGCTTTGACTCTCCTTCCTTGAGCAGAAGAGTTAATGACAGGTGACATGGAACATAAGGGTATTTTAAAAAAGCAGATTACAACACAAGACTCAAGGTATGAGCCACCTGCTGCAAAGTTAAAGGCCTCGAGAAAAAGACTAGATGCATATGCAGTAAAAAAATTATAGCTGCTATTGCCTTCAGATGGTAGGACCATAGATTATCACTTTCTTTTTAATGCTTTTTCATGTTTTCAGAAATTTCCACAATGTAATTTCAATAATTTTGTAATCAGAAAAACCACAAAACAAAACAAACGCAGAGTGACTTTGAGTGTGGGGCAGTGAATGGCATAGAGAAGCAGATGCATTCATTGATTCATAACATGTATTTAGTAGGCACTTGCTGTATGCCAGGACCTGTTCTAGATTCTTAAGATAGGGTAATCAAAAGGAAAAAAGACAAACGCTTTTTTTTTTGATGATTTGCTGATCAGGTGATCCAAATTATTGACCTCGTGTTATAACTAACATGAGCTAACAGCCAACCCAAACTTAACATTTTCAGTGACAGAGGGCGGGGCAGAGTTGAGTGAGGACCTTGGAGCTGCAGGTTAGATGCGGTGTACAGAGAGTGCCTCACTGGGAAAGTGACATTTGAGTCGAGACCTAAGAAAATTGGGAAGAGAGGCTCACGGGGATCTGGAGGAACAACAGTCCAGGCAGGAGCACCACCAGCACAGAGGCTGGGGGCCTGGGATGCTTGAGACACAGTGAGGAGCACTGTGTGGGCAGGGAGGGAACCAGGGAGGATTTTTACCTGACATGGAGGAAATAATAGCGTGTGGGCACATAGACTAGAATAATCCAAGATGGAGGGAACAGGAGGAGATGGGAAAAATGTGAATTGTGAGGGTATTGGTTAGAATCTCCCCTAAAAACAGAATGGAGAGATTTTGTGTCAGTCTAATAGAATGAAAAAAATTAACCATTTAGTATAAACAATTAAAAAAAATTAATGGATGATTTTGTCTGAATACCCAGATAAACTTTTCATTTCACAGCTTTGTTAGTTTTAGGTAGGAGAAAATACCTTTTGTATCAGGTGGTCATTATATGTAGGGGCATTTCACTGAAAGCAGGATTTGATCATATTAAGTTTGCAAAATCTTTTGACCACGTTTTGTTATGTACCAGTTTACAGTCTGCCCCTGGGTTTGTTAAGTGCAGCAACCATGGGTCGTGAATGACAATATGGATCTCACAGGGCACTCACTCCTAAGAGGCAGTGTCCAGCCAGGGGTAAGACTTAGCAAACTGTGCCTGATATTTGTTTGATGCTTGTTGCTGGATATTGTATCTTTTGCTTTGTGACAAATTATTTCAAAAGTTAGCATCCCATAAGAACAAACAATGATGTCACATCTCCAGTGGGTCAGGAGTCTGCAAGCAGCTTTGCTCTGTGCCTCAGGTTCCTCATAAGGCAGCAGTAGGTGTTGCAAGGGCTGTGGTCTGATTCAAGGACCCACCTGGCGGTCCACTTCCAAACTCACTCCCATGCTTGCTGAAAGATTTAGTTCCTCAAAGACTGAGCTGGGGTCACCCTCAGCTCCCTGCCTCTCCATAGACCAGCTCACAACACAGCTGCTGGCTTCCCACAGAGTGAGGGATAGAGAGAGGGGCCAGTAGGATGGGGTCATGGTCATGTTGCCACCTAGTCTCAGAAGAGACTCCTATCACTCTCACCACATTCTGTTCATTAGAGGTTGGTCACCAAGTCAGTTCATCCTCATAGTGTGTGTGTGTGTGTGTGTGTGTGTGTGTGTGTGTGTGTGTGTGTGTGCATGCACGTGTGTGCAGGGTTACATAACACATTTCATCAGAATGTTTAATAACACATTCAGTCACTCTGCCTTCAACTTTCAGTGTGGTCGTGGATCTGTTTCTCTCTATTGTCTGCTGTGAGTATCTGACATGGAGGAAAAGGAAACTGAACATAACTACCTTGTCACTGCACTATGATTTTGACTTCTGTTCTGAGCATAGCATTTGGTATCCTAAATGCAATATACACTTTCTTGTGGGTTCAACTCTCAACTCTGCACTTACTATGGAATGGCCATGGAGAAATCGCTGGGTTCCCATGCTTCAGTTTTCTCATCTGCAGAATAGGCTGATGACAATATTCAACTCTGGGATTTCATGAGGAATACATGTGACATAGTTTGGAATTATTTGGGATCATTCATATTATTAGAAGTGAAAGGAAAAATTTGATAGTATCCCAGAGAACTTGGAAGCATAGAATCAAAAACAAGGAGTATGGGCCAAAATGTGAAGAGTTGGGAATCATGAGTGGGGATCTTACAGACCCTCAGGCCCGGTAACCTCCATGTTCTCTGTTGTGGAGCCCACCTGCCCCTTGCCTGAATGGGGCAATTGTAGAGAGGGAAGGGAGCAGGTGCAGGCAGGACCAAGCCCTGAGACCCAGCAGCACTAAATCCATGAGCCACAGATCCCTGGGAAAGGGTTTGTAGAAATCCTTTTGAATTTTTTCAATTGGTGTGAAAAAATTATACTTGAAACCCCATAAGTTCATTACAAATTAAAGAGACAAAATTAGATCGATTTTTCTATTATTTAATTAAATTGCATTTGCTTCACATTTTCTAAATGCTCCAGCACAAGGATGGCTTTGGCATCATAGACGTCTTGATTTAAGGAAGTGGACATTCCCAAGCTTTGAGGACACTCAGGTGGGTGCAGGGTGGCTGTGCTTGGCAGGCGGGGTCTGCATTCTGTGTCTCACCACGACCATTGTGTGCTGACTCTGTGACTGGGAGCGCAGGTGGGGTTTGGGAGAGTTGCTGGTGGATGCACAAGGGAAAGGATGTGTGGGGCAGGGCCCAGTGGGGCTGGGAAGGATGGACAGGACCCCCAGCCTCTGCACCATCTAAAGCCCTGTGATGCCCCACGGGGGAGAGAGTGGGGGGCAAGTGCCATAACGGCACAATGTAGCTGCCTGAGGAGGGGCTTCCAAAGGGAAGGGAGGGAGATGGGGCAGGAAAGTACAGGAGTCAGGCAGGGGGCTTAGCGGGAGTAAAGAAAAGAATGAGATTGTTTAAAGACACTGGCAAGGAATAAGGTTAAGCTGAAAATTTCAGACATATAAGTGCCCCAAAATGCAGAGTGTGGCAATTGAGGTGAGGTGCCACAGCGTCCTTCCCCCCCATTCCCAGGAGGTGATTTTGTACCCGTCTCCCCCTAAAGCTATTCTCACAAAGGAAGGAAATTGTGCAGCACTGGAGGCCTCGGTGCACAGCTGGCGCCGATGTCCGCATCTGCAGTAACCACTCGAAGAGGCAATAGGGGTCATTAAAAAAGAGTTGGTTTGGAAATTATTTGAATTTGGTGATTGAATTTTGGTGTTACTTTTCTCTTAAAGTTTCTTCCCTAGATGTTCTAGGATCAGAAAGTTACAAAACACTTCATGAGTAAATTTCAATGGTTTAGTGCCCTCTTTTTAGATTTATATTTACCATTTTATCTTCCTATTTTTTATGCTTTATCAGAGGTTCTAGTCCACATGGATGCTTAACCAGCCATCGGCTTTTACGAGTGGTGTTAAAGCAAGCGACACTCATACGTGCGGCATAAAACACGGGCTGCTTTTACTAGATACAGAAGGGCATGCAGGATCAGCTGGGCGTGCTGATGTACTGGGTCTGCTCTCAAACGAGGGAATTTTCTCAACCTGCTCTGGAAGTGTTGGTGGCACTTCTGCTCTCCAGAGCACAGCTGCCGACTGTGGTCCTGTCAAAGTTGAGCCCATTGTCATCACTGATGCCACCCTGCTTGCCACTCAGAAGTAGGAGATCCCGCACCCGAGAAGTGGTGAGAAATGGATATAAAGAGAACCGGGAGCAGAGAAAGGTGAAATAGGAGCTGAAAAGGTAAATATCCTCATATTTCAAAACCTTGCCTTTGTTTCTCTCATCTCTCATGGGCTTTTCTTCATCTGGGAGCCGGGAGAAGGCAATCCATGTATATTTATGTATTCAGATAACACATTTTGTGCAGAAATGCAGTCATTTCTCCTTCTCAAGACAGTAAATCCAAATGGTGTTTCAGTAGAGTATTTTCAGTTCCTTTTGATTCCTTCCAGGATTTTTATTTCAAAGACAAATGGTTCCACTTTGCAGCAGACTGAGAGCCTGGTTTCTAGACTACAAACTGTAGGACTGTACAGCTTTCTGCAGTAATTTGAAAAATCTGAAGTCTGGTTCCTCAGATATTGTCATCTTTTTCCTGTGTGTGAGGTCAAAGATTCCACTCCATTAAATAAACACATAATGTACTAATCAAAAAGACAACGCTCACCAGGGTACTGACATTTTAGTAGGAGACTGTTATAGAACAAAAAATCCTCTCCTCTCAGTGAAGGCCCAGTGACAAATGGCAGGTGACAGAGTTCCCATTGGGGCAAAGGGTTTCCCAGTGCCTCCTGATATGACTGCATGTGTTTTCTTGCACATGCCCAGGCTGGAATGAAGAGCCCACTACACTCAATAGAAAAAAAAGTTTAGAGTTTGAAAAAAAATTCCATCAAATAAAACATCAAAATTATTTGCCTCATAACAAAAATTGTTTCCAAAGATATGCTCTCCTTTATAGGTCCTTTTTCAGAGCTTCCTTTTCAAGGTGTCCCAGATTCCTATACAATTTCACAGTTCAACACCCATGACCCCAGTCTGCTTTCAACCTTCCCGCCCGATGCTCCTTGACTGCTCCAGCTCCACGGCCACCATGTACGAGCTAGCAGAGGGAAAGCTGGCAGAGAGCTACAAATTCTCATTAATCCCACTTTTCAGAATTTTCCTCTTAGGGTAAATATTTGTCCCCCTGCAATGCCTCATTTTAGTCTCTGATCTGTAGCTTGCTTTGCCTGTATCTTCTCTGCATAACCATCATTTTTCATATCATCATTGGATCCGGTTTCATAATAGTGTTTTCTTCAGCCTTCAAAACTTCCTGATTTGGGAAATTACTTTTATTATTTTATTACAACAGTACTTGAAAGTTGTTTTAGTGGACTGGCCTGTTAATAGAGAGTAGCCAGTACTCAGAACCATGTCTGACATCAGAATGGGCAGCGTTGAGGCTGTTTGGGGTTTGTGAATCGGCAAGTGAACACGTGCCCAAGTGGACCTGGTCTGGCTTATTCAGAGTCCCCGCTCCCCCCCCCTAAAAGTCCTCTCCTTCAGTGATAAACTAAATTGACTATTGGTTCAGAAGACTGTGAAGTTAAAGCTTAGGATTAAAGCTTTTTTCTCTAGGAAGCACAAAATTCATGCTTTCCCCAGATTTATTCTAGCTCCTGACGGACAGGTGGATTGTAGGGGCACTAAGAAGAATTTCTGTTACTGACTGCCTTTCTTTCTCATCATAAAAAACACCGTATTGAAAGTCTTTAACATTCTCCAGTGTGTTAGAGCCCAAGACATAGATCTATTTATGAAAAATGGTGCATAGACTTGTGCTCACGTTAAGACAGAAACAGATACACAATGTTGGACAAAATGGGATATTATAGAAACTCAGGAAAAATTCTTTGCATTAGAGGTGAGGTGAGAAAATTAAAAGGGACAAAGTAAAGGGACCTCTGGCTCCCAAAGCCAAATGCCTATTTGAAAATTTAACCAGGATGGACCCCCAAACCAAGCTTTGGTCTGAAAAGCACAATCTATGTCTCAACGTTAATGAAATAACGTGTTCATTTATGCAGAGAGTAGTGAGAAAAATCAGCCCTGACTACATGTGTACTAATTTTCTGGTGAAAGGAAAGTATGGATGTGTTTATGCCACCCCTGCCCAGAATCTTGCTGCGAGACACTGCACTAGTCTCCAACGAGGGCCAAGACTCATCTACTCAAGACAGGATTGAGAACTGGTGAGCAGTGCTGGACTCGACTTCTCCCTGAGCTGCTGAAACGTTGCCAGATGTCTCAAGAAGCAGCAGGGATGCTGAGAGGCAGCCTGGAGTCATGGGAAAAGTTTGGGCTCAAGTCCTGTTTTTGCCATGTTCAATATCATTTTAGGACCTGATTTTTATTTTCTGCAGATGGAAATAGTAACATCTACCTCCTTAGGTGATCATGGGGGTTCTATGAGATGATGTGCATGGGAGTTTGGCACACACTAGGTGGTCATCAGGTGCCCTATACTTTCTTCCTTCTTCCTGCTGGAGTCACACGCATCCACTTGGCAGTCTGCAAGCCGCGTCTGTGAACGCCCGGCCTCTACTGCAGGTAATAGCGGGACGGGGCGTGCGGCGTGGAAATACACACGGGGGGAGTGGGATGGTAGATGAGGAAGGGAGTGAGGTTAGAGATGAAGGAGAGCGTCCAGCAGAATGTTTTAAATGTGGAGGAATGAGGGACGGTCATCTCAGATCCTGATGAACAGTCTCCCTGGCCACCTGGATATCATCGAGCTCCTAAACTGAGTCACCGCTCCACGGGGGTTTCTTGCTCCTCTGCTGAGTAAGTGTCCTTGTGGAAGCGGTAAGTGGAGACCTACTCATGTAGTGCCTGTTTAAACCTACTGCCCAGAGCTTTTAAAATCAGTCTCAAGCCGGTTTAGACTTTCTACAGATTGTTACAATTTATTCATTAAGTGTAGCTCATCAGTAACAAAAGCTTAGGTTGAAAAGTTGCAAAGTATTTCTTGCCCAGAGTAAAGAGAGATGTTGATTTGTCTTGCAGAATTGTAGCTATTGCTTTTCTATGTCCTGTCAAACACAGCTTCATAAAAAATAGAAGGAATCCACCTGTGTTCTTGCCACAGACTTTTTAATTTCTTTGTGAGTCTTATTTGGATTTGAATTCCAATAAACAAAGAGCAGGGTTTGAGTGAGGTTTGTCAAGTTTTGTCAGCTGCTGACTACAACGTGGATGGTGGCTTTTCTTTTCTTTCTGTTTATTTTACTTTATTTTTCCACACTATATTTATTTTGGGCAGACTTTGATCTAAGGGAAGGGAGATTATGTTTCATTGGGTAGAATGACCCTCAGTGTAGGTGGTGACATGAGCTTCCAGGGAGGAACGATTCTGATTGTATCTTCAAAGGCAGAAAGAGAGAGAACGGGGCAGTCTAGACATGCTATGTGCTCCTTGGTGTTTTCTGTCACAGTCCCTGTGATCACATACCTAGTCCTCGCAGGGAAGGACCTGGATACCCGTATGTTCCTTTCCTTCTCTTTACCTCAACCAGACGACTACCTCAGCAGCTCAGCTGTGTTATTGAGACATTTCAGTGTGAAATTTGTTTTTCCTCACTGAACTTTAAGCAGAATTTCAAGTGCTAAGTCTCCAAAGCCAAGTGGGGCTATTAAGAGATAATTACTAATTATGCTAATTTGAGAAGTTGCTGCTATTTCCTTCCCTGGTCATTCTACGTGTGGTTCTCCGGAGACAGCAGTCCCCTCTCAGGGCTGGTAACCTTCCCTGTGAAGTGTTTGTTGCAGACAACGTGTCCTAGACCTCCCCACTCCAAACCCAGGAAGGTTTGCTGTCAATCAGAGGATGTAGACAGAACTGGAGATTTTTTTAGGGGAACCCATGTCCTTATCATTAATAATTTATTCTACTTATTATTTGTCACATGCCAACACTGGTTATTTTCCTTTATACTCACACTGGAAGGGTAAATTTAGTTTCAAATATATCTACATTATTTCTCTCGCCATCTCTGAAGCTAAATAATGAATCCCAAGTATGTGAACCCCCAGTAGTATCCCGTGGGACTGAATGGATACTGTGGGGGTCATGTGCCTTTGATAATTACCATCATTTCTCCTGAGAAGTTACTATTTGGAAGAAATATGATGGATCAGCAAAAATCATTTGTGAATCTCCCTGTGTCTGAAGTTGATCATGCAAGCCTTGTACCTGCAGTTAGGACAGGTGCACATAAAGGGTAAGTTGGAACAGTAAGAACAAGATGGTATTTGGAAAGCTTAACTTTCTCATGGGTGATGGAGTGGCACTGCCACCTCACTCTTGGCCTTTCCTTGTCCCTGTGCATGCCACCACGGGGGATGGGAGAGAGTCTCCTGCCTGGTGTACTTGTGAGGGCTGATCAGTTCATCTGGGCTCAGCCACCACACTTCCCAGGGTGTGAACCAGAGGACAACGTGGTAGGCCACCCTAGGGCACCTGCTTGTGCCACTTCTGAGGTCCCGTTGGCCGCTCAGGCCCTCACACCACACTCCTACCGTGAGCTGTGTCTGTGTTAGCCAAGAGGCAACCTGGGAACCATAGCTTTACTCCTTATGTTGTTTCTCAATTTGTCCTGATCAGTGAAGAAGAGGAGAGTGTCACCACATTCCAGAGATGCTTCCAGGGGCTTCCATGCCATGCCATAGGGTCAAATGTGACCAAGCTAAGGATCCAGTGTTTGGACTAGCCTCTGTGCTCTGTGGAAAATCTGTCCCAGCTAGAAAGTCAGTTCTTACAAGCTTTCCGGCTGTGCCCAGCCAGTGGCCCCACAGAGCTCTGAGGCCTGGACAGACCGTGCTCACCAGGCCCCCAGAAAGGGGCTTGCTGTGGCTGGGGACACCATAGCCCAACCCCGGGGACCATCTGGGCACACAGGTCACCTGTCCTGCAGCTATGGGTTGGGTCTGAGGGGTCACTCTTTCCTGCTTGCTCAGAGGGGAGCTGACTCACATGTTCAACATGAGAAGCCCAAACCGAGCTCAAGGTCTCCTGTTAGAAAGGGGACAGGCCAAGCACAAGGCTGGACATGCCTCTGTCTGATGCCCAGGGAGGCCTAAGAGGCCCGGCTCCACAGGAGCAGCTGAGGGGAACTCCTGTGCCTGGCCACGGCCAGCATTATCCTGGAGCATCCTGCAGTTGAGGAGGGCACCCAGAATGTTGACAATCGTCACAGACTTTGTTCATTTGCTCTTTGATACTGAACACAGTCTCCTGGGAGATTCCTTACTGAGGTGCTTCCTACACTTGACAAAGACATAAGGGTGAGAAGTATAAGACATGGACACATTTAGGGCTGATTCACCTGCTGTGTGACCTGAGGCAAGTCACCTGCTTCCTCAGTAACTCGTTTTGCTGGTATTAATAGTCTCCAATCAGCGGGAGCTGTGAGCATCACTAAGTCTCTTGAAATTTAATATGTATTTTCCTTTTCTATGAAAATTCATGATAAGTGTTTCCTTTCTGTTCATGTTACTATAGATTTGCATGTACAGCTTCCTCCGTTATAAGGAATAGAAAAAAGGAGGGTCTGACATTTCTAGGTTATTCCTGATTGTAGTAGATGTTTCACAACTGCCCAGTATTTAATACAACTCTGAACTGTGCCTTCATGCCACCGAAAGCATCCTGATGAGGAATTAAAACTTGGATACATTGGGTGTTTTATCCATTTAACGTTAGGCTGATGTTTACTTTGGTTTTTAAGATGAGGTAAGAAAATGCACAAGATGATAATGTTATAAGCTATACCTAAAACAGATGTTCTCACACTCATGCTCCGAAGTTCCTCCCGCACAGCAGCCTAAGTGACAGTGACTATTTTCTTCTTTATGAGTGAATCTGTGCTCATCTCCTGACACATGGGAGGTGCTCAGAACTTGCTTTATACAACCTGGCCAAGCAGAAATGGAGGAGTTTTTCATCTTGTTAAATTAATATTTTTGGAAAGAATTCATACAGCTCTTATGCAGGCAAGGATTGTACAGTTTGTTGGCCTCTGTTCTACACAAAGATAAGCAATACCGACTGTATTGCGAGATTCACTCGGTTCCCTTTTTCTTTGCATCCCTTTTGTGTGAAGAAACAGGCTGAAAAGCACGGGTAGCAAGGGCACTGTGTTCTTCCCACGGGGGAGCTCAGTGGCCTGTGGGGCCACAGAGGGGTGTCAGGAAGGCACCCTTCACCCTCCCCAGAAACATCTCCCAGTCTTGCTTGACTAAAACCACCATTACTTTAACTGAATTGAGCAAAAACTCTTTTTTTCTACTGACATGAAGCTCTCTAGCTGTGACAACACAGTTTGCATCAGTCATGTGTACTTCCCTGTGAAATAGCCTATCAAATTGTTTCCAGTTGTCAACTAGCTGCCATCAGATTTTAACAGTTGCCAGTTAGACAAAAGAGTCCAGCTGTTAGGAGACAGGTGAGGGTATGGGACCTGGGCCATCAGAACTCAGACCGAAGACACTGGGCACAGGGGGGAGTGCCACACACCTGGGAAGGTTCACAGGTGATGCAGAGAGAAAAAGAAACACACAGAGTCACAGTCAGCTGCTCCTTTTCAGAAGAGCTTACCTCGACTAGTGCGGAGTCCCAGGTGAAAGATCCAGCGCCCCCCCGCCAGCACCCACCCATTTTGCATATAGTCTCCTGGGTGCGTGAAGAATTGGGGAGGAAAATTAAGCCAGACCATGAGGATATTACAACTTGATGGGCAGGGTGTGGAGCTTGGCACAGGAGAGGGAAGAGGGACAGGATGCTCATGCATAAGAAATACAAGCAGAACTGTAATTACTGCATATGTGTAAATATTCGCAGCAGGACTGTTTTGCAAGGTTTTCTCAGATGGTTTCTAATGGGTTTTAAAGAGCATTTCGAAGGTCAAAATATTCTTTTGTTTGACCAAAAAGAAATGGAAGAGATTGCAGGTAAACGTCAGCATCTCAGGTGCAGAAGCCTGTTAAAAAAATACACTGACCAGAATTCAGTGCATGTGCACTGACTGAATCCCTGCTGCAGGTGAACTCCATGCTCCAGATCCCACGGGGAGCATGATTGATGGAAGTCATAGTCTTTGTCACTTTCAAGCTAGTTATCAATATATTTCATTAACTTGCTGCCTTGAAGAAACAGAGCACTCAGTTGGAGGACTCAGGATGCGAACCTAGTACAGAAAATATCTATGAGTTTGGATCAGAGCCAAAACCCAAAAATGCCAGTGGTTTGCAGAACATGTTTCCTGGAGCTCTAAGGGTCTGCAAAGCTCAGCTCTTGGACTGCATAAGGAGACTCCGTGTGTGATTTCAATTACAAGAGGTTCCATTACTTCAAAAGGTGATTTGATCTGAGCGGGTGGGACACTGTGTGTTGAGGACATTTCAGAAGAGGAAGGTAGCCCTTGGGCTGGAATGGTATAAAGATAAATCTGACAAAACAAAAACATGGCATTCTGTATAAACACCAGAGGCTGGGGTTGAGGGCACTGGAGGGCAGTATGCTGGGTCAGTTTTGTGTTGGAGGAGGAGAGGATGTATTATTTAAAGTGAGTTCATAGCTGACACTGTGACGCACCTCATTAGACTGAGGTGTGAGCATCCTAATCCAGGACTGGCACCAGCATAATGCTTCAGGCTGATTGCTCATCTTTGTTTCATTTATTAAAATGAAAGCTAAAATAATTCACCTAATGAGCATTTCTAATCCATGTGGATCCTTTAATTCACTGGCCAAATCTGGCTTCTGGGCATGCACTTAACCTCCATCAACACCCAACCTGTGCACACACTCATGATGTCCTAACTCCCTTCTCATGTTTTGTATTTAAATAACTTGAGCCACTTTTCACTGTTTTAGACACATACTGTCCTGCCATAGAAAACAGGAAGATTAATACCTGCCTTTATGGTCCTGAGATGACTATGCCATGAAGCTTGTGTGTGCCTTCAGCCTCCAGGTGTACATTTTACAGCACAGTCTCCCTGGACAGCCCATCAGAACCAGCTACTTAAAAACCAGATGTTTCATTGAAACCTTAATGAGGTTCTTTTATAACCATAATATCCAATTAGTTGCATCTGCTCTCATTTCTTCCTAAGTCAAATAACCTAATTTTTTCCCCCTGTGGTTTGACATCCCGACTTAATTGCTTTTTATTTAGAAAACAAGAAGTCATTGTGTTTCCCTTTTTGCCCTGGCTACCAGGAAGCCCAGCACTTTAATGCTCAGTTGCAGTAGTTATGTTACCTCCCAGATTCTTCCATTCAATTTGGAAGTGTATTTTCATTTGCAAAGCTTTACTGTATAGTAAATAAAAGGTATAGGTCCTTTGTGGTAATAGTAAAAGTAAAAAAAGAAAAAGTTTTGAAAGTAAGGTTTAAGAATAAAAGTCACTAAAGGCATTTTTAGTATTTATTTTTTACTGTATCAATAATAGATTTTGAATATCTGAGAAACTTTCAAGGTTACTTTATATTAAATGTGAGTTTTAAGAAAATGTGGATAATAATTGACCTCTAAGATCTAGGGAACGTGTAAAATGTAAGTGTCCTGGTGCAGAAGTTGGAGTGTCTCCTACATGATGCTGTTCAGGAGTGAAATAACCAAACTGCGGGGGGGGGGGGGAGCCCGGCCTGTGACTCAGCATCCCCTTCCCAACAGTTTGTTTTCCATGCCTGGCCCTGTTCTGTTATTTTATAAAGGTCCTGAGAAGAAAATAATATGCTTATTCTTATCTGCCAGCAGTTGAAACTAAATCCTTTAGTTTTAAGCAGGCGGAGCTTGTGTTAGGAGCCCATAGAATGCTAGAACAGACAGAAGCTGGTGCAGCTAGAAGGTGGGGAGGCTCCTGAAGTTTCTAGAGCTGGAAGCCACACAGTGGGACGATTCCATGCTCATCTATGTCCAGCATCTGGGCGTGAGCTCTGGACACCCCCACTGTACAGCAAGGATGCTGTTGGCACAATGGATGCCGGCAGCAGGTCCCGATTTGCACAGCACCCCCAGGTTCTCACCTCAGCGCCCTGTGTCCTATCCTGCTGGCACCCACGTGCTGCTGCTGTCTCCAGAAGCAATCTGCCAGCCCTGGGGCCTCCCAGGTAAGAAGGTGTCTGAGATTCTGAACAGCCAGAAAGTAAACCTAAGTCCAATTGACTTTTGTCCACTACGGTTGGTGGCAGTAATGAAGAAGGAGTTAAAGGATCTAAAAATATTCCCATTCTTAGGAAGATAATAGACATGTGGACAAATTAAACATTGTCATACAAACTACTTAGTAGCAAATTCCATTGTGAAGTGGCCTGTGAAAATGTTCAGCATTATTAATTAATTATTTGAGCTTTTCCTAAATGTTAATGTTAATGCTACTGCTAAGTGAGATACTCGTGTATCACCCCTCAAAAGTGCTGTTGATGGTCAAAGTGAGTTTGGAAAATGTAGCATGTGTCTCTCTTCCTGGAGTTTCTCAACATGCATTTTCTCTGAGAAGTTTTGCAGCAAAGCAATCTGCTAAATTTATACATATCAAATACCACAAACTTTTTTTTTTTTTTTTTTTATAATGAATGCACATTGCATGGAATTGTGTTTGGAAATCTTACTTTATTCCGTTGCATGGGAGAATTGGCATACCATAAAAGTTTTTGCAGATTTATGATTCAGAAATTTCTGAGTATGAATATCAAGGAGCCACTGTAGAGAATATCTACAAGAATAGAAAGTCTAGAAAATAACCCTAAAGTTCACATATACCTCAGATGACCATAAAACACATGCAGCCCTTTTAATTCACTGGGACATACGGGATTAAAAGCATTCCTGAAATTCCCTGGAGACTCTGTTTCCTCAAACACATTCATTTTACTCTGATCATAACCTTTCCCTCTTCTTGTAAGATAGAAAATGAGGCCTCATTATACAGGATTCACAAAGCAAAATTTCCTATGCCTCTGCCTGGGTTTGGTCTTGTATTTTTTTCATTTGTCCTGTTTTTGTTTTGAAAAATCTCTAAACTTTTTCCACTGGCAAACACAGATTAGCCTGTTTCTCAGAGTGATTTTGGGGTAGAAACAACATCTCCACGTGCATGTGGTGGGGGTTGAAGTCTAGGCTCCAGGCCCTGGGTGTTAGTTATGCAGAGACCTGAGCAAGCAGCACCTCTGGGATCCAGGGGCCACTGAGTGACGTGCAGTGACCAAAAATGTGTAGGATGTATAGTTAAGAAAATGCTGATGAAGGAAGGGGGGAGGGGGGAAGATCGAAGGAAGGAAGGAAAGAGGGAAGAAAGGAAGGAAGAGAGGGAGGGAGGGAGGGAAGGAGAGAATGCAGCAGCAGCAACAAAACATCTGGACTAGAGTTAATGTTAAGAGAAACTATGTAAATAGTAGCAAAGGCCACACCCAGTTAAGGCAGAAATCGTAAAAATGGAACGGAAATAACCACAATCTGGAAAAAAGTATATTCTGTCCCATTTTCCTCATTCTAGGGCTGAGCCCTCCTCATGTTTGTGCCTGGGAAGAGCTGGGCACTCTCCTCCTGTCCTCCTGTCCAGCTGTCATGCTCGTGGACTGTCTGGGCTCCTGGCTGGGGAGGCGGCTACTTCAGCCCAGTGTCCTGGGGTTGCTGCAGCCGTGGCTAACCTGGGAACCCTCTGGGGAATGTGTCTCACTCCCAGGTCCTAACCTAAATATCCTCCTTGCCCCATTCTCTGTGTGTGTGCACACACGCATGAACACGTGTGTATACTCTGTGTGTGTTCACAATCGAGTCTCAGCAAATTCTGGATTGTTCCTGTGCCTTGGCCCCACCCCCATGTAAGGGGGCATCACTCTGTGGGAAGAACACAGTGGGGAGGTTGTTTGGAGACTGTTTGGAGGGTGCAGGAGGTGCATCCACCCGGGCAGGTGGGGCAGGGGTCAGGCATGGCCCAGTGGCACCCATGGGCCCTCTGGGGCAACTCTAGCATGCAGAAGTGCAGGCTCCCCAGCGCACCTGCACAGTGAGAGCTCAGCTTTTGCCTCTTTAGCTCGCACCAAGGCTCACACTCAGAGAACACAGGCTTAAGCAGGAGCAGGACTGCTTCCTGCATATTTGTTGAAGTGACAAATGTTTCCTTTCATCTCATTTGATTCATAATCAAGAAACTTTGAAAATTTGCTTTGATTGATATGGAGAAATTTTTCTATTTTTCTTAACCTTATAATATGCCAAAAGCTTGCTTTTTCATTCACCCATTCTTTCAGAAACCCTCCCTAACATCTCAGGGCATCAGAGTCTAATGTACCCCCCACCTCTTGCTCCTCAGTTTGAGAATCTCATTGACCTCTATTGTTTTCTCACTTAGTGCAGTATTTCAAATCTTCTGGGCTTCAGAGAAAAAAATAATATTTAAATAGAAAATGTGATATCCACAGATTAAACTAGTTTTCCCCCCTAGCTGCATAGATTGGAGGACATTTTACACGGAAGCCTTTTGACAAACAATTGCTAAAAAAGAAATCGGGGGGGACTTTAATCTGAATATTTAGTGGAACACTTAGCTAGTACTGTTTCATAAGTTATAAGGCATGTGACCGTATGACCTACTGTCTAAATCAGGATCATTACGAGTGAAATGGGGCATCATTTCTGGTTAATCCCAGTGCAGGTATACACTGGGACAGCTGGGGAAACCCGGACATGTGAAATCCCTGGGCAAGCATTCGATGAGGCTGGAACCCTCATCTGAGGAAGATTTTGGGATAGCAGCTACTCCAATACTGAAAAAGAAGAGGAAATAGTATAACAAACACGTAAATGAATAGTGAACTTATTGGTCTTTTATTGACTTGTACATGCCTGATATCTTGGGTGCTTCCATCTGGAAAGGTATCACAAAGAGAAGGCATCCATCATTTTTTCTTAAATAAGGCCAAGTTGAACATTATCTGCTTGATCTTCCCATTGCTTTGATGAAAATGATTCCAAAAATATAATACACTTTTGAAACTTTATGAGGAATACAAGTAACATAACTGAAAGCAAAATTAGTAGTCATTTGAATGAAATGTAGGAAGAGAATAACGAGCCTAAGTTTCAAGCCCCAAATTTTTGCCTTTCTCAACTTGAAGGGACCTCAGCAGAAAGAATGACTATTACATCAGTACAGTAATTAATTTGTTATCATCAAAATTGTGTAAAGAATTAAAGTCACCTTTAAAAAACATAAGATGACAGAGAGAAGAAAATGAGCCAACCTACTGGGAGAGGTGACATTTCACTGTGTGTTTTAAGATAAGTTCAAACAAATGTTGATGTAAAACAATCAGAAAGAACAATATCAAAAATGGAATTTAAAAACATACACTTATTATGAGCACACTTTCTAAATTTGCCCATGTGGTTTTCATGTAGAAAACTTGTATTTATACTAAATTAGCTGGCTGTGTTGTTTCCACACTTGTAATATGGAGTCCAAAGACACACAAATGTGTGCACATACACACAAACACACTCAGTTTTAAGCACACAGATTACAAACAACTTCTGTTTTGAGTCAGTTGGGACTTCACATATGGAGTCACTTTGCATATAAAGAATGTAGTGCATTATTATTACACCAGTAGAGGAGAAAACCCACATAAGCCAGATCTAGACTGCCACGTACAATCTTCATGCAGCATCCAGCACTACTGAAATGACACACTCGTGTAAGGCCAAGCGCTGGATCTCAGGCTTATGTAGGTTGTGCTCTGGGTCTGCAGGCTCCTTGGCTCTACATAACTGATTGGAGCAGGATCTGGAGAAATTGTCTCAGGCCACTTTTTCCTCTAAGTTCAGTGGCATGAGCCCCGCATTTTCATTTCTGGTGATCAGGGATTGATATTCATCGGTTCATTGTAAGTAAAATACTGCTGATAATTGGCGATTTGTTTACAAGACATTTTTAAACCAGAAATCCTACCTGGGAGTGTTTATGTAAAAAACTTTACAAATAAGATTTTGAACAGATGGGGAGAGCTGTTTTAGTCGATTTGTGTGTAATGGAGTTGTGGATATTCTACTTGATGTTACATATCCCTTTGTCTTACCGTGGGAGCACCATGTGTTTTCTTATGAGGGTCTCGGTTATTTAACCTTTTTTTTGTTTTTTAAGTTGACACAGGAAGACCAGTCACCATACAGTGAGTTCACATGTCCTATTTGACTATTCTGCATCCACATTCGATTCTGGAATTTCTCCTTCATTAATTTATTCACTGAATTTAAAACAGAACATGTGTGTTCACCTGTGGCTTCAACTTGATTTTGACTTCGTACCACCAGCCCCAAATCTGAACTGGCTGAATCTAGGAACCTGGAATGTTAAGCTTATTGTTTATGTGTGAAAGTGGATGAAAACTATCCTGTACACAAACACGCAGAGACACACACACAAGAAATCCGGATTGTTCTCATTGTAAATCTAGATGCATGGTAACCCAAAATCGTGTACAAATCTGATGAATACACTTTACAATGTTCAAATTCAGTTCCAGGTTTTATATTATTTACTGAATAAATAATATGTTTTATTTTTATTGAAATATACTAACTGATTTGAATATTGCAACAATGACGTCATCTGCATTTATCCTTTTTGTGTTTGGTGATGTGCAAGTGTGTACCGTGTATTTCTGTATAGTGCATCAGCTTCCTTTTTTCTATTTGATTTTTCAGAAATGGAATTAAAAATTTCCTCCCCTCTAATCTTAATTCATGGTATTTCTTAAATATATTTTACCTTGTACTGTAATTAATGATTATTTGGAAGTTCAATATGTGTATTGTACAGATATCTCAAAAATGAAGATGTCTGCACGTCTGAGTTCAGTTCAACAATCTCTAAGATTTCCTCTAACCTTCAAGCCAGAAGACTGTGCATCTGATGCTACTTGAGCAAGTGTAAGCACAGTGAAAAGTGAATGTAAGTATGAGTGTGTTTACACACACACACCTCCACAGATGCGTGCACATACACATTCCCTGCGACATTATGAACTCGGGTGCATGGTGTTCAGTATGTTCCTAGAAGTACAAACTCTCCTTCGAAGGCCTTTTGTGTTATGGCTCCATGACCCGGCTTTTACAGCTGCTGTAACATACTGCTTCAGAGATACTGGTTTTTAAAGCAACATGGAAAAGCTTCCAGAGGAGTCTCCTCAGTGCCAATTAACTCTACACTGCTCCCCCCCAAAAGTCCTGTCCCTCTAGGGACCCCTGCTTTCCTGAATGCCCTTCTTCAACCCGTTGCAGAGCCACAGTCCTTCTTAAGCCAGGAACACCTGAATCTCAAAGCATCTGGGTCTAATTCAGGCCTGTTCATTATTGAGCTTTCAGAAGCAGCTACTTACAGTCTTTGGGTCTCATGTCCCTTGGCCATAAAGCAGAGATGTTGCTTGGCCAATGATCTCTTAGGCTCCTTTTTACCTCCTGATAAGAAAGAAGTAAGACTTATTCTACTCAAATTGGAAAGACAGCCATCAGTGGGAGGTGAAAAGTGTCCTCTACCACTTACATGGTGGACAGTCACTCAGAATCATGATCCTTCCCATTACTCTTAACTAAAAACAGGCATCTTTCAAGGGGCCAGGGAAAGAGGACATGAAAGACAGAATAGAATAAAAATCACACAGGGGTAAACCATCTCACCGGATGGGAACATGTTACAAAATAATCCAGGAAAATTTTCTGTGCATTATTTAATGAAATCTGATGTTGGTTCAATTCTATGAGTATTTCTTACCCCCTGGAGATATGGTATATCTACTGAAGATAACACAGTGGTCAAAGTGGAGTTTGTGCCTTTTCTGCCCTTATTGAGGTAGAGACAATGTTCCTGAGAAAAGGGTGCTGAGTTTTCAGGAAATGTCCTCACAGATGAATAGAAATGTGGTTTTCTGTCTGCTGTGGGCTGAGTGATGTTCCCCACAAAACTCATAGGTTGAAGTCCTAGCCTGCAGTACCTCAGAATGTGACCGTGTTTGTAGACAGGGGTCTTTAAAGAGGAGATTAAGTTAAAATGAGTACACACACAGGCCTTTACCACAATCTTACAATCCAAATCTTGTTCACGTTTTACAGCTAGAGAAGTGGTTCAGCAGAGAGAAATTTTGGGAACTCACAGTTGGTCAGCATGCAGCCAGGATGAAAAGCTCGTGCATAGATCTGCCTGCCCCACGACTCAGACTCTTTCTGCTCTTGCCCCTGGGGCAATGACAGATCTCCTATGCCTCGCCCATCCCCACACCACGTCCGCGGACAGGTTGATTACTCTCTCTGCAGAGACTTGTTTCCATGGCCTGTGTGCTGAAGTGTTCTATCACACCAGCAGGTGAAAGCATCATCCCTTTGAGACAGTTGGGAACATCTGCCGGTTTGTCTTCACTCTCAGGTGCCAAGTGCACCGACCCCTAAAGCACCTGTAGGAGGCAGCACCCCAGAGCCAATGGAGATGTCCGCATGCCCTGTGTGAGCATGGAGGGTCTGCTGTTGACACACGGTCACTGACAGAAAGCCAGGCATGTGCTCTCTGTCCTGGCGCACTACCTGCCTCAGCCATCGACTGTCTTTTGGGGTCTCAGCAAAGCTCTGGGTCCCAAAGAGCAATAAGAGAAGAACCGGGTGAAAGAAGAAATTCGTCGGGAAGTTCCGTACTGAAAGTTGGGAGCCCTACCCCTTGGCCCTTTGTGGAAGGGCAGGTCCTAACCTCAGAAGCTGCTGGGGGATGATCACTAAACAAGGCTGTCCTCAGGGAGGTCAAGGACTGCTGCGATGCCTCCCGAGCTGTGGCCTTGGGCACACTTCTTAACCTCTCAGCCTCTTGGTGGTTTTCTCTGTGAAATGAAGACCATAAAAGTCGGTGCCATATAGAGTGGTCAGGGGAGTAAATGAGGTAATGCTTGTTAGGCTCTGAGGACATCCGAGTGCTCAGTAGACACTAGCTGTTAATTTTCAGTTCATGAGCCTACGGGCCAAAGGGTCAGGTGGATAAAGGGCGTGTTGTTGCTGATTTACACTTGCCTAAACCAGCAAACCTTGGTGAAAACACTGAAGAGTCATCTCCACTAAAGGGACCTTTCAGGATCTGTCCTCCCTTCTATTGTGTCGACTTTTGGGGCTAGGCTGACATTCTGTAAAACAGAATGCATACAGTTTCATGGATGTTTAGTTAAAACACTTTGCCAGTGGTGTAAGTAAACTGCATAGTCTGTGACATCACATGGGTCAAGTCACATCATCTTTTCCATTTGTGTTTTTTCTCCATTCAGTGTAGGGGGACTGTTTTTGACATGAACCCAGACTAGAATGTCTTTTTTTCTTGCAGAAATATATCAGAATAAATCACATTCCTTTGCTCCAGAGTCATACACAGAACACTTTCAAGTGAGTCTCATGGACCAGAGAAAGAAAAACTCAGGACCATGCCAAAAGATAACAGCATTCCCAGGCAACATCAAGAGAAAACTTTGGAGGAAAGTCACTCGCTTCCAGGAGAGAAAATAGCTTCACTGCATTCATACCTGAAATTTGAACATTTCAGGCACAGGTGTGTTTTTTGGTATTAGTGGTAAGAACTCTGATAAGGAAACAACCTTTCAGAGTTTAGAGACATGGGTCCAGCCATCTTGGGAACCACTAAAAGATCAGCTCAGCCTGAACATCAGGAGAAGGAAAGCTCACGTGGATGACGGATGAGGTCCACTTCCTCAGCCACACTGGACTGAGGATAAAACACTTTCATAGTGAAGAGGTTTGGGTGCTGATATCATAATTCTTCTATGTGTAATTTATAATTTATTATGCATTAAGACATACAAATAGTGTATAGCATTCAATCCATTGTATGGTTTCAATTTCATCAACTTGCATTTTAGTTTCCCTGGTCAAGTTTTTGAAATATTCCTAAATACCATTATAAATAAATATCTAGACTCAACTACTGCAGCCAATATTATTGTGACCAGAAATGACCAGACCAAGCAAATAGTACCTACTAAAGAATTTTCTCTCTTAGTGCTGCATTTTGGGTGTGAGTTCTGTGTATGTCTCCTGCTCAGTATATATGAGATAGAAAAAGATGATAGATTACAGACAGATAGATAGATTCCAAAGTTATCTAATGAGTAATATAAGAAAGACCAAGAAACATGCTTTCTACATAGAAACAAGGGTTAAATTTGGTAGTTGTCATTTTTTTCACAACCTATCTTGTATCCACAGTGTTGAATGGACACAGGAGCCCCAACACCTCTATGCCTGTATAGATGAATTCTACTTGAATTGTGTCAGAAAGATGAGTATACATCCTACTTTACATGACCTCCAGGCAAAGAGACATTGTCCTTGGTCCCAAAAGATGCCACACTGAATTACAAGTAAGAGCTTGTGATGTAACTTCTCTTTGGCCTGGTGCCAGACGCTCGCCTTCTACAGAGGCTGCAATGCTTGGCCTCTGCAGTGAGGAGCAAGATGGTGGCTGAGAACACATGAAGCCTCTGGACCTTCCTGGAGGAGGCAGGGGATTCAGGACAGCTGTGCATCCAGGAGGGGCACGTGCTTCCCTGCAGAGATATAAGGTGCCCATGTGGAAGTGCAGGAGAGAACTTCCCAGGGCTGCCAGCAAGGCCCCAGTCTTAGGAGGCTTGCTCAGAGAAGCATTCCAGGCTCTTGACTTTGCTTGGGTCCAAGAGTTTCATCTCATTTTTTATGTGCAAAAATACCAGTGCGCATGCCAATGACACTGTGGGAGTGTGCCTTCCAAGCCTTCTGAAAGGGAAGTTTTGTAAAATATCTCTCCATCATAGACTACAGAGAAGACATACTGAGACTTGCTTCCTGGCTATTTTAGAACATTTTTCAGAACTTCTGTTACTGCTTAATTCCTACCATTTAGCATGGTGACTGACGAAGGTGTTCAATACATGTTTGTTGAATGGAAAAACTCCAGTTTACATAACTATGACTTTAAAATAAATTAGACCATGCCCTTTATAAATTTACAACCTAAATGTGATCATTAATTCCACAACAAACATTTATTGATCATGTACAATGAGATGGTCATTATGCTAACTGAAGACACAAAGATGTCTATCAAGACACCCATTCTCAAGAAATCACAACAAAGACAGAAAAGCAACAGCTGGCATTCAAACCTGCAGATAATTCCACAAAACAAGAACTGAAGAAACCACCCTCTTTCCTCATTTTCTTTATCCCAGAGATGGTTTATAGATGTCACCTCCATATACTGACCCCGGCTTATTGCTACCTTATATAAACTGTTGTATCTCACATGACCTATCCACAATCTCTCTAGAAAATTTCCTTTTCTACTATAGCATCTGATGATTTCTTTAAGAAATTCTTATTTCTAAAATGAAATCAATTTCTCAGTGGGTTTTAATTGAGTAGCTATTATGTTTGACACTGTAGAGGGAATACAAGTGTTCAAACCTAAAGGAGTTTATATTTTAATGGTTTACTTTTATACAGGAGTTTCACTTGAAATGCTAAAAGAAATACAATAAAAATCCAATTTTGTAAGAATATTTGATAATATTTTGTATGTGAAAAAATTACCCATAGGACTTAATATTGTGTTGGGGCATGGCAGGTTATTTTTGTTCCCTGTTTTGATTTTTTGGGTGTATCTCCATCCACAATATAAACTCAGAGAGAATGGCCACCTCAGCTCCTTTTCCTTGTGTCTTTGTAGTGTCTAGCTCCTTGCCTGGCATGTTGTAGGCACCAGAGATATGTTTGCACATGAATAAATGAATAAACAAAATGCACATCAAATACTGTCTGAATGCCTAAATAATATTTAAGGCAAAATCACACCCAGAGAAGAATGGTTAGCACACCCCATATTGTTAAATCCGGTGTCCTTTCTGTATTGTAAGCTATGTAAAATAAAATACACGAAAGACGAGCTCTGGTCAGGCGCAAGAAAAAAGGCCTTTCTGAGCTGTTCTCTCTCTATCTTTTCCTCTCCCTCTTCCAAACCCTTTTGTTCCAGTAGGGCTGTTGCTTCTTTCTTTTTAATGATGTAAGAAGATGGATTATTTTCCATTAGTGGCAAAAACAAAAAGATTTATTTCATGTTAAGCGAAATATGTACAAAGGGATATTTCAAACAATGATGTTTTAGAACTTTTACAATTAAGTGATTAGTGTTTTCCTCTGTACTGTAAAACAAAATCACAAAAGAATGTCCTTTTTTCTATCTGTCAAAGAATTTGTGGTCTCAGAAGTTTAGTCAAGATTTTTTTTACATGTGTGATTTTTTTAAACGTTTATATTAGACAACCACTGTTCCAGAGTTGGAGAATCTTCTAACACTTCAATATTCAATATTTCAGTAAATGCTGTGCATTTTAAACCTTGAGTCTGTCGTTTCTCTACATTGTGTGCGTACATTAGAAATTTACGCAAAGCACACGGTGCACATCTTAATGACTTGAATCCTATTCATTTCCTACATACAGAAGCCTGAGTCATGATTTAGCTTCCCTGAAATGAAAAATTTGTTTAAAAACTCAGGTGATTTCACGGAATTATGAGAAATCTCAAATCTGTTATACTAAAATTGAATAATCTTATCTTCCTAATTGTTAATAAGTAAATATTTCCCTCAGTTTTAATCAGTGCTGACTATATATCCACCTGTAGTTCCTGAGAACAGTCATATGGACATTGGAGTAACACATTACTACATGTCAAAGCTACCTTTGGAGGCAACAGTGTTTGCTCCTGGTTTAGCATCTTTCCAGGGCTGTCAGAGTTAGTGTACTCTCTATGCTACTGTCTGGAGTTTTTCAAAAGCTACTACATGTCCTGGTGTTTTTCCTAGGCCTCTGACAATAATATTTATTTCAAAATCATTTCTTCTTTAGAGAGAAAATGAGCAGCATGTAATTATTTGAATTTCTAACATTTCTTTTTGAACCATATGCTTTGTATTAAAAAGTCACTTTCTGTTAGAATTCTGTTATGATCTGGATAGTCCGTTAAAATCTTTCATCTATAGCAGTAATATTTGGAGTTGAAGAATAAATAAAATATTCTTATGTCTGTGGTTAAACTAGGCCTCTTATTTCTTTTCACCTAGGGAATCGTAAAAAGTATTATTTTAAAAATTATCTTTGCTCCTCCACCAAATCTATAAAACAGACTTTTTTTTTTAATTGTGTGTGTCAGATACACATACAAGTGTCTGAGCCTGTATACCTCTTAAATTTCAGTGCTTGGACCTGAATGCAGTCTAATATACAGAGGGTGGGTGTTTCCTTTAAGGACACAGCGATTTTCACAGCCCTGAGCCCAGTGAGAGTGTAGCATCTGTTCCAGACAGGGATGAGTGAACCCAGCCAGACTTGGGGTTTAGAGGAGGTCAAAATCTATTTTGCTGACATTTCTGTCTTGTTTATTAAATTGCATTTTTCCAAATGCAATTAAACTTTTAGGACATATTGCATTTATTTTAAGGAGAGGAAATCTGTGTACTTCTGATGGGCTTAGACTAATACAAATCCGCATTTTTAATCAATTATTGGTGTCTTAAGTATATGCTTTGAGCAAGCTCATTGTGAGACCCAAGTCCTGCTTCCTAGAAACAGTAACCATCCCAACTTCTGTTTGTTTGTAACCATAAGAAGGGATTTGACTTGGGTTAGCATTTTCAACTAGGGATAGACTCCAGTTTCAGAGCACTGAGTCCCTCCCTGTCCTATTTTAACACTGTATTTGAGAAGACATATTTGAGAAATCATGGAAGACATTACAAAATGATGAGGCAGATCTTTCATCTATCAGCAGCAGGAAACAGGAATCAGGGATTTCATCTCAAATAAATGGAGCAGCAAAGACTAATTAAATCTGTAACATTCTCCAAAGCACATCCTGGTTAAGGTATTTAAGGGAATACTTTCCATTATGTGCAAATCACCTGTAAGTGTTGAGCTGTCATGTATGTAGACACGAGATTCACTCTATCTATTATAGATCCCAGAAAAGAAGGTTTACAAATATATTCTGTGCAGTATTAGTTTTACTTATTATCTGAATGGCAAAACAACAGCCACAGAAAGAATCTGTTTTATAAATGAGTTATGTGTCGGCACCGTTGTAAAAACGCTGAGTGGAATGAATGTAACCAGATTTGAGTTAAAGTGTTAATATGAGTGAACAGATACTAACCCTAAAAATAACAACTGCCCTATTTCACCTCTGCATCTGCTCTGCTGAATTTCTCCTTCTGATGCACGGGGTTTTGGTCACACAAGGTGTGGAAGACAGAGGCCTTTTCCCGCTTTCTGCTTAGGCTCGTGTGAATATTCATGTTGGAACTGAATTAGCAGTTACACAAACGTGAGGGCTCTAATTGCCCTCTCAGCATCGAAAGCCGCTCCATGAAGCCACCCTCAGTCCCACAATTTTAAATGTACACGGCTTGAAAAAGCTTTCAAAATTTCATCTCTTAGGGAACCAAAAGAAATTATCTTAAAATCTGAAAGTCACCTGAGAGCATTTATATTATAATTCTCTTCAATCTTAAACATAAATGCTACTTTTCTTTGTTAAATTAATGCTTCATTTATTGGACATCATTTCTTAATCAGGTATAAAATCTCCTCTCTAATATAAATATAAAATTTATATGACCTGTTTGTTATATTTTTAGATTCAAAAATGAATGTTGACTATTGTTATTTTTATAATTAAAGATGCATGATAGTTGAGTTCCAATATATATGTATTTTATAACACAAAGAGGACATTTACTGGTTATTTTCTTACCAGAAACCAGATACTAATTGTATTCATTCCCCATCAATAAAGTAATAAAACGTAATTATTTTGCTGCCCTTCATACTCAATACCTATAGCTGGAATAAAAGATGATTAAATACCCACAGCAGATGTAGAGGACCCAGGCAACTCAGATTAACTCCTTATTTTCAAATATATACCATTCTTCAGAAAAAGTCTGCCATCTTTGTAAGTGGCCAAATTTATTTTGGGGGAAATTACAGATCTCTTAAAAAGCAAACCTATCAATTTCTAACTTGCTAATTCTTGGATGTGGTTCTCGGGGAACTGGATTCACTCATAAATTTGGAGATGGAGATTTAGAGCCTAAGAGCCACGTTTGCTATGAGGTTGCTTAAACAAAGTCGGTTGAGAAATCCTGTGCAGATTCCTCCGTGCCTTTAAAAAACAAGTAAATAAACAAACGCTCAGCTTTAGTCACTGAACGAGGGTGGCTTGACACCGAGGTTGATATGTATGCAGACAGACTAGGCCTGGCTCTAAGTTGTGAAATTTCTAAATGTACCTTTTTATTTCTCTTTTCCAAGGTCTCACAAAAGTGTATCAGATTTATATGTGGGTCAAAAAATTACAAAGAATCCTTTTCTTCTCTTTTTGAAAGTAACAACTGTTTATTTGATATTGGTACATTCTTAAGTGAATTACGTTAGCAGCTAGGAATAAGTAAGTCTTGGCATAATCAAGTATTTAACACCATGTATTTCTCTGAGTGGAGAAAAAACATTTAATTGTAAAGATAGGGGTTAATTTAGTTTCATTCTATTTAAGAATACTTGGCAACGTGAATCAGGGTTCCCGGCTACACGTCAGCGGGTGTACGTGGCTGTGCGGTTTTCTCTTCGATATCATAAAACCACATGGATTTATTTATTTAGCCTTTACACCCAGTAGTTTGAATATCTTATGAAGGACATGCATGCTTTTTGTAGTTCACTTGGCATTCACCTTCCCTCCCTTTTTTAAGTCTAAAAATGGCAATAAGGGCTTTTAAAATCTTGCTTATGATGTGAAAAATTGTCCTTTTAGAAATCTTGTTAGATGGTAATTAGGAACAAAATTTATCATTGCACCATCTATTTAGAAATAGTGTTTTTAAATAGTGAAGAGCAAAGTAGCAAAATTATTTTTGGTTTTAGGAGTTGTTCAAAACTCTTCATATATAGAAATAATGACATTCATTTTCCAGCATTTTAGAAAAAGAAGCAGGCAGGTATAAAAACCATTCAAATGTTTTAGCTGTCTTTACTGTATATATATATATATATATGTATACATACATACATAGACAGTAACATATATGTGTATAGGTAACATATAGGCAGTTTAAAAATTATACATTGAATATTTTCACAGCAGAAGTTATCTTTCCATGCCTTGAAAAAGAAAAATACAATTTCTTTATTCTGTGATTCTTTACATAACGCTCTTCTGGGGTGGCACATCTGCAGACACCAGTCACCCGTCATTTAGCTATGCATACATGAGCCCCATATTTTTACTCTAAATTCACAGTCACTCATTATATCTAATGCCCTCGAAGCAATCTCAAATTACTGTTATTACACGGGTCACTAGAAACCAGAGGCACTAACACAAATTTTTTAAAAAGAGAAAGAAGAAAAAAAACCTCCGTACAATTAGATGCTGCCTAACGGTTTAATCAATTTGATTTTATCACTAAATCCAGTCCTTCCTCTTGAGCTGCCAGCGAGCGAGACAAGCGGAGTATGTCGGCTCCAGCCGGTGGTGCAGGAGGCTGTGTGCCCCAGGCCAGGAGCGCACCGTCCTTGTGGGGGATGGAGAGCCTCTTGGCCACTCTGCCCTCATCCCGAGCACAACCTTTCTATTTCATTAATTTTTCATGGAATTTCATTTCACAACAAGCCGGTGTCTCATTCTGTCCCTTTTGCCAACTTTTTATCTGCATTTCACCACATCCAGCAACCTGCTCCTGTCTCCACTACCTTCCTGAGATTCATCACTTTACTTTTATAGAGCTACCTTGTGTTGTGCTCTCAAAATTCCTATTCGATATCCTAAAACTCCGTACAACCAACCACTCTGACACAATATCTAAATTTCAAGAGTTAACTTAATTTGCTGTCAAATGCCTCAAAGAAAGAAATGTCATATGCCGATGCTCAAATCCAATCTTACTGACCTGCCAAATGATTGTTTAGATAGCATTTCGAAAAGTTCCTTCTTCCTTCTAGTTTATGAAGATTGACACACCTCAATGAAAACCTTACCCCTAATTTACTTTGTGAAACCAGCTAAATTTGTATGGGTTTCAAATCTATTTCCAAATAGGATTGTCTTGAGAGAGACTTTCTTTAAAAAATTTCTAGAAACTTCAGTCATTTCACACATTGGGTATAGTAATGGGTAGAATATTAAAAATATTTTATTTGCAGAATGCATTTCAAAGTATTGCTCCTTTTGGAAAAAATGCACTGACAAAAGACAAAAAACAGATATACAAAAGAGAATATATGCACTGTTTCAAGAACTGAAAACATATTTATGGAATTTCTCAAACATATTACCCTAAATGTCTTCCATGGTTCAGAGATTAACCGATAAGTTTTTAAGTGCTTTATTTTTATACACTACACTGTTTTGAAGAGTTCTGCCTCTTATTTTACCCAGTTGATCTGATACTAACAAGAAAACAAACTTTTACCTTTATCATTTTGGGCTAAAATGTATATATTTTGATAATATCCACACATCTAACTATTTTTCTAACATGGGCAGAATTACCCTATATAACCACATAATACAGAGTTGACTGCATAATTCTACCAAGAACTGTAAAGTGAGGTGCAGTCTGTTGGTACTGTCGGTGAGAAATGCACTACATCGTATCTGTTGACGGCAGGTAGCAGCCAGCGTCCATAAACTGTAAGTGCTACTGTTACTTTCTAAAAGTCTCTGAATGAAATAGAAGCAGTATAAACCGACCTTTCTCACATGCTTCATGGGATGTGAACATTGCTTTGTAGTCTATGTAAAAACAAGATGTTTTCCCTGTGTTTCCTACAGTTTTCTTAATTGCTTGTCTTTCTCCCACATAACAAGTCAAAATTTGGCAATTCTCATTAGCATAGAAATATAAATCATTTATAAATAATTTCTAGGAGAAATTCCCAACTAAAAAATAACACACTAAGAAAATGAGAAACTATACAGCACTAGGTCGTGATAAAATAACAGAAATGGGATTGGAGGGTGGGGAGATTTATTCTGAGACTCTTCTTTAAAGTTTATCTGAGAGAGAAATGCAGACTCCTGCCGGTTAATACCTGAAAGTCATATTCTGTGACTAAGTTATTAAAAAAAATTTTTTTAAAGATACATACTACCTTCTGTGTGGTGTGGTGGCTATAAAGTACCTTGCACAAGCAGGTATTTTATTTACAAGACTATGGATAGAATTTAACAGTAATGAAAGTATTGTAGCATTACCACACTTAGGCTGTAGCTACAGAGCATTTTATTTCAGAGTTGATAGATTGTTTTGTTAATAAAAAGAAGCATATCATACCAAATCCACTTTTAGAACGTACGTATAGAAAATGAATAGTTTTTCAAAACACTAGGAAACTAAGTTTCGATGCATTTTCAAAACTGATTCTCGTCCATTAGAATAGGTGGAAATATTCAAATCATAGACAAAAAGATCAACATGTATCTTAATGGTATTTATTCACGCATAAGAAAAGCCCTTACTTCGTGCTTATCATCAGTATCTTCAGTTAGTACCCAATAGAGTCCTGCGAGAATTCCTTAACAGTCATCCATACACACATGGATTGTAAATTGTGGTAAGTATCGAGTGTACATACGAGATAAGCTTAAAAGCTGAGGTTATTCTATTCAATGACGGTTAAGATTCATGACAATTAGAAGGTAATTTAAATTCACTGTTGTTCTTTATAGAACAGAAAAACAAGCATCTGTAATTATTAGGATTTGTATATAAACCAATCTATTCCCAGGAAAATGTAAATAATTAATGTGTCCCATAGCGTGCTATGTTATCTTTTATTTTGATCATGTACAGCTATATTGTTAACTTTCTCCCACAAGTGAATATTTAGCAGTTTGAGTTGCCTTTCCTACCAGGATAGCCGTGAGCTGGTGCCAGAGGAAATTTATCGTCCCCACCCCCCCAAATCTGCCCGTAATAGGAATTGGTGTAGAAATCCTAATTCTCTTTTCCACTTCAACTTTTAGCTATAAAAAATTAAGAGACAGTATATTCAAAATGACCAAAGCACAGAAATATTTGCTATAAGAATTTTATTTTGAATTGCTATAGTTAAGTTTAGAGCAAAAAAAAAAATATTTCTCCAGATTTCTTCTCCTCCCCCCCAAACTGAATGCTGTCTAAACTAGCATGTCTGACATTTAATGATAAAGCAAATATATTTGGAGAAAGGCAACAATTTCTATCGGCTTATATTTCTATAGATTGTATTATTATGAAATATTACTCCACACTCTCCCATTTAAAATATTTAAATAGACTAAACAAAAAAAGTGGGGAAATATGAACACTTGAAGAATAAAGATGTTTCCTTTCCCCCCATTTAAAAGTCACATTTATTATTCCACCCCACGGTTGTCTCAATATCGATGTCACTTTTTGCTAGCATTATCTTTGGGAGACACTCTCGGGTCTGTTTCAACGTGATATTTTCAAAGAACAACGTGAATAGCCACCGTACGCTGTAGCAGCTTGAGAGTTAAGCCAGAATGACACGATCACCCCCATTCTGAAACCAAGGCCACTGAAACCTTTCAGGTTGTTGTCAGGCCACATCTCCCAGTCGTCCCGACTTGCGATCATAATTAATGACTGTTTGCTATTGACATTTATGTCTTCAAACTGTCTGGCTAATTTCTGTTATTGGGAGAAGTGATAAAGGACTCGGGGACTGTGGGAGAGCGGTGAAAAAACGATCTGGCAGAAACTTATCTCAGGCCACTACAAACACGAATGTTCCCCGGGGAGGATGTGTGACCTCAACCCTGTCCCGCAACGCACCCTGCGTGAGAACAGCTGGAACTCGGAGACATTTTAGTTGTGTCTTTCCAACCGCTCCATATTCACTTTTTTTTTTTTAAACTGACACATTTCAAATAATAATAATATAAAGTGAACTTTCTCCTGCAGATGTATAACGAGGAACTGGCAATAACACAAGTTTCTCCTTGGGAAAGACGGGGTGGCATTAGAAGAATCTTTCAGTTCTTCTGTGGAAGGCATGCAGGCTACGATGGCATTTTGGGACAGTGCCTCTCCTATCTGAGCAATGGCTAATTTTACACAAGCCCCTGTGTGCGAGCCCTGGCTGGCAGTGGCCCTGGCTAAGTTCAGCACAGCCAGTCTCCAAGATCAGCAACAAGGCACCACATGACAGTTCGTCAGGACCAACCGTGTCGGCTGGTTTTTCTCCTTCTCTGGTTTGCAGATTTTTTTTTTTTTTTTTTTGGCCATTAAAAAGACGTAATGTTTATTTCTCTTTTCATATATTAATTTCTGCTTATTTCTCCAAGGACAAACCCTGTGCTCTTTGTAGGTCCCAGTGTTTACAAAACGACAGGGTGTCACACTAAGCAAAAACCACCAGCCAGTTTGGGGAGGGGGTGCCCATTCCTCCGGAGGCGATCTGGACGGGAAGGGCTGGCACGAGGGCTCATTCCCCGGTTCTGCAGGATGTTGGCTTAAGGGAGTGTTTCCTTAGGCACCGAGTGATAACGTGGCCTCCAGTGGGGTCTAGGACAGTGCCAGCCCGGGGCGTGGAGTGGGGGCTGTGGAGCCTGGGCAAGGGGATGTCGCTGCGAAGGACGGAGCCCTGGGCCACAGCCCCCTCCCCGCCTCCGCGGGCTCTGAGCGCAGCTCAGTCACAGTCCCCTCGGGCTCGAGGAGGTCCCCGGCCATTTACGATGGGACTTGAGCTCCTCAGCGCCCTGCTCTGAGTGGACACCCACCCGCGTCCCGAAGTGAAGCTGCTGGAAAGAGCAGAGCCGGGGACGCGAGCAGGACCGGGCGGCGAGGGCGGGCGGCGCGCGGGGCGCGGAGAGCGCTCTTACCTTTGCGCTTGGACCTCCTCCTCCTCCTCCGCTTGGACTTGCATTTGAGTTGACTGCTTAGTCCTCCAGACCCCCTGCCGCTGCCCAGGACCGATGCCATGGCCGAGACCCAGGCGCAGGACCGGCGAGGAGCCTTTCCTCGAGCGCCGGCACCGCTCTCTCTCCGACCGCGGCCGCTGCCGAGCGCGGGCGCTTCTGCAGATCGACGCGGGCTCACTTTTTAGGACTGAGCAGCCCGCCCTTCCCGCTCCCCGGTCGCTCTCTGCCACTCGGCTGCGGCGGGCAGGGCCGTCCTGGGCGCCCGGCTGCGCTCTCCCGGGCTGCTCTGGATCTGGGCTCCCGGCGCAGGGCTGCTACTTTTGCACCTCTGCTAGTTGTTTGGCACCAGCCACTTTGAAGCCAATCACGCAGGGAGCTTGTCTATTTGCTGCTGCAAGGTCTAATTAGATCCAATCACAACTGTCTTCTGGCTCTGACATCAGCGGCACCAGCCCCGCCGCCCCCGGCAGCTTGCAAACTCAGCTCGCATTTGGACGGATGGAGCTGCCCAGGACCTGGAGGAAGGAAGGCGGCTGCCGGAGAGAAGGAACACAGAGCGGTTTACATCTGCGAGGAGCCTCAGGGGCAGCTCACAGGAGGACCCTGCCCTGAGACAGGAGGCTTCCTTCCCTTCGCAACCACCCGGACAGCTGCCGGCTGCGCTCAGAAGGATGCAGGGATTGTTTTCTCCGACCCCACAGTTTCTAACTAGTTAATTCACTATAATGGTCTTGTGTCCGGGGGAAATATCTTTCTCAGAAATCCGAAGACCTCACTTCCTCAGGAAGGGACTGAGATCTGCAGTTCCTGGGAGACAGCCTCTGTAGGGGTATTTATTTCTCAGAGACCGCATGCTTGTCTGTTTGCTTGTTTATTTCTTTTTGGGTTTTTTTTTTTTTCCCCCTTCACGGCCCTTGGCTGTTCCCTCTGCAAAAGAAAAATATTGCATAAAAATGAGGCGTTAGAATCTAAGTCTGATTTTCACAGAGAGAGATTTCGTGTGTTGCTTTATTTAGGGAACAATAACACGAAAGGTAGACAGGGCCCTCGTCTGATAATTTTATTGCCAAATGTAACATTTGGATGGAAGAAAGTAACATTTACAAAGAGCTGCATTGCAAATTGAAATAGTTTTGAACATTGTCCCCCCCCCCCCCAGCGAGGTCCTACATTTTAAGACTATATTTATGGAACCCTAAAAATCTAACAGAATATAAGAAGAAATATAATCCAGCAATCATCACTGCATCTTGTATTTAAGTCACATAAACTGTCAATTATAATAGTAATGATTTGAAAAAAATCCACTCTAGAATTCATTAGCACACATTAACATGTGGTATGAAAATGGCACACAGATTTTTCTGTATAAGTCATTGCTTTATACACACCCTTTCAAGCTCCGTATGGGCCTAGAAAGATCCAGGTGATTTTCCTTGTATAAGAAGAAATAATGCCCCTGGGAACACTGGAAGTGATTAGAATGTTCACGCATCAGTATGTGGTGAGCTGACAGACCACAGCTCAGTTTTCATTGACACGAGAAAGAGAAGAAAGAAAGGGAAAGAGAAAGGTTAAATTTCAAATCCTGCTGTGACTTTAACTACGCCTCAGTTTCCCCCTCTGTAGGATGAAGATGAGCAGCAGCTGTTCACAGGTTCATTCCTACTTGTGAATCAAAATAAACAGGGACAGGTGTATGTTAATTACTCTGTGACTATTCGTTAAATCGATCTGGCAAATAATTTTGGGAGAAGAAGAACATAGTACAGGGGGCCTCAGAGAGACGGGGCTAGTGCATTTTCCTTTTACTGTTTAGCTGCCTGGTCCTTTCAAAATGATGACTACAGTCACACCAGTGTCCTTCTTCTGTGCTGTGTTCAACAAACTCCACTCCATCAACATCACAGCTCGGTGCTAACGATAATTTCTAGCAAATGTTGATCAAGTACAAGGCTCACCCGCTTACTCTCTAAAATATAAATGATATTTGAGAGCTTAAACGATATCCAGAAATGCAGCGGCAGGACTCTGCCCGTGACACTTCTGGGCTTCACACAATGTGGCTGCACTAATCCAAAGTTGCCCTACTTACGTGTCTGCAGAAAGCCCATCATGGAAGTAAGTCACCCGAGGAAGATACTTCAGACAAGCTCCACAAACAAATGTGAAGTCACTGAGCATTGCTACTGGCACGTATTAACGACCCCTCATATCCCCTCCTCACACAAGCAAAGATGCCACCTATGAGACTAGTATATGTTGACCCTGTTTCATTAGAAGAGTAGGTATGATAGGTAGAAAATAGAACTTCCAAGTTATATTTTTCTTCTGATTTTTGGGGAGTGGAGAGCAAAATTGGAACCTGTATTTTAACACCTAGTTTCGATCCTGATTTAAAAGTTAATTAATATCAAAATCTTGGCAAATCTTTACTTTTCTTGAAGCTCTCCCAAGTCATTTATTTTTTATATAATTAAAGCTAATATCATTTTAATAGAGACATGTGCTGTTTTCTGTATCATCATCAGCATCATCATTATTATTATTTTGCATAAGATAATGAATAATAGATGACCCAAGAGTGACATCTGGGCAACAAAAACATTTATTTCTTATCACAGGCAGAGAGGCTTTCAGAGAGATTCACAGGGACAAATACTTTAACTCAAGCAGGTTTCTAATTCATTTCATTTTGTTATCCTAAGCAGGGCTTAGAGTGAGCAACGCTGATAATCTGCCTCTCTTCTGATGAGCCTTTTTGGGTTTTGCCTGTTTCTTGGGCCACATCAGCACTGCTTGGCAGTCTGAAATGATGAGGCCTGGGAGGAGTAGTTAGGCTCTGGGGCCAGGCTCATCCCACTGCCCATTGGAGACATCCTGGTGCATGTTCAGCTACTTTGTGCTCAGTCCCTGCTCTTCCCACAGAACAAAGGATGAGCAGTGGGGTTCCGAGCAGGAGCAGGGCTGGCTGAGAAGCCAGCTGCACACCTGTGTGAACCCATGGGCTGGCCGCTCAGGTGGACCCGAGGCACAGGGCTGCCTGCAGTGTGTCCTCATTCCCCAGTGACACATTTTGCCCCGGAAGGAGCTTCTTCAAGGTGAGACAGGTTGGGTCTCCCCTGCTGGACTTATCATGGCGCCCCATGATTTCCACTGTCACTCATGCATACTGTAATGTCACAGTTGTTTTGTGTGATGTTTTTGTGTTTTTGGAATGTCCATCTCTCCATAGACTGTAAGAACCATGAGAGCCAACACTGCATCTCTGTAGCTGCCCGGCATGCACAGAGCCCGGGACACATGTGCTTGCCTGCTGCATCGCAGTACTTACCACATGCTCAGGCTTGCTAAGTTTAAATGTTATAGTGACTCTCATTTAATTTTGACAAAACATCTAGGAGAGCAGAACTGAAACAGGATTTGCTGTAGAGATGGCAACACTGAGGCTCAGAGAATTTAACAGACTTGACGAAGGTCACATGGGTTATCAGTCAGAGTCTCACTATGGTCATTCCACCTTGCAGCCTGGGCTTTTTACCACTGCGCTTGGCTGTTTTTAATTCCAGGGTCTGAGACTGGTTAATTTTGTGAATATCTACAAGGCTTCTTGAGATGGGAGACATATATTAAATAGTGACTCAGAGCTTCAGTGAGTTTATGTTTGCATGTATAATATATAAATATATGAAAAAAATATAAACATCTCATCTATATATAGAGAGAGGAGTCAGCTGTCAACATGGATTATGGCTCCCATTGTTACTAAATGCAGCAGCAACAGAGGACTGTGTCTCTATTTATAAGTCTTGAGCACTCTGAGTTCACCTTCCTTCCTCAGAACAAACTTCAGATGAGGACAGGAAAGACCTCCTCATCCTCGTTTTCCCACTAAGTTCACGAAGACCCCGAGTGTTTGCGTCTGGATGTGTGCTGCGTTCCTAGATGGTGGCAGAGCCAGATGTGGACAGAAGGCTCCATGGGGGAAGTCACACAGGCTGACGTCACTGACCTCACCTTCTACTTCTGCAAAGGAGGGACCCGACTCATGAGGTGCGATCACACAGAGGGCACCTTTTAACCCCAATTCCAGCCGTCTTGTTCCCATCCTGAGTGTTTTCCTCTATCCTTCATGACTTGTCTAAAGACAAGAAAAATTTATCCCTTGGATTAGGGTCCAGACCATTCATACCAACTTACAACGACTTCAGTTCTCAATTCACCGTAATGTCTGTATTTCCAGAGAGCTAATTTAAAGGTAGAGTTAACTTGGCTTTTTACTGGTTTTCAAAAATAAATGAGAACACTAATGTAAACAAACATAACTTATTTAGAATAAGGCTAGTGGCTAATATTCCCTTCCCTTGATCAGACAATTTTACTGGGTGGAACACACCAGAACAAAGGTTTCCCTGGAGATGTTCGTTTGTCACTCACTACATCAGCACATATGATGCTAAATTGTTACTTTCTACAGTCGGAGAAATAGCGCAAGAGGGCTCTTTCCTCTTTCATCTCCAGCCATTGTTCTTAATTTTAAATAGCCCACATCAAAGAACTTGGGCAGGAGACCTGAAAGTATTGCCAAACGATATTTTGAGCTAACATCTGCTCTGCCAAATGCGTTCTTACTGGTGTTCTCGACAAAGGGTATGGGAGTAGCTTGGTGAGGAGGAGGGGACAGTGGAGAGGTCCTGGGGACAGAGAAGAGCTTTATGTGAAAATGCTCTTTAGATAATGCTCTCACCAGAATCAATTTTTCCCTTTGTTTTCCTGGGCATGCCTATGGTGCGAGAACACCAAAGGCATACTTAGTATGTCCTGAACAGACATGGTGCAGCATAGATTTGGAAAGTACCTTTTTCAGAATTTCATGGAAGGCTGATTGCTACCATTAAAACAAACAAACAAACAAACAAAGAGAGTTCCTAGGTAAAATAATTTTGGCATACAGTATTTTCTTTACTGGTGGATATCACACAGACTTTAATTTTCCAATGTTCATTTTCTATGTTCAAGAGAAAACTTTTTGGGGAACATTTGTATTAATATTTAAAAGGGTATTACTGGGAAAATACAGGTAAAGAAAAAAAGAAAAAAAGCCTGACATTTGTAAGCACAAGATCAGACTTCCAATTCTGCTTGCACCTGTACAGTGTCCAGTACATCTGGGAAGATGTTTAATGCTCCAGAGCCCCCTCTATAAAATGAGGGGAAAGATGCCACAGGACCGCTGTGAGATAAAGGAGCTCTCAAAGGGCTTGGAGAGCGGACCCCGAGATGCTGTGGTCGCAGACGATGCTTATTATCTTCTTTCAACAGTTTGCTGGTTTTAATCCTGGCCTACCTACAACCAGGACAAAGCTTTCTGAATCGAGATGGTCTTGGAGACCAAAAGAGCCCGTGGGTAGCCGGCCTTTCCCGAAAGTAGCCTCCAGGCCCCGCGCCTGACTGCGGTGCCGCAGGGTGACCTGAGTCATCCGTCCTCTCTCGGGGCTCACTGCAACAGTCAATTCTGGTTCTTCCTACCAGTCCAGGTTGCTCTTGAAGTAGTTGTGTGAGCTGCAGGGACAGTGTACAGAATTGGTGTTTTATTATATTTGTGACCTTTTCATAGAGTCAAGTCTGGTATTTTACCACTAAATATTTGTGCAGAATATGAGAAATAATGGCCCCAAATAATCCTTCTCAACATTCTAAATAGACTCAATAACTTCCATTTACATTTAAAATGCCCTTTCTTGTTAGATTCTGAAATGGGAAACCTTAATATTTTATTGAATCATAAAGAATTACATAAATGTAATTTAAAGCTACATGAAGGCACCCTGGGTGTTTCTATGTGTCTTAACCAATACAGTTCAAAGAGTTAATTTTTTTTTTTTGTATTTTCTAAATCTTCTCTTGGAACCAGTGATTTTCAAAGCAAATGATGTCATATCCCCAGCGCGCCATGGGACAACATGGAGAAAGGAACACACAACACAGATGGAACTAATGGTTTGAGGTGTTAATCAATGTAATAAATTGAAAGGAAGGGATTGGGCTTGTCTGGAATATATTTCTGTTATTTAAACCAGAGTAGGCTGATGTAATGAATTGATTTCAATTTTCTGCTCTGCTGTTTCAAGTCTAAACATTGCATTTCCTCCTCTGTTTTCCTTGATTCTCCTGTTATCTGAGACACAGGCTGTGTGTATATTATGGAACTCTAATAGGTTATTTACTCTTTTCTTCCCCCCTTAGTGACCTATGGTGATCATGTGCAGAGAAATGAATGGGCAGCTGCTTGTGACATTGTTTAAATGGCTTGAACCAGGATCTTTTTGGCCATTTATAGCATTAATTTTTTAAAACTGGATTATTCCACACATTTGGCCACAACAGGGAGAGGAAGAGCTGGGAACTCACTAGGAGGAATGAAGACATGGGCTTCATCTTGGTCTGATGGGGATGAGCACTGGGGACTGGACTGCTCTGGACTACTGCTCCCCAGAGCTTCTGCTGATGGCCCATAGTCTCCACATGGTGGGGTCCCAGAGGTGGTTCATGCAAAGTCCTCATTTCAGGTCTCTCCCCCTTGTCTGGTCCTTTTGAGCCTATATATGAGTAAAATTGGAAATCACAGCAGGGAGGGGAGGTTTCACTATGAGTAAAAGCCACTTAATACTATCCCTTAGCTGAGTGAGTGTGGTCCTCATGAAATGTAACTGAACACATTGCAAGAGAAGAAATTTGACTAGAATAGATTTGTGCGAGCTGTATGTAAGGAAGTCGTCTTCCTCAGCAAGCAGCTTTGCGATCATGTGTGAATTTAACATGCGTAGACGAGCCATGCATCTAATTCCATGAGATACAGCATTATTCTTTTATCGGTCAAAAACTGGATCCAGACAGAACAATTCTTGCTTTTGGGATATCATATGTTAGGAAAATCACCCATGCCTCCTCATTTCTGTGAAAAACAGCAGCATCTGCCACCACACTTGTAAGAGAAACAAGGAGAGCAAATGAGACGCAGCGAGGATCACGTGGGGACAGCACTGAGTGCAGAGCCTGTCGGTGAGCCCGCAGCGTGGGGGCGCCAAACGCCAGCCCTGCAGCCGCAGATGCGTTCGTGGGGTTCTCCCTTTTGTTTGAGAGCAAAAGAAAGCAAGCAAGCTGGCTCACTAAACCTTTCTCCAGTGAGGCTTCTTCTCAGCCTGACTCTGGAAAGCCTCTCATAATCCTGGCCCTTTGTCTTCTAATTGTTCTGGAGATGTCGGGGTTCCTCTAACATTTTCTGAGAACGAGGTGGCCCTTCTAGGTCTAGCAAGTCTTTCCAGAGATGTATTCCCATGTTTTCTTCATATGTTTAGTGCTCAGCCAAATTATTTATACATCAATCCATGACTTCAAAATCCTTCCCTGGGGGAAGTCCCCACACAGAGCTGGATCCTCGCTGGCCTCCTGTGCCCTCCTTCCCTCAAAGTGTGACAGTGGAGATCAGATGGGTCACCCTGCATGGAAGGTCATGGAACAGCGGAAAGCTGTGTGTAGATACAAGAAAATAACTGAAGCCAGTACTGTCTCAGAGACACCCCATGAGTCCATGGCAGGGGATGGGCTTGTGCACTCCAGGACCAGGAGAGGTGGCCGAGTGTCATGGAGCATACTTGGCCATGAGGGCAGAGCCTGCCAGACTCCCAACCTTGGCCCCACCAGCCACATGCCTGAGGTTTTGCTTTCCTCACCACACAAGCGAAGAATGTCAGCTCCCAGCTCATGGGGTGTATGGAGCTGAAAGAGGTCAGCATTTGTGGTGAAGGCCTTAGCATAGTGCCTGGCATGTGCTAAATGACATGATCATTAAATGGTGATTAAAAATCCAGCAAACTCGTGTCACTGCTTTGACTGTGGTGTTGGAGGCTCCATTTTGCATCCGTTGTGCACCTTGAGAATATTTTAGCTATAGTTCCCAATAGCCAGATTGTTACCTTTTACTGTGTTTCACAGATATTAAGTAACGGAATGCCTTTCCTTCCCAGGGTAAATCTTGGACTGGAATAAAGTGTGGCTTAAGAGAATATGGTTATTAATTCATATCTCTGTTTTCATAGGGTCCTTCTCTGCATCACAAGCACAGTTAAGAGAGATTTGGGCAAAGTCATGGGATAGACAGTTGCAGTCTTTGAAGAAGAGAGTATGGAGAAAGAAGAAGGGGATGATGATTCGAGAACATTCCAAAAGAAATGACTAATTACAAGGAAACTTCAAGCTGGTAAAGCAGACATACAAATATTCAAGTCCCACTGAGTGTGTGTGTCTCAGGACACACGGGTGTGCACATATAGCATGTGGGCTGGGAGTGGATTTTGAGCCAAGCAGAGCTGAGTGCAAGTCTCGGGTGAGTCACCCACTGACTAGGTGGTGTTAGCTCTGCTCTCCACATGGGGAGATAAAGTCCTGTCTCACAGGTGTGAGCATCAGATGAGGCTGTGCACGTGCAGTGTCACATTCACGGGCACTCGCTAGGAATACTCAGTGACTCCTTTGTGCTCACTCTCCTGTTGCACAGAAATCAGAGGAATCAGGGCCTTCTTATTTGGACGTTTACTTTTCTGTGAGTACTTCTGGTGTAATGTTATCATGGCAAGCAGGCAGTCTACACCCGGTGTACTTGACAACTTTGGTTGTCTCCCTGGGAGGTGTCTCCTGGGAATGGTGCTTTGGCATCTTTGAGGCCAAGGAGTAGCTTGGCTGTGGACTGATGGTGACACGGGCCATTTCCATTGGACACACAGGGACAGCTCTGGGTCCTCAGGAGTTAGCCGCCAACAGTCAGAGGGAGATCTGAGTTTCTGAGGATGGTCACAAGCAACGCATGTAAACTGAAGTTTGCATGTGATCAATAGCTGTGACAAACAGCCACGCCACATGGGGACAGGTGAAGGGATGGCTGAGGGTTGCTCTCAGATGTCAGTGGAGGGAATGTCAGTCAGCGGATGTCACTGTCTCAGGGTAGTGCTGTATTGAATAGTACAGTGGCACGGGGCAGCTGGCCACTCACGCTTCCCACGGCGGAGGTCCGAGTGACTGTCCTCCACAGTTGTTAGTGGCAGCTGAGCCGCGCCACATAGAGGGCAGTGCCCCACCGGTCTGTCTCTCATTACAACCCACACTGGGTGCCCAGCTGATCCACAGAGACAGCGGCCACCTCCCTGCCAAGATGCCAGCAAAGACACTGATCCCCTCTCAGCAGGGTCGAGAGGCCGATCATTCAAGCCATGTGAGTTCCAGGCTCTCCTGGAAAAGGATTGGAATGGAAAATCACTTTGGACTATTATTGAAATGTTTTCAATTTCTTCTGTATCCAGGAAACAGTTTCTGATACATGAAGGGAAATATGTTAAAATGGTATTTCTTTTAAAAAAGGGGAAACTTGAGAGATGCAACTTGAAAAATTTAATATTATGACTACGTCCTACATGGACAATGGTATTTCAGTGATTTTAATATTAAATTCTTATGACTTTGATATGTAAGTTTTTATGATTTCTATCATTTGTGAATGCATTTCTATTTATCTAAAACTGCATTTTTAAAATTTCAATTTATAGTAGAATATTACTAGGCACTGCTGTAGTCGCACTTTTACAATGGGCTCAAAATTTTGTGGTTGAAGTGACCATTTCTTTCTCTGAGAATTGCTATATTAATAATTAAATATGTTGCTTTTTAGATTGTTTAAACATTTAATTAAATTATAATGGAAAAATAAAATGATTTTAACGTTGTTTCATTATAGTAATATGCGTTTTCAAAAAACATTTTAAAACATCAAAATAAACTGGTGAAATTTCTACTCTCAAGTTGGTTATATTCTCACATACAACGGAAAACTGTTTGGCTATTGGAGACCTAAGGCAAGTTTCCCACGTTCTACAGCAGGAAACCCAGAGCAGTCACGCATCTGCACGGAGGGCTGGCTTCGCGGTTAGCAAGGTGTGCAGGGGACCCCAACCTTACTTCTGTCCTTTCTCAACTATGTCACATCCAGTCTTCATATGCTGTCACTCCTCCTCACTTTTCCAGGTATATTTAATCCTCTTGTATGACCTGTGTTTCTCCAAACACTGATTTGCGCACATAACTAAGAAAAATATTTCAGGGAGGCCAATATTGTAATGCATATCTGCCATTACTGCGTATCTGCCATTTTCCCCAGGGCTTCTAGGCACAAAGGAATGTGCCTTTGGACAAAGCAAATTCACGATGAAGATGATTTCTTTTGCAAGACAATACATTTAATTTTTATATTCATAATAAAATATATTCTGTAAAGGTTTCTAAACCATGCTCCCTATTTACTTTACATATTTCCAGTATTATAGGAATCATATGGTACTGAGTGGTACCAGCACCCTGCTGGGCCTTCTTTTTCTCCAACAATGCTGCAGGTATCAAAACTCTCAAAGGTCCTGAGGTGGGAGGGACAGAAATGCTGCCGTTCCAGGTGTCTTCTTGGGACCAGCCACCTGAGTCAGTCCCCATGTTCTCAGGCAGGACTCAGAGGAATTCTCTGGGTCATCCAGATGAGTCAATCCAGGTAAAGCCACTGAGTAGAGGGTAGGTGGTGTGGGAAGGATCTGCACACGTGTACATGTTCAGCCCCCCTTGGACAAGATTTTGAAGGGAAGTTGGATTTAAAAATTTATTTATTTATTTATTTATTTATTTTTTAATTTTATTTTGTCGATATACATTGTAGCTGATTATTGCTCCCCATCACCAAAACCTCCCTCCCTTCTCCCTCCCCCCCTCCCCCCCAACAATGTCCTTTCTGTTTGCTTGTTGTATCAACTTCAAATAATTGTGTTGTTATATCTTCTTCTCCCCCCCCCCGGTTTGTGTGTGTGTGTGTGTATGTGTGTGTGTGAATTTATATATTAATTTTTAGCTCCCTCCAATAAGTGAGAACATGTGGTATTTCTCTTTCTGTGCCTGACTTGTTTCACTTAATATAATTCTCTCAAGGTCCATCCATGTTGTTGCAAATGGCAGTATTTCATTCGTTTTTATAGCTGAGTAGTATTCCATTGTGTAGATGTACCACATTTTCCGTATCCACTCATCTGATGATGGGCATTTGGGCTGGTTCCAACTCTTGGCTATTGTAAAGAGTGCTGCGATGAACATTGGGGAACAGGTATACCTTCGACTTGATGATTTCCATGCCTCTGGGTATATTCCCAACAGTGGGATGGCTGGGTCGTATGGTAGATCTATTTGCAATTGTTTAAGGAACCTCCATACCATTTTCCATAGAGGCTGCACCATTTTGCAGTCCCACCAACAATGTATGAGAGTTCCTTTTTCTCCGCAGCCTCGCCAGCATTTATCGTTCAGAGTCTTTTGGATTTTAGCCATCCTAACTGGGGTTAGATGGTATCTCAATGTGGTTTTGATTTGCATTTCCCGGATGCTGAGTGATGTTGAGCATTTTTTCATATGTCTGTTGGCCATTTGGATATCTTCCTTAGAGAAATGCCTACTTAGCTCTTTTGCCCATTTTTTAATTGGGTTGCTTGTTTTCTTCTTGTAAAGTTGTTTGAGTTCCTTATATATTCTGGATATTAATCCTTTGTCAGATGTATATTTTGCAAATATTTTCTCCCACTCTGTTGGTTGTCTTTTAACTCTTTTAATTGATTCTTTTGCTGTGCAGAAGCTTTTTAGTTTGATATAATCCCATTTGTTTATTTTTCCTTTGGTTGCCCGTGCTTTTGGGGTCGTATTCATGAAGTCTGTGCCCAGTCCTATTTCCTGAAGTGTTTCTCCTATGTTTTCTTTAAGAAGTTTTATTGTCTCAGGGTGTATATTTAAATCCTTAATCCATTTTGAGTTGATTTTAGTATACGGTGAGAGGTATGGATCTAGTTTCATTCTCCTGCATATCGATATCCAGTTATCCCAGCACCACTTGCTGAAGAGGCAGTCCCTTCCCCAGTGAATAGGCTTGGTGCCTTTGTCAAAGATCAGATGGCAGTAAGTGTGTGGGTTGATTTCTGGATTCTCTATTCTATTCCATTGGTCAGTGTGTCTGTTTTTATGCCAGTACCATACTGTTTTGGTTATTATAGCTTTGTAGTATAGCTTAAAGTCAGGTAGTGTTATGCCTCCAGCTTTATTTTTTTTGCTGAGCATTGCTTTGGCTATTCGTGGTCTTTTATTGTTCCATATAAATGTCTGAATAGTTTTTTCCATTTCTGAGAAAAATGTCTTTGGAATTTTGATGGGGATTGCATTGAATTTGTATATCACTTTGGGTAGTATGGACATTTTCACTATGTTGATTCTTCCAATCCAAGAGCATGGAATATCTTTCCATCTTCTTGTATCCTCTCTAATTTCTCTCAGCAGTGGTTTGTAGTTCTCATTATAGAGATTTTTCACCTCCTTGGTTAACTCAATTCCTAAGTATTTTATTTTTTTGGTGGCTATTGTAAATGGGCAGGCTTTCTTGATTTCTCCTTCTGCATGTTCACTATTGGAGAAAAGAAATGCTACTGATTTTTGTGTGTTGATTTTGTATCCTGCTACTGTGCTGAAATCATTTATCAATCCAACAGTTTTTTTGTAGAGGTTTTAGGCTGTTCGATATATAGGATCATGTCATCTGCAAACAGGGACACTTTGACTTCATCTTTTCCAATCTGGATGCCCTTTATTTCCTTCTCTTCTCTGATTGCTCTGGCTAGTACTTCCAACACTATGTTGAATAGGAGTGGTGAGAGTGGGCATCCTTGTCTAGTGCCTGTTCTTAAAGGAAAAGCTTTCAGCTTTTCCCCATTCAGGATGATATTGGCAGTGGGTTTGGCATATATGGCTTTAATTATGTTGAGATACTTTCCCTCTATACCTAACTTATAGAGGGTCTTTGTCATGAATGAGTGCTGAACTTTATCAAATGCTTTTTCAGCATCTATAGAGATGATCATATGGTCCTTGTGTTTGAGTTTATTAATATGGTGTATCACATTTATTGATTTGCGTATGTTGAACCAACCTTGCATCCCTGGGATGAATCCCACTTGATCGTGATGAATAATTTTTCGTATGTGTTGCTGTATTCTGTTTGCTAGTATTTTAGTGAGGATTTTTGCATCTATATTCATCAAGGATATCGGCCTGTAGTTTTCTTTTTTGGTTATATCTTTACCTGGTTTTGGTATCAGGATGATGTTTGCTTCATAGAATGAGTTTGGGAGATTTGCGTCCGTTTCAATCTTTTGGAATAGTTTGTAAAGAATCGGTGTCAATTCCTCTTTGAATGTTTGGTAAAATTCTGCTGTGAATCCATCTGGTCCTGGGCTTTTCTTTGTTGGGAGCCTTCTGATAACAGCTTCAATCTCCTTTATTGTTATTGGTCTGTTCAAATTTTCTACGTCTTCACGGTTCAGTTTTGGGAGCTTGTGTGTGTCCAGAAATTTATCCATTTCCTCCAGATTTTCAAATTTGTTGGCGTATAGTTGTTTATAGTAGTCTCGAATGATTCCTTGTATTTCAGATGAATCAGTTGTAATATCGCCTTTTTCATTTCTAATTTTTGTTATTTGAGTCTTCTCTCTTCTTTTTTTTGTTAGCCATGCTAATGGTTTGTCAATTTTATTTATCTTTTCAAAAAACCAACTTTTTGATTCTTTGATCTTTTGAATTGTTTTTTGGTTTTCAATTTCATTCAGTTCTGCTCTGATCTTAATGATTTCTTTCCGTCTGCTAACTTTAGGATTGGATTGTTCTTGTTTTTCTAGTTCTTTAAGGTGAAGTGTTAGGTTGTTCACTTGCCATCTTTCCATTCTTCTGAAGTGAGCATTTAATGCAATAAATTTCCCCCTCAATACTGCTTTTGCAGTATCCCACAGGTTTTGGTATGATGTATCATTGTTTTCATTAGTTTCAATAAACTTTTTGATTTCCTGCTTGATTTCTTCTTGGACCCATATGTCATTAAGTAGAATGCTGTTTAATTTCCATGTGTTTGTATAGTTTCCAGAGTTTTGTTTGTTATTAATTTCTAGTTTTAATCCATTGTGGTCTGAGAAGATACATGGGATAATTCCAATTTTTTTGAATTTATTTAGGCTTGATTTGTGACCTAATATGTGATCTATCCTGGAGAATGATCCATGTGCTGATGAGAAGAATGAATATTCTGAGGTTGTTGGATGGAATGTTCCATAGATATCTGCCAATTCCAATTGGTCTGGAGTCTTGTTTAGATCTTGTATTTCTCTACTGATTCTTTGCCTAGATGATCTGTCTAATAGTGACAGTGGAGTGTTCAGGTCCCCTGCTATTATGGTATTAGTGTCTATTTCCTTCTTTAGGTCTAATAGAGTTTGTTTTATAAATCTGGCTGCTCCAACATTGGGTGCGTACATATTTATGATTGTTATGTCTTCTTGATGGATCAGTCCTTTTATCATTAAGTAGTGTCCCTCATTGTCTCTTTTTATGGTTTTTAGTTTAAAGTCTATTTTGTCAGATATAAGAATAGCTACTCCAGCTCGTTTTTCTTTTCTGTTTGCATGGTAAATCTTTTTCCATCCTTTCACTCTTAGTCTGTGTGAATCTTTATGGGTGAGGTGGGTCTCTTGTAGGCAGCATATAGTTGGGTCCTGCTTTTTGATCCAGTCAGCCAGTCTGTGTCTTTTCATTGGGGAATTTAAGCCTTTAACATTAAGAGTTGTTATTGAAAGGTGTTGATTTATTCCTAGCATTTTATTGGTTGTTTGGTTGTCTTAGGTGTCTTTTGTTCCTTGCTTTCTGATTTACTGTTTGGTTTCTTTGTTTGTTGGTTCCTTAGGTTGTAGATAGTGTTTTTGTTAGCTTGTTTTCTCTTCATGAATGCCATTTTTATTGTACTAGCGGGTTTAGATTTTTCTTAGGTTTTTATGGCAGTGGTAGTTATTTTTCAGGAACCAAACCCAGTACTCCCTTGAGGATTTCTTGTAAGGGTGGTCTTGTGGTAGTGAACTCCCGCAGTTTTTGTTTGTCTGAGAAATATACTATTTGCCCCTCATTTCGGAAGGATAGCCTTGCAGGGTAGAGTATTCTTGGCTGGCAATCTTTGTCTTTTAGTATTTTGAAAATATCATCCCATTCCTTTCTAGCTTTTAGGGTTTGTGATGAAAAGTCTGATGTTAACCTGATTGGGGCTCCCTTATAGGTGATTTGACGCTTCTCTCTTGCAGCTTTTAAGATTCTCTCTTTGTCTCTGAGTTTTGCCAATTTGACTATGACATGTCTTGGAGAAGGCCTTTTTGGGTTGAATACGTTTGGAGATCGTTGAGCTTCCTGGATCTGAAGATCTGTGATTTTTCCTATACCTGGGAAGTTTTCTGCCACTATTTTGTTGAATATGTTTTCAATGGAATCTCCATTTTCCTCCCTTTCTGGAATACCCATGACTCGGATACTTGAGCGCTTGAGGTTGTCTGATATCTCTCTCAGATTTTCTTCCATGTCCTTGATTCTTTTTTCTTTCTTTTTGTCTGCTTGTGTTATTTCAAACAGCCCATCTTCAAGTTCAGAGGTTCTCTCTTCAACTTCGACAAGCCTGCTGGTTAAACTCTCCGTTGTGTTTTTTATTTCGCTGAATAACTTCTTCAGTTCAGCAAGTTCTGCTTCATTTTTTTTCAGGACATTGATTTCCTTGTATATTTCCTCTTTCAGATCCTGTATACTTTTCCTCATTTCATCATGATGTCTAGCTGAGTTTTCTTGTATCTCATTCAGTTTCCTTAGAATTATCACTCGAAATTCCTTGTCAGTTATTTCAAGGGCTTCTTGTTCTATAGGATCTAGAGTATGAGATTTATTAACTTTTGGTGGTGTACTTTCTTGATTTTTTGTATTTCTGGTGTCTTTTTTTTTGGTGTTTATTCATTGTGGCAGGGGGTTTCACAGTCCACCGGTTTGAGACTAATGACTAACTAGGATGTTGATGTGGTTGCCAATTTGGTATGGCTCCCGCCGTGACTGCTCAGTTGGCCTCTAGTGTCTTGTGTGTGTGGTTGCCTCGGGTCTTGGGCTTCTCCGGGGATCCACCTTTCTGGTCAGCTTGTACTCTGCTGGGCTGGTGGATCACGTACCACAGGGTGTGTGATCTCTGTTGAGCTTTCACTTTCTGTACAGGACTTCTCCCCGTTCCGTGTGCTCTGGCCCAGGCTGTTAGATCGTGCAGTGGCGACCCCACCGGGTGTGTGGTTTCTGTCGAGTCTCCGCCTCCCTGGCCACACGTCTCCCCCCTCTGTGCACACTGTGCTGGGCTGGGGTGTGTCTTCTGCACCCCTCGTCTATCAGCTGGGCCTTCAAGACCCTGCTCAGCACCGCCTCGCCCAGGAAGTCTACCAGGTTTCTGCTAGGCACAGACGACCGGTCTCTCTGGGTGCCTTTGTAGCACTGTGTAGATCTTTCTCGGGTCTTGTTCACCTTTGTATCCCCCCGGTATAAACCGAGTCTAGTGCCCGCCTGCAGCCTGCTCTCCGGCAGGTTCAAGCGGACCTGGGAACTCTCCTACCACACTATTCCCAACCAGAAATTCGTTAGGCTTTTTTCCAAACTGGTGGTCGCAGAGATGGTATCTGCCTCCCAGTAACAGGAAGTTTACCGGGGCCGGAGTCCAGGGTGTGGTGGAGTGACAGTCGGCCCGCCTGTACTTCCTAGCCCTCCCAACACTGGTCGGGATGCCCCACACCCCCAGCCCCGCCAGAGAACCGCGGAGGGAGTGGGAGAGGAGGCCGGCCAGCAGGGTCCGGAAAGCCCCGCGCCAGGCCAAGCAAATGGGCTCAGTGATGGCCGAGCAGGGCGGAGCTGCCCGCACCTGGGAAAATGGAGGCAGCACCGGAGCAGTGAGTGGCCTGGTGGTGCAGGCGGGAGCCGCGTGGGCATCCACCCCCCGAACAGAGCTGTGCCAGGGATCACTCACAATGCTGTGCCAGGTCGGGTGCTCGCTCTGCCTCTGGCTTGTCGCCTTCCCCGTTCTCAGCCGCTGCCGCCTCGGGCTGTTCAGTCGCGGTGCCGCTCGGGCGCTCCCAGGAATCTTCTTTAATGCCGGCCTGAAACCTCGAATCCTGAATAGGGCAGCTGGCCGCCTTCAGTGCGGCCCCAGCCTCCGGGATCCTGGCTGCATCCACAGCAGCCCTGGCGCCGTGTTCCCTGTTTCAAGACTCGCTTTTGCAGCTAAGAATCAGTTCTTTTCCTGCTCCACACTTCAAAGCTGTTGCCTGTAAATGAGGCAGCCTCTCCTGCCGGGGGCAAAGTGGCGTTGAGCCCCCACGACCGGCCAGCAGCAGCAGTCCTCCCTTAAGAGATGGCCAGAGGAAGGTCCACAAGTTTCCCGCCTGCCTGAGGCCCAGTGGCCACCTTTTCCACCTCAGCTACTCCGCGCCAGCCGCTGCAGCCGCCGCCATCTTGAAACTCTCCCAACTGAGGAACTTTTTTTTTTTTTTTTTGTCGTTTTTTCGTGACCGGCACTCAGCCAGTGAGTGCACCGGCCATTCCTATATAGGATCCGAACCCGCGGCGGGAGCGTCGCCGCGCTCCCAGCGCCGCACTCTCCCGAGTGCGCCACGGGCTCGGTCCCTGAGGAACTTTTTAAAAACGCAACTGCCATCAGTTATTCCCCAGATCGGAACCTTTCAGTGGCTTCATGTCTGGATTTAAAAATTTAAAGTAGGTTTTGCCCCTGTCTTTTCTCCAGATAATTTTTTTTTTTTTTTTTTTTTTTTTTGTCTTTTTCGTGACCGGCACTCAGCCAGTGAGTGCAGCGGCCATTCCTATGTAGGATCCGAACCCGCGGCGGGAGCTTCGCCGCGCTCCCAGCGCTGCACTCTCCCGAGTGCGCCACGGGCTCGGCCCTCTCCAGATAATTTGATCTTCTTCATGGCGTTCCACAGGTTTTATAAAAACTAGAACTAGGGCCGAGCCCGTGGCGCACTTGGTAGAGTGCTGCGCTGGGAGCGCGGTGACGCTCCCGCCGCGGGTTCGGATCCTATATAGGACTGACCGGTGCACTCACTGGCTGAGTGCCGGTCACGAAAAAACGACAAAAAAAAAAAAAAAACAAAAAAAACTAGAACTAAAGGAACCCTCGAATGATCAACTACAGTAATACATTTTCAAACCTTTTATAGCCACAGAGACTTCTGCTCAAATGAAGATGTATGTTGGAGGCTAATAAACAAGTTCATGGCAAGAGGGGCTGCTGTGTTGGCGGCAGAGTTGGGCTGTCCCCGGGGGCCTCAGGGACCACAGTCAAAAGTCGCTGATCTGGCTCAACACTTCCCCCTCTCACACACACACTTTAAGGGTGGAGAAACTGTGGCCCTAAGGTTAAGTAAATGAACTAAGGGATTTTCTTATGTCATCCTAGGGAGGTCATTTGAGAAACTGTACTCAATAACCTTGTTTCTAAATGTTTTACCTATTTCTCTGTCGAAGTCAAATGGAGACTTCTTTGATGAAGCTTCAGTTTGTTCAGCTCTTAACTGGGTGGCTTCTGCCCATTCAGACCACAGGCAGCAGACGTGTCACTGAGTCTGTTAATCATGTGGGATGTCAGCTCCCTGCCTCTGTGAAACAGGAAAGTAATAGGGGATCGTTATTATTAAACCCCTCTGTTCTCAGAAGTGAGGATCAGTGTTGGATTCCTGATAAACAGTGCAAAAGACTATCGATTTTCCATTTGAATGGTAGGACTTCTGGTGTCCAGTCAGGCAAGGGAGGAGCTTGGAAGACACCGTTCTCATTCTCAAAATGAGAAAAAAGCTGAAAATGCTGAAAATCAACAACTCCTCTTGGGTCCCTCGGAGAAGTGGGGTCACAGGGCTAACTTCCTCTCTGAAAACTGGAGAGACAGGCAGGTGGATGCAGAGAATCACAGCCTGCCAGAGCAGGAGCCCAGGAGCAGAAACCTCTGTGGAGCACATCCCAGGAGGGACAGGGAAAACTGAGCTATAGTTGAGGAATTTCTAGAGGCTCAGGGTGGACAAGCCTGACAGACAGAAACTGCAGAGGGACCTAGTCATAAAGGGAACCACACTTCTGTGAATTCTCCTAGTGAAGATCGGAGAAAAAATCCCTGTCTGGCAGCGGGAGGGGGGAAGGTAAAAGCAGTTATTTTGAAATAGGCCAGAACGTTCTTTTCACCTTAAAAAAGCCTGCCCTTGAGAGAATTTGTTTCACCAGAGCCTAACTCCTTGGGGTTTTATCCAAGCTTAACCCACCTGGGGGAAGGTAAATACCCAGCCCCTTCCCTAGCCCTTCTGTCCCACCTAACGGGAGGGTAAAAAGATGAACAAACCCAGAAGCACTGTGAATGGCCCCAGTCCCAGGGCACAGGATCACTAGAGACCAAGCCCTATTCACAGGACTTGAAAACACTCCCCTCCCCTCCCCTTACCATCTTCAAGCTCCTGTGTAATAACAGGGGAGTACAGCTAAAAGAGCTCTTCTCAAGAAGAATTACTTCAGAGGAATTCTCTAGGGAAACCCAAAGAAAACAGGGGAAACAAAAACAAGGACATGCGTCTGACAGCTGCTTCTATGGCAAACAGGACATGTGCCGACTCCTCACCAGGGAGACACAAAACCTCACGCTCGAGGTCTGTGCACCTCAGCTCCTTTCATCCAGCACATGGTGCTCATCTTCCAATAACAACAGCAAAGTTACCACTAGACGAAAAACACAGCATGAAGAGACAGAGCCGGCCTTAGATGCAGACCCAGCCATGCCAAGGATGTAGCAGTTTTGAAAACTGGGAATTTAAAACACTATGATTAATATGCTAAAGGTGCTAATGGGAAAAGTGGGCAACCTGCAAGAACAGATGAGTAATGTAAGCAGAGAGATGAAAATGCAAAGAAAGAGCAAAAGAAAGTACTAGAAGCCAAACACCAACAGGAATGAATCCTGTCTTTTGTGGACCCTTCAGGAGACTGGCCAATGCTGAGAAAAGAACCAGCGAGCTTGAAGAAATGTTGGGAGAAACTCCCAAAGCTGCAATGCAGAGAGAAAAAAAGAAGGAAAATAGACAGCAGAGCATCCGAGAACTGTGGGACTTGTAAAAGGATAAAAGGTATAATGGGACATACCAGAAGAAAAAGAAATAGAAATATCTGTAGTAATAATGGCTGAAAATTTTCCATAATTATTGACAGACATCAAACCATAGATCCAGGAAGCTCAGAAAACACCGAGAACGGATACCAAACAAAACAAAACAAAAAAAACTACACGTAGACATTATTTATAAACTGCAGAAAATCAAAGAAAAAGAGACTTTTTAAAAGAAGCCAGAGGGGAAGAAATCACCTTACCTATAGAGGAGGAAAGATAAGAATTATACTGGACTTCTTTTCAGATATCATGTAAGCAAGAAGAGAGTGGAGTGAAATATTTAAACTGTTGTAACAAATGTTCAAAAACCCACCAACGCAAAATTTTGTATACAGAAAAATTATTCTTCAAAAGTGAAGATAAGCCACAGAGTGGGAGAAAAAAATTTGCAAAAGAAGTATTTGATGCAGGCTGGTATCCAAAATATTCAAAGCACTCTTAAAACTTCACAATAAGAAAACAACACCCTATTTTAAAAAATGGGCAAAATATCTGAGCAGGCACGTCACTGAACAAGATATACAGATAAAAAATACGTGCATGCAAATATACTCAGCATCATATGTCATTAGGAAACTGCACATTAAAACAACAATGAGATACCACTGCACACCTACTAGAATGGCCAAGATCCAGCACACCAACAATGCCAAACACTGGCGAGGATGTGCAGCAACAGGACCTCTCATCCATTGCTGGTGGGAATGCAACATGGTCCAGCCACTGTGGAAGACAGTTTTTTAGTTTTTTACAAAACTGAACAGGCTCTTACCTTATGATCCAACAAATATCCAAATCAGTCAAAAACTTATGCCACACAAAGTCTGCACACAAATGTTTACAGAAGCTTTATTCATAGTTGCCAAAACTTGGAAGCAACCAAGATATTCTTCTGTAGTTAAAAGGAAAAATAAGCTGTGGTGCATTCATAGGTGGAGCATTACTCAGTGATCAAAGTAAACGAGCTGTCAAGCCATGAAAAGATGGAGCAAACTTAAATGCATATTTCTAAGTGAAAGAATCCAATTTAAAAAGGCTACATACTATGTGATTCCAACTATATTTTATTCTGGAAAAGGCAAATCTATGGAGACAGTGAAAAGATAAGTGATTGTCAAGGGTTGGGGGAGGGAAAGATGAATAGACAGAGCACGGGGGGTGTTTAGGCACTGAAACCAGTCTGTATGATACATGTCATTGTACATTTGTCCAAACCCATGGAATGTCCAGCACCAAGAGTACACAGTGTAAACTGTGCACTCTGAGTGACAATGATGTGTCAATATAGGTTTATCAATTACAACAATTGTACCACACTAATGCAAGACATCAATCATAGGGAAAATGTGGGAGGGATCAGATGGGAACTCTGGGCTTCCACACAATTTTTCTGTAAACCTAAAACTGAAGTAAAAGAGAAAGTCTATTAATAACAGTTAATAAAAACAATGATGGATCAAAAAAATCTTGGTTTTAGAGATATTAGAAATAAGGTAAAAATATGTGAGTAGATCATGCAAGATCAGTGGAAAGGGACATTTTTAATACATGCCCATGTCAGAGTCATTCTGCTTAAGGTGAGGCTTATTATTTTATGACTCTGGACTTTGAGTCCTCTTGAAAATAAAAGCATTGCTAAATTAGGCACATATTTTAGAATATTATGTAACACTGATTATCTTATCATTAACACTGGTAGATTACACCAGCCACCCAGGAATAGCATTTTCCATAGATGCCTGAACTGGTACAGTGTAACACAGTTCATTGATTTATCACAGCTCAATTTCATTTAAAACAATCTTAAACCACAAGACCCTTCAGTTAGCTAAAATAATCTTCAGTACTTAGCTATTTGAACCCAGAAAAGAATGACAAGAAAACAAATAGGTATTAGATTTGTTAAAATTCAAAAATCTTTTAGAAAATTCCCTAGGTCACTACAGAGTCACTTTCATCTTTTCGCCAGTGATTCTCAACCTTGGTTACCTAATAGAACTAAGGCAGAGCTTTAAATAAAAAAGCAGACTCTAAGGGCTTCCCATGGATTAATCAGAGCCTCCGAGGGTGGGTACCAACATGGATATCTTTTTAAACTCCTTAGGTAATGGGAATGTCCGGCCAAGTTTGATATTCAGTCTTCTGCACCATCTACCAGGGGAAGGTTGAGGACTCCTGTTCTGCACCATCTACAAAGAAAGGATGAAGACCACTGTTCTGCACCATCTGCAAAGAATGTTTGAAGACTATTGTTCTGCACCATCTACCTGGAGAGAGATGAGGATCACTTTTCTGCTCCATCCACCTGGGAGGGCTGAGGATCACTGTTCTGGACCATCTACTTGGAGAGGGCTGAGGACCACTGCCTGTACCATCTACATAGGAAGTTTGAACACCACAGTTCTGCATGGTGTAAACAGGAAGGATAAGATCCTGTTTTCTGTGCCCTCCACCTGGGGAGGGTTGAGGATCAGTGCTTTGTACCATCTATACAGGAAGGTGGAGGTACCTGGGGAAGGGTTAGCAGCACAGTTCTGCACTATCTACAAAGGACACTTTAGTTCTGAACAACCACTGGAGGACACATACTTACCAAATAAGAAAGGAAAGTGTGCTAGTAATTTAGCACCCTCATGCAGGGAAAACGACGAGTAGTCTTCTGTCATTCTCCCTTGCAAGCTGCTGAGATGGCCACATGATGCTGTTCTCCAGCCTTGATTTTTGTTGAATAGCTGGGACAACCAGGAACATTCTGGTTATTTGAGCCTTTTGGGTTTAACCCACCCCCAAGTGAGTGTCTTATTCAAGAGCTGTGTTCTGAACCCAGGATTAGCAGAAATTGTTGGTTCAAATATGAGTGGCAACAGTGGCTCTGTCACCAAAGAATCAATGTGGTGGTTTTCTTCCCATGGAGTCGCTCAGTCACTCCACAGTTCTGTGTCTAACAGACCTAAGCGCCAGGTATTCTCTTGGGCATGAGGTAAATGACAAAAATTTGATTTAAACATGGCGTTTGTCTACAAGACTGCTTGGGGAGTGAAGGCAGTCATGATTTCAGCAGAAGGTGTTCAGGGAAAGAGATGTGCTCTCGGGGGGTCCAGGAGGAAGGATGTGGCTGGGAAGTCCTTTCAGGACGTTCTCTACACAACTGGGCTGTAAAGCGTTTTTGTGTGTGAGGGGTGTCCTTGGGACACCGGCTGTTACGGAGAGATGGCTCGGCTGCTGTGCAGGTCATTTGAATCCATGTCTCCAGCATGTGCTTTCAGGTCATCTGAGCCTTTTCCTGAGAGGAAGGTTTGTGATGTGACAGCCACCGTTTCTCTCAACCTGATGTCCTGGAGGACTCAGGGAGGAGGCAGCTTCTGGAAATGGCAGTGAGGAAAAGCAGTAAATCCACATCTCTATAAAAACCAAATGCTTCCAGCCAATGCTGTCACATATTACAATTTCTGCAATTGTGAAGAAGCCTCCCTAGGATTTGCTACTGATTCTATCTGGGTGTGGATATTAAGCTCATTATTCTAAACACTCTTCTCTACAACTCAAAATAGAAATTTTCGTGATCCTCAGGTCTAATAAGATATGGCTTATTTTTAAAGCTCTATCAGCACCCACATGTTCTATTTCCAAGTGGCTTATTTCATATTTATGTTATGCTTTTATTTTTATCTACTTTGTCTTTAAAAGATTTTTATTACAAATGGAAGAAAATAAATAAAAGCAAACTTTCAAATCTCTCTCTAAATAATATTAATTCAAATCTTTCAACTTAAAGAAATGATTCCCATACATTTTGCTGTGGGTTTCATATGTATTTACTTTAGGTATGTAAAGATTTTTTTCTAATTTGTTTTTGTTGTTGTATTTTTTCTTGCAAGTGATCAAGCCAAATGTTCTGTAGGAAAAAGAATGATTATAAATGAAGTTCACAGGCCTGGTTGGAGACCTCTAATTGTACAAAAACGATCACATCAGAAAGGCCCTTCGGTGTGTGTTTATACATGTGTAAAGTGGACGTGTTGGGGAGTGATTCCCATTTTCCTCCCTGCATGTATTAAATTAGTTAGGTATGAATGGTGACTGATGTGGTTTGGATTCTTGCATCATCTGTGTCTTTTGAAATGAACCACAGGATCAACTGGCAGGACTCATGTGCTTTTACGTAAGATAAGTAATTTCTTGATATTTTAAATGTATGTATTTGTTAGCAGAGGGTGTGCAGTGCTGTTCACTCAGCTCTACTTTGCAGTTAGAAACAAAGTCACGGAGTAGGATGATGTCTTCTCTGTGTCACAAGAGAATGGCCGACGTTGATGCTATTTAACATTTTCTCAACTGAGTGAGAGAAGAGGTATTGCCTCTGAGAGCCCCAGGCAGAGGCCGAGCTGCCAGCGCTGACCCTGCCAGCTGTGATACACACACACAGGCACTGACAATTACTGCTCTACTGTATTTTGCAAGACAGGAGGGTCACGGCAGCAAGACTGCTACGTTGTTGCAGAGCCATCATTCAAGTCCTGTTTGCTTGTGCTGAGCTCGAGCAAGCTGCTGAGGTCAAAGGCACAAGTGTGAGGAGGGGGCTTGACCGTGTCCCCAGGGCGGACTTTGGGCTGGTGGGGCTTGGGCAGAGAGGCCTACAGAGAAGTCACAGTCACCCTTGGAGCTCCTTGTACCTCTGTTCCCAAGAGGGAGATGGATCCATCTCTTATCTCTGAAACACAAGGTTCATTAAAGCCCTACATAGCCCGTGGAGAAGTAAATGCCCTCTGACCCTCATTTCCCTTCCTTGCCTTCTCCGTGCTCACCCCACACTCTGAACACTGGGCCCACGTTCCCTCCCAGAGGAGCTGCCCACATGGAAAAGGCTAGCCTCGGGTATACAGACACTGTGGCCTTGTTGTCTGAGCTCAGGTGCACTATCTAAGGAGAAGGACCCAGCTAAATAAAACATGCAGACAGCCCCAAATACGACCAAACAAAGGAGAACATCAGAAACAAAAAGTCCCATTGTAGTGTATCAGAAACGGCGTCTACAGCCCCAGGCCTCATGGTTACCTGTTATGTGCATGCAAAATAGTTGCTTTTTACCCAGTGCTTGGTAACAAATAAATTCTCATTGTTTGAACCATACTTTCTCTCCTTTGTCTGCAGAGTAACACTAGGGAGTTTTTCTTCTCTTGGTCACAAAGGTGTTTCTCCAACATAGATCACCTCTTAATTTACTGCCAGACATAGCAATCTGGCCCCCTTTTCCATTCTATATGTTCATGACCCTCTTAAGTCCCAAACCAGGTCTGTTTTCTGTTACTGGGTTCCAGGAAGGAGCAGTGCTATCAATTTTTAAGGAGCTGTACTTTTCAGGCTAATATAACAAACATAAAATCTGTTTTTTCCCTGTCCCTTACACACACACACACACACACACACACAGCAGTAACATTAACACACATGACACTATGAAAAGCCAGTCTATCCCCTGTAGCCACAGGAGGTCACTGGAGAGCGGAGCGCGGGCATCTTCCAGGCTCAGGGGAGAAGGTGCTCCTGCTACTGTCATTCCTTATCAACAAATCATCCTCTAAATTGTCCAGAAGACTCTGGCTTTACCTTAGGATGATCACATTAGGACCAGGTTTGAAAAAGCTGAAGCAAGAAAATTTAAGAGGGAATCTATTTCTAAGTATTTGATAAAGATAAATGGGACCAAGATTCACAGACAAATAAATACTTTTATAAAGACAACGTCCCTCCAGATGCTGCTATAAGACAGCCGTCTTAGTGGCCAGGTGCCCAGATGCTGAAGTCCCAGAAAATAGCTGAGAAAAAGTGCCAACGAATTTGGCCTTAGAATAAAAAAAGAAAGAGGAAGTAGTTTTAATACATCCTAAGGGAGTTAGAAAAAAAGAGAAAGAAAAAGTCCACACAATGAAAGGAAGGAGTACCACACGTTTAGAGAGTAGGTCTCAAAAGCGCGATGATGACTATCATGTTTCATCCAGTAAGAGAGAACTGAAGATTGAAATGCTGTTTCTAAACTACCATGAGAGAAAAGTCTTCCTTATTTCGATTTTTGGTATAATCTACTGCATCAGAATGGACGGGTAGAGTTCAGCAATTTCATAGGTATATCTATTCCTGGGTAACGAAATTCCCAAAGTGATTTGAAGTGTATATATGTACACACACACACACACACACACACACATCCACAGAAATAAATACAGCTTTAAAATAAGAGTGAGAGAGAGAAAATTCACTTTGAGCTAGAAAGGTGGAATAGATTTCTGAGCATTTTCAGTTACCGAGACTGAGTTATCAAGCTTGTAAATCTGGATTAGTGAGGGAAATAATAATAATTAATCAAGAAATACTTCAGTGCTTGCTATAGATAAGGCACAGGCACAATATTTTGTAAGGAGTACATGCCTCACAGTGTTTGACAGGAAGTTGTTCAGTCTAGTATGAAAGGTGGTAAGATACCAAGATACAAAAAGTTCACTAACTAATAATTCATGATAGCCTCATAGCATGTTCTGCTTATTTTGATATAAATAAGAAAATATTATGAATTAAGAGCAGATAAGACTAGAGCAGCCTGAGAGTTCTTCATTTAGTAGGTGAGTTTTCATTAATCCAGTAAACATCTATTGAGTACATAATAACCTTAAAATAGAAAAATGGATTTAATTGATGTTGCAGATTTATATGTTTGGAGATAGGAGAGAGATTTCAGGCAGAAAGGCAGAAGGACAGAAATAGACAAATTTGTTTCAGGGATTCTGAGGAAGTCATTCTGGCTTGCATACAGTATAGGAAATTAGTAGGAGAAATGAACAGAAAAACTTATTGAAAGGTTTTTAATAGAAGAATGAAGATTTGAATTTTATTTCATGCAGAAGCTATATAAAATGTTTCAGTAGAAGAATGGCTGGCTGTTGTGAACACAGAAATGATGATCTACTAGCAAATTCTCTCTCTGATACTCCTTTTATATTGAGGAATCTATTTCTACCCAACTCCAATTTTTCTGGCTCTAGCATGTGCTCTCAATGGGAAATTCTTGGAAAAAAAAATGATGGTTGAAAGAATGTACACCTGGCCCAAGCTAATACCCAGCTGTATTAGTCATCACTTGCAAGGTTATGCTGCAGTAACAAATAACCCCAGAATCTAGAAAGCTCACAGTAGTAAAGGTTCACTTCCTGATGACATTGCCTGCTAGCTGTGACTTTGCTCATTCTCAAATCTAGGATGATAGCAACCCCTGTCTAAGACTTTGCTGTGGTCAGGGTAGAAGGACAGGGAGAGGGGAAGAACCACAAGGCAGCTTCCAAAGCTTCTGCTTAGATGTGATCAGCATCACTTCTGGTCGCCTGTGATTGACCAAAGCAAGTGACATGGGCGGGACTGCAGTCAACAGAATGAGAAGTAGGAGCCTGTTACAGGAAGGGGCACAGGTCAAGGGGACAGGATACAGTAATGCACATTCTTTTATGTGGACAGAAGGGTTGATCCATGGGCAGACAAAGCAAGGTGAATGAGAATTTCTTCCCCTAGATTTTGTCTTTACCTTCTTTTTCTTTACCTGTGGCCTGGGGGGTGGGAGAAGGTGCTGGGAGGGAAGAGCCTCTTTCTGCAGGGAAGGTCACATGTTGGAGCCCATGGCAGCCATCACAGCTGGTGTGTAGGAGGAAACAAAGCCACAGGAAGAAGGAGCAATGAGAAAATGAGAAATGGGACAAGAGAGAGTTCAGTCATGCCTGCCCTGCCTGCAACTTGGTAGATGTCTGTTTTATTTTCTGAAACAGTTCTAGTTTGGGTTCAGTCACTTGACGCCTGAGTTATAGCTAGAGCTGAATTAAAATAGCTTAGATGGCTATTATTCTGACAATGTTTTACAGTATTTTTAGCACAGTGTAGTTTTAACAAGTGTTAATCCCTAATAAACATTCATCATTCTAAACTCTACTTAAATGCCTATTTCTAGAGAGCACTGACTATGACACTTAAATTTATACCATAAAAAGCTAGAAAAAATGAACAAATTAAGCATATTAATTTAGGGAAAATTATGAAGGTCATAAATCAATGAAAACAAATGACAGATTATAAAGAAATTTTGCAAATCCAAAGGTTGGTTCTTTGAAAAAGAGTAATGCAGTTGATAAGTTTATAATAAAGCCAATCAAAGAAGAAGAGAAAATATGCACATTTTCAATAGCAGTAATGAAAAAGGGATATCATTATGAGTTCTGATGGCACCAGAAAAGGCAAGAAGGCAGTGTTATGAACAACCTCATGCCAACAAAATAGGTGGCTAGATTAAGTAGACAACTGAAACACAATTTGCCAATATCAACAAATAATACAATGCAAAATCTGAATTCTGTATTTGTCAAATTTAGTTTGCTATAAAAAATTCATTAAAAAATTCCACACAGGTGATTTCACTGCTGAATTTTGTGAAATATTGAAGAAAAAAATAATTCCAATCCAACCCAAACTCCTTCAAACAATAAAGAAAAAAAGAACATCTTCTCATGTAATTTATGAGCATAGCATATTGCTGATACCAAAATACAGCAAACTAGAAATTAAAAGCTACTTCCTCCATTTAATGAAGTGCACCTATTAAAAAGCCTACAGCTAACATCACAGTTAATAGTATAACACTGAACAATTTCCACTTAAGACCAGGAATGTGGCACCAGCATCTACTCTCATTGTTTCTGTTTGGTTTTGCACTGGGGTTTCAAGCCAGTGCAATAAGGCAAGAAAAATAAATAAAGATATAATATGGGAGAGAAAGAAGTAACACTGTGTCTATTCACAGCATAATCAAGTATAGAAAAATCCTAAGAAATTTCCCCCCCAAAACTCTGCTATAACTAATAAGTAAATTTAGCATAAAGGGCACAAGGTTAATATATAAAAATCAGTTGAATACTATATACTAGCAGCAAACTGTGGAAAGGTTATTAAATCTTCAATAACATTAGAAGATGTACAGCTTTTAGAAACAAATTTATCAAAAAAGTACTTGACCTGTTCTCTAAAAACTACAAAATATTTCCGAAGGAAATCAAGGAAGCCCCAATTAAATGGAGAGATATACTATGTATATGGATTGGAAAATTCAAAATGCTTGAAATATCACTTCTTCCCAAATTATTCTGTAGATTCAGTGCAATCCCAATAGTAATTTAGCAGTATTTTTGTGAATGTTGATAATCATTTCTTAAGCTTTCTGTGGAATTGCAGAAGACTTAGAATAGTCAAATCAATCATGAAAATTGAGTAAAAAGCTGGAAGACATACAATACCTAACATCAAGACTTGAAAACACAACATTCAAGAAACTGTAAATATTGGTATAAAAATAGACAAATATGAATCAGAATAGATCCAGGAAATAGATCTACACCAATGCAGTTGGTTGAGTTTTTAGTTTCCACCAGGTACAGTGAACTCACTAATGGCATTGAGGGTACATAAGAAGGCAGGGCTCTCCAAAACCCTCCCAAGGCATCTCTCCTCCTCTTTTGCTACTGCAAGGTTGGTGATTATGGGGAATCTAACCCTTTTAAGGCCATGTGTACATAAAAAATCCATTTTCATACCAAGAGATGAGTTTGGCTGGGTGTTCTTTGAAGACAACGTGAGCCCCACCACACAGGTGAAGGAGTAGATGCACTACCATAGTTGCAGGAGACAACTTGGTGGTCATTGTAGCTTGAAACACCTGTTAGAGAGCCTGAAACACCTGCCTCTCCACCTTCTCAACTCATCATGCTGGCAGCTTTCTCTAGACTGCTGGTCAGCTCAGGAATGTCACACTGGGATGGGGACAACACAGAAGGACGTGCTCCTGAGCATCCTGTTCAGCTCATGGAGGCAAATTAATTTTTAAAAGTAGCACTGAATCAATAACATGGAAAAAGGGAAGTCTTTTCAACAAAAGTAAAAAGTAGAAATAAAAATAACCCTGGGCTCTACCACACAGCATACATTAAAATAGAAAAAACAATTCCTAAAACACACTATACACAAAATTTAATTCAAGTTGGATGTTATAAACCAAAAAGCTCCCTCAAAACCAAAAACCAACAAAAAACAAAACACACACACAAAACAAAACTTCTAGCAGGAAATATATAGGAGGATATTTTTCACAAAACCAAAAGTAGGTAATAATTTCTTAACAGGAGCCAGAAATCACTTACCATAAAAAAAATTAGACTTTATATAAGTTAAAAAAAAAACACCTCATCAAAAGGCACCATTAAATATGTGAATTGGCAAGGCAATAATTGGAAAGAAAATATTTCCAAAATATATACCTGACAAAGGACTTATACTAAACTATATAAATTCTCCCTACAATTCAAAAATAATACAAAATTTAAAAAAGTTTGAACAGACACTTTACATATAAATGGCCAATAAGGAGGTGAAAAAAATGCTTAACGTTATTTGTCTTCACATGAATCCACATTAAAATCTGTGTGTTAGATGAGCTTCATTCAGGAGTGAGTTACAGAGCTGTTGGCTGTGAGTTCCATGTTAATGAATCCATAACAAATATTAAATATGGTGTCTTTAAACAGAAACAAACATAAAGCAAGTGTAGGTATTGATTATTCAATGAAAATGTGTGACCAGAGGCTTTCAGGAACCTGCTCCTGTGTTTCCCCTAGGAGCAATGGCTTAGGCTAAATCAGTGCTCAGGTAGACTTCACAGAATGTAACTAATGCAAACAGTGGAACTGATTTTCTGTCATCTGCACAACTCTCTCATTCGGCAAGCCCCTTCCAGTGACCTTTTGTGTGTATCAACATGCTCAGTGATGGGGTTACAGGTGGAATCAGGGACAGAAACAGCCCAACCCTTGCCCTCTTTAGATGAAGACAGACACAGCACACCCAGGTAGACAGTGATCCAATGACTTAGTGGGTCCATTGCAGAGAAGTTACAGCAAGCTCTCGAGACCAGGTTTCCCCATGGAATTGGCAGGTTGAGTGAGAACTGCACATTGCAAACAATCAAGTAGATAAACAATTATTTAATGGGGAGGCGAACAGCACCCCCCAAAAAGGGGGATATTTTATTTTAAAAGCCGTGAGGTAAAAGAAACAAGACCTCTGTCAAAGTTTCTGTTAGCAGAACACACTTGCTACAGGGTCGCGGTTGGGGAATGCCGTCCATGTTTCAAGATGAGGGAGCAGAGACTGGGGAAGAGAAGCCAATTGCTGAAAACCACACATTCCGCAGAGTCATTCCACAGGCCAGCCAAGGGTAGAAACATAGAGTGTTTTGATGGAAATCCCTGATTATGTTCACTTAATTCTCCCATCTCTCCCGCTCCCCATTTCTCCCCACCCCAAATTTTCAATGTGCAGGACTTCGAACAGTCACCCAGTTGTGTACTTTGCTTGGAAGGAGAAATGACCAGATGTGTGATTACACACAGGTTCGTGGGCTGTAGCCACTGGTTTGGCTGGATGGTCAGGAACTTGAAAAGAGCATGATTGGAAATTTGAGAAGGAGATTTGGGGAAGAGGTATGTGGATGGACCTCTCTGAGTGGGCAAAGGATGTGAAGATATCTGTTTTCCATGTGAATGCCCATCGAAGGGTAACCTCAGCAGAGGAAGACTTTAATAATCAGGTGGGCAGGATGACCAATTCTGTGGATACTAGTCAGCCTCTTTCTCCAGACACCCCTGTCATTGCCCAGTGGGCTCATGAGCCAAAGAGGCCATGGTGGTAGGGATGGAGGTTACGCATGGGCTCAGCAACATAGACTTCCACTCACCAAGGCCAGCCTGGCTACAGCAACCACTGAGTGCCCAATCTGCCATCAGCAGAGGCTAACACTGAGCCCCCAATATGACATCATTCCCTGGGGTGATCAGCCAGCTGCGTGGTGGCAGGTGGATTACGTTGGACCACTTCCATCGTGGAAGGGGCAGCGTTTTGTCTTTACTGGAATAGACACTTAATCTGGACATGGATTTGCTTTCCCAGCATAAAATGCTTCAGCCAAAACTACCATCTGTGGACTCATGGAATGCCTTATTCACTGCCATGGCATTCCACACAGCATTGCTTCTGACCAAGGAAATCACTTCACAGCTAAAGAAGTGTGGCAATGGGCTCATGCTCATGGAATTCACTGGTCTTAACATGTTCCCCATCATCCTGAAGCAGCCAGCCTGATAGAATGGTGGAAGGGCCTTTTGAAGTCACAGTTACAGCACCAGCTAGGTGACAATACCCAGCAGGGCTGGGGCAAGGTTCTCCAGAAGGCTGGACATGCTCTAAATCAGCACCCAATATATGGTTCTGTTTCTCCCATAGCCAGGATTCATGGAATCAAGGATTCAGGAATCAACGGGTGGAAATGGAAGTGACGCTACTCACCATTACCCCTAGGGACCACTAGCAAAATTTTTGTTTACTGTCCCCATGACTTTATGCTCTGCTGGTCTAGAGGTCTTCGTTCCAGAGAGAGAAATGCTTTCATCAGGAGACACAAAAATGATTCCATTAAACTGGAAGTGAAGGCTGCCATCTGGCCACTTTGGGCTCCTCATGCTCTGAGTCAACAGGCCCAGAATGGAGTTATGGTGTTGGCTGCAGTGATTGACTGAGATTACCAAGGGGTGGTTGGACTACTAGTTCACAATGCAGGAAAGGAAGATTAGGTTTGGAATACAGAAGATCCCCTAGGATGTCCCTTAGTACTACCATGCCCTGTGATTAAGGTCTGTGGAAAATTACAACAGCCAAATCTGGGCAAGACATGAATGGGCCAGACTCTTCAGGGATGAAGGTTTGGGTCACTCCACCAGGTAAAGAACCACGACCAGCTGAGGTGCTTGCTGAAGGCAAAGGGAATACAGAATGGGTAGCTTTGACCACATGACCAGTTACAGAAATGAGGAGTGTAATTGACCTCCCTGTTGTGTTAAGAATATGTCTCTGTGCATATGCACTGTACACAATTAAGCAATTATCTTTGTTTTTGCTCCGCTTATTCTTTATCATGTACCATGAGGCTTACTGACAATATATCACAATTTAAATATTGTTAACCTTACCTCATAGTATTTGGTAAAGCATTATTTGCATGTGTCTGTGAGGGTGTTTCCAGAAGAGATTAGCATGTAAGCCTGAGTGGACTGGCTTGGAAAGACCCACCCAATCCACAGGGCCCAGAGAGAACAAAAACGGAGGAAAAGGTGAATCTCTCACTCTATCTTTTAGAGCCGGGATGGACTTTTCTCTCCTGTCTGTGGACATCAGAACGTGAGGCTCTGCAGCCTTTGGGTTCCAGGCCTTTGGCTTCAGACTGAGAATCACACCATTGGCTTCCTGGTTCTGAAGCTTGGGACTTGGGCTGAGCCATGCTACCAGTTTGCAGATGACGTATCCTGGGACTCCTCAGCTTTCATAAATGCATGAGCCAATTCTTTGAATAAATCCCCTCTCATCTATTTATATACATATCCTATTGGTTCTGTCCCTCTGGACAACCCTGACTAATGCAACATCTTTCAACTCCAGTGTCTTATCAGTTGAATATTATTTCTGTATTTTACAGGAGAGAGTAAATTGTCCTGAAGTCTTAATTCCCGTCTTCCAAGAAAACTAGCACCTGACCATCATCTTAAGCAGACCAACAAAGGCAGCCGGATGCCTTTCAGGCTTAAATGCCCAGAAAACCTCATGAATTAATTGCATTCTGTATCATTAACCTCCAGGTCGGATTAGGTCACCTCGATTAAAAACTGATGTCCGAGAGATGGAAACGTGTAAGAAGGTGGTCCAGGATCCTAAGGCAAAAGCTCCCATTCACAGCAACATTAACCCCTTGAAACCCATGGACTTTAAAAACATCCAGCAGTCTGATTTACTTAGAAATCTCCTCATATATTTTGTTCACACACACACACACACATGCATGTTTCCATCCTTTGCTTGCATTCAGAAGTTCAGTTTACCGCGGTGACAAGATTCCTTTGTTGTTACTGACATCGCTGTGTGTTCTTTTGTTTGCTTTGTGTTTCACAATAGTATGTTACCAATATTTGTAAAAGTCTGTTAAATCATAGCCTGCGTGATCTCACAAACCCTAAAATTGCCAATTTTTGTGTTCTTTGTATAAAAATTGAGTCTCTTTGGCTGACTTCAGAGCCTGCAGAAATTTGCTGTGGAAGTGCATTTTCCTGTGTTGCTTTGTTATCAAATCCCAGCTCACTGGCTCATCACCTGTGTGGACTGATCATTCTGGTTCTGCGAACACTAATCCTAACTTCAATCACAAATGAAGTAGCTCAGTTACTTCTACTGATTGTTCGGTAGAGGAGAGAAATGCCTATGCAGAGAGAACCAATGGCTTCAGAGCAGGGTTTTCTAGGTTTGTGTTCTTTACGGAAGCCTCTTGAATTGTTCTGATTCTGAACCAGTGAAGGAAGTTTCAAAAGTACATTGTGCCAAATTTGGTGTGAAGGATGCTCTCCCTCTTCTGGCCCTTCTCTCTCCAAACCCTCTTGCTAAGTGAGGCCAGCCCTGTTCAGTCTTGTGTTCGAGTCTCTCCCCCATAACTGTTCCCCTGGTGGGGTCCCAAACAAGTCTCCCACAATACAGAACAAGATGTTTACGTATAGGGTATGACTTGACAGATACTCCAAAAACTCCTTGTCCAAAGCCCCACAGAACTCTTCTGCTGAGGTTTGCAATCTGTACACCACCAGGGATTTTCCAGCCAGCACCATGGGTGTTTAAACATCTGCTGTGGCACACAGGTGGCCCCTTCCCATGCTCTTGACAGGCTGCACCTGTCATGCAGGCAGCAAAGCACACCACTCACTTTCTCAGCCTTCCCTGAAGCAAAATGTGATCTTATATTATCCAAGATAATATTTCAGTAACTTCTGCTATGTAGTGGACCTTCTGGAAAAATACTTTGCTTCCTAATAAAAGGGCCATAGGAGAGATTGCCAATGCTATCTGTATCCCATTTTTCTTGTTTCCATACAAGGAACTCTGTCTGTCAGGTATAAGATTACACAGGCAGGAGGACAAAAAGCTAAAAGTACTAAGAACGGCAGCATGGAAAGATGAAAAGGTAAGTCTACCATGACTTCATGAGGGACCAGCACACTCTGAGCAGCGCATGCCTCTAGGCTTTTTATGTAGAGTAATGACATGCTTTTGTTTCTTAATATATACGTACACACACACATATATATGTATATTTCTTTGCAGCTGACTACAAGTCTAATTGATTAATTGTGCAAAACACTGTTGTGCCTTTTGGAGCTTACAAATAAGTAGAGACCTGGCACCTTCTCTGAGAATTACTGTGATGGAGTGGGAGGGACAGAGACCAGACACGAAGCTCTGGTCTCTCTGACCTCAGCTCTCCCTGCCCGAGCACTGGCTCCTCAGCCCATACTCAAGCTTAGTTGATGTATATTTTCTCATCTGTAATGCGATGATGACACTCACTTCCTCAGCTTGTTATGAAGGTTAAAAGAAATCAAGAAGTTCATATAGCACCAGCATGCTACATATTCACAGTGCTGCCACCACCCTCCCTGTGTGGTGACTTACTGCCCCATGGTTGCGGAGTCCAGGAGCAGTTTCGCTGGTTCAGGGTGTTGGCCAGGAATGCATCTCACCCAGGGCTTGGCTGGTGAGGATCTGCTTCCAAACTCTTTCGTTGGTTGTTGGTCAGACGCAGGTCCTGGCTGGCTATAGGGTGGAGACTTCGGTTTCTCACCATGAGGACCTCTCACAGGCTACCAGAGCGTCCCTACAACAGGGCAGTTGGCTTACCCTGGAGCAAGTGATGGAGAGAGCCAGAGAGAGAGACTCCAAGATGGAAAGAGCAGTATTTTACCTGAGCCTTGGAAGTGACATTACATAACTCCTGCCCTTTGTCATTGTCACACCTGCTACAGATGTGAGCACCAGGAGGTAGGGACCATTGAGGGCCGTCCTATCACAGCCCCCAAATGATGCTTAGTTGTATATAAGATTAAATCACTTGAAGCAATAACAAACAGGCTAAATTGACACAGTAATAATGGGAACTTCAGAATTATTATGGCGCACACCAGGGCTGCCCGATAGAAAGATAAGGCAAGTCACATATGTGGGCCATGCATAGAATTTCAAATTTTCTAAAAGCCATATTCAAAATCACGGCACTGGACATCTTATCTTAAGCTCTGTAATGCTTGGTTTCTTGTCCTGTCACATGGGGACATCTGCAGTCCCCACTTCCTAGGGCTGTTGTGAAAACTGAATGAAGTTGCTCAGGCAAAGTGCTCAGGGTGGTGGCCAGCTGTAGTGAGTTCCCCAAACGCTAGATGTAAAGATTACTAAATCTGCTCTGTGTGGACTTGCTAAGAATTTGGTTCTTGCTATCACATGGAAGAAACTAGGCAACTGACTGGTGTATATGTACATTTGATGCCGAACCGAGCTAGTGACCTGCTAGGGCTCTAGAAAAAGTTGAATAATATGATAATCATAATATCTTTTGCAACAGTTCTGTCATGAACAAGAATTTTATTGATAATGTTTAGCTCCAAAACAACATTCAAAAAACCATCTTGTTTCCTAAAACGATGTCTTCCCTGCTATGATTACATAAATTACCCAGTGGGTAAAGTCACTGAAATGGAATGGCCAGAATCACTACTCTATTGTTATAGTGCGTTTTGTTCAAGAGATTGTAATTACATAAAATGCTGGTCTTCTGAAAGCCAATAGCAGCTGAGAAAATATAAATTTAAAAGTATTATTAATTTCTTGTTCTGTTAAAAATGCATTTTTATAACCATTTTAATGAGTTAACCATGCACATGCGTGTGTGTGTTAGGGAGAGAGAGAGAGAGATATGTATAGAGAAAGAGAGAGAATTTTAATAGAGGGCAGCAACATTATTTAATCTTTTTATCAAATGAGTTTTCAAAATATATTTAAAATTCTCACCTCTCCACTTTCTTTATCGTGGGTGTATTTGGTTTTATGCTAAACTGAATTCAGGAGATCCTATTAATGAAGATCGTTTAATGCCTGTGCATTATTGTAATGGGCTCCTTTGTTCTCCAGTTTCTCCCTGTGTCCTACACTAAGTCATTAATCAATAGGTGCTGAGAAATAATTGTCTAGTTCTTAACAATGGTCTATTGTTGAGACATTTGGAATTTTAAGATAAAGTTGTACAGGCTGCTCTAAAAAATGGTTTAAGATTACCCTTCATGGGATTGTGGACATACACACAATTGTTGGAAACGTGGAACAGCTGACCTGGTTTTAATGCATTTTTGAGCCTGGTTGTTCAATTGCTATTCAGATTGTGCTGAAAAAGCTGACTTCATTAATGTCAGGAAATAATGATTTCATATTTTTTATTGAGCTGGCACTCTTATTAAATACCGAAAAACCATAGAATTCTTTAGCATTTTAAAATAGAAGTGAAGCATGTTAATAATCCTGATGGTAACTTTTTGTCTATTTAACATCATTTTCTGTACATGGTACACCCATCCCAGATACCTGCTATAAATAAGAACCCTGTGTCTGAGTGATTACTATTCAGCAAGAAATATATGACTACGCCACGCTGTTTTAGTAGCTCAAAATTAGATATCTTTCTCATTGAAAATGCTGTAATTTGAAATGTCAATAAGTACATTTCATGCCATCTCATACTATAACAAATTACCCCTTAAATCTGTCAAGATTGAGGTCTAACTCACAGCCTGAAAAAAATGCGAATTTTAAATTGAGGAAAAATGTGTGGCTTGATTTTTTAATGTAATTCACCTTTATGTAAATTTGCTTATGTGTCTAAGTCTCCCCAGACAGCATTTTTGTGGGCAGTCTTTGGTCATGTTTATTTTTGGTATAGCAGTGCCATGTTATAGACTTTAATTAATAATAATTTTTGAGCAGCTTTTATTTAATGTATGTCTGAAACAAATGCTAGTTCTTTGATGGAGAATAAATAACTATATTTCTCTCAGTACTCCCACCCCAATGGGACCAATGATAACTAATCGTTATTTTCTTGTCTCTAATGATACACTAAAAAATGATCAGCCTTCTCTCTCTCATGTGTATTTAAGGGATCTTCAGAGCATGTTACTGCCGGAAGGAACAGGTGGCATCAGGTGGTCCCTCCCATCATGGTCGTGTCTGGAAGAGTAAAGCCTACTGAGGGCACCCGGTTTATTTCAGTAACAATGACTGTCTTTGGGTGGCTTCTTTGGGCCAAGCACTACACACTCATTATCCCGTTTGATTGTCATCACAGACTGAGTGTGAAGATGTGTTGTCACAATTACACGGGTAAGAACACAGGCTACACAGTCTGTCCATGGTCATGCAGCTAGAATCAGAGAGTCATGACCTGACACTGGTTTGTCTGTTTCCAGAGCCCCGATTCTTCCACCAGGCTGTTTTCCCATTTTCACTCCCCCTTGGTGGAGGACAGAGCTCCTGGCCCTAGAAACCAAGTTACTTCCAAGGCCTCAGGTGGCCAAGCAGATTGACAGTCTCAACACTGAGACATTCAGGACACATGGAGCCCCATATGATATTTGGAGGAGTAAGCTCAGAGGTAAAAATATCAGTGAATATATGTGTATATATATGTGTATCTATTTCATTACATGTATTATAGTACATACATATTTATGCAAAATTTATATTATATTGCATTATGTATATTTATACACATATAATTATGGATATATTTCTACATATACATTATATGGCATTATACATATTTATACACATACATGCATTATATTACATGATATATTTACACAATTGTATATGTATATTTATACACATACATTACATTACATACTACACATTTATACAAGTATATACATATGTATGCATGTATTCTGGATGTATGTATCCTGTATGTATGCATTCTGTATGTATACATGTATGTATTCTGTATGCATGTATTTTGGGATGAATGCATGTATGTATCCTGAATGTATGCATTATTATGCAAATTTATATATATATTGTAGGCATGTATTCCGTAGGCATGTATTCCTTATGTATTCATGTATTCTGTATGTATGTACTCTGCATGCATGCATTATGCACATATATGTATATATCCTGTGTGCATGTATTCTGGATGCATGCGTTCTGTATGTATGTGATTTCTGTGTATGTATTTTAATGCCTGTATTTATTCTGCATGTATTCATATGTGCATGTTTGCATGCATTTTGTATGTTCTGTATGAATCCTATATGTATCATCCTGTACAAACGTATTCTGTATACAAATATGCTGTCTGTCTGTATTCTTTATGCATGTATTATGTATGAAAGCATGCATGTATGTATACTGTATGCATGTATTATGTATGCATGTGTATATGTATCTTGTTAGTATGTATTCTGTACAGATGGATTCTGTATGTGTATATTAGGTATGTATGCATCCTATATGTATCAATTCTGGATGTATGCATTCTGTATGTATTCTGTGTATGTATGTATTCTGTATGCATGTGTGTATGTATTCTGGCCTTTCCAACAAACAGTGTGTGTGTTGGGCTGAATCAGAAGCCACTCAAATTTCTGCATCTTCGAGCACGTCCCTTTTTAAAAATATTGATGAAAAACAAAACTAAACTAGAAAAGTCTTCCTCTGAAAACCTGGCCTGCAGTCCTGACATTTATGCTCATTTTGAGTCTTGAGCCTCACCTGCGTGGATGGACCATGCGGCTTCTGTCTGCACTCCTGCATGGCGGTGAGGCCAGCTCTGAGTGGGGCCCCAGGAATTGGACAGACGCGATCCCTCCTTCTCTTCAGGGTCTTTCTCTTCCACCCAGTGCCTGTCATGCCTCCCCCTCTGGTGGCCTGGGTAGGCATGTAGATATTAGAGGAACATCGAAATTTGATGTATCTTGTGAGGCTGTCAGATGTTCGAGACTTACTTTTTTTTTTTGGATGACTTTTGTGCTTTCTTCAGATCACCTGGCCTTGGAAGCATGTGGAATAGGTGGTGTGTGCTTGGCAGCCAGCCAGGCCCACTTACACTGGGGGTTTGGGGTCCATCTGTCCCATTTGCAATGGCCTCCAGGAAGCTCTCTCCCCACCCTGCCTAATGCTATTCCTGGGAACCTGGAACAGACACATCCTTTGCATGGGAAGCCCTGGGGTTGTTAGCTGGTCACAGCTGTCCTTTGGCCTCTGCACCAGCAACCATCACCATGTTTCTCTGAGTGGCTCCTCGAAGACTTCTCACTAGGTTGACTTGGAACGAGTTGGGGTGGAGAGGGACTCCTACCACCCCAACAGCCCCGTCCAGTGAAATCCTCAAACTGATAGAATTTTGTGTACCCTCCAATTGAGTAAAATGTTTCAAGGATCATTAAGGGAACTGCTTTATAAGTTTTGCATGGATCCCCTTTGGACCATAGTGTCTATTGCAACTCAGAGCCTTCTAATTTTAGTGCAAACACAAAGATACTGTTTGTGTGGCATAAAATTGCATCATAATTAATCTTGCCCTCTTCTGTTTCACGCCACATCCTAGCCCTCTCCTGCTGTGTGAATTAGGCAAGTCTTAGATGACCAGGAGGAAGGTGACCAGCCAGACCTGGGAGGGATGCAGGTGCCAGGCAGGTCTAGGGACATTGTCTGCTAGGACATGGGGTAGAAAGTGAGCACTCTGCCTGGAGGTCAGCCAGGGATGGAGCTGGCCTTAAGGCTAGAGGGGAGGCAGATCCCTTGGAGAGGGGACGGAGGGTCCTGCAGCAGTTGAGGTGGCTGCCTCAGAACGTGTCAGGGCAGACTGGGGTGGGCAATGCCACGGAGCTCCCTGTGCTCCTTGTTCTCTCAAGTTCTCATCAGGGCTGGCTGAAGCAGCATCCTCCGAGCACAGGGCAGGGCCACCTGGAGGTGCACGTGTGCCTGGGAAGCCTGGGGGCTCCCGTGATAGCCACAGCTACAGGCCAGGCATTCTGAAGGGCTGTCTCCCTGGCTGGGCTCCAATACCATCCCTGTAGACCAGACCTAGCCGGAGCCAAGGACAAAGGACTGGACCCACCAGTCAGGGCCTTTGGCATCCCTCGGCAGGGCTGGCATGGAAAAGGTCCCCCAGAGAGCTAATCTGCTAGGTGAGTAACAGGAGAAGCTGGGTTGGACACAGCGTGGGAAGGGTCTACAGGCTTCTGGCTCCTCCGGGCGTGGACTGCTTCCTGCAACCTACGCACACGGCGATGAGGGCCCCGCCACTGCCTGCTTATTCTGCGTCTGCTTTGGTTGTCTTTTCAGAATAAGAAAAGCAGACAAAGCCATGTCCCTTGGGTCTCCTTTTCTTCAGCACCATCTTGGCTCTGGTGATTGACCCAAAGGGACAAAACCATTTTCTTAATTTCTCATCCTCAGTGATGATTTTCTTAATTTCTCATCATCCAGGTCGTTAACATTTCTGTTTCTGCTGTTCAACTTTTTGGTTTTTAAACAGCATTGTTGGTGAATAATTTGCCTACCAAAAGGCTCACCTGTTTTACGTGGGCAGTTTGATGAGTTTTAGGTTATTTACGCAGTGGTACCATCACAATAATTCAGTTTCATAACACTCCCATTGCCCCCAAATGTTCGCTTGTGTCTACAGTCGGTGCCTGTTTCCACCCTGGTTCCAGGTATGCACTGTTGTGCCTTCTGCCTCCTAGATTTTTTAAAAAAATTTTTAATTAAAAAAAAATTAATCTAATTTTAATTAAATTTTTTTAATTTAATTTTTTTAATTGACAAAAAATAAACTGCACATAATTAAATTATAAGAGAGTTCGTGCATATACAGACATACCTGTGAAACCATCAGCACAGCTGAGGAAATGAACACATCCGTCTCCTCCAGAATTTCCTTTGTGAACCCCTCCACACCTCCCCTGCCTGACCCTGTCCCCAGGCAACCACTGATGTGATTACTGTTGCAACAGGTTACTTTGCATTTTCTAACACTTCATATGCTTTGAATTATGTAGTATGTAGTATTTTGCAAGTAGCTTCTTTTATTCAGCATAAAAGAACATGAATAAGATTCATCTCTGTTTTTCTGTATCAGTAATGACCTGTTACTACAGTTTTCCACTGTGTAGACATACTACAATTTGTTTGTTCATTTATCTGTTGGGTGGCATTTGAATTGAGTCTTGTCCTTGGCTGTTACAGATAAAGCAGTTATGAACAGTTGTGTACAAGTCTTAGTTTGGATATAATCTTTCATTTCTGTGAGTAAATACCTAGAAGTGAGATGGTTGGGTCTTGTGGCAGACAATATCTGAGAGTTCCAGTCACTCCATATGTCCTCATTCCAATAGGTGTGTAGAGATATCTAATTTTGGTTTTAATATTTACTTTTCTAATGAGTAATGATGATGAATCTGTTTTTATGTGGTTATTTGCCACAGATTGCTATCATCTCTGGCAATGTTTCTGTTCAAAACTTTTGCGCATTTAAAACTTGGGTTGTTAGTTTCCTGTTAATGGGTTCTGAGAGTTCTTTATACGTCATGGATATGGGTCCTTTGTCAAATACATGATATACAAATATTTTATGCTAATATATGACTTGTCATTTCCTTTTATTAATGGTGACTTTTGAAAAGCAAAGGTTTTAATTTTAATGAAGTCCATTTTAACAACTTTTTTTCTTATTCAGATTGTTTTTATGGGTCAATAAAACAATATTGTTAAGATGACAATTCTTCCTAATTGAGCTACAGACTCAATGTAATCTTGATGAAAATCCCAACGTACTTTTTAGTAGAAATTCTCAAGTCAATTCTAAAATTTCTACAGAAATGCAAAGTATTTAGAATAGCCAAAACATCCCTGAAAAAAATAATAACTTGGAGGACTAACTCTAATCAGTAATTGATTAACAGTAATCAAGTCAGTGTGGCACTTGCCTCAGGTAGACAAAAAGATCATTGAAAAGGGACGGGAGTGCAGAGTCAGACCCATGCATGCAGGGGGCAGCTGAGGAGGGTGCAGAAGTAATCCAGTGGAGAGAGTGGTATTTCCAACAAATGGTGACTATCCATATGCAAAAAAAGAACTTTGCTCTGTATCTCACACCATATAAAAAAGTAACTCAAAATGCATGTAGATCCAAGCATAACTGCTAATAATCTAAACTCCAGTAAGAAAACAGGAGAACATCTTTGTGATTTGGGGGTAGGCAAAAGTTTCTCATGCTCCTATCGTCTGTTTTTACAAACAAACTTTACAAGCTTACTTTCGGTTGGATCCCCTAGAACACAGACCTGGATCCAGTGGTCCAGATGGGTTCTCTGCTGCAGAGTTGTGCGATCCCAGGACTCCACAGTGAGGGAAATGGGAGGAGAGAATAGAAGCAGAGAAAGTGCATGTAGAGTTGGAAACACTCTTATGAGACTGACAGCTGGCTGTGTTGGTTCAGTGATGATACGTCTCTCTGGACAGTGGCATGGAATGACTGTGCCTTAGAGCAACTTTTTAGGAGGAGGATGTGCTGGAAAGGCAGGGGCCAGGTTCGTGCTGCCTCTTGTTGCTCTTGCTGGGTAATGTGCTTTCTCAGTCCCTGGCTGTTTTGCTCCACACTGCTCTCCAGTTATCCACTGGGAAGACAGAGCTCATGGTGTTCCAGGCAGGTGTGGCGGAGGCAGCACAGCACAGGTGTAGGGGAGGTCCTGCCAAGTCTGTGCCACCCTAGAGAGAGTCCAAAGTGGTTGGAAGACGTGGCACCCACAGGGATTCAAGGCTGTCTGTTGAGCAAATGGCAACTGGGATCACGGACCCTGGGAAAGCACATGCACTTGGTGCCATAGGAAAGCTGAGCAATGGTACAGGAAGTCACGAGTGGTCTGGCAACGTGTGGGAAGAGTGGCTGGATAAATATCTACAGGATTCATCATTTTTTTGCAGTTGATTTTATCTCTATGCTATGAATACTTAATGTATTAAGGGCTGTGTGTTTATTTAATAATATTGAGTAGTCATAGAGGCAGATATTACAAGAGCCAGGCAATGGAACCAACTTAAATGTCCATCGATGGATGACTGGAAAAGGAAATCATGGTGTGTACACACAATGGAATATGTCTCAGCCATTAAAAAAGAATGAAATTCTACCATTTGCAGCTACATGGATGAGTCTGAGTAAATTATCCTAAGTGAAAAAACCCACATACAGAAAGAGAAATACCACATGTTCTCACTCATAACTGGGAGCAGAATCCATAAATAAACAAATGAACAATAAAGAGAGACAGAGAGAAAGAAAGAAAGAGACAACAATCACAGTAATACATTGAACTTTTAGAAAACTAGAGTTCCAAAAGGGGAGGGGAGGGGAGAGGGAGGTGGGCTAATGAGGAATTGGTCAATGGACACAAAGAACGATTGTGTATTGTAATGATGAATAAGATAACTATACTGATCTAACCACCACACATTGTACACAATTATTGAAAATCAATGTTGTACCCCACATGTACATATAATAAAAAAATAAAAAAATAAAAATTTTCCTTTTAAAATTAAGAAAATGATACAATGTGATGTTTTTCGGAGTCCTGAGACTCACATTAGCACCGCGGCTCATTCTTTCTGCACTGTTTGGCTCCTGCAGCATACAGCACAGAGGAGCAAAACTTCCTTCAAAGGCTGTGTTAATGCAGACCTACTGGCCTCCATCAGAGAAGATTTTATTAATAATGGAAAATTTTGATCATTCTTACAGGTGGGGATGAAGTGTTTCAAATTTCTTTTCTGTATTAATGTAATGCATAGCTTTAGGTTTTTACACTTGCCAGTGAGTTTATTCCTCATAAATATCATTTAGGTTCCTCTTTCTTCATCTAAATGGCCTAAATTAGATATATTCTGTGTTTACATGCTCATGCCAGTGAGTTAGACTGTGTTTTACTGGGTTCAGTTTTCCTCTGACAGTATATTCTGTGCACTGGGTGATATCCTGTAAGTTTTACTACCTACCATTTTGCTACCTAATCAACCATCTTCATTCAACTAGAATGTGAGCAAAAATCAATATTTCCAGTAAAATGATATGGATGGACTTAAATCAAGGAGGGTTCCAGTAGTTATTCCACGTATTATCCACACTGCAGTTCTCCTTTGTCTTCCCCAAGTCTTGTCCCTCTTTTCTTCATCTATGTACACTTTTTGCTGCTGGATATCCCCACGTCTTTGGGCACAATGGTAAGAACATGGGCCAGGCGGTGCCTGTCCTCCTGCCTGCTCCACCTTAGGTCAAATCCCTGGCTGTTTCTGACCCGAGAAGGTAAAGCTTCAGAGGTTATGTCAGTACAGCTTGGGCACTGTAAGGGGCATTTAAGAGAACTTATTCCAAGACTTCATTTCATACCTAAGACCCTTAGGCCCTGAGAGAAGTTAATGCAAGTTACACAGCTTTCAAGGCTCGGAGCTGGGAATGTGACCCATTCATTCTGCACGGAGACCTCTTGCTCTTTTAAAAGATGCTCTTTCATTTGTGAGCTTTCTGGGTGCCCTCCGGGGTGGGGTGCTTTCTCACGCACCTGTGACCAAGCAGGGGCTCTTGACCCTTCTGGAAGGTAAGCTTGTGGAGCAAAGCTCACAGCTCTGGGAGATGCCCATGTGAGAGAGAAAGACGAAAAATATGCATGGTATCCAAATCAACTCAATTAACACTAGGAAACAATGTTTGCTACAGTTAAAACACCCTCATAACAAAAGAACACCAAATAATAAATGTGCACCCACTCTCAGTTAAGAAAGTAAAACCTTAACTGCCAGAAGTAACAGTATAGGATTCCTAGGCCTCCCTGTGTCTGTGGAAGTTGCAGGAAGTCATTCCTGATGCATTTTGTATCAAACATAAATTTGCGTTGAAAGGGCACATATGTGCATTATATGGGCATGTAAGATTACCCATTATATTTCTTCTAGGTAAAACCTTTATCTTCTCAAGATCTTTGTGTTTTTATATGCAAAGTCAAATCAGAGCCAGTTCTAAGTCTAAATAGACAAACCTATCCTAGATAAGTGGGTTTTAAAATTCTTCTGCTTAATGATTTATAAGGAAAAAAACTAGAGAGTATTTAATGTGATTTTTATTAAAAATTCTGTTTTTATTCAAGTGTATTAATGTCAACATCATATTGATCCATGCAATATGTTTATTAAATTGAAATGTCTTAGAAAGTAGGTGTTGGTGTTTTTGCAGTCAGTGTGATCCAAATTCTGTAGATCTTAGAGTCTTCTCATCCAGACATTCAATAAACCCACACATCCTGTTGTATATTTCAAACTAGCTAGAAGGGAGGTTTTTGAATGTTCTCATCACAGAGAAATTATAAATGTTTAAGATGATGGATATGCTAATTATCCTGATTTGATCATTACACAAGGAATACAAGTATCAAAATATCACAAGTACCCCATATTATTATTATGTGTTGATTATAAATTTAAAAACAACACATTCTGCTCATAAATCATAACATTTTAGAGCACTGCATTTAGAAGGGAATTTGCTAAGTGCATTGACATTTGACTTATAATAAAAGATGAACTAATTTTGTATGCTGATGTACCAGGACTTGTGTGTAATGGTCTTCAATACCCGGTTCCTTCAGAAAAGGGTTCTGCCGCTGTCACAGATTCCTGCAGAAGCCAGAGAATGTTACACAATATGTACTTCTCAACTTTTTTCTATTTGGAGATGATCTGGAAGCATAAGATAAAATTACTTAAAAGGAAATCAAATGAATAGACAAGTAAAAAAAGCAAATGAGCAATGAAAAAAAGCAAGCTCCAAACCCCTTCTGAGTTCATGGTAACTGAGTGCAAGGCTGTTTCTGCAAATGCCAAGGGGTCGGCCTGGTGTTGACGTGTTTTGGAATGGTGATGTTCCTCTGTGCTTTCAAACTGTGCTTGGAAGGAGGACTCTATTCAGGTCTTGGAAGGATGACTTTTTCCTGTGACTTTATTAGGTAGGGACATTAATTAAATGGAAAATCCCCTTACACTTATATAAAATTTAAAAATAGAAATATAAAACTTTATAGTAATGATAATGAGGTAAATCTAATAATTTTTAGTCTATTTAATTCTTTTAAAGGATTTTATGTATTTTGTTCTCCTCTCCAAGATGCATGTCATAAATAAAAGTGATTATCGGCCAGCTGGAAATATGTGGAAACATAATTCAGTTTTAGTGTTTCATATTGGACAGAGAACACAGTTAAGTTCAGTTCATTTTTACGTTCCCTTCTACTTGACTGGCATATCTAAAGCTACTGAAAAATCCATATTGCAGACATGAAAGAGACAGATAGCTTTGCTGAGAGATGTTCTGCTTTTAAAAGTGGATGCTTCTGGGGTGTGATATTTTGCTTTTAACAATGAATATTTCAGTGCAGATGGTGCCATCTTACACCCAGACAAAGGCTAATGGAAATCCCACCCGCTTGCCTTAACAATTTTTCAGTTTTATGTGACTAATATTCTTGACCCCATTCCTGAAACTAATCATTCTTCCCCAATTTATTTTGGGACTTCTTCTTTTCATGTTTCTTTCATGTTGATTTCTTTGTCTCCCATGCCTCATATTTTGCATTATAATCTTTCTTGCTTCCCCTACTTCGATGATCTTGACAAGTTACCATGCTGGACCTAGATCAAGAAAAGGAAAATTAACAGGGCTATTTGTGGATTTTAGTTGAAACAACAACAACAAAACAGCCAATGAAGTGTAGACTTTGAGAGCCCTGGTTGGGCCTCACGCCTCCGAGAGGAGCTGGAGTCTCAGCTGATGATCAGCTCATCATGAGCCCAAAGAGTGCGCTCTGCATGTGCAGAAGCTCAGAAGAAAGTGCAGTCTGGGGCCACTTGATGGAAGTAACATTGATAAATCATAGTCTATCCAGGGAAGGATGATCTGGATAACCTGGAATATCAACCCATTGATGACTACTGTTGAGTCCTATCTTGAAGTGCTGTGCTGTGCCCTGGGAGAATGGCTGAGAGAGTGTGCTCTGGTTGAGAGAACATGCTCTGGTTAGGTTTTTAGCCTAAAAAAGACACGGAGAATCCTCAAAGTTGTTTTCAATGATTAGAAACCCTACTCTGAGGGAGAGGAAGCCCTTTCTTCCCTGGGGCCTCAGAAGATTGGACTCAGATTTAAGTCTAAGTGTTCAAAAGAAACCTGTCTCGGTGTACAAAGTAAGACTCTCTTAATGAAGGGGTCCAGCTCTCAAGGCAGAGGATTTTTTGGCAGGACGTGAAAACATGCTCATGGACTGAGTGGCTTGGTCAGGGACACTGCATAAGAGTTTGCTTGGTGCAGACAGGCAGTCTTAGAGACACACATGTTGACCATTTACCAGGCAGGCAGGAAATCTGAGAGCTTCACACATCCTGTCTTCAGTTTTGCAACAAGTCCTTGAAGTGGGAACGTGTGTTGTCCCTGCTTAACAGAGACGAAATGGGGGTGCGAGGTGGAGTCTTAATCAGGGCTCCTCATCTACAGAGGTCAACTGCTGCCTCCAGGGGCCTGGCCAGCTCCATCTGAGGGAGGCCAGTGGAGAAAGGAGGAGACTGCAGGGGAGGACACTTGAGGAAGAGGCTGGCAAGGATTCTCTGTACCCATGTGGCATTATTTCCCATCCTCATCCAGCATCGCCTTCTTCCTCTAAGAGCTCCTCTGTGTGGCTGCATCTGGAAAAGGGGCTTGCACTGGCCAGGCACCACCTGGCAAGAGTTGGATTAGTCTGGGCTCCACCAACACGAAGCACTCACTTGTAAGGAGGTACGGGAAGTCGTGATTCTCCATTGGCAGCTGTGGGCAGGTGGCAAGTGAGTGATAGGAGGGTGGGCACTGGCTTTGAAGACCACTTTGGACAGCATCACCATTCCCTTCAGGGGTATTTTTCTGGGAAGGGTTCTGGATTCAGAGCTTGATTCAGATCGCTGTATCCCTTTTGGCAAGTGCTGTACAGCACTGGGGAAGTCAGATACCTGGAGCCACAAAGTCCTCAAATTTAAGCTGGAAATAGAAGTTTTGGTGAGAAATTGATGGAGTTGATGTGCAGGCATGGTGTTTGCTGTATGGCAGGTGCCTAGCAGAGGGCAGCTGTCATTATTGTGGTTATTTATGCCACCTTCTTCTCCAGGATACCTGTTTCCCGTCTGTTTAGATCTTACCTGTTCTTCAGATCAAGTGAAGTTCTTCCTCTCTGTAGAGCCTCCCTTGCCTGATCTGACATACCACATTCCTGTTTTTCACACTTCTCATGGTCAGAGAGAAGGTGATTCTGGCTGATGTTACGGCTATATCCAGGTGCCCTGTTTGGAATGTGAACCGTCGGATCCAAGCCTCTCCCCCCTCTCCCTGGAGATCAGCTAGAAAGTCACAGGGCACCAACATACTCCAGGGACTTTAAATCTCAGCCTCTTAGTAGTTTACTTAAAAATAATAACAAAGTCTGTGTAATGGGTTGAATCTGGGAGGCTGCTTATTTTAGACATTAAGCAAAAAGATGTGTCATTTTTATTTTAAGAACAATAACCATATTTAACCAATAAAGATCGGTTTGTAAGTAACATCCATGGTGATGACCGACATGATCTCTTGGCTGGGTGGTTGTATTCGACCCCAGTATAAAATCCCTCAGCCCCCTATGGATAAACCCACAAAATAGATAGTTTTTTCCTCTTTGTAAATTGAATATACATTCTACAGTCAAAATCAAGTGGAAAAAAACAACAACCAGCAAAAGCTCATATTGACCCGAGAATGATTTTCATCATGAACTGAATATAAACTTTTTTTTTTAAAGGTCCCAAGTAAAAATAGGCATTTTGTGCTCTAAAAGTGATGATGGCAAAATCAGTTATACTTGTAGAGTGTTTTCTTCTCTCTGAATTGTGGCTGTCAGAATAGAGGTTTAAAGTACAGTCCAATATCAGATGTGAACTTGAAAAGCACCTTGTCTACTATATTTAATATAATTATAATTTTTCAATATTTTATTAACAACAAAGTCATATCATAATAGCAAGACATATTAGCATATTTATAATTTTACCCTTTGTGCCCAGCCAATAACTTGCAGGCTTTCTAATGTGAATGGTCTTTTGTTTAGATTTAACTACCTTCCATTGCTAACAACACCATTGACCCTGTGTCAGGCAACATTATCTACTCAGTAATTTGCACCAGTTGCTTCATTGTATTTCATTTAGCAGAATGCTTATCAGGGAAAGGCAGGAAGAGAGAAATCCACAGCTCTTTGTAAAATAAATGAAAGTAACACTAATAATAATAAAGATAGGACTTTAGGCAGCAGATTGAGAAAGCATCTGGACAGGTGGCAGGGAGAGCTGATATTTGGCCATTTGACAGTGTCAGTAAAACCAGGAAAACAGCTGATGGCCCCAGCAGTGAGTGGCGTTGGGATAGGATTTCTTGTCCCCAATTTCGGGTGTGTAGGAAACACCACTTCTGGCTTTTGGGGTTCAAAAAAAAGATGCCATTGCTTATATATCCCATAAAAGTAAGACATGGAAAGGGGAGCTGTTTATAAGGTTTCTGAGCCCTCAAGGGAAATTCCTGAAATGCACAGACTCTTCCTTCATTCAGGGAAACTTTGTCTAATGGATAAAGCCCCTGCTTTTGTGGAACTTACTATCTACTGATCCTAGACAAAAACCAATCGACAAACCATGAATAAGGAGAATACTAGACAGTGACAGCACAGGGCAGGGAACTGGAATCAGCCCCTATCATGGAGAGGGGCGCTTCACTGTTTTTAGACTGGGGAGTCCAAAAGGTCTTTGTGAAAATGGGACTTTTACCTGGAGCTTTGATGACAAAGGATGGCATGTGCAAAGATGAGGGTCTGCCTGAAGAGGCACAGCTGGTACCAAGTCTGAGCACACGATGGGCACACAGAGGTGTCTGGCAGGAGCTGGGCAGGGTTGGAGGTGACACCACAAAGTCTGACAACAGGGGATGAGCTGAGCCCTGTCGGAGGCAACTGGGCATTTTAGAGGGAGAAGGAGGTGGCGGGGAATGGCCAGGGCTCAGTAGTCAGCACAAAACGTGGGAAGGGGCTGGTCCCTGTGAAAACTCTGGGTCTGCTCACTAGAGCATATGGAAGTCAGGCTCCCTTCCTGATGACGACGTTTCAGAGGATGCTCTCAGGTCCTTGAGAAGGCCACTCCTGACTTATAGGAGACACAGACTTCTCACAGGAGCAGAGGAGTCCTCGGGTGAATTCTCCTGGCAGCGTTGAGCTTTCTTAGGCCGGGACTTTAGGGCTTGGGTCATCCTAGGGATGTGGCTTTGAACTGCTAGAAACTGTCAGTGTTTGGTCAAGTCTCCAGTGCGGGCCAGGGGTGGATGATGTGTCTGTGCTGAGAGTCCACAGTCCTCATAGACCACGGCTGGCCCTGGCAGGAGTCTGGTCAAGGAGGGTGTCTCTCAGCCTCCGACTGCATGGGGCGGGGAGTCATCTCTGGGTCCAGCCCGTCTAACCCACCCAGGGATCCCCCTCCCTAGAGAGCCTGTGAACAGTGTGTCAAAGCCCCTGCCTCCTGTGGCTTCCAGACTTCTGATCCCAATTCCTTTTTCTGAAACTCCAGAGCAGGGAAAAAATAAATGGTTCTGCTTGGCTGAAGAATGTGTCTCCAGCTCCTCGTCATCTACACTGGCGGAATGCGTGCCAGTCCAGCTTGCTTTCCCTCGGTGCTCCCAGAAGTCTCCACCCACACAGCTTCCTGGATGAGGGACCTCAGAGAAGTCACGCAATCCCCAGCTGCTTCAGTCCTCATCTTTAAAATCGGGACATCAGTAGGACCTTCTTCACCAGGGAGGTACTAAAGGCGCAGAGGGACAAGGGCCAGACCACGCATGACGACAGGACCCCTGCAGCAGTCAGCCCCGGAAACCAAACCTCGACCTCCTCCCTTGTTGGCCCAAAGCCAGGACTTAATCAGTAACTGGTGGCTTCCCTAACCTTTGACCCTGCTTCCCATAGGACCAACAAGAGACATCATATATGCCCTCATCACTTGCACAGATGCGGGGCCTCGTGCTCCCCATCCACAGCCTCTGCAGGGGCTCAGAGGGTGCCTTGTCCTCTGCAAAGCTTTCCTGCTGCTCTGCCGGACTGTGAGTCTGGGACACATGCAAGTGACAGTAGGCCCTATTTCCCAGACGATTCTGGATCTTTTTAAAGCTTTTTTGGAGAGAGACATCTTGCTTGGGATTTTTGTTTTTTCTGTGAATAGTGACTGAGGAAAAATTGGAAATACAAGTTTTCAATATCATTCTTAATTTTTTGGTCAGAATATAAATTGCTGTACTTAGTAGTAGTTATCAGAAGATTGTGGGTCAGTAATTTTATAAAATGTCAGAGGAACTGAATAGGGGCTCTTGGTTCTGTTGTGAATACCTAGTGGAAAGGGCACCACAAAGGAGGAACAGGGAGAAGGTTTTAGAAGACATGGATTCAAGCCTGGTTCTGCCATTTACTAACTCAGAGGCCGTGGGCTGGCTATTTAATTTTTTGAAATTCATTTTCCTTACAAGAATGGACAATCCTAATTACCTTTCAAGGTCATATCCATCAAGTACAACAATATGCCTAGCTCAGAGTCTGCCACATGCAGACGCTCAATAACTGGTAGAAATTTTTATCGTCATCATTGTCCTTATTATCGTTACATTGTTGTGCTTGGTAATAGACTGGATGTTGTAGACTTCATCTTGTCTATTGGTCCAACACTAGCTACTTTAAAATCTCCTCTTAAAATGTTTTAATCCGTTTTAAATATTCCCCAGTTAGAATATCAGTGAACCTGATGGGGATGAGGGTTGGGGCTTTTGAGATGGGATCATGGCTTCTACGTGCTCAGACACAAGTAATGCATGTGTTTGTAAACCAAAAGATAAAGGCAATTGCAACAATTACAGATTTCACAGGATTTTTGTGCTCTAATGGGCCTCAAATAGTTCTGGGCCCCCTCCCCCGATCGCCCACCAGCCACCACTGTGACTGAGGACAGCCAGCCCAAGAAAATGTGCATTTTTCAAAGTCTTGCAGCTAATAACAGCTGTAGTAGAGTTAGAACAAGAATCCACGTTTCTGTGTGACCACTCCAGGGCTTACATCTTTTAAAATAGAGAGTACAGTTAGGCTTAATATTACAGCAGTTTTTTTTTTTCTGGTATATCAAAAAATATGATATAACAAAAGTTAATTATACACAACCAGCCAAGTAAAAAAATCTCAAACTATAATTCACAGTTGAATCTTTGTGGTTGCCATGGTAATGGGAAGTTGAGAGTTTTCAAATAGAGCAATCTTGCACAAGGAATGTATTTGGTGATTTTCCTGACATCTCGTAAGTGGTTCATCAGCCCAGATCCATCGTGATGAGACTGGGAGCTGAATGTCGGAGAAAAGCAGACCCCATTCAGTTCAGCGCCACGCTCTGCACATGCAGGTGTGCTGTGTACTGGGCTCTTTCCGAGGCATGGGGTAATCAGCACACGAGGGAGGTGTGCACTGCAGTGCTCTAGGAGCTGGGTCTATTAGGAAATTGTCTTACACACTCTTGACTGATGCACTTACTTATGCAGGAGTTTTAAGTGTAGACTCATAGGTATGGTTTCTGTCTATGTCCAGGGACCCACAGCCATGCCCCCAACTGAATCACTAACAAAAAGCAAAACAAGGAACAAACAAGTGATCAAACAACAACAGAATCAAACCACAACATGGCTTTTACTTCTGAGGCTGACAGGTGTGCTATTGCTCAGAGGAAACAGGACTGTTCATTGTGAGCTTCTTTATGCTTTCTTATTTACATTTATATTTAATAATAACCATAATTAAAAGGTAAGATAGATAAAAAACATATGTCAGTTAGCTTCAAATAAAGCATCCTCCAATGTAAACTGGCAAAGGGCATATATTGGAAGGAAACTGGGGCCACCAGACACTAGGAAGGTCAGACCTGGCCCTCTCGTGGGGCACACCAGCCGTGCAGAATTTCAGACCCTCTTCTAAGAGCACAGGCCTGAGATGCACTGGTCTCACTATCTTCTCTTGCTCACCATGCACTCTTTTTAAAAAAAGAATTTAATTAAGCCAGCTTGTGCCACTGCTGTGACCAGGCCATGACTTTGTTAGGAATAAATACCAGGTACAGAGTGATGAAAACGTGCAGAAAGTCACTGCATTTATCTATGATCCAGTGGCCAGGAAATGATAAAATACTGAAGTAAAGCCATGGGAAGACAAAAGGAAGAGGATGGTAAGGCAGATGGAGGGGCGTGTGGCGCCTTCGTGGCGGAAGAGATCCTGAGTCCAGGAGACGCCGGATTCTGGATGGCAGCGAAGGCAATCCTGGAGAGGACGTTCCTGTGTTGGACGCACCCTCAGAACGTGGCTGCACAGGCACCTGCCAGCTCCATCCAACGCCCTGTGGGTTTCCCGGGTGGATTTACTTCAGCCCCCGCCCCCCTTTGGCAGGACACACCGTGCTGAGCCTGTGGGTTCAGGATTCCCACATCCCGTGAACAGTGACAATGCAGTGTGCACACCTGTGAGCTGTGCAGTTCGTGGTTTCAGGTGATGAGCCCCCTGCCTGCCTCCTGCTTGGGTCAGGGAGCAGGGCTTTTCTTGTCCCCTTATAGTAGGGTTAGCAGATTTAGCAAATAAAAGCAGAGGAGGTATTTGGGCATATTTATATTAACACCACTGGTTGCTCATTCAAAACACAAATGTAGCTAGGTACCCTGTATTTCATCTGGAAACCCCGCCTTAACAGTTCCCACCTATGCAGTCAGGTTTTGTATTGAGAGCTCCACCACTGTAAAATTGTAAACCATCTACTTAGAATGTGCTGTTTTATTCCTAGATCAAACTCTCTTTTTCCACAAGGCTATGGGTTTTGATGTCACCTTTATGTTAAGCTATTTTCCATTTTCCATTGTTTGTTTCCAGATTTTCCAACGTTTGCCATTGTTGCATTGTTCCATAAATATATTTATTTATGCACCAATATCACAATGTTTTAATGATGGCTACTTGATGATATGCTTTAATTTAAGGTAGGTCTAGCTCCCTAGATATTTTTCAGTGAAATTTTGGCTCATCTTGCTTGGTTGTTCTTCCAAATAAACTTTATAGTGAACTTGTTTGCCACATAAAAATATTTTAAAAATTCAAATTGTTAAACATGTATGTTAATTAAAAAAAGATTGATATCTTTATGACATTGAATCTTCCCGTCTAATAATTTTATTTGTTCAAGCACACGTGGTGTCTCTCAGGAGTGGTTTATAGACGTCCTCGTAGATTGTCTGGAAACTTCACGAGAAGCTTGATCTTGGGATGGTTCCTGTCTTCCCTCCTCTCCTCTCCTCTTTTGTTCTCTCCCTTTCTTCTTGCCATAAATAGTTTAATTTCTCTCATTATAGCGTCTAAGTGGTTTTTGTTTGTATATATTAAGGCTATCGAGTTTTTCATGATTATTTTACAACATGCTACTTAATACATTGACTTTTTTTTTGATAGTGTATTTTTACTGATTCCTCTGGCTTTACCTGATATATCATTTTATCATCTGTTAATAAAAATGGCTTTATCTTTTCCTTTCCAATTCTTTCTCTTGGGTAATTGATTGTCTAATATCTCCAATACAGTGTTAAAGAAAAGGGAGTGTAGCGTATATCTTGTCTTTTTCCTGTATTTGGACTGGAAAAACATATTTTGAATAATATGTAATATGTTATATTTATGTTAATGTATAAATAATACATTATTTTAATTTATATATAATATGCATATTTATATATAAATAAACATATATATAATATATAAATGCAAAATGTGCAGTCACCTCAAATTACCTCAAATTAATAATAACAAATATATAACCAAAATATGAGTATTGGAAAAATTTCCATGTACTTATATTTACATTGGCATCTGCCAATTTTCATCTTAGGAAGTGTTTTTAATTTAAATAAGTGATGCATTTTGCCAAATGCCTGTTCTGAATTCCTAGAGATGATGATATGATTTTTCTCTTTAACTCTAATAAAAAAAAGTATGAAACGTTAAATTAAAATAGTTAATAGTTAATAACTTATATGTTGAATTAATAGATTTCCTGTATTAAGCACTGCTGCGTTCCTGAAATACCACTTGATCATGATGCAGTAGTTCTCAGAGTGATGTTAGGTTTAGTTTGCTCATGGTATTTAAAATTATGTATTTACATTACTAAGTGAAATTGATGTGTAGCTTTTTGAAAAGATTCTTTCTTTTGCTTTCTTTGTCAGATTCGGGATCAATATTTGACTTTCTTCATTAAAAAAAAATGAGGTCTTCCTTCTTTTTCTATGCTGTAGAATTATTTAAGTGGCATAGGGATTTTCTGACACTTAAAGGCTTGGTAGCATTCCCTTGCGGGTTTCTGTAGGCCTGGTGTGTTTTTTTTTAAATAGGGTTGTTTTTTATGTTTTCCTTTCATGTGATAATTTTTCTGTTAGAATTTCTCTGCCATTAATTTTGTTTTTGTGTTTATTGGAAAAATATTTTTCTAGGTTTTCAAATATGTTTAAAAACAAAGTTCACATTAGCGTCATAATTAAAAACAATTCTATTTTAATGGTGATTTCCTCAGTATTCTTTTCTGTTCTTAATAATTAGTGCTTTCTTCTTTTTCTCTCTTTTTTTATTAGATTAGCTATTGTTTTTGCTATTTTGCTGAATTTTTAATGTATTTATTTACTTATATTGTTTGATTTGGTACCTGTGTTGATTTTTAAATTTTCTCAAACTTTAATTTATGCTTTATTATAATTTCTTCCTTTGCTTTTTCTTTCATCTTTATTTTTTTCAGTTTTTTATTTAAGTGATAAATTCACTTCTCTTTTTGTCATTTGTGCTTATGTAGGTGTTTGATGCTATATATTTTCCTCTATTTCATTTTGGGTGGATTATGTGGACTTGGGGCCATGTTTTCACGATTTTTTCCAAGAGTTTTTGAAGTTTTGTTTTTAATTTCCTATTTCACTCAAGAGTGTGTGTGCGCATGTGTATGTGTAATTCACTCAAGAATGTGCGTGCGCGTGTGTAATTTACTCAAGTGTGTGTGCATGTGCGTGTGTGTAATTTACTCAGGTGTGTGTAATTCACTCAAGTGTGTGTGCATGTGTGTAATTCACTCAAGCGTGTGTGTGTGTGTAATTTCCTAAAGTGTGTGCATGTGTAATTAACTCAAGTGTGTGTGTGTGCATGTGTAACTCTCTCAAGTGTGTACGTGTGTGTGTAATTCACCCAAGTGTGTGCATGTGTAATTCACTCACATGTGTGCGCGTGTGTGTAATTCACCCAAGTGTGTGCATGTGTAATTCACTCACATGTGTGCGTGTGTGTGTAATTCACTCGTGTGTTTGTGCATGTGTGTGCATTTAGTTTTCTCCTCTCCAACTCATGTTTTAACTTCACAATGGACAGCCTTTTTGCTTTTGATCTTGTCAATTTTGATTCTCTATGTTTTGCATTATGGTGAGACAATGTTGTTTCTATTATTTCTACTCTCCAGGATATATTGAAGTTCTCTTAGAAGCCTAAGTTATTTCAAGTTTTGAGAATGTTAAATATCTGAACTTAAATGAACTTAAAATGTAGTGTATTATCTATTTAGGCTTAGAGTACAATTCATATAAGGTTTGTCTTATTGATTTGTTTTTTATGTCTTCTCTATTCTTTTTGTGTATTTGCTCTGTTTTGGATTGAATTTTTAGTGTTTTCTGCCTGTGCCTCTGTATTTCCTATGGTTTCTACATTATGAAAATTGTATATATTGTTTAGATTGTGTGTATCTGTTAATGACTTAGATCTTCATTGTTTATTGTCTTTCACTATCATAAAGTAAGTGTTTTTCTTTGTCTCATTACATGCTTTACCGTCTGAGTTTCTCTGTGCTCTTGCCAGCCTTTGTCAAATACCAAGGTGTGGCACCTGATGGCTTTTCAATTGCTCTCACTTGTCTTAACCGTATGTATTATTTTACCCATAAATCACTAAACTGTTCTTGTTCCTTTGTGTTTCCAGTAGACAACATAGTGTTGTATCACTAATATCAGAAATACAAGAGAAATTTTTACTTTAAATTCAATACAAAATGATTAAAAAGAAAATATGCTGAACAAGTTAATATCAACAGTAGAACAACTTAGATAAAAGGGACACATTCATTGAAAAATAAATTTAAACAAAACTAAATTTATATGGAACAACAAGTAAATAGTTGTAAGTCAATTAAATAAATTGAGTTAATTATCAAAAGCCTTCTCACAAGGAAATATCCAGGTCCAAGTGGTTTCACTGTGAATTGCATCAAACATCTAAAAAGGGAATAACACCAATCTTACATCACATATTTTAGAAAATAGAGCAGGCAAAAATACTCCCCAGTCAGACCAAAAAAAGAAAAAAAAAAGAAAAGAAAAGAAAAGAAAAGAAAATGTAAGATATTTTTCATGAACATAGATCTAAAAACCAAAATCGCCCCTGAGCATAGATACAAATTAACTAATGATATATTAACAAACCAAACAGCAGTACATATCAAAAGACAGCACACAATAATCTAATGAAGTTAATCTAGGAATACAAGTTTGTTTTAACATTTTTAAAATCAATTTTTAAAATTGTTAAAAATTGAACAAAAATTGTTTCCCTCTTTGTGCTATTGATTTACCATATCAATAACAGAACATAATATGGATATTCACCATATCAATAGCACAGAGAAGGAAAAGCCATACAATCATTTTGATAGATGCAGAAAAAACATTTGTCAAAATTCAACACTCATTGATGTTAAAAATAAAATTCTTGGAAAACTTCTCAGGGAATTTATTTTATCTGCAAAAGGTTATCAATAAAAAAAATCCATAACTCCACATTTAAAGGTGAAATATTGAATGATTTCTCCCTAAGATCAAGAATAAGGAACATATATACTCTTACCAATTCTGTTAATTATTGTACAAAAGGTCCTAAATGATATTGCAGTAAAGAATAAAAAATAATTAAAATAACTATGAGATACCATTACACACCTATTAGAATGATCAAAATCCAGAACACTGATGACACCAAATGCTGGTGATGATATGGAGCAACAGAAACTCTTATTCACTGCTGGTGGGAATGCAGAATGGTCCATCCCCTGTGGAGGACAGTTTGGTAGTTTCTTACAAAACTAAGTATACTCTTACCATAAGATTCAGCAATTGTGTTCCTTTGCATTCACCCAAAGGAGTTGAAAACTTGTCCACACAAAAACTGCACATAAATGTTTATCACAGCTTTATTCAAACTGGCCCAAACTTGGAAGGAGTGTATGTCGTTCAGCAGGTGAACAGATGAAGAAATTGTGGAACATTCACACAACGAAGTATAGTTCAGTGCTAAAAAGAAAGGAGCTGTCAAGCCATGGAAAGACAGAGGAGAAATTTAAATGCATATTACTAAGTGAAGAAAGCCAATCTTAAAAGGCTGGATACTGTATGGTTCCAACTACATGACATTCTGGAAAAGGCAAAACTATGGAGATGGTGAAAAGACAGTTTCTGGGTGATAAGGGAGGGAGGGGTAAATGGGCAGAGCACAGAGGATTTTTAGGGCAGTGAAACTACTCTGTGTGACACTATGATGGTAGATACATGAGATTATACATTTGTTCAAACCCATAGAATGCAAAACACCAAAAGTGGACTCCCAGCTAAGCTGCGGACTTTGGGTGTAGGTTCATCAGTTGTATCAAATGTACGACTCTGCTTGGGATGTTGATAATGGGGGAGGCTGTCTTGGGGGGAACAGAAGATATATGGAAAATCTATGTACCTTCCTCTCAATTTTTCTGTGAACCTAAAACTGCTCTATAAAATAAAATCTATTAAAAACAATGAAAAATACATAAAGAGCACATATATTTAAAAGGAAAAGTGAACTCCACTTTCAGAGGACTTTTTTTCGTGAATGCAGAAAATTCTAAATAATCTACAAAAAAACTAATCACAAATAGTTGGATTCAAAAGGTTTCAAGATACAAGGTCAGTATATATATGTCAATCATTATTTTGTGAGCAGAAAATAATTGAAAAATAAAATTAAAAAGAGCATACCATTCACAATGCTATCTAAGTAAATAAAATACTTTGGGATAAATTTTTAAAAAGATGTGCAAGATATCTACATTGAAAATTATAAAACATTAATGAGAAAACTAAAAGATTGAAATAAATGGCGAGTTATACCATGTTCATGAATTAGAAGAGTAAATATTAAGATGTCAGTTCACTACAAACTTTTCTATAAGTTCACTGCATTTAAATCAAAATCCCAGAAAACATTTTTGAAGAATGGACTAATTGATTCTAAAATGAATATGTTAATGCAAAGGACCAAGACTATTCAAATCAATCATGAAAAATAACAACAAACTTGGAGTACTTACATTACCTAATTTCAAGACTTACCATGGGTGCCATAATTAAGACAGTGAGGATCTGGCATAAATACTGACAAATAGATTAAAAATAGACTAGAGAACTCAGTAACAGACCCTCACTTGAGAAGACAGTTGTTTTCCAGCAAAGGAATCCAAGCCATGCACTTGACAAAGTGAAGTCTTTTCAATAAATGGTGCTGAACAAAGCGATTCTTGTGGATACAAAAATAAGCCTAAACTTCTACCTCACACTATATAAGAAATCAATTTGGGATGCATTATGGATGCAAACTTACCGGGTAGAAGTATGACCCTTCTGAAAATAACACAAAAGAAGCTGTTGTGGGCAGATATTTTCTAGACAAATTGCCTAAAGCAATAATCATAAAACAGATTATTGATAAATTGGTCTTCATCAAAACATAAAGCATCTATTCCAACACACATCATTAAGAAAAGGATGGTAAGGTGCATGTTGAAATTTATAATGGTTGAATTAAAAAAGTCAACGACAGGTTGAGAACCAGATTCAGCCTACACAAAGGAAGAATGTGTGCAGTATGAGATAAACCAGAAGAAATCATTCAGGCTACAGCAGAGATGGAAAGTTAGAGAGGAGGTAAGAATATGAAGACTTAGTGAGAGGGTCAAACTAAAACATAAAGATGACGCCCAAAGGAGCAGCGAATTCAGGCACACAGAATTGTTACTTGACCAGAAGGACTTCAACCACATGTACAGAAAGCAAGGGCACAACGAAGCAGAAAACTGAAAGGAAAAAAAAGTCACAATATGATACAAGTTGCTGCTGAATAAGGAAAAAGAATAACTTTACTGCAGCCAGAAAGGCAGATGGTTTACAAAAGAACTGTGTGCCCGAAAGCCAGATTCTCAACTACCACAGAGGAGCTTGGAAGACAGGACAACTGTTTTCAAAGTGTGGGATGAAGATAAAATAAACTGAGATTTGTGTATCCACCAAAAACATCTCTCAAGAAGAAGAGTAAACAAATTCTCCAATAAACAGATACTGAGAAAGTTTTCCTCCAGCAGACCTCACCTCAAAAACTGCTAACAAATGGGCTTCAGGAAGGAAAAATACATTTCAGAAGGAAGGTTGGAGGTGCATGAAGAAACGCCAAGAAAGAAATCAGAAACTCTAGGTCAATCTAAACTGTATTTACAAAACAGAAACGTCTCAGTTTTGTGGAATATGTATACACGTGTGTGTGTGTTTGTGTGTGTGTATATATATATGTATTTTGTACATTGGAAGAAACAATATTTGTAAAACTCATGGGATATACAGAAATTTGATGATATGTTAAATCATTACAGAAGTTTTAGTAAGTTTCAAAAATTGTTATATGAACCATATTCTCTGATAAACATTTAAATAGATTGGGACTAAATAAGAAAAAAAAGATAAACTCCAAATCACCATATGTGTGGAAAAATACACACATATTTCTTAGGAAAGGAGATGTAGGAGGAAACAAACATCTAACAAATTCTCAGAGTGCATTCTATTCTTTTCTTCTTCTTCTTCTTCTTCTTCTTCTTCTTCTTCTTCTTCTTCTTCTTCTTCTTCTTCTTCTTCTTCTTCTTCTTCTTCTTCTTCTTCTCCTCCTCCTCCTCCTCCTCCTCCTCCTCCTCCTCCTCCTCCTCCTCCTCCTCCTCCTCCTCCTCCTCCTCCTCCCCCCCCCTCCCCCTCCCCTCCCCCTCCCCCTCCCCCTCCCCCTCCCCTCCCCCTCCCCCTCCCCCTCCCCCTCCCCCTCCTCCTCCTCCTCCTCCTTAGCAGCATATTGGTCATTACAAGTGGTAATCTTTCCCCATACCCTCCACCTGGCCTATCACTTCCCAACCCCCCCCTCCAACATCTTAATGGGGAAAAGTTAGGAGCCTGACAGGAATCGAATGTCCACTTGCCTGTGCTTCATGACAAGAGGAAATGAAGGTGTATGTCACATACATAGCCCGACTTCTGAGCCTCTCAGATGGACTCTGCTCCACCTGCCCCCACCACTGCTCAGATGAGAGACCAACTGCAACCACATTTATTCCATCTTCAGCAGAGATGAGTGTCTCAGCCTCCAAGAATTAGGGTCACACTCCATCATGGAGACTGGTCTGCAGTCACAGAGACTGTGATGAAAATTAGTTCCAGGGGCTGCTGACACAGAAGAGTCTAAATGTTCCATCACTAGCAGCCCACAATGTCAAGGTCAAGGCCTATGGGAAGTGTGGTCCCCTGAGCTCTGGGATGGGGCCATTTGTGTGAGAAGGCTTTCCTCCCTGCCAGGACAGCAGGATCGCCTGGCTGGAGACCACTGGAGACATCATCTGGAGACAAGTCCTTTTCTGCCCTGGGGGGGGCCGCCTCCAATCCTCACCATCTGCAGCACATTACTACTCAGAGGCTCATCCAGCAAGTTGGGTCACAGAAGTGGACACCCCATTCTGGGAACCATGGGGTACATGATAATCAACTACCACAGACTGACAAGGTTCAGAGGAGTTTGTTTGGGTCCTGAACCTGTTGGATGGGGTGTGGAATGTGGGATGGGCAGGGAAGCAACCCGAACATGGTGGCACTCACCTGGGAAAGGGGACCCAAGGCTGTGGACAGAGATACTGTGTCCTAGCCCCTTGCTGGTGGCTCCTCAAACCCACACACACCAAAGACCCAGGAGTGAGGTGGGGGTGTTGATGCTGCCTTGGCACAGAATTAGAAAAAGTGTCAGGAGTGTAGGGAGCTGTTCGTGTTAGCAAGTCAGGACTTACTCTGAGAGAAGTGAGAATTCACCATCTGACTATGCACCTTGGGAGGGACCAGGGGATGTTCTCTTCACTAAAGCATGAGAAGAGCCGAGGTGTATCCTCTCTCCTCTGGGGCTGACAGCAGATGGTGCTGTCATGGAGCATGACTCTTGTGCCAGTGGCATGATGGGGACATGAAATGAGAGAGATCAGGGGGCAGCATCTACCTGCAGAGCTGAGGTGAACCTCATGACTGTCCTTGGTTGCATGGCCAAAGATCAGGCCCTCTGGTCCACCAGAACCCATGGTGACCTGTGATGGATAATGATGTTTCTTGTGAAGAAATAGAAGATGGACCAGCTAGGGGGCTTCTCCACCGAAATCACGACAATAACACCAATTACAAGCACAATCACAACTGGTAAATAGAAGGCTGACAATCATGGCCCTCAGCCAGAGTCCACATCTGTGCCAGTCACAGACCAAAGTGTGTTGATTAGAGGGGAGGCTGGCTTCCCTCCAGGAAGTCCCCTGCCACACTTAGCATGTGTGCAAGAAAAACATTTCTCTGGCCTTTGTCCAAAAGGGGACACAGTCCTTGGCTAGGGCAGCCACTCCCTGGAGAAAGACACTTCTAGAATCTTCAAGAGCTGTTAGAAATAGGGACTTGGGGACCCCACATCATCAATCTTGAAATGCTTCTTAAAATCCATCAATGGAGAAGATCAAAAACTTACCCTTAGATGAGAAGGACAGAAGTCCACCTTGTGCTCTGAGCTCAGGACTGTGCCAATCCTCCTGCTTTCTATTGTAATGTAGGAAGTCAGTGTCCTGATTATACTGAAATTCTGCAGATGATGATGCTGGCTCACTAAATAGATGGCATTGTGCTAACTGGACCTGGTGACCAGGAGGTGAGGATTGCCCTAGATATATGAATAAGACATTTAGTTCCACAGGGACAGAGAAAATCACATGAAGATCTAAGGACCTGCCACATCGGTGACATTTTCAGGGGTTGGTGTGATCCAGTTATCTCAGGGCATCCTCCTGCCCTGTAAGATAGCACGCTGTGGCAGGTTGCACTTGCTGCCACCACTGAGGAACAGCACAGCACAGTGGACTGGCTAGGATTTTGGAAGTACTATCCACACTGGACTTGAAACACTAATTCAGCACAGCTGGAAAGCTGTCAGGGGTAAATGGAGCCCAGATCAGGAGATTTCTCTGCAGCAAGATCAGCCTGAAATACAAACTGGCCTGTCTTTGGGCTGTGTGATTCAGTGCTAAAGTATCTCCATGGATAGGGGGGTCTGAGTGGGGTCTGCAGGTGGGAGAGCCACAGAGTGTGTGTCAAGAGCTACATGTCATGAGTGGGCACAAGTGTGCCCTCTGACACACAGGCTCCAGTGAGCCCAGGAATGACCACCAAAGATAGAAGTGTCACAGTGAGCACCATGTGAGCAGGTCCCAGGCACCGATGAAATACTGAACACTGTTTCCCCGACTCTCCATTAATTCATACCTTTGACCTCAGAGGGAACACCCCATGATGAATGTGACCATGCCTTTTCATGCAAGCCCGGACAGTTTTAATAGTAAAAAGAGGTTCTATTAGTGATTTTGCTGGGACCACAGGCATAGTCAGAACTCTGCCAGCAGCAAGCCTGCTGTCTACCCTCAGGGGGCTGCTGCATACTGATGCCAGCCACTCACGAGTGGGCTCTCAGAGGAACAAGACAGGAGCATCTGGTATAAGGAGATCTTGAGGAAAGCTGAGGGTGGACCCATGAGAGCAGGTGCAAAGTACTAAGATCTTTCAATTTCCCATTAATACTTCCCAGAGAGCGTTGATTCAGAGGAGGCTCTGAACAGCAGTGGTGGGTCCTGCGTAACAGAGTAAAGGACTGTCATAGCAAAACGTGCCTATTGTTCAGGAAAACTGAGATAGCTACAGCCAGAGAAAATGCTCATTTCTTAACTTTATTTAAAAGTTAAAGGGAATAATTCATAAAAGTTTTTGCTTTATAACAAAGAACTATATAAAAAAATCCACAGTACCTGATTAGAGTCAAAGATTCTTGTGCTTTGTTAAGGCCTTTTAACAATACGTGTTAGAGGCTTTGTCTTTCTTAATTCCTACCATTCACGAAGATGAATCTTCTCATCACAATCTCTCATCACAGGAGAGTTATAAAGTCTGCGAAGAATTTGAGAATGTGGGGTAGTTGGCTCCTGATTCCTTTCCAAAATCAAGGGTTAATGTATTTGAGGGTTAATTCTTTAATTCCTTTGTGGTTGACTCAAGAATAATGTAGGAAAACTTTTAAATATTTTGGTAAATTTCCTTCTAGTACATCATTCTACATATCTATCAATCTGCCATCTATCTATCATCATTATCTAGAAACCTTAGTGGGAGATTTTTGATTTCTCAATCAGCAACATGAATTCAAAGCACACACAGTCCTCAAACAAAGAGACTAATGGAAGATGAGGGGAGGAAATTTGTTTTTTTGCTTTCCACAGTATAATCTATATTTTGGTGATGTAATACAGAGAATCTTGGTGAGACATAAGGTTTATAGACAGCATCCCTAGTCTATTCCATGTGCTTTCCACAGCAAGGAAAACTCATCATGAGTATCAGGGCACATTAGGGGACTTTGGCCAAGGCTGTCCCAGAACGTCGACTCTAAGGAGGTATCAAAATTCAGTTAAACGCTTCCCTACTTCTGTGTATTTAGGCTGTTTCCAGTGTACATGCTTATAAATAATGCTGCCATAAACATACATCTTTGTCTGCATGTCAAACTACAGAGGTGAAGGATGTGATTCCTAGCACAGAAATAGTGAGTAAAAGAATTTGGATTTTTTAAAGAACTCTGATGGAAAATTCCAAGTGAATTTACAGAATTCTAACACCTATATTCCCATGATCTCTTTTAATCATCTTTTTTGGCAAGATTTAGTATTCTTATTTAGATATATTTTATACTTTCTGGTATGTAAATTCTGGTGTATGATATTTTTGCATTTTGTTAATGGTATGGTTCACATATTTATTTGTTGAGAATTTTTCTCTTTAGATATTTGCATTTATTCCTATTTTAGTGTTACTATTTTATTATCTGTGAGTCTTTTTATATTAAAGTCATTGACTCTTTATAGTCCTCGAAGCTAATAATTTTCTGAATTCATTGAGTTTAATTCTGAGAGACAGAGAGAGGGAAAGGGAGGAGGGAGAGAGAGAGAGAGAGAGAGAGAGAGAGAGAGAGAGAGAGAGAGAGAGAGAGGATTTTTCCTTTCCTCACTCAGTTGCCTAATGGAATTATGCCTAAGCTGGTGGTCAATTGGCCCTATTTTAAGTGTACTTATTCAAAGTGGTAATATTGCCATATTTACCAAGTATTTTAGTTTATTCTTTACATCTTTACATGTTGGCTGTTTAATTAAGGGTTAGGGTTATAGGTGTGGGGAAATATGAGGTGATATGCCCATAAACACTCTGTCAAGAAAGTGGGATTCAGAAAACTGGAGGGTATTGTCAATCACAATGAGATATCCTTAATTTCTCAGTTATCTCTCGTGCCAAAAAAGGCACAAAATAAGCAAAATGCACAAAAAGAATTAAGATTTAGGGAAGTTTTACTGTGAAGCTGATGAAAGGTCTGGGAACAGAGGATGAGAAACCTACATGAACATCTCGGGAAGGGGTGTCTGTAAGATGGCAAGACCCTGACTCTTCAAACCTTAACCACACACTGTTGGTGTCGGATCAGAGTGTAACGAAGCACATGAGCTTTGGATTAGTAGTGTGATGTTTTTCTTATTTGAGCTGGCTTTGTCTCTTTATTTGTGGTGGTGATTCTTTTCTTTTGTAAAAGGGCATTCTAGGCTGAATGGTCATCCCCTCACCTGACCCAACCATCTATTACGTCCCTTAGCATCTATTGATTTGTATGGGATTGGTTGTTGTAACTTGAGCCATGGGGTGCCCAGATATTTGGCTACACATTATTCTGGGTGTTTCTGTGATGGTGTGTTTGGATGAGATTAACGTTTAAATCAATAGACTGAGTAAAGCAGATTGTCCTGCTTAATGTGGTGGGTCTCATCCAATCAGTTGAAAGACTGAAAGAACAAAAAGGCTGATTCCCCCTCCCCCAAGTAAGAGAGAGCTCCTCCTGTCTGATGATCTTTGGGCTGGACATTGGCTTTGCAGATTTTGGATTTGCCAGTCCCCACAATCACGTGTGCGAATTCTTTATAATACATATGTGTATGATACATAATATAAATAATATAATCCATATAAAATGCTATATAATATCTATATCTCTCTGTGTGTATGTAATACATATAATTTATATAAAATCTGTGTATAATCTCTCTTTCTGTGTGCATGTGTGTGTTCATCTCACACATTTGTTCATGTGTGTGTACATGCACATGTGTTTGTGTGTGTGCATGCAAGTTCATGTGTGTATGTGTGCGTGCATGTGTGGCTGCACAGAGAACTGGAAGGAAGCAAGACTGGAGAGGTAGGGTGGGTCCACCACATAGAGACCGCAAAGTCTTCTTTCAGAAGTGGTCAGCTTTTCACCGGTATGTATATAGTTCTGACTTTGAAAGACGATAGAAAATTACTACTCATGCATGTAAACGTAGAGAGAAACAAATTCACAGAGGTACTTCCCCAAATAAAATGTTGAATTAGGTGGACTTGAAAATGTAGCTAGCTCCTGGAAATTATAGAGAAATTTACTTACCCCAGTTTTCATTCTTGAGTCTTAGAGAAGTCCTCACCGAGTAAAATACAAATTAATATGTTTTGTGAATACCCACAGACACCCTATTGAGATTCTTTTATATGATAAGCTTTACCAATCTGTTTCAAGTTTTCATTTTTAAAAAATTTAATCTGCGCTTAAAATTTAATTTATATCTTGAAAAATGACAAAGCTCCTCACTAAGTCGTAACCGGGTCTAACAAGATAACAGTTGAATAGATGAACTTCTCGCCTTTTTTTTGCATGGTGATTAGACTGAAAGTAGACATATTTTTGCAATCTAATAATAACTAAAATTAAAATGACCTTTCAGCGTTACTTTTTAGCAGTGTCTACAGCTCTGTGATTTCACTGTATTCATAAAATGGAAACGTTATGAAAATCTTACATTAAAAAAAAACTATAGGCAATGCAATACATAGTTTCATGGCAAGAAAATGTTAAATTAACAAGAGTACAAAAATGCCCTTTTTTATTCATATGTTTTATTTTTATTTTTTAATCTTAATTTAATTTTATTTTTGCAGCTGGCCTGTAAGGGATCGAAACCTCGACCTCTGTATTATCAGCACCACGCTCTAACCAACTGAGATAACAAATCAGTCCTTCATTCATATGTTTTTATTATGTTTCCTGATAATTACATAATAAATAGTGGGTAGATATCTTCAGTACAGAAATTTTTCAAACATGTTGTTCTTGATAAATCATACTAGGCAATTACCGGTTTGTATTTTTTTTAATGTGAAATAGATAATCAGCAAGATAATATGAATTTACCTTTTATGAAATTCTGAAACAATCTTTATGTCAGATATCAATATATGTTGACATATATTGGAAGTCAGAGATAAGAGGTCTGGTCCTGGCTCTGGGTGTTTTGGGATTAGTGGTTTAGCCTTCCTGAGTCTCCAGGATGTCGTCTGCACAACAAGTGCATTTAGGCCATACACTTTCTTATCTCTCAATTGTGAAGTGACCAGACTTCACTATGTATCTAGGATTCAAGGAATTTGTGGAATGTTATACAGTTTTTGTGCAATTGTGTATTTAAGCCCATGCAATATAGTTTTGGTTCATATGATAATAAGAAGAAAACAAATAATAAAGCATTACTGTTAGTAGCAAGGTTTATTTAGTAGTTCGTTGTTCTTGGAAGTCAGTAATTTCGATGAGCAGCCCAGTGATAGTAACAAAAGGGTTTTTTGTCTACACAGAAGGAACTGTTTCAGATGATCAGTTTACATCAGATCAGATGATTGGTTTAAAATGATATTTCTATTGAGATAATATAAATAATTGAGCAAAGATTTTTTGACCGCGTATGTTGGTCCAGAGTCTGTGTGGGCACCATGAGCATCTGTTTTAAGCATAAATCATGCAAAATCATTTCCCCTGTGAACACGAGGAACAACCAGTGGTCAGATTTTTTGATCTGGTACAGCCAGTGAACACTCTGGAGGAGCTGTGGATACCTCTCACAGCAAGGGAAGCAGAATATTGTGTAAGGTGGTAAATATGGGGAGGAAGGGATCAGTTCTGAACTGATTGCTCTCTGCAGGGATTAGTGAAAGTGAGGATTCATTAGGGATTAGGGGCTTCCATGAGTAAGGGCAGTTCAGCAATTGTATATCCAATTTCTAGGTGAAAATAGCAAAGCAGTTCTCGGGTGTTATAAAGAAAGCGATAGCCACCCAAAGTGGGGGTCATTATGGCATTTTATAGCTGCTACATTACCTTGGAGAAAGCACCTTCTCAAAATCTGCAGGTGGCTTTTTCTGTCTGTCCTCCAAGTTTGATCAATGACAGGGCTGTGCTTTTCCTTTAATAATCTAGCTGATTATTATTCTTTCAACCCCACATAAGTTTATACAGCTTCAAAATATGAAGAAGCATGTTATTTAGTATGTTAATATGTTTCTACGTAGCATATCATAAGGTACTTTAGGGAAGGAAGATGGAGAGTCTGATGGAGAGTGTTGAAATTTCAGAGGATTGGTTAATTCAATGCAAGGGTGTGTAGACTTAGCAGCCACTAAGACGGTTTACATTCCACCTGTAACACTTAACTTAGGTACAACATTTCATCTTCGTCAGCATTCACTCTTCATTCACAAATGCCAGTGGTGCTGCTTATGTACAAGTCAATGTGAGATGAAACAAGGCGAGGCAGGAGCTGTCCTCCCTGCACCAGAACTGGTTCTCAGACGTGCAACACACACGCAGGAGTAGCCAGTAACACACTCCTCCCTGTCCTTTTAAAAAATTCCTCTGCTGTTCTTTCCTGATTGTACTGTTCCAGATGGACACAGATATGGTAGCATGTTGAAAGATATTTCCTTGTCCAACAGAAGCAACTGTATCCAATGATCAGTAGAATGTGATTCACCATGGTTTGTAATGTTTGTAAATTGTTTTTATGATTTTACTGCATCTAGAGTGTAAGCCTTTCCACGTTCTTGTTCCCAGCTGCAACGCGAGCCCAGTCGTTTGTTAAATGGAGAGTTCCAGGTGCCATCACTGTTGCCACGTCTGTCTCCACTGCTGGCTTCTTTGGTGTGAGGACCAGACTTTGTTGGCATGACCACATGGTATCCACTGTGCTGGGATCCACTGAGGTCCAATTCAACTGGAACCATGGACACTTAGCTCCTTCTTTGTCTTCTGAATTCAGATGAAGTGTCTTGCCACGGTATAGAGGTTAAGCTGTCATACTGTTTGTCAGAGCAACCTCATATGAGAATCCAGAAATGTGGAGGAATTAAGACACTGTGGGGAGTTCTTTGACCAGTGATTAACAGAAAAGAGAGAGTAGACAAATCCCTCTCCCTGTCTCCCTCCACGCATCTGTTCTGAGGACCTGTCTGGAGACACCTGGGTGGCTGAGTGCCCAGCCATTTCCACTGAAGTTGGGTCCACTCCATCATGTACCACCTTGGATGTTTTCCCCTCTCTTCTCCCTTTCTTCCTTTTTTTCCTCTTCAGTCATGATGTGCTGGAATTGCACTTCCTAATAAAATCTGAGCACACAGACTTTGCCTGATCATCTTTCCAGGGAACAAAGAGAACTAAGAAAACTGCTACCATAATTCATCTTAAGAGGCCACCCTTGCAGGCTGGCAGTTTGGAGTGAATTGTCCACCTACCTCAGTTCTTAGCATGTCATGATGAGGAAATTGTGAGCCCCATTCCAGGAAGAAGCATCCTATCCACAGCCAGGAGCACGCTCTGTGGGAGACAGCACACTTTATCTGGAAAGCACTGTCCAGTGGCTGTGGCTGGCTCCTCTTACGTAAGTGGCCATGAGTATGGAAATTAATCACCATCTGGGCATCACTGGGTTCACCATGTCACGAGGCTCTTGGATGCAGCAGAACTTCTTTGGTGATGCTCACAGTACATTTGGCGTCAGGCAGGAAGGCAAGAGCAGATTACTTCAGCAGGGAGACACCCATGCCACCTGCTTTGTTTGCTGGGAAGCCTCATCCTCAGCTCAGACCTGGCCTCAAGGGAGGCTTCCAGCATGAGCTGACAGAGCATAAAGGGACTCAGGCCACATTCCCAGAGTTCTACAGTGTGATGCTGTAGACAGAATGGATGTTGGCTGCACCACAGCCTGGCTCAGCATCGTCCCTAAGGAGCAGTGCTGGAGAGAAGTCCCCCAGGTCAGCGTAGAGCTGAGCACGGCATCTGGGTTTCTATTTCATTAAAAAAAATTTTTAAATTAATTAATTTATTTATTTTGAATATTCATGAGATACAAAGCTAATTGTCTCCCCTCCTGCCCTTGATGTGGGGGCTAGATTCATATTGGGCACATACCCATTACCAGAAATTGCTTTTGTACCCTTTGTCCCCTTCCAATTATCTCCCAACCTCCCTCCCATCCCCCATCCCCCCTCCCCTCAACTTCAATTTGTAGCCCTAGGAATGTTCCCTCCCTCTGTTGGATCACGGAACTGCTGTGGTCTTTCTCTCCCACCTTCCTTTCTCTCTTAGCTCTCACAAACGAGTGAGCACATGAGGTATTTATCCCTCTGTGCTTTGCTTGTTTCACTCAACATAAGTTTCTGCAGGTTCATCCATGTTGTTGCAAATGAGAGTATTTCATTCTTTTTTATGGCAGAGTAGTATTCCATAGTGTATATATATCACGGTTTCCTTATCCACTCATCTACTAATGGACATTTAGGTTGGTTCCATGCCTTGGCTATTGTAAACAGAGCTGCAATAAATATGGGAGTGCAGGTATCCCTTCGACATGATGATTTCCATTCCTCTGGATATAAACCCAGAAGAGAGATTGCTGGATCATATGGAAGATGTATCTGTAGTTGTTTTAGAAACCTCCAAATTGTTTTCCAAAGTGGTTGTACTAATTTACAGTCCCACCAACACTGCAGTAGTGTTCCCTTCTCTTCACACCCTCACCACCATTTGTTTTTCACCATCTTTTTGACTATAGCCAATCTAACTGGAGTGAGGTGGTATTTCAATGTGGTTTTAATTTGCATTTCCCTGATGACTAGTGATGTTGAGCATTTTTTCATATATCTGTTGGCCATTTGTATGTCTTCCTTTGAAAAATGTCCATTCAGCTCCTTTGCCCATTTTTTATTTGGGTCATTTATTATTATTATTTTTTTTACTGTATAATTGCTTGAGTTCTATGTATATTCTGGATATTAGTCTCTTGTCAGATGCATAGTTGCCAAAATTTTTCTCCCACTCTGTAGGTTGTCTTTTCACTCTGTTGATTGTTTCTTTTGCTGTGCAGAAGCTTTTTAGTTTGATATAGTCCCATTTGTTTATTTTTTTCATTTGCTGCTTATGCTTTTGGGCTCATGTTCATAAAGCCCGTGCCCTGACCTAACTGCTGAAGTGTTTCACCTATATTTTCCCTTAGTAATGTTATGGTTTTGGGTCTTATACCTAGGTCTTTAATACATTTTGAGTTGATTTTAGTGTATAGTGAGAGATGCATATCAAATTTCATTCTTCTGCATATGGATATACAGTTTTCCCAGCACCACTTGTTGAAGAGGCAATCTTTTTCCCAATGTAGATTTTTGTGGCCTTTGTCTAATATCAGATGGCTATAAGCCTGAGGAGTGATTTCCGAGTTCTCTATTCTACTCCACTGGTCTGAATGTCTATTTTTATACCAGTACCATGCTGTTTTGGTTACAACAGCTTTGTAGTATAATTTGAAGTCAGGCAGAGTTATGCCTCCGGCTTTGTTTTTTTTGCTCAGGATTGTTTTGGCTATTCAGGGTCTTTCATTTTTCCATATGAAAGGTAAGATTGTGTTTTCCATTTCTGTGAAGAATGTCATTAGTATTTTGATGGGGATTGCATTGAATCTGTAGATTGCTTTGGGTAGTATAGATATTTTCACAATGTTAATTCTTCCCATCCAAGAGCATGGAATATCTTTCCATCTTTTTGTGTCTTCTTTAATTTCTTTCAGAAGCAGTTTGTAATTCTCATTGTAGAAGTCTTTCACCTCCTTGGTTAAATTGATCCCTAGGTATCATTTTTTTGGTGACAATTGTAAATGGGCTTACTTTCTTTATTTCTCTTTCTGTTAATTCATTATTTGAGAATGCAAATGCTACTGATTTGGGCGCATTTATTTTGTATCCTGCAATGTTACTGAACTCATTAACCAGCTCTAGGAGTTTTTTGATAGAGTCTTTAGGCTTTTCTATATATAATATCATGTTATCGCAAATAGGGGAAGTTTAACTTCATTTTCTCCAGTCTGGATTCCCTTTATTTCTTTCTCTTGCCTGATTGCTCTAGCTAGTATCTCCAGCACTATGTTGAATAGAAGTTGTAAGAGTGGACATCCTTGTCTTATTCCTGTCCATAAGGTGAAGGCCTTCATTTTTTTCCCCATTCAAAGTAATACTGCTGGTAGGCTTGTCATAAATGGCTTTTATTGTGTTAAGATATTTTCCTTCTATACCTAATTTATTGAGAGTCTTTATCATGAAGAAATGTTGAATTTTGTCAAATGCTTTTTCCACATCTATCGAGATAATCGTATGGTCTTTGTCCTTGAGCTTGTTGATGTGATGTGTCACATTTATCGACTTTCACATGTTGAACCATCCTTGCATCCCTGGGATCAACCCCACTTGATCATAGTGCATAACTTTTTAAATATGTTGCTGTATTCTAATTGCTAATATTTTGTTGAGGATTTTAGCATCTAGGTTCATCAAGATATTGGCCGGTAATTTTCTTTTTTTTGTTGTGTCTTTATCTGGTTCTGGTATCGGAGTTATGTTGGCTTCATAGAATGAGTTTGGGAGAGTAGCATCTGTTTAAATTGTTTGTAACAGTTTCATGAGAATTGGTATTAACTCCTCTTTAAAAGTTTGATAGAATTCAGCTGTAATGCTATCTGGACACGGGCTTTTGTTGTTGGAAGATTGCTAATTACCGCTTCAATCTCCTTTCTTGTTATTGGTCTGTTCAGCTTTTCTATCTCTTCTCGGTTCAGTCTTGGTAAATATATGTGTCTAGAAACTTATCCATATCTTCCAGATTTTCAAATTTGTTATCATACAGTTGTCTATAATAGTCTCTAAAGATTCTTTGTATTTCTGTGGTGTCAGTTGTAATGTCTCCCTTTTCATTTCTGATTTTTGTTATTCGTGTGTTCTCTGTTCTTTTTTTTTTTGGTTAAACTAGGTATTGGTGTGTTTATTTTGCTTATCTTCTCGAAAAACCAACTTTTAGTTTTGTTAATCTTTTCTATTGTTTTTTGGGTCTCTATTTCATTTAGTTCTGATCTGATTTTAATTATTTCTTTCCATCTACTGCCTTTAGGTTTGGATTGTGGCTGTTTCTCAAGTTCTTTGAGGCATAGTGTTAGGTCATTTATTTGGAGTCTTTCCATTTTTTTGATATAAAGATTTACTGCAATAAATTTGCCTCTTAGTATTGCTTTTGCAGTATCCTAGAGGTTTTGGTATGATGTATCTTTATTTTCATTACTTTCTAGAAATTTTTCGATTTCCTGTTTAATTTCTTCTTGGATCCATCGGTCATTCTAGAGCTTATTATTTATTTTCCATGTATTTGTATATCTTCCACCATTTTGGTTATTGTTTATCTCCAGTTTTAGTCCATTGTGCTGTGAAAAGATTGTTGGAATGATTTCTTTTTTTTTTGTCTTTTTTGTGACTGGTAAGGGGATGGCAATCCTTGGCTTGGTGTGGCCCACACCGCACTCAGCCAGTGAGTGCACTGGCCATCCCTATATATGATCTGAACCTGTGGCGAGAGCGCCGCTGCGCTCCCAGCGCCACACTCTCCCAAGTGCGCCATGGGGTCGGCCTGGGAATGATTTCAACTTTTAAAAATTTGCTGAGACTAGATTTGCGACCTAGTATGTGGTCTATCCTGGAGAATGTACCATGAGCTGATGAGAAGAAAGTGTATTCTTTAGCTGTTGGGTGAAATGCTCTGTATATATCTGCCAAGTCCAATTGGTCTAGGGTGTAGATTAAATTCTGTGTCTCTTTGGTGACTTGTTGTCTGGAAGTCCTGCCCCATACTGAGAGAGGGGTGCTGAGATCACTCACTATTAATGTATTAGGACCTATCTCCTTCTTTAGGTCTAAGAGTGTTTGCTTGATATATCTGGGTACTCCGGTATTGGGTTCATGGATGTTTATGATTGTTATGTCTTCTAGCTGGATAGTTCCTTTTATCATTATATAATGGCCTTCTGTGTCTTTTTTAATGTTTTTGGTTTAAAGTTTATTTTGTCCAGTATAAGAATAGGTACAACTGCTCATTTTTGGTTTCTATTTGCATGGTGTATCTTTTTCCATCCCTGCACTTTTAGTGTATGTGTGTCTTTACAGGTGAGGTGGGTCTCTTGAAGGCAGCATATACTTGACTCTGTCTTTTTAATCCAGTCAGTTAGTCTGTGTCTTTTGAATGGGGAGTTTAGTCCATTCACATTTAGAGTAGTTATTAAGAAGTGATGTTCAATTCCTGTCATTTAATTGCTACTTGTTTAGGTGGTTTAAATATCTTTTGATCATTATTTCCCCTTTCATATCTGTTCTTCAATGTTAGTTGGGAGTTTAAGGTGGAATGGTTTAGCTTCTTTCTCTTTCTTGCTATCATTTTTGTTTTAACTGTGGGTTTTGCTCTTTCTTGTGTATTCGTGATGCTGGTCACCATTATTCAGAATCTAGATGAATGACTCTCTTAAGAATTTCTTGCAGGGCTGGTTGTGTGGTGGTGAACTCCCACAGCTTTCGTTTGTCTGGGAAGTACATTATTTCTCCCTCATTTCTGAAGGAGAGCCTTGCTGGGTAAAGAATTCTTGGCTGGCAGTTTTTTTCTTTTAGTATTTTGAATATATCGTTCCACTTTCTTCTGGCCCATAGGGTTTCAGTTTAGAAGTCTGCTGTTAGTTTGATGGGGGGGTTCCCCTATAAGTGACCTGATGCTTTTCTCTTGCTGCTTGTAGAATTCTCTCTTTGTCTTTGAACTTCACAAATTTAACTGTAATATGTCTTGGAGAGGATCTCTTTGGGTTGAATCTGTTTGGGGACCTTTGAGCTTCCTGGATCTGAAGGTCTATATCTCACCCTACAACTGGGAATTTTTCTGTTCCTATTTCCTTGATTATGTTTTTGATACTTTTTCCCTTCTCCTGCCCTTCAGGAATACACACAATTTGGATGTTAGACGGCTTAAGATTGTCTGCTATCTCTCTTAGGTTTTCCTCATTACCTTTAATTCTTTTTTCCTTTTTTTGTCTGCCTGAGTTATTTCAAAAAGGCCATCTTCAAGCTCTGAAATTCTTTCTTCTGCTTGCTTTACCCTGCTGCTCAAGCTCTCAGGGTTTTTTTATTATTATTATTTCATTGAGTGAGTTTTTCATTTCTAGGAGTTCTGCTACACTCTTTTTTATGGTATTAATCTCTTTGTAGATTTCATCCTTCATATTCTGGATGTTTTTCCTTGTTTCATTGTGTTCTCTAATTGAGTCTTCCCTTATTTCTTCACGTTTTCTTAAGATCATTATTTGCAATTCTTTTTCAGACATTTCAAGGATTCCCTGTTCCATGGAGTCTGACTTCGAGGCATTGCTGTATCCTTTTGGTGGTGTCATTTCTTCTTTATTTCTTGTACTTCTAGTGTTCTTTCACTGCTGCTTGGTCATTTGTTAGGGGGCTTGCTTCTTCTGTTACACTGAGGTTGGCTGTGGAGTGGCCTTGGTTGCTACTCCGGGGGGTGAACTGTCTTACTTGACAGTAGGTGTGGTGGTGGTTATGTAAAACAACTTGGTTCCCATTCTAGAATCTGTGGTCATAGAATGAGCCCCTATGGGCTCTGCTGGGCCAAACTCAGTGGGTTGTATCCATAGGCTGGTGCTCCCCCCTGGGTCTGAGGTGGGATGAGGGGCCACATGGAGACATGCAGTTCCTCTGGCTGGATAGTGCTGGTGGGTTCACCTGCATGGTGCTAGTTCAGGGTGGGACCTGGAGCTCCCCCCTTGGCTTGGTCTAAGGCATAGGGTGGGGGGGCCATGTGGAGCTGCACGGTTCTGCTGGCTAGCTGACTGGTGCTGGTGGGCTCACCTGCACGGTGCCAGTTCGGGGCGGCTTAACTCAAATTTTGTAGTGCCTAGTTTGTCAATATTCTCTGCCCTTTTGCCTTATGTCTCACACATTACAGCCTTTCTGTGGTGGGAGCCAAGAGCTGGTGAACAATGGCTGCCCTGAGGACCGACTTGCGCGATTTCCATCAGAGCCAAGCTGAGTGCACACTGCAAGCACTATAGCCTGCTACCAGTTGTCAGCTGGTCAGAGAAGCTCACCTGAGCTCCACCTGCAAAGTTCAGAGCCTGAAAACAATTTCTGAGTTGTGAAGTCCACAGTCTAGGGAACCCAGCTGGTGAGAGCCTTGGTGGTGGTGACAGTGACAGCAGAGTATCACATTGCAAAATAGTGGAGCAGAGAGCCTGGGTTTCTATTTCATGTGTAGGGGGATAATAGTTATGAATATATGCCAATAAGTGTGGTAAATACCTGAGCTGGGTGGAATAATCTTGTTCTTGATGTCAGCCTGCTTCTGCCATAACCCCCTTCCCACACCAGTGCTTGCACAATGGACCAGTGGACATAGTGGTAGTTTCAGCAGGGATGGAGTTTGGACTAGGTGGATCTAGCTATTACCATTCCTGGATGTCCAGCATTCCAGCAGCAGACACCAATGCTTAGTTCTGAATGTGACACCACTCCTTGGGGGAAAATGTTCTGCAACAGAGAGCAGGGCAGTTACATCAGGCTCCCTCCTCATCAGAAATGATGCAGAATGTGGATATATGGGTGCCCTTCCTGCCCAATGCACCTAAGCCAGCACAGACCTCTGAGGCTAAACTGCCTGGTCAAGACTCTAATTCATACAACCCCAACTCACCAAAGAAACTCATGTTAGGGAGAAATAGATAGGGGTGCACCCATGGCTTAGGGACATGGAATGTCCTCTTCTGTCCTTGTAGCTCATTCCAAGCTCCTGGAGGTGGCTGGCGAATAGAGTGTTGGGAAAGCTGCTGGATACTCAGCTCAGATGCAGCTTCTTCCTTCAGTGTTTCTAGAACTCTTACTATTATTCTAGGGAGAGATGACAAACATGCAAGGCAATGTGGAAGCACATTGGGATAAGTGGCAAGAATGGAGTGCACTCAGTGTGATGTTAAACGCCTCTTTTGCCAAGAAAGACATCTAAAACCACAGCACTGTTGTGGGCATGCATTGAGATTTTCAGAACATTTATGGTAGTTGTAATATTATACACGTTTATTTAAAAATAATTTTAACACAAGTCCTGTACATTATTAGAAGGCTGTATTGAAATTGGGAAAGTGACTATATTTTTTGTACAAACATCATTGAGACTTTTTGTTTATATTGAGAAATAAATTCTTATGCGGTGAAGGGATTAAAAATTGAGTAATATCAAACTAACCTTGCATTCCTTGGATAGACAAAATTTGGCAATGAAGTGTCTTACAGATATTTTGTAATGAACTATTATACATATCTATAATATTAAATGCACACATAATCATAATATATACATAAAATGTATTCTTTTACTTTGCCATATTTTATTATTTTGTTACCTCTTTTAATGAGTGATATTAACTTATAATATCTTTTAGTCCTCAGGAGGAATTGATTTCAACATTATATTAAGTCTCAAAATAAATGTGCTGGGAATGTTCTTTCTGCTCTTCTTGGGAAGATTTTATGTAAGAATAGAATGATCAGTCTATTTGGTAGAATTAGCTTTTCACACCAGTTCTACCAGTTCTACCAGGTTGTACTGGAAGAAGGAATGACCTGAAACTTTATGCAAATTAGGGCAAAAGGAATCAATTTTCAATAAACCCAAGCATAAACAAATCAGTGGATAAAGTTTCTTTTCTGACCTCATTATTAGTAACGACACATGCAATTTAAAGCTCGCCTGAGTTATAATGGTCCATCTGTTAAGGATCACATTTTGTCTTTGTTGGGAAAGTTATTTTAAAGATTCTTCATCAAAATATATTTAGCTGGGACTTTCCTAGACATAATTCCTGTCACATTTTTTATTCAACTGTATTGAAGTATAACTGATAAGCAATTATCTACATATTTTAAATGGTAAATTTGAGGAAATTTCATATATTATGTAAATGTCCAAGAAACTATCAACACAATTAAAATAATGAACACATCATTCTAGAAAGTTTCTTGTCTCCCCAGACTCTTACCCTAAGCAACAATTTCTGCTATGTTTTCTAATTTTCTCATTTATAACTTTATTAAAGTTTTTTTTTCCTCCTATCAGAACAGACTCAACCATCATAGTATTGATATTGTTTTGAGAGTCATTGACTTAGCAAGAGCTTGTTCCACCAGTGCTGTGGTTTGAATGTCACCCAAGCTCATGCTGGAGTTTAACTTCAATATGGTATTTGAAAGGGGGGGCCTTTAAGAGCTGTTGGACAGTGAGGATGATGTCCTCACAAATGCATTAGTTCACTCACAGATCAATGGGTTGATGGATGGACTGCTTGTTATGGGTATGGTACTCACGGCTTTGTAAGAAGATGTGGGAGGAACACATCAGCTGGTTCTTGCTCAGCTCTGACCAGGTACCCTCCTCAACCTTGGACTTTCTAGCTTCCAAAACTGTGAGAAATAAATTTTGTTTCTTTATAAATTACCCAGTTTCAGGCATTCTGTTATAAGCAACAGAAAACAAGCTCATACAACAAGGTGTCAGCTTTTCTTCTGTTTTCCACATTTCTGTGTCACTCTTACTTGCAATCTACAAAAGGGTGAATGTGCACTACTTAGCTGCTTGCTTGTTCCAAACTGCAGATCATGACAACTCAAGCACAGCAGCACCTGTTCTTTATCCTTGATAAGGCTCAAGAGGTTGACTTTACTAGATGTCAAAGGTCTAATTTGTAGATATTAATATGAAACCCCAAAATATAATTATTGGTAAATTAATTGATGATGCTTTTTAGTATGTCAAAAAAAGTCAGTATGATGTTTCTCGCATAAATGTTGATTTGCCTGCTTTGAAATAAAGATGAGTGAGATAGCCTGATGTTTTTCTTTGAATTTTTTTCAAGTGGATGATCTATATATTGAAGATGTGGATATAAGCTCAGGATGTAAATTGTGCTGAGTGGTTTTAGATGATGGGATCTTAAATTTCTTCTCTTTTGATTCTTCATTGACTCATGATCAAATCACATGTTTCATAGCATCTTTGGCTATTTCACCATCTTTGAAGCAAATCAGTATCACCTTGAGTACAAAGATTTTAAAAATTCCATCAAAACCAACTTGAAATTCCCCTTATTATCATAAAGACATTAGCAGATAAGTCCTGATTCACAGTGCCCTTTTGGTGATCTCTGTTAGTGGGGCATGAAACAGACAGTAAGTGGTGTGGAGGAAGAACATACCAGTCTATGAAAAACCCAAATGCACCATCTCTGCATCCCTGGTCCTAAACTTTAGAATCAGTTTGTCAATATCCACAAAATAACTTGCTGGGATTTTGATTGGAATTATATTAAATCTATATACAAGTAAGGAAGAACTGACATCTTCACAATATTAAATCTTCATATCCATGAACGTGGGATATCTCTCCATGTATTTGATTCTTCTTTGATTTCTTTCATCGGAATTTTGTAGTTTTCCTCATACAAATCCCATATATATTTTGTTAGATTTATTCCTAAGTATTTAATTTTTGGAGTGCTAATGTAAGCAGTAATATGTTTTAAATTCAAATTCTAATTGTTCATTGCTAGTGTATAGAAAAGTAATTAGCTTTTGCATATTGACCTTAAGTCCTGCAACTGTTCTATAATTCTTTACTAGTTCCAGAATTTTGTTGTTGTTGGTTCCTTGGAATATTTTACATAAAAAATCATGTTATGAATAAAGATAGTTTTATTTCTTCTTTGTAATCTGTATACATCTATTTCCTTTTCTTATTGCATTAGCTAGGATTTTTCAGCATAATGTTAAAGAGGACTGACAAGAGGGAACATCCTTGCTTTCTCCCTCATATTAGTGGGACTTTTTTTTGACAACAAAGGGACAAAAGGTCATTTGTCATTTGTAATGATATATTTGGCATTTACAAAATACCCAATATTTTAAATATCAAAAATTGTGTTTTTAACTTACAAGTGAAAAAAGGAAAACCAACAAGTAGAATAAAATAAGCTAAATTTAATGTCCCTAACCTCATCATAAAAGAAGGCACTGGTATTTTAACAGGAACACTTTGGGGTAAAACACTACTTAAAATTAAATGTAAAATTACTTTCTAAAGATGAATATGAGTTTAGTGTTGGCTCACCCTCACCCCAAAATTGAAAGGTCACATAAAGAGATATCATCACATTGCCAAGTGCCTCATAAACTGTCTACTTCAAAAGCCTGAATTTACAGAAGATAAAGCCAGATGCAAATATATTTTCTTAGAATTGTGATTCCTAAAATATTGCGCAGTTTTTGTAGCACAGAGAAGTAATCTTTTTCTGGTTAAAAGCAGCAGTGGATGGTAGTATTTGGGCACATGGCAGAGAGAGAACTATATACTGGGATAATGTGGATGAATGTTTTCAAGAGACAATCTACAGATGTGTGGGTGGAGCAGAGAAACCACCACGTTACAGTGGTCGGGGCTAGGAATAGACCCTAGGATGTGTAGGGAGCACCTACAGGGATCTGGGAACAGGGCTGCTTTAAGGATGGGGCTGCCCATTGGGTCTCTGACCTTTCACTAAAATGCAAAGCCCATCTTCAACACCTGAGGAAGCACATGTGTCAATATCCAGCCTTCATCTTTCCTCTTTCCAATCATCTACTGGTCTTCCCGCTGACCAAACCCAACTGAAAGTGAGAGTGCAAGGGGCCCCAGGACATCAGCCATAGACGTCAGTTGCCCTGGACAGGGAGCAGAGTGAGGAAGGTTGGGAGGGGATCTGATGTTACAGACTAAGGGTGACCAGCCCAGGGATATCATAGACGTGGTGTTTTAGGTGAGATGATGGTGGTGTCTGCTTGCTCTGATTGACACACACTGAAGAGAGGTCTTCCATACAAACTATTTCCTGTTCATGCTGTCACTTCCACTTGCTAGATCTTCAGGACAACTGCCCTAGCATGCATTATCTAAGGGGATGACACATTCACATAAGGATATTTGCACTCTAGTCAAACTTATTATTGGTTCCATCTAGGATAGTTGTTATGAACTTAATGTTTGTCTCTCCCCAAACATTGGTTAGTATGTTGAAATCCAACCCTCACTGTGATGGTATTTGGTGTTAGGAGGTGGGGCCTTTGGGAGGTGTTGAGGTTGTGAGGATGGAGCCCTCAGGAACGGGATAGTGCCCTCATACAGGAAACCCCAGTGAGCTCTCTTTACACTGTGTGAGAACGTGATGGAAGGTGTCCTCTGCAAGCCAGGAGAGGGTCCTCACCAGAACCCGACTCTGATCTCAGACTTCCCTCATCCAGAATGGTGGGAAATAAATTTCTGTTGCAGAGCCATTCCATCTATGCTGTTTTTTTTACAGCAGCCCAAATGGACTAGGACCATAGCCTAAGTCAAAGCACAACAGAAATGATGCAGAATGGAGTAAGCTTGGAGGGAGGAGCGAGGGGAGAGGAAGCTCACTCATATCTGAGACACGTACTCTTGGGAGAGAGAATGAAGGATAAATGACAAAGAGCTGACGGGACCTGGGGGGACTGAGGGAAAACACCCTTTTCTTGTCCTGCCCTGGGGCAGCCTTGCTGAGCAGATCTCAGTGGAGTAATTCTTATGAGCAACCCATGGCAGGTGTCTGGGGCTCCCCCCAAACCCCACAAACTCATGAACACAAGGTTGGCATCTGCTCTGTTGCTGCTGCCTGGAAGGGTTCCCAGAAGAGTGAGTATGTGTGCAACGAGCCAACTTTGCAAAACCCCAAACAGTAAGATTTCAGTTGTGGTCGTGCCATATTTCTCCCTGTGATTGTGGGAGATATCTCTAACTATCTCAGCTTTCTCTAACAGTAAGTACGTTTTGCTGCAACATCAGTTCTCTGCTCCACTACATGGGATCCACAGGGGCTGTGCAAAGCCTCTTCTGAATCCACACTCTGGGGAGCATTAATGGGAAATTCCAACCTCTTCATACTTAGCACTCACTCCCATGGATCTGCCCTTGGCTTTTCTTCACGACCTCCTTGTACTGGACCTTCCTGATGTTCCTCTGAGAGTCCTCCTGTGAGTGGCTGGCATTGGTGTGCAGCACCCCTCAGGGTTACCCCCTCCTGTGGGAGGGTAGAAGGAGAAGAGGGAGAAGTTGGGTGGGGTGCTCAAGACAAGGACCAGCATAACCGGGGGACTGTGCTCGGGGTGGCCCTTCCAATGTGTCCTGTGTTGGCCTGGCCTTTCCCCTCCACATCTACCTTTCATGGGAGGCAGGAAAGAGGAAAGCCACTCCAGGGGGTGGGCAGCTGAGGGCCCATGGGATGCCAGCGTGGCCCAGACAGTGGCCAGAACACCTACACGGCGTGGTTGTGATGCAGATGGATTCTCTGCAGACTTATTAGTCATCATTATCATTTCAAGTGATTCAAACAGAAACAACACAGGCTTTCTCAGCCCTTTGAGTGCTGAATCACTGAGAATTCAATTTAACTATAAATAGGTTACTTTTCTTTCCACCAAAATCTGTTTGTCTCTCCACATCTTACTTAGATATAATTAGGATCAGATATCAAACAGTGGATTCTGTGTTAGTTAGCCTAGTTTCTCAGAAACTAATTACTCCACTGGGTTGACTTTTTCCGATGATTTCTTGGACTTGGTTCTTTTAAATCCTCTGAAGATTCTTATTGAAACTGACCTAGTCATTTACAAAGCACTTAAACCAATGTTATTTTCACCAAGGTGTGTCTTACCAGCTCTGAGTCATTCATTACTATGTGTATTCATTGTAAAACAAAAGTATGTTGGAGTTCCAGGTACCCCACATAAGTACCAGTTGTGTCCAAGGCTGATGTGCAACCCACCCTCCTCAGGACGTCACAGGAGCAGGGACTCATCAGCCTTGAAGAAGGCCATGGGAGGAGAGGGGACAAAAAGAAGCAGGAGCTGGCACAGAAATAAAAAATAAGAGAGAAGCAGCGTCTGGAGGGAAACGTGTGCAGACAACGGGGAGAGGTGAGTCAGGAAAACTTCTCACATGACTAAACGGAGCAAGTGCTCCTTTGAAGACATCCTTTAATGACAACTGACTCCTCCATTCAAGATGCATTATGAAGTTCCTGTTGCAGATCCAAGAAGCATTCTCAAAAACACTTCTGATCCTGCTTTCTCTAATCACAACATGGCTCGAAACCCTACACTGTCAACATCCGATATATGTGGGTTTTATTGTCTACTCTGGATAAAATTTAAAATTTCAGATTTTTGTATTTGAAGCCAGAGATGAGATGCTGGTTATTATTAAGCACTTGTATACCACCTTTATTTCATCATACTATGAGTATTTTTAGTAAAGATAGATCACTTGAATTCTATTTTGCTGATGGGGGAAATAATTATTTTAATGTAGCTTGCTATGAAATGAAGTTTTATGTTTTGAGAGAAAACAATTTGCAAGGCATATCTTAGTTAAAACATAGAAATGTGATAAAAAAATTCATGCCGTTCAGGCTGTTTCTTGCCTGCTGTACACACTCAGACATACTTGTTGGATTTAAGCTTCGATAGTCAGTATTTCCTTGATTTCCTGATAAATGGCTTTTATCCTCTACTTTTTTTCTTTTTGCCTATTACTGCTTTTTCTCAATATACCTCAAACTCTTTCCCATTTTTCATGATACATCACTTATAAATCCCAAACAACACAGTTATTAATATTTTCACCCGTGTTTTATTTTTATTTATAATAAACATGTTATATGAAAAACCAGTACTTAGAGATAAGCTATAAAAGCATAATTTTTATATTATTTTCAACATTTCTGTTTCTTTTAAAAATGTGTGTATAGCAGGGGTAAGTCTCTGAAAGATGCTTTTTAAATTAATCTGAAATTATTTATATTTAGTAGGACAATATAACCCATTTGCTTTTATTGTCAAAATGGAAATACATTAATTATTTCAGCCACAATGTATTACATTTTCTATTATACATTTTTGTTGTTTTTTAATTTTCCATTGCTTATTAATACTGATTGATGAAATGCTGTTTTTCATATCATATTCCTAATATTACTAGTAAATTCTTTCAAATTTGTAGAACCTTAAAGTTTTACCAGCATCAGTTGTGCCAAATAAGTTCTAGGCCTTCCACTGATATGAGCATTCTTTTATTCCTCTCTCTACTCCCATTGCCCACAAATATCTGAGGTTTATTTTTAATGACCTTTAGTTTTAAGTTTGTTTTCATTCTAGATTTGCTTTTTGACAATAAGTATCTTTCACTTTGCATTAACCATCTTTAGTTAAAAAAAGAGTTCAAATCACTGCATTAACTTTTATATACCACATTACCAAAAATTACATTGCCCTAAAGTCTGAATTTTCCTGGAGCTAATGCTTATCACTGCTTCTTGTACTTTATATTTTCTTCTCTTTAGTGTGTCTGTCTTGCATTCTGTTTATTTGTTTGACAGATATACTAACTTGAACATTTGTAGGAGATATGTTATTAGAATTATATTAATATGTCTAGATCTTCAGCTGCAGGTACTTTTTAGCAAACTTGATTCTCATTTTTTTGGGCTGCTGACTTTTGTGTTACCTAACTGCATTGATGGGAAATGTCTCAGGTAATCAGTGAGTATCCCAAGTGTGGTCTTAATGAATCATCGGGGTCACCATGTAACTTTTCTGGGGGCCCCCTCTGAGTGTGGCAAGCTCAGATGGGAAATGCAGAAAAGCAATGTGTTATTCAAGGTAGAAGGGTGTGTGTGTCCAGGTGTGCGTGTAAATGTGCATGTGTGCATGTGTGCACTCGTGTGTGTGTGTGTGTGTGTGCATGTGCTGATTAATTTGATTTTGGTAGTGTTATTTTTGATATGTCTATGGGAAACATATGTGAAGTCATCCAGCAGGTAATCTGGAGTTTGGGGAAAATAAATCTTTGGAAACAGTATGTGAATGGATGAAAACTTTTGGGTGCAGTGAATGGTATAATACAGATGGATAGATTTAGCATTTCCTGATGTCTGTCGCAGGAAATGTTGCATGTATCCATGTATTTAATCCTTATATTTACCATGAGACAGACACCACTGGCCTATCCACTTTTCAGAGGGGGAAACTGTTTCCTGGAGAGGTCAAGTGACTGGTAAGTGAGGCCTCATTGGGCTGGGAACACCAGTATTTAGAGATGGAAGAGAAAGTGAGGTCCATGAATGAGACTTAGAAGAGGACAGAAAGCTGGAGTAGACAGCAGGGAGTGGCGTGACAGAGGAGGGGTGCCCCAACTTCAAGTGCACATTGGATTGGGTCATCGGGAGACCCTCGCTGAACAGCTTCACAGTAAAAGTTCCTGCTGAACTAAAGGACATGTGTGTGGGGGGCATGTGTGTGTGAGATGACCGCCTCTGCAGAGACAAAGCAAATAAGCAGTCGGGAGGAGAAAGGAAACCCCTGGCTCCCTGACTCCACCCACTTATGAGTGAGCAAAATTAGGAGTGAAGATCCTGGAGAAGACCAGCCTTCAAAAGAAAAGCAGAAGTGAGTGAAAGTGTAGTTTTGTTTGCAGTCGTGGGCGCTGGAGGTGAGGAATATAGAACAGGACTCCAATGAACAAGTCATCAAGGCAGGATGAAATGGCTATATTAATTCATGGCATTCACCCATGGATGTCAGGCCCCTCACATGCTCATATGTGTATACTGAGGTCCCAGCCAGAGCATCCCTGCAAAGGAAACATACTGACCCACATCACTTTTAAGGCTCACCCCTCTGTTAGGATTAAAATAAAATTCCCCTCAAAAACATTGCTCTTTGAAAAGGCCATTTCATGATTTTCCTGGCTAATGTACATATTTCACATCATTTCTCTCAGGGACATTTGGTCCTTACATGTCCATAGAACACACCCACAAATGCATGCACACACATGCATGCACACACATACACACATGCATGCACACACACATGCACACACACACTCTAACTTCTCCGTGCACAAACACCATCACCATTTCCTCTCTTTCTGGGTCTTTGTGATGCAGTCTGCTGCATGCCACTTATAACCTCAAAGCCCACCTTGAAATTACTGTGTCAATTTCAGGATTATGACACATTATACACTTTTGTGTGAGGGCATGTCTTATTCTCAGTATTTGTCCCAGAGTATCAAGAACAGGGCTCTATACAGAACAGATTCTCAATAATTGCTTATTGATCAATTGGTAGTAACTGATATTATAGGAACTCTTTGAGGAGCATATGCACAACCACAGTGCCCAGAAGAAGAAAAGGGCAGTCCCATGCTCTCTGGATGGTTCACCTATGCCAGGTGTGGCTTAACACTTTCAGCATTCTTATATAATGCAGCAAGATTCTTGCTAAAAATACAAGTTTTAGAGATTTTTTTCCAACTTAGATTGGAACAGAATTGCTTTGCACATTCTTGGGAGAGAAGACTGAGATTCTGGTAGTTAGCACTGTGAGTCAGCTGTCTATATTTGTGACATAGATGCTGTGGAGAGCATATATTTATTTGGAAATGGTCCCTGAGGGAATATGGAAGCCAAGACGAATGTCTTAGGTCGCCTCATGTGATACTTGAGCAGCTTACGCATCGTACCAACTCAGTACAAAAATCACGCAAGCACGCAAGTTAATTGTTTGGAATTTTAAGTGCAGAAAATATGAGAGAATGAATTTTTAAAATTATTTTTTATTATTTTTGTTAGCATAGCATAGACACCATTCAGATACAAGGAATTTCATTACACTGTTCAACGAGATACATGAAAACTATCTGCCACGATTTGACATTCTCTACCGTGCACACTATTTGCAAGGTGTGGGCTACATTTTTGGCTCCACAGCAGGCTTCCGAATTTATTTTAGGGGGTAAAATTGAGTCTGGAAAAATATCTTCTACCCTCATTGCTCATCAAGGTCAGACCCTGGTGTTGGTGACCCCCAAAGTGTTAGAGGAAGGGGGTGTTTCTCTGCATGACAAAACAAGTTGAATGCAATTACTACTTTGTTGAAAGGAAGAAGAAAACAGCAACAGAGAGAAGGTGGGGTTAAATGTCGAAGCCAGCAGGAACGTGGTGACGTCATGTTGTGGAGACAGGCAATGGGAGAAAGCTGCTGGCCAACATGAGCTTTGGAGAGTGGGACATCTGCAGGCAGTTGTTCCTTGTAGGACGTGTGACCATGCCTGATCCCATGCCTGCAGCTTGCTCCTTCAACTCACATGTTTCAGGTTGGCTAGGGACAGTGCAAGGCATCTCTGTAGTGTCAGGGGAGTCCTGGAGCACAAGTTAGGAAGTAAGGACTGGGGCGTTGGGACTTGGTTCCACTAGCAGAGAAATGAGGAATCTAGGCAGCCATGATTTAGATTGCAGGGGAAACCTAAAATTCAATTAGTATTTTCATGGTAACCGAAAAGACCACAGGATAATGATATTAGTAGTGTTTAAATAGGTGACAAGTGCTATTATCCACAAAATGCTTTATAAAAAAGCAAACGATGGCAAGTTTTATGAAGGATTCCATTGAGCTTGGAATAGATGCAATATGCATGGAGAGCACAAAAGGGCAGATGGGGTAAAGGTTAAAATAGGAAAAAAGTGCTGTGGGAACATGAGAAAGCGACCTCTGTGGAACGGGACTAGCAGAAGATTTCATCATAGAAGTTGGAAATACGAGTAAAATAATGAAACGGCTTTGATTTCTGGCAGGAAGGGATATAGACAAACCAATGGGAGTTCTGAAATGGACACACCACGTGGGTGCCATAAACAGCAGTACTAACCGACTATCAGTGAAGGTGCAGAATTTAAAATCCTTGCAACCACGTGCCCAGGACCCTGTGGCTGCCTGCTCCCTACGCTCTCCTTTCTCTTCTAGCACATGTTCCTTGTCAGTCCTTAACATCCTGCCTCTGGGCCTCCAGAACTGAGAACAAATCTTCAGCAACACCCCCAATTCTAGCTTCGTTCTTCAGTTTCTCTCTCAGGCTGACCAAACCTGCATCGTGGCTGCTTTGGGAGCTGGTGTCCAAGGGGCTGATTTCTCCTCCATTCCCCCAGCATCAGATGTGCCAGACCAGTGTCCACTCTGCTCCCCAGTGCTGTGTACAGACCCCTCCAGGTCCATTTCCCCTAAAACCTATGAGTCTCATGATATCAGTCCTTCCTGCACCAGCTCTCCTGTGGCTGCCCATGCCCACCACCCTGGACACTAGAACATCTCCTAGGTGTGGTCACTGCTTTGAGCTCTTCCCCAGAGGTACCTTGTCCATGGGGCTGTCCAGGACCATCCCAATTTGTAAGTCAGCACCTGGGGCTGCTCCCCACCCCTTTCCTGATGGGTCTTTCTCCAGGGCACTTGTCAACACTCTGCACACTCAGTACTTTGCTTTTTTTAAATTCAATTTTTCCTCACAGAGTGAGGCTCCCTGAGGGGCGAGCTATTTCATCTACTTTGCTTATTGCTCTAGCTCCAGTACCTAGAAGAGCTCCTGCCGCAGAGCAGCTCAGTCCCTCAGTCAATACTTGCTTTGTGAATGAACCAGGGAGGCTGCTCACATGTCTTTCTGAGCAAGTCCTGTAGAAAGCTGAGGGACCAATTGCTTAGGCTGGGACACAGCCTCATCCTTGGACAGATGTGGGCATTTCTGAGTCTCTCAGTCGACCAATCTGTAATGAAAAGGCAAACTAATTCCATATCATTCACAAGTCCAAAGATAGCTTAATAAATGAAATCAATTAAATGGTTAACACAAATGATTGCTTCCGCCTATGCCGCTTCTCTTCCTGTGTTTGGAGCTTGTCAATGAACGCATGCGTTTATGCATCCTCTCACTATTCCAAACACACCCACTGAAGAGTTGAGGTTGAACAGGGAATACAAGCCACCTAATATAGTATGGATATCATCTGTATTTACAAATGCATTTTCTTTGGACGTAATTGGTAAAATATAATTTTCTCCCTTTACAGCGTATTCACTACCTAGCATCTTTCCCAAGCAATTTTAGGGTGGTGTTTGGGAGCGCCAGGAGGGAACGTCCACTCCTACTGCCTCTTTTTTGCAGCTGTCTTCCAGTGCTGATGCCCAGAGGCACCGGGACGCAGAGACCGGAAGTAGAAATGTGCAACAGGGAAGGAGCAGGGGACAGGGGCATAGAGCAGCTGTCTTGTAGGACCAGAAGGGCTGATCTCACTGGAAAGGGCAGAGTGTGTAACCTGTAAAACCTGCATCAGTAGGAGAGGACAACTAGATCCTTTGCAAGAAGAACCTGGCAGAAGTTCCTTTATATGGAAATTTATTAACAGCTATTCTACAGAATTCTAAGGGAAATGATTCTACCCTGTCTAATGATCTGTGCCTGAGAGTGCTGGGGTACTCTCTGCATGCCTGTTTTGATAGTTATTTTATTTTCTAAAGGAGCAGAGCTTTGCTATCATCATGGATGCATGTTAACTCTGGAAAAATGCATCCATGGGTAACACTCCAGATTAACTTTCAGTGGCCAGCACGCTGGACAAAATTTGGCCAGTCTTAACCTTGCTTATTTAAATAAAAAAGATCATCGGTGGAATTTGATGCTTTCCTGGCTCAGCTGCAGTGAGCAGAACTGATCATGGATATGGATCCGATGAGTTAATTGTCTGAGCAAATTAGATGTGATCTTTTGGATCAATGCTAAATCCCAAAGCAATGTTCTAAACAATACTTATCATATAAGAAAAATATATTAAAAACATAAAATTCAGCTACTATGTTACATGTGGAGTAGCAGTAGCACCTTTATTTTCTACATTTGAGGATTTATGGATGATCTAGTACAGGGCTAATTTTGACTATGGACACTAGATATTCTGTTTTAGTATTTAATGCCATTGGAGATCTTTACATATTTTATTAATCACACGTTAATTTTGTGTTTTAAGCTCTCTTCTAACTGTTATATCAAGGATTATATGGCTCTAAATACCCCACTTTCAACAGATTTTGGTTGTTTTCTGTTTGTTTTGCCCACTATTTGTATTATGTATTTTGGTAATAGTATTCCAAATGTTTTTAAAACCCAGTGTTAGAGTCATTGTCTTTTAGGAAGTTCCTACGCGGTTTTCTTTTCTTTTCTTTTTTGCATGATATTATTTGTTTTTCTATCTATATATGCCAGTGACTTGGAAGGAAATAATGCAACATTAAATAATCCAAAACTATTTCTTTTAATTATTTATGCTCTTACTTATCTAAGTACCAATACCAGGAAGCAGACCACATTCTGGCTTCTCTAAGGTGAGGGATTTATCACGCTTCTGCTACTCGGGCCACACCTTACTTCTGTACTGATGAGCTTTTGGTCTTTTTTAAACATTTGTTGTTAAAAACATCTAATATAAAATTTATTGACCTGTATTTGCCACATTTATAATATTTGACCCAAGCTTTCAGTTTTCAATATCCACTACCAGTTATTTCATTCCTTGCTTTTAGTTCTAGTTTAGTTCTAAATTATTATCAGTTTACTTTTTAAAAATTTATTTTTGATTATAGATATTTATGGGCTACAGAGTTGACTATCAGGATTTGTGTATAGTATGTGATGATCAAATCAATATTATTAGCGTGTTCATCATTACAAATGTAATTACTCTTTGTGTCCCTCACCCAGTTACTCCCTAGCCTCCTCCTCGTCCCCCTTGCCCACCTCTAGCACTGTACGTTTGCCCTCCCCTTCTTGAATTAAAAATGCAGAATTGACATTGTGTCGAAGTTACTTTTTTTTTCCAGGAAGGACGAGCAGATAATTTATATTCGGTGTCTAATTAATTCTCATACTTTTTTTTCGTTACCCTTGCATGTCAGTGACAACTTGGCTGCCTACGAAATTCTCGAGTCCTTGTTTTTCCTATAAGTATCTACAAATGATGCTCCACTGTCCCTATTAGGGCTGGAGAGAACTGTGGGGCTCCTCGGATCTTTACTTATTCCTTGGAATTTTTATCAATTTTTTATTAATACACTTGTAAAATGTTTTTCTTTAGTTTTTATAATTAAAATTTGTGCTTTTTTTCTTTCTAATCAGATGGTTTGCCAACTTATTTAATCTTGCAACCTTTCAATTCTGCCTTTTTAAAAGGATATTTTTTAATTTTAAATTTTATTTATTTTTAATTTAAAAAAATATTATTCATTTTTTATTCTTAAAGCAAGTTTTAATTTCTTTTTCTTCCTTTCATTACTTTTTATTGTAACAGTTTAATGTGATTTTAATTGTTACCTTTGCAGTGTTCTCTCTCTTCTTTTTCAGCTCTGCTTTTTCCTTTCCTGTTTGTCCTGATGGGTCAGCATTTCTGCCCTTGTTCCTTCCTGAGCTGTAGTTTACAGAGACCAGACTTATATCTGTGTTAAGAACTGTTCGTCTTTTCTTCTACATTTCCCCGGTTCCTTCAGTAATTCACCTTCATTGAATTGCACGTTTTTAACAATCTCCATGGTGGCATTCCCTCTCCTTTGTGGCAGTGGCCATCCTAAGGTGACCCCTGGGAAGTCACCCTAGTGGAACCTCCTCCCCTCAAGCAAGGCCAATCTGTGACTGGATTCTATATTATTACTTCTCCTCAATCCTTTATATAAGAAATCCCATGAGTGAAGAGCCTTGTTGATGGCATAAACCATTATTTTTTTAATCATCACTAGAATGAAGAAAAGATTTATTCAGAACCAAGGTTTCATATTTTGTGAAAATTTCTTTGAAGGTAGGTACATATCTTGTCTGAAATTTATAGGAGTTCTTAAAGATGCTATCTAAAATCGTGGATATTTTCCATTCCCTGAAAATATTTGTGATATTAGTCAAGAATAAATAAAATGTTGGAGCAATTCTGATTCACATGAGAATAGAACCTTATCTTCTTGTTGGTGTCCTGGAAGACTTTTATAAAGCTTATGACTGACTAAATTAGTCTGCTGAATGTCAACATAGGAAAAATTTACATAAAATTTATCCCCAAAATAATAATCCTAATTTTTTTCAATTTTCTGGCTCAAAGTCACAGCTAAAACCCTTGAGCCCTGTGTAAGTCTATATGTTTTTGTTTTAAATTGATATTTCAATGTGAGTGGGATTGTATCAAAACATCCTGGGGAAATGAGATACCTAGTTATATGCTGCAAAATTCTAGTCTCCTGTACTTGTGGGTGCTTGACAAATAGTCTTTTATGAGTTAGTTGATACTGAAACTCTATAGAAATTGTAAAAGAATTCTTTAGTTGATGCTCCATGCACTTTTTCAATGCTCTTTCTGAAGTCCAAGAAGAGAAAGTTGCTGTTCCATTTGGAAAGTTGGATGTGGATTTTCCACCCTGAAGCTGATTCTCTGCATCCACCCTCCAGTGGGACCAGGCTTCCACAAGTGTTCGATGAGCTCTTGAGGCTCTCTGATGCCTGTATTAGTCTGCTCGGGCTGTCTTAGCAAAGCACCCATAGGCTTAAACAACTGACATTTATGTTCTCATGGTTCTGGAGGCTGGAAGCCCAAGATCAAGGTGTGGGCAGGGCTGGTTTTTCCTAAGATCTCTCTCCCTGGCTCGCAGACAATGTCTTCTCCCTGTGTCCTCACGCTGTCATCCATCTGTGCATATCTGTGTCCTAATCTCCTCATCTTATAAGTCTTATTGGTCCTCCTTACCAGTCCTATTGGATTAGGTCCCACCCTATTGGGGTCACTTTTCCTCAGTCACCTCTGTAAATATTCTATCTCCAAACAGTCATATTCTGAGGTCTTGGGGGTTAGGGCTTCAGCATGTGAATTTAGGGGGACACAATTCGGCCCATGACAGTGCCTTCTCTGCATCTACAGAAACAACAGTGTCCTGCCATGTTATGTTCTAATTGGCAAGTCTTCATGACTTCAGCCCCAACCTGACCCTGGTTCAAGCAGCCGGTCACCCCCACAGTCTCATGGACCTGTCTATGATGATGTGAACAAATGGAGCGATTATCACTTTTCCTCCATTTTTCCAGAATTCCTCCAGGCTGCCAGCCCCAGAATGTGGGAGTTTAGGACAAAACGCCCTGCCATCATATGAAGGAAAAGCAGCCCTCGGTGACTTAATGTGATCCTTCACAGCAGGTGTACAGTTCTTGTGAAATGAACACAAAGATGCCGAGACGCTTTTTAAACTTATGTCACGTAGGTGCATGATGAGCAGGCTGTTCTGGAAAAATCATAACATAGCTTATGCTAGTATACCAAATGACGAACACTGGGAAAAATAATCTAAGAGTTTTCTTGCAACAGACATTGGACAGGAAGGGACAACCAAATGTAATACTCAATATAATTCCTGTTCTAAAAAATGAAATATCTTGTCTTTTCAATATGAAATGGAAGTCAAGGTAGGTAAGGAAAATTAACTTATGGAGGAAGAAATTACTTACAGGCAGTATCTATATCTTGGAAAAATATATCTGTTAGCAGTAACATATGGGCTTCTCTTTAAAAGCATAAGCTTTTTCGGATCCCATTAGGCATGCATTTTTCTAAATAGTTACTCTTAAACTTCATAAACAAGCCAAACAACATATGGAATGATTATGATTTGCATAAAATATGATGTGGGAAATGTCCCATAAATCCTTCCTAAGTTTGCTGCACACTTTCTTTTTGGAAACAACAAACCCAAGAGAGAGAGAAAAAAGGCTTCATTTTTTTTTTTTTTTTTTTTTTTTTTTTGTCGTTTTTTCGTGACCGGCACTCAGCCAGTGAGTGCACCGGTCAGTCCTATATAGGATCCGAACCCGCGGCGGGAGCGTCGCCGCGCTCCCAGCGCAGCACTCTACCAAGTGCGCCACGGGCTCGGCCCAAAAAAGGCTTCAATTTTTGATTAAACTTTTTAAATTGACCTTTCTTCTAATATCCACCTGCTTTTCTAAGACATTTGTTACCCTCATTAAGCACAGTGCATCTTTATTTTTTTTGAGTAGGGTGGACCCTATCTGGTCATGTCCCCAACACTTCCCCCTGTACCATATTGACTGAAAGCACGGTGCTGGAAACATGCAGGAAGCATACCAAACAATTCCACAATTGTCCCTTCTGTCCTGAGAAGGGAATTTTCCTCTGGGTTTAGGGACAATAAGCAGGTCTTTCTCATGCCCCTCAAGGATATTGAAGGAAAAGCCTGTTTGTGGTTATCTGTGAGTATATGCTTCACAGGACCCAGCACAGCTCCTGCATTTTTAGGTTGATTCCATCCATGCGTGCAAACATCAGCACATGCCAAGGTTTTCACATCCCTGACTATAGTCTACATTCATGGAGTGACTGAGGGAGCAGAACATGGCTGGGTAAGGATGGCAAGACTGAAAGTCTCACGTTTTGAGTTTTGTCATGATGTGTCCATTCACTCAGCCGGCCCCTCATTCCCCACATAGTCATTGAGGGCCACCAAGTGTCCAGCTCCATGTCTTGTCACAAGACTACCATGGTGAGTGAAACCAGAAACAGGCTTGGCCATCAGGAGCAGGAGAATACATGGGTTATCCCCAGCCCTGTTTTGTCTTCCTGGGACTCAGTTTCCCCATGGCTGCAGATGCAGGTCTCAACCCTCAGTGTTCCCCCAACTTTTGCTTTGGAAAGTGTAGATTCTCATACAGTTCACCATCCCGAGGTCGTGCCTTGTCTCAGGGGTACTTTATGTATTGACCACTCACTATGGACCTGTGATAAACCCAGCAGGGGCATCCAGGTCAGTAAAGACCCAAGAGAGCTGATGGTATGAGTTGTATGAACTTTTTGAAGTACCCTTTTATATGCATATACAGGTGTGTGTGTGTGTGTGTGTGTGTATAATGTAATAAGTCTAACATTTTAGAAACAGACTTTCTTTACTTCAAGTAAAAGAAATTCAAATTAAGGGAGAAGTAAAATCATAATTTGGATTCAAAGACATTAAATCTGTCCAAAATGAATGACTATATTCAACCATAGATCTATACATATCTAAATTTGTAAATAAATGTTCAAAATGATTCTTTAAGTTACAAACCAATTTGTCCCTTACAAATGGATCACCACAGGTTCATTAAATTTGTTCATTAGGCCTCCATATGGGGCATGTTGTGTTAAGACAGATAGAAACAACTTGGAATGAATCTGTTATGTAAATTAGGAAGTGCAGATGAAAAGAAGAGCTTGAGATGTTGTGGGCTTTATCTCCCTCAAAAATAAGATTGCCCTGTCCACGTGGGCAATGTCTCTCAGCCTCCTACCCAGTCAAAGTGATGCAGAGAAGGTGTCATACCCTAACACAGTTGGGCATCTCAGGGCTTTCTGTTTTGGAATTGTCTAAAAAAGGGACATATTAAGTTAAGCCACATGAAATTGATATATTTGAATGTCAAAGGCTATAAATTATTAGTGGTTTCTTAGGGTTCAACATAAATAGCTATTCAACTGAATTTAATGAATCAGCCAATGAATTTAACAGAACATGAGAAAATATGTGGATATTCACTTAGACTAAGAATGAGGGCTTGAAATAAAACATAGGAATAAATCTTTGTGATCCTGGACTAGGTAAGAGTTTCTTAGATAGGATGTCAAAAGCATAGCAATCATACTAGAGATAGGTACACTGAGTTTTACCAAAATGAGAAACCGTTCTTCTTCAAAGGATGTCATATAGAAAATAAAAAAGCAACCTGCAGAATGGAAGAAAATTTTTAGAAACCATATATACGTGTGTGTGTGTGTGTGTGTGTGTGTGTATGAATGATGAGGAGCCTCAATCTAGAATATTTAAAGAGCTCTTACAACTCAATACAAATGCAAATAACCCAATTTAAAAATGGGCAGAAGATCTGGACAGATATTTGTCCAAAAAAGATATGCTAATGGCCAACAAGCACACAAAAAAGATAGCCAACATCACCATCAACAGCAAAATGCAAATCAAATTCAAAATGAGATACAGCTTTGTATCCACCACAGGTATTAACAAGTGTTGGCTAGGATATGAAGAAATGGAAATATTTGTACCTGCTACTGGGCATGGGAGAGGAAGCAGCCCCTTCATAAAACAATCTGGTTACTTAAAAGTTTATGTGTTGAGTTACCATATAAGTGAGCAGTTCCACTTCTAGATGTAGACCTAAGAGAAATGAAGAAAAAATGTTCACCCAAGAAACTTGTGTATGAATATTCATAGCAGCACTACTCATCATAGGTAAATATGGAAGCAACCCAAATTCCCACCAACTAATGAATAAATAAATAAAATACCAAATGACCTAAAATCCATTGTAGTGTATCCATATGATAGATTTAAAAAAAAAAATTGTTTATTTTACATTCACCAATAAAGACAAAGTACTGATGCATACTACAACATAGATAAACCTTAAAAACATTATGCTAAACGAAAAAAGACAGTTACAAAATACCACATATTGTATGACTACATTTATGTTAAATGTCTAGCATAAGCAAATCTACAGAGACAAAAATAGATGAATGTTTTCCTAGAGCTGGGAGAGATTTCTGGGAGGAATGAGGAGTGATTGGCAGCAAATACAGGGTTTCTTTTTGGGGTGAGGAAAATATTCTAAATTGATTGTGATGGTAGTGAATATAACACTGAAGAAAAACACAGAATTGCACTTTAAATGGGTAGAATGTATGGTATGTGATTATATCCCAGTCCAAACATTTGATATATCATGAGAAAGAATTAACGAACTAATGAATAATTGAACTCTATAAATTTGTCAGAATTGATTAAAGAGAGAAGACAAGTTAGAAAATATTCAGTATTATGAAGGATGCAACAAGAGTTTCCAACATGCTTCTGATAGGAGTGTAAGAAGGGGCTGATAAAATGAGGGAGCAGAAATGATTATTTTTCCCGAAAAACTGAATAAAAATTTTAAATTTCACAAGAAACCCAAAATAGGGTAAATGAAAATAAACTACACCTAGATAGGGTATTGAAACTTCAGAATGCCAAGGAATGATGTTCTGAGACTGCAAATAGACAATAGATGCCAAAAGGAACTGTCAACATGGAATTCTATTTCCAGAGAGGTTGTTACTCAATTTTATGGGAAAAAAAGAATGTTTAAATCTGAGAGAAATAACCACTTACATTAAAAGATCTAACAGAGGATATTCTCCAAGAAAAAGAAAATTAGCTCTAGGAGGTAGGTCTAGTATTCCAAAAATTAAGGTGAGCAAAAATATTTGTAAATAAGAGGGAAGTTTAAATAAGCGTAGACTATGTGGTAGGCTAAAAAACAGTTATGTTCCATCACATAGTCCAAAATATGCATGTGTGTGTGCACATATATGTATACATACATGAGTATGTATATGTGTGTGAGATAGGAGGGATCTTCAAAAAGTTCATAGAAACATTTGTATTTTTCTTTTAATTCTATTTTCCATGAACTTTTCCAAGTACTCTCATATATTAGGAGATAGATGTGTATCTCCTAATCCCTGGAACGTAACCATGCTACCTGGTTTGGAAAAAAGACTCTCTGCCTATGTAATTAAGTTAAGGGTCTTGAGAAATCACCTTGGATTATCTAAATGCCACCACAGTGTCCTTATAAAAGCAGTTAGAGGAAGGTGAGTGACACACAGAAGCCACGTGAGCACAGAGTCTGAGATTGAAGTAATGCAGCCACAAGTCAAGGGACGCCTGGAACCAGGAGAAGCTGGAAGAGGCAGGAAGGAGCCTCCCCTGGGGCCTTCAGAGGGTGTGTGCCCTCTGATGCCTGGACTTAAGACTTCTGGTCTCCAGGACTGTGATTGAAATACATTTCTACTGTTTTTAGCCTCCAAGTTGGTACTTTGTTGCAGCAGCAACAAACAACTAGTAAACAGTGGGACCGATTTACCAAATGGGCTGGACTAACTGCAGCACAGGGTGTCATTAATGAAACAGCATAGGAAAGGAAATAATGAAGATATGAGCAGAAATTGAAAAGGTAGACAAAAATTAGGTCAAATCAATAACTCAAGATCCTAGTTCTCAGTAAAAACAACAACAACAACAAAAAAGACAAACCACCAACTAATGTCATCCAGAAAAAATAGAGAAGGCATGTTCCAAGGCCACTGCCACCCAGCCGGCCCTGCTGGCAAGGAGGGATTTACTCTTGTTAGAGTTGTGCTCCTCTTTCATCCTGCCTCTTTGCCTAATCAGTGCCTTGCACACAGAAGAATTTTTACGACTTTTCTGGATAAATAAAATGCAACAGTCTTGTTGAACACTTATAAGTAGACCTGCCATTGTACAGTAAAAAGGCAAATGAACTTTACGATCCTGAAAGAAGATGTGAGAAAGCAGGAGCTTCCAGGTAGCAGAGGTGAGGTGATCTGGAGGTCCTCCAGTGCCCACAGCATCTCAGGGGATAAGAACCTGCAGAAATCAATACCTCTGCACCACAAGCAGCTCGGACGATGGAAGCTGCCAACCCACCGAGCTGTGGGGTTGTACCCCAAGCATAAATGCTGAGATTGCTGGGCAGGGATGTATTGCTGACACCTTTGTATATACCTGGATCCACTGGGGAGAGGTATGGGGCAAAGGTGACCTCGAGGTGATTCTTAAGACACACTGAGAAGAAATATCGAGTTTCCAAGTAGCACAGGGAGATGCAGATGGCAGACGGAGGTGTGCATGTAAACTGAACCCAAACCTGAAAAACGAGAGGAGCATTGCGGCAAATAAGGGTTTTAGTTTTAGATCTGAGAACATGAAACTCCGCGTGCCCAGAGCACAACACCGCAGGAGTGGTCGGCTCCCTGGGGACACCTGCCTGGGCTGCGAGGTGGCGAAGACAGCTCTGCGTGCTCTTAGGTGTGCAGGGTGATGATGAGAAAGCATCCGGTTCCTGAAAGTCCACAACCATTGGAAAATGTCCAAATTTCAAGTAGAATTGGTAATCTCCGGTCTTTTTTCCCCACCGGTATCTCAGTAGCACTATCTCTTTTTGACCCAGACCCCTGACCCTGTGTGAGTCTGTTCTCATTTCTGGAAGGGACGACCTAAACAGGATCACACTCTACTTAGCTGCTTTATCTCTGGTCCCTGCCTGAGTGCACAGATCCCAAAATGCAGCTCCAAAGAGACATTTTGATAGATAAATGTGCTTTTGAAGGTTTAAACCCAATCCTTGTCATTATTTATAACTTTCCATCTGAATAGTGCACTCTTTTTGCCTTGCATAAATACAAAAGTTACCTCTTAAACTATTTCAGATAAAATTTTTATACAGCTCTTCACCGCCTCATTCACTTTCTCTTTAAGTTTCTCTTTTCAAATCCTATTATCCCCCCAAGCATTGCACATGATTTTTCTCTGCTTGTTAGCGTACAGCCTTGTTAACTCCGGTTCTTTACTTCATGCGGGGCATTGTTCATACTTACGATCTAGATCTCTCCCACCATCAATCGAGATGAAAGTCTCCACCGTGCCTCTCTCAGCAATGAATCTCCTACTTGCTCTCATTTGCACCATCTTCCATGTCATTTCATCTTCACTTTTGTCTAATGCTTTGTGTCAATTTCTCTATTCCAGTTGAAATTGTTACTTCGTTACATCACCAGCCAAACATTAAGCATCAGGCATCTCTCTCTCTCTCTCTCTCTCTCTCTCTCTCAAAAACAACCTTGAGCCTCACCTTCAGCTGGGATTCAGGGAATTAGTAATATGTGTACTATTTCTGACAAGGATATTTGCATAGCTTCATAGAATGCCTATGTGCAAGCTGCTTTGCTCAAAGTTGTAAAGTGGACATCAATAAGCCAGACTTATTTCTGCTCTCAAGCAGCTTATTGTCCACCGTAGAAGTTAAGATATGCAATCATATACATATGCATGTATGCAAATATCTTTATTCTCCATAATGCGTACCATAGGAGGGTCACTGCTACCCTGCGAGTGCTGATTACAGTCAGAATCATGGCTGCTCAGGTGACTGGAAATCATATTATGGGGAGGAGGTGTTTCAGTTGGAACTTGAACAGCCACCAAGGTGCTGATAGTCTGGAGACCGTGGTAGAGGACAGGAAAGGCAGACTAGGAGCAGGGAAGTCAGGTAGGCAAGTTTTAAAGCAATCTGTGTTCATAAACATTACATGTATACAGACTTAACAATAAAAAATGGTGGGGTACACTTTTCTGCCAGCAGAGGAGTTTTGGAGATCCTCATCTTTCATCTATTGGTAGTGATTAGAATGCCTGTACACCTGCAGATGGGATTTTATTTAATTCAAGTCAACCTTCTGGACTTCCAGAGCCCCTTCAGCCCTGATGTGAAAGCAGCTGCCCTTTTCGAATAATGATAGTATTAAACAACTTGGAATTTCAAATGCAACATGTAGGTCTCCGTTCCAGAAAGTCTTGAAAGTGGATGCCCCAAAGGCTTTCTCCTGTGCATATGGAGGAGAAAACATTGTGTTGGACCTGTGATGGACAGCAACCATTCTCTCTCTTTTATATGCTAAGCAGAAGAAATTTCTCAGCACTCCATTCTTAGTTCACAGTTGCTTTCTTCCACATCCCCATTTAAACGTCCTTTTGCTCTTTTCCGTGGAACACGTTTATTTGATTAAGGCATGAAAGCTCTCCTAGTGACTTAGGAGTGGCCGGGTCTTTGTTCTTTTCTAGGTCATTCTAGAAGGCCCAAGAGTCTAGAACAGCTGTGCAGGGAGGGTCCCAGGACGTCGTTGAGGCACGGGGGTGGGGGTGGGGGGGTAGGATCCAGGTCTAGGTGGTGAATGAGGAGATGGGATGGCCACTGTGGAGCTCCTCTTTGTCACAGTCTCTCTTTAGTTGAAGACTCGTAAAACCACATGGACACACCGTGAATATTATAGACTTCAAAATTACAGTTAACTTGAAAGGAAATACTGTAAATACTATCAGGAATCACATTTTCTATGTTAGGTCTTCAGATAACAAAAAAAGTTATAAATCATTTTGTCATGCTCTCTGCCCTTAGATAATTGCAGAGACACGACAGTTGATTCTTCTTGGGATAATAAAAATGATTTGAAAGCTTTTTGCTGAGTTAGTAACTAATAATAACAGTGATAATAAGTATCTAGTGCTTAATATGTGCCAGAAGTTATGCTAGATGCTTTAACTATTGTTTCCATGTGATTTTTCAGAAGAACACTGTGATATAGATACAATTATTATCCCTACTTTATATATGAGGAAACTAAAGAGCAGAGGAGTGAAATAGCTTGTGGGGTATCACACGGCTAGTGAGTGGCACGGCCTGGGTTAGAACTGAGTGGTCTGGTGCTCTGTCCATGTTCTTATCTAACATGTCACACTGTTATTAATTTATCTCCTGCTCATAACCAGTCCTATCATTAAAACCTTCACAACATGGCTTAAATGTATGCATGTGTGCATACATTTAATGGTTGGCTACTGTTTCTTTCTAAATATGTTACAACTTCGTATTTCTCTAAAAGGAAATTTTGTTTAACACCTAGTCAATGTATGCATTTGACAATCTTTTTCCTTTAAAGCATTTTCTTTAAAAGAGATTAAATGTTATCACATATCTAAATATATGACTTTTCATCCTTTGCATTATTTTCTTATTCTTTTACTGACAATGGTACCACTACCCATTATGTATAAATTTGTGTGAATAATCCCCTTAGCACTGTTGATAAGCGGGTCATTCACAGGTTGCAAAATATACCCAACCTTTTCTCCTCAATTATCTGCTCTGGAAAGGTTGGTCTCCTGGCTGTTCTTAAACAGATGGTGAATCACAACAGATTCTACAATGTTAAGATGATACTCACTTAATATAATGAATGACACATAAATTGAAATAGAGGAATTGCTCACAAGCCAGCATCACAGCACTCCGACCTCTGTTTCCATCCTCACGCCTCTCTCTGACTCTGCACATCCTGAGGACCCTCATGGTTGCTGTGGGCTCATGTGGATAATCATGGATTGTCTTCCCATCTCAGGGTCCTTAACTTAATCACATCTGCAAAGTCCCTTTTGCCACGTAAGATAAAGGTAATATTGTCACAAGTCCTGGAGATTAAGATATAGGTGGACATCTTTGGGGGTTATTATTTTGCCTACCATAGGATCACAGACCTACACATAAAAACTAAAAATGTAAATCTTATGTAAGAAGATATTGCATATCTTTGAGACCTTAGGGTAGGCATCTATTTCTTATATAGCACCCAAAATCAATAGACACAAAAGAGTAAATATTAAAAAAACTCTTTCTGAAAGACATTAACAAGAATGTGAAAAGTAAAACTATGGATTGGGAGAAAATATTTGTAAAACACATATTTGATACAGGATTTATATCCAGAATATCTAAAAACTCCTGTGAGTCAGATAAAAATTCAAAGAACCCAATGACAGTGGGCAACAGATGGAAATTTACACGAGAGGGTCGCAGTGTGGTCTCTGACCATGGGCTTGTGGCCAACTTGGAGATACACACTCAGGCTCTCCCTTCCCCAAGGAAGGAAGGATTTGCTACCAATTGAAAGTAGTGTGGTCAGCAGACAGCCTCTGGTTTTTGGCTATTTTAGGGTTTTCTAAACTGCAGAGAGCCACCCTTGCCTGAGGTCATGCCTGTAGAGGCTCAATGTGGGACAGATCTTATTATCAAATTTACTTTGGAGCTCCATGCTAAGACCACTGAGAATGTTTTCTCTAAATTCTACTCAGGACACTTCATGAAAGATCTTTGAATGGCCAAAAAACACATGAAAAAAATTTCAAATCAAAAGTCATTATGGAATTGCAAATTAAAATGAAAACGATATAGCACGACTCCCCCTGAGGGTAGCTAAAAGTAAAATGACTGGCAATATCAAACACTGGGCAGGATGTGGAGAAAGTGACATGTTCAAGGTTCAGTAACTTTGTAAAATAATTTGACATTAAGAAAAATAAAGTTAAACATTCATTTACAGAAATTTAGCACTTCAACTCCTAGGTATTTATAAAAAACAAATTTTAAAAATAGTTTATGTAAAAACCTATAAATTACAAAAATAATTTTTAATTAAGAAAAAAACTCTATTATTATAACAAAAGATCTGGACATGAATGTTTATAGCAGTTTTATTTATAATAGCCAAAACTTGGAACAAATTCATATACTCATCAACTGGTGAATGAGGAAAGAATGAGGTATATCTGTCCCTACGAGCTCGTTCTTAGGGACTGACGATGGACAGAGGCATTTACTCCATTTATGAAGATAAGAAATCTATTGGGTCATGAAGTTCATGATACTTTTTATTTCTATGTCTGTTTATTAATTTTGGTGGTGATTCCACATGGGGATACATCTGTTAAAATCAATAGGCTGCACTTTAAATGGGATCCTTTTATGCTAAGTAAATTATACATCAATAAATATTTTTATCAAAATGTATGTTCACAGAAATGCATGCTCACGTGTATTTGTAGCTGCAATAGTCACAGTAGGAGCTGGGGTCTTTTGCTTTTTCTGTTGCTCTATGATTTTTAAAAAATCAAATAATATAAGAAAGTCAATATTTCCCAGGTATATTAAAGTTTACTTCTATATCTTCCTTTTTGTAAAATTAGCAGATGTTTAAATTAGGATGTTTGGAAGATAAATATAGAAATGACCTGCCCATAATTACACCACCTTGTCCTAATTACTAATAACTTCACGAGTGTTTTATTCTAGTTGTATAAAAATTGTTTTTAACACAACTTAGACTGTATTTGATCAGTTTGTTAATAATAATTATCATTATTAGTAAATATGCATCCTGATTGTTCATAGGATATACTTTAATAGACCCTTTGCTATGTCATTAAATTCATAACTGATTTAGAGTTAGCGTGGAAAGTGCAGGTCAGATCACGAGGCCTGCCCTCTCCTGAGGGACCTTGCTCATCTCAGAGTTCGGGTTTTCTGAACTTTGGTCTTGGCTGACACAAGAGATTTGAACAGCACCAGTGTAGACCTACCTAATTCTAAACAACCGTTTTGGAAGAGACTGTTCAAATATTCTCTTTCAGTGAAATTGGTCCTGAACTATTTCACGTATATTTGAGTGTGCCTATACTACTGGCACGTTTGATTGTGTAATCCCTGACCTATTAACATTTAATGAAAAGCTTTAAAATGAGTGAATTGTACTTTCCCAACTGGAATTGTGATGATCTGATTTCTACTGGGGGTCTCATAAGAAAACAAGAAGACACTTCCTAGGAAACAAACGTAGTGTTGATTCAATAGAAAATAAAAAGTTATATCTTTGGTTTGCTATAAAACGATAAAACCATCTTTTTTCATATTTGGATAAAAAGCATTATAATTAGTACAGTAGAGAGGGAGTGGGGACTTTAGGTGAAATTATGTCATACTTTTGTTTATACAATAAAAAAATTATATTCTTTTCTGTCTTTTAAACCAAGGGCACAATGAATGAACATGAAAAGAAGTCTGAATGATATGCGAAACCTGATGTTGTCCCTTTGTGATAAGAATTTGAAGTGTAAAAATTGAAAATGTGTCAAAAGATGATGTGCATCGACACCAATAATTTTCTGGAAATTCTCCTGTCTTTGGACAAAAAGGTATTTCGAGCACTTGAGGGGAGGAACGAGCTGCTTTTGTGATGGACAGTCTGTGCGCACTGGGACACTTTCTGCTGGGTGCCGATCATAGCCTGCACAGTGAGGGCGTGGGAAAATTGCTACCTGCAGGTGTCCTCAGGTGAGAAGATGCACTGGAAGAGACCTGAATGCGTTCCTTTAGATGTAACTGAACATTCACTCAGAACTATCTCATGGCCTTTAAAACTAGGATACTTTTTATTTCTATATCAGTTTTGTGTCTGACCCCAAAATTAAGATATTGAGATCACAGAGAACTGAATTACTGAATGATCCTTCATTACTCAGTATTCTGGTTGATGTTTTTAGACCTTTGCTGTTTTTCGCTTGTTAATTGTGGCATTTTCACACATTGAGTATTTCTTGTCTCTGAATTATTCATCAAAGGCCCACACGACATCTTCTCAACTCATTTTTTCTTTCATAAATTTCTTATGTCTGTATTTTTCCCTCTCCATTCCAAGAGTTGAGACTTCCATGACGTTAAACATGGACTACTTTAAGCATGGACAGCAAATGTGAGGGTACTTCAGAAAACTCATGAAAAAATTAAACTAAAAGATAATATAAATCATTCCATGAACTTTTTGAAGGTCTCTTGTACATGCACCAATAGGCTGTTACATTGCGGGGAGCCAGGTCCTTTTCGGGGCTCAAGAGATATAAAGCATAAATGTCATTCCAGGGCTTCAAAGAGCTCAGGACTTAGTAGCTGAGATTAGAGACAGACACATACATATGCATGTGGCCACACATGCACACACATACAAAACACACAACTCACATTTGCATGAACACAAGCACACACACACACAAGTGTGTGATGAGTGTCTTTTCAGCCAGCTTGTCACTGGGCTGGGGTACAATAGCCTGAGTGCAGTGTGGATGGATGAGATAAAACAAAAGCATAGCCCAGCGAATTGTCCACGCACGTCTGGGGCATTTGTAGCGTGTCACAACCTTGGGAGAGGGATGAACACGTGTTGCAGACCATTTCACTCACACCACCTCCTGCTCATCCCCATGGTCGGGGTGGGGGCTCTTCAGTGCCATCTGTCTGACCACCAGCCTGACCATGTTGGCTCTCCTCTGCTCAGTACGGAGCTGCAACTTTTTAAAGCTTCCTAAAAGGCTGGATTGGGAGAACAGGTATAGTGGATTGAGGTATGTCCCCCCTAAAACTCCCTGAAGCTTGAATTGTGTGCCCCAAGTTCTATGTATTAGAAACTTACCCCGCACTGTGACTGTTAAGAGGGTGGGAAATCCTATCATGGTAACTGAAAGGGGGAGCCTTGAAGAGGTCATTGGATTGTAGGACCATATTATAGTGAATGGATTAATAATGATGGTCAGTGGCGTGGTTCTGAGGGCTCTAAAAGAAGAGTAGGTTGTGTCTTTTACTCTCTCTACTCTCTCTGCTTCCACCATCTTGCAATGTGAGACCCCTGGGTCACTGTAGTCATCACCAGATGGACTTTGGTCTCCCCAGCCTCAGAAACTGTAAGCAATAAATTTCATTTTCTTTATAAATTACCCAGTTCAGTGTACTTTATTATAAGCAACAAAAATGGACCAATACACCAGGAATCTAAAAATCACTCACCATATTTGGAGGAACGGTGGCCACAGGGGTCCGCAGAGCTGGAGCAGAATGGCAACACCAGATGGGTGGCAACCAGCTCATGGACACAAGCAGGGGGGTCCCAAGCCCACCTCAGCAGCCCAGCGACATGGCTTGCCGGAGAAAGTGCTTATATGTGTGCAGAAGACTGGCCAGAAAAAAAGGAGCTTTTACTTTGGAGTGTTAAAATGTAAACTGAGACACAATAAAATTTTAAAGAGTTTATTTGAGAAAACGATTCATGAATCAGGAAGCTCCAAATCAGGAGCTCCCCAGAAGGCTTGCAGAGGGGAGGCTTTGATAGCAATATACAGAAGTAAAGCAAAGAGAATATTTGATTGGTTATGCACCTGCCTTATTGGTTCTATCCCATTGGAAAGTTCCTACTTATATAAGCTTGTTGGCTCTTCTGATTTGTTGAGCTTAAGTTCTGTGTTTCTTTAATACAGAAATAAGTCAAGCTCAGTTTTGCTTATGTTTGCAAATCCAGCAGGTGGAGGTCACTCATGAGGCCAAAATGGTTTTGTCTGCTCAGGGGCACTTCAGGCCTGGGCTCCATAGGAATTTACTCTAACAGAGGCATCTGAATGCCTAAGTGCCACAAAAGCCAAGGTTTTAGGCAAGAAGGAGCATGACAGGAATGCAGGTATGGGATCTGGGGTACTGGTCTTGTCAGGGTTGTGGCATTTTGTCCTTCAGGTTAGGTTAACAATCACACATAGGTGGGTGTTTGCTGGTCTTTATAAGTGTCCCCCACCCCCACACAATGCACAGCCAGTATTCTTTACCTCAGCAGTCTTCATTGTTTTTATGAGAAGTTCATTTTCCTTCATTGATTTTATAGGAAGTTGTGATTGTCCGTGTTCATTTTCTCTCCTGTTCGATTGCAGGTTCCATGAGGACAGACCATATCATGCTGTATCTCACCCCTACGCAAAGGGCTCGACAAACACTTGTCAAATTGTGTTAAAAAAAAAAAAAAAAAGAAGAGTGTGAACTATTTGACAAGGCCCTTGCAACCATTTTTCTTAACACGTGTCCATAAAATTCTGAATGACTGGACTGAGATTCAACAGGGAGATGATCTATTGGAAGCGTTCTTACCCCACGGGTGCGCACACTGGTAACTGTGCAAGGGGGTACACATGTTAATGAGCTTGATTGTGGCAACTGCTTTGCAAGATGCAAGTGTATCAAAACATCAAGCTGTACACCTCAAATATACACAAGTTTTTTTTTGTCAAGTGTACCTCAGTAAAGCAGAAAAAAAGAAAGTGTGGAACCCTGCTGGAAATGAAAGGGCTTTTACAGCTTAAAATACATAGCACCTCAAATAAATCAAAAGATGAAAGCAGTGGGAATTTCATAGCTTTCTGTCCTATAGCAAGTAAATATCCTATACAAAAATCGATTTTCACCTCTAGAAAAAATTACATTTCTGTGCAATCAGCACAGAAATTTATTCAAGTATTTATTAAGCTCCTACATGGGCCAGATATAAAAATCCTTGTCTCGTGGAATTTATATTTACCGTGAGAGAAAATAAACAAATTAAGTAAAGTGTTCAGTATGTAAAGGAGTGGTAAATGTTACAGAGGAAGGTAAAAATAGGGAAGTGTGGTAAGAATGCTGGGGTGTAGATGGCTGGGAAAGCTGTAATCAGTGCAGTCCTGAAAGTGCTTAGGGAGGAGAGCACTCACAGTCTGGTAAATGATTTCCTCAAGCAGAGGGAGCGGCAGGTACAAAGGCCCCGGACAGGTGCGCTTCTGTTGTGTTGGAAGAACACAGAGGCTGATGCAGCAGGAGCCAAAGCCTTGAGGAGGAGGAGAGCAGGCCATGGAGGGCTGGAGAGCATAGCCTGTCTGGCCATGGGAAGGGCAGGTCCTTAATCATTTATATGAGACTTAGAGGGCCAGGTGGACTTCAGAACTCACCTTTAGAAAGGTAACTAGAAAAGGCAGTTCTCTCATTAGAAATCTCATGTAAAAGTAAGTTAGAAAAGTGATACACTATATTCCCATTAGTACATAATCCCCATGGGGTTTGTGACAGCACCCTGTGGCTGTTTGTACTGACAGAAGAGATGGAACTGAAAGAGTTGAGAAACAGTCTCGTTTCAGTTCAGGTTGCATTTTGCTACACTAGAGGTTTTGGCATCAAAATTTGGGTATTCAGAGTCCTGAGGCATTCAAAATTGTTGAAAGGGGATTGGAACCCTGTCCCTGTGCTGTTACTCAGAGTAAAATGTGGTGTAAGGAGAGTGTTGTGCTGAAGGGACACAGGTGACCCTGGATGCTGTGTTGAGATTATGAGCAAGGCCACCTTGATGAATGTCTGGTACACTCAGTGACGTAAAGCACATCGCAAGTCCTGTTTTCTTTATGCATCCTGTACTATATATCTGAGGCCCACCATAGGAAGGATTGGACTATGTATAATTTGCTCAGTGTCCACACCTTAGAATGTCTGGCTTTATATACTTAATTAGCTCTTTTTCCTCAGATAGTTCCTATGTAGGGTTGCCTCAGAGTAGACCCCCAAACTCTATGGGTGAAGTTTTTTTTTTTAAAAACTTTCATATTTCTTTCACATTTAAAAAAAATTCCTTTTATTGTTTGTATCACACTGCGGCATATTAGTATTGTATTATCTGCAGACTGTTAAATAAATATCTATTTTGAGCACTGATAATAGTTGTTTCCACAGCAATCTCATTGCAACAGCTAATTAAAAAGTGATATCCAAAGCTGTCAGAGTGATATCCGACTTAACAAACTTCTAAGTGTTTATTTCTTCTTTCACACACTGTTTTTTTAAAGTTACTACTGAGAAACGTAATACTGCTACACAGTCATTGGCGGTCCTAGTAGAAATTAAATGACTGCAACCATGTTTTGTTCTGTTTCATTTTCCTCACCGTAGAGTGGATATTTTACACAGTTTTTTTCTAAAGTGCAGCACTCTTGGGATCAGGCTCTACCTCTTTTTTTTTTTTTTTTTTTAAATTTTATTTTGTCGATATACATTGTAGCTGATTATTGCTCCCCATCACCAAAACCTCCCTCCCTTCTCCCTCCTCCCCTCCCCCCCAACAATGTCCTTTCTGTTTGCTTGTTGTATCAACTTCAAATAATTGTGGTTGTTATATCTTCTTCCCCCCCCCCGGTTTGTGTGTGTGTGTGTGTGAATTTATATATTAATTTTTAGCTCCCTCCAATAAGTGAGAACATGTGGTATTTCTCTTTCTGTGCCTGACTTGTTTCACTTAATATAATTCTCTCAAGGTCCATCCATGTTGTTGCAAATGGCAGTATATACTACTCAGCTATAAAAACGAAGGCTCTACCTCTTGACTAGGAACAAGATGCACCGGGTGCACGCTTTGGGGGCCTGCGGCAGTCACCACGCCCTGGGAGGGCCGGCTGGGCCCGTTGCCCTCTGGAAGGGCTGTTTACATACTTGTTTATGATTTGAAGGGATGCTAGAATTGCTGGATTTTTTAAAAAAACAATAAAATAAATTTCTGTGTAAACTCTCTCTTTCATCTGGAAAGAAGCGGCTGCAGGAGCATCCATAAGAGTCAAGAGCTCACCTCTGACTTGTGGTTTGCACCTGTGTGGCCTCAGGTGGGGGCCGTTTGTCCTGAGCGTGATCCTACACCTGCTCAGGAGCAGCACTGGAGGATGGTATTAAACTCTCCTCAGGGGCTGTGGCTCCCCTGGCTGCTGTCAGGGCTGCATCTCTCCCCTGCACAGGAGGAGGCCACCTGCTCAGGTGCAGGTGTGATGAGCCCGGCTGGCTGCGGTCCCTGCCCGCTCCTGTGCATGGCACTCAACACTGCCTGCAGTCTCGGAACATGCACCACGTTTTCCTTGTCCTCCTGCTGGAACATGAGGCCAGGAAGGAAGGGTTGTGCTGGCATTGCTCTCCTGAGCCTTGGACGGTGCCTGGTTCAGCCACATCTTAAAGACCTCTGTGTCAAGTAAACGTGCAACAATATTTCTGACACCAATGGAACTTGTTAAAAATGCCAATATCTTACTCAGTCTGGGGACATTAAAACTGATGAATTCCCTTGGAAGTTAATAGTAGGTTGATTCAGCGCCATCTGTCATGGTCCCATAGTGCCCACCGTAAGCTCATATCTGCAGAGAGACCTCCCCTCTGCTCCAACCGTGCCCTGGAAACCCACTCATAGCCAGTGTTCCAGGTAGTCACGACAGTTTTGTTTGTATTTTTTTTCCCATTTCTCATTGTGAAACTTTTCCCCAGTAATTACTATTTCAGAGATAATGGCAGTGCATTAACCTGATATATGCTGCACAGCAGAATGTCTATCTTGAAAATATAATTATATAAAATAACAACAGAAGAAGGGGCACAAGATCATATATCTCAACATCTGTATAGCTATTTCTGAATAATTTATCCAAAGTAGTATGATATTCAGATATTTTGAAATTACATATTATTGTTTAAATGATATTATGCCCTATTGGCCTATTTTTCTATACTTAAAAGAAATAGATGAAGTATTTAAAGAATGAAGACAGATAACTAGCATTATTATTTTGAATGGCTAGTTTTATTATAAAATCCTTAGATGAATGACACTTTCTTTTACAGAAACTCATAGTAGGTTAGAAAGCAGGAAAACTCCCCCTAAATTTTTGTGTCAGACATATCCAGTAGCCTTTCTTGATCTCTATTTTTCTATATATACATTTAAAAAATTAAGTGATATTATCTATAGTGCTTCTTTTGGCTGTAAGATTTTTTCTCCCCTATTTCTTTAGGCCTTATAGACAGCCACTACTAACATGCAAGCAGTTAAAGTACCAGCTGCCCAGATCCTTTTAATATGTATTGTTCAGCACTGATATTGTATTAAAGTGTGGGTGGTGGTTTTGAAGAAAAGAATTATAAAATGCAGTTTGTACCCTTTAGAACTATTTTGAGAAGGAGGACAAAAATAAACAAAAGAGCTAAATGACAGAGAAGGACAGTACAGAATTGAATGCCAAGGAGCGGTGGAGATAAGAGAACTCCAGCAAAGGCCAGGATTGGAGAGAGAGCGTCGGGGAGATCAGAGGCTTCCTGGAGGCAGGGGCGGGTGAACTGAGCCCACCAGGCACATCAAGGAAGCCCTGGTGGCCTTCTGTAAATGTTAATTATATGTCTCCATAGTAAACAGTTGGTGATGGGCAGACAGGTGAGGGGGACGGAGACATCAGAAACAGCTCTGAGTTCCCGTTACGGACAGAATCGAGCAGGATGTGGGTTAAGCAGGTGATGGAAGAGGCTGGCCAGTCACATTCAGGATTTGGAGGTCACTTGGACCCCAGCAAGGCAGAAAGCAGCTCCCACACCCAGGCCCTGGGGAAGAGGGCAGAGGCAGTGCAACCAGAGCCCTGGGCCAGTGTCCCCTGCAGAGCTGGACCTCAGGCCCCTCCCAAGACCCCCATAGGGCAGGCAGGGATGGGAGGAACACCTGCATACCTCCTGTGTCCCATCTCCCACCAGCACTTCCCTTTTCTGGAAGTCAGCTACCACCCGAGCCTGCAGGGGGGGACACCAGTGGGCATGAAAGAGGCAGAACTCACAGACAGAGGTGCAGAGGTCCTGGGGACACCAGCCAGAGCTATAGGCAACTTCGCAAGTTCATCTTGTCCCCAAGAATTCTGTAACATATATTTTAAAGATTGGACAATGGAAGTATAGAAAGACTTAATGACTTTTTCCTCCTATTTAATTGGAATTTTGTATCCCTTCATCAACATCTCCCCAACCTCCCCCCCATGCCTTCATCCCCCAGAACCTAGAGACCCGCTGCTGCTGTGAGCTCATCCCTTTTACCCTCCACAAGTAAGGGGGGTCATCCAGGATTTGCCTTTCTGTGCCTGGCTTGTTTCTCCTAACATGATGTCCTCCAGATTCAAGAGACCTGCGGCACAATATGGTGACCAGAGTGAAAAATAACATGACCTATGCTTGAAAATTGCAAAGAGAGTAGATTTTAAGTGTTCTTACCTCAGAGAAGTATGTGAGATGACATACTTGTCAATCAGCTCGATTAAGCCATTCCACAGTGTAAATATATTTCAAGACAACATGTTGTACATGACAAATGTAGACAATTTCTGGTCAATTAAAAAAAAAAACAGTAAAAAAAGAAACTGGAAATTTTCCACAAGTGAAAGGTCTTTTAGAGTCAGTGAGGATTTTAGACGTGTTGTTCCCTTTCAATGTCTGGCATGCAATAAGACAGCTCAGGAAGAAAGATATTTTTATAATGATATGAACACAAAAGCCAGTAGTTGTTAATCACTTGTTGTCAAATTAAAGCCCATCAACTATCTTGTAGAGTTACAACTTAGAAATTAAAGAATATTAAATTAAAAACAACATGAAATAATTTTAATGTGGTTACAAACTACTAACAGAGTGGAATTGTGAATTTCCTCTGACTGTGATGAGTCCTTGCTTTTTCCACTACAGGGACAAGAAACCGTCAATGAGCAGGTTCCAGTGCACTTCAGTAAACACTGGCAAATGCTCTGTGCTGGATTGGGATCTTTGGTAGAACATGGTGTGTACTCAAATACAGGGGCGTTTCGTGAAGGACTTTGGGCTCACGTATGAACCATGGTGGTTGCTCTGGTAGTTCCTCAGCTTTGCTTCTTTCAGGAGCCAGATGCCTGCAGCTGTTTCTGAAACATTGGGGAGCATTTCAGAGGGCTGGACTATTCCAAGAGAGAGAAGAGAAATCAACGAGGAAATGAGGGTTTGTGAAAATGATTTATCCTGTGATTGATGTGCAATATTCTTAAAGTGATTTCTATAAATTATTTGGAATGGTATTATCGAGTTTGGTTGCAATTAAAAAGATCAATTTCAATTAATCTTTATAGATTAGTTCCTCTTTTCAAATTACTTGGTAAGGTATTTGTGATTTCTGAAGCAGCACCTAGTAATAGATTGGCATGTACCGTGGACTAGGCAGGCATGCACCTGCTACATTTTGTGATTGTTTTCTCTTCTCTGAGGTTGGCATCTAAAGTTTGTATTGAAGGACATGTTTATTACTCACAGCACTTTTGAAAAATACTAGAAAGTTCTAGTATTTCGCTGCTGCATACATGTATCAGGTATGAGTAAAAGCTATATTCTTGGTGTGTACAATGTATTTTTCCCCAGCCCAGGTCTCATGATGTCCACCCTTAGCCCAGATTCAGAGCAGCTGGTTCCTGCTTTTCTGAGTTTGTAGGAGTTGCTGATGGTATTAAGGGATTATTGTTAATATTTAAAGTCACATCAGCTATATGTATTTCTAGGTATTGATATAGACAGACAAACATATAGCTCGCAGTCTATTTTTAAAGCAGATTTTGATTCAGAACTGAATATTAGGGAGCATTGGACAAGAAAACTTGATTGATATGGGACAGAAAGAAGACCTTAGTCTACGTAGGAACAAGAAGAGACAGCTGTTCTCCGCCCACTTCCCTTAAGCAGCCCTGCACAACATGTCCTGACACGCATCCTTCAAGACATTTAGATACTTGAATTTTGCAGTTAGATCCCATGTATTAGAATGTGTTCTCTACATTTTTCCTCAACTGCTTTTTGAAACCATTAATTAGCATTTAAAAGACAAGGGTTATGTATTAACCAGATGGAAGTGGTTCGTGTATATTAGGTATGGTATTAAGTTTAGGGACTTTTTTTTAGCTTCTTAAAAATTCTCTCATTAAAAATAAGATCATGACATAAATCAGCTCATCAAAAGTGCACATTTTCCACTAGGAGTTTGTTTATTCTTGCTCCTCCTCTTCATACAAAGGAGAGGTGATTACATTCTTGTTAGATAGAGAACGATGTGGGGAAGTTTATTGGATCACAGAATGTTATTTGGTTAAAAAACAGCTCTCAAGTTCAAACAAGGTGTATAAATCTTCAAAAAATTAAATATTGAATAGCAGAATCCCCAGTTAATCTGACTAGCTGTTTCCTAGTAATTATCTTACAAAAGAGATGAAATGACAGAAAAACAACTTCATTTGATATGGGTACTTAAGGTTATTAGGTATGGAGGAATGCCCCATAGCCAATAAGTGAAGAACTGGGTACTTTAGTATGTGCTCCTGGATAAAGTGACGCTATGATGACAGGGGAGAGGACGTGCAATCTGCAGTCTCCAAGCACATTTCAGTTCCTTACCATGAGAATCGGAACTGTTAGAAATGTCTTCTTCCTCAAGATACACATTTGTCCCGGAGTGTGGGGACCTCTGGATTCTGATCTTAGCTTAGTAGCCAAAGACCAAAATAAGCCCAGGTGATCGTCCTTAAATATTGTCACCTGTAAAATGAAAGGTTTGGGGAACATTTAGGTTTTTTTTTTTTCTAACCCAATACTACTTCCTTCTTAAAGGAAGAGCATCTCTCTCCTTTAGGGATGAATCCTTCCTTGCTTTGGCCATGTGGTTTAAATGGGAGCTACCACCATATGGAGCCCTTCATCACAGCCACAGAAGGCAGTGTGAGGGTGGGCGTTTGACTCAGGTTCGATTTAAGTCTTCTTCCTTTTAAATTGGAGCTGAGAAGAGAGACTCTTTTTTTCATGGTCTTGAGATTTTAAGGTTATGAGCCCAGAATGAAGGGCCAGATCCTGATCTCATCTCAGGGCTTGACTGAGAGGTAGATGCTCATTACAGAAAGAAGCAGAAACAGGGCAGAGACCCATATTCCAGACCCTCCAAAGAAAAATCCACCCTTGTCTTTTCTGTAGTTCATTGTGGAAGTCCATATTCCCAGGACAGCTTAGCTAAGTTCCAGTTGGGTTTCTGAGGCTGCAATCCAAAGATTCCCTAGGGGATTGGACTGAATGTACTTTCAATTCCCTCCCATCTCTATGTTTCCATGATTTTATGGTCTATTAAGTAAAAGCCAAAAAGAGATTTCTAGTTAAACCTCAGTCAACCAGAAAATTATATTAACCAAAAGATACATTTTACGAACATTTTATGGATCTAGAATAGTGACTAACACATATCAGGATCTATTTAAATATGATGGTATGCCAAAAATTTTGTTAAAAAGTAGAATGAAAGGATAATATGACTCTTGCCATAAACTTTTTGAAGTATGCTTGTATTTGTTAACTGTTGGAGTAATCTTGAGTAATTCATAAGTTTCTGAATGGAGACATTTATTGGTAGAATTACACCTAAAAGGAAGAAGAATTGGCTGCTCATCACAAGGACTGACGCCTGCAGGTGCATGGTATACACGTAGTACAGTAATTTGGAGTGTTACCTGCATGATGTGTATCAGGAATAAAATGCTTAAATTCTAAGCATTCTACATTCTCATGTTGTGCAAGATGTGCAATACTTTCTATACAAGCAGCTTTTATGATGACGGTGTTTCTACCCAAATGGAGCATCAGTTCCAGCCAAGACCAAGAAGTTCAGTTAAAGCAGGACAAACAGGCCTTCACCGTCACAGCAGCATGTCAGAAATAAAGGTGGCATTGGCAAAGGAGGGAGGGAGGGAGCTGGCAATAAAAATCATAACACCACATCTGCAAAATAAGGCAATTTCTAGGGCAATAATAAAAGAAAGAAAGGCACTGCATAAAGCAAATATCTGAGGAAATCCATTGATAAGCTTGTATTGAGGTAATTTTCAGGGAATTTATAAACTGAGTCTGAGGATGAGGGTCTGTAAATGAAATGAGACCCTAATGCATATTAAACAGGATAAACACTGTAGAATACAGAGAAGATCACCAAAACCTACATAAAGAAAGGAAGAAAAACACAGAAAAGACCCTGAGAGTTTCCACCAGTTCTTTAGTTAAGAGAAAATGAAAATGGAATCCGACCTCACATCCTTTATTCTTTATTCTATATAAATACACATGAGCCAACTGGAGAATGAAGAATATATTGTCTTCATCCTTTGGCAAAGGTATAGCAATTCTCCAGCTATTTATTTTGTCTATTTATTTGACTGCATGCACTTTCTCTCGTAACTAGAACTCAACTAATTGGACTGAGAGATTTCTGTGCTGTGACCCTGAGAATTTCAGTCAAAATTCTGGTTCCAAGGAGAAGTAGAACAGGTAGAAGGCCCGCATGGAAACCATTGCATTCATAAAGTCTTACTTTTCCAGGAAAATTTCATCATCGTGGAAGGGCTGCTCCGGGCAGGGCTGCACGTTCTGGGTTCGGTCCTAGCTGAGCAGCTGGTCCTGCGTGGCCTTCTCACACCGTGGCTCTTCCCCTTACGACGTGAGGAGAACACTGTACTGACTTCACAGGGCTGTCGTGTGGAACAAGTCACTTAATAAAAGAGAGCACTTCTGATGGTGCCCGGCACCCAGGAAGTCCTCGATAGAGGCCAGCTTTTGTCATCGCCGTTTTCATCATTATCACCACCGCTGCCACCATCGCAGAAAGCACAGCGCAAGTGTGCCCAGTTCCAAATGACTGATGAGAAGTGATTTCTCGGAGATAAATATGTTTAGGATAGTTTTCTTTTTTTGAGGGGTGGGGTACAACAACGTATTTTGAAAAAAAAAAAAAGATTATGGGAATAAAAAGAGATGCTTGCATAAGTTATGTGTTAAATTAGTGGGTCACGAAATAGTTAAAGGGGAGCTTCTTGGGAGAATTTGGAAAAGAAGTATGGAGGCGAGACAGGGATTCCTCTCCTATGTTGGCTCTGGGAGGAAATTATATGGAACGAACATTGCAGCCGGGGAATTGCTGATCTGCAGGGAAGCCGGAGGTGTAAATGGTCTCTCGGTGGTCAGAGCACTGGTCATAGGCCACCTTGTGCTGCTAACAAGTGGGAAGGCACACGCCCCCCGTGCAGGACCTGGTGATGCCATGTGTTTAGTACGTAATCAGTCTTTAACACAGCAGAGCACTCACTGCCCGCTCCTCGTGAAAACCCGGGCAGGTGAAACCAGACCTGGTGTCTCTAAGCAGATATTGCTGGGTGAGGGGAGTGAGGACGTGATGAAATGCTGGAAAACCTCCCATTGGCAGCGTTCCTTCACAGAAAATGACAGAGCTGTGATGAGTGTCTCAGCAGCGACCTCAGAACGCGGAACCATGTCCCTGCAATTTACTGCAGGCAGGAAATGCATTAACGAAAAACCGCTACTTCTCATTTGGGAGCTTTAAAAATTAAAGGCTGATAAGAGTTCGTGTTAAGGTGAAGTTTTGTCCGCAGGACCTGCAGACACCTGACTATTGCCCTGGCCCCAGCCTCTTCCCACTGGGGAAGCTCCTCAGAGAGGGGCAGTCCTGTGTTTATCCGCTCGGGTGGGCAGGTGCAGTGTTCGCTGCCCGCAGACCAGCAAGGGGAGCTGCGTGCACACTGGAGTCGAAGGAAAGCAGAGTAACAAAGGGTAACGATTATGTTCTGAGACTCCAAACCCACCTAGAAAACCTAACCAACTATATTTAGCTCTGTGAAAAGTCTTTGGCTTGGGGTAGAGTTTAATCGATGGTAAATGGCCAAATAACAATGCTTAACAATATTTGGTTAAACCAAAGAAAGTCAGTAAAAGTTAGATGAAGAAACTCAAAACATGTGCAAGTAGAAGTAAGCAGAAAGTGGTTGACATAAAAAAAACCCCACTATGGTAGTGTATACATGAAGTATACATTGGTTAAATATTCAAAGTCAAAGACTAGGTCTGCGTGCTAAAAAAGTACACCCAAAGAAAATGAAATCAACATATCAGAAAGACATCTTCACTCCCATGTTCACATGTTTATTGCAACACTATTCACAACAGCCAAGAGATGAAATTAACTGAAATGCCCATCAGTGGATGAATGGATAAAAAAAACTGTGGCACACATACACAATGAAATACTATTCAGCTATATATATATACACCCCCACACACAAAGAGATCCTATTATTTGCAGCAACATAGATGGAACTGGAAACCTTCATGTTAAGTGTAGTAAGTCAGGCACAGAAAGACACACATTGCATAATCTCACTAATATGTGGAATCTAAAAAATAAGTTGTTCTCCTAGAAGTAGACAGTAGGATAAATAATGGTTACCAGATGCTGGGAGAGGAGAGGTGTCAGGGGGAGGAGAGATGGTGGACTAATGGGTACAAAACTATGCTGTGTACCCTAAGTGACTCATTGTGCAGTGCATCATGCATTGAAACAACACACTGCGGGCTGGCCCCGTGGTGCACTCGGGAGAGTGCAGCGCTTGGGAGCGCAGCGGTGCTCCTGCCACGGGTTCGGATCCTATATAGGAATGGCCGGTGCGCTCACTGGCTGAGCACGGTGCAGACAACACCAAGCCAAGGGTTGCGATCCCCTTACCAGCCACAACAAAAAAAAAAAAAAAAGAAAGAAACAACACACTGCACCCTACAAGAATAAATGTAAAAACATTTTAAAAATAATTACAACTAAATGTTTCTTATAGAAGACATATTTTAAATATGAGGATGAAGAAAGTTTGAAAACAGAAAAGTGGAAAAAGTAATATCATGAAAACACTAACCACTTGTTTATACTAATACCAGACAAAGTAAACCTTAAGGCAAGGAGCATTACTAGAGACACAGGAAAAGTTTTCCTACAATAAAGGGGTCAACCCAACAAAAAATATAATATTTAAAATATGTATGTACACAAAAGTGTGGCTAAAAATTATGTAAAGCAAAATGAACAGAACACCTATATCTGTGGTGTTATAACACATGAGAAATTTCAACACACCTGGTTTGATTGCTAAGGGAATAAGCAGTGAAACACAAGTACCTGAAATATTTGAATATCAAAATTATCATATATAACCTTATCGATATTGATGTATATAGATAGATGGGCTTGCACAATTCAATGCATACTCTGTCCAAGTGCTTGTGGAACACTGACCCCAAAATGACTCTGTGTGTATTGTAAGCAAATTCCAGCAGTAGGATTAAAATATACAAAATAACTCAAGTTTTAATGGAACATTTTTAACAACTTGGGAGTGAAGCCAATAACCCATGAGTCAAAAAGTACTTACAAACCAGCAAAAAAAGAGAGAGACAGAGAGAGAAAATATTTTAACCAGAATACAAAATTGATAGTGAATACATGTCCAGTCAACATCTACATGTGCAGTGTAGTGACATCAGTGCTTAGAAGAAAATTTATATTTCTGGCTGCATAGGTTGGACAAGAGAAAAGGTAAGTAATCAATTATCTTGTTTTCTATCTAAAGAAGCTATAAAAGTAACAGATTATGAAGCCTAGCAAGGACATTACAAGAAAGACAATACATAGGCAAATTTTGCACATGAATGTAGATGTTGAAATGTTGGAAAATGAAGTCTAGAAATATATGAAAGGAGACTATATGGTGAACAAGTGGCGATTATTCCAGTTTTGTGGTTCATCAGTTTAAGTGAAAACCATGTGATGATCCCAATAAAAGCAGAACAAAAATTTGATAAAAATTTTATTCATGATAAAAACTCTTATCAAACTAGGCATAAAAGAGTACTTATTCTGATAAAGACTATTAAAAACAAAACTATAGCAAATATCATCCTTAACGGTGAAATATTGAAAACGTTTCCTCTTAGCTCAGAAATGCGCTAAAGGAGGCTTGCTGTGAAAATTGTTATTCAGTATTAAACTGAAGGTCGTAACTATTGTGTCAAGTCAGCAAAACAACAAAGGCCAGTAGGATTTGGGATAAAATTGTCATTTATAGAGAACATGATCATATACGAGTAGCTAGAAAATCCAAAATACAACTACAGAAATGATCAGGGTGCTGATATAAAGTCAACATAAAAATAACTACCTCTATGTACCAGCAACAAACTAAAAATGATTTTAGGGCCGGCCTGTGGCTCACTTGGGAGAGTGTGGTGCTGATAACACCAAGGCCATGGGTTCGGATCCCTATATAGGGATGGCTGGTTAGCTCACTTGGGAGTGTGTGGTGCTGACTACACCAAGTCAAGGGTTAAGATCCCCTTACTAGTCATCTTTTATTTTTTTAAAAAAATGGTTTTAAAATATAAATCTTTTCAAGAGTATTATTCTTCAGAATAAAACTAATGAAAGACATGTAATATCTCTACACTAAAAAACATTAAAAACTGAAACTGAAACATAATTAATACGTGGATAGGCCATATTCATAAATTGGAAGACTAAAGAGCTGAAGAGCTTAAAGATGCTAATCTCATATAAACTAATTCTTTTAATGTAATTCTGGTCACATTCCCAACAACTTTTTTTTTTTTTAAATGAAAATTGACAGTATTATTCTAAAATTCAGAGGGAAACGCAAAGGCCAGGAGTCACCAGGACAAACATCCAGAAGAATAACCCAACTGCAGGATAAGTTATGATATGTGAATTTGTGGGTAACATGCTGTGCAGTAATGGAAGATGACTCAAACAGTGAAAAAGTAGAACCAAATGGAAAAGCTGGAAATAGACCCCCTCACATCAGTGCACCTGACTTTCACAAAGACAATGCCAAAGTGAAATGGAAAATGACGATCTTTCCAGTAAATAATGCTGCACCAATCAGGATCCGTATAGAAGAACACGACAATTAAATCTTCACTCCCAAGCATGTGTAAAAATACATAAAGATAGATGGTAGATTTAACCATAGAGGTAAAATAACAAAACCTTCAAAAGAAAGAATAGGAGGGCAACTTCATAATTTGGGAAGCAGACATAAATGCCTTGAAGAGGTAGCATACGGCACTGATCATACAGAACAAATTGATAAATTAGAGTACACTAAAGTTCAAAACTTCTGTTTATCAAAACTCTTAGAAATTGAAGGCAGGCTATAAAATAGGAGAAGATGTGAACCATGAATATGTCTAACAAAGACTAAAATCCAGTTTATGGCAAAGAAAAAAAAAAAGAAAAAAAATCCAGTTTATGTAAAGTATTTTTGCAAATAAAAAATAATAATAATAGACAACTCAATAAAAAATGTGTGGAAAAACTGAACATCTTAAAAAATAATGTTATCCAACAATTGTATGGTAGGACAATCAACTTGATTGGTCTCTAGAGAAATGCAGCTTAAACCACAATATGATTTCAAACCTAACCCCCTGAATGACTGAAATGGGTAAGAGAGATTTCAGGTGTTGGTGAGAGTGTGGAGTGAGGAGAAGGTTCTCCACAGCTCCTGGAGTGAAATTTGATTCTACTTTGCAGAATCTACCAAAGGACAACATACTCAGTGATTCCACATCTGTAATGTCATCTAAAGACATTGGTAAGAATGTCCATAGTGCACTAATTCTAATGGTCCCCATTGGAGAAAATTTAAGTATCTGTCAAGCAAGAGAGGGATTAGATCATTTTTACAATGAACACTACGTGACAAACAGCATGAACCCATGACACCCACATGCACTAATGTGGATGAGTCTCTAAATCAGGACACTGAGTGAATGCAGACAGTTATGAAAGAGCACTGCCGTGTGAGTTTATGTGTGCACAAAGTTAGTATGAGGTAAGATGGCCCAGGTGCCCAGAACTGGCACTGCTCAGGTGAGCCTGCTAGCAGTGTCTGGCAGCAGTACCAGCCAGTACAGCAGCACAGCTCCACACGGCCCCCTCACCCTGCCGCCTCAGACTCAGGTGTGGGGGGTGGGGGGAGTGCCAGACCCAGCTCCCACACCTGGAACTGGGAACACGCAGGTGAGCCCACCAGCGGTGGCTGGCAGCAGCATCAGCCAGCAGAACCACACGGCTGGACATGGCTCCTCTCCCTGCCTCTGACCTAGGGGGGAGCATCAGCTTATGGATCCAAACCACCGAGTTTGGCCCAGCAGAACTCCACAGTGCTAGGGGCTCATTCTATGACCACAGAGTCGCAAATGGGAAACGAGGTGGTTTAACATAACCACCACCAAACCTACTGTCAAACAAAGACAATTCACCCCCCCACAGAAGCAACCAAGGCCACTCTGCAGGCAACCTCAGTGTAATGGAAGAAGCAAACCCCCCTACAAAATGACCAAGAGTCAGTGAAAAAATACTAGAAGTACAAACAATCAAGAAGAAATGACACCACCAAAAGGATACAGTAATGCCCCAAAGTCAAACTCCATGGAACAGGGAATTCTTGAAATGTCTGAAAAAGAATTTTGAACAATGATCATAAGAAAACTTGAAGAAATAAAGGAAGACTCAATAAGAGAACACAATGAAACAAGAAAAAACATCCAGAATATGAAGGAAGAAATCTACAAAGAAATTAATAACATAAAAAAGAGTGTAGCAGAACTCCTAGAAATGACTCACTCAATGAAACAATAATAATAAAATAACCATGAGACCTTGAGCAGCAGGGTAGAACAAGCAGAAGAAAGAATTTCAGAGCTTGAAGATGGTCTTTTTGAAATAACTCAGGCAGACAAGAAAAAAAAGAAAAGGAAAAAAGAATTAAAAATAATGAGGAAAACCTAAGAGAGATAGCAGACAATCTCAAGCACTCTAACATCTGAATTGTGTGTATTCCTGAAGGGCAGGAGAAGGGAAAAGGTATCAAAAACATAATCAAGGAAATAGTAACAGAAAACTTCCCAGGTGTAGGGTGAGATACAGACCTTCAGATCCAGGAAGCTCAAAGGTCCCCAAACAGATTCAACCCAGAAAGATCCTCCCCAAGACATATTATAGTTAAATTTGTGAAGCTCAAAGACAAAGAGAGAATTTTACAAGCAGCAAGAGAAAAGCATCAGGTCACTTATAGGGGAACCCCCATCAAACTAACAGCAGACTTCTAAACTGAAACCCTATGGGCCAGAAGAAAGTGGAACAATATATTCAAAATACTAAAAGAAAAAAACTGCCAGCCAACAATTCTTTACCCAGAAAGGCTCTCCTTCAGAAATGAGGAAGAAATAGTATATTTCCCAGACAAACAAAAGTTGTGGGAGTTCACCACCACACAACCAGCCCTGCAAGAAATTCTCAAGAGAGTCATTCATCTGGAATCTGAATAATGGTGACCATCATCACGAATACACAAGAAAGAGCAAAACCCACAGTTAAAACAAAAATGATAGCAAGAAAGAGAAAGAAGCTAAGTCTTTCCACCTTAAACACCCAACTAACATTGAAGAAGAGAAATGAAAGGGGAAATAATGATCAAAAGATATTTAAACCACCTAAACAAGTAGCAATTAAATGACAGAAATTAAACAACACTTCTCAATAACTCCTCTAAATGTGAATGGACTAAACTCCCTGTTCAAAAGACACAGACTGACTGACTGGATTAAAAAGGTAGACCCAAGTATATGCTACCTTCAAGAGACCCACCTCACCTGTAAAGACACACATACACCAAAAGTGAAGGGATGGAAAAAGATATACCATGCAAATGGAAACCAAAAACGAGCAGGCGTAGCTATTCTTATATTGGACAAAATAGACTGTAAACCAACAAACATTTAAAAAGACAAAGAAAGCCATTATATAGTGATAAAGAGACTATCCAGCTAGAAGATGTAACAATTATAAACATGTATGCACCCAATACTGGAGCACCCAGATATGTCAAGGAAACACTCTTAGACCTAAAGAAGGAGATAGGTCCTAATACATTAATAGTGAGTGATCTCAGCACCCCTCTCTCAGTATGGGGCAGGACTTCCAGGCAACAAGTCACCAAAGAGACACAGAATTTAATCTACACCCTAGACCAACTAGACTTGGCAGATATATACAGAGCATTTCACCCAACAGCTAAAGAATACACTTTCTTCTCATCAGCTCATGGTACATTCTCTAGGATAGACCGCATATTAGGTCACAAATCTAGTCTCAGCAAATTTTTAAAAATTGAAATCATTCCAACAATCTTTTCAGAGCACAATGGACTAAAACTGGAAATAAACAATAAGCAAAATGGTGGAAGATATACAAATACATGGAAAATAAATAATAGGCTCTGGAATGACCTACGGGTCCAAGAAGAAATTAAACAGGAAATCAAAAAATTTCTAGAAACTAATGAAAATAAAGATACATCGTACCAAAACTTGTGGGATACTGCAAAAGCCATACTAAGAGGCACATTTATTGCAGTAAATGCTTATATCAAAAAAATGGAAAGACTTCAAATAAATGACCTAAGAGTATGCCTCAAAGAACTTGAAAAACAAAAACAATCCAAAACTAAAGGCAGTAGATGGAAAGAAATAATTAAGATCAGAGCAGAACTAAATGAAATAGAGACCCCCCCAAAATAGAAAAGATCAACAAAACTATAAGTTTGTTTTTTGAGAAGATAAACAAAATAGATGCACCATTAGCTAGATTAACAAAAAATAAAAGGAGAGAGAAGACCCAAATAACAAAGATTTGAAATGAAAAGGGAGACATTACAACTGATACCACAGAAATACAAAGAATCATTAGAGACTATTATAAACAACTGTATGACAAAATTGAAAGTCTGGAAGATACAGATAAGTTTCTAGACACATATAAATTACCAAGACTGAACCAAGAAGATATAGAAAACCTGAACAGAATGGTAACAAGCAAGGAGATTGAAGCAGTAATTAGCAATCTTCCAACAAAGAAAAGTCCAGGTCTGGATGGCTTTTCTGCTGAATTCTATCAAACTTTTAAACAGGAGTTAATACCAATTCTCCTTGAACTATTCCAAACAACTGAAACAGACTCTACTCTCCCAAACTCATTCTATGAGGCCAGCATAACTCTGATACCAAACCAGATAAAGACACAACAAAAGAAGAAAATTATAGGCCAAAATCCTTGATGAATCAAGATGCTAAAATCCTCAACAAAATATTAACAATCAGAATACAGCAACATATTAAAAAAATTATACACTATGATCAAGTGGGATTCATCCCAGGGATGCAAGGATGGCTCAACGTATGAAAGTCAGTAAATGTGATACATCACATCAACAAGCTCACGGGCAAAGACCATATGATTATCTCGATAGATGCGGAAAAAGCATTTGACAAAATTCAACATTCCTTCATGGTAAAGACTCTCAACAAATTAGGTGTAGAAGGAAAATATCTTAACACAATAAAAGCCATTTATGACAAGCTCATCACCAATATCATTCTGAATGGGGAAAAACCGAGAGCCTTTCCCTTAAGAACAGGAAGAAGACAGGGATGCCCACTCTCACCACTTCTATTTAACGTAGTACTAGAGGTACTAGCTAGAGCAATCAGACAAGAGGAAGAAATAAAGGAATCCAGATTGGAAAAGATGAAGTCAAACTTTCCCTATTTGCAGATGACATGATACTATATATAGAAAAATCTAAAGACTCTATCAAAAAACTCCTAGAGCTGGTTAATAACTTCAGTAATGTTGCAGAATACAAAATAAATGCACTCAAATCAGTAGCATTTATATATTTAAATAATGAATTAACAGAAAGAGAAATAAAGAAAGTAAGCCCATTTGCAATTGTCACCAAAAAATGTGATACCTAGGGATCAATTTAACAAAGGAAGTAAAAGACCTCTACAATGAGAATTACAAATTGCTTCCAAAAGAAATTATACAGAAGAAGACACAAAAAGATGGAAAGATATTCCATGCTCTTGGATGGGAAGAATTAACATTGTGAAAATGTCTGTACTACCCAAAGTGATCTACAGATTCAGTGTAATCCCCATCAAAATACCAATGACATTCTTCACAGAAATGGAATAAAACAATCTTACCTTTCATATGGAAAAACAAAAGACCCTAATTGTCAAAGCAATCCAGAGAAAAAAAACAAAAAAACAAAAAAACAAAGCCGGAGGCTTAACTCTGCCTGACTTCAAATTATACTACAAAGCTATTGTAACCAAGGCAGCATGGTGGTGGTATATAAATAGATATTCAGACCAGTGGAGTACAATAGAGAACTCAGAAATCACTCCTCAGGCTTATAGCCATTTGATATTAGACAAAGGCAACAAAAATCTACATTAGGGAAAAGATTCCCTCTTCAACAAGTGGTGCTGGGAAAACTGTATATCCATATGCAGAAGAATGCAAGTAGATATGCATCTCTCACCATAAAATCAACTCAAAATGGATTAAAGACCCAGCTATAAGACCCGACACTGTAAAATTACTAAGTGAAAATATAGGTGAAACACTATAGCAGTTAGGTCAGGGCACAGCTTTATGAACATGAGCCTAAAAGCACAAGCAGCAAAAGAAAAAATAAACAAATGGGACTATATCAAATTAAAAAGCTTCTGCACAGCAAAGGAAACAATCAACAGAGTGAAATGACAACCTAGAGAGTGGAAGAAATTTTTCCTAACTATGCATCTGACAAGGGACTTATATCCAGAATATACACAGAACTCAAGCAATTATACATTAAAAAAAAAATGACCCAATTAAAAAATGGGCAAAGGAGCTGAATAGAGATTATTCAAAGGAATACATACAAATGGCCAACAGATATATGAAAAAATGCTCAACATCACTAGTTATCAGGGAAATGCAAATTAAAACCACATTGAGATACCACCTCACTCCAGTTAGACTGGCTATGATCAAAAAGATGGTGAAAAACAAATGCTGGTGAGGGTGTGGAGAGAAGGGAACACTACTGAAGTGTTAGTGGAACTGTAAATTAGTACAACCATTATAGAAAACAATTTGGAGGTCTCTCAAACAACTACGGATAGATCTTCCATATGATCCAGCAATCCCTCTTCTGGGTATATATCCAGAGGAATGGAAATCATCATGTTGAAGAGATACCTGCACTCCCATGCTTATCGCAGCTCTGTTTACAATAGCCAAGATATGGAACCAACCTAAATATCCATCAATGGATGCCTGGATAAGGAAACTGTGGTATATACACAGCATGAAATACTACTCTGCCATAAAAAAGAATGAAATACTCCCATTTGCAACAACATGGATAAGTCTGGAGAAACTTATGTTGAGTGAAATAAGCGAAGCACAGAGGGATAGATACCACATGTGCTCACTCATATGTGGGAGCTGAGAGAGAAAGGAAGGAAGGAAACAAAGACCACAGTAGTGCCATGGTCTAACAGAGGGAGGGAACATTCCTAGGGCTACAGATAGGAGTGGAGGGGAGAGGGGGATGGAGGTTGGGGGATAATTGGGATGGGACAAAGGGTACAAAAGTAATTTCTGGTAATGGGTATGCCCCCAGTATGAATCTGGCCCTCTCATCATGGGCAGGAGGGGGGACAATTAGCTTTGGATCTCATGAATATTCTTAATAAATAAAAAAAAAAGGATGGCCCATCGTGCCAGACACTACGTTTCTGCTCACCCCTGTGGCCACGAGTACACAGCCGCACCAAGGGTCTGGGGTATTGGATGTGTCAGGGAGCTGATTGTACAGGTTCAGCTTGCCAAAAGAAACACATTGTATACTTAGGATCCAAACACTTTTCTGTATAATTTCCCTACTTTGAATAAACTTTTCTAAAACAAAAAAGTAAAATGCTATATAGCTGTTAGTGGGAATGAGGAAAATCCTTATGTACTGGCATGAAACAACCTACATAATATGGCATAGATGGAAAGGACACTGAGCACAAGACACACACAAAAACTTACACATGCATACAGACACCACATGCACCCACATACGCACATATGCATGTACACATTCACATATGAGCACACACACCAGACACCCGCACACGCACACACAAAACACCGCCCACATAGGCACACACACACACATACACACATACACATGAGTACACACCAAACACACACACACACTACAGATATGAGCACACACACTACACACATGCACACACACACCACGTACATGAACACACATACACACACACACCACAAACGTATACACACATGTACATGTACATATACATGTAAGTGTGCACACCAAACACACATACACAAACATACTCATGCAGTGTGTACAAAAGATACTCTACAGCAATATACAATATATAAAAATCCAGATTCAATGGTTTAATGATGCCTACTTACACTTTTGAAATGAGTACCCTTTGTATATATCACCTATTACAAAATAAAATATTAAGAAAGAAAAAAGGCAGCCTTTATATTTGTGCTTTATATAATATGATTTTTTTTCAGTGAAGTCTTTAATTAGGATTTGGGTTTTATATTTGGAAGAGCTTCATGACAAACAAATACTTGTATTTACTTTTCAGATATTTTCCCCTACATTTTGGATTAATTTATAATTAATCAAAGAGAGGTGCTGTAATAATGTGGGAAAGAATTTTATTCCAGTGCTCCTTACACTATTTATTAACCATACTGCAGACTCTCTGTGTTGACACTATTTACTATGCATGTTACGATGTTTTAATACTTTTCACAAATTCTAGTAACAATGTTCCAAGAACATTTTGATTCACTATTTTTTTTTCTTATTCATCACTTAAAATAAGTGTATCTTCTCTTGGTAAATATAATAAGACATTTTTAATTTTCTTGAAGATATTTCAGTGTCCCTGTAGGAGAAAAGTGCATTCTCGTGCTGATGATAGTACGATTTTCCTCAGTGGAAAAGCAGCGGCATTTGTTACTGTGTTAGCTGTGTGGACTATAAACTATGACACCTCACGCAAGTTACTTAATCTCTGTCAGTCTTTGTTCTCGCCCCTGCAAGTGGGATTGAATACCCAGCTCACGACAGCAGCTGACACTTTTGCTTTGTTCTCCGCTGTTTCCCAGTGCCAAGAGTTACGCCTGCTCGGGACGGTGCTTGGCATCCCTTAGGGCCCAGAGTGCATTAGTTGAGTAAGTGAATAAACGATTATCGAGATCGTGGGCCTATGGCACCCAGCCCAGCATCTGCTTCTTTCAAATGTGTAGAAAATGGTGATGTGGTACTAAGCTAGGATTTTGATATGTTTTTGATATGATGAAATTAACAACAAAATTCTGGGGATGAAACTGCATAGTGGTTTTTGGTTTCAAGGAGAAGGGAAAGGCTTGCCTTGGATGTGGGTTTTGGCATTCTGTTTCATGGCACTTGGGAGCACATACATCCAGCTGTGGTGATCCTTTGGCAGTGATGTTGAAGGAGGGACATTTTACCATTTTCAATGTAAACATCAGGAAATCAAAGTTGTGTTTCTGCACTGATGCGTTTGCAGAGTTAGGAGTACTGGGAACTGTACTCCTAACTCCGCAAGGAGTCTTGGTTTACCCGTGAACATTGTTATGGTGGCACTTAGACAGAGCATCAGTGTTTAGGTGTCACCCTCAGATGGTTTCCTACCTTGTGGTCATGCAGGTGGCTGGGAGTGAAGGCAGGTTAGCAGAATACGAGTGGAGTTCCACGAATGTGGGTGAGAGTTTCCCTGGAAGTAAGGGGTCTGGAAAAATTCAATTAAATTATCTATTTGTCTGTTTTAATCCATCTATCTATCAACCTATATATCTAGTTGGCCCTCCATATCTGCTGGTTCTACATCTGTGGATTCAACCAACTGCAGATAAAAAATATTTGGAAAAAAAAAACAATAAAAATAACAATACAGCAATAAAAATAATACAAATAATAAACAATGCAATATAGTTGTCTTTTATGTAACATTTACATTGTATTACGTATTATAAGTACAGGAGGATACATGTAGGTTATAGGCAAATACTATGCCATTTTATAGAGAGACTTGAGTATCCATGGATTTTGGCATCCTGAGGGGGTCCTGGAACAAATCCCCAACAGATACTGAGGGACTTGTGTGTGTGTGTTTGTGTACACACACATATATTTTGTTTATCCTTGTATAGTTTATCTTGGATACAGTCTTCAAATTTAAGCAATAGGAGTTTAACGCTGTGTTCTTAGAATTCCTAGAATTCAGTGATTGCAGTAATGTAATGATGATAACAACTACAATAATAATAGCTAATATTTATTGATGATTTTGTCATAATTCAATATATTTCTGTATGTATCTGTCATCATCATCATCTATATTTAAATATTCAATACATGGAGGCAGGTTCTATTAGCTCTGGGTTTTGGATGGGCTTTGAGGCACAGAGAGGAAGTAAATTCTGCAGGTTGCAGAGCTCCAGTCATGAAGTCCAGTTTGAATCCCATCAGCCCATCCAACTGTACAGCCTGGTTATGAGTGGAATGGAATCCTTGTGAATGAAAACAAAGCAAAACAAAATTCTTAAGTTAGGAAATTATTTACGTGGCTTACGAAAGCATGAGCATACATATCACTTGATGATAATTATAAAATGCTATTCTATACTAAATCTTTATAGGCTAAAATACTTAGCTAAGTGATGAAAATAAATTAATTTACTAGTCTCACTGAGTCTCCCATGACCTTCAGTAATCCAGCTCAGTCTCAGTGGGCAGAAAGTTAGAGATTCAGCATCTCCAGAGTCTGTTTAGGAAATAACCCCAGGGCTTGCCTATTTTCCTTCTTGCAGCCAAGGTCAAGGAAAGTAGAAAAGAGCAAATCCATCAATGAAACTGTAGGTGGAGAAGACAGACAGCAGTAGCATATCCATTCCACAGTGCAAACACGGATCTCACATCAACATAGATAACATGGGGTTTCTTTCCATGTATGTTTCTTTCCGTGTGCATGTGTTTTCTTTTCTGAGTGTGCATGTACATATATGCACATACAATGCGATTATTTAAAATCTTCTTTTCACACATGTAAATTGAATAAACACATAGACCACATCATATTAAAATAATCTATTGTCATGATTTTCACATCTTTAAGTGGCTTTTGAAAACATACAAACTTCACAATTTATGTAGAACTTCTTGTGAAGACTTCAACAGATTTTTATCAGCCAATGAACTAAATATACTGGAGCTTTCTAAGTTGCATTTCAAAGGCAACACAGACCTCTGTAAATAATAAAAAAAAACTATATCACATTTTATGTATTGAATTAAAATTTGCGGGAGTCTGAATAGTTTTAATCCATACAAGAAATTTATAAAACCTTTGTCATTCATGTTGGGGTCATTTATTTCTGATGACTATGTTGTGGATTACGGTATAAAAAAGAGAGGAAAATTTTTATATTCATTTTGAAGGGTCTTTTTGTTAAGAGGAGAAATGAAATTTAGTGAAATAAATTTTGCTGATAATTATAATGAAATATGAAATATTGCAGGCAATGTAGGAAAAATGACTCATCTGCTCATGCCTGATTTAATGGGTTATTTCTATAAAGCCTGGTCTTTGTTCGTTTCTACATGTGAATATTGAAGGGTAATTGTTGAGGTTGCTTCTGAAGAGGGTTTTGGTTTGAACGAGCAGGAGAATCATGGACAATCTTGTTTTCACTCTTGGAGGAGGCTTACCCATTTAATGAGATGTTACTGGGCAGCGTCAGTTAGTAGCGACAGCCTGACCTATGATGTGGTCTCGGCTGTCCATCCTGCTGGCCACAGGGAGGGGCAGAATTTATGACTTTGCATATGACAGAAACCTGAAATTGGGCTACAGCCAGAGGTGATGGTTTCTAGTGAAGAAGTAAGTTGAATGGAATCATAGGCAGCTGTATACAAACAGTTCTCCTGTTATTTACTTCCAAATTTAGACACATCACTTTTTCTAACCAGCTTAATACAATTCTGCTCTTTTATGAAAAAGAGATTAACCATGATACCAAACCAAGTATGAACAGATAAAAGCAGTAGTGCATGTAGCAAACAAAAAAAAAAAGAAAAAATTATTTTAATGTACACATTGTAATTGCGTGATTGCACATACTTATGAGGTACAATCTAATATTTTGATGCATATATATATATATATATATATATATGTTGTATAATAATAATCAGGTCAGGGTTAATGTATCAATCACCTCACTGTAACAAAGAATTTTAAAGGTGCACTTTGAGATGTAGTTCCCAGAAACACATTGTGTCTGAAATCAGGAGCTGCCCAAAGGGGTCGAGAGGTCTCAGTTCCTGCGTCCAGCGTAGGCTGCTGGTTATTGCTGCTTGGTGCCTTGAGATACAGCTTCTATTATACAGGTATAGTGAGGACAACCCAGGGTGTAAAATAAATGACTGGGATCCAGGTACAATAATTGTGCTTTAGAGCATAGCTGATTATTTTAATTGTAAATAATGGAATTGAGCAAATTTTCATTAAAAAGATAAAATCTAGAATGTACATTTTAAAGCCAACACAATTTTCAGAGGGTTTGGAGGTCTTCGTATCTCTTACATATTTTAATGTAACTAGCTTAAAAGTGAGATTTGAAATTCAGAATGATAAGCTAAAGGCTGAAAGGAAACTTTAAAAAATGCTTTTAATTTTTGCCATGTGTCATTTAACAGTGTTAAGAGGGTGGGAAATCCACTTCTGGTATTTGTAAGGTGGTGCCTTTAAGAGGTGATTAGGTTTTGAGGACTGTGCTCTGGTGAATGGGTCAATCCATTCATGGGGTAACAGGAGTGGTTCTGATGGCTTCATAAGGAGAACGAATGAGCAGGTTAGCTCTTTCTTGCTCAGCCCATTCTCACCAAGTGACACCCTGGTCAGCTTGGGACCCTGTAGAGAGTTCCCACGCAGAAGAAGACCCTCACCAGATGTGCCTCCTTGACTGTGGACTTCCCAGTCTCCAAAACCCTAAGAAGTAAATTTCATTTCTCTATAAATTACCCAGTTTCTGCTATTCAATTATAAGCAATAGAAATGCACTAATACAATTGCTTTCATTAGACTATAATTTTTCGGTTGGAACACCTTAAAAAGCCCAATTTTTACATTAACATATGAGAAACTATTAACACCAGAAGTCAAGTCCCCAAACCTAATTAATAAAAATATTTAGATTTAAAACCCAGGTCTCTTGACTGTAACCTCTAGATATATTTAGTAACCACACACGGATGTGCACACACACACACAAACATAGTGTTGATTTTATAATTACATCAATTTAGCCTTACATATATTATTCCATGTATACTGATACTGTCCTGAGATGTCAAACCATCTCTTGTATATTGGTTGCCATTGAATTCCACTAGATACAAAATGCTTTCATCAGAGAAAAACTTGGAACTCATGAAGCACTAAAGGCAAGGTAATGGATTCCGTGGTCAGACATGTCCAAGGCAATTTATAAATCAAGAGAAACAATAAAATGGAACATCCGCGTTAGCTGCAAGGAACAAATCATCATCATAAATTCTCATAAGGGTAGTTTAGGTTCTGTGGCAATGCCTCAAACGAGCTGAAATTTACTGGATTTGTTTTATGGGTTGAACAGTCTCTGATTGTCACCCCAACTCTTTTTGATATACTTTAATGAAGATGAAAATGTTGGGAATATCTGGGATTGAAAGACTCTTAGATTTATAACTAGGGAGTTGTGAATCATGAGCTTACTGATGCACTAACATGACTTAGAATATACAAATGCTGGAGCACTTCTGCTTGACTTGAAAAACTTCAGATGAAAAGCATAATAATTACTTCTGTGTAGAAGTGATTTTACACCATTTGATTAATCATTCTTGAATTAAGTTTACTATTTTACCACTTAAACTATAAAAAAGCTTACAAGAACATAAATACACTAATAACCTTCTAATATACTTAATATGTGGTCAAGATTGTGGAGGTGTCTATACAAACGTGCCACGAAATTACCTTTGCTTGGAAGTAATCAGAAATTAAAAGGAATATATTTGTTTTATTTAAAAATGAAAACAGTTTTATACAGTTCAATATATAGGTATCAGAGATAGAACTCGGGCAAACCAGGGAGATACTACCTATATATACCAAGTCAAATTTTGATGGAGTTATCTATCACAGTATTAAAATGTCTTACCCATCCATTAAATTCCAGTGTGAAATTGTGAAAAAAACAATGTTTGGAAAATAGAATGGCATCAACTTGATGTAGTAAATTGAACTGTGTTTTAACATCATTGCTGTGAACACATTCCTGTGCTTGCTATCTGGACTCCTCTGGCTTGTTTCTACATAACTAATTAAAACAGTGAGGAGTTAGGGCTTGATCAAGGTAGGACATGATTAAGACTTGTCCTTCTCTTGCATTTTAACTGTAAAACAAGATTTCATGCATTTCAAATCTAATTAGTTTATTTGGTAAAAGTGACCTTCTCAATAACCTTATTCAAATACAGAGTGTTGGGCTCTGTTTATCATTAGCAGAGACAGCTATGCCAAATGCTACTTTTAAACCTATTTTCTGATTCAAATTTAGTATATCTAATAAAAAAATACCTTAGGCTTTGCAGCTGCATCCATTTGTACATGCAAATTCAGTAATTGCTTATATAAATTGAGTAAACTGTACATGAAAACAAGCTGTTAAATGTTCAATTAATCAGTTTACAAAAATTCTCCCAATGTTCTTGCTACCAGCAAATTCTTTCCCAGATCATTCATATGAGCTGAAAAACAATGTAATATTTCATCTGCATTTGCAACAAGGTTTCATTATGTCCTGTGACTTGGCTCTGGTTCATTCATTCATTCAAGACTATTTTCCACAAACATCATTAGTGTCAGGCACAGAGATTCTGTGGTGAACAAGACAGGTGTAACCTCAGCTGTGTTCATTCTTTAACACTGAATAAACAATGGAGCTATAAATGTAATGCTTTATCATCTAGTTTTGTTTCTACAATCTTCTTTCTTCCATGTGGCCCTCAAAGGTGGAGAGAATAATGCTACGGAGACAATGCAATATTGAGATCCAGTTTCTACTCTCAGATGTAAGAATTTGTGGAAAATAATTACTGTGATTTTTGACAAATTCCTCATGTATGAAATGAGGGGTTCTACCAAGTCTCTCCGGGTGTTCTGCTCGCTTCCAGTGTCCTATGAGCCCATGCCGTATCCCCAGTCATTCTCTTTCTCCTTTGCAGTGCAGTGGTCTCAAGGGCGCTCCTCAGACTCCAGAGGAACCTACAGAAATGCTGACTCCCAAGAGGTAGTTGGGGTTGGGGCTGGATAGTGCTTGTGTCTAACAAGCTCCAGGAGACACTGGGCCCCTGGGCTGCCTGTTGGTGGCCAGGACAAGGCATAGGCTGCACGCCACATTGGCTCCCCTGGTTTCTGATTGTAGATCGGGACTGGAAAAAAAGAGTTCAGTTAGATACAGAAGAAGGTGTTCTTAACAAAGGTAAACATACAGGATGGGCAGTACCCTTTGCATATCAGGTGAGAAAGGCAGGATTAACAAACTTTTCTTTGAACATTCCAGTGTTTCTTCGTTTCCTTTATGGGTGAGAAGGATGGAAATTTAGCACTTTGTCTTCACTACAGGAACAACAGTAGCCGCCATGTACTGCTTACATGTGAAACCTACTCTTCCTAGTGCTTCTCTGCACCAGCACAACCCTATCTATACCCATGCTCGGCCTCTAAGAAAACTGAGTCCTAGAGCAGTTAAGTAATTTTCCCATTTCATATAGCCGTAAGTGATGGAGCGGCAATTCTCAGCCAATTCTGTGTCACTCCAGAGCTCATTCCACGCAAAATTCCTCCCATTATCGCTCAGTAACCCCTGCTTTCTATATCTTGATACAATTACTGGTTTGGTGGTAGAAGGTACATTATGCAGAGAAATGAAAGAACATTGATTTTATCAGCTGGCATTATTTAAGACATCAACATGTGGCATAATTCATGTTTCTTGAAATGATGACCTATTTAAGAATTTGGATTTCTACATTTCTCAGATTTAATGAAGATACAGTTCAATGAATATAGCAGTCTGTAAAAGTTCTATTAATATGCATGTGCAATCGAAAAAAATGTCTTGTCACTGCTCAAAATGTGCACTTCGATACATGGTTTTAAAAATCCTTTCTAAAGTAAAGAGATAATCTGTGGATAGCATTTGGGCCAAAACGTTCTGAGAATTATTTTGTTATGTACTTCTTTTGAGGATTGAAGAAACTTTCTTTTCTTAAAAGTCAAATACATGAGTGTGAAAGTAAAGTGGTATTCTCAATTTGGGGCATTTTTGTCCCCCTCCTTGCACACAACCTTTATGAAAGAGGTGCAAATCCTTTTCTCTGGCATTCTTCTAGACATACAAGGAGAACTAATCATGTTATCACCTGGTATTATGTGATGCTGAGGTGTGAACCCTAAGTAGTGTTAATACAGCATTTCTAGGAACATAGTTTTGGAATAGATGTATTTTTGACTTGTTCTGATGATATCTGTAGAAGTTTGTTTGTCAACTTCATACATCGGTAAAGACATAGACAAAGTGGGATTTTTTTCCTTTTTTTTTTTTATAGTGGCCAGAATGACAAGATGTCCTTTGTGTAACTGTTAAAACCCTAGCCTGGGGAAGTGGAACGTTGAAGATGCTGTGAGTTTTCCAAGTATACGAAGTCTTGACCTCTGGATTCAACTGAGGCCAGTGTGTGAACTTTAGAGGAGGCAGATTTTGGTCTGACAGGCAGAAGCTCATCTTCTGAACTAGGGATGAAAACAGTGCTGTGGGCTGCTGTTAATTGTGGGTGCAGAGGACAAACAGAGGTTGGGCACACACATAGGACCACACTGTGGAAGGGGTTTAGACATCAGAAGAGGGATGGGGCTAGGTCACCCTTACGGTCCTCTCACTTTTCAGATTGGGCGCTGCTGTTTGATGCTGTTTACCTGCAGGCAGGCACTGGTAAGGGTCAGGCTAGTTTCAGTAGGGAGACCTTGGGGAAATCCATGAACTATTTGGGGTTTACTTTCCTTCTTCTAATGTATCTCTGTCCTCCCCACATGTACTCTGTTTCCCAGTTACTTTCTGACCCAGCAGCCAATTTCTCCTACTCCAATGATGTGTTTAGTCATACAGTTCAAGTTATTCCAGTGACTTCCATCCTATGTCAAGATAAATGCATTGAATGTACCTGCACAGCTCTTCTTCAAACCCTGAGCAACTGTGCAAAAGTGGTCTGCCTCGGTGAACTGGAAAAGTGCTCCTGCTAGCATGTTGGACCTATACTAATTTTCTCTGGTAATGCTGCCTTCATGGTTAGTATGGGTATTTCTGTCATAGTGACAATGAGAGACATATTCTGTATTGCAGTCCTTTATTAGAAACTCTCAGGCCACACTTATAATAATCACTTACTCTGCCTGTATTAGTTGTATGCCTAAGAGTAGACACAAGGTGAAAGAGATGCAAGAGTTGAGGCTTCATAGGCCAGATAGCACAGCCAGACAGCGCAAAGCAGGATCCAGAGCTTGGAGTCAAGGGGGTCCTCCCCACCCCTGTCTAGGGTGAGGGATTAGGAAGGTTTTCCTAAGAAGAGGTAGAGATAGCTTCATGCATTAATCCCAGGAACCAGAAGAAGTAAGAGTCAAGGAGAATATCAACATCTTTAAAGGGAAAATAAATATAGCCCTTAAATTCAGCTTCTGACTGAATTAAAGATAGTTTTAAAAGCTTTTAAGGTAGCAGAAACATAAGGACATTCCCTATTTAATATTCAAGTAGACTAAATAACCATTGAATAGGCTGCTTGAATCCCACATGCGTTTTCAGAATTCACACTTTTTTTTTGACTCTGTAGTAAATACTTTCTGAGTCTTTTCAGGTTGGTCATTGCTAATCTGACTTTTAACTTATTAAATGGTCTGTAAGTCATGCATTTACAAAATAATCATGGTACAGAAGCCATTTTTCCTTGCTGATGCATGACCTGATTTGAGGATAAGGAGCAGGAATACTTATTGAGGAGACTAAAGCAGAGTACATTTAAACTTAATGTGTGCTTTGATATAGTCCTTAAGTTATTCGAACTTGTTGTTTTTGCATATATATCAGAAATGGCCTTAAAATTGTGTTAAACGTATATGTTTGCATTTGTGTATTTGTATTATATATTATGTACATATATTATGTATTTGAAGACTATTACAATTATGAAGTATTATTTTTTTAAGGCTCAAATATGTATATGTGTAAGAAAATGTGTGTGTGTATTGCATAAAAAAGAAGAGAGAAAAAGATGAAGTGAAACATAGGTTAAATATCAAGCATATGATCAAAAGTTTCTAATTAGACAATAGAGGGGACAGAGGAGGGCTTATGGTAGAAAGATTATGTTTACTATATAGTGTGAAATATTTAGAGAAAAATCAAGTTCCATATTTATTAATTGACTTATTTCTTCAGTAAATGAGCATTGATTATTAAATACCTTGAGCACCGTTATGTCCTGAGGCTGTGTGTGGGTGTGAAAAAGATAATAGCAAACCAAAAAGATCTGTTCCCTGCCTTCTCAGAGTTACATTAATCAAGTCATCATTCAGAAACAAATGTAAAATTGCAACAGTGACAAATGCTTTGAAAGAGGCTGATGGAGCACTAGAAGCTGTAATTGGGCACTGAACTAATCATAGGTATCAAGGAAGATTGAAAAGATACTTGACTTTCTAAAGACAGTCATACATATATTCTGATAAACTAAGTTAAATGTGCATATACAGATCTTAGAAAAATATCGAAATTTTAGAAGTATAGCTAATAAGCCACTAGGGAGAAAAAATGGAATAACAAATAATGCTCAACACAAGACAATGCATAGAGCATAAAAGGATCAAAGAAAAGACAGGAAAATGGAAAGCAATTAACAAGACACAATATGCTGTCTATCTAAACCCACTTTAAATATAACGACATAAAATTATAAGTTAACACTTAAAGAATGGAAAAAGATAGTCTAGGCAAACAGTACTCCAAAGAAAGCTGAAGTAGATATATTAATATCAAAGTTGATTGTATATCAAGAAATATTACCAGGTATAGAGAGACATTCCATAATGATCAAGAGGTCAATTCATCAAGAATAAATACCATACTAAAACATGTATGCAACTAATAACAATGATTCAAGGTAAATATGATTTAACTTAAAAGGGAAATAGGTAAATCCAACCTTATATTTGCAGTGTTTAACAACCCTTTCTTAGTAATGGATAGAATGATTAGACAAAAAATTAGGGTATAGAAGCCCTGAACTGCACTAGCATCCTAATTTAATCTGATTGACATTTGCTGAACATTCAACCCAACAACAGAGGAATATATGTAATTTTCAAGTGCACATAGTCAGCAAGATAGACTATATTACTAGCCATAAAACAAATATCAACACATGTAAAGTAATTGAAATTATACTACATGTGTTCTCTGAACTTAACAGAATTACACTGAAATTTAGGAAGGCAAAGGTATTTTGACAATATCCAAACATTTGAAAATTAAACAACCATCCTTTACATAATCTGACAGTCAAAGAACAATATCAGGGAATTAATATTATACTTAATTGAATAGAAATGAAGCAGAATTCATCAGATTTTGTGAGATGCAGATAAAGCAGTGTCTAGGGGCAACATCATAGCACTAAATGCTTACTTAGAAGGGGGAAATAAACCTCAAGTCATCAATATAAGTTTTCAAATTATGAAAGTAGAAAATAAGAGCTAATTAAATTTAAATAAGATGGAAAGAGGAACTTATAAAGATAACAGCAAAAATCAGTGAAATAGAAAACAGAAATTCAATTAAATGAAAATTGACTTTTTGCAAAGATTAAGTTATTAAAACTATAGCTAGAGTAATCAAGAAAAAATAATAAAAGGAACAAATTTCCAATATTAGGAATGAAAGAGTGAAGATACTACATACCTTAGTGACATTAAAATGACAGTAAGGCAATATATCAGATCAAATAGAATGTACTCAATCTCACCCCCAAATTAATAGATATCCAGAACCACCATGAATCCACTAACAAAATGAATTCCAGGCCCATGTGTCTTTTCTGGTAAAATCCACCAAAATTTTTAAAGAAGAAATAATAGCAATTTAACACAATTTCTTCCAAAAATAAGAGAGGATGAGAGAATACATAACTCATTTGATGGGACCAGAGCTACTCTAAAAGCAAAACCACACAAAGACATTATAAGTAAAAATACTACAGAATAATACTCCACATGAACATAGCAATCATTAACAAAATTTTAAGAAATCAAATCCAGAACTATGAGAAAAATGTATGATGGCCCATTGAAATTCATCCCAGGAATGTAAGGTTGTTTCAAAATTTGAAAATAAATCCATGGAATTCCCTACATCAGTAGATAAAATAAGAAAACAAATATGATTATATTTTATAATTATAGACAAAATCCATTCTTGATAAAATCTCTCAGCAAAGTAGGAAGAAGAGATTTCCTCAACCAAATAACAAAACTTCCTCCATCTATAGAAAACTTCACACTTAATAGTGAAAGACTTTCCCCTAAGATTGGTAATAGGTGAAGAGACCCTCTTTCACCACTCCTGCTTGACACTGTACACATAGCCACAGAATAGGGCAAGATAATGATTTTTTTGAAGCATAGTATATAAATGTGTTTTTGTTAGAATAAAAAATAATTTTTAAAGTCCCAAGATTCTGCAAAAGAGCAGCTAGAATAAATGATTAGTAAATTCTCAGGTAACAATCTCCAAATACAGAAACCAAATTTTTTTTTTTGTATATAGCCAATAAAATAACTGGAAATTAACATTAACAAAGTACAGTAACATAGCATCGAAACTATGGAACATTTAGGAATAGCATCAAAACTGCGGACCACTTAGGAATAAAACTGAAATGTGTGTGTAAGACTTCTCTCCTGAAAAGTACAAAATATTGCTGAGACAAATTAACAAAATATAAATGAATTTTAGAAGAGAAAATATATACCATGTTTACATATACAAAAGCTCAACAATGAAAAATTGTCACGTTCCCCAAACTAATTTGTAAATTTAGCATAATCAAAATTGCAGCAGTCTGTGCTGAAATTTGAGCTTTTTTTCCTGAAATGTGTATAGAAACCAAATGATCTAGAATAGTCAAAACGCTTTTGGAAAAGAGCACTATCTAATTTTAGGATTTTCTATATAGGTAGGGTAATTGAAACTATATTTGCATAATCAGTGATATATAGATCAATGGAACAAAACATAAATAGACCCTCACTGATTTTTGGCCATTGAGCCAAAGTAGTTTAATGAAAAAAGGTAATATTTTCAGACTGTGCTGGAAAAATTATAGATCTATATGTACAAAGATGAACTATGACTCATAACTCATACATGAAAACATAAAGAAAAATTGATATTATTAGACTTTATTAAATCAAAAGTTACTGCTTTTTGAAAGATACTGTTAAATAAATTTTAAAAAAAGACACAGTTCGGGAGAAAATATTTGAGAAACACATAACTTATATAGGATAAGTAACAAAAATGTATAAATAATTTGTCAAACTCAATAATAAAAATATAAATAATCCAATATATACAAATCCAATATATAATACGCAAAATATTTGAACACTTAATCAAAGAAATATAAACACATAAAAATATGTCCAATATCATCAGAAATTAATGAAATGCAAATTAAAACCACAATGTGTTGCACTACACTTTTACCGGAATGACTAAAAACAGAGAGTAAAAAACTGACAGAAAACATATAATGCGATTACTATTAAGTATTAATTCATATTAAGTAAAATGAAAGAAACATAACTGCTATAGTTATCGTTGACAAAATATGGGGTAAAATAAGACTCTGCAGATGTTTGAAAAGATAAACTGTGGTCCATCCATTTAATGGAGAAGGACTCAGCACTAAAATCAAGTGATTCATACAGCATAACGATGCATCTCCAAAGCACTATGTTTAGTTAAAGAAACTAGACATATGTATGAGTTTACTTGGAGGTCATTCTGAAAATTAGGGACAGGAATCAGATCAGTATTTCTCAGAGGCCTCGAGTACAGACCAGGAATTGCTGCAAAGGTGAATACAGGAACTTGCAGGTGGTAGAAATGCCCTGTCTCCTGATTTTGGTCATGGATAAAGGTCTATAATACATAGTCAAAATTAATTAAACTGTACCTTTAAAAAGAGTGAATTTTACTGTTTGTATATAATGATCTCTAATAAGCTGATTAAAAAGAAAATGGGAATTCTCATTGTAATGTGGTAAATGGATTGAAAAACAGGTAAGAATACATGTGGTGGAAACTACTGAGGCCAGTGGTGCAAAGACAGGTCTGGAATCCCTCCATGTCTATTTGTTGAGATGAGTTAGGACAGGCACTGGTTGTGACACTCTCTGTGACTCAACACACATCATCTATCATCACATGTACTTAAGAACAAACCCCGAATAAAGCATTTCGCCAATGTCACATTTCGGTAGAATATGACACAATAGAATACGACCTCAGTTGAAGTAACATTCTTGTCCTTCTGTCTTCCCCTGGAACAAATTGTTCTATAAAAAGATACTGAACACGGACACAGGTGATTCCAGGCGTGTGCACCCTGGAGGCCCGAAGACCTCTTCCTTCTCTGATTTTTAATGAGGAAGGTTTCTTTTGTTGTTGCTGGCACTGTCTCCAGGGCAGAGGAAGAGATGGTCTGACCTCACATAACCACCAGGATTTAACACACTTTTGATAGTGGACTTAAAAGATGACTTTTCCCACACATTTCTGTAAGAGTGACTTGATCTTCACTCTTTCTCAGTTTGATTCATATTCCTTTTGCATAAACTATTTTTTATGAACTGATATCTTTTACCGCAGTTTGTGTTTTATTCATTTTTGGAAACCCAGAATACCTTGGAGTAGTTAACTGTCCTCTTTTATCTTAAACAACAACTTAACACATGCTGCACTGGCGACTGGAGCATCTTCCTGCTACCTGACCTAGCATTGTGTTGACTCAAGTCCCCAGAGTACATCTGACAGCTGCGTGCATTTAATATGTTTAATGGGAATTTGATGTTCTCACAATTGTTTTTGCCCTTCCAGCAGTGCTCAATTATTTATGAATAACCCCAGATCTCTCTAAGTAAAACATTGTTCTTCTAATGAGCAAGTGAGGGCTGCAGTCACAGTTGGTCTGTGAGACACTGCTGAGACCACCAGGCCCGCGCTCAGCACTCCTTTTTGCTTGTGCACTGGTTATGGTTTCTCAAATCCAGGCAGTGCCCCTCACCCCTTGCCTTGCAATATCATTTCTCTTACATCAAAGTTCACGAGTGCGTGTGCACGCGAACACACACACACACACACTCATGGTCAGAGCATCTCTCTTTTCATGCATCAAAGGACCATGTGAGGAGAGGAAACTTGTGGGGCCCCCAACAATTCTGTCCCCATCCAAAGTGGACGCTGTCCAGGTGTGTGAACCACACCGAGCGTATGACTGTCATTCTCTGGATCTGCTGCCGACCTGCCCTTGGAGTTCACCTGGCTCCCCCACCATCGTGGGGCATAGCCCAGCTATGATATTATGGGGAGAATAAGCAGATTTGAATTTCAGATTCTCACCCAACAGGTGATCCTTAGCCTGCTCTTATATGAAATATAGCACGATAATTGCCATAGAAGACTACTGTGAGGACTCAAGAAAACAGTTCTAAATTTTCTACACAGTGACTTACACATAGAAGATGATTGATGCACAGCAGCTATTGCTGTTCCTATCATATTATATATAGATCTTTTAAAATAATATTTGTTTAAATGACCTTCATTGTATATAAAAATGTAACCATAAGTAAAAAGGCAATTCCAGTTTTTGATGGGTGAAACATACTGGACAATTCATTATTACTCTTTGTTGGAGGGAAGATTGGTTCCAAAAGATCTATGAGGATTTTACTTAGGTATTAAAGTTTCTATATTACCTCAGTTATCTGAAAAATATTTACCAGGCTTGTCTTAAGTGTCCTGTGGCCAATAGCATCTCTCTTGGCCGTACCTGAGGTCCCCTCAGGTACTGGAAGAGGCCAGAAAGGACTTGGGCACTCAAAAATACAGCCATGACAACTGCTTTTCTCAGATTCAAATCCATTTTCCAACTCTTCATCAGATGCTGGTTGCTTTCTCCTAGGAAGGAGATTGTGTTCTAACCTAGTAAAATACCAGAGACCACAAGTCTCTATATTTAAAGGGCTGGTATTTCTTTACACAATACTGGATTGCAAGAATTTAGCTTGAATTCAAACAACACATGTTTCAAAAATGGAATCAGAATAAAAGGATGGGAAGAGATTGTTTTATATATTTGTTTTAAAATATTTTGTGCTCCTCTTTAATGCCACAAAATCTTTGAAAAATGCAATAAACGATCAGCCCTGCTTTTGTTGTTATCAGTAGATAACATGAGGGACTTCTCCCTTCTCAGTGCTGCTCATGTGGGCAGAGTGGCTCCCGGCAAAGGTAAGTCATATTATTTTAAAAACTTGGCATGACTTCCACATTTGTTCAAAATCATGGGGGAAAATATGGTCCTTTAGATTCCTTGCAGTGAAAGTGAAGATGTTCCTGCGTGTTGTGAGAAACCACACCTGGGTAGGATGTCCAAGCATCCTCTCCTTCCCTGTATGGTTTTTTAAAAATTTTATATATATATATATATTTATTTAAATTTTATTTTGTCGATATACATTGTGGCTGATTATTATTGCCCATCACCAAAACCTCCCTCCCTCCTCCCCCACCTCCCCCCACCAATGTCCCCTCTGTTTGCTTGTCGTATCAACTTCAAGTAATTGTGGTTGTTATATCTTCTTCCCCCCCCATTTTTTTTTTTTTTTTGTGTGTGTGTGTATTTATATATTAATTTTTAGCTCCCACCAATAAGTGAGAACATGTGGTATTTCTCTTTCTGTGCCTGACTTGTTTCACTTAATATAATTCTCTCAAGGTCCATCCATGTTGTTGCAAATGGCAGTATTTAATTCGTTTTTATAGCTGAGTAGTATTCCATTGTGTAGATGTACCACATTTTCCGTATCCACTCATCTGATGATGGGCATTTGGGCTGGTTCAACTCTTGGCTATTGTAAAGAGTGCTGTGATGAACATTGGGGAACAGGTATACCTTCGACTTGGTGATTTCCATTCCTCTGGGTATATTCCCAACAGTGGGATAGCTGGGTCGTATGGTAGATCTATCTGCAATTGTTTGAGGAACCTCCATACCATTTTCCATAGAGGCTGCACCATTTTGCAGTCCCACCAACAATGTATGAGAGTTCCTTTTTCTCCACAACCTCGCCAGCATTTATCATTCAGAGTCTTTTGGATTTTAGCCATCCTTACTGGGGTTAGATGGTCTCTCAGTGTGGTTTTGATTTGCATTTCCCAGATGCTGAGTGATGCTGAGCATTTTTTCATATGTCTGTTGGCCATTTGTATATCTTCCTTAGAGAAATGCCTACTTAGCTCTTTTGCCCATTTTTTAATTGGGTTGCTTGTTTTCTTCTTGTAAAGTTGTTTGAGTTCCTTATATATTCTGGATATTAATCCTTTGTCAGATGTATATTTTGCAAATATTTTCTCCCACTCTGTTGGTTGTCTTTTAACTCTGTTAATTGTTTCTTTTGCTGTGCAGAAGGTTTTTAGTTTGATATAATCCCATTTGTTTATTTTTCCTTTGGTTGCCCGTGCTTTTGGGGTCGTATTCATGAAGTCTGTGTCCAGTCCTATTTCCTGAAGTGTTTCTCCTATGTTTTCTTTAAGAAGTTTTATTGTTTCAGGGTGTATATTTAAATCCTTAATCCATTTTGAGTTGATTTTAGTATATGGTGAGAGGTATGGATCTAGTTTCATTCTCCTGCATATGGATATCCAGTTATCCCAGCACCATTTGCTGAAGAGGCAGTCCCTTCCCCAGTGAATAGGCTTGGTGCCTTTGTCAAAGATCAGATGGAAGTAAGTGTGTGGGTTGATTTCTGGATTCTCTATTCTATTCCATTGGTCAGTGTGTCTGTTTTTATGCCAGTACCATACTGTTTTGGTTATTATAGCTTTGTAGTATAGCTTAAAGTCAGGTAGTGTTATGCCTCCAGCTTTATTTTTTTTGCTCAGCATTGCTTTGGCTATGCGTGGTCTTTTATTATTCCATATAAATGTCTGGATAGTTCTTTCCATTTCTGAGAAAAATGTCTTTGGAATTTTGATGGGGATTGCATTGAGTTTATATATCACTTTGGGTAGTATGGACATTTTCACTATGTTGATTCATACAATCCAAGAGCATGGGATATCTTTCCATCTTCTTGTATCCTCTCTAATTTCTCTCAGCAGTGGTTTGTAGTTCTCATTACAGAGATTTTTCACCTCCTTGGTTAACTCAATTCCTAAGTATTTTATTTTATTGGTGGCTATTGTAAATGGGCAGGCTTTCTTGATTTCTTGTTCTGCATGTTCACTATTGGAGAAAAGAAATGCTACTGATTTCTGTGTGTTGATTTTGTATCCTGCTACTGTGCTGAAATCATTTATCAATTCCAAGAGGTTTTTTGTAGAGGTTTTAGGTTGTTCGATATATAGGATCATGTCATCTGCAAACAGGGACAGTTTGACTTCATCTTTTCCAATCTGGATGCCCTTTATTTCCTTCTCTTCTCTGATTGCTCTGGCTAGTACTTCCAACACTATGTTGAATAGGAGTGGTGAGAGTGGGCATTCTTGTCTAGTTCCTGTTCTTAAAGGAAAGGCTTTCAACTTTTCCCCATTCAGTATGATATTGGCAGTGGGTTTGTCATATATGGCTTTAATTATGTTGAGATACATTCTCTCTATACCTAACTTATAGAGGGTCTTTGTCATGAATGAGTGCTGAACTTTATCAAATGCTTTTTCAGCATCTATAGAGATGATCATATGGTCCTTGTGTTTGACTTTATTAATAAGGTGTAGCACATTTATTGATTTGCACATGTTGAACCAACCTTGCATCCCTGGGATGAATCCCACTTGATCGTGGTGAATAATTTTACGTATGTGTTGCTGTATTCTGTTTGCTAGTATTTTAGTGAGGATTTTTGCATTTATATTCATCCAGGATATCGGCCTGTAGTTTTCTTCTTTGGTTATATCTTTACCTGGTTTTGGGATCAGGATGATGTTTGCTTCATAGAATGAGTTTGGGAGACTTGCGTCTGTTTCAATCTTTTGGAATAGTTGGTAAAGAATCGGTGTCAATTCCTCTTTGAATGTTTGGTAAAATTCTGCTGTGAATCCATCTGGTCCTGGGCTTTTCTTTGTTAGGAGCCTTCTGATAACAGCTTCAATCTCCTTTATTGTTAATGGTCTGTTCAGATTTTCTCTATCTTCATGGCTCAGTTTTGGGAGCTTGTGTGTGTCCAGAAATTTATCCATTTCCTCCAGTTTTTCAAATTTGTTGGCGTATAGTTGTTTATAGTAGTCTCGAATGATTTCTTGTATTTCAGATGAATCAGTTGTAATATTGCCTTTTTCATTTCTAATTTTTGTTATTTGAATCTTCTCTCTTCTTTTTTTTGTTAGCCATGCTAATGGTTTGTCAATTTTATTTATCTTTTCAAAAAACCAACTTTTTGATTCATTGATCTTTTGAATTGTTTTTTTGGTTTCAATTTCATTCAGTTCTGCTCTGATCTAAATGATTTCTTTCCGTCTGCGAACTTTAGGTTTGGATTGTTCTTGTTTTTCTAGTTCTTTAAGGTGAAGTGTTAGGTTGTTCACTTGCCATCTTTCCATTCTTCTGAGGTGAGCATTTAATGCAATAAATTTCCCCCTTAATACTGCTTTTGCAGTATCCCACAGGTTTTGGTATGATGTATCATTGTTTTCATTAGTTTCACTAAATTTTTTGATTTCCTGCTTGATTTCTTCTTGGACCCATATGTCATTAAGTGGAATGCTGTTTAATTTCCATGTATTTGTATAGTTTTCAGAGTTTCGTTTGTTATTAATTTCTAGTTTTAATCTATTGTGGTCTGAGAAAATACATGGGATAATTCCAATTTTTTTGAATTTATTTAGGCTTGATTTGTGACCTAATATGTGATCTATCCTGGAGAATGATCCATGTGCTGATGAGAAGAATGAATATTCTGAGGTTGTTGGATGGAATGTTCCGTAGATATCTGCCAATTCCAATTGGTCTAGAGTATTGTTTAGATCTTGTGTTTCTCTACTGATTCTTTGCCTAGATGATCTGTCTAATATTGACAGTGGGGTGTTCAGGTCCCCTGCTATTATGGTATTAGTATCTATTTCCTTCTTTAGGTCTAATAGAGTTTGTTTTATAAATCTGGCTGCTCCAACATTGGGTGCGTACATATTTATGATTGTTATGTCTTCTTGATGGATCAGTCCTTTTATCATTAAGTAGTGTCCCTCATTGTCTCTTTTTATGGTTTTTAGTTTAAAGTCTATTTTGTCAGATATAAGAATAGCTACTCCAGCTCGTTTTTCTTTTCTGTTTGCATGGTAAATCTTTTTCCATCCTTTCACTCTTAGTCTGTGTGAATCTTTATGGATGAGGTGGGTCTCTTGTAGGCAGCATATAGTTGGGTCCTCCTTTTTGATCCAGTCTGCCAGTCTGTGTCTTTTGATTGGGGAATTTAAGCCTTTTACGTTAAGAGTTGTTATTGAAAGGTGTTGATTTATTCCTAGCATTTTATTGGTTGTTTGGTTGTCTTAGGTGTCTTTTGTTCCTTGCTTTCTGATTTACTGTTTGGTTTCTGTGTTTGTTGGTTCCTTAGGTTGTAGATAGCGTTTTTGTTTGTTTGTTTTCTCTTCATGAATGCCATTTTTATTATACTAGTGGGTTTTGATTTTTCTTGGCTTTTTATGGCAGTGGTAGCTATTTTTCAGGAACCAAACCCAGTCCTCCCTTGAGGATTTCTTGTAAGGGTGGTCATGTGGTAGTGAACTCCAGCAGTTTTTGTTTGTCTGAGAAATATACTATTTGCCCTTCATTTCGGAAGGATAGCCTTGCAGTGTAGAGTATTCTTGGCTGGCAATCTTTGTCTTTTCGTATTTTGAATATATCATCCCATTCCTTTCTAGCTTTTAGGGTTTGCGATGAAAAGTCTGATGTTAGCTTGATTCAGGTTCCCTTATAGGTGATTTGACGCTTCTCTCTTGCAGCTTGTAAGATTCTCTCTTTGTCTCTGAGTTTTGCCAATTTGACTATAACATGTCTTGGAGAAGGCCTTTTTGGGTTGAATACATTTGGAGATTGTTGAGCTTCTTGGATTTGAAGATGTGTGATTTTTCCTATACCTGGGAAGTTTTCTGCCACTATTTTGTTGCATATGTTTTCAATGCAATCTCCTTTTTCCTCCCCTTCTGGAATACCCATGACTCGGATATTTGAGCGCTTAAGGTTGTCTGATATCTCTCTCAGATTTTCTTCAATGTCTCTGATTCTTTATTCTTTCTTTTTGTCTGCTTGTGTTATTTCAAACAGCCCATCTTCAAGTTCACAGGTTCTCTCTTCAACTTCGACAAGCCTGCTGGTTAAACTCTCTGTTGTGTTTTTTATTTCGCTGAATAACTTTTTCAGTTCAGCAAGTTCTGCTACATTTCTTTTCAGGACATTGATTTCCTTGTACATTTCCTCTTTCAGGTCCTGTATACTTTTCCTCATTTCATCATGATGTCTAGCTGAGTTTTCTTGTATCTCATTCAGTTTCCTTAGAATTATCACTCGAAATTCCTTGTCAGTCATTTCAAGGGCTTCTTGTTCTATAGGATCTAGAGTTTGAGATTTATTAACTTTTAGTGGTGTACTTTCTTGATTTTTTGTATTTCTGGTATCTTTTTTTTATGTTTATTCATTGTGGCAGTGGGTTTCACAGTCCACCTGTTTGAGACTGTTGACTAACTAAGATGTTGCTGTGGTTGCCAATTTGGTATGGCTACCTCCGTGACTGCTCAGTTGACCTCTAGTGCCTTGTGTGTATGGTTGCCTCGGGTCTTGGGCCTCTCTGGGGAGCCCCCTCTCTGGTCAGCTTGGACTCTGCTGGGCTGCAGGATCATGGGGCGGTACCACAGGGTGTGTGATCTCTGCTGAGCTTTCACTTCCTGTGCAGGACTTCTCCCTGTTCCGTGCTCTCTGGCCCGGGCTGTTGGATCATGCAGTGGCGACCCCACATGGTGTGTGGTTTCTGTCAAGTCTCCGCCTCCGTAGCTGGATGACTCCCCGCTCTGTGTGCACTGGGTTAGGCTGGGACGTGTCTTCTGCAACCCTTGTCTATCAGCTGGGCCTTCAAGACCCTGCTTGGCACCACCTCACCCAGGAAGTCTACCAGGTTTCTGCTAGGCACAGACGACCGGTCGCTCTGGGTGCCTTTGTAGCACTGTGTAGATCTTTCTCGGGACTTATCACCTTCCTCCTGGTATCGTGGTTATTTGTGTACTTGTCTTATCTCCTACACCAGAGTGTGAGCTCCTCGGGGGAGGAGCCCACAGCACACTGTTCACCTTTGTATCCCCCCAGCGCAGACCAAATCCGGTGCCCACCAGCAGTCAGCTCTCCGGCAGGTTCAAGCGGACTTGGGAACTCTCCAACCACACTATTCCTAACCAGATATCGGTTAGGCATTTTTCCGAGCTGGTGGCTGCAGAGATGGTATCTGCCTCCCAGTAACAGGAAGTTTACTGGGGGCCGGAGTCCAGCGTGCGGTGGAGTGACGGTCAGCCCAGCCCGTACTTCCTTGCCCTCCCGACACTGGCCGGGGACGCCCCACGCCACCAGCCCCACCAGAGAACCGTGGAGGGAGTGGGAGGGGAGGCCAGCCCACAGGCCCCGGGAAGCCCCACCCCGGGGCAAGGAAGTGGGAAGGCTCCTTGAGGAGCTGAGCCGGGCGAGGAGGACAGGCTTGGCTAAGCCGTGCCGGAGCTGCCACCACCTGAGAAAATGGAGGCAGCCCCGGGGGCGGTGAGTGGCCCGGTGATGCCGGCAGAAGCTGGGCAGGCGTCAGCCCCCTGAGCAGGGCCGGGTCAGGGGTCACTCACAGGGCTGTGCCAGGTTGGGCGGCTCCCTCTCTGCCTCTGGTTTGTCGCCTTCCCCGTTCTCAGCTCCCACCACCTCGGGCTGCTCGCTCGGTCCCTCAGCCCGGCTCGGGCGCTCCCAGGAATCTTCTTTTTTTATTTTTATTTTTATTTTTATTTTTCTCTTTGATCATATGCTTTTTATTTTTTTATTTTTTTATTTTTATTTTATTTTTTTATTTTTTAATTTTTTTTGTCGGTAGACATTGTGGCTGATTATTGCTCCCCATCACCAAAACCTCCCTCCCTTCTCCCTCCTCCCTCCCCCCAACAATGTCCTTTCTGTTTGCTTGTTGTATCAACTTCAAATAATTGTGGTTGTTATATCTTCTCCCCCCCCCAGTTTTTTTTTTTTTGTGTGTGTGAATTTATATATTAATTTTTAGCTCCCACCAATAAGTGAGAACATGTGGTATTTCTCTTTCTGTGCCTGACTTGTTTCACTTAATATAATTCTCTCAAGGTCCATCCATGTTGTTGCAAATGGCAGTATTTCATTCATTTTTATAGCTGAGTAGTATTCCATTGTGTAGATGTACCACATTTTCTGTATCCACTCATCTGATGATGGGCATTTGGGCTGGTTCCAACTCTTGGCTATTGTAAAGAGTGCTGCGATAAACATTGGGAAACAGGTATACCTTCGACTTGATGATTTCCATTCCTCTGGGTATATTCCCAACAGTGGGATAGCTGGGTCGTATGGTAGATCTATCTGCAATTGTTTGAGGAACCTCCATACCATTTTCCATAGAGGCTGCACCATTTTGCAGTCCCACCAACCATGTCTGAGAGTTCCTTTTTTTCCGCAGCCTCGCCAGCATTTATCGTTCACAGTCTTTTGGATTTTAGCCATCCTAACTGGAGTTAGATGGTATCTCAATGTGGTTTTGGTTTGCATTTCCCGGATGCAGAGTGATGTTGAGCATTTTTTCATAGGCATTTCTCTAAGGAAGATATCCAAATGGCTACCAGGAATCTTCTTTTATGCTGGCCTGAAACCTCGAATCATGAATGGGGCAGCTGGCCGCCTTCAGCGTGGCCCCGGCCTCCGGGATCCTGGCTGCATCCACAGCAACCTGGCGCTGTGTTCCCTGTTTAGAGACTCGCTTTTGCAGCTAAGAAACAGTTCTTTTCCTGCTCCATACTTCGAAGCTGTTGCCTGTAAATGAGGCAGCCTCTCCTGCCAAGGGCAAAGTGGCGGTCAGCCCCCACGAACGGCCACCAGCAGCGGTCCTCCCTTAAGAGATGGCAAGAGGAAGGTCCACAAGTTTCCCGGCTGCCTAAGGCCCAGTGGCCACCTTTTCCACCTCAGCTATTCTACGCCAACCGCCGCAGCCACCACCATCTTGAAGCAGTGAGTTCACAGAAATCGATGCTATCAAGGCTTTTGCTTCTGTGTAGTCTCCCTTTAATTCGTCTTAAAGAAGGTTTTCCTTGGCTCACACTGGAATTAGCACCATTAGGATTTTCAGAGGATGGCGTTACCCTCGATAACAGTTTCCAGGTCGGAGAAACCAGAACGAATGCAGATAAGATACAGTCCCTGACAATGCATTTATCATCTCACAACTTCAAACGCATACAGCGATAATAAACAGCTCGCTAAGCAAGCAATTCCTTTTTTTCCAAGAAAGCAGGCTTGCAACCCTGAGCCAGAACTAGCTGGAATGGGGCTCAGAGGACAGACGGAGGCCCTCTATGGGTTTTTATATAAGCAAGAGTTTGTGCAAAGAATGTCTGAATATATCTACAACTAGCATGCAACAGATTTTTAACCTCTAGTCAAGCAAGAAACAGTTTAATAATCTGAAGAGAGCTTTTTTGGTTAGAGTCCATTTTATTGACAAAAAGAAAAGGGGAGTTAATATTCAAATTCGTAAGGCATACTTTCTATGCCAGTGTAATCTGCATGAGTGAGATACAATGCCTAATTGTGGCAAAGAAGCTGCAGGCACACTGACAAAGTCATAGTCATAAAGTAAACCTGGCCATGTGGATGCATGCATTCATTTATCATAAACTTTCCTTTTACCCTGAAGTGTGGGCATCATGTGGGGTGTCAGGTTGAAGGCTGTCCACATCTGAGACACTGAATTTGTACTCGAGAAATTAACCATACAAAGATGGTATTCAGAAACATAAATAAATACCTAGAGAATGTGATTTATTAATGGAGAGCTGTTTACAAAAGTAATGAAAATCAGTGATTAACCTTCCCTCTTTGGGAGCATTTGGGTCACCTTTTAACACTGGTGATATCTGAGTTCCATCGTGAAGAATTAGCAGGAACTTGACAAGCAGAAATGAGGTGGTCTGTGGAGAGGAGGAAGCATGTGGCAGGATAAATACAGTCATCCCTTGGCATCCATGGGGGATTGGTTCCAGGACCTACCTCGGGTACCAATATCCACGATGCTCAAGTCCCTGATGTAACATGGTGTGGTACATCATGTGTCACTTAACAACAGGGATACATTTTGAGAAATGTGTTGTTAGGTGATTTTGCTGTGGTGCGAACATCATAGAGTGTACTTACTTACACAAACCTGGATGGAATAGTCACCTATGCACCCAGGCTGCACAACGTAGCCATCATAATCTTATGGGACTGTACTTGAATGTTGACCTACGTGTGGCTATGTGTCGCATAACTATATTTGCATATAACTGATGCACATCCTCCGTATACCTTAAATCATCTCCTAATTATTTAGAATACCTGATACAATGTAAATGCTATGTAAATAGTTGTTATACTGTATTGTTTAGGGACTAATGATGCAAAAAAATGTCTCCATGTGTTCAGTACAGATGCAATTATTATTATTACTTTTTGTTAACATTTTTGATCTGTGGTTGGTTGAATCCACGGATGTGGAATCTGTGGTATGGAGGGTTAGTCAAAGGAAGTGTACTGTTCACTTCTGCTGGGACCAAGAGCAGAAATAAGAAACAGCGTGGGGCTGGTCTTTCCTCATCCTCCGACCCCGAGGATTAGGGCCGCTGGCCGGGGTGGCTCCATGCACCTGCAGCAGGAGAAGAGCAGCACCAGCCTCCAGGACTAAATAAGAAGACAGATGCCAGTGAGTTTTCAAAGTGAAAAGCTGGAAAGTGTTTTTCTGTTCCACGGTTCTGAGATCCTGGTTTGGCTTTTGCAGGAAAATCAGCTGCACATGGGATTTCCTCCGAGATTCTCCTAATTGCTTTGCAGGTCTAAACATACCACACAATGTTGTCAGGGATTGCTATGGATAGCCAACTCCATTCTGCTGAACAAAACCAGTAATTTGGAAAAATTACAGCCCTGGATGCCATCGTTGGCACTACAAGGACGGCCTCCCTCTAACTGTTAAAAAAGAGAAAAAGAATTGGCGGCACGCCAAACCAAGGAGGGCCTCTTTGCAAATGGATAACGTGGTAACCCTTGGAAAGAAAGCAACATAGAACATGGAGTAAATTTTTGATGATTTAACCTAGGACAGTGGTGTCTTAGAAGGCTGTAGCTCTTTCTTTTTGAACAGTTATTTTGAAACTGAAATGAGGTATTCTGTTTTGCAGTGTTAACCACATTTAAATACTGTTTAGCAACTTGTTCACAATGACAACTTCCTCTGAAAGCTGGTTACTCACCAAACAGATACTTATGAGCTTGTGGTTCATCTTGCTGGGGACTTGTATAAACCCCTGTGTGTGAACACATCTGAGTTACAGAACCTGAAATAGAAAACTGAGTGTCACTGTTTTTTCACTCACCCCCCGGCCCCAGATCTGGCCTGGAATTTTGCAAAGTTTCAGAAAGAAGACATCTTAACTCAAAAGTTTTCTACTTTCCACATTCTTAATATTCTATTTTGAGAGAAAAGGAATATTCCTAGCCTGAATCTTTCCTCCCTCAGACATAATGAAGTGTCATGAAGACACACCAGTAATCAGATGACTGAGTGTTTCCACAAGTACAGATGGGAAGCTTGGCTGCTCCATCAGAGGCAGAGAAGAACGAACAGAACATTAACCTGAAAAAAAAAAAAGCCTTATAGAAAAATATAAACTTATAACAAGCAGGCTTTAAAACAACACTAGTACAAGCTGCACCCGCTCTCCCTCTGTTCTCTAAAGGTGCGTGGGTATCAGAAGTCTCTTAATATTAACTCGATTCCGCATGTCGTTTCATAAGCAAATACATTTGTGGCAGATCTGCTGAACAGAATTTTAGTAAAAAGTAGAAGCTGAAAGCCATCAGCCCTGAGTTTTTGGCCATGGACTAAGCCAGGCTTTTCATCTCTATGATTTTCTTTCAAATATTTGTGTTCAACCAAATTTCTTTTAATTTTCAGGCATCTTAAAAAAGTTGTTCAAGTGATATTCATCTGGTTTCATGCCCAGATGCTAAACCGTCTGGTCTCTCTCTGGAATCGTTCCATGGTCCTGCTCTCTTCCTTGCAGATTGCATTCACAACTGTCCCCACCATGACCCCTGTGGATCCTGCTGGGGTGTGTGGACTGTCTGATGCTCCTGTGCCGCATTCATCACACTGTCCTTCTTCATGTCCCTCTAACGGAGCCACCACCCACATCTGGTCTGCCGTGGCTGTTACCTCCTGTGAGGCCATCTCTGCTAGTGTAGGTGGGTGGCGAGATTCACTCACAGTTCCTTCTCACAATGTCTTCACTGTACCCAAAGTTGTCATCAGTCGAGGACAGAAATTAAGCCACTGACCTGGTAGGTAGCAACCCCTGAGCTGTCCTTTTAAATCACCTGGTCTTCTCTTCCTGCTTTCTACAGGTAGATTAAGGAGTGTTTTCTCCCTGAGAGGGCTTCCGTGCTACCATTCCCATGCCCCTTTGCATTAAGATTTCTTGGTCCAGTTATACACCGTAGAAATGTAGCTGCTAACACTACTCACACAGCCATTTTTACTGCTGTTACTATTTCTAAAAGTTAACATATGCTGGGTTTTTAGTTATCATGTGTCAGGCATGGTACCAATGACTTTACATATGATGATGTCATAGGAGGTTGAGAATCTTATCTCACTCATTTTACAGAGGAGAAAACTAAACCTAGCAGGTGTAAGCTCATGGGCAAGGCCAGCTACTTCCTAAGTCTGGTAGAGCAAACATTGAGTCTGACTCCAGAACTCGTAATCACTCTGCTACACTGCCTTTCCAATAGCAGTGTTCCCCAGCTTCCTAGCAGTAGGCACATATCTAAACACTATGAAGCGATCAAATTTAAAAAAGCCACCTTGAATATTCCAGAATGGTTGGTCTCGTCAATAATGAGCGCAGTCATTCATAAGCAGTGTTCACTGCTGGATGAGAGCACTTGGCGGGGCTCCTGTGGAACCTGGTTCTCACATGTGTCATGATTGCTTCTGAAGTTGGGAGCTACAGTGTCTTCAGGGGACAATGTATACAACTGCAACTAACAAGTAAGAATTTATCTGATTCATAAAATTGGCACCTGCAGTCTTAGTACCCTGGGCCAGAGTTACATAAACGTTTTCAAAACAATAAAATTCATGAAGCGCCGAAGCATTCTAGTGAGTTAAAGCCCGTTTGCTGCACACCCTCGGACGCTGTGGCTTGTGAGCTTGTGGCTTAGTCTCTGGGGCACGAGGACAAGCAGAGACAGCCGGCAGTCAGGGCTGGGGCCTCAGGAGACACTGTGCACTGGTGAGTCATGAGCAGGAGGATGGGCAGCGCCGCTCTGGGTCCTCCTTCCACAAAGGCAGAGTGGAGGAATTCAGATGCACTCTCTTACCTTGTGCCAGAACTCAGAACTAGACGCCAGGCTTGTTAGCGGCCGGCCTCTTTCTCACCTGCACTGTCACCTCAGGAGCATTTTAGCAGAAGCAGAATATATCCGTTCCGATCAGGTTTTCACAGGACACATGTTGGCCAGATCCCCCTTCTCAAAAATTCTTCTTCAGAAGGTGAGCCAGTCCACTTAGTCTCACGAGGGAGGCTTTCCACACCATCCCATAATTTCTAGGCTATATGCTACCGCTCCTTGTCTTTGTCTGTCTCTTATGAATATTCCTTTTTGTAGCTCCGTTTTCATTTGTTTGTATGGGTGTATGTGTTGAATCTCTGTGAGTGAATACGAGCAGGGGGAGGTAATTGTTTCTCTTAAACAGAGTCTCTTTCCTCCCTTATTGACACCCCGCTCTGCAACAACATCTCTTCCTCGTAAAGTGCTGGAAGCAGGGAGCCTTTTGGTGGAAAGCTGATATGACAGGCAAGGGAAGCTCTTCAGAAACGTTCTTCCCAGAAAAGCTCTCCCTTTATGTGCGGCAGATGAGACCACTGTAAACGCAAGTGCATATAAAAAGCTAAATTGCTTTAGCGAGCTTTAAATTTGTTTAAAGATTGTAAGATGTTTAGTAACTACAAAAAAAGGAGGGGGAGGATGAGAGGAAGGGATGATGTCATAAACAGCTAAATCTCCACCACCCAGAAATGACAATTGTTAATATTATGTCACATTTGCCTTACAGTTTAATAAGAGAAATAAAATATTACAGATAAAGTTAGATTCTTCAGTATAGTCATAGCACACACTAAAAACCAGGAAATTCTCTCTGATATATGATCCATATGTAAACCATAGCCACCTGTCATCTATCTTTCCGTCTGATCTATCTTATCTTGCCTGCCTATCTACCAACCTGCCTATCATCTATTATCTATGTATCTACCTATCATGTATGTATTATATCTATTATCTATGTATCTATCTACCTATCATATCTATCTGTCTATTAATTCGTCCATCTATCTATTTCTATCTGTTTATCTATCTATCTACCTATCTATCATCTATCCATCTATCTTATCTATCACATATTATCATTTATCATATCTGTTATCTATTTATCTATGTATCTATCATTTATCTATCTCCCCATCTTATCTATCATCGGTCTACCATCTATGTATCTTACCTATCTATCATCCATATCTATCTAACTGTGATATCTATTCTCTTTATCTATCTATCATCTATCTGTATACTAATCTATGGGCCTTGGCTCATATTTATTGGCTGTATTGAGATAACCTGGATCACAGAACAAAACTGAGTTGGTCTCTGAGATGTTCCACTTCAAAGCACTTCAGTTATTTTAAAATTCTGCCACTTCCTGGCAGAGAGTTTGGAATCATATCACAACCAGGAGGAATTTGATGAGATGCTATCAGGGCACTGGGCTTGCTTTAGCTTTGTGGTTAAGCCCCTTATTAAGAAGAGTGGAGTGCCTGACTCCCAGGTCCTGTGAGTGGCTGGTGGACACTGAATGATGGTGCTTGTCCTTTCTCCACATGGCTCTTTTTAGACAACAGCACACACAGAAAAGGCACTGTGAAAAGCCGGAAGCACCATGTGGAAGTGAGGTAGGACATTCAAGCATATACATTCGGAAGCAGGTATTCAGCACACTCATTCCTGACCCCAATTCAGGAATTGTACTCACACATAGGCCACGGATGAATAAACTTCCACAGGGTTTATTTTGAAAGAGAAAGGGCTTGAGTTCCCAGGCTGCTCATATCTTATCTCAAGCAACGTGCAGCTTCCTCTGCATTCCTCTGCTCCAAGTAGAAATTTCTCTCCCTCACGAGTTGTCTCCTTAATCTCCACTTCAAAGGATGCTTAACAGTTTCGCTAACCTTTCTGAGGAGCTAGGAAGTCCTGGAGGATCAGTATCCGCTGTGCTTCCTTCTTTAACACACACTCCGTTTCTGTAACACCATCTGGAAAACAGAGTGAGTGTTACATGTGATCGCAGAGCACATGCCTTGACTCAAGGCTGTGGCCATCTCTGCATGGGCTCACTGGAGTCTTCGGCTTGTGTGTTTCAGAATTTTGTATGCTCTTGGCTGTGCAATGGGTCCCACTGCCTGTATTTTGGAATGTTTCCATTGTTTCATGTTTGGAATTGTGAAAGGAAATATGAGGTGTTCTCTCTGCTTCTTTTTCTACTTTCACGTGGCTGCTTCCTGCTGCTTCCACACAGCAGAGGGTGTGTGTGTGTGTGTGTGTGCGCGTGCATGTGTGTGCGCACGCGTGTGTGCATGCTGCAGAACACAGAAAGCAGTCATACAAATTAAACCAAAGTAAAAATGAAAATATGAGACCTTTCCTGCTCCTTTTGTTGGTCATACAATTGGTGTCTGAATCATTTGATTTATAAAGTGGAGTCAAAAAGTACCAGTTTAGCATGTGTGTTTTAGTCAATAGTTAAAATTTGATATCTACCCTAACATAGCAAGAATGGTCATTTTTTTTGTGACTGGTTGTACTATATATAACAACTTCCTTCTGGTCTGCCATATTTAACCATGATGTGCAATGTCTCCTTTAAATTCATTACTGTATCCTTGCTGGGATTATTTTATGAATTGTCTGACTATCTGATGAGTTTATCCTGTACAGTTCTAATACCTTCAGCAGATTTTGTTACATCAAGATTCAGTTGCAAGAAAACTACAATTAACTGTAACTGAATCATCCAGACCCAACTTCACTTCTGAGTTTGGATTTTTAGAACAAAATGACTCAAAACAAGTTCATACCAGAAGTATACTCATAAAAACAAATCTGTACAGTTTCTGAAGTTAAATCTAAGGAAACCCACTCTGAGGAATCACATCTTTCCTCAAGTAATGAATACACATTTAGTTTTATTCACTGATCACTTTCTAAAGAGAAACAATTTACAGATATTATTTTAGCAATACAACAAATGTCAGTGTTATGTAGAAACTTCACTCCATTCGAACTGCTAATTACTAAATGTAGAGAGATTGTAAAATAAGCAGAGGATTATTGGTAACTGGAAATAACTGACTATTATTTTTTGGCACTAAATGATAAGGATAAGATTTTAATGGTATTGAGTCTGAGGGCAGATGTTTATGGAAGAAGGAGCCTTAACCTTGGATTGCATCAGTGATGCTGTGGTAGAAAACAACCCTGCCTTCTCAGTGGACCACAGCCACTCTGCCTAGGTGTTTCCTGTCCTTGCCTTGGAAACAGGTGGCAGAGGTGAAGCCTGCACAGCACTTGCTTCCGCGCCCACTTTGCAGGTGGAAGCAAAGTAATGTGGACACCCCTGAGTTTAATGACATGGGGAGCTTTGATATAAACCCCTCGAAGGTGAGGGAGCTAGAATATCTACCAAGCACTGCTAAGGTGCTGCAGGACTGCAGCGAGGTGACTTTCCTGCTGTATAAGTACGATCTGGGATTTCTTTTTGGCTGTATTTTCCTGTACCCCATTTTCTCCATCCTTTACAATAGGGATCATGACGCCCATCCCAAAGGAAGGTCAGAACTCAGTGAGACAGTAGAAGGTGTCCAGAGCAGGGCTGGGTTTATACAAGACAATCAGTAAATGGCTCTGTGTATAGTTAATATAGTTTATTGAGTATTTCGACTATGTGAGGAGTTCGATTTGAATTACTCTATATAATCCTTACACTAATAGTTACTATTATAAATTACATTTTACATGTAAAAGAACCAAAGTGTGGAGATGTATAATAATTTTACTGAGGTCATGTTAAATTAGGTGGTGAAGCTGGGACTGGGCTCTGATCCTCCCCACTGAAAACCTGAGGCTTTGCCACCATGTCACACCACGAACATAACTGCTTTAACTCTCACCTGCCTCACGTGGCCCCGCTGGCGAGGACACTTTCTCCGTCCTCCCCATGGCTTCCTGCAGTGCTGCTAAAGGCCCTTGTGACATGTCCCAGTAGAGAAAGCAGTCTTTGGTCCACAAATGAGAGCTCACTTTGAGCAGCTGAACTGAGCCAAAGGCTGGAAGATCAGGCTGGTGGGACGGGTGTGCTGAGACACGGACAGCTGACAAACACAGAAACGACGCTCTGAAACAGGGGCTTACTCAGTATCTGCACACAGCAAGCACGATGCATGCACTTCTCAGCTTTTCTTCCATGTAGTTGTCAGGAGCAACGTGCGAAAGAGCCCTTATCATCTCTGGTTTAGAGGGAACCCAAGCCACACAGTGCTTTGGGAACCTGCCCAAGTTTGTCCAGCTGGTTAGTGAACTAGTTACATTTTTAACCCATATTTGCCACTCCAAGTTTGTTATTCTTTTAGTTTCATCCAGATATAACAGTCATAATGTAGACCTTCCTGAAACACAACTCTGCTTGCGTGGGTATGTGTAAATACTATTTAATCAGCTTCTTGTTTGGGTTTTTTTGTTTGTTCTTTGTCTCTCTGCTCTGGGTGTCTCTCAGGCCTTCCTCTCCTCAGGCTGCCTGGGCTCTGACAGAGCGATTCATGCTCTGAGCCACTCCACCCATGAGGCAGGGCTGATTCTTTTACTTTCTTATGAGGACGCTATTAGATGATAGATGAAATGGTTTGTGCTAAAGGGCTTGTCCCTCTCTTGGAGCATTTTTCCAAATTTCCTGTTGGGAATTCATCTACACTGGATACTGGTAAATGCAAATATAACTATCTAAATAAAAATATAAATATATATGTACATATGTAGACATATATACACATATAATTATACATCTGGGTTAATTGTGTGCCTGAAATTTCAGAGACAACTTGTCAACTCCTTTGCTCAGCATCAACGTCATTAGGTGACTATGATATGACGCATGGCTTTTTGCAAAGATACATGCTCCAGTTGTAGTTTAATGGCTCTTTCTAATAGTGAGATGAGATTGATCTGATTTATAAAGACATCAAGTTCAAAGATAGAGGGAAATTGAATGTTTCTACTGTGTGAGATTCTACAGGATGGGGGTATCATTGAGTGTCATTATATAATAACCTGCTCTGATTCTGGAAGTTCACTACCGAAGAATGAACAGTTAAAACCAGCTTTGAAACTTACTGTAGTCAACATACTTCCTTTTTGTTTTTTAAGAAATATCCGAAGTGTAATAAATGCACATAAGTCCATACCATATAATATTGTTGAAGAAAAATAAAATACTCTGGAAGCTGCCAAAATGGTGGGGAAGACTTTATTCAAGAATATGGCAATTCCAAATATAGTAAAAACAATTGTGGATTAATATAGTAAAAACAATTGTGGATTTGTAGCTGAGAAGCAGGGTGTGGTGTTCTGTAGCTGGAAATGACTGAGAGGAGATGGTGGGGATGGGGAAATTCTCTGCAGACTGACGCAGCAGGATTCTTGCCAAAACTGTACTCAGCAAGGACAGTGAAGGTCGGTGCCTTGTAGAGAACAAGACTTAGAGGAACTGGGCTCAGGTCTGGTCAAGGAGAGAGCCTGTCAGTGTACATGAATGCCACCACAGGGCGGGAGACCTGCATCCATTTGAAGTTCGTGCCACCTGTGCAGTCATGCAGTTTATAGTCTATGGTTCTCCACAGAATGAAAGGCCTAGTTTTTATGTTTAGTCAGCCCAAACTTCTTATTCTAGATACTTAGAAAACATGACCAAAGCAAGCCCAGAAGGCTTTAGAAATACCTTTCAGCAAAGTTCTTTATCCTAATTTTGTAGAATGTATTAATTTATTATGCACCATTAATATATTCTTATCAGGGATGATTTTTGAGGAACCTGACATTTAAGGTGGATGCTAATGAAAAAATATGTTTATTTTTACCTTTTATATAAAAATTCAGCTTTGGTGAATGAACATGACCTTTTCTTCTTTTCATGGAAATTCATCTGAATGCAAAACCTAGAGGCCACCTGACCTGAAAACACTGTCCTCTGCCACCTCGTTTCTGTCCAGCACAAACAACCCTTCATTCTAACCTGCTGCTGTTGATAGAAGGCACATGAGTTACACCTCCAGGAGCTTATCTGAGGATGTAGCCCAAATCTTGGAAGAACGAGGCCCCTCATGGTATATTAATTTTTAATTAGATGGTGTTTTTCTTAAAATTTCTCCTATCTCAGTCTGCTTCTCCTCAATTCTTTCCAAGGATTCCCATGAGGCACAGAATTCTCCCAGGATATCTTTAATGACCTTGGTGTTGAAATACAGACAACATGGAACCAGATGAAACCTATGTCCACTATTTAGATTCCTGTATCCATCACACACCAGCTGAAGCAGCATCTCAGGAGCAGTGAGGGTTTCTCTCTTGTGGCCCAATTGCAGACTGTTTTCCTGAGACAGGTTCTGGCCTGTGGGCCAGTTCGTCCTTGCAGGATGTGGTCAGTGGGATGGCCCGATGATGTCACTACAGTCCTGTACCCTGAACATGTGTCATCTCAAGTACTAAGGGTCTTGCAGACGTCATGAAGGATGTGAATCTGGAAATAGAGGGCCTACCCTGGATGGCTCAGGTTGGCCCTACTTACATGAGCCTGAAAGCTAAGAGCTCTGTTGGGCCAGGGGCAGAGAGACATCAAGCGCTGAAGGGTCTGCACCCACCACTGCTGGAGGGTCCAGCCCCTGGCTGGCAGCCAGCAAGGAAACAGTCTCAGTCCTAGGAGCAAAAGGAGCTGAGTTCAGCCAGCGCCCTGATGCAGCCTGGAAGTGGCTTCTCACGGAGCCTCCTGGGAGGAATGCAGCCCTGCAGAGTCGTTGATTTCAGTCATGAGATCCCATGCACAGGACCCAGGCAAGCCACCCTGATTCTGACCTACAGCGCAGTGAGATGATGAACCCATGTTGTTTGAAGCTGAGAAGTGCGTGTTGTTTGTGAGTAGCAATAGAAATCAACACACAAATCAACAGAAACATTCTAGGAGTTAATGTTGGGTTCGAAGTCTGAGGTGGGTCACAGCTGTCCAGACCGAAGGAGTGGCACTTGGAAACTCAGCCAGATTCCCTCCTGAGTTAATCCTGGTAGAGGATCAAGAAGGCGCCAGCAGAAGGTGTCAGAAATGATGTCTTCCCATCCTAGAACTCAAACCCACCATGTGATATGTGCCTCTGCATGCCTTGTTGAGTTAAAATTGTGTTCTCAAAGCCACAGGGAGGTTTCTTGATTGCTCATCTGCCCTTTACTCTGATTTGGACTCCTGGTGAGGTTAGATTGGTTAAATACTCACTGCCCCTCCCCCAGGCCCATCCTCCAGTCCCAGGATAGTGTCTGGAATGGCTGCAGACACCACTGTTGATGACACCACAGCCTGGATGTACCCGGTCACACCATCACCAACACCAAGAGCTCTTGTACCTGCCCTCAGGTGTGGGATTCCAGTTCTAGTCTGAGAGAGATTACCTCTGCCTTCTCCACTCTGGACATGGGTCACCCCAGCCCCCGTTCCTCTCTCCCCCTCCCCTCCCTTCTACCTCATGTTCTGTTGTGGGCATCTCAAGTTTTCCCAGCAAGGCCCCATTAGGTTTCAATCACTAAAAAAATAAAAAAATAAAATAAAAAACACACAGAATATTTTGGAACGACAACACGACACTTGGGTGTACTTTGTATCAATGAGCAAACCTGGAGGTCAGAGCTTGTGTAGGTGCGTATTTCTGGGCCTGAAGCCCAGGACTCTGCAGCTATGACACATGTCTCCAGGTGATTCTGATGCTCATACTCGTGACTTGTTAACCCCAGAGAGCGAACAGATTGCCATCTCAGCAGAAAAGAATTACTTTTTTCCCAGTCATTATAGCCCCTGACAGCCTCTCTCATCCCAGTCCCAGCCACTCCCCACATTGTCCCCTTGGTCTTGGCTGCAGGGCTACAGGCTGCATGCTGCCAGTTTGGGAGGCACATACCACCTAAATGTACACTGTGGAGGCCAGACGGTTTGTCTTCACCTTCTGAATAGCTTGCCTGTGGGAACTGATCCCTTAAGATTGGATTTTTTTTCTTTCTCATTGAAAAGCAATAAAACAGACAGTTAAAAATCAATTGGATGTTTGACCTGCATGTAAATGAAGTAAACTTCACTTCTGGCCCCTGGGGGCGGCACCCGTGGGTTAGGATGGAAATTGGTTTGACACAACGTTGTTGACAACCTCCTGTGACAAAAATCTCATTCCAGCTCTTCAAAGGGACGAGGAGTGTTATTGGTTTGTGCTGTCCTGTAGGACTGATCTCATATGTTGTTTCCTTCGGCCTTGATATCAGTCGGCTTTGTGATTTACAGCTCAGAAGCCAAGTGCACTTTAGAGTCTGCAGTTGATAACCAGGTAAATAACAAAGGAGCCAAACTGCTAACGTCAGTGGGCATGTGTTGGTGTGGATGTGAATTCTGGAGAGCTGAGCTCCCAAAGTGTGACCTGTACCATGTCATTTATAACAATCAAGTCTGCACATAAGGCTACAGTATGGAGAGAAAGAGAGGGACAGAGAGAGGAAGAGAGACTGTTCATCGGAAGTTTGCAAATGCTCCAACTAATTTGCCCACTCGACTCATGTCCACTGGCAAGTGATGACGCCCACCCACACTTTGATTTACATTGTTTGATTCCCACATCCACTTAAATGCTCAGGTACCGGGGAATTTTTGTTTAGGTCTCCTGCCCCCAAAGAAACAAATTTGTGCCCTTCATGGCGGGTGGTTGGCTGTGTGAGATGTGCACTGGGACGACATCTGCACTCCAGCGAAGGGCAGGTGCTGTGGGATGTCAGGATCCACGGGAGGTTCTGTGCACCTGGAGCTGAGCGACCAGGTGGGAGATATAAATCTGTGGCAGAGCAGTGAGGGAAGGGCAGTGCCTCTGGTGAGTGCTCAGGGCAGAAGGTGAGGGAGACCATTAGAGACATGACACTGATGATTCACAGAGGCACTGAGGACTGTGAGCCCCACAGTTACACTTCTGTGGGAGAAATGAATGGCTCACAGGAAGCTGTGACAGACTAGGTCCCCGGAGACTTGGGAAGGGCATGCTGGGTGCCATGGGCTGGGGAGATTATGGTTCTTGCTGAAGGATGTTCTAAGGCTGTCGCCCCTGTGAGATGAAAATTGTGATCAAGTGTCTACAGAGGAGTAGAGATCTTCTCTGAGATGTATGTACACCATACAGTGTAGAACATGAATGAGTGGGAATTAGAGGACATACTTACATATTTCTTTTCCAAGTTAATCACTTTGTGTTCTCTAAATTGTAGCTAAGAGAATTACTTTTTTTCCAAAATATATTTTCTTTAAAAATGCAGACAATAGAAGGACAGACAATAAGCACAAAGTTTTCCACTACACGGGGACATAAATGCTTTTTATTTGAGTTTATGGAAGAGTCACCTATTTCTTAGTTGAGCTATAGACTGAGGTCTTTATGAGGAATTCTTAGGGAGACCACTAAATCATTAGCATGTTTAAACTTGAATGGTGACAGTTCGCTGTGAACAAAACAACCCAGCACACATTACTCAAAAGAAAAGAGCCATCTCTTAAGGAAAAGCCATAAGGACACTTGTTTCCACCAGCTCTTCGTCTTGGGCTTCCGCTTGTGCAGGCAGCAGCACTTTTTCCCTGCTGGGAGCAGTGACGTGTTAGTGATGGACCAGTGCATTATTTTAAGCACATAATGAGCTTGGGGCCGTTCCCTGCAGAGTGGAGCTAGTGAAGTGTCAGGTCATCATCACTTCCATTAGGGATGAAATAGCATCCAATGAAAATAACTTTTAACTTCGGTTATCACACACTCAAATCAGTTAAAGAGGTAATCTGACCCTACCTCAGCTAAAAGAGCCAGTGTAATGTGCTCGTGTGTTAATAGAGTGGTTTCCCTTCCAGCCCACAAAGTGCTTCATGCTGGTGCCTCCCTCTGGTGTGGGCAAAGGAGGGAGCCTGACTCCTGCAGTGATTTGTCAGGTGCGTTAAGTGGCCATGTCTGGCCAACTGTGACATCTCCTTTGAGAAACATTTCTGTTAATTTTTCCCAGCAAACTATGAGCTATTTGTCTTCCTTTGTCTTCCCCTCACCTCTGTTCGGGACATATTTATGAAACTGAAGTAATTCAAAGATGAAGAAAGAAGCTGTGCCCAGGGCTGGGTGTGAGGAGAATCCTTAAGTCTCTCACGATCCAGTAGCCCTCCAGGGCTGCCGTGGGTATATCTGAAGTTCCCTGCGTCAACAGGACATTGTAACGTGTTGAAAACAAGCACTGTGCCTATGGGTTTCCAGCAAGACTGACACATTAAAAATGCAAAGTAAGAGCTGGACAAATGCATTTAATGAGCAATCAATGGAAGGGCCACAGTGGGCATGTTCCAGGTGTGAGGTTAAGAGCATGGTTCTTTGTCCATGGAGATGAAGGGCAAAGTAAAAGCCTTTGACTCTTTTTTTCTTTAGTTTGACTAAAACTTCATGATGAATTGGATTTCAAATGTACAAAGAAGATTAGATAATAAAAAAATATGCAACTAAATAATCACTGAATTCAATGCAAATACAATTCAAGCCCAAATGCCTTCCAGGGGAATCCTCAGACCTACGTGCTGAGCTCAGATGAAGCAAGGTGAGGTAGCAGGTGAGGGACAGGGGGCTGCTGCTACCACCCGGAGAGCCCTGAAAATGATGTGCTCTGGAGCAGCGAGGGCAGGCTTGGAGGAGGACTAGGCAGTTTGGAAACATAGAAATGGCAGGCAGAAATTGCTCAGTTGAACAATCAATACTGCCTGTTTGGGTTTGGGTTTTTTCATGTGCTTTTAATTTATAAACTTTTTTTTTTTTTTTTTTTTTTTTGGAGCAGTTTTGGTTTTTAGAAAAGTTGGGAGGAGTGTATAGAGAGTTCCCATCTAAACTCTCCCTCTCCTTTTTTTCCAGTTATTAACATCTTGCATTAAAGTGGCACATATGTTACACTTGATTAGACAATAATAACACAATGCTATTAACTAAAGTTTACAGTTTGTGTTACGGTTCACTCCTGGTGTTGTACAATTTATAAGTTTTGAAAAATGCATACTGCCATGTATTCGACATTGCAGTGCCATAGTGTAGCTTCACTGCCTGAAAGTCCCTTGTGCTCTGCTGTTCATCTCTGAACTTTTCACTGTGTCCATAGTTGTTCCTTTTCCAGAATGCCGTATGGTTGAAATCATACAGAATGTAGCCTTTTTAGTTTGGCTTTTCTTTTACTTAGCAGTATGTATTTAAGTTTCCTTCGTGTCTTTTCATGGCTTGAAAGTTCGTTTCTCTTCAGTGCTGAGTCATATTTCCTTTTCAGGATGGACCACAATTTGTTTATTCATTCACTTGTTGAAGGGTGTCTTGGTTGCTTCCAAGTTTTGGCAATCATGAATAAAGCTACTTTAAACATCTGTGTGCAGGTTTTTGTGTGGACACCAGTTTTCAAGTCATCTGAGTAAAGAATACAGGGCGTGATTGCTAGATCATATGGTAAAGATTTTGGAAAAAAACAAAAACAAAATCAAAACAAAAACAAAAACTTTTTAAAAGAGTTTTGTGAGAAACCACCAAACTGTCTTCCACAGGGACTGTGCCATTCTGCATTCCCACCAGCAGTGAATGAGGGTCCCCATTGCTCTACATCCGTACTAGAATTTGGTGTTGCCAGTGTTTGGGGATTTTGGCCATTCTAGGTATCTTGTGGTTTTTGTGATTTGCATTTCCTTGATGGCGTGTGATGTGGAGCATTTCTTCATGTACTTATGTGCCATCTGTATATCATCTTCCGTGCATTTTCTGTTTAAATCTTCTGCCCATTTTTTAATTCGGTTGTTTTTCTTACTGCTGAGATGTAAGAGTTCTTTGTATATTTTGGATAGCAGTCCTTTATCAGATATGTTATTTGCAGTATTTTCTCCCATTCTGTGGCTTCTGTTTTCATTCTCTTAACAGTGTCTTTTGCGGAGCAAAAGTTTTTAATTTTAACAAAGTCCACCTCACTTTAGTGTGTGTGTGTGTGTGTGTGTGTGTGTGTGTGTGTGTGTGTATTATACTTTTAGTACTGCATCTAAAAAGTCATCACAAAACCCAAGGTTACCTAGATATTCTTGTAGGTTATCTCCTAAGAGTTTTACAGTTTTGCGTTTTACATTTATTTCTGTGATCCATTTTGAGTTAATTTTTGTGAAATTATTTAAGGTCTGTGTCTAGATTTTTCTCATGTGTATGTCTGGGTGTAAGGACCATCCTTCCTGCACTGATCTGCCTTTGCTCATTTGACAGAGACAGTTGACTGTGTTCCTGTGGGTCTGTTTCTGGTCTCTCTGCTCTGTCCTCCTGGTATCTGCACTCACCAGTAGCAACTGTCTGGAAACTGTAGCTTTACGGTCAGTTGGGAAGTTGGGTAGAATTGGTCCTCTGATGTTTTTCTTCTCCTTCAGTGTTGTGTTTGTTATTCTGGGTTTTTTGCAATCATAGAGAAACTTTAAAATCAGAATTGGTATCCACAAAATAACTTACTAGAATTTTGATTGGGATTGAATTGACTACATGTCAAGTTGGGAAAAAATGACTTTTTGAGAATATTGAATTGCTGTCTATTTTTAAAACACTTCTAAAGAGGCAAATGTGATGTTTATAAACTGAAAATTATATATTTAAAAAATTTCAAAATCCTTCAGTAGGTTCCATACAACTATTTTAAATTTGATTACTTCAGACTTATTTTGTTTTTTTTTAAATATGCCAAATTAATTTCTGAACTTAAATAATTCTGAAGTTACATAAATTATAGTAATATCAGTTAATTATCTTACTTAGGCATCCTTTTTTTTTTTCTTCTGAAGAGAATGCTTGAAATAAATACAAGAGGAACTTTCTTTTAACAGAAGAAAAATGATCAAATAAAACTGTAATTGTCTAAGAAGCACATGTTTTTATTCCTGGAAAGACATAGCTTGTGTTATATTGAATGAGACTCTGAATTTTCTCTGTGGAAGTAAGATATGGATATTTAACTAGATGTAAGTACCCTGAGACTATAGTACCTTTTATAAAGAAAATAAATAATCTATTTTTAAAATAAAGGGCTACTGATAACAATAATAAATTTTAAAAATCTATTTTCTAGTAGACGTGCAGGAAGCTTATAGCCACACTTACCTTTCAATGGAAGCAATTTGTGTATAATCTGACTTCAAGGATCTAATGATATGGATTATTGTGTTATTTTATGACATGCTACTGAGATTAGCAGTTTAAAGCAGGGCAGTAATGAGACAAGGGTCATGATTGAGGACCTGTGAAGACTAGGTAGATGTACTCAGTTCTGCCAAGATAATCTGTTTCTCAAGAAATGACCAATTGTCTTGCAAAGCTTATGATCAAAGGAAAACTGTGTATAGAATAATCCATGCATACTCCATCAGGGCCTTGGGGTAAGGGTGTGGGACTCAGAACACAAGCTTTTCCGAATTATTTGGAAGTGCTGTATGTGGATATAAAAAATGCATTGATTCTCCAACCTAAAACATTCTTAAATAAAAGTGGGATTCAGTTGTATTTCTTATCTTAATCTTACAGCATCCTGTAAATTTTATTATTTAAGTATGGCTTTTAGGGTCATTTTGTTTCTTTTTCTTAATTTATATATTAGTATAAATGACAAATACCAGTTGCATATGTTATATATTTATGGGGTACAATGTGATGTTTTCATATGTTTAAATTGATTTAATTAAATCAAGCTAATTCACATATCCATATGAGGTCACATACTTATCACTTTTTTTCATGGTGAAAGTATTTAAAATGGAATAAATTTAACCAAGGAGGTAAAATATCTCTACAATGAGAGCTACAAATCACTGCTGAAAGAAATTAAAGAGGACCCAAAAAGATGGAAAGACATTCCATGCTCTTAGATTGGAAGAATTAACAATATGGAAATGTCCATGCTACCTAAAGCAATCTACAGATTCAATGCAATCCCCATCAAAATACCAATGGCATTCTTCACAGAAATAGAAAAACAACCTTAACATTCATAAGGAATAACAAAAGACCATGTATAGCTAAAGCAATTCCAGGCAAGGAAAAAAAAAAAAAAAAAAAAAAAAGAAAAGCCAGAGGCCTAACACTCCCAGACTTCAAATTATACTACAAAGCTATGATAACATAAACAGCATGGTACTGGCATAAAAACAGACACTTGGACCAATGAAACAGAATAGAGAACCCAGAAATCAACTCACATACCTACAGCTAACTGATCTTTGACAAAGCAACAAGAGCTCACACCAGGGAAGAGACTCCTTCTCCAGTAAATGGTGCTGGGAAAACTGGACATCTATATGCAGAAGAATGAAACTAGACCAGTACTTCTCACCATATACCAAAATCAACTCAAAATGGACTAGAGACTTAAATATAAGACCTGAAACAGCAAAACTCCTAAAAGAAAACGTAGGGGAAACACTTCAGGAAGTAGGACTGGGCAAAGACTTTATGAATAAGACTCTAAAAGCACAGAAAACAAAAAGAAACAAACAAAAAAGCAAATGGGATTATATCAAACTAAAAAATTCTGCACAGCAAAAGAAACAATTAACAGAGCAAAAACACAACCAACAGAGTGGAGGAAAATATTTGCAAACTGCACCTCTACAGGGGATTAATATACAAAATATACAAAGAGTTCAAACAACTCAACAGTAAAAAAACAACTAACCAGATTAAAAAATGGGCAAAGGAGCCAAATAGGCATTTCCTAAAGGAAGATACACAAATGGCCAACAGACACATGAAAATGTGGTCAACATTATGACTCATCAGGGAAATGCAAATCAAAACCACATTGAGATATCATCTCACCCCATCTAGACTGGCTATTATCAAAAAGACAGAGAATAACAAATGCTGGTGAGGATGTGGTGAAAGGGAATACTCCTACACTGTTGGTGGGAATGTGAATTGGTGCAGCCATGTGGAAAACAGTATGGAGTTTCCTCAAACAACTATAGATAGAACTGCCATATGATCCAGCAATCCCACTGCTGGGTATATACCCAAAGAAATGGAAATTATCATGTCGAAGGGAAACCTGCACTCCCGTGTTTATCACAGCTCTATTTTCAGTGGCCAAGAGTTGGAACCAACCTAAATGTCTATCCACAGATGATTGGATAAGGAAAATGTGATATATATACACAATGGAATACTATTTTGCCATAAAAAAGAATGAAATTCTGCCATTCTCAGCAACATGGATGAATTTAGAGAAAATAATGTTAAGTGAAATAGGCCAGCCACAGATAGAGAAGTACCGCATGCCCTCGTTCGTAAGTAGGAGTTAAAAATAAACAAATAAATAAAAATAGAAAGAAAGATACAACAATCACAATAATTTGCTGAACTTTCAAAAGGAGAGAGCAGAACTGAGGCCAGTAGAGGTGGGAAGGGGGTGAGAAAATGGTAAAGGGCCACAAAAAATGATCACATTGTATAATATTGAACATACTGTCTTGATTTGAACATTACATAATGCACATAGGTATTTATATTAAATGTTGTACCCTACAGATATGTACAAGTATGTTTCAATAAAAAAATAAAAGAAAAATAATTTCTAATGACAAAGTATCCAGTAGAATCAGTGAGTATGATAGAAGCAAGTGCTTTCATAATTAAATTATACATATATATATATTTTATACATAAAATTTAATTAGCAAAAATAATACTACCAAAAAATAAAAGGATATGAAATTATGGACAAATACATTTGCTAATATTTTATATCTAAAAATTCCAATTCCAAAAATTAAAAGATAATTTTTTTAGATTCTATGAGTTTTAATTCTTAACTTTTAAATTTCTGTCAATAAGAAGAAAAATAATTTAAAAATTTAGAACAGAAAATTTTACAAAGTAAATCTTGGATTGAAATGTGGGTATACAGCTCTGGCTTACATCAAGTCCTGGTACCACCGCATGTCAGCTGAGAGCCCTCAACTACAGCTGAAGTCAATCTGCTCTGCACAGAGGCCCTCTTTATACAAGAGGACATAAGAAACCAAGGTTTTGCACATGTTCTTTCAATGGTAAAAGCACCATCTTCAGAGTTCAGGGGCGGAAAAAATAAAATGCTTATGCTACAAAAATGGAGGTATATACTTATGCATGGATGTGTTTATGTGTACAGGTGTGTGTAGTGTGTGTGTGTGTGTGTGTGTGTGTGTGTGTGTGTGTATCCCTCTTCCCCAGCCTAGGGGAGGAATGAGGTATGGTAAAGGTCAGAGGAGGAAAGGAGGCTAGTTTGAGAAAAGAAAACAGTTAAGTGGTCGAGGTCACTTCCTCTCACCCTTTCTACCACTTGCTCTGAGCTAATGAGCTCACCTAATTTTAACGCCAACTGATGAGACAAATGTCTGTTTACATCTCAGCACATTCCTAACACCTTTTCTTTACGTCTTCTCAGATTCTTCCCTGTTTTGTTCTATTTGTTTTTGTGTGGGGGAGGGGTTCTTTGTATTTTAAACTATACTTTCAATGTACATACAGCAGGCATTACGCTAAGTGAAAGAAGCCAGTCTTTTCCATATTGTGTGATTCACCCGATATGACATCCTGAAAGGCAGAACTACAGGGACGGTTGCTGGGGTTGGGATGGAGGGAAGGTCTGAGGACAAAGGTCAGCATGATGGAAACTTTGGTGTGTTGGAACTGTACTCTACAGTTTTTAATAAATACAAACTTTATCCAGCTGACCAAAAAAAAAAAAAAAAAAAAAAAGAGAAAATACTTAAAATGTACTGTTTTAGTAATTTTGAAATGCATGATGCATTGTTATTCAGCATGGTCACATCTGTGCCATGGGTCACTAATTGTATTCCTCCTGTCTAACCTAGACTTTGCACTGTTTTGTCAACATCTCCCTTCCACACCCACCCTCCCCCACCCCCAGCCTCTGGGAACCACCATCCTACTCTCCTCTGCTATGACTGTGACTGTTTTAGATTCCACGTGTGAGTGAGATCATGTGGTATTTGTCCTTCTGTGCCTGGTTTATTTTTCTTAATTTTGTCATCAATTTAGCCAATCTGGTGTTGATAGTTGTATAGTAAAATGCAAGAAAGAGCTAGCTAGGTATGTAAATGCTGAGTTGTTGGCTACATAAAACCAAATGCATTAATAAGCTAAAGAAGACTGGGAAACTTATTCATGAAAATTCACCAGGGGAAGTTTACCTTTTATTTTCTGTCACATTTAACGTAATCCTGCTACATTTTCTTCTTTATATGTCACCAAACTGGTGTATTTTGATGCTATAAACTTAAAAAAAAATATTGCCACATTGTTTGTTTAAGGCTTTGGCTGTCCAACATTCTGAAGTGTTGTGTATTTAAAAGCTATACCATTTTGCTACTCGGTTGTAACATAAGTTGGGTCACCATGGACTGCAATAAGACAACAGCGTGAAGGAGAAAAGAACTTCCTTAAGAACTTGCCCTCCCCATGTCAACAGTGGTGGGTGTTCCTTGCTCTTAATAATATCAGCAGCAAGCCCGAAATGTACAATAAGCTAAACATCATTTTTGCCTAAAAAGCCTAAACTGGAGGAAAAAACATTTGTAAAAACAGGAAAAATGTTATAAAGACGAACACTTGAAAATAGACAAGAGGAAATGAGACTTGCAGCAGATTTGAAACCATCAACAGCATCCTAAGGGGACCGATTTGTCCACTGAGATTCCCAAAATGTTCCCCAAAGCTTTGCCTGTCCCAAAAGCCACCATTATTTTTGAGCTAACATGTAAATAAAGTTCATTATGATAATACTGAGAGCCATTAAAAGTAAAACCATTTCCATATTTTCACCTGATTTAAAGTACCTCTGAAAAATGTATTGAGATGTGAACTTCTGTACAACGAACATTAAACATGCTAACTCTGTTACCAGCAACACTTTCCCTAATCTCTTGGGGAAAATCACATGCACCACACAGAGATCAGTTTAAACCAAGAATGTGATGTTTTGGTTTCAACTGGAGTGTAAGCGTTGCTGCAAGTTTTATGACATTTCAAAGCTTTCTATTGTTTGGACTGATGTCATTTTTAAATAAATGCATTCGTGCCCCAAGTCATGAAAATCTTTGATAGATGGCAAAGATGAGATTCTCCTAGGGCTTAAGTGGCAGAAACAAGGTTCTTAAAATTTCTTTTCTCCCCCTACCACCTTGACCATGTTTTCTGTTCAAGACTTTTACCACTTGCAGTGTTGTGGGCAGGAGAATAAGAAGTAGAAAGAATAGAGAAAAGCTAATGGTAGGGAAGATGCAGAAAGATTTGCTGGTGACTGTTCAAAAATGTCTCTGCAGGGAAGTCAGAGCCGGCGATTCTCTCTCATTTCTCTCAACATCTTTTTTATTCTTGTTCATATATAAACCACCGAAACTAAGTCCTGGCTACAAGGACTTTTTGTGGAGGAATGGTGTAGATTACCAAAATGGACAGACACTTTGCAACCTCCACCAACAAGAAGTGGGGTCTTCTTTTCCACTTCTTGGGTCTGGGCTGGTCTTTGACCTGCCTTGACCAGTGGAATGTGGTGGAGGTGTTGTCTTAGGTTCTGAGTCTAGTCCTTGAGGGGTCTTGTGCATAGAACTCTGCCAGCTTGTGGAAAAGACTGGTCTACCCTGCTGGGTACTGGAACAACATGTGTGTCCGAAATGAGGCCTTCATGGTGAAGTTTCCCTTGGGCAAATAGGCCCTGGTAGACTTTGAAGTTGACCACAGACACAGTACTGATCCCTGCTGGGAAAACCTGTCCAGCTGAGCTCAAACCCAGTTGAATGCATAGTTGTTCCTTAAAACCACAAAGTTTTGAAGTGGTTTGTGATGTAGAGAAATAGGTACCTGGAAAGGCAATGTTGAAATCAGCAACAGTAATACAACGAATTAGAATGCAGGACACTGACCCTGGGCCAAGGTGGTGAGGCAGGTGGGTGCTGAAGACTGGAAAATGAGGAGTGAATTTCCGGTGGGAGTCTGTCGACAAATTCCGTACAAAGCTGGAACAGTGTTGGTCGATGCTGTGCAGAGGTAAAATAACTGGCAAGCTGTATTCTGTGGTGACCTGGGTGATGGAAAATGTGGAGATGGCCACTGTGATTTCCAGGGAAAATGTTGGGAGTGTGAGTTGGCTTCTTTCTGCTCTCTGTGATAAGATACAGAAAGGGAGGAGGACTGAAGAAATAACTGTTCGGTTTGTGTGTAGGATTATGAGGGAATGTAGACTGGATAGATCTTGCAGGTCTGGAAAACAGAACTACTTCTCCTTCTCAGAATCCACATCTGGTAGAAGATCCTCAAAGGGAAATGAGTCTCGAGCCAAAGACAACTGCAGGTGAACGAGGACCTCTGTCAGGATGTCTGAAATGTCTCAAATGGTGCTGAGTAGACTCCTAGCTACACGGCAGGGCTTCTGAGGATCTTAATCATGCAGCCTCAGGGATGCTCAATCATGGAGTAGCTGTAAGACTGGGTGAGAGATAAGCTCGTCTGAAAAGTAGCTGAGGGTGTGGCTCTGGTTAACTGGAGGGGACTGACCTATAACACATGGAAAGCCCACGATGTTTCTGAGAGAGTTGTGCTTGAAAATGTGGTCCCAGCTTGTGCTAGAAGGGCCGAGCTCTCTGTTTTCTACAGCAAAGTTGAGAAGGACCCAGATCTGCAGAGCTAGCTGTTTCTCGTGGAAAAGAAAAGATGTCTTGGAGGATGGATATGAGAGCCCAGTGGGCAAAAGCAAGAGTTAGAGAGAGCTGTAGACAAGGGATCCCTCCTGAGGAGCAGCAGGGACCAGCGGCCAAGCATCCTGCAGAATGATGGATGGCAGGGACACTCCCAAGGAGCAGAGCCCAATCTGGAAGCTTCTGTCCCCTGCTATGGGGAATGTGGTCACTCTGCCTAGACAGGACTTCAGTTACTGTGGGCCAGGAATTACAACACCTCCTACATTCCTCTCTATTTAAACGTGATTGTCTACTGCAAGTGTGCTGTCTGCAAATGTTGCTGGTTTTTCTGTGTGAAAGACAGATACCTTATCTTTTAACTCATGGGTTTCTGGACCAAGAGGCACTATGTCTGAGGCACCATGTCTGGACATGCTGTGGATAACAAGTTCCTGGGCTTTGAGCTCGCTGCCATGATAGGATAAGACATTGGGAGCTGCAGATGGGGTGAGGGAACTCTATATGTGGGAGAGATGCAGATCTCTGAAGACAGAGAGTGAAATATTGATAACCAATTGTTGCAGTAATGGCTGAAATTGGTCACAGAGTCTTGGTGTGACCCACAACGCATCAAGGCTCAGCCGTGGACCTTCCTTGGCGGATGGGGCCGTAACACCTTGGAAGCAAGCACAGTCCTGCAGAGATCTTGCTTCGGAGACTGGCCCTCATTTCTGCCCATGGAGAACGGCCACTAGGACAGCCTGATTGATTATGAAAACCCATGTGCTGGTCCCCCCCCCCAGCTGGCAGCCAGCCAGGGAGCGAATACATGAGAGAGGCCACGTGGGGCCTATTCATGCTTCCTCAGTGCCATGAGCAAAATGTATTCTGTGTCAAGAATAGAAGTTTAGAGTAAAATGGTCTGGATTACTTTGAGATTACCATTTCTTTGATTATTCTCTACAGCTTCTTGCTCAAAAATTAATGGATGATGTTTTAAATTTCTAATGTGCTGAGAAATACTGCTCCTTTTCTTTGTATCTAGAGCTTGTTTGGGTAACTATGCCATGGAGTGTATGATATTCAAGACACAGAACTTGGACATCGTGTATACCGGTAACTCTGGACAGCATTCTCTGTTCATTTTTTGTTCATAAGGGTAGGCCTGGCATTTGCAAGGATTTACTTTAATTCTGTTCTGGTTCTTATTGAATGTTGCAATATTTTTCTGCCCTGATCTACATGAAGATAAAATTTGTATGGTTGAATAAAGAGTGCTGGTTATTGTAATATGTGCTAATATGTTGGTATAACTAAGTACAACCAGATGTTTGTGATTGTTTGTTTATTGTTTTTGTTTGTTTTGGCAGCTGGCAATATAGGGATCCAAACCCTTGATTTTGGTGTAATAACAACATGCTTTAACCAACTGAGCTAATCAGCCATCCCATTTGCTTAGGTAGATCTTACTTTCAGGATCTGCAGACACTTAACATGGTAAAATCACTGAGTGGTACAATGACAATGAGAATCTCAGACATCCAGAAGGACACACCACACCCACACCTTCTTGTTGCTTGTCTCTGAGTGCTATCATTCTGCAGTTATTACTATCATTTTTGAAATGGGGTGATAGATGTTGCTGATGGTGCTAGCTGGAGAGGTCCCTGGAATGCGTAATTCTGAGTATTCACAGGCCCCCGTGACTGTCACTGGCGTTCACTTCTCAGCTGTCAGAGTTCTGGCATGGTGCATGTAGCAGCAGATGTCCTTGTGCCTCTTCTCCACATGAGCTGTGAAAGCTGCATGGTAGGGGACAGATGTGTTGGTCGCATTTTCTTCAACCACTTAATACAGAAACATCATGCAAACTGGAGAAAATAGCCTCTCTTGTGAATGCACCTTTACTTTAAAAGGTGTGCACGGGAGATCTTGGTTTCTGCCTCCAGCTACAAGGGAATGGCTAGCACAGGACATGAATTCCCCCATTCTCAACAGCCACGAAACTGGACAAAATACTTGGGGTAATTGTTTTCAGGCATGGAGCAGAGGTAGCTTGGTTGTATGGTCCTTTTGATGCCATTTACTGTAGAAAAGGGAAGCTCCTGGGACCGTCCTACAGTCACACTGGTTCTTGGTGTGGGGATGGTTTCCTTCTTCAGTGCAGACTCTGTAGTCCAAGCACAGGGATCCCAGTACTCTGAGAAGGCAGATTTCAGAGCTTGCGGTTGACTCTACAGGGCTTGGATCCCTGGGGCTGGGCCCGGGAGAATGAGAAGCTACGTAGGTTGGCACCGAGCCCAGGCTGGGGTCTGGGCTTTTATGCTCAGACTGAGGAATAACAAGTCATATCAAGAGAGAGTGTTGCTCCAAAGTCAAGAATGAATGAGATACTGAAGGTGAGGAAGTTGTGCTGGGGTCTGTTGGAGTTTGAACCCAGCCAGAATGGAGAAAACTTAACACCTCATTAAAAATCTGGACACTGAGGAGAAACACGAGAAAGACCAAGGTAAGGGTGATGCACCACCCGCGGCCACTCTGGAACTCACGCCCCACTGCCCATTCGTAATTGACTGAGAGTAAAAACACAGTGCACCAAAGTTTGGGGTACTCTGCTAAAGAAGTGTTTAGAAGAAAATATATAGCAATTGTTATTTATATTAGAAAAGAAGAAATTTATTGAATCAATGAGAAAAGTGTGTATCTTAACAAACCAGAAACAGAAAAACAAAATAAATGTGAGGCACGTACGAGAAGGAGAAGAATGAAGACAAAGGCAGAAATCCATTGACTTCAGACAAGAAAACTAATAGTAAAATATCATAGAATCCAAGTGCTGGCTCTTTAAAATGGTCAGTGAAGTGGATAAATCTTAATCTATAATGATGAATGAACTAAGAAAAAGAGAACAGATTATTAATATTGTGAATAAGAATAGGTAACTTCGATCCTGTGGTTGTTGGAAGAATAATAGGGGAAAAAATAATTCCATACCAATAGATGAAATATACAAACGTGTTGGAAGACACAAATTGCCAAATTTCACTTAAGAAAAGTGTGAAAAACTCCTTATCTATTATAGAAATTACTTTTTTAGTTAAAACACCTTCCATAAAGAAACCCTATGTTGATTTCTATAATGTCTATTATAGATATTAATTTTTTAGTTAAAATACTTTCCATAAAGAAAGCCTTGGCCCATAGTTTCAATGGTGAATTTTATGCAACATACAAGAAGGAAACAATACTAATCCTATAATACCAATTCTTCTTCTTCTTTTTCCTTCTTTTATAATGCCAGTGTTTGTCCAGTATTAAACCACACAAATAAATTATAATAAAATTAAACATCACTATCCTTCATAAATATAAGCTCAGCAACTTTTGAGAAAACGTTAGCATATAGAATCCAGTAACATACAAAATATATCATGACCAAGTGGTGTTTATCCCAGGAATGCAAAGTTGTTTCAATTTTTTAAAATCAATTTAATTCACTGTATTAATTGGTTTAAAAACTTAAATAATCACATTAACAGATTTAGAAGACACATTTAATAAATTTCAGTATCCATTCTAAAAGGCCCTCTTAGAAAACTGTAGATATAAGAGAACTTTGTTAACATAAAATAAATTCAGCTGTATCATGATAAATGTGAAAGTGTAAATTAGTTTCCCAGTGATAAGGAAAAGGACAAAGATATCTGCTCTCACCAATTCTATTGAGTGTTTATTGATTGTTTTAGACATTATAATAAGGGAGGAATTTTTTTTTTAAAGAAATAAAGGTGATTTAATTCCCAGATGACATGATCTTCTAGGTAGAAAATCACCAAGATTCTACCAAAAAAACCCCCCAAAGTTTTCAAAACCAACAATCAGTTCTGAAAATGTGGTAGATTACAAGATCAGTTTCATAAATCATTTATATTCTAATAGTTTTTCTCTGAAAAAAATGGAAATTAAAATTAAACAAGCAAAAACATTTATAAAAGATTTCTAAAAGATTAAGTATAATGCTGTCAATACCAGTGTGACATATGTGTATGGAGAACCACAAAGATTTGTTGAGAAAAATTCAAGAAGAACCAAATAAATTTTGAGATGTACTGTATGTGAAGATCAGAAGATTTAATAATATTAAGACATTAATTTTCCACCAATTAATATAGTCAAAGAAATGCTAATTGAAATTTCAGCACACTTTTATTTAAACATTTATAATCTGATTCTAAAATTTATATGATGCAGATGACCTAGAAATATCCCAAACAATTTCGAAAAAGAAGTTCAAGGTTGGACAATTTATATTACTTGATTTATAGACATAATATGAAAATTCATTAATAAAGACACTTTAGTTTTTGTATAAAGAATAACAAATCCAGAAATAGACTCAAACATCTATGACCAATTATTGTTAACAGAAGCTTTCGATAGAGAAAGGATTGTCTCTTCCTCAGATAGTCCTGAAACAATTACTTATAAACATTTAACTCACATTATAAAAAATTAACTTAAAATGGAACATAGATTTACATATAAGAAATAAATCAATAAAAATTTTAGAGGAAATATTCATGGCCTTGGATAAAGCAGAAAATTTTGGTAAGGCACAAAAATCAAAAAGTGTAAAAGAAAATACAAATAAAGAAAACCTCAGTAAAATTAGAAAAAGATCTTTTCAAAAGTCACTTTTAAGAAAAGAAATGCCAAACCTCAATATGAGAGATAATTTTTTCAAAACATTTTTCTCATTAAATAAAACTTCTTTCCAGAATATATAGAATCATAATAAGAAGGAATACAACATAATTTTTTAAATGAGCAAAAATTTGAACAGATATTTCAGAAAAGAAAATATGTTGATGGCACACAAGCACATGAAGAAAACACTCAGTATCATTAGTCATTTGTGAAATTTAAGGTTTAACAGCTCTAGATACTACACTTTACACTCTGCAATTGTTAACATTCGGAGGACAGACAGGACCACATCTTGGACAGTATTTGGAGGAAATAGAAATCACCTAAATTGTTCTCGGAGTGCAAAGTGGTAGAGCCACTTTGGAACAAAATTTGACAGTTTCTTCCAAAGTTAAACATACATTTATCATGTGACTAATTAATAAATAAAAACAAGATAAATCAAAATATATGTTGACAAATAACTTGTATTTGAATGTTTATGACAGTTTTATTCAAACAACCAAAATGTTCAAAGAAATCCAATGTCTGTCAACCCAGTATGAATTTAATAAACAGTGGTTATATCCATACAATAGAATACTATTCAGCCAAAAAGAAAAAAAAAAATGTTATATGTGCAGCAACCTGGAAGATTTTCAAAAGCATTAGGCTGGGTGAAAAGAGCAGACATAAAATAGTACAAAATATATGATTTATGAACATGAAATTTAAAATTTTATACAAAACTATAGTGATAAAAAGCAGAGAAGTAGTTGCCTAGGCCAGTTAGCTTGGGAGGGATTCACTGCAAAAAAGTAGAAGGAAAATTTTGGGGTGACTGAAATGCTCTATACTGTGATTGTGTTGGGGGTTACATGACTGAACGAGTTGCCAAAACTCAAGTTGTAAACGTAAAATTGAAGAATTTTATTAAAATATGTTATACTTCAATAAAGCTGATATAAAAATGCATAAGGAATAACAACTTTGTCAGACAAACAGCAGCTGAAGGAAAACACTGCCAGCAGCCATGCCTACAAGAAATATTGGAATAAGTGATTCACACAGAAGAGAAATCACAGCAGATGGAAACTTGTTTCAGTAGAAAGAAATGAGGAGCACCAGAAATTGTAAATATAGGCAGGCATATAAAAGACATTTTTTTCCTCACAGTTTCATCTTTTTACATGATCTTGATTGAAAAAATGACAGCCGTGCATTGTTGGATTTACAGCACGTGTAGATTTAAAATGTATGACAGAAAAACAGAAAAGCAGGAGTGGGGAAATAGAAGTATATTATTTAAATATTTCTACAGTATGTGTGAAGGTCATTTGAAATGAGTTAAAGTTATATAGTATAAACCCAAGTATTGCCACTAAAAAATAAAGAGGTATATCTGGTAAGCCGTCCATGGAGGTAAGATTAAATCATAAAAATTCTCAACTAATTCAAATATGGATAGAGAAAAATGAAAAATAACCAGATGAGACAAATGGAAAGCACAGAGCCACATAGTAGATGTAAACCCAACTATTTTTAAATTGCATCAGATATAAATAATTTAGTCTTACCCATTAGTAGGTGGAGATTGTTTGCTTGGACAAGATGGCAAACTACCAAAGATTACTCAAAAAAGTAGTATAAATTGTTCTATATCTATTGAACAAAGAAAAATCATCATTAGAATCTTTTTCATAAAGAATATTTCAGTTCCAATGCCTTTACTGATGAATACTCAGTTAAGTACAAGTAGACTTAAAACATAATACATTTTACACCATGTTTTTCAAAAAATGGAAGATTTGGTCACATATATTCAATCAATTTAATGAGGCCATCATTACCCTCATGCCCAAATCACACACAAATGTTACATTAAAACAAAACTACATGCCAGTAGTTTCATGAACATAAACGCAATAATCCTTGATAAGAATTTAGATTATCTAATACAACTATATACAAGAATGATTATACATCATGAGTAAGTTTAGCTGAAGAATGCAATTTTGATTTAACATATGAAAATCACTCAATCCACATATTAATAGACTTATATAGATGATCTACATGACTTTAGCAATAGATACAGAAAGGAAATTTGAGAAAATCAAAATTGATTCATGATAAAACTCAACAAACTAGAAATAGATTACTTCTTCAACCTGACAAATGACATCTATGAGTAACCTATAGATAAAATCAGGCAGAATTAAATTTCTCATAAGTTATGGTGCAGGGCTTGGCACAGATTTAAATTTTTCATAAGTTATGGTACAGTTTTTACTACTTAAATTGAGTATTGAAAAGACATTTTCCGTCTATGCAATATGGCAAGAAAAAGAAATAATATTCATAAAGTTTAGAAAGGAAGTATAAGCTTTCTTTATAAGAATGTTGGGTAGTTTTATGTGCAGGGGAATTTTTAAAATTGCAAGCTATTAGAGATAATAAGTGAAATTAGTACATTTTCAGGATAAAAGGTCTCTATTCAAAGATCAACTATATTTCTTTACATTGGCAACAAACAGTGGGAAAATACCATTAAAATAGCATTTACAATAGCATCAATGAAAACAAATACTTAAAGTAAACTATTTACTAAAAGCCAAAGCATACACTTAAAAATCTACAAAATAATGTTAAAGGAAAATTTAAAAACCTTTTAAAAGTCACAGTTATACCATATTCAGTTATACCATACTGAGGAAGACTCAGTATTGTTAACATGTCATTTTCCACCAATTCATCTGTAGGTTTAATGCAATCCAAATAAAAATTCCAGTATGTTTTATTTTGTAGAAATTGACAAGCTGAGTTTAAAATTTATACGGAAATTCAAAATACCTTGCATAGCCAAGAGAAACATGTAAAAACAATGAATGTGAGGACTTACATTATCTTATTTCATAACTTATAATAAACTTACAGTAATTGCTAAAGTAGGTTCTTTACGTAGAGTTAGAAAATTCAACCAATGGAACACATAGGAAGTCCAAAAATATACCCATGCTACTTTGGTAATTTAATTTACAACAAAAGCTCCAATATAATTCAATAGCTAAAGGTAAATTCTTACAATAAATGATTGCTGAGAAAACAGGATATTAATCTGAAAAAAATTATTTATTTATTTTTAGCTCCCACAATAAGTGAGAACATGTGGTATTTCTCTTTCTGTGCCTGACTCGTTTCACCTAATATAATTCTCTCAAGGTCCATCCATGTTGTTGCAAATGGCAGTATTTCATTCGTTTTTATAGCTGAGTAGTATTCCATTGTGTAGATGTACCACATTTTCTGTATCCACTCATCGGATGATGGACATTTCAGTTGGTTCCAACTCTTGGCTATTGTAAAAAGTGCTGCAATGAACATTGGGGAACAGGTATACCTTCAACTTGATGATTTCCATTCCTCTGGGTATATTCCCAGCAGTGGGATAGCTGGGTCATACGGCAGATCTATCTGCAATTGTTTGAGGAACCTCCATACTGGGGGGGGGGGGGAAGATATAACAACTACAATTCCTTGAAGTTGATATGACAAGCAAACAGAAAGGACATTGTTGGGTGGGAGGGAGGGGAGGGAAGAGGGAGGGAGGTTTTGGTGATGGGACATAATAATCAACCACATTGTATATCGACAAAATAAAAATTATAAATAAATAAATAAATAAATAAATAAATAAATATAAATAAATAAATAAATAAAATTAAATTAAAAAAAAATCTGAAAAAAATTAATTTTGATCCTACCATATAGACAAGTAATTAGGCTGGAATTAAAACACTTAGAAGTATAAGTATTCTAGATGGAAACACTGAAAGATATTTACATATCTCTTAATTTGGCACAATTTTAAAAATAAACATTACAGTACGAAAGCATGGGATGTATAAAAGCAAGAAAGATGACTTTAACTTTATCATAATTAAACCTTTCAGCTTATCAAAAGAAACTGTAAAAAGTATAAATAAAAGCCACAAATGTTTACTATGCAAAAATATCTGTGAAAATTTACGAATAATATATAAAGAAATTAGTCTAATCATGAAGAAAAAGGTAACCTAGTAGTTAAAACTGATGAAAATGTGAGTAGTTACCTCACAACAATAGATATATAAATGGGTAACAAGCAAGAAACGTATCCCAGTCTACCTTCAAAAGAATAATACTACTTTATGAACAAGGTAAGAAACTCACAATAGTTTAATTAAAATTATTAACATCTGTGCCCCTGTTGTAATATGTTATCCTCTATATTCAATAAATCACATAATACATTTATTTTATTCTTGCTTTAAATAGTAAACAATAGTCTTGTAAAGAAAATTAATTCAGAAATTCAGCTTTCATATGTCTAAAAATGTCATAATTTTGTCTGGAATATTTAAATTTTTTTTTCTTGAGAGAATATTCTAAGTTAATAGGATGTGTTTTGGATTCATTCATTGTTGATGTAATATTATTTACAAACTGCCTGCTTGGTGTGCTGAGGTAAGGTTTACATCCTATCCAAATACACTTTTAATTTTTAGCAATTTGGATATATTATTTTGTTGCTTTCTGGCCTCATTTGTTTCTGATAGCAACTCAGTTGTCATTTTTTCCCATTGTCTCCTTGTAAGGAATGTATCTTCTTTTGTGTATAGTTTCAAAAATTTCTCTTTATCTTTGTTTTACAGTTAAATGTAGAGATATGATTTGTTTTAAATTCATCCTATTTCTGGTTTATTGAGTGCCTTGTGTATGTGGGTTAATTTTTAAATTAATTTTGGAAAATTCTTTAACATTATTTCTTCAAGTACCTCTTCTACTCCATTCTCTCTCTTTTTTCCTCCCTGGACTCCAATTACACATATGCTACACCCTTAGACATTAATCCTAGATATTAGATGCTGAGTATTATTTTTATGTTCTCCTTTGTTCACTTTTATTGACTTAAATTTCAGTTTAAATTTTGTTCGTTGTTTGTTTTTAATCTTAGTCTTCATCATGTTTATAAATACATCAAATGATGTCCCATTTGTGTTATATTTATTTCAATTTTTGGCATTTCCTTTTGATTTTTTTGTAGTTCCATTTATATGCTTAAATTTCCTATCTGCTCATATTTATTGTTTACTTTTTCTACTAGCTTTCTCAAATTAGTTTTTCTTAGGAATTGTTGTTGTTGTTTTAAGTCCCAGTCTGGTGATTTCTCCATTTTTGCTATCTCTGGGTTTTGGTCTATCTTTTCTCAGAAAATGTAAAATTTTCTTGCTTTTCCAGTATCAAGTAATTTTTTATTGGATTCCAGGCATTTTGTGTTAAAGTCCAGTAAATAATTAAGTGTATAATTTTGACACTCAGGAAAGTCCATGACTCTTCTTTTCAGGCTGCTCAATGGACCTTGGTTCAATATAGTGTGTGGTTGACTTTCAGTCTAGGTTTTATTCTTTTTTCCCCTTAATTATAGTCAGTTTACTCCAGGATTACAATGATTTGAATGTGGGATTAAAACATTTTTTGGGAATTTGAGTGCCTAGAAATTTTCCCCTCAATTTCTTTTTCCTTTCCTCCAATTTGAGCAGGACCTGTGCACTGGGACCTTAGGGAAGAAGTCCCTCTCTTCTCTCCTGGTCTGCCCCTAGGCTTTTTATGAGCATCGGGTTAAAACCCACAGAAAAGACTTGACAAGTGGAAGCCAACTGTGTGCTTGGGGCTCCTAGAGATTCCACCCACCATCCCAGTCTGTGCTTGGCTCTTATAATCCATTAACTTATCAGGTGCTTTGTTCCTACCTGACTGTATGTCTGTTTCCTTCTTCATTGCTATTCTCCTGAAGACAAAGGCAAGTGAGGGTCTCTTTCCTCCAAAGAGAGAGTTGTCATTTCCCAGGTTTATCAGATTTCTTTGTCTCCTTAACCCTTTGATGGGCTTAAAGACACTCCAACTCTATAGGTTATTTAGCTGGTGTTTGTCTTCACATATGGGTGATGTTTTCATTGGACTTTCCGTATCCCAAGCAGAAATGCAGTAAGCATTTAATAAATTTGTGAATAATTATAGAATAAAAATAGAATGATCAATAACACTAACCACATGTTAACCAATATGTCACAAGTGAATTAAAGTATGCTTATCAAGTTTAAAATAGATGGTAAATGTTAGAACTTGTACCTAAGCGGAGGCAGCCTGTCCTGTGCACCTGCTCTGTGACCACTATTCTTCAGCTCCTCATTTCTTGCATTTTGGCAGTCACGGTAAGATGAGCTCAAGGCTGAGTTCTAGGGTGTTTTGTGTTTTATAATAGTCTCACATGGAGTGCCAATTTTTAGTGTGACATGAATTGTTACTTCATTCTCCCCCAAGTCCCACCTCCCCAAATTCTCTGAGAAAAACACAACCACACACACAGCATTCTTGGACAGGAATTAAGCCTTACCTGAGCACACCAAGCAGGCACTTTGTAAATGAAGCCACACCAACAATAAGTAAATCCATTAGGCATTTTGCTCTCCACGGGGAATTTCTTCTACACATAACCAACCTCGTCTTTTCTCCCATGTCTCTCCCTACATGCAGAGCTCAGCTTCATTACCAACCTCTCTCCCTCCTGGTGTTTTTACCCCCGGAATACTCTATACCAAAACCATTAATTACACCGAACAACTTCTCTCTGTTTTATAAAACATGGCAGTATCCTAAACAAAATATTTTCCCAATATATAAATAGTTATACCAGATTTTTAGAAAGTAAACTTGCTTCCAAATATTTACATTTCAAGCTTATTAGTGTTGCTTTTATTAATACATCTATGCTTTTTGCTCCATTTTCTTATACCCATGTGTATTCATGTCCTCGGTATGAGGTTTTCAGACAGGATGGTGATGTCCGTGGATGAACATCAGATTAGCTACAACCCCTTGCATTTCTTTTTAAGGAGCTGCAACTATCCCAGGTTACGAACGCCTGCCCCAGTGGGGTAGATAGAGAGGACAGAACTGCACAAATGTCAGAAAGTGTTGGACCTCTTGTAGTTTATCCTAAAAATTAATTTGAATTTAACATTCTACTCTATGATTTAAGCAAATTTATTTTTATAGAAAATGTTAACATTTTATGTATATTATATATATATATATAATTATTTATGAATATTCATAGGGTACAAAGCAAATTGTCACCACTCATGCCTAAAATATGATAGCCAGATCCATACTGGCAGCATGTGCATTACCACAAATTGTGATTATACCCCCTGTCTTTCGCTCAATTATACCCCCAATTATCCCCAACCTCCCTCTTCATCTCTCTTTCCTCACTCCACTTTGTATCCCTAGGTATGTTCTCTCCCTCTGCAAGTCCAGTGCACCACTGTGGTCTTTCCTTCCTTCTTTCTCCCTTAGCTCCCACTTATGAGTGAGGACATGTGGTATTTATCCCTCTGTGCTTTGCTGATTTCACTCAACATAAATTTCTCCAAGCTCATCCATGTTGTTGCAAAGGGGAGAATTTCATTCTTTTTATGGCAGAGTAGTATTCCATGGTGTATATATACCACATTTTCCTTATCCAATCATCCATCAATGGACATTTAGGTTGGTTCCTAAATGGCTATTCTAAACAGAGCTGTGATGAACATGGGAATGCAGGTATCCCTTCAACATGATGATTTCCATTCCTCTGGGTATTTACCCAGAAGAGGGTTTGCTGAATCATATAGAAGATCTATCTGCAGTTGTTTGAGAAACCTCCATACTGTTTTTCATAGTGTTTTGTACTAATTTACAGTCCCACCAACAGTGTAGGAGTGTTCCCTTCTTTCCACATCCTCACCAGCATTTGTTACTCACCGTCTTTTTGATTATAGCCAGTCTAACTGGGGTGAGGTGATATCTCAATGTGATTTTAATCTGCATTTCTCTGATGACTAGTGGTGTTGAGCATTTTTTCATGTATCTGTTGGTCATTTGCATGTCTTCCTTTGAAAAATGTCTATTCACCTCCTTTGCCCATTTTTTAATTGGGTTATTTGATTTTTTTTTTACTGTTAATCACTTGAGTTCCTTGTATATTATGGATATGAATCCCTTATATACTAGCATATATAATATGTAGATATGATATATAATTGTACATATAATTATATATAATATGCATTTAATATCTATATATAATAATATTATATATTATGTATATATATGTATATAATATCTATATACATATCTATAGATATGTATATATTTCCCCTATGGGTTGAAGAGCCTTCTGAAAAATCATTGCATAAACAGTATTTTACCATTTCTGGAGAGACATGGGAAGCATCTCTCTCACCTGATCTACTACACTGGCATGTAATAATTCAAGACTATAGGTTACAGAGCCCCGCCCCCCTTCTATTTTCTTTCCTGAAATCTTATGTTTTATTTTATTCCACACCTGCATGCTTAGCAAGCATTCTCCTTCACCAATATGTTGCTCAGTACGTTCACGGATCGCAGATAGAGAATTGCAACCCACGTCGATTTTCCATGTGGTGTCTAGCAATCTCCATGTGCAGTTGCTGGGGAGGAGTCTGCCCAGCTTAGATCTGTGTCTCTTCGGCAACAGGTTGCATGAAACTCCTGTGCCCACCTAACTTTAGACTAATTGTGTAATTAGTGCTGTGATATAAAGTCTCTAAACTAATACTAGTTCCCTCATGACGTGATTAACTCGTGGGGTTTGAAGCAGCTGGAGCCAGTCACAAAGGGCAAACTAATTAACGTTGGAGGACAAGAATGAGGATGAGGAAGTCATGCCGCTGGCGTGCAGGCGACAGAGCCAACTGCAACAGAAATGACAGTTCAGCTAACACAAAGCAATGGGGACTTTTTCACACTGAATTTTACGTGTCCTCTCCATTTTTCTTGTCCTTTTCTCTTCACTTTGCATATATGGAATGGGGTGTGCAGGAAAGAAACAAATAGTTATAATCAAGCAAAAACAAAGAGGAAAACTGAGAGAACAATGTCATGTTGACACGTGTTGCAGATACGGCTGCTCCGAAAGCAGCTGTCTCTATGGCTGAAGGAGCCCTTAAAACAGAGGAAAAAGTCTGTGTTCTCGTTGAATCTTTGCTTTACACTTACAGGAAGCAAGGCTGATTTGGGTCCAAGTATAACAAAATTGCTTTTTTGGCAGTTGCCATCAACCCCTTAGTATATGACACATGAGAATATTAAAAAAAAGAACACAAACAGCAAAAGGTCAATAAAATAGCAGATAAAAAATAATGATGCCATTCCTACAGTTGATGAAACTGAGCGAAGAAAAAGGCCTCTCTAGAGTAAAAAAAAAAATTACCTCAAAATTCTCCTATTTAACATAACATAGGCACAATCTGAAAAAAAGTTGTTTCTGATTCTTTGTGACTTTTTCCTGATTTAAATTATTGCTGATGGGTAAAAATCACAATAGAGTACAATCCCTAGCTGAATATGCTCTATAAATCTATAAATATTTGCTGAAATGGGTAGAAATCTATAGGATGATCCGTATTAGGGATAAATGCTATTAATTTGGACATACTGGTTACGGAAATTTGCAGGACATGTGGAATGTAAAGCCTCATCCAATTGTGAGTGCAAGTACAGAAAAATGAAGAAGATTATTCTGCACTTATGTCATTTACGACATGCTTATGCAGACAAGTGGTGGTGTTAGTATGTGAAAAAGGCTCACAGGTAATCTCACGTCTTTGAACCATGTTCTAACACACTCCATAATCAAACGTAATGTTTTATGTGCAGGTAGATAACTGGCATCCAAAAGAATTCCACTTCAAAAACTTAATAATCTTGTGAAATAGCATTAGGTGATAATCGGAAAGTTTATAGCACAATAATGTGTAATGTAATTCCTTTTGCAGACCACAATGCACATTAGTATATTATAGGGTCTTGGAACCACTGGAATGAAGAAATCTTTCATACTTTGTTCAACTCACAGTTTTCTGCTTTTTCTTTAATCCACAGGATGCCATTTCAAATGGCATTTTTAAATGAAAGAGATTTTAAGATATGATCATTTATGGTGTGCATGCTTATGGAATGATGTATCTCTTCAAATGGTTCTAAGGATTACTGGCAAGTAGTTATTCTCTTCTAAAAATATTTTCAAGTTTGAGTTTAGAAGTAGTAAGTGGGTTGGAATCTGTAAAGTCTTCAGTGAATTCTGAAAGTACCTCTTTTTTTCCCCCAGATTATTCATATAAACCCTTCTCCACTCTAATGGTGCATGACATCTGCATCCCTTCTGTGACAGACCTTTCTGTGACAGAGCGGGCTTCACCACATTTGCGCGTGCTGACTTCCTCTACTCTGAGGGTAGAGCAGATGGAGGGAAGGCGCCACCTTGGGCAGCGATTTATTTGTAATCTTTAGATTTATTCATAATCTCTAGGACACTGTCAGGGTGTTAGAAGACTGCCTAGCGGGTCTCAGTCTAACACACAGACACTTGTTTCTTTACCAACCCTGGCCTGGAAATAAAAGCAGCACTTTGTTGGATTAAGTTGTTAAAGATTCACTGATCCAAAGAGATTATTATGCCAGATTAAATTTCTTTTTTGGAGGAGTAAGAACTGACATTAAACAACTTTCCAGTGTAGCAGCAAACAAATCCTGTTTCAAATCCCAAAGAGATACATTAAAATGTGTTTTCAAATTCAATGTTGTTATTTCATTGTACCTATATTTTGATTTTTCTTTCCTTTGCTTTCTCTATTCCTAACAGTCCCATTCACCTAGAACCCATGAAAATATTTTCTGTATCTTACCTCTAATTTCAGTTGGCACATTACCTGTGTGTGTTTCTGTGTGTGTGTGTGTGTGTGTGTGTGTGTGTGTGTGTGTGTGTGTATGTATATCTTAGGATATTAAGTCTATCATTCTTTTAAAATTATGTTAAAATATTAAAGCAAAGCCTGATTTTAAGATTGTCTCAGTTATTTAATTTTCATTTTGGGTGCTGAGCATGATTTTGAACAGCCTAAGCCTATTTACACCAACGCAGACTGCAAGAGGACACACTCCTGGGGTCGCATCATTATAGATGCTTTAATCCTTTAGAACAATGTTTCAAAACTGTTTACACCAGGGGCTTTCTTGTACAAACCCTCCTTACACGAGACAAGAATAACACAGGAAGGAACTATTTGTTTCTGATCTCTGCAAAGAATGAGAGCAAATGAGAAACCTTAGGGGGTTTTCGTCTTTTAAGCCTACCAGGAGGAGATTAATGAAAGATATCTATGCTGTCTGATGTGTGATCAGTTACATAGCTGCAGTGGCATTGATCAAGTTGTTGTGGAATCACAGAATCACAGCATCCACAGCAGCAGTATTGTTGGAACAGAAACAAACCCCAGGACAGCCTACTGCTCACGAAGCAGCATCTGTGACTGAGTGCCAGTTCACCACTTCTCTGAAAAAGCCTCAAAACAGCACCTCTGTGATTTTAGTCCACATTTAAGCTTCACTTTAGAATTGTGAAAAACAGTGGTGTCCCAGTGCACAGCTGGCCTTTCGTCTATTCAGACTCAGTGTTCTCAGCATTGGATACTTGTGATTTAAGCAATGTCTTCACTGTACCTGTTACGTGTATAGAGTACTTTTCCTTCAATTAAATGCAATCCCATTTAGTGCTCATAACAGTCATATGGAATAGGCCTGAAAGTGGTGAGGGAAAATTGAGGTTCTTGCCCTGTTCAAGGTCTCTGCACTGGTTTTGAAATCTCACATGGGAAGAGCTCCATTGGGCTCTCAAAGTATAAGAAATGTTTTTGTGTAGTTCAATCTACATAAACACATAGCAAGCACCTCAGTGGGCAGAGGGTTCAGAAAATAGGTGAAGTGGATCAGACGCAGAAAGACAAATTCCACACATTCTTGCTCACATGTGGAATCTAGAAAACAAACAAAAAAATAAACAAAAGAGGTTTTTATGGAAGTGGAGAGTGGAAGGAGAGGGCGGTGGGGAGGGGAAGGGGTGAATTAACGTACAAAACCATGCTGTCGACCCTAAGTGAATGAGTGTGCAGTGTGTGCTTGTATTGAAACAACACATTGTACCCTGCAGAAATGAAAATTTAAAATATGAATCTTTCCATTAAAAAAAAAAATCAATGGAGACCAATAGTCAGACTATGCAACTGGTTTGTTTGCACACGTTCCTTTTATTTATTTTTATTTATTTATTTTACTTTTTTGCTGAATATGGTTGTACATATCTGAGGGGCACAGAGTTGAATATCAATGCCTGTGTCTTTGTGATGTTTAAATCAGGATATTTAGTATATTCAACATTATACAATGCAATTGATTGTTATGGCCCTTTACCAATTCCTCACTAAACCAACCTCCTCCTCCCCCTTTCCCACCTCTGGTAACCTTAGTTTTGTTCTCTCCTTTTGAGAGTTCAATAAATTACTGTTTTATCTTTCTTTCTTTTTAAATTTATTTTATTTTATTTTATTTTTTTTACCTCCCGCCTAAAAGTGAGTACATGAGATATTTATCTTTCTGTGCCTGGCCTATTTCACTTAACATAATTTTCTCTAAGTTCATCTGCATTGCTGCAAATAACAGAATTTCATTCCTCTTTATGGCAGAGTAGTATTCCATTGAATATATATTCCACATTTTCCTTGCCCAGTCATTTATCGATGGACTTATAGATTGGTTCCAACTCTCGGCTATTATAAATAGAGCTGCAATAATCAGGGGAGTGTAGGTATCCCTTTGACATGATGATTTCAGTTCTGTGGGTATAATTTTTGGGGGTCTGTTTTGTCAATTAAATTGTGATTCTCTTTAGGGTCCTACACTTCTGTTTTTCTGGTTCTATTATTCTTACTTAAAATATGTAGTCACATACTATCATTTCAAATGTGAAATGATAAAATATATTTATATAAAAGTAATTTCTATATTAAAATTATGAAAGATTAAATTTAGAGTAATGCATTTTAAATTACATATATTGAACTAGCTGTAAAGGGAATGCTATACAATCTTAGTGGAATTTTATAAAATGAATAAATAGTAGTTAAGAGAAGGCACAAGCTTTCTGGACTTTACGAGAGAAAAACAAAGACAAAAATAAAAAATAAACAAAAAGAAATTAAAAAAAAAAACTAAAAATAAAAGAGAGTAATCAAGTATTGTCTCCAAGGAATTTGAACCAGAGGAAGTAACACCTGACTTTAATAAGGCAGAAAAATAAAGTAAGTGAGACAGATGAAAGTTACATTTTGAAGATGGACATTATCATTGATAAGCTGAGAGACCGACCAGCACTCAAGAATGACCATGGAGCAGACAAGATGACAAGCACCTAAAACAGTGCATTTTAGCGGAAGCAGAAGAAACTACCCAAGAGTCTCCCAGAATATTTTATACATTTTTCTGACATTACTGCAGGATAAACCCCAATGGGGAGGCATCTGAAAGAAAAAATGTAGAACTATGGTTAAGATGTATGTTGATTTTGCCAAAACATAGTAAGGAGTGTGAAATTTCTAGCAAGAAAAAAAATATGAGAGACAAAGCCACACAACATGTTTCTAGTCAACAGGTCAGTTACGCGGTCAATTGAAATGCTGGGAACTCAGAAAATATTGAACAATCTTGGGTTGTTGCAGAGGAGAAATAGGAGAAGAAGCTGGATTGACACACTCTTCCAGTTAACTTGTGTTCTGGGGACATATTCAAGGGAGGAAAGACAGCTAGAGAGAGACGTTTACTCTACGATTGAACAAAGCCAAGGTTGGAAAGTAGAAAAGCTCAGAAACCAGGGCAAAAGAATCAGAGGCCTCAATCAAAAGTTTGGAATTATCAGATTAACAACAGTCATGTTCACTGTTATTAAGCATATACTTGAGTTTAAAACTGACTGACTGCATATAATATTTGTAAAAATGTGTTATGAATGCACACGAATTATATGTGTTTATTCACACAGTTCTGTGTTATACACAATGATTTGTAGTATTTTCCCCTCCATATTATATTGTGATGACATAATATTTGACTGATTTCTGAAATGCATTCTTATAGGTATATGATACTCCACTATGTGGAGGTATAAACATTAATTTAATTCGTGCCAATTATTAAATATTGGAAGATTTTTGAAAATACATTTTCTTTATTATATAAAAGATGATACATGTGATTATTTTTTTGGATAACATAATTGAAAGAGAATTATCAGTCTGAGAGAAATGATATTTAAAATTTTTGTTTCATATTTTAAAGGACTATCCAGAAATATGTTACGAATTTATCATTAAATCACAAAATTTTTCTCAAATCTTCACTTTGATTTTTGTTTGTTTGTTTAATATAGACTTTATTTATTAAAACAGTTTTAGGTTCATGGCAAAATTTAGTAGAAAGTACAGAGAGCTCCCATTTAGCTCCTCCCAGCACAGGTGTACAGCTTGCCCCACTGTCAACACCCCCCACCAGAGTGGTACATTTGTTATAGTTGATGAACCTGCATTGACACATTATTGTCACTCAAAGTTCATAGTTTACATTAGGGTTCACTTTTGGTGTTGGATATTCTGTGGGTTCAGATAAGTGTATAACGACACGTATCCACCCGTACAGAATCATACAGAGTAGTTTCACTGTCTTTTTTGGGCTCTCTGTTCTGTTCCATTGATCTGTTTGTTCTTCAGCAATATTCCACCATCTAGATCAATGCATCTTTACAGTAAGTCTTAGTGTTGGGTACGATCAACCGTGACTTTCTTATTTTCCTCCCATCTTGTATTGGTTACTCTGGGTCTTTTGCCTCACCATGTAAACTTTAGAATTAGTTTGTTGATATCCACAAAATAACTTGCTGGGATTTTGATTGGGATTACAGTGAATTAATAGATAAAGTTTGGATGAACTGATATCTTGACAATATTGAGCCTTCTAGTCCAAGAGCATGAGATGTCTCTCCATTTCTTTTCTTTTTTGATTTATTTAATCAATGTTTTGGACTCTTCCTTATATAGAACTTCCACATATTTTATTAGATTTAAACCTAAGTTATTTTTCTCTTTTTTTAGTGCTAATGTAAACATTATCATGTTTTTATTTTGAAAATACACTTGTTTATCCCTGATATATAGGAAAGCAGTTGGCTTTTATATGTTAATTTTGTATCCTGAAACTTTGCTAAAATTGCTCATTAGTTTCAGGAGTCTTTTTTGTTTTTTATTTTTATTTTTTGAGATTTTTTAACATAGATTTTTTCCATGCCACCTGCAAACAAAGATGGTTTTATTTTTTTCCTTCCCAGGTTGCACATATTTTATTTTCTTTTGTTATTTTAATGGATTAGATAGAACTTCCTATATGATGTGGAAAGTAGGGCTGAGAGGATACATTTATGACTCATTCCTGATCTTAGGGAAGGTTCTAGATTCTCAGAATCAAGTATGTTAGCTGTAGGTTTCTTAAAGTGAGGGTACTTCAAAAAGTTCATGGAAAGATGAAATAAATATTAATATAAATTAGTGTTTATATTATGAATAAAATAAAGGAGGGTTTTGTACAAAGCATCTTTTTCTGTTGTCAGACTGTACAGTAAGCAAGACCAATGAGGGTGGAGCCCCCAAAAAACAAAAGATAGAAGAAAAACAAAAACAAACCACTGGTCATCATTTCATTTATTTTATGACTTGAAAGGCAGAGAAGTGATAGGGAATAAAATGCTCTTTGTAAGTCCTTTCATTTAACTGCTGTGAATCAACAAACCCCAGTTGCAGAATAACTGATCAAAATCGCATGCAAAGGCAAAGATCAGGCTGCAGTTCAGAGCTAAGGATTCTCTATGGTGTTTATTGTAATTTATTTGAATGTTTGTTTGGTTACTTACTTGTACATTTATTTTGTGGAATAGGTAGTACACGAACATAAACCAAGGTACAAAGTATAAAAATGAAAGTGAGTTTTCCTAGGCCTGTATCTACCCAGTGCTCCTCAAGGTTAACAAATTTTACTCATTTCACACTTTTTTTCACATACAAACACGTATGCATAGATTCATTTACCTTCACTTGATACTTCTTGGCTGTCTTTCTACTTAAGTCTACATACAGCTGCCTCTTTCTTTTAAATGTCCCCCCGCCAGGTATTCTACTGTATTGAAGCATGTAATTCATTTAAGAAGACTTCCATTAAAGAGAGTTTGTGTCTTGTACAGTTTCTGTCTGTACAAATCATGCCGCAGTACTTGTGTATATGTCTCATTTCCCACAGGTAGGCAGTATCTGTAGAATAAACACTAAGGAGAAAAATTTGGAGGATCAGAGTTATTTGCATGTATATTATTTTAGGTATTGTCAAATTACCTGCCACTGAGTCTACTGATTTATCCTACATGGACAATATGTGCGACAATCTGTTTTCCCACATATCCTGATTACCTATCAATCTATCATCTATCTATTGATCTATCAATCAACTGATTTTCTAATCATCATCTTCACCATCCTATTTGGATAAGCAAAACATTGTTTCTCAACTTACTCAATTTTTATTTCGATTATTAAAAGAGAGTTTGGGTGGCTTTCTTTTTGTTAAATAGCAATGCGTTTCTTTTTCTATTAAATGTATATGGTTTATTTAACACCCACAGTTTTTGTATAAACAAACACATGACTTGGGCATCAACTAGTTTCTAGGACTGCAGTATGAGGGGTCTTAAAAAGTTCATGGAAAGATTCATATTGTCTTTTAATTTCATTTTTCCACAAACTTTTTGAAGTACCCTCATAAATGTTAGAAAATATGAGTATATTATGTATACAATTCTTGATATGATACAAGTTGAAGTTATTTATTTATTTTTTTCATTTGTAACTGGCTTTAATTTCAAATGATGTTTTTTTGGTCATGAAGATGTGGGGTGTGTGTGTGTGTGTGTGTGTGTGTGTGTGTGTGTGTGTGTGTGTGTGTAGCTTTTCGCTTATATTTTTTCAATGATGAAATATATTTAGAAGGACATTTCCTACTTTGATATTACATGGCATTTTCTGCTAGTTTTTTAAAATGATTTTTATTCATTTTATTCCTTTATACTCTCTTATTCAACTCAAAATTGTTTTGCTTTAAGATGTGAAGTAATGATTCAAATTTACTATTTTTCCAGTTGGCTATCCAACAATATTTAGTGATCATTTTCCACTGATTAAAATACTTGTCATTAATGCAATGTATTAATATATATGGGTCTTCTTTTGGACTTTTTGCTGTGCTCCAACGGTGATTCTGCCTGTCCACAAAGTAATACTGTACAGTATTGATCCAACTGCTTTACTACAAAGTTTCTTGAGTTTGGTGCTGTGGAAATTTCAGGTTCTGACAGCCTCACTCCAAGTGAGGTGGTCCTGCAGCTGATTTCAGGCAATGGGGGGAGTCTAGGAGAAAGTTTTCACTGTAAGACAAAGCAGAGCTGGGCAGACCTATGATTAAGCCATGACAGAGTAGCCTGTTCCTCTCAGATCCTCCTGCCTGCAACTGAAAAGCCCTTGGCAAAACACAGCAAGCTTGAGAAGACTCTGAAAGGCAGAAAGAAGGAGAGGTACACCCGGGAGGCCTTCTATTCAACACCCTTTATGATAAAAGCTCTGCACATATTAGGTATAGAAGGAATGCATCTCAACGTGTATAGGACACATAAGGCTGTATATGACAGCACTACCACTAACGTCATGGTCAATGGTGAAAAGTTGAAAGCTTTTCCTTTAACATCAGAGTGAAGCAAGGATGTCCACTTCCTCCACGTCTATTTAATACAGTGTTGATGATGCTAGCTAGAGCAATTAGTCAGGAATAAGAAATAAAATGCATTCGAACAGGAAAGGAAGAAGTTAAACGGTCCCTGCAGATGACATGATCTTCTATACAGAAAACTCTGAAAACTGACAAAAAACTATTAGAACTGATAAATGTTATTATATTCCAAAGGTTCAGTTTCTCTTCTATAATAGTATTTAAATGTGATTGTTTTTATATTAAACTCATAATAACTTTTCTGTACATTCTATTGAATGTCTTACATGCAGAATTATACAGACTAAATGAGAGTTTTATCTCTTTGTTTCAAAAGCTTCTATATTCCATTACGTTTTTTCTTACCTTATTGGATGGGATAGCACTTCAGAAGTATGCAGAATAAATGTGGGAAGAGAGGCATCCTGGTCGCAGTCTTGGAATCAGACAGAAAGCTTTCAACATTTCTCTGTAATGGATGTTTCCCTTGTATTGTACATATCCTTTCTTTATCAGATTTATAACATTCATTTTACTTTTTAGAATGCTATTTTTCAATTAATTATGAATGGCTTTTGAACCATATCAGTTTCATGATTTTAAGGATATTTGTATCTATATTCATGAATGAGATTTTCCTATAATATTCCACTCTTATCATTTCTCTGTCAAGATTTGATATCAAATCTTTTCTGACATGTGAAACTAGTTAGAATGTATTTAACAATTCTCTATTGTGTGAAAAGATTTGTAAAAAATTGTTATTTTTTAATTAAATATTTGGCAAATTCGCTAGTATAGTTCCTGTGGTCAGGAGTTTTCTTTATGGAAATATATTAATGATTAATCGAATTTATTTAAAAACTATATGATAATATAGATTCTATTTCTACTTGATCAGGCTCTATGAATTATAATTTTCTAAGAATTAATAGGACTAGCCAGTTAGCACAGTTGGTTAGACTGTGGTGCTGATAACACCAAGGGTTCAATCTCTGTATCAGCAGCTGCTAAAAAAACAAAAACAAAAAAAGAATTAATATATTTGAAATGTATTTCAAAATTATTACCACTACGTTTTCTTTCATATGTTATTATCTTTGTTGATAACTATGAGATTGATAATGGTGTGCATTTATTTATCATTTCCAGATATTGATTATTTCTGTTTTCTGTCTTTTTCTGGATTGGTATTCCCAGGTTTATCAGTTTTATAAGATTTTTTCAAAGAGCTAATTCTAGGTTATTTGACCTGATTAGAACATGCTTGTATGACATTTCATTGGCTTCTACTGTTATTTTTAATACTTTATCCTTTCCACTTTTTTCCTAAAAATTAATTATATAAACACACATCTTACTAAGTCTAAAAAGAACTATAAATTAATATAATATATAATACATAATTTTAAAATATATCAAAATTTGTGGGAAGTAAATTTTAAGCTCTGATTGTTTTCTAAAATGCTTTATAATAGATTATTCTTTACCCTATGGGAAATTTAGAAGTACTCTCCCTAATTAATTTATGATTTATTCATTAAAAAATCTAAGCAATAAATATACAAGAGTAAGTATTTTAAAAATGTATCTGATATCTAAAAGTTTGTGGATATTAGAGAAACAGAAATTAAGCAATTAAAAATATAGACATTAAACAATTTACAGCTGTGACAAAGTTATACAAGGAGAAGTGAAATAAAATACAGCTTATAATTTAACTAACATCAGATTTCTTTAGTCTGTGGGATAAATGCACAGTATGGATGAAATCTATTTTTTTTCTGTTGGTAAAGTGTATAGATTCAATCAAGGCTAAGCTGTTTGGATGTGTTCTGTAAGCACAGGCCAAGTTTCTCAAATAGATCCAGTATGTTGTGCCTCTAAAAAGTGTAAAAAATGGTGCATAGGCTTTACAGAAATACTGTTTTACGTTTTAATCAAGTTTTGTTATGTCCAAGTAAACACTGATCCTAACATTCCTGACAAATAGGTTAGAGAATCTGGTGGGCAGCAGAACATTTTTGGCCCATTCCGAGCAATAAGGGAGGCAGGTTGTGATAGCCAAAGCCAATTTGACAGATAGTGATCATGAAATTTACAGTTCAGGATTCTAAGGAAGGAGGAGGAGGGAAGAAACAGGAAAGAAAACGGACACCAAGAGATGTGATTTTATGTTTAGCCACCTCTCTGTGTCATACGTGGTAGATCTGTTGAAAATAAATTGTACAATAATTAGACTATGTTTCTCATTTTTATATATTACTAAAAATAAATATTTCTTTTTTCTTGCTCATACTTTATTAGATACATTATAAACCATCTGATACAAAAATCCAAAAACTACTACTGATACAAAAACTGCTGAAAGAAAAGATTAACAAAATAAGAGAAGTAAACCATCGCTAAAAACTTAGAAAACTAATTCAATCTAACACATTACTGAGCACATGATGTACATTAGTGGTGAATGTTGAGATACTCAAAGAGGGATAGTACCTGACTGCATAACAGAAACTAATAAACTTTAAACATGGCATAACTTAAAACGGTATTTTTGTATTTTGTCCTTCTCCCAAAATAAACAAAAGTTCAAATTCTGTCAATGTGAAAGAAAATATGGCATTAAATTTTATTGACTTGACATTTTTAAGTTTAGAAAAACAAGAAATAAGCAATAGGTTTAAAGGCCAAGAGTTAGTTCATCAGTTTAGAAAAAAATAAAAATTAAAATATCGGAGCAATAACTATTAAGGATCACATGATGTTGTCTTTCATTACATAAGTGGAAAAATGAAGCAAAAAAAGAAAAAAAAAATAGCACAGACTTTCCTGTAATTAAAAAAGGTAAAACAGAATCCAGGCTCTCCATATGAAATTGTTCTTTAAGGGAGAAAATACACGTCTTAATAACAAAAGGTATTTTCCTTAAGGTTCTGCCAGAAGTAGATCTGACCCCACACAGTTTTTGGATCACTCCTGCTGCTGTTGGTATATCTCTCCATAACACTGAAAAGAAAGCCATTACCTGCCTGATGTCACTAAAAGCACAGGTTTCTTTATCCACCAATTCCAAATTCTTCCACTGTCATATCTACCCTTTGGCAACACTCTGAATCTTGAAAATTTATGGTATTTTAAGTTATCATTAAGTATGAACATCATGCTTAATATTTCAAATACTGTAGTGTTCTTAACTATCACTCTCACCATTAGTGTCTCAGTGGTCAAAATTGTCCTCACCATCATTGAAGACAGTAGTTACTGCATGCTTAATCCACAACAACAAACCCAGGGAGGCCGTGTGCCTGATTTTCTGTTCATCGTTGCAACCACTTTAGGAGGTAGGTAATACTGTTATCCCCATTCTACAAATGAACAATCTGAAGTTTATTGAGTTTACAATGGCATGGCGAAAGAAATTGAAATATTGGTAATTTGAGACTGCCTCATTTCAGAATCTGGATATAGTCTGTGCAATAAGTAGACAGCTTTATTCTTAGTCAGAGATGAGTGCCTGGCCTAGGACTGGACCACAGGAGAGGGAGAAATTCCTAGAGGGCAGTGAGAAGATACTGTGCCTGGTAGGAAATGGAGTGGACATGAAAATAACTTTCCGAATTGTGGAGGTGGAAGAGAATCACCTCGGGTTAATCGATGTTTTGGGCATTTTGTCTAAGGATTTTGCAAAGAACAATAGGAACATAAATATATGGAAAAAAGAGGGGTGGGATGGCAGATTCCAATTAGTTAGCTCAGATTTAATCCACATATCATGGTCTCCTGAGAGTTCCTCAGTTCCTATTTAGTAAAGTATACTCTGTATTTTGTCACAACTCCAGGAGCACATGAAAGTTTACCATGCGATCATGAGAGGTGGGTTTTTACTGAAGCTGCACGCAAAGGTAGAGAAAGACTGCTCTGCACACAACACAGAGATGCCCGCTGTGTTCTCTCTATAAACTCCCTGTGAGTTTCCGACATGCTCTTCAGTGGGTGCTGACTACAGCTCTCTTTCTTCTATGGAGCATTTAAGTTCTCCAGTGTTTCCAAGAGTGAGTTAGCTCTGGATATTCACATTGAAAAATCCAGTAAACAAGAATCTAAACATTCCCATTAAATTAGAAAATATTGTCAGTGCTATTGAAGGGTTTGCTCTGCTCTGGGCCTGAGGAGCCTCACTCATGGTTCTGAGGGCATGAGCAGACGTTCATTCTCTAGAACTAGCAGCTTCTACAGGAGGTGGTAAGTGACCTCTGCTTCCAATATAATCCTTTTCCATGGCCTTGGGTCTTTTATAACTTTGTTTATTTTACTTTATTTTCTGACTTTCCCTATTTCACAAGCTTGAGCAGCAGGATAAAATCAATTTATTTACATGGAAGAAAACACTGGCAGTTAGGAAAAGAATATAAATCATATCCCTTATAATGGATGCCTCAGGGCTTGATCCCAGTGCCTCAAGTCGCTCTTTTCTTGAGTACAAGTTGTATGCATTTGTAAGGTCTGAAAACCACAACTACATTTCCAATTGATCATAGTAAAACAATAAAAATCAAACAACAAACACAACTTATTATCTCTGAGATATGCACAAACAGCATTTTTTTTATATCGATAGGTCTTTTGCTGATGAACTTGAGAAAGGACAGCTAAAGGCAATGGGATGAAAAAATGGTGGATTTTTTTGTCTCCTCAAAACATTACATATAGCTCTTTATGAACATATGTACACGTTAAAGTGAGGTCCATGTATATTGCGTTGTGTAAATCACATTATCTGTTATGTTACATGTTATTGGAGTGGTTACATGCGGTCATGTAGCTTGAAACTACACAGACTCTGGGTTGCTTTTCACATGAGCAACAGCATGACTGGTGTTTTCTACAAAATTTTCCAGATAGTAATTCCTGGAGATGTTAGGTACACACACACACACACACACACACACACACACACACACACACACACACACACACACACACACTTTAAGTATATACATACATATATACACATACATATACTATACACATACACATAAATACACACATACACATATATACATATATATGTGTATATATATGTGTATATATATATGTGTGTATATGTATATGTGTATATATATATGTGTATACACACACACACACACACACACACACACGCACATACACACATATAGCCATGCTTTCTCTCTCCCACCCTGGTGAATATTTGATGATATTTGCCTAGTAAAACAACAGCAGTAACAGAACTGCATGTGACCCATGCTTCACAGTGGACATGCATGGTTTTTGCAAAATGTGTACAGTTCTATCAGATTGCAAAATCTGAGTTTCCACCCTCCAATGTCCACAGCAGATATTAGGGTGCCTCAGTAGGACTTGGGGGCATAGACCTCCTATATGCCTTACTCATCTGTGAATCTTTTGCTGTGAAGAAATAAGAAGAGGTATTACCCAAATCATATTCTATGAATCCTGTTTTATTATCTAGGGTAAAATGTAGTAATACATTTTCTTACAAAACGTAACAGAAAACTCAAATAATACACTCATAATATTAATAATAGTAATAATAAAATAACAATTATCCAGAGACACAAAATAATGAACTCATTTAGTCTTTAACATTGAGATAAGTCAGAGCAATTTCCAGCTGGGATACTTAATTATATTTAAATATGAAACTCTGGAGAGTCTACAGTGTTTTATAGGCTAGTTAATTTTTGTTTCTTTATGAAAGCTGTATTTGTGAAAAATATCTCCCCATGTGAGAGAACCCTACAACTGGGTTGAATATACTTCACAAACCAATGTCTGCTGGACTTACCCAGGTAGATTCAGCAGATGAAAATTTCACAGGATGGAATTATTAATTTTCATCCCCGTTTGCTTAGATTTTCTCTGAGAATTTTTCCTTGAGTAATGTCATCTGGGGAACTCTTAGGCTTGGATTCCTAATGTTCAAACATTTGGTTTGTTTACTAAATAACTTCACATATCCAGTGATACCTTTAGATTCTTTGGAATTCGATGGTGGCATGCTGTTAAAAGGCTTGCACATTTAGTTTTTATCTATTAAAAAAGTGACACTTTGATTAGTCAATACAAGTAATTTATCATGAAAATAATACTTTATCTTACCTGACATGAGCTTCTTTCTGTGAGATTTTGTTTCGGTTTTGGACCTTGTCTTTTACACAACTCATATCAAAAGCCGCAGGAGACTCTGTAAACTTGAACAAAATAGAGACACTGAACTATTATTTGTTTATTCATTTAAATTTTTTTATTGAAACATTGATTGTACATATTTATGGGGTGCAGAGTTGTATGTCAATACATGTATATCATGTGTGCTGATCTATTAATGGTAATTAGCATATTGCAAAACTTAATCATTTCTTTGTGATGTGCACATTTGAACTCCTCTCTTCTAGTCATTTGGTTACATGCAGTAAATCATTACTGACTATAGATTTCTGGGTTGACTGCACACCAGTAGAACTTACTTTTCTGATCTCACAGTACTTTTGTGCCCATTAAAATCGCCCTTTCACTGTCCTTCCTCGCCCCTTCCCTTTCTCACCTCTAGTAACCACAGTTCTCCTTTCTCTTTTTAACCGTTCAACTTATGATGATGATGATTAGTCTGTTTTTAAAATTTTATTTAAAAATTTTCATTCTTTGAAAAGTTTTTTAGTTTCTTTTTTCCTTTTAATTATACCAGGTCATCTCAAAACAACGCTCTCACAATATCTTGCCCTTTCTGTATGAGTTCAGTCGATTAAAGAAACGGTGTTGAAGGCATCGTTTACTACATTAATCAATCACACTTTCACAGAGACAAATACATTTAAAAAAATTTCCTCTTAAACCCTGTCTGAAAAGGTTTTGTTCTGACAAGCTAATGTGATTTTATGATTTTTATGCTAAAATTGGACAAATGACAGGTATTTTTCTTTCTTTGATTTTATTTTTAGGAAAAGAGTTCCAGTGCCACTTCTTCAAGGAAACTGTTCCAAACTGTCCCAGGTACGATTCGTTTGTTATGCTGTGTCACAGTGCCCCTTTGTTTTCTCCAGAACACATAGGTTTTACATGTGCAGTCGTTGCATAATTAATTTCTCTTTAACCCACCATAGTGCAACCAGTACAGGCCCACATGTTTATTTTTACACACAATTCATTTTCTAGTGGCCAAAACAGTTCCAGAACACAGGTGGAATTTAAAGGAAACAACATTGACTGACTCATGAATCAATAAATCAGGATACACTTCTAGTATCAATAGCTTCCCTATACTGTTTTTCAAAGATATGATTCTTAACCTTAACTTCTCTCCATTTATCTATTTGGCCTTTTTTGGGGGAAGAAAAAGTCATTTCAGAAAGAGATATTCCCTTTTTCCCAAAATTGTTCTTATCTATGTATGTATCTATTTATCCATTAATTCATCTATTTATCTGTCATGTATCTGTACCACAAATAAAATACTTTACTAAGTTTTAAAGTAAGTTTTAAGTTTATAGTATTGTGAAGTATTTAACAAGTTATTCTAATAATTTTTTAAAATAAATTTATTTTAAATAGCAAATTTTGCATGTAAACTTTTGTTTATGTGGCTGCCTATAGCTCAGTTATTTTTCTGTCTGACTTGCAGCCTGACATCTGTGATGATTTCAAAATCTTGTTAGTTTCCTACATATTTTAATATCCTTGATGTTATCTATGAAGTTGAATCTTCTTTTAGCTTATGAGCTAAGAAAAATTGCATTAACATTTTTCTCAGATGTATAATAATTTTGATATTATAAAACATGTCTGTATTATTGACCAAGAAGAAATTCAATGATAAAATATACAATGAAAGGTCTTATTTAAATAGTTGGCTTAATTTTAACTGTTGTTTACTTTTCATCCATGACACGTTGTTAATGTTATTTGTCAATGTTTCAATATTTTATTAACTGTCAAAAGAATAAATGTATACATTATATTTTTTCAACAAACAGCATTAACTTTTTATGTAATTATTGTACAATGTAATAGTTTTACTCTCAGAATATCCCTCTGTTCTGTTTCATTTCATATCACATTACATCTTTCTATAATAATTTTTGCATCTTTGCCAGTTTTCTTCATTTAATTAAAATCTCCATCAAATCAATCATCATAGTTTAATAACTAAATCATTTCTTTCTTTAAGACAAAAGAAAATATTAATATATCTGTTAGATGTATTTCATGAAAGTCAAATTATTCTAGTAATTACATTTTAAATGATTATCCTTTTTTTCATTAACTTCCATTAGAGTGAATTTATAAGACTTGAGAAGAATTTCAAATTCTCTCATATCCTTTACTCTGGAGGCAAATGACCAAAACCCAAATTTCTTTCCCTAGTTTATGGTTTCAACTTTTGGTATTTAATTCTCTGTGAAATTTATTTGGCAAATGGTAGAAATTGTTTAAGTAATTGCATTTATTATTACATTAGTCAGAGATAATTCCATGTGCTACATCGCCAAAATACAACCTTTGGAAACTTTCCCAATATTTTGGCTAAATCTTTAGATTTCCTTTCTATAATTTTACTGATATAATCCATTCTATAAAGTTCAATATTTTTTTCATGTATTTTTTAAATGAAAACGTTTTAAAGCACAAACACACATTTGAGATGTGATTTCATATATTATTCCTTTCAGCTCCTTGAGATCAAAAAAGGAAATTATCTTAAGGACTGAGTTTTACATTTGAAGAAAATTATTTAAACCTATTTGCTTACAAGAAGTAAATCTTTATAGGTTATTATTGAAAATGTGTTATTTTGATTGTTGATTTCTAAAATTTAATTTTCTCATGAAAATAGATACATGTTTTGTAGAAAGTGAAGTATATTTAGTGTTATTATGTTTTGAAGCCTTAGTAAATCATAAATGTCTGAAAGTGCTCAATTACTTGTATATTGTTAAAAATTCTCATTTTAATTTCTGAGTGTTTTCTGTTTGCTTTATCTTTGAACTTTTTTCTTGTAAGTTTTTAGTGTAAAGTGTAAGGATTTAATTTGTTTAAATTATTTCTTCATTGATGATTGCAAATTTTACCCATTGGAGTCCTGATCTTAAATCAAATATAATTCCATTCTGATGAAATGTCTAAATGTCAGCACTATGAGATTTTAATAATATAACTTTTGAGTACAGTTTGCCTTTAACATTATGTCACTAGTAGTAAAAATCCACTCATGAACTTTCTTGAAATAAATTGGTTCAATTTATTGATTCTTGCTTATTGCCAAAACATAGTCCTACCCATTCTAATTTTTGCAGTGTTATACATTTTCCAGGCTATTTTTATTAGTAGTAGTATTTTTTTTCCCAAACCAATTTATAGATGCATGCTTTTTATAGTTAAAAGATGTGACTACTTATTCAAACTTTGCTCTTTTCTCATTCTGAATTTTTTATTAATGTTATACTAAGGACTCCCTAATTTATAAATGTACATATTGCATAATAAATACTCGCACAAGCTCTGTTCTTGCAAGTATTAAAGGCAATGTAAAAAATAAGCTATCTATGAGTAGTAGCTACAACTAAATCATGTGAGTGTAACAAAACTGGTGATTCTACTAGTATTTTGAATCCATCATAAAAATGTACAGTTCAGTCACTCTTTTGACATGATCTAGATCAAACTAGCAGATAATAATTTTACCATTGACCACCGTAACTCTTTATCAAACCATACAGAAATATTTTCAACAAAAGCCATACTAGTGCTGACTGGTTGAAAATAAGCCACGGCATCATCTGCCACTTCCACAACTCTGTCTTCAAAATCACTCACTCTCTTGAATCCATTGACATTTCCAGTAACCAACCTCAAGAATCTGTCATGTAAGCTGCATGATAAAGACTTTGGAGCTCTGTGAGAGAAGGTTTCTTCAACATTGGGATAACTGTCCCTGATATCTTTATTATTCTCTTCCTTTTACCTGCATCTTTTTGTTCTTTTATCATACAGCCATATTACATGGAAGGTTGATTTTTACTTTTCCTTATTGTCTAAAAAATTGGCTTTAAGAAAAAATTTCTCTAAGAATTTTTGGTTGCAACCCCTGAATTTTTATTTTCTTTATATACATGATTATTCAGTTGAAAACACTTTCTTTTTTCTGTCATCAATTTTTGAGTAGCTCATGTGCTACTTCTAAGTGTAATCCTTTATTTCTAAACATTTGGGTATTTTCCAGATATCTTTCTGTTATTGGTATCTACCTTAATTTCATTTTAGTCCAGTAATACTTTCTGCACAATTTCAACCTCACTGAATTAATTTATTTGTTCTCATGAGTTTTCTTTTTGGTAGAGTTTTGAATATTTTCTAAATATAAGATCATGTCATCAGCAAACAGAGAGAATATTACTTCTTTCTTTCTGATTTGGATGTCTTTTATTTCTTTTTATTTCCTAATTGCTTTGGCTAGCACTTCAACTACAATGTTGGATAGAAGTTACAAGAGTGTGTAGGTATCCTTGTCTATTTACCAATCTTAGAGGAAAAGCTTTTGGCTTTTTACCATTGAGTGTGATGTTAGCTATGGGCTTGTGATTGAGGTACATTCCTTCTAAAACAAGTTTTTTTGGAGTCTTTATCATGAAAAAGTGTTGTATTTTATCAAATGCTCCCCCCCCTGAATCTAGTGAGATAATCATGTAGTTTTTGTCCTTAATTCTGTTAATGTGGTGTGTCACATTTTTTGATTTTCATATGTTGAACCATCCTTGAATCCCAGAAATAAATCCCACTTGATCATGATGTATAATTCTTTTAGTGTGTTCTTGAATTTGGTCAGCTGGTGTTCTGTTGAATATTTTTGCATCTATGTTCATCAAGGATATTGGGTTGTATTTTACTGTAGCATTCTTTTCTGACTTTGGTTTCAGGGTGATGCTGGCTTTGTAAAATGAGTTTGGAAGCATTCCTTGCACTTCGATTTTTAGGAAGAGTTTGAGAAAAATTAGTACTAATTCTTTAAGTGTTTGGCAGAATTCACCAGTGAAACCAACTCCTAGGCTTTTTTTTTTTTTAGACTTTTAATTACTGATTCAGTCTCCTTAAATATTATTTGTTTGTTTAGGTTTTCTATTTCTTTGTGATTTAGACTCAATAAGTAGTATATTTGTAGGAATTTATCCATTTCTTTTAGCTTATTCAATTTGTTGAAATATAATTGCTCATAGTAATATCTTATGATCCTCTGTAATTTTGTAGAATAAGTTTTAATGCCTCCTCTTTTATCAATAATTTTATTTATTTGAGTTCTCTCTTTTTATTGGCTAATCTAGGTAAAATTTCATCCATTTTGTTTATCTTTCTAAAAAACTATTAATTCTGTTGATTTTTTCTATTGTTTTTTTCTGGTCCTGACTTCACCTATTTCTTCTCTGATCTTTCCTTCCTTTCTTCTGCTAACATCAAGCTTATTTTGTTTTTCCTTTCCTAGTTCCTTGAAGTGTAAAATACAGTGTTTACTTGAGATCTTTTGTTTTCCTTAATGTAGGCATTTACTGCCATGAACTTCCCTCTTAGAACTGCTTTTGCTTCATCCCAAAGGTTTTTCATTTTTAAAAAATATTTGCTGCGATGTCTACTACATCTGCTACTAATATAGTCACTCTTCCTTTCTTTTGATCAATGTTTACATTTTTTTCATGATGTTAGGTTGGCATGAGGTGGTTATTGTCTAAAAACTTTCTCTCCTGCTAGACTGCTTTGTCAAGAGAAAGCTGAGCTTTCTCGTGGCTATTTATTTTTTATTGCTCTGCTGATGTTTGTGGGTTGTAGGCTTCTCCAGCAATCCATGATGTTTAGATGGCAAAAGAAAACCCAGGAAACTCACCACCATGTTATTCCTTCAGCTTCAGATTCCCTATCCAGATCATCTTCTTCTCTCCATCTTTCAGGATATTTCTGTGATTACTTTATATATAATATATGTCATTTTTAGCTATATTTAGTGAGAGAAAAAGTAGCATGTGTCCGTTTTGTTTGCATCGAGAAACCTCCTTTTCATTACATTTTATGGTTGGTTTTTGTGATACATAGGAAAGCTACTAATTTGAAGTTGATTTTGATAAGTTAATCACTTTATTAAACTCTATAGCTTACATATTTTTTTGTTTCACTTGATAGATTTCTTAGCTAAATAATAATATCATAAATATAATTTTAGATTTGATATCACCTTACCAATATTTACCATTCTATTATTATTTATGATAGAAGGTAGAAACTCAGAACAATTTTAACAATTTTTTGTTTTTATGTGTTTTTTATTATTACACGACTTATTTCTGAAAAGAAGCAGAGATAAAACCATAGAATATAAATTTACATTTCTAGGTAAATGCTCCTGATATGTTAAAAATAAATTGCTAAGTTCTAGTCCAAATATCCCCTCCTCCAAAAAGTTTTCCATGATTATTTTCCACTACAATTTGTTATCCCCCAAGGATTTTATGAAAAAGAATCCTTTTCATAGTACTGTTCTGAGCATGTAGCTTGACATTATTTATACTCAATTTATATTCTCATTTATGTTGTTTGAAACTTTTCTAAGTGCTGAACGGGTTTTGGTCTTTTTTTCCTACACATGTTTCTTGAGAACAGGTGATAAGCTCAGCTGATCTTTGCATCCTGCACAGCTCTCACCCACCCTCTTAGCTTACGGTAGCTGCTCTCACAGCATTAGCGAAGCGTTGCATTTTTGTTTTGTTTTCTTTCATTTTGTTTTATTTTGCATGGATTACTCCCAATATCATAAAGTTCCTGATGTAGGCCTCCTTCTCTGAGTACATAAGATTCTTCTTGCAAAAGGGCTGGGATTGGGGTACATGCGTATATTGCAGAAATAAAGGTGAGAGATTGCCCAGATATGCTCAGAAACTAGTAATTGAAAAGAAGCCAGTGAGGCTCCATCCAAAACCTTCTCTACACAACTTCCTTCTGCCCAAATATGTCATCATTCTTTCAATATTTTTTCTTTCCCTTATATAGAGACCTCAGTTCTTAACACAAGTCTCCATATAATTTATGTTTTATGTTTCTGAAATTTTGGGGAACAATAAGGAAAACACCCTCCTACAAAAAGAAATCAGTCAGGAAAATTAGGCTCTAAAAATCCCAAACGGTGGATTGAGATTGTGTAATTTATGTATATATTTTTATTTTATTTAATTCTCAACTTGTCAATATTAAGAAAACTGCAAGTACAGAAAAGCAGTCAAGAGTTAAATTATATGGAAATTTACTTAAGATGATTTCCTAGTTTTAAGCTCGTGTGCCTCTTTCTGGATGGGCATGAGAAGAGGGTGTGAAAATTAGCTTTTGGATGGTTGGGATTTAGAAAGATCAGCTTAGTGGGCAAAGCTCTGAAGAGCAAACTTCTGTCTGCCGGAACATTCCCATTAAGGGAGCAGCTTTTCCTAATCCTTTATCCTGGATGTGCTATAATGGGACACCCACCAGGAATTCAAAGCTTTTAGTGACAGTTACCAATTATACTGATAGATGGTAAAGAAGATGATAAAAATTTCATTTCTGAAAACTATTTTGAAATTCTCTCAATCAGGTCCTATAAAAGATGACTTATGAGTGGTTATGACAGTCTGGTGACTGCACTGGTCCTGGGCTTTGGAACTGCTGTGGGACACAAGCTAACCATTTAGCAAATTAAGGATACACGCATTCGGAGCTGCTGATACTAAAGAAAACCTTAAGGTTCAACATTTTTAGGTCGAAAGAATATATTCAAATTCTTAGACTATCATCAAGAAACTCAGTGTGAATGTGGTGTAATCAAAATTAAAATTGCTAAAGTTGCCATGTTTAGGGGGATAAAATTATTTAATCAGCCACTCTAAATGCAACATAAATAAAATGAAAAGTAAGGCAGTGTCTGAAAGCTAGCACACAGCTCATATCCTCACACCTTCCCCAATTTGCTACTGCCAGAAGGAAAATTAATGTTAGGGAACATGAAATTTTAATGATCAGTCTTCACACTGGTGATTCATATGTACACTGAATACTTTCATCAAAATTCATAAACTCGGCAACATTAGGATCATTTTTAATATGGTGAATAAAATGTGACCTTCTCTAATTGCATAAAAAAATTATGACTCTGACAGACATCCTGCAAAATCAACTTTATTAAACACCACTGATTCCTAATTGTGTTTTTACAGACAACAACCTATTAGCTCTTCTTAATCCAGCAGGTTGGCATTGTTGTTTAATACAATTATACATGTAGTTAGCAATTTTTAAAATTGGGTTTTGGTTGTCAAAGTGCATTTTGCCTGTTTCCCCTTCCACAAATCCCACAAGATATGTGGACTGAGTAAACTCTTCACTTGATCTGCAAGTCATTGCTTCCCTGCAAAGTAACATCTTTACATTGGGAGCCACCGTGTTCCAAATGATCTATCAGAGACCAACACAGTGATATAAGAAGGATTAAGTTTGGACTTTAAGGTACGAAGAAAACTACATAGACTAAACAACCAAGTTGATGATTTGTGCTGAGACAGTAATTTAATAAAATTGCTCTTGTCCACTTTATACATACATATGCATGGAATTTATATTCATGAATAAAATTTATGCATATTACAGAAAAAAATCATCTACCTTACGTACACAATGGTGATTAGATTTCAGAACTAGCTACCATTGTTCAGTTAGTGAATATTTTGTTTTTTCTTTAATCCCAGAGCACCATAAAAATTTATATGTATAGTTCTGAACCTCAAATTATAAATTGCAGCAGGATTATATAATTGGTTGGTTATATATCCCTTTCTGTCTCTTGGGTTTAAAATTCTTTCTCTAGTATCCTCATGAAAATAATTACTTCCTTCTTAGAAGATTTATACCAGCTGATGAGGAAACTAGACTGAGCTCATTTGTCTACGTTAGGCATAGGCTTCTTGAACATCTACTGCTTTCTTCCAACACCACATACCTTCTCTGTGTGGCTGTGCCCTGCCCTTACTTTAAAAATCCAGCATTCACTGGGTACAGGCAGACACACTTCCTAACATCCATCATATTTTCTCAATGAATATGCTGGAGCAAATACGTATATACCTTCTTTTCATTTTATTTATTTTGCAACGAATATTGGTTGCTCTTTCTGTTGGAATAAAAATCATTGGACGGTTGAGACTGTGTTTCTTTCCTGCTCCTATTTCTAGTATTTGCCAGCAACTGTGCTTCATGGGGATTGATATATGTTTTCTCTTCAAAATGCTCATAAATGGGCTTGCAATGAAAAACATAATCTTCACGTTTTCAGGTAGTCTGAATTGACTGTCCGCAGAGATACCTGAGGTGCAGGACTGACAAGGACTCTTCACCCGGCAATAATCTGAGCTTACAGGTGTGGTAGGGAAGCAACAACTCTTACTTAGCTCATGTTATTTCTGGGAAAAAAAAGTAGAAGAAGGTTGCCTAAAAGATCCTATGGGGCATCCCAAATAGCAGATAGATTAGTGGTATGTGAAGGAGTCCAGTTTTGGAGGCATATCATAATACTTTAACAACAAATCCTACAGGGACAGTTTCAATGTGAAGTAACTTGAAAAACCAAAACTAAAGTGCATCAGAAGGAAATGTAATGTATTTCTTTTTTTTTTTTTTACATTTTTAAAAACATTTTTTTCCGGTATTTCTATCATCCATCCATCCATCTATCTATTAAGAGATTATTCTATAATTAGATTCATACTGTGTAATAGTATTCTTGAACTTTTTGGTTGAAATAAAAGACCTTCTGTTCCTCCTTTTCTGCTTTATTTTGCAGTAAGTAAGTCTTTTCTAGTATGATGTTTTAGTTCTTTTCATTTTTCACCGTGTTTTGGGGATTGCTTTCTTAGTGGTTACTCTAGGGTAATTACTTATCTTAATTTACCAAAATCTATTTCAGATTTATACTATCTTAATTGCAGGGAGATATAAAAATGTTACTCCTATGTATTGCTATCCCATTTTCCTCCCTTTTTGTGACTTTACATTTCTTGCTTAAATATTTGTAGATAGATATATTAAAAAAGACATCTCTAATAATTCAAAAGGGGGCATCTAAGGTGTGTAAGAACATATTTTAAAATAATAAATATTTTATTATTTGTGAAGCCTCATATTTGGATTAATTACTAAAACAGCTTTCTAAGGTAGAGTGGATATTCATTCAAGCAAAAGGAAGATTACACATCTCCAAGTCCTTTTCCTTTTGTGACTCCACTTAAATTATACTACAGGAATCACATGAAACTGGTATTATAAACTCACTGAAAACTGAGAAAGGACTATCAGCATACAGAATATTTCAACATATTTATGAATTAAAAAAAGTTAATGTGTCCACATGGAGTGGAAAAATAGGGTTGAGTAAGCTACAGCTAAATATACATTTAGAGGTGTACGGAAGGGAGGTGACATTAGCAGAATGACATAGAGGCCCTGAGTTCTGAAATTATAAGATCAGTATGAGGCATGGCGTGAAGCAGAAGAGTTATTTCAAGACACACACCCACACAAAAGGGGTCTTCAAAAAGCTCATGGAAAGATTTGCATTATCTTTTAATTCCATTTTCTCACGGAATCTTGAAATGCCCTCGTATGTAACCGTCAACTTTTCTACTTCCCTGTTCCAAATTCATTAAGAACATGGTGGCCAGCAGAACAATCACCCTAAGAAGGCCACCCAGGCAACAGCTGGAGGCTGATTACCTAAGATGTCGAGAAAAGCATCTGGAGCAAACCACTGAAGGATGCTAGAGTGGGCTGTTGTCCTCTTAGAGTCAAGCCACAATCTGGGACATGGGGCGGTCTCAAGAGACGGTCTGCTCCTGAAATGATGTGGTTCACATGCAGTTATTAGTCATCCTTTCTATTGCTTCATTGTAAAGCATAAATTAAAGAGCAAGTAAAAACACATGTTTGAGGAAAATCTTTAACATCACATTTAAAATTCCAGTTAAACAGAAAGTTGTTCACAGAAAAACAAACAAAAAACAAAAACCTTCTAATTTCTGTATTCTGAGGAATTCAAGAAGATGTTCATACTAGATGAGAAAAACTGGATTATATAAATAAAGAACAATTAGAAAATATAAATAATAATTTTTTAAAGAAAATTGTGTTTGCTAAAATTAGGGGAAATAAGCTTGGAGAAGAGCGCTAAGGAAGTCTCAGAAAATATGAAACTGAAATACGATGCTCAAGGTATGTGAGGGAAAAATTGAGGGAGAGAAACCCAGTTAAGGGATTCAACATTTGACCAAGAGGATTTCAAGAAGGAGAACATAGAAAAAATGAAGGAGAAAGAATTATCAGGAAAAAAAATCCAGAAGGAATTCCTTAGAGATGAAATGCATGGATATTCTAAGAGAAGAACTTATTGAGTGTTAACCAGGAATTTTTTCAAAAGACACTCTTAAATCCTACATCGTGAACTTTTAGAACAATAAGGATAAAGAAAAGATCATAAAAATCCTCATTTTTTATTCATTTCTTAACTAGAAATAAAGATTGTACTTGGTATCCCATTTCTCATGAGCTATAATAGATGTTATATAAAATGAAACAATTTCACTTAGGTATTTTCAGCAAATGATTTTGATACTTTTATACCCTCATCCAAATTATGAAGAGTACATAAGTCATGTTAGACTGAAACATTAAAGAATTCATTCTGTTTATGCTAACATGCAGATATTCTTAAGCATTATTTGAAGTAGTTCTCCAGTATAGCAGGTGCTAAACCAAGCAAAAGGAAGAGTGGGATCTAAGAATTAATAGTTTTAATTTATAAGGGTGATCAAAAGCACATCTCAGTTTGACAGCAGCAGACAGAAACAAATTATTTCCTATTGGAACAAAGGGAGGGAGCTCCCAGGAAGGAGATCTCTGTGTAAAGAGAAAATTCCAGAAACTAGACAGTATAAAGAAATGTTGGAAAAAAATTAAGTAGGTGAAAAAAGTAGAGAATGCAAGGAAATTCTTAGGATAGAAAATCAAATAGATTTTAATGTAAAGAAGCTTTTAAGAAAGTTGTCCAAGAACTGATTAATCATACCATAAACTGTGAAGAATACTTATACAAAATATTACAAGGTCATGTATCTTCAACAATTAGGGTCAAAGGACAGGTAGAATAGGAGATGATGTTTAAGAGTGTGAGGTAAATGTTATCAGGCTCAACATCATAGAAGTACTGAAGTTGTAAAATCAAAGGAGGCAGAATAAATAAATGCAGGCTAGGGACACTCTCATCCTTATTTTACAAAGTAGGGAGTCAAGATATAGACTCCAAATTTGATGAGAAAAAGAAAAGGAAGGAGTTTAACTATATTTTCTTTAAAATCTCCTATGTGATGATAAACGGATGATGTTTAAAGCAGATTATCTTTACATAGCTACTCATTTCTGTTCTTTACTGGGAAATATGGAGGTAACATCTAGAATAACTTAAAACAGAAAGGGTTCTAAATGTTATACATTTAGAAAAAGTTGTTCTGGATTATACTGGGGGTCGGAGATTTGTGGTTGTATAGTAAATAAAAGTCCACTTAATCAATACTCCTTTAATACAATTTGATTTGAAATCTATATATTATTTCCACAATAAGTTGATTTACAAGGTAAACAGAAATAGTCATGAAGGTATAATTTTTCATTTTTAGATTAGAAAATTGAGCCTTGTAATGTACGTTGTTTTTGCCCCAGACTTGATTCATGGTGACATAAAGACCGTGCATAGGATTTCTTGGTTTGTTGCTCTTGACTCTAAAACTCCTAAAAAAGGGCATGGGGTGGAAGTCTTCATGGGAATAGTGATTCTTTCAGACATCTGTAAAGATATTCTGGGAAAACATTAACAAGTGGAAAAACAGTAGCCAGCCCAAGCTGATGCTGACTTAGTGCCAGAGGTCAGGCTGGAGAATTTGCGAGGAAAATCTGTCCACATGGTTTCCTTTACATCTGGAGTGGGGATTATTCCCATTTGAGAAGAAATGTTGTTCGTTTCTCACTGAAAATTGAAATAGTTATTGTTTTTCCCTTTCCCATTAGAAGAGGAGCAATTGGCTCTGGACAAGAGTCTGCTATTCATTTTAAGTACTCAGTAAAATTCCCGTATATATACTTGAAGTGCCAGCCAGAGGGGAGGAAATTCCTAGGAAATATTTGAGCGCAGGTTCAAGGTTATTTGAACTACTCAAGTAACTATTAACAACATTTATTACTAATGAGACTGACGATATGAGTAGACTTTCTTTGTGAGCAAGCACAGAATCTCCTGGAAATCGCTGATTTTATTTCAAAAAAGTTGTCTTTACCTTATCATACTTATTATCTGACTATGGAACTCAACTGTCAGGATCTTGAAGTATTGTGACTTACTGTAATCGAGACTGCATATGATTTTCTCTGTAAAATAGTTGCAAGTTTCCACTGTATTGAAAGAAATGCTTTCTAATTATAAAAACCCACATTAAATATGGGGAAATTTCATTGAATTCTAGATAAATTTTTGATTGGTAATCATTTAACACACAGAAAATTTTGTAAGAGTTTAAATCTGAGGGATGCCATAAAATCAATCGTTATTTCTTATTTTAATAGTTAGCATACTACTTATAAAATTAATACAGATGGGAAGACACTTATGTGATTGATCTGCAGATTATTTTTCTGAATATCTTCTGAAAACAAACCATTCTCAGAAAAGCGCAATGACCATAAATGTGCACATTGTTAACCTTGCTCCATTTCTTGAAACACCAGTTCTACCATCTATAATCATAAAATTCTATATATAAGATTGAGAATTGGTTGTAAGATGAAGAAGTATAAGTTTATTACTTTATACTTTTTAGTTAAACTATAATAGACATTTAATACAAAAACAAACAACAAAAATAAAATCAATGTACAAAGTAAAAAGGAAAAAGATTGAGACATCTAGTTGGCAAGTATAGAAGATGAATTAAATATTATTATCTTTACGATTTTTACCATTGCAAAAGTTACATATTTTTTGTGAAAGTCCAAAGAGCACATAGATGATTGAAAGCTCATTCCTACGCTCACTTTCTGCCTTAACAAGAGTTAATCACTGCTGTATGTCTGCTGCATAATTTTCCAGATATTTTTTCTTCGTTACAGTAAAATGCATTATAAATATATTTCTAGTACATGTGCTCTTTTATGATTTTAACTTTTTCATTTAACAGTACTGTGTAGTGTGGACATCTTTTCAAGTGTACTTTCAACATAGATTGTGTTTAGCCAATCTTAAACTGTTTTCAAAATGATCAATATTTTTCTTAGACTTAAAGAGTTTTGAAAATTAATCTAAATGATAGTACTATGCTGTACAAAATATAATACAGACCACTTAAATCTGTCTCTAGTCTTTGGGGACCATAGGAAAACAGAATGTGGGTATTATATTAAGGAAAAGCTAACAAGATATGTGACAAGTAATAATGAGATAAAGGAATACTTTGAATATTGCCATAGTCAAGGTTATGTACCTGCTATAATATTAGTCTCTATGTATTTAAAAAAAGCTATTTCCTGTATTAAAGTATCCAGTCTGTTAGCCATCAGGTAACTTATACAGAACACCAATATCCATTTGTGGAATTTTAGAAGTGCCATAGACTTCCTTCCCACTCTGCCCCAATCTCAAAAAGCTCGGTGAATATGATCAATATCTGGAGGTCCTGTCCCTCCCAGGCTTCCTCCGCGAGGTGATGGCTTAAGGAAGGGTAAGGCTACATTATAAATTACCACAATATAGCTCATATTTAAATTATTCTGTGTTTCAAAGGTCCAATTTTTAATCATGTAGGAGTCAATAAACTTGAGTAACAAAAGACAGCAAAATGTTTGGTTCAAAGATATTAATAATCACATTTCCCCAGTTACCTTTCTCATAGCTATAATTGATGGATTTTTTAATTTTATTTGAATCAATACATGCTTTTCTATTTAGCAAATAAAGGGTAAAGACAATTGGCCTGCTCATTGTCTTATTCTCCAGAGTACCTAGCCTATCTGTTGAATTAATTTACTAATGAAGGGGAGAACAAGTTAAAAGTCTTGGGGATGGGGCGCTTTGTGGCATCGCTGCCATGGAGACCACATACTGCCAAGTTGGGTGGACGATAAGGGCATGACAAGGTCAGATAAGGTCAGATAAGGGCTTGGAGTGCCTTGGTGGAGAAGGGGACGGTTGTGAGGTGGGGCTGAAAGGCAGGCTGACAGTGGGGAGAGGCAGGCAGGGTGCATGGGAGGGAAGATGGGCATCATTAGCCATGGTTTTACATCTGTGCACTTGGTCTGAGACAAGTAGCTAATACGGTCCACAACTGATGAAGGAGGTAAAGAATCCACCTCCTGTGTTTGTTCATTCATTTAATCATCAACACTAATTGCCCGCTGTAAGCCTGGCTCTGTTTGTGGCCTTTGGAATACAGCATTGGACAAAGGTTTCACATTTCTGTGTTAGAGGGGGAAGTCACTTAACAGCAAATCTATTATAAATAAATTATGAAGGATATCAGAAAGTGAAAATAAAAGTAAAATAAAGCAGTATGAAGCATAGGTTGGAGTATTAAACAGAAAGTCCAGTTTGATCTTATTGAAATTTTGCTACTTGAGCAAGACTTGGGAAAGTGAGCGGGTTAGCCCAGTGAGCAGGAAGGGAAGCCTTCCAGGTAGAGCCTGAAGGAAAAGCATGCCCGGATGTTCTGGGACCACCCAAGGCCAGGGAGCAGGAGTGGACAGCAGCAGAAAGTAGAGTCAGGAAATAAGGAGCTGTTGGACGAGCTTTGGTATTACCAGCAGTCATTGCCAGTGGGTTTTCTGCATAACTGGACATGGGTGTAATAAAGAAAGAAGTCGGGAGTGAGTTCTATCTGGAGCAACTGGAAAGCTGGAGCTGGCGTGTGCTGGAAGAGGGGGTCTCTGGGGAGAGCAGACGGTGTTTTCATGGGAGGTGGGCACACGTCCAGTTTTGGACTTGCTGAGTTTGATGTGTCTGTTACACAACCGAATGGGAATGTTGAATGTGCAGTTGGGTAATTGGATCTGAACTTCCAATGATATATAATTCGTCTGTCCTCTAACTATACCTAATTTGTTTGTTTTGAATATAGATGTCATTTAATCTGTGAGATAGGATGAAGTCACCAAGAAAGTGAATATTGAGGGTAGACAGAAAAGATGAGAAGACTAAACGCTGGAGCTGGGATGCTCCAATGTTAAAAAGAAGAACCAAAGAAGTGGACCAGCAACAAGTAACTAGAAGGTAGGAGGATGTGCTGGTCAGGGTGTGGCAGAAAAGCAGAACCACGAGGAACACTACAGAATGTGGAGGTGGTTTTCGGCACTGGATCTTGCATAACTGTGGGAGCTAGGTAGACAGTGTGTGTATGGCTGTTGCTGCTGCGTCTAGTGCTGGGCCCATCCCTGGAGTAAGAGAAGCTGCAAAAGGAGATCTGGCAGGATGTAGGGGAGCTGCCAGCGTGGCTGAGCCCCCACACTGACCTGCCCGATGTGTAAAGGAAATAGCTGATGCTTTCCTGTTCCCTTCCAAATCTCATCCAAGATGTCTCTTGTTGCCCTAGAACATGGGAACTGTGAAGCATGGGGGATTTCAAGACACATGGCTCCAGCCTAGCTAGATTGACATACTGCAAATCGATCACCAAGAAAGGCCGAAACATGGTGGTGACCTCAAAGCTAAGTCAATGAAGCAATTTAAGGAAGAGAGTAGGCAACTATGTCATATTCTGCTGATAAGTACAGCTTGGTAGTGTAGAGGCCATTGGTAAATTCAACAAGAATAGTTTCAGTGGAGTTGGGAGGGGCAGAAAAATACACAGTGAAGAGGATTTAAGAGAGAATGTGAAGAGAGGAATCGGGGAAAAAAGTACAGGCAACATTGTGTGGAAGTGTTTTCTGAAAAAGAGAGAGAATAAGGAGGACGAGTAATATCTGCCAGAGAAATTAAATCACATTTCTTTTTAAAGTAACATTTTAAAGGTTGATGGGAGTGAAGCTGAAAAATAAGAATAAATAAGTAAGTAAAAATCACAGAGTTGGTGAGACAGGAGGACAAGGAGTTTGTGGGGCCATTCCCTGTAGAAAGGGTTTGCTCCAGGGCAGGCATGATGAGGGGCTTGGTGGGGAGACAGGGCAGGTGCAGACTGTTGGTTGTCTGGGCAATATCTCACCTGCTTGCTGCACACAGAAGCAGGGTGCTGCTGGCTGAGAGACAGCACAGGGTGGGATGTTAGAGGTTTGGAGAGAGGAGAAGTGGTCACATGATCACCTGGAGGTGACTGGACCCCGTGTTTCAGCACGGTTGCCTGGCAACTTTACAGACCCACTTAGGGTTCCCGCCACGGTCTGTGGCAGAAATAGTTGTCCATTGGCCCCGTTTTCATTGATAGAGAAAAGGAGTGTTACCTTATAGCAAATTTGCATCCCCTCAAAAAGTCTGCTATTAGACAATACCAGCAGCAAGATTCCAAGGCAGGTAGATAGAAGAAACCAAATCCCCTGGAAATTATTTACATCGAGCTCTGTGGAGTGGCAGTTCAAATTTAATAATGTACCCATCACAAAACTCGTGACCTAAATCTGAAAGCCTTTCAAAAACACTTAGTAAGGTGACAGTGTAAGTACAATTCTAATTATAAATGGTAGGGAGTTGTGTAGGGAGATTAACGTACCTCATCAAACACCATTTATTTATTTTTAATTTTTCTATTTTTTTTACAGTAACTGCAAATGAGAGTTCCAGCCCACCAGTTGTCTGTGGCCTCTTTACTGCTGTCTGAGTCTTGTTCAGGGGCTTGCAGGGTCAGTAAGTAGCCTGGGAGAGAAGCTCCTTGGTGCACCATGAGTGCACACCATGAGGGATCAGTCACTGGGTCCCACCACCACCACGACCATACACAGTGGATTTTATTTTATTTTTTGTATTTCTTCAGCCCACCTGCTAAATGTCATTCTTTCTGCCAACTGCACCCTTATGCGTGGTTCAGAAATAAGACATAATATTGCCCTTCTGTTTCCACACTTAAAGTGTAAAAACACTGGTTTCTGATATCTCACCATTTGGGATTATATTTTTAGAGGCCAGTGACTTAAAAATGGGGATGGGCCTGGGAAAAAAATGTCATAATAGAATTTTCTCAAGTACACAATAAGTGAGTGGAATAAAAATGTATACATCTATATAATGCATCTTATTTTTTCCAGATTAAAGCATCTTTTACCATACAAATTCTGTGTATTCTTGTGGGTAAGACACTTTTCCTTCAGTCATCTGTAGTAGAGCTCCAGGCAATATTTAATATTATCAGTCTTTATATTTTTATCCATTTGGGCAGGTGTGTGGTTGTTTTGGGCAGGTGTGTGGTTGTTTTGTCTCTGTGGATTTAATTTGCATTTTCCTGAGGGCTAATAAGTAGGAATACAAGTCCATTGGCCACTTGGAAAGAGTCTTTTGTGAAGTACTGTTTAAGAGTTTCCCCTACTTTCATCTGCGTTTCTACTACTTTCTATTTATCTTCTTATTACTTTGTAAAAATACTCTGTATATTTTGGACACTATTCTTTGGTTGACTCTAAGTTTTGAAAATTGTACTTTAGTCGCTCACTTGTCTTTTTACTCTCTCAATTGTGGCTTATGAAAAATGGAAATGCTTGATTTTAATGTATTCTAATCTATAGATACTTTTTAATGTTAATGTGCCCTAGGTTCTGTTATAAATTGTACCAACCCTGATATCATAAATATATTTTCTTTTGTTAACTTCATTAAATTTCAAATGTAGATTATAGACTTCCTGCTATTTATTTTTGTTATATTTTGTGTTGGAGGTCAAGATACTTTTTTTCCTTTTCTTAAAAAAATTAAGATTACACATAATAATTTTACATATTTTGGTACATGTATACATTGTGTTATGATCAAATCAGGGTAATTAGCATATCTATCATCTTAAACATTTATTATTTCTTTGTGATAACAACATTCAAAAACCTCTCTTCTGGCTATTTGTGAAATATACAATACAATATTGTTAACTCTAGTCCTCCTACCGTGCCACAGAACACCAGAAATTATTCTTCCAGTCTAGTTGTAGTTTTGGACCCCCAGAGCCAACCTCTGTCCATCCCACCCTCTCACCTACTCCTCTCATCCTCTGATAACCTCTATTCTACTCTCTGCTTTAAAGAACAACTTTTTAGATTCCACATGCCAGTGAGATCCCTCAGTATTTGTCTTTCTGTGTCTGGCTTGTTTCACTTTACATAACGTTTCCAGGTTCATCTTTGTTGCCATAAGTGACAGAATTCCATTCCTTTTTATGACTAGAACTACTGTATGGTCCAGCAATCCCACTACTGGGCATATATCTAAAGGAAATGAAATCAGTATGTCAAACAGACACCTGCACTTCCATGTTTATTGCAGCACTATTCACAGTAACCAAGATACAGAATCAACCTAAGTGTCCATCAGTGGATGAAAGGATAAAGAAACTGTGGTGTATATACACAGTGGAATACTATTCATCCATAAAATAGAAACTTTTATTTCTTACGGATAGCACCATGTGCTGCATAACAAACCACCATAAAACTCAATAGCTTAATAAAATAAGAGTTTATTGAGCTCACAGAGCTGAGAGTTAGGAGTTTGGGCTGGACTGGGCTGAGGAGGCTGGCAGTGGCTGTGTGTCTGCAGCATAGCCACAGAGGCTAGGCTGATGTCCAGGCATCTCATTTTTTTTCTGCATCTGCTGGTCTAATAATATGGTGATGCCATTTTATCTTAGTTGGTTCATGTGGAATTTAATGAATCGATTTTTGAACTCAAATCATCTCTGCATTCCCAAGGTAAATCTAATGTGAATTTGATGCATTATTCTTCATTTTTACATTTCTGGATTTGATTTTTGTGATAACTAATTCAATGTGTCACCTTGGCTAGGTGATGGTATCCAGCTGTTAGGTTAAACAACAGTCTAGATGTTGTTTTGAAGGTGTCTTTTAGATTTGATTAACATTTAAATCAGTAGACTTTGAGTAAAGCAGGTTACATTTCATAATGTGGGTGGATTTTATCCCATCAGTGGAAGATCTGATGAGAAAAGACTATGCTCCCCGGAGAGGGAAGACTTTTCTCTCTCTGTCTCTCTTCCTCGGTGTGTGTGTGTGTGTGTGTGTGAGAGAGAGAGAGAGAGAGAGAGAGAGAGAGAGAGAGAGAGAGAGAGAGAGAGAGAGAGAGAGAGAGAGAGAGAGAGAGTGTGCATGTGTGCGCATTCTGGGTCCAGAGCAGGAGGAGGCTCTGGAACAAGTGCAGGCTGCTTTGCCTTTGGGCCACGTGATCAGCAGATCCCATGGTACGTGGGGTATCAGCAGCAGGGTGCGTGCTGCTGGAGCCATTGGTAAGTCGCAGTGCAGGGCTCTAGAGTCTGCAGCAAGGCCTTGCCATGATTCACAGATAAACACTCTCTTCCTGAGAGATGGCTCTTTTCCTGTCACTGGGCTTTAATTTATTTCTGTGACTTATCGAATAAACATAATTGACTGTTTTATTATTTTCCATTTTTCTTCTTCCAGAATTTGGAGAAAATTTGGAATAGAAAAAACCCAGTTAAATATCCAAACTTTGAGTTATTCTTTGGGTAGTAATTTTGTTCGGTCTTATTAAAGAAAATACAAACACTCGTTTGCGGTCTTTACCACCATGCACGGTCGTGCTACCCTTCACATGTGCGCTGACCAGGGCCGAGCCAGAAGCAGCCGCATACCACACTGGGTAATGGACAGTGAAATCGATGGAGGAAGCGTGGAAAGCCATGTGAGCAGAGTGTGGGAAAGCCCCAGAGCTACTTGGAACACTGTGGCCGTAAATATTTATCCCATGCAAAATGCTGCCATTTTTCATGAGTGGGTCTGATTCACAGCTAACTATGAACACAGAAACAGCTTCATTTAAAAAATATTCATACTAATATTTTGCTTCTAGAATAATTCTCCAGAAAGTAAATGGCAAAGGGAACCCAGATGCTTTCTTCAGAAAGTTGAATCCATTCAGACACTTCCCATGGAATCTAGAGAAAACTGGCTTCATAAGGCATTGATTTCAAAATTAAATGACCAGAGCCTTCTAAAGCCAAAGCAAATGCCATTTTACCATCAGTTTTTGAACCACACATTCACTCATAATTCCAGAAAATTGAAAGTAATATTTCAGCCTTCTAAAGGATGCCTTCTGCGCTCAGATACATTTTCATTAGTAAGTTTGTGACAAAAATTCCAATGTTTTAACTCAAAGCTAGGATAGCCTGAAAGTGTGAATGTGAATCTTAATCAGTTCCATACCCCCACATTTATTTTTTTCTGTATCTCAGCTTCCCATCTTTTTTACTTTACGATGTAGATTGTACAACATACACCATTGTAGCAGACATTCAGACTTCGTTAGGTCCTTTGACCTCCCCAAGGGAGTGATTGAGGCACATGTCTTCAAAGTAGTAATTTCCCCAAAATATTAGTGGCAGTGCCCACTGACCACTTGACATAAGCCACCATAGCAGTGAGTCACATCAGGCCATAATACCCTCCCCTCGAGAAGGCCGAGTACACTGTGGAGCTCACACACCTAATAAAAGGACCGAGAGCAAACGTAAATAAACACCTCTCCACGAACAGAGCTGAAAACTCTGAAATGCATGTTTGGAGAGTGTGAAATGGTCCCTTCTGAAAGAGCAGAGCATTGACAGACACTTGAAGTGGAATATGAGCGCTGGGGTGTTTGGTAGAAAGCCTCTCCTCCAGCTCCTGTCTGTCTCTCTCCACAGCATCAGCGTCCCTGGCTTCTTTCTCCTCTGCTCCGCAGTCCTGCCTTTATGCAGAGAAACAACAAGAAGAACAGGAGGTGGGACATGAAATGACCGTCCTTCCTGCAATGTCTGTAGCCCTAAGAATAAGAAGAAACAAGCTTCTTCTGTCCAGTCTCAGTTTCTCCGCATGAGGGATCCATAATTTTATTGCTGACTCATACCAGCATGTGGAATTTTTTGGTCAATTGTGAACACTTTCTCTATAGTATTCATGATTAATCAAGGGAAGGGTCATGGTCCAGGGTCCTGCTGGAGGATATATCCTCAATGACAGAGATCAGACATTGCTCTAACAAGGCAAGATGATGTACCCAATGAAAAGATGCTGTTGGTGGATCTTTGGTGTTGGGTATATCATCACAAAAAAATCCCCAAATGTAGGGGCCATAAGCAGGCCCAGATCTTAAGTGCTATGTATGCTTCCAGAATTTTCTGGATTCCAAGGATTACAAAAAAAGGGTCCCATTAACAGTATGCAGATGCATTTAATAATATCCCTAAAATTAGCTGCTGACTGTCAGCTTAGGTTTACCTTGTAGCTGTGCTCATGACAAAACAGAATTCAGAAAAACATCAAATTTATTTAATTAGAGGAACTAAGCAGCCAACATAAGACAATTGTGTTAACCATAAGTACTTAAGATGGTCCCAACATCATCTGCTCAGGCCCCCCTACATCAAGGTTGATTTGGGGGGTTTCCTTAGGACATGGGACTCTTTGAAGCAGGAAGACTTAATACAAATTTTAGTTTTAGCTGAGCCCACACTAGTAAGAGATGAGCAGATTCTGAGTCAAAAAGATATGAATCCCAAACATCATGAATTTATTATACAAGTGAAGGGACATTAGCAATTAATTCTTCTTGTGACTGATGATTCTGGCTTTTGCTGGGGTAATTCAACTTGATCTTTAGAGTTCAGTGCAATGTACTTTTTTTTTTAATGGGAAAGTGTTTCTTATTAAATATATATTTAGTGCTATGTATAGCCATGAATATCATTGAGGTGTTAACGGTCTTCTGGCCGCCACTCGATGGTATTTCGACACAGGTAGTTAACGTGTCCTTTATGACACCAGGAATAACAAATGATAAGATGACTGCCTTGGGGGAAACCTGGTACATTTGGCATCACTGAACTTTCCCAGGCTGAGTGAACAGGGAGATCAGTATTATACACAGAAAAGTGAAAAGAAACACTAAAGAAAATGGACACACTCCAACTCCAGTGACTGTTCTAGAATTTATATTCACTCTTTCTGGAATGCATTTTATTCTAGCTTCAAGCTGACATCAAAGATTAGCCAACAAATATTTGGGATGTAAATAGAGTGCCCCAGCTGATAGATGCAAATATGTTGTTTTATGTTTTCAATTACATTAGTATTTCAAATATTACTCTTCCTAAATTTCTTTCTACTTTGTTAAAGTCTAGTCATTTGCTAGGTTTACTTACATTCGGAATTCATTTCCATGAATATGTCTCTATGAATGTGCTTAGCTTCTTCCTGGTGGTATCCGCTACTTGCAGAGAAAACAACGGGGTTCACCAATTCATATTCAATAATGGGTCCAGAGACAGTTCCTGTCACATCATTGTAACCCTGAACTCCAAGATCTACCTTTATCTCTCTCTTCACTGTGGCAGTGTGGAAGTTGCTTTTTAAATGAGAAGGTTCTAGGGGTCAAATGTGTCCGCCAAAAGTTCATGGGTTGGAGACTTGGTCTCCATTTTAACAGTGTTAAGGGGGTGGGAAATCCAATTATGGCACTTGAAAGGTGGATCTTCCTCTAAGGGGTGAATAGATTGTGAGGACTGTGCCCTTGTGAGTGGACTGACCCACTCATGTAGTAATGGGCGTGGTTCTGACGGCTTTATAAAGAAAGTAAGTGAGGAAGTTAACTCTCTCTTGCTCAGCCCATTCTCACCATGGGACATCTGGTCACCACAGGACCCTGCAGAGACTGATGTTCCTGTTCTTGTTGAGGAGGACACATTCTAGTGGGTTCACTTTTGCACATACCTAGGGCTATGGCCTATTAGCATTCAGCCTAGTAGAGTGCATTCAAGCCATATGTTGTCGTGAATATGTTTAGCATATTGTGTTGGATAGTAATATCAAATAATTGATTCCTTTATATTTCCTAAATTACATCCAATATTTAGAGGACAATAAGTAAAATTACATAATATAAGTCAACTTCTGGTGACAATTTGGAAATACTGATTTTTTTTTTTCCCTTCTCTTTGTAAGTGATCACTACATCAGTTTGAGAGAATCTGACCTGGTATGTAGTTCTGTCTCACACCTCTAGCTTACTGATCCAAATTAAAACTTCCAAATAGCCTTGCCACTCTGCTGACATCATATCTCCAGGGCAGAGACGAGTGGAGGGTTGTTTTTATTATGTCCCAGTTAACACATATATAAAGCAAAGATAATGAAAACATCTCCCAGGAGGAATGAAAGGATGTTGGTTCACGAAATTCTTTCTAAGGATGCACTTTTCAACCTTTCTCAGAATGCACTTTAACCAAGATGCACTGGTTAAAGCCAGCATATATAACCCTGAATGGTACATTTTCCATGAGATTCTAATAATAACAGGAAATATATTTATATATTTATAAGTAATATTTATATTTATTTAAATTTATAATATATTTTAGTTCCCGTCTTTCTTGGTTGTTTTTAAACATAGGGTCATATAGCAACATAATAATTCCTTAAGGCCTATTTCAAAAGTTATCTGTTATTGTGATTTTATTCCATAACCTCACTGGAATGATGCAAAATATTCCTTCTTGGATTTAGGTCACATATATTTCAATTATATGGAAACATTCTTACTAAAATTTCAAGTATCCCTATTTCTAGCTAGATCACCTTTATTTTACTGAATTATTCTAGGTGATGACTGTAATTGAGAAGGAAGTGTCTGCTGTGGTGTTTACTCATGTATGGTATTACACAGCACCGATGTTTCATTTTTATCAGAACTCATACTCCTTTGTTCTCTCCCCATTGCTGTATTATTCCTCTCCTTTACTTCAAGGAGTTAACTTACTTTTGCCAGAAACAAGTGAGTGCTGAAGATACTATTTTTCATGCTTATAGCAATTCTGTGTCTACTTGTAGCTCTGTTTGTAAAGTTTAATTAATTCTTTAATCCTACTGCTGCTATTGTTTCACGAGCTAATATCTTGAACCATTTTTAAATGGGTATAAATGTACTCTGCTTTGTTGACATGCTTAAGTGCCTCTTGAAAGCTGTCTTACGTGCTCCTGACAAATTGAAGACATTATTAGACTTGAAAAAGTAAATAACAGTACTTTTCCTGAGAAACCTAAATGCACTTTAACAAAGCTCTAGCATGCACACACATTTTGTGTGAAGAGAGTATACGGTAAATGGTAGATAATTTATGGGTAAAATATTTATCCTATGGGATGGTAAGGCACTTTAAAACATTTGTCAAATGGCAGATGCTTTTTCCTGAGTGAGTCCAGGTTTTTCTTTAATCTTAGGTAAACCCCATACCACTCCTCCACTGTATTGATGATAATCATGATGTCCCCTTTCATGAAGAGGCTGTCCCTATGAGACATTAGTTCATACAGGGATGGGGAGAAATTCTGGTCATGTGAAAAGAACCCACTCAGAGCCAGTATGAGGGTCTGTGACCTCCCTGAATGGGTCACTGCAGACACCATCATCCAAAACTTTCATGATTTCTAGTCTTACAGTCTACCTTTTTTTTGTCTTTGGTAGGTCCCCACTCTGACCCAGAAACCCATACACTATACTCCTCAGAAACCTCTCTCCCAATCCCAGTACACCTCAGCACAATGTAGTTCACCTCACATGCAATATCACCACAACATGGGAACTTGCTCATCGGGTCCCTCTTTCTTGGCAATATATCACCCAGCACATATCATTTCTGTGTCGAAAGTTCAAGATTTTTTTTTGTTATTTATTATTCCCCCTTTCCTAAATCATTATTGCATCTGTCACACATTCACCACTGTTTAGTAGTAGTAAAACTGAAAGCATTTAACCACTCTTTTTTTGCTTTTTCAAATTTTCCTTCTGACTGGCTAGGGAATGAGTTTATTTACTTCTGTACTTTTTCATTCATCAATCAATCAGTACTTGATCACTTTTTCTACACCAGCCACTGTGCTAAGTGCACAGGAGCTCAATACCCAGAGCATGTCTGGGAGGAGAACGTGATGTACAGAGAGACAGCCATGTGTGCTGTGGGTGTGGGTCTAGTTTTATAATTTTTTCTCAAATCTACTCTATAGGAATTTTCAAGTGAGATATATTTTGTTTTGACTTATGTTTTAACAGATAGATTCTGTTAAGTTCTAAACTTCAGACATGAATTTAGGGAGCATTTGTCTGCTTTTGGTTAAACTGGAGGAAGCTGATCCTTGTGGAAAGAGGGTATTTGTGATGGGGTGAGGTTTAGTCCAGAAGGGAGCAGACTCTGAGGGCAGCCTGCTTTTCTGTAAGCAGTAAACTAAATTGGAAAATGTTACATGCCTATGGATCCAATTTGAGCTAAAGAAAACTCTAATAGGTATGTTCAGAGGATCGTAAATGCACTCAGGTGTCTGTAGTTCTAGAAGCTGAGGCATGGGTAGAGGAAGAGTTGAAAACAGGATCAATTGTTAAAAAATAAAGGGGACATCTCTAAGCAAGCTTTAATACTCTCCATGGGTATATCAGTCATGAACATCAAATAAGACAGCAAAGTAGATTCCGGAACATCAGTCGCTAGTTGCTTTTCAATTGTTCCAGCTTTCAGGATTTGAGATCTAATAGAATTAATTTACAAAATGAGGACGTCAGACAGATATGGAGGGGCTCAGAAGAGAAAATGCAATTCGGTGTGTAATGTTCTAAAATTAAAATAATTCTAAGTAAACTCTGAATTTACATAAATTTCAGACTACAGTGTATTTTCCATTATTTTACTGACAGCCCTTGCTCAAGTTTGTTTCTTTAAAGATTTCCACACATTTCAAAGCTGTTCAAGCTACCTTTTAAACTAGGAATGCTTTCATGCATTGGCTTATATTTAAACCATAGCTTTGACAATTAAGCTTTATGTAAGGGTCCTGATCAACAGAGGATATAAGGATTGGTGCCTTTGGGGCAGGCACTGGCCTCCAGGAGCGTGAGCGTGCTTCCCCCAGCAAAGATGTCAGAAGCCTGGTGAATCAACAGTATGACCAAAGGGCATTGGTGTGTAGCTACCCACAATCCCATGAACCCCAAGGGGGTAACTGAGCCAGCTGTCTACACTGACATTCATGTTCTCAGCCTGGACTGGGTTCTGCTGACCCACAATGGGCAGTGGCTGAGAACACATCCAGTACTGGCTGCCTCTATGGCCTTGTGTCACTTCCCCAACCTTTAACCTTTCATGTGTCCCAGAACCATGTCTCAGGGAAAGTCACCCCTCAAAGGTCTGTCTGAGGGTCTACTTTCGGGGTAATGTAAGAGAGCCTTCATATTAAATAAAAACATATCTCTATTTACCTATTATAGAGTACTGGCCTAAAACAATAACTTTCTGTGATTGTTTAGTTAGCTTTTCTTTAGTTATCATTCTCTCATAAATCAGTGTCATGGGAGCCTTAATCATGTTTGCCATTCCCTACAAATTCCCCTTATCATGGCTTCATCTTTCTGGGACAGACTTCTTTTAGGAGGTACATTGCTGACAAGATAGGAATTATCCCTCTTATATCCCAAGACACATGATAGGAGAAACACAGGGAAATCCACTGCTTAAGAGAGCAGGGTTCCATCAAAATAGCTACAATGCTGACCAAGGTCTGACAAGATGGAAAGAACCAACTGATCCCAGGACTGGTAAGGGAGCTGGCAATTCTTCCTTGTCAATGAAAGGAGCTCTCACAGGATATGTCTTCCTTGGTAAGTTCTTCTGTTGACACCACCAAAGACGACAACATTCTGCATGGACTCCTTGTCCCAGGCAGGTGGAATGAAGGCGTCAGGGGCAAGCATGACCCAAAAAAGAGAGACATGACAGTTTAAAGAGTGCATATTTTTCTTCAGTCTTCTCCTTTTGCTGGACAGATATATCACATAACTAGGTTGAGGGAATTATAAAGAGGTGGTTTCAATTTTGGAGGGTATGTCCTCAAGACTGATTAATTCACTAACAATAGGGAAACCTCGTCCGTTTCAAAGAATTGCATTTAATCTATATTAATCTCTTTCACTCTTCTTCTTCATTTGGATGATATATTAGTTTCCTAGGACTGCCACAACAAAGTATCACAAACTGATTGGCTTAAAACAACAGAAATGTATTATCTCACAGTGGCTCTGGAGGCTGCAAGTCTGACTGTAATGAGGGAGGGGGATGGTGCTTTCTGAAAACAGGATGGGAATCATCCCTCGCCTCTCTCAATCTCTGGTGGTTTCTGGAAATCTTTGAGGCTCCTTGGCTTGCAGCTGTGTGACTTCAATTTCTGCCTTCTTCATCACTTGGTGTTTGTCTCTGTATTCCTACAGACGTCTTCTTATAAGAACACCAGTCATATTGGATTAGGGCCCACCCCATTCCACTATGATCTCAACTTAACCATTACATGGCAGTGACCTTATTTTCAAATAAGGTCACATGTGAGGTCCTGGTGATTAAGATTTTAACATTTTGTTTTTGGAAGGATTCAATTCACTCCAAGACAGATGATAAAATAGAAGAAGTAGAATAGTTTCTTTGCAAGGAAAGCTCCATTAACATGACTGCTGTGTAAAATATATACTTTACCTAATATTTTTTGTTACTTGAGCAGCAAACCCGCTTTGTTCCATAAGGGTATTTTGACAAATCATTCAAAAGTTACTTATACACTCATATTCCAAATCAAGCATATTTTAAGAGTTATATTTAAGTGGAACTATATTTCAAATTCTGAATAACCATTTTTTACTACACACTGCTGTCCTAATAGATGTAATTCAAGTTTATTAAATAGTTTGTGATATTGGGCTAATTTTTCTCTATTCATGGACAATGTTGTTTGGTTATTTCGTATTAGGTCATTTTCTTATAAACTGTCTTTTCCCCAAAGTCAAGTTAAAAAAGTAATTTCTATTATTTCTTCTTCATGCTTTTCTCTTCTTTTCTTCCTTTTATTTGTTTTTTTCTCCTTTCTTTAGTTAAGGTACTATTTAGTGAAGATATTGTTGTACTATTGCTACTGATATTTTTTAAGGAATGGCTTAGAATTCTTATGCTGGGATTTTACACATTAAGGAATAAAATTATTCTTTTTAATAGAAAGTTTTTAAATTTTTTCAAGAAAAAATTAGGATGTAGAGTAAGAGCTCACTGGTTTTAAAATTTGTATAGATGAGTTCTCCCGGAACTAGTGAAAAATTTTTTTTCATTAAACCATGTGCAATATGTATGCATGGACACAGAGCCTATTTGGTTTTTGTAGTTTTCTTTATTATTAAAGAGAAAAAAGAATTTTGTGATTAAAATAAATGAAAACTCTTTCAGTAGCCATTGGCAAATATTTAGCACAGCAACATTAATTTTGATTTTTTAATTCAATGTTAATAAATAATTATCTTTATTACTAGAAAGCTTTGCTTTCTAAAGTTTGGAAATCCAAACAACTTATTATCTTCTGCTTTCATTGTAATTAAATTTTTGGGTAAATGCTAGTCCTTAAATGTCTGTGCAGAATCCCCACATTATTAAATTGAATTTGTTTGTTTTTTCATTATGAAGAAGAAACATGTTTTTTGTTCACATAGGCTGTAGTGATTATTTCCTGACATTTGCAATCCAGGAACATTTGCAAGTGCAGTGGTTGTTACTTATGACCAGGTAAGGGATGTTCACAGAAGGTAGAGTGTTGTTTCCTGTCTGTGGTACATCTAAGCCTCTACTGAGGTGTATGACCACCTGCAGGTGTGATGCGGGGGAATGGTGTGCCATGAGAGTAAGCACAGGCTCTGCAGCCCAGCAGTCTGCACAGGCGTTACAGCGAGCTCAACCTCTCACCTCAGCTTCTTCACCTGAAAATGAGGCTGAAAGTATGTGCATTAGTGAGGTTTTGTGTGAATTTGGTAAGGACACACACATATTACTTGAACAGTACTGTAAAATTATTAGACATTACCATTTGCTGTTATGAAATCATACTCACTAGATTGTGGCAGACAAAAACATTCTTCTGTTTCCAGATTTCCACCTGCCTCAGTTGATAAAGAGTTAGTGAACTCATGCAAAAAAAAAAAGAACTTAAAATGTTATTTATACACTCTTTTAGTCAATGGATTTTTAGTTAATAATGGCTATTTCCCATTGTAGAAGGTGCTAGTTTGGATTCTCCAAGTATTTTTAAACAGTCTGTTTTCATTTTACATGATGTTCCATTGGATGTGAAGTTCGTCAGAAATACAGAGATGAGTTTCTTATATATTTTGGATATTAACCCCTTACCAGCTATATTTTGCAAATATATAACAACTCAACAACAAAAAAGAAAATAACCAGCTTAAAATATGGGCAAAAACTTAAATAGACAGTTCTTAAAAGAAGACGTACAAATGGCTGACAGGTGTATGAAAAAAATGCCCAACATCACTATGGAAATGCAAATCAAAGCCACAATGAGATATCACCTCACTCCAAGGAGAATGGATACTATCAAAAAATCAAAGATAACAGTGTTGGCAAGGTTGTGGAGAAAGGGAACCATTACACACTCGTTGCTGGTGGAAATGAAAATAGTACATCCACTAAAGAAAACAGTTTGGAGGTTCTGCAAAAATCAAAATAGAATTACATATGATCCAGAAAATCCACTAATGGGTATAGATCCAAAATAAACAAAATTAGTATCTGAAGAGATATCTTCACTTTGTTTATTGCAGCGATTTCTACAACAGTCAAAATATGGAATCAACCTAAATGTCCATAAACAGATGGATGATTAAAGAAAATGTCTACATACAAATGTATTTCAAAAAATTTGTGGAAAAAATGGAATTAAAAGATAATATGAATCTTTCCATGAGTTTTTTGAAGGCCCCTCATATACAAAATGGAATACTCTTCAGCCATGAAAAAGAATGGAATCCAGTCACTTGAGACAACATGGATGAACCTAGAGAACATTACATCAAGTGAAATAAGCCAGACACGGAAAGGCAAATACTGAAGGATTTCACACATGTGATGTGAAATCTAGAATGCTGTTCTCATATAAGTAGAGTAGCATAGTGTTTACCAGAGGATGGGGAGGGTACAGGGCAGTGGAGCCATGGGGTAGATTGGGCAACAGGTGCAAAGTCACAGGGAGATAGGAAGAAAAATTTCTGCCGTTCATTCAAATATAGGAGGACTAGAATTAACAACATTGTATTGAATGTTTAGAACAGCTAGAAGAGAGATTTGATGTCCTCATCAGAAAGAGATGATAAGTGTCTATAATAATGATATGCTAATTACCATGATTTGATCATGGTAATTTGTTGCAACAAAATATCACATCATAGCTCATAAATATGTACATTTATTAGGGGTCAATCATAAATAAAAAATGAAATTTACCAAAATAACAGAGATGAGAATAGATTGCTTTTTACCTGTGTTGACTGGAATGTTGAGCATAAAGTCAGAAGGAAATGTACGATCTACACTATTTTTAATTAGAAGCACTCATGTTTGCTGAGTTGTCAAAACAGCAGGCATATGTGAAGAGAAAGTGACGACAATTTGGCAAAACTTTACTTTGGGAGTTTCTAAAATACTATTCTGGTAGAAATAGAGTTTGAATAATACAGTCCCATGCTAGAAATGTGGACAAAGTTGAATCTATAACACTTTACCTCCATGTATAAGGAAGCAAATCCAGATTCAATAACGTGAGAGTATTTATGCCGTAAAGCTGTGTCCTGGCTGTAGCTACATAGCTCTACAGTGTTAAAGGCACACGGAACTGTAGATGTCCGGAAGGGGGCAAAAGATTGAAAGGCTGTGATGAAGTGTCATATACCTGGTATAATGCAGTGAAATCAGAGTGGAAGTCAGGAACAGGGTGGTCACCCCACCAGCAAATGTTTTCCCTTGGAGCTGAGGTGGAGATGGACAGAGACCTGTGCTTTGTCAAATGGGCACATCGGCTGTTAAGAGGTACGTGGAGTGGCTGAGATGAAAAAGACACAGGAGAGGAACAAATGCGATACTTAGTACCAAGGTCAAGGTGAGCTTGGTAAGTGAGGAGGATATTGGAAACAGATACATTCTCCTGGCTTAGGCAGCAACCCAGTCCTCCACGGCCATGTTGGGTCAGGAAGGTAAAGGGTGTTTGTGACTCTTTTGAGAGCGGGCCACCCTCTCTGCAGGGTCTCAGTGTGTGATCATTGGTTAGCCAGCAGCTGATCAGCAATCTTGCTGAAGATGGGATGAGCTAAACACATGAAATCACATTTGAGAGAAAAACAGAGGCAGAAAAAAAGAACAAAATCTCCCACTTATTTTTTTACCTTTCATGTTGTCTCAGCATAAGATAATTATAGGATAAGTGAAGTTATTTGTTATTGATAGAATATTCTTGGATTTCTTAACCTCTCTTGAGACCAAATGTACTGTGTCCAAGTGAACAGTCCTGTAAAAACACTTAACAACGATAACAAGCATCTCAAGGTCATGCCCTATCCGATGTTTCCCCTCTATGTCATTTGTAACAACTATGGTCTCTGACATTTGGTTAATTAAATTTGCCCACAGTGTCTGACTTGGTTGTGTAATCCCTCTAAGATGTAATTTTTAAAGGTGGCAAGAAGAATGGTTAACCTTGACGGGTCGGTTAGCCGCAGTAGCACGCTATTCAGGAAGATGGGAACAAATTAGAACACTTGCACATTGTATACATAAAAAGCCCACAGAGACAGCACAGATGTGGAATACTTATGATCTGTGTGATGCTTAAAAACAAGATAGCAGAAGAAATCGAATGAGCTCACAATTGCAAAACCTACCCCATGCCAGTAGTGAATCTCTATTCACACATTAATTTGATTTATTACATTTTTCTGAAGAATTTTTACACGGTTTTTAAAATTAAGACTTTTTAAATAATTTCCTTTGGTTCTTATTTTAAAAATGTTTAATTTAAATTGGAAGTTTTATCATGATTTTGTAGAACTCAGGTCATACCTAGTGTTTTACCATTATTTCAAACATTCTGATCAAACTAAGAAACATCTACTGAAGATAATAGGTCGATACAAAGTCAGCCTGAGGCATGGATGGAGTTGATAGTGTCCTGTGGTACAGCAGTGAGATAGTTAACTTAATAGTGGGAGTTTACAAAACAATGCCAAATGCTATATAAGAGTTCATAGACAGATGACAGGTGCAGAGGTTGGGTCTGGATATGCCAAACCCACTGTGTAGATTTCTCATATGCCAGTCCTATTAAAATTTCCTCAACTTTGCTGACTAGGGTCCTGCATCTGAAATCTCATTAGTGGTTTGCAGTGTTAGAAACTCTTGAGCTCACCTCAGATTTAAGATCATGAGATACCCCAAGGAAGTTATTTATAACCTCATTTTATCACTCATTTTTTGCATTTCAGTTGTGCTTTTGTAATTTCCCTGTGAACTGACTGTCAGGCCATGGACAGTGGAACTGTGGCAACACCTTCAAGCAGGGGCTGGTGCAGAGTAGGGATGAGCAGATGAGTGGATGAGTGGATGACTAATGATACTTTTTTCTTTTTTTTATTATTACAAGGTTACAGAAGAATGTCTGATATCTGCCAGCATGTACTAGGGAGTGGGCTACAATGGGTTATGAGATGGAGGCTGAGGAATTGGCTTCAGTCCACAATGTGTGCAGAAACTAGTGTGTCTATAGACACAGGTGCAGGTGTAGCAGGACCTCTAAAGAGTTTTGACTTTCTTCATCTGAATCAATGGAGAGTCACTGGGGATTACGGGCAAAGGAGTAAGGTGCTTCTCTTCCACTTCTGCAGGACGACTCTGGCTGCTGTGCTGGAATAGCTCTGATGGTGCTAGCCAGAAGGAGGAATACCAGAATGTGTACAAGCCTCCTCCACCTGTCCAGGTGGGAGGGGATGATGGCTTGCATCAGAGTGGCACACAGTTTGTGAAGACTGAGATGACCATAGGAAGAATTTAAGTGCTGAGCATGTTGGTGGGACTGTGAAATGGTACAGCCTCTATGGAAATGGTATAGAGGTTCCTCAAACAATTGCAGATAGATCTGCCATATGACCCAGCTATTCCACTGCTGGGAATATACCCAGAGGAATGGAAATCATCATGCCGAAGGCATACCTGTACTCCAGTTTTACTGCAGCATTATTTACAATAGCTAAGAGTTGGAACCAGCCCAAATGTCCATCATCAGATGAGTGGATATGGAAAATGTGGCATATCTATGCAATGGAATACTACTCTGCTGTAAAAATGAATGAAATACTGCCATTTGCAGCAACATGGATGGACATAGAGAGAATTATATTAAGTGAAACGAGTCAGGCACAGAAAGAGAAATACCACATGTTCTCACTTATTTGTGGGAGCTAAAAATAAATAAATAAATACACAAATAAACTGGGGGTGTGGAGAAGACACAACAATCACAATTCCTTGAAGTTGATACGACAAGCGAACAGAAAGGAGATTGTTGGGAGGGAGGGGGGAGACGGAAGGGGGAGGGAGGAGGTTTCGGTAATGGGCCTCAATAATCAACCACATTGTATATTGACAAAATAAAATAAAATAAAATAAAATAAATAAATGCTGAGCAAATGAAATTTTCAGATGGATTGGGTATGGGTGGGAGACAAGGAAAAACAAAATCATGAATGCCACTGAGGATTTTGGCCTGAGCAGTTGGAATAAAGGAGTTGCCAACAGCTGGAATGGGAGAAAGGCAGGTGCACAAGATGTGGGGTGTTGTGTTTGAGATATCTAGTACACATCAAAATGAAGACTCAAGCAGGCAGCTGGGTATACAAGGCTGGAGTTGGGAGCAGACTTGCCTGATCAAGGTGAGGAGTCTGGCACTTGGTTAAAAACCTATGGGGTGTGTTTTAGCCTGACCACAGGTGATCGCACAGCTTTCTCTGGCAGGTCTCCTGGAGGGACACTGCCCTGCCCACAGCAGACCTGGTGCACAGCTGTCGTCTCTAGAGGGAGGGAGAGAGAGAGGGTAGGTGCAGGTGAGGATCAGGACCCTGGCCGGCTGTGCTCCTACACATGTCTGCACTCCCAGCCCAGGCAGCTCTCTTCAGAGGCCTCTTTACTGGGGACCTTCCACAAAGGCCTTCCTCATGAACCTCTGCCAAGGCCCTCTAATGAAGATAGGAGAGGATGGGGATCCTGGAGGACACTTCTCCCTGCTCTGACTCAGGACTTAGCACTTTTCCATTCCTAGTGCTCCCCCCCTACCAGTCCCATAAACTGGGGGCTTTCACTAGGGCTGCCCTTACAGTGGGATGATCCCCTCTTGTCTGTGCTGATCCTTGAGCCCCTCACCGGGCTGCATTCTGTGGGGACAAATGGAGCAGGGGAGTCAGCGCTTCTGAGGTTGAACCTCATGCTCATACCATTGAGGTGAATGGATGAAGGCTTAATGGCGCCTTTCACTGTGGCTCGTGATCTTCCTCGGCTGATCCGACACCTGGTGGCTCAGCTCTCTGCAGTTTAGCTCAGCTTTGACAAGATTGTTTTAAAACTGTGAGACCATATGGGATTACCCAAGTAGGGAATTCTTGCAGAGGAAAGAAGAGGATGGAGGATTGAGCGTCTGGGTGTGACAAAGTGATGGGGCTACAGAGAGGAGCTGGGGCCATCACTGGAGGGTGAGTGGAGAGCCCACACTGTGGTGTGCTGGAAGATGGAGAAGGTGCATCGAGGAGGACATGACAGTTAGCTCTGCAACCTGCTGCTGACATGGCAGGGGAGGTTGGGGACGGAAACCTACCATTGGGCATGTCATATGGAGGCCGTTGGTGACGTGAAGAAGAGCTGAGTCATGGATCTTGCTCTGGTGGAAACCAGACTGGGTGGGCTTACATGAGGCTGAGAGGTGAGCTTCCAACACCTGCTGTAGGAGGTCCGGAGAAGTTTGCTGCCCAGTATAGCAGAAACGAGGGTCATGGGCAGTGGGTAAAGTGAATTCAAGTTTTTTTTTTTTAAGAGTGGAAAAGTAATAGTATGTTTTTTTGCTGATGTGAATGAATAGTGGACGTGGGAATAATGCTATAGAAGAAAGCGGGGTATGGCTGGGCAAGGCTCATGAGCAGGTAAGAGCCACTTATGGCAGTGCTCGAGCAGAGGAAGTCACTTGGTTAGAAAGATGGGGTGTTCCTCTACAGTAACAGACAGGAGGACAGAGTCTGTGGTAGATGAGAAGGACAGGTGCATGGAGTCTATGAAGTTTCCCTGCTGGTCACCTCAACAGAGTAGAGTGAGAAGCAAGGTCGACAGCTAACAGCAAGGACAGAATAACTCCATGTTTAAGAGGTCCCACTTTCTGAGAATTGCACATTTGCTGTTCTAAGCACTACATTTTATTTTGTCATGGAAACACCCTAACATAAGCATCCATGACTGCAGGTCACCCCATACCTCAGGGGTCGTGGATGTGCTCCTTGTAAGAGTATTCTCAGTCCTGTCTGTAGAGCAAGTGCTCCCATAAGACTTTACAGTAAATACACGACACTAGATAATTTTATGAAGACAGTATTTTATGTCTACTAAATAACTGTTCCTTAGAGGGAGAAACTTCAACTTTTGGAGCATCTGTCAGGATTTCTGGCTTTGCGGAAAGCAGCAGTCTGTGCACCTTGCCGGCTTATCTAGACCCTTCCACCTGAAAGCAGAGGCCGGGGCTCCCCTCGCTAATGCACTTTTGTCGGTATTTAGAAGTTATGGAGTGTTTCTGACTCTGTGATTTTTGGCAGAGATTAAGGAACATTATAAACTTGAATTTACATTATGTATTCACTGCTAATTTGGCACCAACTTCAGTAGCATTGCTGTTGGTTAACACTGAATGCTATTTACAGAAATTCCATAAAATGCCTTTAAATAATGTGCTTCTTGAGCAATGGAATACACTGAGACAAAAAGAAGAAAGGTTATAAAACACATTTTTAAAGTAAATTTCTATCGAGGTGTTTAATATAAGGAATTTTATTTTAAGAATAATTCCTATACCCATTATGTTATTTCAATCATCTGGATGGCCATCTTTGAGAACTACAGACTTCAAATGTGTTTTATTGTGTCTATTAAGGACTGAATATAAATGATGTTCTAAAATGTTTCTTTAGATCTGCTATCTCTTCAAGGGCAGAATTCTCCCTGATATTATTTTCTAGCATTCAGAGCAATTAACAGGGCATTGTGTATAAAATAGATGCATAATACATATTTATTGAGTTTTATTTTTATTCTTCTGAAAGAAATATCACCTGGGAATCATAATTTTGGACAATGAACTTTGTAATCTGGAATCTGGTGAGTTACTAAAATAAGTTGTAGATTAACAATGAGGAGTGCTGGTGTGTGTGGTGGGCCGAGGGGCAGAGCTGAGTTGCTGGAACTTGGAAGAAGAGCCCATGACAAAGACACAAGCAGTGGGAAGTGGTGGTGCCACTCGAATGTGAAGGACTGAGACCAGCAGGCCCAGGAGCAGTCTTGGTGCTGATGATGCTAGGACTCTATATTCCTAACTCTTGTCAAATACTCCTGTGTCGGCGATTTTAACCAATAGCTTTGACGTCGAGTCTTACTGAAGAAACAAGAACAAGAGGACGTGTGCTGTCCGACCGCACAGTGCTGAAGTGGGGGTTACAAAGGATGTGAATATGAGACTGGAGTTAATAAAACTGCTGTATTCATTTTAAAACAATTAGAAAAGATTTTCATGTCTAGCAGTAGATAGATATTCTGAAAAGAACAGCTACTACAAATCGCTCACTGCTGCGTAAAACACAACTGAGTAAATGTCAGCAAAAATCAGAACAGCAAGAGCAGTCAGAAGCTGACATTGCCGGAGGGGTGAGTGTTTAGAATAGGTCGAAATTTGACATCTGACATGCATAAGAATGCGATTCTAAGTCTTGGGCCCAGCTTGGACTGGGGGACAGGAAGGGGTTGAAGTTGAGATTCTTTTCTTTAATCTGGGATACTCAAAATATGTATGTCCTTAGTAAAAGGATGAGCTAGACATAATCAGTTTGTCAACCAAAGGCACCTGCAAAGAAATATGTTGTCCCTTGTGCAGCGGGGTCAAAATTAGTACTAATCATAATAATGCAACTAGGCTCTCTTAAAGTCTATTTCCTGTTATAGAACCAGTATTTATTTCTGACAACCTGACGTCCCGAATGAAAACGCTGAGAGCCTTTTTCGCATTACTTCAAATATGAAATTATAGTATAATACATATGAACCCAACCCCTAACTCTTGTCCTAAAATGTAACTACAATTCCATAAGTCATCTATACATAAAGAACAATTACATTAGGAGATAAAATGTCTAAAATGTTTTTCCCAGTAGATTAGAATATATATATATATACGCATAAATTTATTTTTACCAAGGAGCTGCTAGTTGGGCAGGAACATGGTCTTTCACTATCAGCAAATTTAAGAGGCACAAGTGGACATCTGACTAGCTTTTCAAAAATGTCTATGCATGATTGGTATTCAACCAGTTTATTTTTTATATAATTCAAGTTAGTTCTCACATTTCATCATAGTAATAAGGTATTGAGTTCAGAAAATATATTTCCTATAAAATCAGACAAAAATGACTTATTAAGAGAAAAATAGTCTCTAAAGTTTAGAATTAACATAGAGACCTTCTACCAAGGTAACATTCACTAGGAAGACATTCTGAGAGGTAGGTCTGCCACAAAAATTTATAACTTTAGACCAACTCTGACTTGGGTCAGGAGTCCAGATTCACACATCCACATGGTATCAGTCAGTGATTATTCAGTGAAACAGAAACCATCACTTTAGGTGTTGAAACAGAAGAAAGAGAAGAAATCTAACACCTCCTATTGCTCCACATTCACGTTAGCATTTGGTTTGACAGGTTTTTTGGCTTTAGTTTACAGTAGATATGTAGTTATTTGCTATTTTAACTTGCAATGACTTAAAAACAAATGATGTTGAGCATATTTTTTATGTGCTAATTTGCCATCTGTTTATCTTCTTTGGTGAGGTGTTTGTTCAGATCTTTTGCCCATTTTTAATAGGGCTGTTTATCAGCTTAATGTTGAGTTTGGAATGTGTTGTATAATTTGGATACATCCTTTATCAGACAAGTGTTTTAGAAATATTTCTCCACTCAGTGGCTTGTCTCTTCCTTTTCTTGGTAGTGTCTTTCATGGATCAGAAGTTTGTAGTTTTAATAAAGTATGACTTCTCAGTTTTTCTTTTGTAGATCATACTCTTGGTGTTGTATATAAAATCATACTCTTGGTGTAGTAGCTAAAATCATGCCCCAAATCAAGATCTTATGGATATTCTCTTATGTTTTCTTCTAAAAGTTTTATTTTGTGCTTAACATTTAGGTCTGTTATACATTTGATTTTTTTTAAATGCGTAAGTTCCGTGTCTGTATTTTTTTCATGTGGACATCCAGTTGTCCCACCACCATGTGTGCAGAATACTATCAATTCTCCATTGAACTTCCTCTGCTCCCTTGTCAAAGACCAGTTGACTGTATTTGTGTGGTTCTGCTCCTGGCCTCTTTATTTGGTTCTATTGATCTATACGTCTATTTATTCCTTTGCCAATTACAAACTGTCTTGATTACTGTAGATTCATATTGGGTCTTGAAGTAGGGTAATGTCTGTCCTCCAACTTTATTCTTTTTCTTCAGTATTGTGTTGATTATTCCGAGTCTTTTGCCTCTCCTTATGAACTTTAGCATTAATTTAATATCTAAAAAATAAGTTCCTGGGATTTTGATTGGGATTACCTTGAGTCTATGGATCAAGTTGGAAACAGCTAACATGCTGACAATATTAAATCTTTCTATTCATGAAAAGGGAATATTTAGATTTTCTGGTTCTCAAGGTTGAGTTTTGGTAGTTTGTGTTTTTCAGGGAATCGATTCATTTTATTTCAGTAGCCCAGTTTGTGCACACACAGTGATTCACAGTACTCTTCTATTACCCTTTTATTGTTCTTGGGTAGCAGTGGCCCCTTTTTAATTTCTAATGTTAGTAACTTGAGTCTCTTCACTTTTATTTGGTTAGCCTGCTAGAAGTTTATCATTTAAAAAAAATCTTTTCAGAGAACCAGGTTTTGGTTAATTAACTTTTGCTTTTAATTTACTGGCCTCAATTTCATTGATTTCTGTTCTAATTTTTATTTCTTTTCTTCTCTTTGCTTTATGCTTAAATTGTTCTTTCTTTAGTTTCCTTAGGTGTAAGTTTGGATTATTAATTTTAGATATTTTTTTGTTCCCATAAATGCATTTAATGATATATTTGTCTGTAAATATCACTTCAACACATCCCATAAAATTTTATAGTGAAGTCGTATTGTCATTTTGATTTAATTTAAAATATTTTAAAATTATTCTCAAGGCTTTTTCTTTGACTCATGCATTATTGGGAAGTGTACTGTTAAATTTTCAAATATGTGGAGATATTTCAGCTATTTTGCTGCTATTGATTTCTAGCCTCAAATCAAGTCTTTAACATTCATGTTCATTTTTAATCAATGAAAAGTTACAAAGTTCTCAAAATCTTCTTTATGCTTGTTTTGTCTCTTCAGACTGTGGAGGAGTTTTTACCTTTCAGCACCCCTTGTGGATCTCTGGGCATGACACGTCTTGCAATAGGAACTGAGGTTAGTAGGTGTCTACCGTGAAGTGCGGTGTTGATCTACTAAGATCTGAGCTGTGTTTACATTTTCTACAGCCACGGGAGATCCTCTGGTTACAAGTTCCTCCTCCCACCATTGCTTCTGGTTTCCTATGAACTTCTTCTCAGGTGGAGTCTGAGCCTTGCACCTTTCAGTCGTGGCTCGCTGTCACTTCACCAGAGTCCTGCTGTGGCGGTGAGGACTGGAATAGGGAATGGTTCTGTGCTCTTGTAATTAAATTTGAGTCTTTAGTGGGCCAGCTGTTACCATCATAAGTGTCTTTAGCTCTTATTTTCTCTTCCTCAGGCAAGTGGGGATGCCAGAGGGGGACATGAGGACTGGAGTGGGGAGCTGCCCTCCTGAGCAGGTGACACGCTGCTCTGGGGAAGGAGTCTCCTGGGAGAACAGGTCTTTGTCTAGTGCAGCTACTTCCCTTCTGCTCTTCACCATGAGGACCTGTGGGGTCTCTGGTGTAAAACACACCGCAGGGAGGGTAGGGGTCATCCCAAGACCGCAGCTGTGGGAGCTCCTCACCTTCAGGCCCGTTCCACCCAGAGCTTGAAGTCTGTCAAAAGTACCACCCATTTGCCACTGTGCTGGGTGTGGCTGGGGGCTCTTGGCTGAGCCCAGGTCAGCCGATCCTGGCTGTTCTCTCTACGGCCTGACGCTCCACATTTCAGGGGAGCAATCACCCTCCCGTGGGCCTTGAACAGGCAAAGATTTTCAGTTGGTTCAGTTTTTTTTTCTTCTTTTCTTAAGGTTGGGAGTGACAACTTCCAAACATGTCAGAGCTGAAACCAGAAGTTCTCTGTTATTTTCGCAGATTATTTCTGGTTGGACTCATTTTATTTTCCCCAATCCAGCCCTGAAAGCCACCAGTTCTCCAGGCATCTGGTTACTTTTATTGGAGAAATGAATACATGCAAAAACCAAGATCTGTACAAAGGTGCACTCATTGCTACTTGTTTGTCATTTAATTCTAGATAATCTCAGTGAACAGAGCCTAAATATGCATACTAACACATGTATACATACACATGTATAATTACTTGTGTACTTAAATAGCCATATATAATCATATATGCAAAATATGTATGGATATGTAACTATTGGCATATATGTGATTATACACTGAGGTTTATGTATAAAATAATTCATATATAATATAAAATGTCTATTATTACATAAAATATATAGTTTTTAACTGTGAGTTCATGCTGATATCTCCTATTTCAATATAAAACTGTAGGATTCACCAGCCTTGCCCCTTTCCTCATGTGTGGAGTGATTCCAGGAATGCCACCTTTCATGACTTGAAGTAGAGCTACTTCTCTGTTCAACCTAAGTTTACACTTAACTGTTTTCAGAACTGATTTTGTTGATGAGGAAACAGTGTTTACCTACGGTCCTTTCTGTTGCCAGCCTTACGTGACTGAATCAAAATATTGTTTTCCAACATTACGCAGTTTCTTTTCTGCCTCTACCATTAGTTCTGCTTTTTATCTATAATTTATCAATTATAGTTTGTATTCAATTTTGGAGTTCCTCACCTCCTTGTTAACTTTATCAATTTGTACACAGTAAAATGTATCCACGTTGCCACCCACTTTTATGGGTTTGGGTAACTGCATAGAGTCATGCGTTCTCCCCACAATTAAGGCACAGAACAACTCCATCAGCAAACCTCCTGTCAGGCTAACCTTTGTAATAAACCCCTTCTCCACCCCTCATCCCAGAAACCACTGATCTGTTTGTCCTGTACTTTTCCTTCTATAGATTATTCTGAACAATCATGCAACTTGTAGCTTTTGTGCTGACTTTTCGTACAGTAAAATGCATTAATAGTTCACTATTTTTGTTGCTGGGTAGTATGCCACTGTTTGTATGTACCACAGCCTGTTCATCATTCACTCATAGAAGGTCATCTTGTTTGCTTTTTATGGTGCTATGGGATTTTTTTTTATTAATATAAAATGCTATGTCCAATCCTTACTAATGAATTTGGAACAACCATAGCAATGGGTGAATTTTCTAAGAAATATAAACTGAAAATTCTGACAACATATGATTGGATATCACAGCAATAACCAAGGGAAATAATGAAAAAGTAAACCTGCAAGGCCCTGCATGATGTGCATCTCGATGCTACATCCTGGGCAACATTCTTTTCTATTGTCCTCTTTCCCTGTCCTCTTCATGGATGCAAAAGTGGCTTCAGGATTCGCCTCTGCAAGGGTCTGTGCATTTTCTGATCCATCCACCTGGGTCATTTCAGGTCTCTGCTCAAACATTGTAATATAAAATAGGACTTCCATGACTACACTCTATGAAACACTTATGCCCACCCCCAGCTTGTCCTCCTGCTTTATTTTACCCCATAACATGGTTCACCATGTGACAGAGCATGTTACCACCTGGCATCATGTATGTGACATGATTCTCCGCTCCTGGAATGTAAACTCCACGAGGTGAGGGATTCGTATTAACTGTTGTTGCTGGCTTTGTATTGTTTTGTTTTGTTTATAAATGCTCTAACCTTAGCACTGTGCGTAGTTATATAAATACTTGTCAAATACATAAAAAAAATCAAAAATTGATTGTCAACGTTTTGAGACTCAGGCAGGTATGTGAGATAATTATTGTAAAATTACCAGCAACAGGTAACATTTCTAGCCATTGTAAATTATTATGAAGCAATCGTAATTATATAATAGCTTCCAATTCATTTTGCAGAAAGAAAATAATGAGTAAAAAGATAATTTCGCATAGAGCAAGTAAAAATGGCCTTTAAACATGTGGAAAAGTACAAACCTCACTAGCAATAAAAAAAATTGGTAAACTGAAACAGAAGATTTGATTTTCATGTAACAACTTGGCAGATATTTGAATAAGTTAATTTTATTATCACTACGTTTAAACAATCGTCATGTGAAACCAATTTTGCTCGTCTGTCTTTTAAAATAAGAATTTAAATAAAAGTCCCGTGGGACAACTCTCTTGGTTTTTCCATCCTTCCATGTGTCTTCAGTGCTTTTTGGAAGGTTTGGGAATCCTTCTTTTTTCCTCACTTATTCATTTTCATTTATTCATTTCACAAATGAAACTCCAGAGTAAGATGACACAGTAATGGCACAGAAGAAAGGTGAGTTTTGGAAACATAAATAATTCAGTGTCAATGTGGAACAAACTGGAGGCACAGGAAGCACTGGAGAAGGACAGTGTGGGAGGCAGGACAGAGGACATGCTGGGGCCCTGGGCCTCACTCCTGGGGGGTCAGAGGACCCTGGAGAGCTGCAGCACCGTAGCGGCACTGACGCCTTGTATTCTCAGCAGACACCTCTGGAGACCATGTGTGAATGGGGGAAAGAGAGTGGTTGAAATGGCTGGAAGCAATACCCGGCCACTCTGGAGGTGCTTGTCAGAACTGGACAGATGGGACACGGTACTTCTGTTGAGGAGCACGGCAGGGGATGGCAACGTGATGCAGATGTCTGAAATGGGGTGAGATCTGAGTTCCTTCATAGACAAACAGGGTCCCAGAAAGGGAAAGCCTGAGTTCCAGGGGCCCAATCTTCTCAACTCCAGGGGCATGGTGAGGACTGGAGGGCTGGTGAGCTGGAAGGTGCGCACCTCCGTGGAAGCTCTGCAAGGCGTTGTGAGTCTTGTGGGGCCAGGTATATGCTTCCTGCCCTGAGTCTGAGGTACTAGGCTTGAGAGAGCAAGCTTGAACACAGGAAATGGGCTTCATGCAAGAAGTATGTTCTGGGGAAACAACTGTTAAGGAAGAAAATAGAGAACATATTTTGTTAAAAAAAATCAAGGTTAAAAAATGAATACATTGTGTAGTGATAAGTATAGTAATTATCCTGATGTGAGCATCCCATAGTGCACACAGGTATTGATATTCAATGCTGTACTCTGTAGATATGTACAATCAATTATGTTTCAATAAAAATAGATAAATAACAAACAAACAGATAAATCAAGGTTAGAGAGATTTTTACAATTTTCAAAGCTGGAATAACACTGGATGGGGGCATCCAAGGACAAGAAGACCTCAGCAGCACAGAAAGGCAGGTGTAGATGTTCCAGATCCCCAAGGGTGGTTCTTTAAAGAGTTTGTGAGTGCTGCCGTGATGAGGAGATTTCCAAGAAGTTTTCCTGAATTAGAACCGGTAGGCAGTATATTAAATATTGATACAAAAATAAATGAAAAATAACTGGAATGGGATTCAGAGTCATGAAAATAACATTTTTTGCAAAAATAAAATAAACTATATTAAACAGGGTTCAAAGGAAATTAAGACGGAATTACAAGAAGTACAATTTGTTATACAAATTTGTTATACAGTGTCAAATTTCTTATAGACTTTATACCTCAGTGGGGAAAAATGACTGATTCAATGGCATACTTTGTTTTCATCTGTGATGGTCATAGATGCTTTTATTTTCCTTGGGGTGCTGAAATTAAGCTAAAAAAAAGGCTCTTTGAGTATAGTTTTAATTTCTTTTTACCATTTTTAAAATTTGGTTTGTGGGCTGTTGGAATTGTAATTTTTAATTGCCTTCTAAAAAACAGAGATTTAGCATAAAGTCTGGTCTCAACTGAACAAGTTAGACATCTCAGTTGCTCTTGTGTCCACTGACTTACAGTCTTTCTCACACAGACACCTGTGCACATGCACAAATTATTACACTTTCAACTTCTTAACTTGATGTCACTGATTGTGCTTAATACCTAAGATTCACACTACTCTACTACAGATGTGTTTTCAAAGCACTGAATTTTCAGTTCTTTGCTTGTGATTCCACTTTACAAAAGGCCTGAAGAGGTGGTTTATTATTTGGGTATGTGGAAATGATACAGTGGACAGTTTTTTGAAAACCTTTTCCACTCCATACTCAGAAGTGTTTCATTGTCAAGTGCATATTTAGATGCATTCTTAAACTGTAATGTTGATCTGCTGCTTTTTTAATAATAAAATTTGACTGAAACAAACAAACAAAAAGATTGAGTTGCCCAAGGTCTTATAGTTTTCTTAAGCAATTAAAACAAAGACTAGCAAAGTTACTCTCTGTCCTGGACCAGTTTGCACTGTTTCTGAAGCTTAAGTAATTGAATTCCTACCCCAAATTCTGAAAAATCCACTACTAAATAGTTGAACATTTCTCAACCCAATTCCTAGTGTTTATTTACATTTTTATTAGACCTGGCACCCATAATTTTCCTGCTTTGGTTTATTTGTATTTTGACCCTTCCATTTTCTCATGTGACATTGGTATATCCCCAAAGCTAGCAGAGCCACAGAGAAAGGAAAACTATTTCAAATTCTCCCTTGCTCTTTCTTACTTTATCATCCCTTTTGTTGGTTTTATAGATGAAGGCTTGGCCACTTTTTTCTGTCCTGTGGGTCCAATTATTGTTTTGAAAAGGTTTTCAAGGTATCTTTTAAGAAAAGACAGTGTTTTATATGTCACATCTGTCTGAAAAATTCACTTCCACTTTAATTACTCCCTATAAAAATTTTAATGACCATATGTCAGCAGAGCTACGGAAGAGTTATTAAAACAGTACCGTGAATAATCCCCAAAGTCCTTTCCATTTCCTGAGACCTGGTGATGGTAAAAGACAGTGATATTTCAACGCACCTTCCAATATCAGCTGCCTTGGAAAGAAACCATCTTATTTGGCATGCAACCGCTCCTTCAATCACTTTTTTGGAGAACCCCTCACAGAGTGGGTTAGTGTCACACCAGCCCATTACACTCTGTGAACCACAGTGGGGTGGATTTGTAAGGGACATAGCAGGTGTTCAATTCCCATTGTGTGATGAATCCCACCGAACCAATACCCACCGGAGCTTGAGGTGGTAATTAAAGAAAGTAACACCTACCAGGCATCATTCCACCTGTGTTGAGGTTTCTTAATTTCTAAATTTAATGGATTAATTGATGATATATTTGGGTTTTTATATAAAAAGCATCATTTTCTAAGCAATAAAAAGTCTGGATTTTCTTTATGTTAATTTCTGCTCCACAACAGTTTATGTAATTTAAAGGGATTCTGCAGCGCATGAGGTCTTGGTTAAGATTTCTGTCTTTTGTTTGTAATCTTCCAACATTTATCTATTTAGAATCCAGATTATTTGGAAGCAATGATGTAGAATTCAATAGTGAGTTTAACATAGAAAAATGGACAAAGGGAGTAAAAAGGAAAAGAAAACACATTAATGCTGGCCTAGGACTCTCGAGTGATAGGTCCTATTAAAGTGTTTGTTTTTCCCTTCTAATTCAAACAAAATTGATTATACATATTTGCGAGGTACAGAGTTGAATATCAATACCTGTGTATAATTGATGATGATCAAATCAGGATAGTTAGTATACTCATCTTTTCAAAACATAACCATTCCTTGCGACCCTGAGCCAATTTCTTGCCATTAAAGTTTGGACTCAACGTTCTTCATTTGTTCTATTTCTTAGTAGAGACTCTTGCGATCTAAGGGCCATGGAAAGATGTGCTGACAAACCCCAGGCTAAGAAAGCTGAGGAGCTGGTTTTTCTCCCTGACCCATGTCTGCTGTTGAATTACTTTGGGTTGTTGGCAAAGAACGTGCAGCAGACACCATGTCCTCGGCCCAGTTACTTGGGGACTTGTTTTATTATGTTTATGCAGCAGCCTTTGTGGCTGTGGCTTCTCACAGACGTCACCCGCTTCCCTGGGAGCTGCTTTGTCTGCAGAACACAGGGGGTGCCTGCAAGTTCCAGGGCAGCCTGCAGCCAAGGCCTGGTGCAAGAGGACGAAGGACCCTGACTTCCACCTTCAGCCGAACCCATCTCTGCAGTGTCATTTACATCCAGAGTGCTGTGCAAGGTCAGACTAAAGCCACCCTCTGTGGGGAAGCTGGAAGCTGTCTCTGGCTACCGTGCTCCGGCTGGGTCCTCCGTTTCCTGTGCTGCTTCTCCACACCATGCTGGTTCTCCTGGGAGCTCCTCCTTGATCAGTCACATGCACTGGGTGCTGCTCCAGGGAGCCTTATCGAAATATCCTCCATCAGGACTGTGGATCAAACAACGCTTCCTAGATTTTCCTCTTGTACCTGAATTTCTATTTAAAGTAAGGCCTTCAGGAGAAGCAAACACATGATCAGAGGGCAGTAGCTGAGGCTGAAGAAGGATTGTGGAGACACATGTTCTGAGCTCTAAAGGGTCTCAGGAAGCACCTACTCTAGCTCCCCCATTTCAAGCTCCCCCATATCATGAGTGAGCTCAGGTCACTGCACAATCATGGAGCTCACGCCAGAGTCTTCAAATCTAAACCTATTCATTCCTCTTTCTAAACAAAGCTCCTTTAAGAACAGGCAGTAAATCAGGTTCTTAGAGCCTAAAACTCACAATTGCAATAATAGTTTCAGAAGACAGTCTTCTATCCTGCCATTCATTAAATTTCATGGCTGAATGGAGATAAGCGGAGTGTGTCAGCTTTGCTGGACAAATTCAGAGACTAGGCAAGCCTGGAGGCCAGGAGGTAGAGAAGAGTAACTTCCAGTCTCCGTCTCTTACTCTTGCATCCGATGCTCTGCTCTATTAGTCTTTCATTTATCTTTGCTCACTGGTGGTGTGTGGTTTACTCTCAATATAAAGAATGAATATATATATATATATATATATATATATATATATATATATATATATATATGAGTGTGTGTGTGTGTGTGTGTATATATATATATATCATGCACCTATACATATATGTACATATGTGAGTATATATGGATATAAGTAAAATTGGTATCTTGAGAAATGACCTTTGATTCTTGGAACTAAATAAATTTTTTATATTACAGCAACATTTTTAAATGTCTTTTTTAAAGACGCAAAAGTACCATTCACCACTTTGAGTTCATGGCCACGTGGCTGTGATTGCAAATAAGACTGACATGGTGGCACTGACCACAGTAACACTCTCCGAAGGCGTGCCCATCCCTACGTGCCCACTGCTCCCCACAGGTAAACTTCTGGAGGAAAGCCTTATTTTAGAAAGCTTTATGATTAGGAAACCACACTTCAATACCTAAATGGCAATTTCTCTCACTGCAACTGATAGAATCCAAGCTCAGTTCAGAACAATCTCCCCGCTGGGTGTCCACTCCACATGCAATCTCTCACACAGCACAGAGAGACACTGCCCTCGCAGATACCATACACTTCCCCCATCACACATAAACCACATCTCGGTTATTGCTGGCTGATTGATGAGATCACCCTAACGATGCGCCGTCACTTTTATATGTCAGCCAGTTTTCTGAAATTCAGTTGAAATTGGTGTGAGCCCTTCTGCTGGAAGTGGTAGTTGTTTATTAGGTGTAGACAATGCCTGGGAAAGTCACATAAATGGGTCTGTGGACGCACATTTTTACTCTTATTGTCAGAAACATCTGGACAATGCAAGGGTGTAAAGAGTGAGAGTAGAGTTTTAACCCTCACAGGGACGTTGGCTCTGTATGATCATGTAATCTACGATCGACCAAGGGTACCTAGTCATTTAGAGCCAGATTACAGAAATGACTTCCAGGAGAAGTATCACATTTTTTCTCAAGGAGGTTACAATCCTGTGGAGAATGCATTTCGGTGCTATTCAGGTGGTAGTGTGGACTCCGTGTGTTGTGTGCTTTTCCCAGTCTGTTGTAGGTAACATGTACTGCACGAGGTGACCTACAATTATTCTTTGATTCTTTATTTGTATGTTATGCTTGTAAACCTGTATACAAAGTGTCTTTGTATTTGCTTCTTTATATAAGAGCAAAGATTTCTAAAAATGATGTAATACTGGAACGTATAGGGAAAGAAACTGAGGTAGCAGGAGGAAAGTAACTTGGAAGGCTTTAGAGTGTGTGTTCCTGCTACAGTGGTGCTGTAATTACTGGCAGCACAGGAGACTTCTCCAGTCTTCATGAATCACCCATTATGCCACTCAAACTTTTCCACACTAGCAAGACTGAGCAATATAAACTCACACCCCGTGGGTCTGAGGACATAGCCCACAGCGGCTCACTGTTTGAAGAAAAGACTTGAGTTCTTGTGTTTTACTTACATGACTAATAATTTGCCTATTTTGTCAATATGTGTAATGAAAGACAATGAAATACTTACTTCCCATCCCCCAGTTTCCCTCTTAGAGGCAATGACTTTAACCAGTTTTTACATGTAATTGTGGGGACATTTTATGTGCACTTTGTGTGTGTGTGGCTTATTTTTTTTTTAACATTTGGTAAAACACTAAACACACTGATCTACACCTTGTATTTTTGTTTTGTTTTGTGTTAGTGATACATCTTGGATATCATTTCTTATCTGAGCTGTCTTACTCTTTTTAAGGCTGCACTGGGTGAGATTTCATAGTCGTGCTGCAATTTATCCACCAACATCCCAAACAATACACAACAGGCACATTATCCATACTTCTTTTGGTAATGTGAGGGTCTTCACGTTGGGAAGGAGGTGGACTCATAGAACAGGTGGTCAGGATGCTTATTTGGCAGAACAGGAGGTCAAAGCATTTGCAGGCACAGGATTATCCTCCTCTCTACTGTAAAAGGAGAGCGATAAAAAATCAAAGCCTTTTCCCCTCCACACCAGATCTTGATGGGAAATTCTGAACACCTTGCCCGTGATCACAGAGCAATGGCTGTGCTGGTTTTGCTGGCATTTCTGAACTGAGAAGCACTTTGTTGTTAAGGGCCAAGGGCTGTTCTTTCAACAAACAGAAGCAGATAAAACCTTCTTCTTGGCATTGACAGGTAACGTATCCCATCGGCTGGAGCAGAGTCCAGAATTAGAGGGCTTGACTTTGGTTCCGATTTCCCCAGCAGTTCATCCTTACATTAGTTTTGGGTTCTGTGAGAACAAGTAGGCTCCCAAGACATGGGTGTATGAACCTAGTTCTTCCACTTTTTCTCAGCGCATGTAGCCATGAACATATCTCTTAATGTCCCTGAGCCTCAGTTTTTTCATCTGTTAAATGGAGACAATGTTCCATTGATTCTAGGCTGTCAAATGAGATGATATAGAAAAGAATGCCTGGCCAAGAACTTAACACCAGTAATGATCAATAAATATTAGTTTCCTGTCTGAGCTTCATTTCTCTGTCTGTACCTGGGGATGTTCTGCGTGGTTACTGGTGCTTAACAAACCTTCTGCTTCTCGAGTTTTATCTTGGGATATTGGAAGAATCTTGCCAATACTGTCCTCAATTCTGCTTGGATTTATCCTCAGTAAGATTCAAAAGCTTATTACGAACCTTTTTTATCTGGTGTATTGCTACAGGCTGTGGCTTTGCTAATTACTCTGTCAGAGCAAAATCTGGATCCATTCCTCTTAAACAGTCCTCCAGGCCCACTGCCCATCTCTGTAAAGGATTCTCACCTTCACCTGCCTCCTGGTCTCAGAGCCAGGGCCAATGCTCTGGGGTGGTTTTTGCAGTACCATTCAAAGTACCAAATTATTTCCCAGCTATCTATTGCTACGTGACAAGCCACCCCCAAACTTGATGGCTTAAGACAGCAGTTTATGGTTATCACACAGGGTTCTTTGGGTTGGCTGTGCTGGGTTAGATGTGTACGCCAATGGGTGGCCATGAGGACTCTGTCACCAGAACCTAGGCTTAGTGGGAACTCAATCATTACCGGCGATTATTGTTGTGACTGCCTAATTTTGCCTCATCTTGGAACTGAAGTTGAGGATAAATTCATATTAATTTATAATATATAGTATTTTCATTGCTTTGGGAGCCTAGAGGAGAGCCATATAGGCCTACGCTTGGTGACTACACCTTTGAGACTACATCTTGAGTCCTCTGGCCTCACCTCTAAACTTATGCAACAGACTCTTCCTGAATTCAGGTAATATGTATTGAGTGATTAACAAGAACCATAAAGCTTACATTCCAGTTAGGGAGACATTACACACATGAACACCAACGAATTCTGATCATGAAAACTGCCATAAAGAAAATCCTGCAGGGAACTGGAGTAAGGCACTTGCTGATCAATGAACATTTCTGAGAGTACACATTTGGGGTCAGATCAGGGTGATCTGATGAGGGGAAAAACAGTCAGGTGTTGTGGAGGATACTAACATTTATAAAACAAATGTATTTCACAGGGCCTAGCTTCCAAAGCCCTGTAGTTTCAGATATGGCCTAATTTTTAAAAATTACACATAGAAATGTTAAGCTTACAAAAGACAGGAAACTTTCCCCAGGCTAAAGTCTCTGTTGTACATAAAGAATTGCAACACAGCAAAATTGCTGGCTCAAAAGGCAGATGTCCTTGGTGCAGGTTAACCTACTGATTGATATGTGGAGAAAGTTGCTTGATTGTTTTGTAAATATACTGAGGAAATTGCTGTAGGGAAAGACAGTGTTTGCTAAGAACAAGCTTTTTTTGGTGGATCAACTTAACCTTTCACAAACTGCATTATGGAATGTCACTTTGTTCATTTCACTGATGTTACTAGTTTCCATTGTTAAAAGTATACTTAGCCATAACTCTGCCCATGCCTTTGTGTTCTTTGTAATGATTAAATCAACCAAATTTTCTCGTGAAACTTCCTTGTCTTTACAATAAAAGGGAGAAGCTAACTTTGAATCAGGGCTGTCACATCCAGTTTTCTCTTCCTAATGGGGAAATTACTGAAGTGCCGTCCTTCCGGGCCTCTCAATGCGTACATAGTGCTTTGACTAATCCTTTGCATCTCTGTCACCCTGGAGGAGAGGTGACAAGGTGTAAGGTATGAAGAAGAGATTCCATTTGTGAGATCTGGGGAAAGGTTCTGGGTGTGCAATCCTGGGAGAGGTTCCAGGTGTGAGATCCTAGGGGAGATTCCAGGTGTGAGAGTTGGGAAAGAGATTTAGATCCTTCAACAGGGGAGAAAAATAAATGCCTCTTCATACAATAGAATGCTCTTCAGTTATGAAAAAAAAAGAAAAAAAGAAAAAAAGAAGGAAGGAAAGAGCTGACAGAAAAACACAAGGATATAATAGTGCATAAGGTAAAATTAAACCTCTCTCACACAGAGACATACACACATAATGTGTACACATGAATGTACTTTTTGTATTTTCTGTATCTATTTTTAAACTAAGGTTTTGCTCAGATTACCAAGTAAAATTGGTGAGTCAGTCAACTGTCACTTTAAAGAAAACATTTTCTCATGTTCCCTGCCTGCTGGTCAGTAACTAGGAAAGTCACTGCTATCTAGGTGGGAAGCACAGGACTAACAGGAGGACTGTTCAGCTGGTGGCCCTCGGCCTGGGCTGATCTCACATATTCCCTATGTTTTCGTTTACCTTGGAGATTAATTTAAATCACGTGTGCAGGAATTTAGTGAAGTTATTTCCAGTAAGATATGCTACTGAAAGATATGCTGCTTTATTCTACTAATCATAAGTCTCACTCTAGGTAGAGCAAAGAAAAAATGTAGCACTGGAGAGATGCAATTTAAAATGTGCCACATTACAAAGCATGACAAATCAGAGTGAATACTTTCTGCCCCGAAATATATTTCATAATTACATGGTTAAACTAAATATAGAACTGGTGATGAGCAGAACTGTTTAGCTGAAAAACATAAAGGTATGTCTAAAATAAGTCAGGTAAAAGGTGAACCCACTTTTATATCATTGTGAAACCTTTATAACTTTGCTTTCCTGTGTGCATTTTGCATTCTTAGATTCTCCATGAACTGGTTTATTTATTTATTTATTTAAATATGGAAAATTAGGATAAAGAAAATAATTTCCTTTCCACTGTCTTTGCTGCAAATTCTACATATCAACTTAGAAGTCTCCCTAGCTGTCTGGAAACATAATTTTGTCATTGAAGTAAGATAGTAGGCAATGTTAGGCACTTGTAGGATAAAATGACAAGTTGAAATTATGTTTGGTGTATTTAGCAACTAAGTATTATTAAATGATGATACATAACTTGGAACATGCAGAAACATTCAAAGAACAAATTCCAAATACTCAGCATAGCAAAACCCAGATATAAGTCCTGCCAGTGTTGGTGTTCTTACTTCAACTATTATGATACGTGGGTCACTCAGATTTATAACTGCTCTCATAATTAGTGATACATAATCAGCATATCTGAACTCATGAAATAATCTCCCACAATGATTTCAAGGATAGGGAAGTGTTCTCTTTTCTGTTTGTGCAAAAATCCACTCATGTATTCCCGTTCTTTGCAATTTGTAGGTGGCTGCTCTAAACACAAGTTGTGGAGAGGTAATATTTGGAAATTAAGCAATGTATCTGCATTAATTGTTGTGATTTGTGTGTCTCTCTCCCCTTTACACTATTCAGTCTGCAGATTCAGGAAGGAAACCCACAGCAGATAAAAAACAGAAAAGCATTGATTTTAATCTTTCAAGATTAAGAGTTGAAGTTTGAAGTTCTTAGAAGAGTTCACAGATAAAAAGGGAGTTGAGTCTCAAAACCTCAAAATCCTGATTTTTAATTCTTTGTGTCACATTTTTTTGTGCTAAACAAACAAAAAATATTGGGCCAAATCCTTGGTGAAGCTAACCACCAGTTTTTTTCTACCCCAGTCTTGAATTAATTAGAAGTTGATTAGAGAAGGAAAGAAATTTCAGAAGGAAAAATAGTATGTCTGAAGAAAAGTGAGATGGGATGGTAATTCCAAACTAAAAAAATCACAAATTGATTTTGACGGGTTTTCATGACTATAATTAAAACCTACAAGATTTGAGGAATAGGAGTTAATATAAAACATTGCATTCAGTGTAAAAAGTTCTGCTCTGCACACTTGAGATTGTAACTTGTAAGATGCATACACATTTAAAAATTATTTCACATGTCTAAAATTATTGTTTTATAATAAGTTCTTCGAAGTAAAACTTTATGGTCAAAGTGTTTAATTTAGTGAACTGGTATTTAAACATGAGCCAGAGAGTCACACATGTGTGTAACATCTTCAGTCACCTTTAAAGACATACATGTGTGCACACACTGTCTGCATAATGGAATTTGTACCCTTATTCCTTATTTATTTTTCACTGTACAGGTTTTACTATAAATGGGATGAAATCAGAGACTAGATTTCTCTTGCTGACTTTTAAACCAATCACCAAACCAGTAACTGGAAAACAATAGTTGTTCATTAAATATTATTAATTAATTAATCAATCAAAGAATGCCATTAATCTCTTTATGCTTGTTCCTGGATATGATGGAGTAGGTAAAGTAAACAATGATTACACTAAAATAAAAAACAATTTATTTTATAAATTAGATGGATCCCGGTGGTGTTTTGTTTTGTTTTCTTAAAACCTTTATCAAACAACATTACAAGCTATGATACATCCTACATTTTGGGATCATAAGTGGCTGTATTTCACTTGTTGCATACTTTTAATCTAATTAATATCACTCATTCTATATGTCAGTGTATCGTGTGTATTAATGACATTTTTTTTTTTGTCTGCAAGACCTTATGCTACTTGATTTTCTTTTCTATTATTGAGTTAAATTGCAGAAGAAAATGATAAACTGGTTTGATAATGACTCTGCTGCCATCCTGAATATTTCTAAGCGTGTGCTATGCTAAAATCAGGCCACATTTGATGTGCTCACTTCTTCAAGCTCCTTCTTACATATGGAAACTGAACTCAGTAATCAGTTTATCAGTGTATTAAACCATGATATGGGGAAGGTATCGGTTCAAGCTCTCAGTCACGCTTCAGCACTCTGGTGCTCTGGCTCTGCTTGTAAATATAAATGCAGACGAAAGGAGAAGTAAGCCGAAAGTGGAATTTGCTCTCTAGAAAGCCATTCAATATCCAACCACTTCCCCAAGAATGAGAAAAACATCTGAAATATATAGAATGCATCTAAAACACCCCTTTCTTTTTTCCCCTGACTAAGTGGGCTTCTAAACACCCCTTCCCTTTAAACATTTCAATCTTTACACCATATACCATAGGATGGCTTTTGTGGGGCATGGTTAAAAGACACCAGCAGGATTTTTCCAGCAGATACATACCAGGTGGAGCCATTCTTACCACTGAAAATAAATTGGACCAAGCCTTTTGGGTCATAGTTGTCTTAATATGAGCCACAGTGGATGAGATTAAAAAAACAGATTTGTTTATCACAAGCAGGGGACAAAGGCTCTCATCCCTCTTTAACTGGATTTGGTATTGTGCTCTTGCAAACCAGAAGGGCACATTAATCCATTAATACTCCCCTCCCACAGCCCTATGTTAAGCCTGGAAAGTCTATGCAGTTGTATTTTTTTTTTTCCCATTTCAAATAACAAGATCACTAATAAAAAAGGAGCATGAGGCTCTGTTCCAGAGGGTGACTGGCATACCATATCTGGCGACTCCTGCTAGCTGTTTTCATCTTTCTGATGAATTCATACATTCCTTCCTCAAGTCCAATATATTGGAGTGCAGTTAAACCAAAACACCTGCAATAAATTGCTTGTGATATTAAAGTTTTTTATGTTAAAATAAGTCCATATAGTTTTTGTATAAATGTTTCCAGGTATGTATGAGAGTACTTCAAAGTTAATGGAAAATGGAATTAAAATATAACACAAATCTTTCCATGACCTTTTTGCAGACCCCTTGTACTTGAGATAGTTGTTTTGGGCTGAAGTGTCATATCATAAGAGACTAACAGATGTAGAGTGAACTCCTCCCCGAAGCCGAGATTTTATTTCTTTGGAGCTAAGGGGTGTAGGCGGTGCTCCCACCAGGCGTGCCTCGCGTGAGCTCACGCGGAGGTGCGTGTGTTCGTGTGCCTTTGGTAAGGTGGACACTGTGTGGCTACCTCAGTTTAATGGAGATAATTTTGCATGGCCAGAGTCACGTAAAAGTCTGATCTCCAGCAAGGGTTTCCTGGGCTGGAAGGAGTAACTCATGATACTATTTGTCAAAAAAAACAAAATAAAATAAAAGGAACGCTGACGTGAGTAGAGGACATGGGCTCCTGGTTTGTTATTTGGGATCACTTGACTGCGTGTCCACAGGCTTCACTCACGGGCCCTCAGAATGGGAATCTCGCTCGGCCCGGTGGCAGACGGGCTCCAGATGGCCCAGTGACAACTCACCCTGGTTCTCAAGCCCTGGTGAGCCCCCTTCCCGCTTGAGTGAGGCCCATCACTCACTTCTGATAAAGCAAGCACGGCAAAGGTGATGGGCTACCTGAGACTGTGATTTCCACGCTCTGGGAAACCTCTCTGTTACCTCCTCACTGTACACTCAGGGGATGGCCTGTGGACTAGAGCCAGCGAGGAAGTGAGTCCCAACAGCCTCCTGTGTGCCTGTCAACAGATCCACCCAGGCAAGTCTTCAGAGGACACTCGGCCCCAGTGGACACCTCATCACACCTGTGGGAAACCCTGCTGCATAGGACTCAGCTCTACTGAGCCTGGATTTCTCACCCACAGAAACTCTGCTACAATAAATGAGAGTTGTGTTAAGCTGTGAGTCTGTGGCAGTTTGTCCCACAGCAATACAGAACTAATATAGTCATTTCATACTGACAAGCCAATCAAACCCTTGCTTTTAACAGAATGCCATGAAACCTGGGTCTGGAGCTGTATGACTTGGTTTGTGTCTTACCTCTCCCAGTTACTAGCTAGCCAGTCTAGGGCTTGTTACTTAATCTGTATTTTGTCTTAATTTCCTCACCTTTATGATGGAATTGTATTTGTCATAGAAAATCACTGTGAAAATAAATGAGCTAATGCACGTGAAATCCTTAGAACAGTGCCTGGTACAGTAAACTATTAACGTGAATGACATGCAAATTATGACTATGCATCAAGATGTGAAAAGTCCTTCCTAAGGACATCAGGTGCAAATGCACAAGAAGAAGGCACTGCAGAGAAGAGGCTGGGAGGCTTATTCACAAAGCTGCAGCCTTCTGACCCACCTGAAAAAGGGGATTGCTTTCTGAGGGACCTATATCGCCTGCCGTTGGGTATTTACTTGCAAAAATAGCCTGAGGTGCTATGAGGAAGTGCAGACTGCTAATGCTGCACTTCTCACACTCTGTGAATGTCCAGCATCACAGCTCCTGGCTCGTACCTGGTGAAGAAATATCTAAATGCCAAGCAGGATTACTCCTGACATCATTTCAGAAGTTTTCTGACCAGCCTGGAAATGCTGTTATTGCTGTTGGTGGAGAGATTCCACCCCAGCAGTGTTGAAATTTGTAAAAGGCGCCTATTAAATAGATGAGCAAATGAATGAAAACAGAAACCTCGTTCTTGTCTTTGATTTCACGTGAAGGAGAGCTCAAGCTGCCGGCCGGGTTCCCACTCTCCTTGTAGGTAACTAGCCAATCCAACTCCAGGTGCACGACAGAGAACAACATTTTTATTTTTTAATTAGCTTAAAGTACATGATGTTGAATTATACTTACAATACCCTTCCGAGGGAGATGGGGCAGTTTAATACTCCTTAACTTTACAGACACAGTAATGGGTTTGGAGAGGTTAACTGAGGCTGCATAATCAGTGCTATATTTGAAGCTGGAGACCCAAACCAAGTACGTTTTCAAAAAGTTTCTATGTACAAACATTTTTATTTCTAAAAATTGCATTTTTTTTTTTTTAGCATCCTTTGGGTAGCAGGGACTTTGAGATTTTAAATCCTCAACCTAAGTCCCGCTTTTACAACTACCTGGGTGATCCAGGGAAAATCATCTACAAATCAAGTTCCCATTTTACCATCTATGAAGTGGTGATTAGAATACCTAATTTTATGAGAATGCTATGAAAATAATGTAATTCACAACTCTGAAAATTGTACATAATTTTAATGGTTTATTTTTGAAAAATATGAAAAGGATGCAACTATTATAATACCATTTAAAAGTAAAATATTACTGCGAATTCAAGCTGTCCCTTGCCACACCTCTGTCTCCCCACACCACGGGCTGATCTTGAGAGCGACATTTTTTGAAAGTTTGACTGAGCCTTTTGGTTCTTACTCTCCAATTTCTCCTGACTTGGTTATATAGCCGTGCTGATGTGCATGTATTATCTTATTTTATTTTACTTATTTATTTATTCTTTTGTGGTTCTGAGGGCTGTTTAAAAAAATTTTAACTTCTCAATATACAGTGTAGTTGATTTTCGTGTCCCTTTACCTGTTCCTCTATCCTCACTCCCTCTCCCCGCTCCATCCCCCACTACAGCATATCTGTTCACTTGTCTTAACAAGTTTGAGGAATTGTTGTGACTGTTGTGTCTTCTTCCTCCCCCACCATTTATTTGTTTGTATATTTATTTATTTATTTATTTATTTATTTATTTATTTATTTATTTATTTATTTATTTTTAGCTCCCACAAATAAATGAGAACATATGGTATTTTTCTTTCTGTGCCTGACTTGTTTCACTCAATATAATTTTCTCTAAGTCTATCCATGGCAGTATTTCATTTTTTTTTTTTTTTATAGCAGAGTAGTATTCCATTGTGTAGCTATACCACAGTTTCCTTATCCACTCATCTGATGATGGACGCTTGAGCTGTTTCCAACTCTTGGGTATTGTAAGTAGTGCTGCAATAAACAGGGGAGTACAGGTATGCCTTTGGCATGATGATTTCCATTCCTCTGGGTATATTCCCAGCAGTGGGATAGCTGGGTCGTATGGTAGATCTATCTATAATTGTATGAGAAACCTCCATACCATTTTCCATAGAAGCTGTACCATTTTGCAGTCCCACCAACAGTGTATAAGAGTTCCTTTTTCTCCACAACCTCACCAGCATATATCATTCTCAGTTTTTTGGATATTAGCCATCCTGACTGGAGGGAGATGGTAGTCAAAGTGGTTTTGATTTGCTTTTCCCAAATGCTGAGTGATGTTGAGCATTTTTTCATGTGTCTGTTGGCCATTTCTATGGGCAGAGAAGCTGCATAGCCATTTCTCAAAGGAAGATGTGCACATTTTAAACCTTAGTGTAGACTCCACGCTGTGCAAATGACTATTTAAGCACATAAGACCCTTCCTCCTGCCTGAAAATGCACATTTAAATTCTTCTTTTCTCATAGTCTCAAATTAGTTATGACACAAGATTTGGTTAAATCATTTATGGTATTTTACATTAATATGACTTTGTACTACTGTTCATAGAGGATCCATGTGATGCACTGACTTTTTTCCTGGCAGATTTTAACTGCTTCTTTTTTTGTCTTTGTTTCATATTTCATGTACCTACCACTAATTCTCAAATTTTTAGATATTTTAGTTAAAAAGGTTGTTTAATAACATGAAAACGATAAGGTGATCTGTCTGTTCCAAGTTTCTCATCTCGGGGAAGGGCTCCCGGAATCTATTAGCTCTGTCCGATCAGCACAGGGTCTCCCACCCTGCAGGACAGAGCTGCCTTTGCCTCTCATCCCTGGACACTCCATCTCTCCACGTAGGATCCAGTGCTAGAAGGACCCAATGTCTTCCTTCTCACTGATTTACTCCCCCATTCTGTGGTCCACATTTGCTTCCTGCACAAAAATTAAATCGAAAATGTTTTCGATACCTTGCATGTAAATACATTATTTAAAAAATCTTCCTTTTACATTATTAATTTTATTTATCTACAAACACTAAGAAGCACTTATTTCATGCTGGATACTGTTCTAATTATGAATATTAACTTCGTAATTTGTCCTAGTTTACCGATATAAAATCCTAGCTTGGGAATAACATGCCCTGAAAATTTTGAATGCATTTATTTTCTTTCTAGATTGCAGTGTTGTTAAGAAGTTGGATGACATTCTTATTTCAAAGTTTTTGCATGTGAACTTTTGATTTTGTTTTTCTTCCTCTCTGCTAGCTTTGTTTCTAGTGTTTGGATTTAATGATAATGTCCTTAGTGTAAATTGTTTTAAATGTATTTGTCTCAATAAATTAAATTAGAAAATTCATGTATTTCATATTTAAATTTTTTTATTTAAAAAATTTTATTTTTAATTGGAGTGTATCGATTGCACATATTTGTGGGGTACAGAGTTATATTTCAATGCATGTATACAATGTTTGAAGATCAAATCAGTGTAATTAGCAAACTAATCATTGCAAAAATTATCGTTTCTTTGTGTTGGGAACTTCCTCTCCTCTCTTTTCTCTTTGTTCAGTTATTATTGATTAGATTTTACAGATTAATTAAATAGGTCTCTTCAGTTTTTAAATACTTAACATCTACTTGCTATGACTTCAATATTTTGTTCTATTTTGGAAAGATGCCCTCAACTCCACCTCCCAAATCTTTTATTTATTTCTTCAAATTCATGCTAACACATTTTTAACTTTCCAGAGCTTTTGTTTGTTCTCTGAGCTCTCTTCACCATGGTGCTCTGGTTCTGAGAATATTATAAAGTTTGGAAGTGTTTTCTGTAGTCTGTACTAACTCTCTTCACTCTGGGTGTTGTTATTTTCTGTTTCTTTATTTGTCTCTGTCTTTCTTGTTGGAAGTTTGCCTCCAATGGCTGGTGATCCTAACAACTCATCCATATTCATGAGAAAGACGTAAAATTAGACACCACATGTGCATTCTGGTTAACAGTTGAGATGTGTGCATTTCCAATTTCAGAATTTTAGGAGTTTCTTTGGGTGCTAGGAATTCGCAACTTTAATGATTCACCAGAACACCTATTTTGTTGCCTATCAAGAACAAAGAGTACTTTATTGCACTGGATTTTGATAGAATGTGTTGCGGGTGGGTAAATGTTGAGGTTATCTCTACACAACATCAATATACCTGCCTAAAAATTTAAATCAGTTAATTAGCTGTTACTTTTCTTATCCAGAACAGAATACTAATTTTTCTAACGAAAAAATTGTTGTAAGGTAATAAATCAAGAAACATATTTCCAGAGGATGAATTTTCTAGCCTATTCAGACAGAAAAGGGAATTGCCAGCAGATAGAGGAAGAAGTGTATGTTACCTATCCATAAATATTTAGTTTTCAGCATAAGCTGAGTTTTAAGTATGTGGCCTGGAATTGTGCTAAATGCATTACAATTATTAATACTTAAATTCCATAAAAGCCTTACGTGGCATTCTGATTTTACAGATGAGAAAATGGGCTTACCGAAGATCAGTAATTCATCCAGAAGTGATATACCTAGTTAAGTGAAAGAGTAGAGATCTGAACACAGGCCTTTAAATTATTGTCTGAGCTTGTCTGCCTCTCTGTGTAAACCCAATGTAATTATTTATGGTTCCAGACATACTTTAAAAACTATCCAGACTCTCACAGTCATCACTAAGAGTATAAACTATCTTTAGGGAAAAACAATCAATCAATCAAAAAACACTACTACATGACTTCACCAAAATCGTACCACAGAATTTAGATCAACAATAAAGAATCACTGAAAGAAGATCCAAACAGAGGCAATTTTCCGTAGTGCTAGAATACAAATGAAATAAATGACTCTATCCTATCATACAATAATTATGTTTTAATTTCCCATATTAAAAATGGCTCATTGAAAGTTCCCCATAAATACCATAAAAAAATAATAATGAAGGGTGTGGTGTCTTAGAAGAAAGTGGAAGAAATTTGTAAAAAGAGGGAGTAGAAGTTTAAAATGCCTGATGCCTGATTTATGTTTGTTCCCTTCTAAAGCCCTACTAAAATAAAGATGAAGGGAATCAAAATATGCAAAAGCCTACAAGGATGAATGGAACTGGCGGAGAGATAAGAAGCATCCAAATTCAGAAGTGAGAAAACATGTGAAAGAGTGGCGGCTGACTCACCACACAGGACACAGCTGGAAACTCACACGTCGCTCACATTGCGGAACTCAGAAATGCTCAAGAATGAGACACACCAGGCACCTCATAAAATGAGGGTGAGAAGAACCTGAAAACAGGAGGGGTGGTGGAAAGTCTACAGGAGAAATGTCTAGAGCTCCAGATTTCCTGCCCATCCTTGCACAAGGGAGCAACAGCCCACCCCCACCTCATCAAGTGACTGCAGGTTTACTGTGTGACGGGGTTTAACTCAAAGGACGGTCGACACCAGGAACGGTCAAGATGAGACTGAGAAGGCTGCACTCTGGACCATGGGGCTTCAGGATAGCACTGTAAGACCCTTTGTTGAGGCTGAAGGGAGATTTAAGAGGGTGGCCATATTCCATTACAGATAGACATGAGGCTTTTAAGGGTCTTAAGGAATGCCTTACAGATGCTCTTTGTTTAATATTGGGGTTCGAAGAAAATGTAGGGTGCTGTCCCACAGAAGTTCTTCAGTGAGCCTGCTATGGGTCAGATGTGTCCCCCAAAGTTTCATGTATTGGAATCTTAATCTCCATTATAACAGTGGTAAGGAGGGTGGGAAATCCTATTATGGTAATTGACAGGTGGGGCCTTTAAGAGGTGTTTAGATTGTAAGGACTGTGCCCTAGTGAAAGTATCGAACCATTGATGGTTGAATGGGTGGTCATGGGTGTGATTCTGTTGGCTTTATAAGAGAGCCAGTGAACGGGTTAGCTCTCGGTTGAATGGGTGGTCATGGGTGTGATTCTGTTGGCTTTATTAGAGAGCCAGTGAACAGGTTAGCTCTCTCTTGCTACCTGACACCCTGTGTTGCTGTAGTCACCACCAAGAAAAAGGCCCTCAGTAGATGTGTTCCCTGGACTGTAGGCTTCCCAGCCTCTGAAACTGTTAAGAAATAAATTTTATTTCTTTCTAAGTCACCCAGCTTCAGGTATTCTGTTATAAGCAATGAAAACAGATTAATACAGAAAATTGATACCAAGAAGTAGGGTGTTGCTTATAACAAATATCTGAAAACGTGGGACTGGTGCTGGAACTAAGTGATGGGCAGAGGCTGGAAGAATGTGGAGGAGCAGGATAGGAAAAGTCTAAATGCTGGTGAAGACTTACAAGACAAGAAGACCAGGGAAAGTTTGGAACTTCTTAGAGACTGGTTAAATGGTGATGACCAGAATGCTGATGGAAATATGGACAGTAAAGGTCATTCTGAGAAGGTCTTAGATCTAAATGAGATGTAAATGGGAAGGAGCTTTTTGGAAACTGGAGCAAGAGTCACCCTTGTTATAGAATTGCAAGGAACTTGGCTTGCCACAAAATTTTATGGAATGTAGAACTTAAAATTGATGATTCAGCTCTCTTGCTCAGCCCATGCTCACCATGTGACACCCTGCTTTGCTGTAGAGGAAGGCCCTCACCAGATGTGCCCCAGGTCTCTGGACTCTGGCCCCCAAACTATGAGAAATAATTTTTTTCTTATAAATTTCCCAGTTTCAAGCATTCTGTTATAAGCAACAGAAACAGACTTACACAGAGCCCAAGGTAGAGAAGAGCTAGTCTTGAAGAGATCTGTGGGTGTGGCTTTTGCATAAGGGAGTGGATTATAAATTGATATTCCAGGAAGTTCATAAGTTTTTAAAGGAATTGAATCACCTTGTACTGAAAGGGAAAGGGATGGTTCAAAAAGGCAACAGGACTTTGGGCCCCCATTTCTGAGACAACAGATTGAATGCTAATTACTTGCAAATATTGATTCTTCTTATATAGAAAGAAGGAGGCTTACAGAGTAGATCAAGCAGAACAGAGAAAAACTCCCATGTAGGACCATGCCTGGTTGAGGAACTGGCAACATGGCACATGGATTTCAGGGTTGTTATGATCCAGTGGTGGCTTCCTCCAAATGTCTGCAACCGTTGTAATGTACATGTCCTGCCTTCATGGTTTTGGTGTATGGGGAGATGACAGGTCTTTATATCACGATGACACAGACTGCAAGCCCCTCATCTGCAGCACGTCTCATCTAGACAATGAAATTCTAGACCTGGAGCTATTATTTTGCTGCAATATTGATGAGGCTCTGTGGATTCCTAGGAGTAGGGAGGTGCGTTTTGCAAGTGGGAAGATCATCAACAATATGCAGCCGCAGAACAGAGGTAGGGACTGAGAAGCACACCTAAAAAGTTTTTGACACTTTTTCATCAAGAAATGGGCTGTAGGACCTTCCCCTTGAATCTGAGTTGCTTGTGGTGACTTAGTTGTAGCCAATCGAGGGCTGGAATGACCATGCATAACCATGTATGTCAGGGTTGCTTATAAAAGGGATGCAGCCTCTGCTTTGCTTACTGGGACAATTTTCTGTCTTCTAAGCCACCATGCAATGATTCTGGGGCTCCCCCACCACCAGGCACCTTGCACCCTGTCAAGGTGCAAGTATCTGCTCAGGGGTCAGGCATACCTATGATAACAGATCCAGGTGGTTACAGTCCCTGGCCATGGAAGCCCCCAGCCATTCACATGTCCCCAACTGAAGCTTTAGAAATCATGGAGCAGAAAGAGCTCTCCCTACAGTCCTCTTTCCAAATTCCTGACCATGCGATGTTTTCTAAGCATAATAAAATGTTGATGTTTTTCTATGTCTGGGGTGATGCCATTTGGAGTGATATGTCACACAGAAATAGTAATGTGGGCACATCCAAAGAGCATGAGTCAGAATGGAATCAGACTTCTCTACAGCAGCACCGGAAGACACAAGTTCTGGCACTTCATAATTCTGAGGGAAAACCATCTTCAACAAAAATTCTACATCCAGCCAGACAACCACAGTGTGTGAAGATAAAGACATTTTCAGATAATCCAGGTCTGAAGAGGTGACCTTTCATATACCATTTATTAGGATGTTTTACCAAACAAGGAAATAAGTAAAGATGGAGAAGTGTAGGAGACCCAGGGAGCAGTGGCTCCAGCGCAGGGGAGGCAGAGGGCATCTTTTTGCTAGTGACAAGGGATCCCAGAACGATGGCCACACAACTGTCTTGACAGTGACCAGATGCCAACTTTAGGTGACTTCTCCTGGAGGGATGTTTCCAGAAAAACAATGAAATTTATACATTGCTTCAAGTGTTTGAATTTACAGCAAAGTGATTTACACATTTTCTTATGGAAAGTCTGGGGATCAATTAATGGTGGACACATTATAAAAAAAAAGTAAGCAATATATGTACCATGCCCAGACACCTCAAAAGCAATTTTTAATACCAGAAAAAAAGGAATTGTTAAAAAATGCAATTATGATATACAGTGTGTACGACATTAATATTTATAGTCACATTAACAAAAACAATGACAAATAAAAGAAACTGGGATATAATGACAAGCATTTAAAAAGCAAATGATACCTTTAGTATCTTCAGAACCAGAGATTCATGAATTTTGGCTTTTCAGTAAAGCAAGTAACAGCTCTAAGTAATGAAGCTGAGAGACCACACTTACCTGGCGTGCCAAGGAAATTATTTTGCAAAATATGCTCAATTTAAACAGGCAATGAGAGAACACTAATGCCAATTGAACTTACTGCTCTGTGCAATCTGTTAAATTTTGTGCATGTGAGTATGTGTGAACAGAAAAAGGATGTTTCTGCCAATATCCCTGTTAAAACATTCAAATACCGAATAACCTGTTCTTTTACATCTGAGGGAGAAGCAATTTGGGAATAGCATGTTGTCACAATTACTGCTCTCCAAAGACCAACAGCACTGTTCTGCTTGCTACTGAATTTTTACATCTTCTTTTCTGCTTAGTCACTTCTCTAAGTGATTTCTGCAGTGTACATTTATGCCTTTTCTATACTAATGATAATAACAATCTCAGTCTGTCAAGAAATCACACTGCTCTGTCTTCAAGCTGTGTGAGTCCAGAGCTTCTCAAAGCTGCCACTGGTAAACTCTTTGATCCAAACCAGCCTTCTCACTCCCATGAGTTTCTATATCCATTTCCTTAACACTCTTTCTACTTCAGCTGCCCATCACCTATTTCAAACATGGCAGAATGCTCTTTCACATTTAAGTCACAACATGCTTCTCCTCTGATCAAAACCGACAGGAAATCTCCATTTCACTCAAATTAAAAGCCTAATAGTCCAGCATGATCAGCCCCCAAGACACAGAGCTTGGACACCCATCAGCTCTTGGACCTCAGACCTCCTTGCTCTGTGTCTCACCTCCCTGGAACCCAGGGTGCTCTGCACTGTTGCTCAAATATATTGGACTTGCCCTGCTTTAGGAGATTTGCTCTGATTCTTAATCTCTGTTTGGCATGTATTTTTTCTACCAGGTACTTTTGTTTTTCACTGATTGACTCCTTGTTCCTAGCACAGTGTCTGATACATAAACATCACCCCTATAAATGTTTTCCATATGAATGTATGTAAAAGTCATTGTTAGGGTGCTGGGGGTGAGGGTGGGCGTGAACAGAGGAGGGGGACAATCCATGACATTTTTTCTCATTTAAATTATTCCTTTACTTTCAATGTCCCCATCCTACCCAGCTCATTTTTCATATACTCACACTTTTTTACTTATATTCTTTCCAAGTTTCTGGGCTTCAGAACTATACAGAAACTGAATTGTTTGATTCGTGCCTAAGATAAAATCCTCAGCTTAAACTTTGATTTCCAAATATGGAAGGACAGGAAGAAAAGTGTTTGTTTAAATAAGTTTTCAAACCTCAGCAAAATAGCACCATAAAATTCCAACATGACTTAGAAAACCATGGCATGCAGAAGAACAAGGTATATCTTCTCTTATTGTGGAAATTTTAAAGCAGACTTCCAAGTGGGTTGCAGAAGACTGAACAGGGTGCACGCTTACTGCCACAAGTAGAACCAGTGATAAAACTCCTGTTTTACAGACATGTGAGAGCTGTGGAGGTAAGTACTAGGTTAACTACAATTTCAATTAAAAAAGGAATTATTTCTCAGCAACTTGATAATTTTTGGCTACTTTTTTCCCCTTGGGGACATAGGAACATAGTTGTGAGTTAATGATGAGGCTTAGCCTGTACACACCATAGGGAGAGAGGAGAAAAAACCTTAGGTACCTCACACAGAATAAATTTTTAAAAAATACACAAGACAAAATGAAATGAAAAAATTGCTAAAAGCCAAAGAGAAAGAGAAAAACTTAAAAGAACCTTAGGAAAAAATAAACCACACACACATATCCTCACACACATACACACACACACACATGCACACACATGCATGCACACACACACACACACACACACACCACGACATTCGGAGGGCTGATAACAAGAATAAGCCTGGGCTGGTGGGTTGCTCAGTTGCAATCCCCCTACTGGTAAGTCACCCAAACAAACAAACAAACAAACAAACAAACAAACAAACAAATAAATCTGACTGACTACTTATTGAATCTAAGTATTTATGTCTTTCATCTATGTTGGAAAGGTCTTGACAATTATCTTTTAAAATATTTCTTCTGTCCCATTCTCTTTTCTGTATCTGGGACTGTGATTACCCTTATATGCACTTATGATAAAACTTTTACTGTGTCCTACATTTCTATACTTTTTTCTCCTATGTAGTCCTTTTGTACCCTCTGACTTTGTATATGTTTATATTTTTCTATTTCCAGTTCAAGAATCTTGTCTTTTGTATGTCTAATGTGTTATTTACCATACTATATTTGTTCAATTTCTAATTTTAAAAAATATAGAATTATATTTTCAATTATAGAATCTCAAGAATGTTTTTCTAGTTTAAATTTTTTCTTGATTACAATTCTATGTTGAAATGATCTGATTAATAAATATAATCTCCCATCTGCTCTATTTTTAGTGTATTAATCATACATATATTAAAGTTTTGCCTTCAAATTCTGTATCCAGATAACCTGTGATTCTGTTTTTTATTTTCTGTATTTGTCTTTCATTTTTAGTAATATGGTTCTGATTCTTACAATGTATAGTAATTTTTTGATTGAGTGTATTATGGTTGATGTAAAAAATTTTAGAGGTTTGATTTTTTGTTAAGAAGCTAGAGTGGAAAGATGATCACCTGAGTTCAGTAACTTATGGTGGCAATATTGGAAGGTTCAACATACCATTGGTTCACCCCTATTCCTGGGCCATGGCCATATGGACTTTCAACTTTACATCTTGGTATGTTACCAATGCCCTGAACTTGATGAGTCCTTGTCTCCTCAGCCCACTCAAATACAAATAATTCCACTTAGCTTTTCAGAGGTTTTCGGTTTAATTTTTTATTCTTGAATCCTACAACTTCAGAATTCAGCAAATTTCTTTAAGAAAGAACTAGACACGTGTTTACAGTAAAGACTTAACTCTGCTTGTTTGAGCCCATGTAACAATCCAAAGTTCTGCTGTTTTTTGCATACTCAAAAATGGCTCTTTGTTGATGCCCAGGCAAAGACTGTCAAATGGACCAGAGAAAAAGCAGCTAAAGGTCACTAACTCTACTTTTCATGGCTTTTCCCTCTATGGAATTTTAACTTTTATGGTTCTCATAATGTCTTAGGCTTTTAAACAGATGGTTTCATTTACGTAATTTTAACTCAGTTAGCAATGAGAGCTTTGGTCTGCCTGAAAGTAGTTTATCCTATTTGAAAAGTGATATAATCAAACTTGCACATATTAAATATATTTGTCAGTAATTAAAAACCTTTGCAAAAATTAAGCTGTATGGATTCTCCAAGGAAAGCACAAGTAAACAATATCAGGAAAATTAAAGAGGACGTCACTGGAAATCATTCATGCAGGTACAATAAAGATAAAACTGATATAATATAAACAAGTTTATGCCAATAACTTTGAAAAATTAGATAAAATTGTCAAGTTCCCAGAAAAACATAAATTGTCTACAATGACACAAATTAATTTGATATCTCAGTCATCATGTATGTTAAATAAAACTCAAAAACTTCAGTGAATTCTAGTAAAAAGAGTAAAGAATTAAATAATGCCAATCTTACACCAACTTACCAGAATAATAAATTTCTGGGTCCAGCATAATTTGAAACAAAACCTATTGAAGACATTATAATATATAAAAATGTAAAATAAAATGTAAACTCTCATGAACATAAATGCAAAAATCCTAAGAAAAATGTTAATGTATTGAATTCTGCTATCTATAAGAAGAATAAAATTTTATAACTACATGGATTATATTCCAGGAATTTAAGGTTGGCTTAACATTTAACAATAAATCAACTGAAATAACCGTGTTTAATGAATGAAGAATAGTTGTATGATCATTTTAATAGAAGCAGAAATAGTCCTGCCTTTGTTGGAATTCTACACTTATTTCGTGTTTTTAATTAGTTTTAGAAAACTGGTAATAAAGAGAAACCTCTTTAATATCATAAATAATATTTGCCAAAACTTACAGCAAAAATTATATTTTGTAGTGAAATACTAAAAGTTTTCAGTGAGCTTAGAATTGAGATAAACATTCCTATTATTTTTATTTAGTTTCCGAATTGTGCTAATGAAACTGCTCAGTGCAACATGTCAAGAAAAAGAAATAAAACACAAAGGCTGGAAAGAAAATGAGAAAACTGAACTTATTCACAGAAATATAACGTTTATAGAAAAGCAATAGAATCTGCTAATAAATGCTAGCAAATGTATTAAGGTTTGTTGACACATAAAAAATAAATAATTTTGTTTCCTGTATGGAAGCCATGAGTAATTATAAAATAGAATCAGCAACAGACACCATTTCTGGTAGCACAAAACATTAACAACCTCAAAATAGATCTACTGAATAACATGCACATTTCCATTTCACAAACATTTGGAATGTCATTGATATAAATTAAAGACTTAAATAAATGGTGAAATGTGTCATGTGTGTAAATTAGATGCCTCCATTTTGTAAAGTCATTAATTTTTCTCAAATTGATCAAATATTATAATTAAATTCCAATAAAAATTCCAGCATGATTTTGATTTTTGGTAGCTATTAACTAGCAAGTTTATCCTACATTCCCATGGAAACACAAAGGCATAAGAATAGCCATAATAATCTTGCTTAAGAAGATCATGTTCAAAATACAGCCTCTACTAGTTGTCAAGACTTACTATGAAGCTTTAGTAACTAATGTACTGAGTTAAGGTAACATATTCACAGGTTCTGGGGAGCAGGACACAGATATCTTTTGGGGGGTCAAAGGTCAAATGTATATTCACCTAGAAAAACTGAATCTTAATAACAAATTCATACCATACATAAAAATAAATTACAGTTGGATTGTAAATAAAAATGAATGGTTTATCTACAAAACTTTTGGATTATCTTCATGACTTGGGTTTGGGAAATATTTCTTAAAAGGTGCACTGAAAAAGCAATTACCAAATTGTACTCCCTCAGCCTGAGAACTAATGTTCATTAAAAGATTCCATCAGGAGGGTGACAAGCCACAGAGCCGGAAAAGGTATTAACAATGCATAAAATCAACAATTATGAAAGCAAAACTTGCGTGATGTAACCCTCTTGTTTATTTTCCCTTATGTTCAAAAACCTTAGTGTGGCTTTCAGGGCCTTATAAAATCTTATTTCTTGATTTATTTTACTTGACATTATCCCTTCCCCTTCATGAAAGTTTTACTCACTCGTGCTGCACTGAACACAAATGTGCACCTTGTACCGATCACACTCCAGTAACTTTTATGTTTCATATTGCTCAGAACAGAGTGCTTACTCCTTCTCCTGTCTCTGTGCTTCAGCGTTCTAGTTACTTAAAGTACAGTCCAAGCGTCTCTCTTCCGGCAGAGACTGAATGTGTAATCTCTAATTGTCTGTTCAACGATTTTCTTCCTATCTAAGAATGAGCCTCTCATGGTGAATGAAAAACCTGTGATCTTCACTAATCTGTCTCTTTCTGAAATTAGTCAATCTTACATTTCTTTGTTATATTTTACAATTTCCTTTTTTCTTTTCCTTTTTCTTTGGCTAATTTCCCGAGAACAATAAACAGTTTCATCCTCTACCATCTTAGGTAAAACTCACACTTCATTAATTCTAGAAGCTTCTGTACTTAGATTAATCTCCTTTACTATACAGTGTTCACACCCACCACCATACTTACACCCAGTATAATCTTTCTTCAGTTTTTACAGCTCCACTGAAGTGCTCTGAGAAAAAGCAAACAACGTCCTGCTCACTTCCAAACCCATGCATCCCTTTCAAGTCTTTTTGTAGCCATTGATACCATCTACCCCTTCCTCAAATTCTCTAATACTTGACTGACATAACCCTTTGATTTCTCATTCTATTTCTTACTAACCATACAACAAACAGATCTATTGGCTTCTTGCACATGAATACCGACCATTGTAAAGTCATCTGTGGTAAAGGCACAGAGCCATGAAAGGCATCGCAAAGGTAAAGCAGTGTTGAAGTTTTCATGTTGGGATATTTTCACCTGTTGAGTACAATGTTGTAACAGGTGTGCTCACAGGTTATCAGAATGAACACATCTTGCCTTGGTTAGTTTTTAAAGAAATGCTCTGAAGGCCCTGTCTTACTCATGGAGGATATATTGTAACAAATTGCTGCTCTCAAGTAACAATAACTCACCTGTTGGATGCCAGATGCCTATTTTCATGCTTTTGGATTATTTGCAATATCACTTATGCAACAATGGTAATGGCATTACTAGTAATGTTGAGTGTACTGACTTGACTCCAGAACTCACAACCTCATGAGAGGTTTATCAGATGAGAAAATTTATCAGATGAGAAAATTGAGAAGGAGAAAAGGGAGAGAATTAGTTCAAGGTCACACAGCTAGTAAGAAGCAGAAATGGGTCTTGAACCAGCTCAGTTTGGCTGCATAGCTGGCATTCAACCACTCTGTCTATGGACTTTCCTGAGGCACTGAGAGCTGTGTTTTCTTCTTTGTTCCTAATTTCCCCTGTTGACTCCTGTGAAATCAGGCCTTTTGGCAAAATGTCTTGGTTTACCTGGTGAAGTCACATCACTGAAGTGCATATGTTCTTTCATTCCACTAAACATAGAAAAATGTTGGTGGTGCTTAATTTTGATGAATTTGCTAATAAAGACATTATAGATATATACAATTTGTTCTTTGGGTTTCATTTAGAAATATTGTTTAAAAATTCATTACTTTTATGAATTATTCATGTGGGTATTAAGCACAGACCATATGGGTGTATAAATAGTAATATAGCTTATACCTGCTATGAAACAAATTATCTTATCATTTAGTAGAGGTGTCCATTTTTAATAAAATTTTATTTTTAAAATTTTCATGTGGGTTCTCTTTTTCTAATACTAAAAATGAATTTCTGGAGATCAGACATAGAAGCTGTTCATTACATAGACAAAGAGAGATCAAATAATTTTCTTTAAGAAAGAGCGAAGTGCTATATATTTACAGAGAACCATATATGAAAGTCAGTTTTTCTAGCTAGTGGCTAAATCAAAACTTCCTAGATAGATAGACTGATAGATAGATAGATTGAATTTAGATACATACTGGAAATTTAAAACTAACACTGCGAACTATTTTATGTTTATTTCATTGCTTTTCACACTAACCCAACTGAAGTTGAAAAGGCTTGACTATCTCAATTATAAAGAAATGGGTTATGCTATTATAAAAGTGTGCATATTTTATTGACCCATTCTTCCTATCACTTTTATTACCAGAAGTAGAACATACCAGAGGGGTGTTGAGTCTTATTTCAGGATGCTTAGGAGAAGACTATATTGCATGGAATTATATAGTGCTAAGTTAATATAAAATCTACAGGAAAAAGAAAACGTGTTATGAGTCTGGGTACAGGCAGAGTTTCTGTGAGGAAGGGTGCATTTGGTGAAGGAACAGAGACAGGGACCAGTCAGTGTGCAAAGTGATACCACGGAGGTGGCAGGTGCAGCCCCGTGGGTTCCCGTGGAGTCACTGGGAGGAAGAACTCAGCACATGTGTGATACAGCAGCGAGTTTCAAACATGGATCTCAACCCCATCTGTGGAGATTCAGTAAGTGTGGGCTAACACCACAAAAATCTTAGTTTATAAACATCTCTCCAGGAGGTTCTGAAAGGTAGGTTTGGGATGATCAAGCTAAAGACTGAATTTTAAGGAATATCCACATTTAGGAAAGAAAAGGAGAAAATGAACCCAGAACAAAATGTGTAAGTATTTGTCACTATTATTATACTATTTTACCCTTTAGGAGACTGTGTTTTAAACAAGGTAACTAAGTTTCTCATGATGAAGAAGCAGAGCTTTTACTCAAATTCCAGTTGGTCTACTGCCAAGTGTGTGTTTTAACCTTTCTGCATGCTACATCCTTAGAAAAAGATAAGAGCGGGTAATCAGATGGCAGTATGGGAAAGGGGTTAGCCAGCAGAGATACAAGCCTTGCAACTTGGACATTGCCCCTTGGCAAAGGTCAGACTCCCAAGTAAAAGAAGTTAAGCATTGCAAAATTCTGAAGTTGAGTAGAAATAGATATATCTCACTGGAGATTTCTGGCAATTGATTAGTAATTGCTCTCTGGTGTTATTAGTAACAAAAAACGTGAGTTTTCATGAGGAAAAGAGAGATGCAAAGGTAGGTGGGGATACAGTTTTAAAGAATTAACTGTTTGTCTAGTACTGCAGAGAAGAATAAGAGGATAGAGGTAAGCTTGTTATCATACTATGAAATCCTACAAATTAGTGTCCACGTTTCTGATTTCAAGTTTTATATCTGAAAACTTAAGGGCAGATTTTCAAGAGAATTATGTCTGTTTCTGAGGAGTTATTCCATAACTGAGTGTCTGGAATATCTTACTTTTTGATTTTAAATAGAAAAAAAACAAACAAGAAACAACTGTTTAATCATTTGCCTGGTGCCTTGGCCCACAGATAGCAAACTCGAACTAAAAATATGCCTTTTCACTAGAAGGCCAATGTTAATGATGTAATGAAACAAGTAATTTTCATTGCTTGTCATCAGGAGATCATCAGGGAGAGTTTCTTGATACTTCCGTCTGGAAAAAATTGCAAAGGAGAACTTGGAGAGTCATTGATGATTGACGGATATTTCCATTATAAATACGCTATGCCCATTGACTTATCAAATGAAACTGTCTCAACATCCAGCATTTAAAAAGGGGAAGGGAAATCATTTTAGAGAGCGATAGAGAAGATGATGCCTCCTCATGATCGTTTGTTTGTTTTCATTCATTCATTCGTTCATTCATTCATTCATCCCAGAGCTGGCTGTGGTCCTTTCCAGGAATTCATGCTGTTGCAGTAAACGTCTAGTGATCCTTCCAGGCTTTGATTGTGCTCCACCAGGATCGATGCTAAAGCAGCTTAACAGGTATGTCTGAGGGTTCAGGCAGGTATTGGTTCACCTCGACAGAAGAACATCACTGGCAATTTCCTCCTTTCCTTGCCAGAATGCAGCTACATAATCATGTGGGACTCTCCACCCCCAGCCCCTGCATCTCCTCCAAACCCCTGCACCAGAAGAGAGGCCGGCCTACATGGCATGTTCATAATTACTGCTGGGTCCATTCTTTCACCTTAAAACACATTGTCCCACTGGAAATTATAAAATTATTATTCATGTCCTTAAAATGATACGTTATATTTTGAAGCATGTGTATTATCTAAACCTAAATTGTTTTAGGTTGTCCTAAGGTGAGAACATAATATTCTGAGGAAAAGTTCACAATAATAATTATATTTTTTGATTAAACATACTCAAAGATGTATAGTTTTAGAGAATTTGGGTAGGAATATAAAGTAGGAATTTAAAGATAACAAGTCAGATAGGCATCTAAATGTGATCACCATGAATAGCACTAGGAGAAAGTATTTTAAAATAATGCTGAAATTTTGGTCCTATGAGGACATACTTTCAACTTTTCCTCAATCATTCTCTTTGGTTGTTCTTCTCCAGACCAAACCACATTTAACAGACTATTGCATGACAAGGTGTAAAGAAATCTGCTTTTTAATGTAGTACTGTATGACTCAGTACTTTTGTAAATTGAGTTTCAACAATCAAAATGAAATGAAAAACTCAATATAAATTTTCTGCCTAATTGCTTTATTTTTAAATTTTATTTTTAGAGATTTAGCCTGGGTTATATCTTGAGATGCATTTTTTAAGCAGAGGGAGGAAAATGTATAGGAGAAATCTGTGGGCTATCTATGTATGTATATGTGTGTGTGTGTGTAAATATGCACATATATTTAAAAGAAATCTGCAATCAACCAAACCAGCTCAAAGGCTATAGATACTCCAAATACAAATATCCACAACCTGTTTTATATTAATGCTGTTTCCAAATATACTTAGTCATGGATGGTGAGTTGTTAATATGAAAACATAGTAACATGAAGAAAAACGGAGCCCTCAGTTTGCGTGCATTGGATATTTCCTTGTGAACTAATGTATGATACGTTATTCTAAAGCATGTCGACTCCCACAAAAAGGCACAACTGTGATGTGGATTCTCGACATTTATCAAGAGCAGTTTCTGGTGTTGGCTGAGGGAAGGGTGGGATTTACAGCTGGAAGAATGACTTGTCATTGTTGTAACATGATGAGACATAGCTTTGTAAAAAGTGGAAAAACAGCTACACTGTTTAGAGACAAAGGAAACACGTCATTCTTCCATTTCAGAATTGCTTGCTTAGCACCCTTTATCTGCAATGGTCCCCATGAACAGCTGGACAAAACCCTGAAGGACTGTAGTTAAGATATTTTACACGACTGCTTCTTCTTCTGTCTGTCACGTAAGACGCACGGACTTCAAGCCTAAATAGAGGTTTTTATCCTCGTTAAGCTATAGGGAGTAGCCGACAGGAATGGAGTCATCATTCTTGTCCCTGGCGTGGTGGAAGGATGTGTTTCATCTGTTCACATACTTTACAGAGTGTGCTGCAAGAACTATCAAGGATAAAGAAAAATAGTGTTCAGGTTCTAATTATTTTCAAGAAATGAAGCTACCCTTTCCATTCCTCAGTTTTTGTGGAAGCGAGGCTGTTTTGTTCTGGAGCGCCGCCCTCGTGTCTTACAGCCCTGGTATCACCTGAGGTGGGGGATGGGCTACTGGCATTTTGGCTCGACGGTTCTTCATTTGGTGGGAATATCCCACGTGAACAGGACATTTAGACCCTGGTGTCTAGTCCTAAATACACTTGGCATTACTCAGTAGATACAACAAAACTAAGCAAAACAAAGCCCCAAACACTCCTACACATTTCCAACCACCGTCAGGTTGAGAGACCAATAGATTTCTCAAGGGTAGGAGGGATGTCTTTGCGTGTGTGCTGTTAAATGGACAAGCAGCTACGAACTACACTAACAGACATTTGTACGTCATCTTGAGAGCCTTTATGGCTGTGAATTCCATTCAGTGTCTCGATCGCATTTCAGCTGTGCAGGTGCAGACCAACCAGTACACACAATTCATGTACAAGATGTCCCCTCCAGTGTCATCCATCCCGCCTACATTTTAACAGCCAGCCTCTGTCTGCTCTTCTTTTCTTAAATGTCTGTGTATCCAATCCTTCCCTCACAGTGCTTCTGATTATCCTTCCAGATAAATCAGTTTTCTCTCTCTCTCTCCCTCCCTCCCTCTCAGTCTCTCTCTCTCTTTCTCTTTCCTCTCTTACCTTTCCTTCCTTTCTTTTTTTTCTTTTCTTTCCTTCCCTCCTTCCCACATCTGTCCATGTGCACATTCACACACATGCGTGCGCGCGCGCACACACACACACACACACACACACACACACACACACATTTTCAATTTGGGTTGAGTTGAGGTTAGAGTTCCAGATAGAGTGCGTCCAAATGCACTGAGGAAAAACGAAGATGGATTCATGTCAGAATCCAGCGTGGGTCCTCCAGGCTGCAGAGGGGACAGCAGGACTGCGATGAGAGATGGGGCTGTTGGGGCCAGATCATGATTGTCCTTGAGCAGTGGTGAGCTGCTCCTGTTGTATCTAAGTGCCTGGAGGGGCTTTCCATCTTCCCCGCTGACATTAGTGCTGTACACATTTGGTCATCGTTCTTGTCAATGCAACCACTGGTAGATCCTCTGCTTTTTCTATACTCTTTGGTGTTTGCATTAGGTTGGACATTGTAGAACCAAAACACAGGGGTTGGTTTGGTGCAGGTGGTTTGTTGAGGTAATGCTCCCAGATAGACCCCTTAGGGATGGAGAAGAGAGAGGCTGGGCAGCGGAGGAGGAGGGCTCTGCAGGAGGCTGGAGCACGGACAGGGACTGTGTGCCATGTGCCTCAGCCACCGACAGGAGAGGGCAGCCCCTGGGAGTTCCCAGCAAGCCTGTGCCCTGCAGGTCGCGACGGTTTTCAGAAGGTGCAGTGTGATCCCTTAACAGTCCACACTTAGAACACCTACCAGCTCCCTGCCTGCCAGGTGTCTCGGGGCTTCATGCTCTGCTTGAAGCCTTCCACATGTCACGGTCCTAGGGCGTGGCTAGGACATTTCAATTTTGAAGTTTCTCACTTAACATGTAGAGTCAAACTACTTGCAATTATGCAGTAAAAGAGCATAAATGTTGGCTTTCAAAAAGCATTTAATGCAAAACATCATTTTATAATAATAGACTTGTGAGATTATATATTATATTATATTTAGTATAATTATATAACAGTGTATATTACATATATTGTTTAGAGTTGTTGCATTACCTATGTGTTATATTTAATGTAATTATTTATCTTATAATTGTATATTGATATGCATTATAGTATATATTATACAGATATGTTATATTATATTTTATATTTAATATAATTATGTTAATAAAATTATACAGCACACACTATATTTTATTGTATATTATACAGACATGTCATATTATATAGTTATTTTATTCTGTATTTTTCTTTATATGAGTATTTGCTTAAACTATTTTCTCTACCTTTTAGAAATTTTCAGTTTTATCCATTAAAATTTTATATAATCTAATAGCAAGACCCTATTTAAATTCCCAGTTAAGATCAGCCTTCCCTTCCTCCTCATTTCTGACCTTCTACTCTTGTGTCTTTGTTCTGACTCTTTCCTAGCCTCTGCACTTTCATGGGATCAGATCTCATCACTACAGTCTACTAGCTGAATGACCCTGGATAATTTAATCTCTCTATGCCCCAGTTTCTGTCTATAAAATGGGATAATACTGGGGTCTACTTCAAGTAGTTCTGCAAGAACTAATCTAGATAACACAGTGAGTCACTTAAAAACACATCCTGCTCTATCAGACAATGCTTGAAAGCTATTCTTAGTGCCCTCGTTTTATCTTAGAATTTCCCTTGGGGTCTGAGCTGGCACTTTATACAGAATAGTCCCTTCATCAGTTAGTCAGAAGAATGAATTTCTCCTCTCTCTCTTCATTCCTGGGTCCGGAGTACCTCCTTGACAGTACCCATCCGAATGCTATTTTTAAGACATAGCTCAATTCCTTATACACACTGTCTTTCCCAACTATGTCAGCTCTCACTAATTTGTCTCCTTCCAACTTTGACAGTACGAAGACTACGTTCCACACAATTTAGCACCCAATTACATGCTGTCTGATATTCACATTTGTGTCATGTATTATAATCGTCTCCTTAAATACATTGTTAACTCCTTGAGGGCATCACATTGGAAGCTATTAAAATTGTCACAGAGCTTAGTTTGACTCTGAGCTCAGAGTAGGCTTCAAGAGAAATTTTCGTGCTTCAGTTTGCCGCATATTTATTGAACATGTACTACAGGTGATGCACTTTTGAATAGTGTCTTAGCAGACTGTACTGGGGATGCTTACATATAAATCTTATTTTAAAACGTGTTTTCTGCAATAAACACACACAGTATGTTCCCCAAAGCATTCCAGGAGATATAGGCTGGAGTGCACAGGGGACCTCCTCAGATCTCCTCAGGTCTCCACAGAAGTGTTACCGAATCGAGTGGAGTCATGCTCCATGGAAAGCCAGTCACTGAAGAGAAAGAAAGGTTTAACCACAAGGCCATTGAGAGAAGGCGGGAGGTCAGCATCTCAGATCTGCCTTTCTCACAGTAAGGAAGATGGCACATTTCTGGGAAAGTGGTTAGGGGCAATTTTGGGTATGGAGGTCATCATTGGTCAAAGGGTTTGAAGGAGCCGCTCAGTGATCTGCCCAGCACAGACTGTCTGTGCCTTCAGAAGACGGTCCCTTAGCAAGATCTGGAGGTGGAGCACCTAAACTCTGACGTTAAAGATCAGACATGCTGCAGGGTCAGCCCAGATGTCTGCAGGCTCAGCCGGTAGAGTCCAGTGTGTGCTGGACCATGCTAACCTTGACTATCCCGAAAAGAAACCCTGGGCACACAGCTGCGACTCCTAAGTCAGAGGTGTTATCTTAAAGGGCAGATAGGAAGAAACAGTAAGGAGTTAGTAATGGAAATTCACTGAAAGAATGAGCAATTTAAACAGAGAATAAACTTTAACTGAAAAGCCAGGGTTACAAGAGTGAGGGACGTTTTAGAGACAATACGTGCATGCAAAAACAAAAACTGAATGTTCCAAGTGATCTGTTGCACATTCCCCAAATGTCTCTCTATGGAAAGCTGAAATTTGGGAATAGTGAGATTATGAGATGATTCCACACCTCAAATAATGACAGTAAGTGTGCCAAGGTTTTAATAATATTATATACATATAAGAAGTTTCTGGATGCATTTCATACTTAGTGTGTGGTACTTTCTGGGTAGAAACCATGTTAAAAAATTGTATGTAGTATTTTCTTCACTGGAAATGTCTACTAAAATAGTCCTCAAACCATTGTCAAAACAAACAAACAAACAAAAAACACCCTATTCTCTTAGTTCATTAGCAATGCAACTCTGTTGCTAAAAGAAGTGCACTTTAGAGTGATCGTATCTTGTTAGCACAAATTATAAAACATTTCATTATGATAGTTTTAAATGCATTTTATTAAATTACATGAAAGAATTTGAGTAGTGAAGGGTTGGTTTGTTGATCTACAAAATTCAGTACTCTGGTTATTAATTGAGTGATGCATTCAAGAGATAGATAATAGAAAAAGTTTAACAAATCCATATCAGTTGAATTTTATCTGTAGGCTTTCAACTGGGTTATGTGCTATCAGATATAAATATATTTCTCTTTAACACATAAATACTTTAATCACTAAATTTCTAAAAAAAAAAGAAATATTTTACTTTATAAAAGTAGCTTTTTTACAGTTGGTATTTGTATACATAAGTTTCCTTTAAACATAACTCCAAAAATGAAAAATTTAGCAAAGTAGTTGAAATTACTTTATAATTTTATTTTAAGAGTGTGGAAATTATTTGGAATGCACTGGATATATATTTTTTTTACTATAAATATTACCTTGTATTATTTAGGAGTATTATCTACCATTTACAATTGTTATTGAAGTTTTGATAATTGTTATGATTATTATAGAGTTTTAATAAAGTCCAACTTCAGTAAGAGTCACTGCATACTATTTTTGATTATTGTATTCTCTGCAGCAATGTAATATTCTACATAGGGTTGCTGTGTGAGAAGCAGCTACAGGGCAAGTAACACTTGTGACTTACAGTATTTGCTCTTGTATTTTATGGATATTCATGGTGAAACAATTGTTAAAATAGAACTGTAGGCATTTGATAAAAAAGAGCTAATTTGAGGGAATCCGAGGAATCCCAGATGTTCCTGACAATTTCTCTTTAGGTCGCCTCATTCAAATGTTCTTAAAATTCCCTGAATTATTTTAGCTGCTTCAGGGACTCAGTAATATGTGCCAAAGTAGTACTCCTTTTTCCACAGTGTTTATTTTTATGCGTACATTTCTATCTTAGTGTTTATAATAAATCTCAGTCAAAATTTGATCCTTAGCATATTGGATATTAGGATCACATTTAAAACCTCTTTCTGTTTTCTCTGTCACTACATCATAATTACGACATCTTCCTTCAAGTGCAGGGGGCCTGCTACAGCGGTGCTCTTCTGGTTGCTGCCCAGCGATGAAGGGTTTTGCATTCAGTATTGGGAAAGATCATATTTTGTTCTTTTGTTGTATAACAGCACTTTCCAATTGGAGTCAAACTTTACATAACTTCCCTAAATGAGCACTCTGTGTGTAACATCATGAAGTGTTCTTTCTAGAAGCTGTTGATCAATATTTATTTATTTACCATTTCACATCTTTTATTAAATTTAGCAGGTAACACACTAGCTGGGACATGGGTCCATTGGTCCTGAAAGACAGGCAAGATTTTTTTTTTTCTTTTCGTTTTTGCTAATTGCTCTAGTTAGACTAGGAATGGTTTGTATTTATCAAGTCCTGAAACACTTCAACGTTCTGTAAGAAACTGGAGTAATCATGTTTCTCCTTTGCCTCAAACTAGATGCACAGAATATTTTTAAAAGTCTGTTCTTGGATACATCTGGGACACACCGTTACCTTTAAACTTATTTCCCTATAGCAGGACTTATCAGAAACTTTGGTACATTGCAAATTAACTAGAAGAAACTTTAGCATAAAGAATTTTGAAAAGGATTTGTTTTCACAGAAAATCTCAGGATATTAATAATAGAATAACAGAGAGAGAAAGAGAGAGAGAGAGAGAGAAGTAGAGAGAAAGAGAGAAAGAAAGAGCATAAAATAGAAGCAAAAGAGTTAACAACATAAAGGTAGTGTTAGTGGATATTTCAAAATAGTTTATTACCATAGTTAGGAGCCATAAATTTTGTCTACATTTATATAACTCTCTTAAAAATTTCAGAGACAATTCTGAGCTGGTTAAAAACTTTGGCTTCAGAATTTTAAGATAAATATAAATAATATAGAATATTAGTTACAGTGTCTTCAAACGCAGCCTGGGAACAAACACTAATTCTCATGTTTACTTTCTCAAAAATAAGACATTAATTGTAGGCTTCTATCTAGGTTTGTGAAATGGCATAAACAGGCATGGGTTTTTACAAAGATCTTTATTTCTAAGCATTAACATAGTAATATAGAATGCAAATAAAAAGTCTTAATAATAAAACAAAATATTAACTTCATTGCAATTTCTTTAAAAATTGTTCAAATTTTGACTTTGGAAGATATTTATTTATATTTCTCTTTTCAGCATGGTAGGGGAGAATATTATATCCAAAATTTGCATATTGCAGAAAAATATTTAGGTGGGATATAATATCCATTTAGGTTTTAAACATACAAGAAGTAAGAAATTCAAGTGCAATTTGAAGCTTAACATTTAGATGCAATTTTATTTTATATCTCATTTTACAGATTTAGTCAATCATCAGCTCTAGGTAACGTGGAAAAAAAATGAAAAATTTACTTTTTTCAAACTCTGGATGGAATCAGAGAAAAATTAATAGTTTTGGAAACAAATATGAGTCCCCCCCCCCCCCGCAAATTGTGGCATCTACTGGTTGGAAGTGCATGAGTACCTGATTAACATCGAAATGAACCCATCCCATTTATGTATATCTAGCTCAAGATACAGAAATCAAGTTATGAGACTATTTTTTGTGATATTTTATTTTCAAATCCACTCTTTATACATTGTTCCCAGGCTGTATTGGAAGACACTGGCTGAGGACTTTATTTTTGTTTCTGGAAATGTGGGCATGGTATTATTACAGAATTAGCCATGAAAATGTCATTCAACAGCACACAAGTAAACGTGCTGGAGGAGGGGTGGGGGTTGTCATTTTTTTTTTTTTCTTTTCCATGTTGTCTTTAAAGAAGTATTGAAGGCCATCACTTTTTAAACAATGATTCCTCAAACTAATTAAACAATCATTTTAAGTTCTTCTAAGACACGAACTCATTTGAATAGTTTCTTATTCACAGACAGCATAACAACTGTCAGTGAAGCTCATTTTTAAAGGTAGCTTTAAACAATCTCTAAATGTGGTAACATTTTGTCTTCTAGGAGTGTTTTATGTGCTCTTGAATATAATTAAAATTGCTTTTATGTGAAAAGAGTTTTTCTTTTTACTTTTACTTTAATTCAATAATTCCCCACAATCCTTAAAAAGGTCCATCTTATGGCAATTTTGTACTGCTGCCCTTCGTATTTACAAGGCCTAGGGCAAGAAGAGTATGGAACAAAATCCACATAGTATATATCTAAATATTTAAATGTCACAATCTGAGATAACAATTGCTATATGAAATGTGCGCTTCCTCCCACCTGCACCTTGGTGGTCAAAACAGTTCAAATCTGGGATTTTGAGCCTTCCTCCCATACTGCACCGCACTCTCATGCTAAGTTCCCTACAGTTTATCCCAGGTTGTCATTCATCTTTTGACTTTGTTCAAAGTGTTTTTTTCTTTATGAAAATGTTTGACTTTTCCCTAGTTAGATTTATCAGTATTCTTGCTTTCTGGATACTTTGCTAGTCTTAACAAGGCATTTTTTATTTTCTGGTTATTTTTTAAAATCTCAAGTATCAATGCAGTGTTTTTCATGGTTTTATGTTTGCAGAAAAATTTTTCTTCCATCTGTATAATTTGATATCAGGTGTGAAATAGTGCTCCGTGTAGCAGATAAAGTGTTATGTATACAACACTCTTAGTTTGCTTTGCTTCTGGTCACAGAGCCTAACACGTTTTCAAGTTTCTCCTGGAGTTAAATGGGGGCATAGATTGAGTTCTCCACGGTGGAACATGTGACTCCCACATTTCCTACACAGTCCTGTACTGTCTTCCCAGGCTACTGCCTGGATTTGTATTTCCAGGGCTAGGTTGGAAGCCACTCATCTGACATGGTCGAGCTTACAACAGGTTAGATCCCTGCATGACTCTGTGGAGTGAGCACCTCTCACATCCCCTCTTTGTTGTGTTAAGTTCTGAGATTTGGAGATTATTTATGGTAGTTACCTTACCTTAATACACACTGACATATTTATTTCCAGTATCCTAACTTATAAATTTCAGTGTTCCTTAATGATTAATCTAGTTTTGCACTCTGATTTGAAGTGAAATGTTAGAAATATACAGGGCTGATAAATAAATGTGCAGATATCTTTTTAAAAAGTAATTCATGAATTTAGCATATGGGAATGTGTGCATCTTAGTCTATTAATACTGGATGATTAAATTCCCTAATAGTTCACATATAATGAATGCACTTTCTGTTCTATATGTCCTATAGAGAAAGAATGACTTATATTATTGTATAATCCAGCACTGTGTCTTGCTGGGGTTTAAATGGTATCTAGAAAAACAGCAGTTGTGTTCTCTTTCTGGCCACGTAAATGCAGAGTGTACTTCTAATGGACATCGCTCTATTTTTCACTCCAACTTCTGAGGTTCTAAGGCTTCTCTGTGAACACCGACCTTCAGAAGAGGCTGTTGCTCTTTACTTTGTCTATCCTGGTGGGTGGTGGGGAGTCTATAAACACTGCTGTGGAGGTTCTGATCTCCCACTGCATCACTCAAATTGACTTTTTCTTAGGCACCATGAGTGAGTTACAACCCATTGATGCATCTCTGTCCCCACCACATGTACATCCTCACTCATCATGAAACCATTTTTCCCGACGAAGTTTGAAAGGGGCCCCAGCATGGTCCACACATAGGGAAACCTGTATTCTACTTGGAGTTGGATTTCCAGTGAAGATCCCCCACTCCCTACAGGAGTTTTCTTTTAGGATACCTTCCTTTACCTTCCTAACATCTGATATTGGCTGGATAAGGATTTGTCCCCCAAACAGGTTCCAATTTTAAGCCTCAAAGGAAGGGGCTTGGGGCTAATCCCTCCCCCAGTTTTCCCCTTAGAGCAGCAATATCCCATAGGATTTTCTGTGATTATGGAAATGTTGTATACATGTGTATCCACTACAGTAGACATTACCCACAGGTGGGTTTTGAGCACTTGAAATGTGGCTAGTGCAACAGAAGAGATAAATTTTACTTATTTTAAATTTATGTTTGGTTAATTTGAAACTTATATTTCAATAGCCAGTTTTATGGCTAATGGCTACAGTGATTGACAGTATAGCCTGAGGTGATACTGTATAAATGATGAATGTAAATATAGGAGAGGATATCTGCCCATATCTAATCCACAGCATTCAAAACCCCAATGCTAGGATATCTGCTGGAGAAAGGCTAGCTGTGCCCATCAACAGCACTGGGGCCTCACCACATTACATAGCTAGGTCTGTCCTCTTACTGATAAATTGATCTTTACTGAAAAATATATATTATTAAAAAATAAAACTTTGCTACAATACTATTTTTGCAAAACTCTTTTCCTGTGGGTTTCCCTGTTGGTTTTGATCATATGTAAATTTACACGATGCTTTGTTTTTCCTATTCTTAATCAAGAGTAATCAATACTCTGCTTGATAAACAGGATGTGGAAACTTTACTGAAGACACTTTTTTGAAGAAATAAAGAAAGGGACTACCTATCCTATTTTTTCAGTGTTTGAAAAAACAAACAAACAAAAACCCCAAATCAAAACAAAATTAACAAAACAGTAGAAACAGTTGAAGATCCAAAAGAACTTTTGACAGCTCAATTACAAAATGAAAGTCCTAATTGCTGCAAAGCAGTGCCATGCGTTCTATTTGAGAAGATGGAAAGACATGTTTGTAATGGGATGACTATGAGAAATTAAAGGATACCTTCAAATTCATAGCTGTTCATATCTGGTAGAATTAGGCATTCTGGGGAATTATGAGGTGACGTAATCTTCTGTTAAGCAACATCAATCTTAATATGATTATTTCCAACATGTCCTTCATTTTATGAGCACTGTCTTTATTTCCTGCTTATATGGAAATTTCTCATCAATTGTTATTTCAGAGAGATTTTTTTCCAAGATAAAAATATGCTAATAGGATTTAAATATGTTTTAAACAGAATCTTTCTTTCTTTATGTATAAAATAAGCCATACACAGTCACTCATTCAGCATTAATCTCCACTCTCATTACCAATTTTAAAAAACATTGAACCAGAGCCCCCAACATCTATGGGCACTGTGTCAAATTAGTTTCCAAGGAAACAGATCTTGAGACATGGCTTGTGTGCCGGGATTTTACCGGAAGTGTCTTCGGTGGACGTCTGTGAGGAGAGAAGGGAGCAGGATCGGGCAGGGGGAGAAGCTGATGGAAATGCAGCTTCCATTGCTTGCATCCTCTCAAGTTCCCCTTCTTCGGGGAGCTCTGAAGCTAGGGTGGAGGAGACTCAGAGGAGAGCTGTCTCAGCGGCATTTCCAGAAGCTGGGGAGTGAGCTTTTGGGGGCTCGACAGAGAACCTGCAGATGTGTGAAGTATCCCACCACAGGTGGGAGAACTGGAGAGAACTGAGGTGGGTCTTCACAGGCCTTCGACCCCGACTAGAGAGGAACTGAAGGTGGTTGTTGAATGAGGAGCAGAGTGTAAAAATGACAAATCTATGGTTTCTGCAAAGTTAAATCTAGAGTGGTTTGATCCGCAGGTCAGTTTTAAAAGTATAACCTACTAAAATCATGTGTATTCATCTGAAGAGTAAGAGCACCCAAAGTTATCACAGGGCTTAAACAGAAAAGTCTTGAAATACACACCACCAGTATGTCTCCTGATCCTGCAGTAGTGAGCACCTCTCTCCCACCAGTTACACACCAGGTGTAAATTGATGGCAGCACAGAGAGTAGAGGAAAGTTAACTGCCCATACACGGCCATAAAGGGCGAAGTCTGTCACGTAGCTTTAGCCAGGTCCGTTTCTCCTGGGATCACACCTCTTTCTTTGTCATTCCAATGAGTAAGTTTTGAGGCATAGACTATGTTTACTGCTACACAATAATGCCAATATCAGACTTCGTATAATCTTGATTTCCCTTATCATTGATGTACCGACGCTGGTCTGCAAATAGCACGCACCTTTTTAAACCATGCATACAGGTAAAACTTGTATGTTTTATTTCAAGTAAAATTTACTTATGTAACTGCTGATAAATTATCTTCAGTTGAATCCTCAGCTATTAGATGGATCACATATATTAAAAGAGTTGTAAACTTTGAACTGCCCTGCAATAATTAGCTGCTGTTTCTGCTATTTTTTTCTTATAGTCAGAGAAGTGGTTGTGAGGACAACTACGGAACTCCATTGTTACAGTTAAGGTTGTCTAATATGAGATAGGATAGTGAAAAAATAAGTTGGGAAATTATTATATTCATAAAAATTGCTTGTTCACCAACCAGGCACACTCCCTTGGTACAATGTAGTTTTCCACCTGGATTGTAACCCTTTTGTGACTTTTCCCGGTAGATGCGTGCTGACACACACGCACGCAAAAGCAAAGTAGAAATACCCACCAGAACATCCCAGCGCCGTCTGTGCCTCCCAGTGTGGCTCTGTGAACTCCTGATCAGCAGCACTGTCGGGGTCAGGTTATCCATTCAGACACTGCACTCAACACCTCGGGAGCAATTTTCCTGCTGTGGCAGATCTGCCCCAGAACGTAAAATGAAGACCAGCACAGAAACAATTGTGGACAGAAGTTTTATTTCTTGACTGTTATTACAATTTCCTTTGAATCATTCTACTATTAATTGATTCAAATCCATAATAATAAGCCATGGGAGAGGTCTTATGAAACAACCTCTGTATATTTACAACTTCATAAATAAACTTAAAAGCAACTAAATTGTTTCTTTTCAATCACGTCCTCATTTTTTCTGATGGACGTCTATTTTTTTTTTTCCTGTTTATAATTGCAATGAACTGGCTTTAATTAATCAAATAAATTTTAATGTAATTAATAAGTAGAATTCTTACTGGAACACTTAGGTGATTATGTACTTTGAGTTGTAAAGATGCAATTTGCATGTTATTAAAATAATCAGAAGGACTTCAGCGTCAGAAGTAAGGTAACATTTAATTTTAGCTCACTTAAATCATTTGGTTACCAAAGCAAAATGAGGAGGATAATCATGATTTATTATGAGGTTGCGTGTGTGCAACCTGTGGATTTTTCACTTGGACTTTGTGAGGGAAACCAGTAAGACAGGCTGGGATCATCTTTTTCTTCAGCCCTTTCCCAAGCTCTGAATTGATCTTTTTATTTGCAAACTTATCCTTTTTCCCAAATCATCCTTCAAAGTCCTTAACTTTTGAAATCAAGGTATGGACCTACCTTGGTGGAAGCTCAACACAGATGCCTGTGACACAGTGCCCAGCCCAGAGCCACCCTGAACAGCAAAATTGAGAGGGCTCCTGGGGTGAGCAGGGCTGTGAAGGGTACTCCGTTCCCAGTCCTGTGTGCAGGGAAAACCAGCCACAGTGGGATCACCCCTGGTCAGGAGCCTGGGGAGATAACATTTGCAAGACTGGGGACAGTGGGCTCTGCAGGAAAAGCCTATGGATGGAACTGCAGTAATGAGGACAACTGTGGGAGTGTCCACCCCTGCAGGGAGGCCCTGAATGACCAAGGGGACAAGGTGGTCCACACCAGGGTACCGAGCACCAGTCCCTGCAGCCCGTGGAATGTCTGACTTATGGCTGTGAGGCTTGGGTAACAGCACTTTTGACTAAGGGATGCACTTTATGGCAGGACTGAGCCTAGGGACGCCCGGGCACTGAGCCCGCTGGCCCTGCCATCGGCTGCTCCCCCAAGCTGTGTGCCCTGTGGAGGGCTGGCATGGCCTTTTGAGGTGCAGCCTCAGAGGGCTGCAGTGCTGTCCTTCCAGGCTGACATGTTCCTCTCCAAGGCCCCTAACAGTGTGCTGCGCCCATGACAGAGGGGACATGTGGATCTGAGAACCCATGTGGAGGAGCAGGACCTCCTGTGGTAGCTCTGTGGGCTCCAGTGCTGGGATCCTGGCCCAATGTGTTTATCTTGGTGCATGACAGGGGCCGCTGGCATGAGTGAGTGTGGGACGCACCACATTCTCTCATTTCCCTTCCCTCTGAAGACTGCGAAGGGACAATTGGGGGATTAAAGCAAGGCGCCCTGGGCCCAGAGCTTTCAAGAGGGAGAACCCGCTTTACACCACCTGCAGGGGACCCACATCAGCAGAGGTGCAGGCTGGTGACTTGAGACAAATTACAGTAGTACAGCTTTTCTGTAACAGCTGTCTTGTTATTTTGTTTTTTAAAGCTTGACTGTCCATGCTTTAGAATACTCAGTGTCAGAATGGAGTAACCTTCATGTAGGTGTCAGGCAGGACAGGAATGCCAGAAAATTACCTACCCCCCACCCCTCCAACAGTGTCCCTCCCATCCTCCCCAGCAGTCCTCAAGTGACTGCCAACAGCACTGAGGACGTAAGTGCCCCCAAGGAAAGAGAAGTCCATGCAGTCGTCAAAATGTCCCCAGTGGCAAATGTTCTCTGCAGCACAGTGGCAGCTGGCGTGATTTTGCACCTTTTACTTACTGTTTACTGCCCTATGTTTTCTGTTGTTCTGTCCTCCACCCAACCTGTGTCTCCTCCTGCTCCCAAAGAAGCTGCTGCACCTCCTGACCTTGTCTCAGGGTTTCCTTACCCTGGAGAAGAAGACAGCCACCACACCAGGACTTCTTTAAGTGCTTCCTGTTTCCTGCCATCTGTTGTGATTTGGCTACAAGTTCTGTCATGGGTAAGTGATTTCCTTCCTCATCCATTTCACAGAGAGCCATCAAAGTCTCTACTGAATGTTCCTACTGGTGTTTTGTCCTATGCTTTCATTCAAGTTAGACATCTTCTTTTGTCCTTGGATTGTGGACTTGGATTGTGTTTTGTTTTGTTTTTCAATAGAATTTATTATTTTTTAAATTTTTAATTAATTTATTTATTTTTAAGATAATTTATTATACATACATGTGAGGTACAATGTTGATTTTCAATAATTGTTTACAGTGTGTGATGGTCAGATCAGGATAGTTAGCCTATTCATCATTACAATACGTAATCATTCTTTGTATTCATTAACCAATTTCTCTTTAGCCCCCGTCCCTCTACCCCCTTCTCTCCCCCCTTTTCCACCTCTAGTAGCCATGATTCTTTTCTCTCTCTCTAAAAGTTCAATGTGTTACTGTGATTATTCTTTCTTTCTCTCTCTCTGTTTCTCTCTTTATTGTTTATTTATTTATGGATTCAGCTCCTGGTTATGAGTGAGAACATGCAGTATTTCTCTTTCCGTACCTAGGTTGTTTCACTTAGGATAATGTTCTCCAGCCTCATCTATGTTGTTGCAAATGGTAGAATTTCATTCTTTTTTATGGCTGAGTAGTATTCCATTGTGTGTATATACCACCATTTTCTTATCCAGTCATCCATTGATGGACACTTACGTTGGTTCCATCGCCTATCTATTGTAAATAGAGCTGCAATAAACATGGGAGGTTAGCTCAGCTGGTGAGAGTGCAGTCTCAAGGTCATGGGTTCGGATCCCCATTCCAGCCAACTGCCAAAAACAAACAAAAATATTGGATTATGTTTTTAACCACTCTAGAGTTAGAAAGTCATCTGATCTCTTTAAATCACACTTGCAATGCACTCTGAGTTTATTTCAGAAAATATTGGTATGGTCAAACTAAATAAAATAAAATTTAAAGTTGTTTTTTAAAAATGCAAAAATCCATTTTTCAGTTGAACTTTTGCTAAAATACAGTACTCAGGTACTTCAAAAAGTTCATAAAAAGATTCCGATTATTTTTCAATTTTATTTTTTCCTGAACTTTTTGAAGTACCCTCATATTTATTGTTCCATATTTTAGGTACAATAAAGTATCTTCTATAATTTTTATAATACAAAGATAATAACTACTATAAGGCAAATATTATTCAAAATAAATTTGTATTTATTTATTTTATTGATTTTGTTCATAATAATGTAATTTTTTAATTTTGCTAAATTCGACCTTCAAAATAGGTGCAATTTGAGACTTTAAATAGATTAAATACTCCTTTGGCTTCTTGTGTGTGGTTATCAGGTGAAGACAAGCTCTGCTTTTGCATCTGATTAAAGTAGTTGGTGTATTCTTTAAGCTGGATCTGTTACAAAGACCTATGAACAATGAAAATGATTTTTCCAATTTATTCACAGAAAAATACTTTTTTAGAACATATATATTGGGCATATTTTTAGAACAGTAAGATAATTTTCAAAAATCAGTGCACAATATGAAATGGTAGCCTGAAAATATTTTACATACTGTTATAGGAATAAAGACATTTTTTAAAGTGCAAATGTATTTTAATCTATCAGGGTAAATTTGATTACTTAAAAATCTGAAAAATAACAGAATTTCAGTCTATATCTCACTAAATAAGGGAGTTTATGAAAGAGTAATGGACAAGTGTCTCTGTTGGTAAGAAAAGCATGTGACAGTTTTGAGACCCTGTTTGTTTAGCAACAAAGCCTCTGGTTTATAATGTGCACTTGGCTTTTAAATTTGATAACACATCTGATTTAAACTCTAGAGAACAATAGCATATTATGGGGACATGTTATGGTCTGAATGTCCATGTCTCCCAAATTCACATGTTAAAATCCTAACCCCCACGGTGATGGAATTAGGAGGTGTAGCCTTTGGGAAGTGATTAGGTCATGAGGGTGTAGCTCTCATTATGGCTAATGTCCTTAGAAAAGTGACCCCAGAAAGATTCTCACCCCTCCCATCACGTGAGGACACAGTGAGGAGGTGCTATCTGTGAACCAGAAAGCAGGTCCTCACCAGACACAGAATCTGCCATGCCTTGATCAACCTCCAGGGATGTGAGAAATACATTTCTGTTGCTAATAAGCCACCCAGTCTATGATATTCTGTTATAGTAGCCCAAATAGACTAAAATTGTATATTAGTTCATTTCTGTGTTGCTATAACAGAACACCTGAAACTAGGTAATTTATAAAGAACAGAAGTTTATTTGGCATGCAGTTCTGGAACAGCTGCCCTTGGCACGGGCCTCAGGCTGCTTCTGCTCACGGTAGGAAGTGACAGAGTAGAGGCAGGTGCAGAGAGCATACGGCCAGGGGAAGCAAGAAAATGAGGAAGTGCGGGCTATTTTAATAACCTGCTATTTAGGGAACTAATAGTGTGTGAAGGTACTCCCAGGGAAGGCGTGAGTCCATTCATGAGGGATCTGCCCCCATAACCCAAACACCTCCCAATACCTCCACACCACATCCCAAATTTCAACATGACATTTGGAGGGGCTGTCAATTCTGAATTATAGCAGATGGGATATTTCCAGCATTCTTGTAACTGGATTCAGGTCTCTTGGGGCCCTCAATCATTACGTGCTGGCTACAGGGGCTGATATGTTCGGGCACTTTGCCCTCTGCCTTCAGGACACCCTCCTATCAGCCATCCACAGAGCGGTCACGAGGATGGGAGAAAGAAAGAAATGCCTATGACACGATGTTATTAAGGAAGTTTGGAAAACTGTTTCCTTGTAAAAGAAAACACAACTAACTACAAAAGAAAATGAGACTGCCTCAGTATTTTTAGGATTCCCCGAGTAAAGTTGTCGGTTATAAAGGAGTCCTGTCTATTTGAAGTAAAGCTTTCCTACAGACAGACTCAGTTTAAGCTAAGGTATAAATGTATGACCACATGTCCTACTCAGAGAAACTGTGATTCAGCCCAGCTCAACCATCCCCTTTCCTGAGGGCTCCACCCTAGGCCAGCTCTTCACCTTCCCAGGAAAATCCCATCTCCAGTCTCAGATCCACCCTGGCGTATAGTCATGCTTGAGTACTTACTATTCTAAATCCACCATTTTTTTCTCATTTTTTAAAAATGTTCAGGTGATGTTCTGTTCACATCGTAAGAGGCCACTTTCTCCACCTAACACTTCTACTTTAAAGGAGAGTTCAGGAAACCTCTCCTAACACGCCTCCTCCTAGGGACAGACACTCGCTCTCCTTCTGAGTCCCCGCTAGGATGTAGGTTCCACAGCAAGTGTTCCTGCATCGTTTATGCCCTGGCTCCTGATTCTGACAGACGTTGAGGCTTGGGATGTGCCGCAAGCTATGAGCGTGCTCTCCCAGGCTCGCTGCAGTGCGTACCGCCTATTCCTGGCAAGGGTTGGGATTATTTACAGATATGACTCTCCTCCAGGACACAGAGTCCCTTGAGAAAAAAGAAATTTAGTTCATCTTTTTGTCCTTAGCATCTATCAATAGCCTGAAATTCTTCTCAAAGGACACACAAATTAAGGAAAATTGAATTCAAGCTAATTTTGGTGGGAAGTTTATTTGTGGAGTCAGCTAGTACTCACAGATTATTGAAGCTGATTTTACATTTGCTGTGGAGATAAAATTAGATTTGAACAAAAATGAGAAGTCCTAAATTCTTAGTTTCAGCTATTAAGAATGTTTAGGCAATAGATATAATAACTGTTCTGATTGGATCATTATACAACATGTGCATATATTGAAATAACAAAATGTATGTCATAAAAATGAACAATTAAAAAATTTTAAAAAATAGAAAAACAATTTCCAGATTAATATTCACTACCTTAAAATGAAGGGAAATAAAGCTAGCACCTCCACACCACCAGAGCAATAGCACTTTGGTTAATATCTAAAAGCATAATCATGGTACCCTTACTTGTAGCTGGGTAGTATTAAGAGGGTTGCTTATTTCTCTCCTGTCCTGGGGAAAGATTTGTAGCCTGATGGAAACAGAGTTCACCACACATCAGGCAGAGAGATACTGAGACTGAGAGTAAAATAAGTCCTGAAACCCAATGCAAGGATTTTACGACAAAGTTAAGTTGTTTTGTATTCAAATGATTTTTTCTCTTCTTATAGCAAATTACTAAATACACTGAGCAAGAGAGGAATACAGTGGATAAAAATATAACTAAATAACCAATTTAGTAATTTTTTTCTTGAGCACCTACTATAGGTGATGCTCTGCAAACAGTCAATTGTAGTATAAGTTATAACCACATTTGTATTCATGTACCTTTGCCTGTGAATTTGAGAACAGTTTGATCTAACAGGGTACAAAGGGATGGGAAAGAGCACTGGCTAAATCATAGATCGTATAATTAGAGTGAAGCTTTTCTCTGGGCTGAAAAGTAATTGTTGGCAGGTGCACATATCAAAACCAATGCCAAAATGCATAATGTTGAAGAATTATTATTCCGGTTATCACAAATTCCCCCAGTAATTCTAACTGTCAAGTTTTGCTGAGTGATTATACAAAAATAGATAGTAACACAGACGTGTTGAATTGTGCCTCTGGATAATTGCATTGTCATATTAAACCATTAAAACTTCTGAGTTATTATTTGCACATCTTCTTGGGCACAAAAAGATAGTGCCATCACAGAGCCTCAACTGAGCCTCTGTCCTGTACTAAGTATTGCTGCAGGTGAAGCAGACATTATACACACCCCAGACATGTGCATGCTACAGAATGCAAATGTGCACAGGGCACAGATGCCCCCAAAACTTAAAAATAGAATAAAGTCTACTTTAAAACATGAAAGATATATCCAAAAGTATAATTTAAGGAAAACTGAAGATCATGTTTACATTAAAATGTGTTTTGCTGTGCAAATTGCATTTGATAGGCCCTAGAGAGATTGTAGGCTGTGGAATCTGAAACAGCACGTTAAGATCCCTTTCAAAGAAAACTCCTTCCATTTGTTCATTCAAAGTATTATGTGTTAGAAGTCCAAGCCTATTCACTGGGGAAGGGACTGCCTCTTCAGCAAATCGTGCTGGGATAACTGGATATCCATATGCAGGAGAATGAAACTAGATCCATACCTCTCACCGTATATTAAAATCAACTCAAAATGGATTAAGGATTTAAATATAGACCCTGAAACAATAAACCTTCTTAAAGAAAACATAGGAGAAACACTTCAGGAAATAGGACTGGGCACAGACTTCATGAATACGACCCCAAAAGCACGGGCAACCAAAGGAAAAATAAACAAATGGGATTATATCAAACTAAAAAGCTTCTGCACAGCAAAGGAAACAATTAACAGAGTTAAAAGACAACCAACAGAGTGGTAGAAAATATTTGCAAAATATACATCTGACAAAGGATTAATATCCAGAATATATAAGGAACTCAAACAACTTTACAAGAAGAAAACAAGCAACCCAATTAAAAAATGGGCAAAAGAGCTAAGTAGGCATTTCTCTAAGGAAGATATACAAATGGCCAATAGACATATGAAAAAATGCTCAGCATCACTCAGCATCCGGGAAATGCAAATCAAAACCACATTGAGATACCATCTAACCCCAGTTAGGATGGCTAAAATCCAAAAGACCCTGAATGATAAATGCTGGCGAGGTTGCGCAGAAAAAGGAACACTCATACATTGTTGGTGGGACTGCAAAATGGTGCAGCCTCTATGGAAAATGGTATGGAGGTTCCTCAAACAATTGCAGATAGATCTACCATACGACCCAGCTATCCCACTGTTGGGAATATACCCAGAGGAATGGAAATCATCAAGTTGAAGGTATATCTGTTCCCCAATGTTCATCGCAGCACTCTTTACAATAGCCAAGAGTTGGAACCAGCCCAAATGTCCATCATCAGATGAGTGGATACGGAAAATGTGGTACATCTACACAATGGAATAGTACTCAGCTATAAAAACGAATGAAATACTGCCATCTGCAACAACATGGATGGACCTTGAGAGAATTATATTAAGTGAAACAAGTCAGGCACAGAAAGAGAAATACCACATGTTCTCACTTATTGGTGGGAGCTAAAAATTAATATATAAATTCACACATACACACACACAAAAACGGGGGGGGGAAGAAGATATAACAACCACAATTACTTGAAGTTGATACGACAAGCAAACAGAAAGGACATTGTTGGGGGGGAGGGGGGAGGGAGAAGGGAGGGAGGTTTTGGTGATGGGGAGCAATAATCAGCCACAATGTATATCGACAAAATAAAATTAAAAAAAAAATAAATTAAAAAAAAAATGTGTTAGAAGTGATGTGAGTATAGGTGGTGTCCCAAGAGTGCAGAAATGTTTTGCTACTGAACTGTTAAAAAAAAGCCTAGTGGTTTCGTTCTTTCTTTCTTACTTTTTATATATTTCTTCCTGAAACTTTTCTAGCTATGTGTGTATGTGTGTGTGGTGTGCATGTGTGCACATGTGTTTACATATATGTGTGTGCATGTTTATATGCATGTGTTTGTGTGTATGTGCACATGTATGTATGAGTGTATATGTGAGTGTATGTCTGTGTGTGTATGTGTTTGTTGTGTATGTGTGTGGTGTGCATTTGTGTGTGTATACGTGGTGTGTATGTGTGTTGTGTGTGTATATGTGTGTTGTGTGTGTGTGTGCTGCTGGTGTGTGCATGCAGGTGGGGTGTGTGTTTATGTGCTTGTGGTTTGTGGTGTGTATGTGTGTGGTATGCATTGTGTGTTTGCGACAGAGCCCCCTGTGGTGTGGGTATTGGTGTGTGAACTCTCTCTCTCCACAGCCAGGAGCCTCCAGACCGCCCTTTCTGGCATCCTCTGAGCTGGGCTGGGGTATTTCCCCTGGGGAATAGGGCTGGATCAGGATTCACCTGGACCCATTTTTGTTTAACCACTTGCATCAGAAGCACAGTTCCTGTTCTGATAATTATGTGCTGCCAACGGCCACAAACTGCTTAGACTCACCTCCCTTGCAGTGCTCACTGTCCACTCTCAGGGTCCTCCTCCTGTGGCTGCTGTCGCTAGCCTGGCCAGCCGCTTCTTCCCATGAGAAGCTGTCCTTTTTCATCATCTCCGTGTGTCATAGCCCAGGCCACATTGCTCCTGTTGATGCATTTCTCTGGAAACTGTCTTCGAGGGTGGTGTTAGGGTTCACTCCATTAGACAAAGTCCAGGACCACGGCTCTCTGGGACAGGCCCTCTGCTGTTTCCCTGTGAGGCGCTGAGGGACGACACCCAATATCTGACAACCCCATGCTCTCACAGAGTAGATCTGGAGGTGCCCCAAAGTTTTAGGAGGCTTTGTCCTTTCTGAAAGGGTCTGCAAGGTAAGGACTGGAGTGGATTTGCAGGCAAACCCTTTGCCACATCTTCACCCCGAGGCCCTATGTTCCTGACAGCAGCCTGCACTGGGTCTGTGCCCCAAGTTCTTTTCTTTCCTTGAGGGAGAGGCTAAAGATCATAAATCTTTTGATTTTCAGACCAAGCAAACCCTGGCTTACTCATTTCGGGAGAATTCTGCCTGAAGACTGAATGGGTCCTTCTTTAGCTCAACTTTCTCCTGCATTTTGCCATAAGCAATGCAGAGAGGACACCAGCTGTCCATGCTGCCTGCCTTTCCCTCATTCAGGTGATTGAGCAATGCTCCCTGTCACCCCAGCTCTCACCATGACAGCGTCAGTACCACATTCCTCACTGTCCTGGACACCCTCACCCAGGTGTCTTTGAAGCCTTTCAGGCCTTCCTTGCACTTCCCACGAGGCTCTGAGTTCTCACTTGGTCTCCTCGTAGAACCTCCAGGTCCACCTGCTCCCAAGCCGTTGTCACCTCATTTAAGTTTTGCAGGCTGGATCATCTGAACTTTCTCACTCACTCACATGTCTGGCTCCTGGGCTGGGATGAGTTAAGATGAAAGCTGCTAATCAGAGCATCTATGCTTGGCTCTGATTCACATCTGGCTTGGTCTGCACAGGACGTGGTAGCTAAAAGGTGTCCAGACTTCGTAGACGGTGACATGGGTCTTCCAGCTGTGCTGTCCCTGTGGCTAAGGCAGCATTCCCAGTGCCTACTGGGACCACCCTCTCAAAAGTCACCCAGCGCTGCCTCTGGTGCGCACTATTGAAGGAAAAAGTACCAGGTGGGCAGACCCAAAGAGGGAACACACCTCGATGGGAAGGTGACAAGGTCTCATTGTAGAAGACAAAGCAGGGTGGAAGGAATTGTTGCAGCATTATTGACAAATGAAGTTGCCCAAGGTTGCAGTGCCAAGTATATTGTGTCCCCAAAATTCGTATGGTGAGCCCCTAATCCCAGGACCTCAAACTATCACTGTGTCTGGAAAGAGGGCCTTTAAAGAGGTAATCAAGCTGAAATGAGGTCACTAAGGTGGGACCTAATCCAATGTGACTGTTGTCCTTATAGGAGGAGATCAGGACACAGACACCCATAGAGGGAAAACCGCATCAGGACACAGGGAGAAGATCCTGTCTGCAAGCCAAGGCAAGAGGCCTCAGGAGAATACAACCTGCCATACCTTGATCTTGGACTTCCAGTCTCCAGAATTGTGAGAAAATAAATTTCTATTGTTAAGCCTCCCAGTCTGTGGTATTTTGTTATGGCAGCCCTGGCAAATTAATGCAGTTGCTTTTTTTCTTTATTTCAGAAAGTTATAAATGAAAATATTATCTCAGAAATTTTCTATCCTAATCCAAACACATACGACATTCAGTGAGGAATAAAAACAAAAAAGAAGAAAAAAAAAAGAAAGAACTAAGTTAAAAACATGGAAAATGAAAAAATACAGTTCAATGATTAGGTCAACAATTAGTAAATATTTAGTTGGATAATAAACTATCTCCTGAAAACTTAAGAAAACAAAATTTTAAAATGAAAAAATGGAAAATATATACAAGTTAAATTCTAACCCAAATAAAGTTTTATTATCATATAACAGACTTTGAAGCAAAAACATTTCTAGAAATTTAAAGTTTAAAAAATTGAAAAATAAAATATCTCCATTGCCTCAAACTGGAGGTAATTAAGTGAAAATCCAGTACTATTCTACCTGGAGAGTTGTGCTAGTTTTCAAAACCGTTTGTTCTGTGGAGTGACAACCTCACTGTCACCTGGAATTGTGTTACCTGTCTCTGTCTTTTTCGTGCCCTTCCCTGCCTTGCCGTGCGTTTCCAGGCCATCTACATCTACCTTTTTGGTGATGGTTCTTGTGTAGATGGGAGCTGCCCAGCCCAGATGCAGGGAACCTGACTTTCAGGATTCTCTTTAATTGTCTGAGAGAGATGCTATGGACAACCATAAATTGTGTTTCCAGATTAATTGGTTTACAAAAAAGTATACTTGTCTGCCAGCCTAAATATTACTATATATTCTCAAAACAAAAGGGAGAAAACCATATGTTCAAATGCTTCAGAAGTTGTTCCTTTTCAATCGGACATCTTGAACAGCATATGTGTATGTAATCTTCATTAAGTGAGAAATAGGAACTAACGGTTTTTATGGTGCCTTCATAGATTGGTATTTTCCAAATAGGAACAATTTACGTTGTCATAATACATTTCTTCTGGTGTAGGAAATATTTCTTCTCAGAAAACACCTGGTTAGTACTCTGCTCGTTTTAGACAAGATGTCCGATAAATGTGTTTTAAAGAAGCATGTAGTGGATAGAAAATCAATAGTTATTATTCAAGTATTTGGCAAAATAAGAAATGAACAACCACACATATACAAAACAGTAAACTAAGACAATTCCTAGGTATGCACTTGATATGAAGATCTTTAATAAGGGAAATGGCTTTATAAAATCAAATGCATGAAAACATGGGCTTAAATTATACATCAAAATTTACTTATTTTATGTTTGCCCAGGGAAGAAAACAAGTTAGTTTTAATTACCATTAATTTCTTTAATTTTTAAATTTCTCAGTTGCTATAAATCTCCTTAAAAGTAACACGTAGGATTGCATAATTAGGGTTGATTGCATACATACACTTCTGCCTTGTGGCTTCCAAAAACCCTTTCAAGCACTGAAAAATATTATTTTTAAAGGCATAAAATCACAACTGCCCTGGTAACAAAAGAAGTATTACACAGCAGGCCTTAAAGTCCATTTATGTACAAAACTCACATGATTCCATAAATTTAGACATACGTGTGAATGTGTAAGAGATGACAGAAAAGGAAGCAAGTGCATCAACCAGTTCTCAAGGATCACTCTGGAAAGGGGCTGGGAGTGTGGGGTGACTGTGTCACCTTCTCTTTGTCCTGATTTGTTTGATTCTTCTCCAGGGATCATATATACAAGCTTGACTTTTATAATTCAGAACAAAAACATTCATGTTATGTAAGACCTTGCATTGATCACACACGCATCTTTAGGACCATCTCTCCCACATGTGAATGGTGTGGTGTAATTCGCGAAGCTTTAGGAAAATAGTAAGTGCTAATTTAATGTACTCATGTCTTATTTGGCGGTGTCAGGCTTATTTTGACCATACCTTATGGAATCCATGCCCTCCTGCGTGGACAGGAGACTTCGTTTTTCAGAAGTTTCTGACTTTGTTCTTGTGTGTGTTTGTGTTAAAATATTCACAATTAGATATTTTTAAACATTAAAATGTGATGATGCAAAGACATGTTCAGAGAAGATCCATTAGGATGGCAGGAGACCCCAAGCCATATCATACACATGCATATCATATTGAGAATTGGAAAACGTGTGGATTATTTTGCCTGGATAAGAGAAGGTGTGGATTCTAGAGCAGCTATGTCATATAGACCATATTGTAAATTATCAATGCATTTTATTTTGCATGATTCCATTGGAGTAAAATAACCTATAGTCAACATGTATAATCTCATATGATAAAAAGCTTTTTAATACATATACCACATTCTAAAAATGAGATGTGGCCCATTGGGCAACTTAGCGCAGACGAAAGTTCTTTATAGACAGAATTTAAACACTAAGTTAGTCATTACTACACATGGATTAGCCATTACTTCTAAGATCCTTTTCAAATGTGGGATGTTCCCTTCTGAAGGATCAATAATATAAATCCATAGAGAGGGAGCTTCATTGTACAGATAACGGCGTGAAGTCTGGTGACCATCATCACACTGGACCACCCTGATTCTAAGAAGAGTTCTGCGTTGAATACTCTGTTTGAAGCACATGCTGATTATGAACACATATGAAAGTGCACTTTAACCATAGGTAGTTAACGTACACATCTTTGGAAGATTAGAGATATCATTATTTACCAAGTTTTGTCTTCTGAAAGTTCACTGTTACAAAACTAAAATAAGACATAAAACCACACATTTTAATGTTATTTTGTTTATCCTAAATTTTTGGTTACATCTAGATGGAAAAACAAAAACCACAATAGTGTTAGGGTCATGTCTGTGAATTACACTAGTCTCACATGTAATGGAGTAAAAATCACCAGTCAAATCTCAGAGTGCTGTTCTGCATTCCAAAGGCAGGAGAAATCTTAATTGATCTCCATTGTGCCTGTGATGTGAAACAAAGAATTAAAATTCTGAGGCTTTGGAATAAAACTACAAACATTGTCAAAACACAACGAAACATTGTCAAAGCAAACCTCTAGAGACAGTATTAAGATGTCAAAATTAAATGATGTCATTGTAAATTACAGTAGCACTTTTTAAAAATGGAGTGTGAAGACCTCTATTTACGTGAGTGTACGCTGCCACTCATCTCGAACTGATTGCTCACACAAGACGTGTAGGACACAGGACAAGTGCGTGGAAAGCTTGGAAAGCAAGCTACAAAACTTCTGTGAGATTTTGTTATTTATAATCCGCTTTAGTCTTCAACCTTGTGTTTCTGTTTTCTTTGAGTCCAGATACATATCTTACACATACATGTAACTAAAAATTATAAAAATATTTGTCTTTATATTTTCAGATCTCAGCCTGCAGGAGGTCAACAATGGATTGTTTGTTAAAGGAATAAACTAGTATAATGGAATTATTGTATAACTTCAGAGCTGATAAGAATGTGAGAAATTATTGTTAAGGGGAAATGTGTCATCAATAAACAATTTGGTAAACCCAGTGTAGTTTTCAACATTGTTATTGTGTCATCATGCACATTTCAAATGTCTCCAAGCTGTTTTTTCTCATGGAGGATTATTTGCCAAATGCTTAAATGTGTTTATACCTACAAGAAATTATATGTGCCATATTCTTTCAAAAACTGTAAAATAGATGATATCTAAAATTCCTAAAATTTATATAGTGACTTACAGCAGAATTTTGTGAATTGGCGGTGTACGAACACTAATGATCTAGTTAGATGGCTAATTCTTAATTCTGGAAACAATATTATTTGAACTTAGTAATTTTGAACATGGTGATTTTCTAGTGTCAGAGTTTTTTTTTTTCTTCTATTTAGTTCTCAAATATAAGTTATGGAAATATCTCATACTCTAAACATATCTGATCATTGCCTCAGTTGTGATCTCTATCTAATACATAGCAGTTATAATATCTGTGATAATTATATTTTCTTCAGCGATGAATACACACGTGCACATAATTATTAGTTTCTATATGTTATAACATGCATAGTGCAAGTAGACACAAACACATGTGTGTATATATATTATACATTTATCATCTTGCATTAGTGTTGTGTATTTGTTACAACTGATGAACCCATACTGATGTGTTATTAAACTCCATAGTTTACATTAGGATTCTTTTTTAGTTGATTCAGGTTTCTATAGCAACAGACCCTAAACTGAGTAACTAATAAACAAAGTGAATTTATTTCTCACAGTTCTGGAGCCTGGGAAGTCCAAAATAAAGTTGCTGGCAGATTTGGTGTTTGGTGAGGAACTACCTCCTGTTTGGTGCCTTTTTTTCTATGTCCTTACATGGTGGAAGGGCAAACAGCATCCTGGACCTTTTTTATAAGGGCACTAATCCTATTTACGAGGGTTCTGCTTTTATGATCTCATCATTTCCTGAAGCCCCTGCTTCCAAATACCGTCATATTGGAGGTTTGATTCCAACATATGAATTTTGGGCGAACAAAAACATTCAAGCCATAACATTCCACCACTGGACCCCCCAAATTTATGTCCTTCTCACATGCAAAATACATTAATTCTATTCTAATGCACCCACAAGTCTCAATGCATTCCAGCATCAACTCTAAAGCAATAAGGTCCAGAGTCTTGTCTAAATATCATCTAAATTAGATATGGGTAAGACTCAAGGAGGTATGATTTATCCAGAGGCACATTGCTCTCCAGCCTTGAACCTGTGGAATCAAACAAATGATGCACTTACAAAATACATCAGTGGGACAGGCACAGGACAGATGTTCCCATCCCCAAAGGGAGAAAGAAAAAAGAAGAAAAGGGTAACAGTTCCCAAGTAAGTCTAAAACTTTAAGGCTAGAGAATTATCTTTTTTGATTCAAGGGTCTATCTCCCATGGTTACCTGCAGAGAGATCCTGTCTTCTGCACACACTGAGGTGCTGGTCTGGCCTTCATGACTTTGGAGGGCCTTGCCCCACAGCCATTTTCTGCTAGGGGACGTAGATGTTAGACAATCTATATCAACTTGATTTGGAATCACATCATTTATCAAGGACAAATACATAATCATATGTCTGTGTATTAGTCTAAATAAAACATAAATGACATACATTTTAAGGTGGATAAAGTAGTCTATAGATACATTTTAATTGAATTTGCCCTATAATTTTGAAGAGTCCAAACACAGTATTATTCAATAGTGAACTTTGCCAACGAAAAGTTAATTTATTTATTGCGTGTTTCAAAGGGCCAATGGAGAAATTTAGACAATTACATACTGCTTTGTAGAAAGATATGAACATTTAAAACACATAGTTATAATTCCTAATTGATAAACTTGATCAGAGAAGAGCACTGGTAGCCTGATAATATAATAAGATACAAAATAAAAGCAGCAAGGATTGAGCATCTGCAGCTATAATTCCATTTTAGTCCGTTTGCCTAATGCATTTTTGTTGTTATTAAAACAACAGATTGTAGATAGATTTAGCCTCAGTATCATTATATAATGTAGCATAGCATGCTGTGCAAATGATAAAACTATAGCCACATAAGCTAGATCTCATAAGATATAACTCATGTTAGAAAAACAAGGAAAAAAAAAAGAAAGACAAAATGAAAGTCAGATGCTGACCAAAAGGGCATTTTAGTTTCTGGAAAACATGGTAGTATCATTTTCCTATCAGATCAATATAGCCTAATTAGGAATATATAAAAGTGTATTTTGTTCATTGCTTGAAAAGCAGCTAGATGTACTGAAGCTTTCTACCTTAGCTTTCTCTCTTTAATAATTTATTGATTTAGAGCAGTTTTAGGTGCACAGAAAGGTTGAAAGCACAGAGGGTTTTCACCTACATCCTTCCCAGCCATATACACACCCACTCCATCAACATCAGCATGCGCACCGGAGCAGTGCGATTGTTACAGTCCATGGACCAGCAGTGACCCACCATTATCACCCAGAGTTCAGAGTTCACATGAGGATTCAATCCTGTTGTTGCACACTCTATGGGTTTGGACAAATGTATTATGACGTATCCATCATTACAGTATCGTACAGAGTAGTTTCACTGCCCTAAAAGTCCTCTATGCTCTACCTGTTTGTCCCTCTCCCTCTCCTAGAACCACTGGGAGCCACTGATTTTTTTTCTGTCTCTACAGTTTTGCCTTTTCTAGAAAGTCATATGGTTGGAATCATACAGCATGCAGATTTTTCAGATTCGCTTCTTTCATTTAGCAACATGCATTCAAGGTTCCTCCAGGCCTGCTCATGGCTTCATAGGTCATTTCTTTCTAGAGTTTAGTAGTGTTCCATAACATGGATACCATCGTTTGTTATATTCATTTGTTGACTGAAAAATATCTTGATTACAAGCTTTGGCAATTATAAACAAAGCTGCCATAAATTTTTGTGTATAGGTTTTTGTGTAGATGTACATTTTTGGCTCATTTGGATAAATAGCAAGAAGTGAAAGTCCGGAGTGTGTGGTTAGGGTATGTTTAGTTTTGTAAGAAACTGTCAAACTATCTTCCACAGTGGCTATACAATTTTGTATTTCCAACAGCAATGAAAGAGAGTTCCTGTCACCGCCTCTTTGCCAGCATTTGGAGTTGTCAGTATTTTGAACTTTTACCATTCTGATATGTCTGTAGTACTATCTCACAGTTGTTTTAATTTGCAATTTCTTAATGACTTACAAAGTTTAGCATCTCTTCACATGCTTATTTGTTATCTGTATATCATATCTGGTTACGTGTCTGTTCAAGTATTTTGCCCATTTTTTAATTAGGTTGTTTACTTATTGAGATTTAAGTGTTCTTTGAGTAATTTGGATAACAACAGTCTTTCATCAGACATGTGTTTTATGAATATGTTCTGCCAATCTGTGGCTTATCTTCTCATTCTCTTGAAAGCATCTTTCACAGGGCAGAGGTTTTCAATTTTAAGTAAGTCCAACTTATGAAAGTTTTTTCTTTCATAGATCGTGACTTTGGTGTTGTATGTAAAAAGTCAGCATTAAACCCAAGGTCATTTGGATTTTCTCATATGTTATCTTCTAGGATTTTTATACTTTGGTGTTTTACATTTAGGCCTACATCCCCTTTGGAGTTGATTTTTGAAATGGGTATAAGGTCTGTGTCTGGATATACATTTTTTGCATGTTGATGTTCAGTTTTTCTAGCTCCATTTTTTGAAGACTATCCTTTCTCCACTGAAATTTTTTGCACCTTTGTCAAAAGTTCTTGACTAGATTTGTGTGAATCTATTTCTGGGCTCTCTATTCTGTTCCACTGATCTTTTTGTCTGTTCTTTTGCCAGTGCCATACTGTCTTGATTACTGAACCTTTATAGTAAGTCTTGAAGTTGAATGGTGTCGGTCCTCTGGCTTTATTCTTCGATATTGTGTTGACAATTCTTTGCCTCTCTATGCACAAAAGCAACCTTCAGAGATTTTGCTTGGGATTGCATTGAATCTATAGTTAAATTAGGAAGAACTGACATCCTAGCAATATTGAGTCTTCTTATCTATGAAAATAAAATATCATTTCATTTATTTAGGTTTTTTTCCCTCTATATCAGAGTTTTGTAGTTTTTCTCATATAGATCTTGGACTTTTTTTTGTGAGATTTACACCTAAGTATTTAATTTTAAGGGGTGTTAATGTAAATCATATTGTGTTTTTAGTCTCAATTTCCACTTGTTCATTGCTCATATATAGGAAAGTGATTGACATGTATATTTACCTGTATCTTGCAAGTTTGCTATAATTGCTCATTAGTTCCAGAAATACTTTTGCCAGTTCACTGGGACTTTCTACATGGACAATCACATCATCTGTGAACAAAGACAGTCTTTTTTCCTTCCTAATATGTATAGCTTTTGCTTTCTTTTCATTGCATTAGGTAGGACTTTCTAATATGTTGTTAAAAATAAGTGATAAGAGAGGACAACATTGTCTTACTCTTTATTGTTATGGAAAAGCTTCTAGTTTCTCACCATCAACTATGACAGTAGTTGCAGGTTTTTTGTATATATTCTTTATGCAGTTAAAGAAGTTTCTCTCTTGCTGAGAGAATCTAACAGGTGTTAGATTTTGTGAAATGCCTTTTTTGAATCTGTTGATATGATCATATAATTTTTCTTCTTTAGCCTGTTGATGTGATGGAGTACGTTAATAGATTTTCAAATATTGAACCAGACTTGCCTACTTAGAATAAATTCCACTTATTTGGGGTATATAATTGTTTTTATGCTAATATAAAAATACTGCATTTTATACTAATTTCCTAACATTTTGTTGAAGATTTTTGCATCCATATTTATGAGAGATATTGGTCTGTAGTTTATTTCTTTATTTTATTTGTCATGTATTTGTCTGGTTTGGATATTTGAATAATGCTGGCCTCATAGATTTAGTTAGGAAATATTTCCTCTGCTTCCATTCTCTAAAAAGATGGAAAAGAATTGGTACAATTTCTTTTTTAAGGGTTTGATAGAACTTACCAGTGAACCCATCTGGGCCTCTTTTTGTTCTAATAGGATATTAATTATTGTTTCAATTTCTGTTGTAGATATAGGTCTATTCAGATTGTCTATTCTTTCTTGTGTAAGTTTTGAAAGATTATGTCTTTCATCCAATTGGTCCATATCATATCAGTTATGAAATTTGTGTGCAGAGCTGTCTATAACATTCCTTTATAATATATTTAAGGTCCATGGGAATACCATGTTAATACCTCTTTTATTTCTGATATTAGTTATATTTATCTTCCCTCTCTCTCTCTTTTATTTATTTATTTGTATAGTTAACTTGGCTAGAGATTAATCAATTTTACTGACCTTTTCAAAAAATCAGCTTTTCGTTTTGTTGATTTTCTTTGTTTTTAAATTTTATTGATTTCTGCTCTCATTTTTATTATTTCTTCTGTTTATTTTGGATTTAATTTGCTCTTCTTTTTCTGTTTTTTTTAAGGGGGAAGTTTAGATTATCTATTTCAGATTTTTTTCTAGTATATGCACAAAATACTATAAATTTCCTTCTGAGCACTGTTTTTTCTGCATTTCACAAATTTTGAAAGGTGTATTTATTTTAATTTACTTCAAAATGCTTTTAATTCCTCATAAGACTTCCTGTTTGATCCATGTGTGATTTAGAATTGTATTTTTTAATCTTTAAGTGTTTTGGGATTTTCCAGCTATCTTTCTCTAGCTGATTTCCAATTTAGTCATTTGGGGTGTGAGTGTGTATACATTCTATAATTTCTGTTCTTTTAAATTAGTTAAGGTGTTTTTATGACCCATGGTATGGTCAGTCTTGGCAGATGAGCCACATGAACTTACGAGCAATGTGTACTCTGTTGCTGGGTGAAGTATTCTATAAATGTCAACTAGATTGAGTTGGTTGATCATGCTGTTCAGTTTAAGTTTGTTCTTACTAATTTTGGGCCCTCTAGATTTATCTTTCTATTACTAAAAGAAAGGTGTTGAAGTCTCCAACTAAAATAGTGGATTTATTTACTTCTCCTTGTGTTTCTATCTTTTTTTTTTCTCACATATGTTGATGCTCTGTTCTTAGGTGCATAGACATTAGGAATTGTTATTTTCTCTTGCAATATTTACCCCTTTATGATTGTGTAATTCCTCTCTTTATTCCTGATATATTTTTTTTGCTGTGAAGTCTGCTCTCTATAAAATTAACATAGCTATAGCAACTTTATTTTAATTCATGTTAGCATGGTATATCTTTCTTCATTCCTTTTCTTTTAACCTATGTGTGCGTTTATATTTAAAGTGTATTTCTTGTCAATAGCATACAGTTGGGTATTGTTATTTTATTCAGTCTGACAGTCTATGTCAGATTTAATTGATATATTTAGAGCATTGATGTTTAAAGTGATTATTGATATAGTTGGATGAATATATTTTTAAAATTTTTTACATTTATTTATTTATTTATTGCCTAATGCTTTTCCTGTTTGCTGTGGTTGTGATTGTGCATTTTACATTATTTTGCTTTTTTTTCTCTTTTTAGTGTATGATTTTTAAAATTTTTTTTTATAAGTTGACCTAATATTTGCAATATATGTTTACAAGTAATCCAACTCCACTTTCAAATGATGTTATACTGCTTCATGGCTTGCACAATGCCTTAGAACAAAGTATTTCTAATTCTTTTTTTCCCGCTCCTTCTATAATTGGTCTTAATTTCTCATGCATAAGTGCTAATCATTGAATATTTAGTTGCCATTATTATTTTGAACAAATTATTTTCTGTTAAACCAAGTAACAATAAGAAAAATGAAAGTTTTTTTTAACCTTCATGTATGCCTTTTCTAACACCTTCCTTTCTTTTTGTAGCTCTGAGTTTCTCACCTATATCATTTTTCTTCTCTCTGAAAAACTTCTTTTAACATTTCTTGCAAGGCAGGTCTACTGGTAACAAATTCTCTCAATTTTTGTCTGAAAAGGCCTTAATTCTCCTTAACTATTGAAGGATAATTTTTCTAAATACAGAAATCTAGGTTGTTGTTTTTCTTTTTTCAACCTTCTAAATACTTCATTCTCACCTTGTTCACATAATTTCTGAAGAGAAGTCAGATGTAAAATTCTTATTTTTCCTTCTCTATAAGTCAGGTTTTTTTTCTATCTCTCTTTGGCATCAAAATTTTTTTGTGTGTCTTGATTTTCTGTAGCTTGAATATGATATGCCTAAGTATGATTATTTGGCATTTACCCTGCTTGGTGTTCTCTGAACCTTCTAGATCTGTGGTTTGATGACTGACATTGATTTTGTGAACTTCTTAATCACTGTTGTTTCAAATCTTTCTTTTGTTTCTTCATCTGTTTCTTCTTCTTCTGGTATTCCCATTACAAGTATTACACCTTTTACAGTTGTTTTCCAATTTGTGAATATTTTATTTCATTTTTCCAGTCTTTTCTTCTCTTTGCTTTTCTGTTTTAGAAGTTTGTATTGACATTTCTTCAGGCTTACCAATTCTTTCCTCAGCTGTCTCTAGTCAACTACTGAGCCCTTCAAAAATATTCTTCATTTCAGTTACTATGTTTTGTGTGTTGTGTTTTGTTTATGTCTAGAATGTTTTTTTCACAATTTTTTTCTTAGAATTTCCATCTGTCTGTTTTCATTGGCCATGTGTTCTTGAATTTTGTCTGCTTTTTCCATTACAAACTTTAGCATTTTAATTATATTCATTTTAAATTCCCAGTCTGACAATTCCAAGATTCCCTCCATGCCTGAGACTGGTTCTGATACTTGTGATATCTCTTCAAATTGTGCCTTTTGCCTTTTAGCAAGCCTTGTAATTTTTTGTAGAAAGTTGAATATGATGCACTGGGTAAAAGAAACTGTAGTATATAGGCATTTAGTGGTGAGGTGGTAAGGTGTATGTGTGTGGGGGAGAAGAATTCTACAGGTATTGGTATTTTAATGAGCTCCTGCACCCGAGATGTGACCTGTACAAATGCTTCTTCTTCCTCTCAACCTTAGGTGTGATAGGAAGGATAGAGGGTGCTGGAGCAGGATGTTTCCCTTTTCCCAGGTCTCAGTAGTTAGGCTGTTATAAAATAATTTCTCCAGAGGGCAGGTCTTGTTAAGAACAGGGTACTCTGGTGTATTTCAAGGTGGCTGCTTTTCCTCTCTCCCTACCAGAAGCTTGTGGGAATTTTTCTCCAATCTTCATCCTGAGAACATGGTAAGGATCCTGGAGGAAAAAAATTTACAAAGGTGTAGGGTCCTTTCAGAGTGGGCCTCCATGGAGAGTTTTTTCCCCCAGAATTGTCCACACTGAGACTTTAGCAATTCATTAGGTACAGTTTACATTTTCCTACCTTGTCCCCACAAGCCATTTCTCCTCCAGAACTTCTGCTTCAGTAAGCTGTGATTCTCCGTATCCACCTGTCTGTCTCTCCAATTTGAGGACAGCCATTTGTACTGGGACATCAGTTCTCTGACAGATCTAACAAAAGTTGTTACTTATCAGTGTGTTCAGCTTTTTTCCTTGTGAGACTGGAAGTGATGACTTCCAAGTTCTTCATGTAATGGAAGGGAATTCGAAATATCCTTGTTTTCCTTTTTTTTCTTTTCTTTTCCTTTTTCTCATTGATCCATAATTGATTATACATATTTGTGGGGTACAGAGTTGATTATCAGTATTTGTGTACAAATGTGATGAAATTACTACTATTAGCACATTCATTATTACAAAATATAATCATTCTTTGTGTTCATCACCCAATTTCTTGCTGACCCCATATCCTTCTCCTTTACCCATTTCTACTAACCACAGTTTGTTCTCTCTTTTTGCTTTCTTTTTTAGCTCCCACTTAAGAGTGAGTGCATCAAATTTCTAAAATGATAGAATATGACAAACATATGTAACTTTCTATAAGATTTTTGCTTAGTTATTCAAAATGTTTATATCTCAGTTTCCTCATCTTTCATATAAATACTTAATATGTTAGTTTGAGGACCTATTTCAGATACAGTAGAAAAAATAATAAGCCATAATAATGATTGCGATAGTTGTAAGAACAGAAAGAAAAGCATAAATTAAAAAAAAGGAAATGCTTAGGGTTTCCTAAATAAACCATTGTTGGTAATGATTAGTGGCCTCTCTTGTGAAATCAAAATTAAGATGGCTTTGGCTACAAGTAAAACAATACTTGGCTACCAGGGGCTCAAACAACAAGGTTACTCATGATTTACAACAAGAAGTTTGAATGTTGGCACACAAACCCTTTTCTCTCAGAAGTTTGATGCATTTAAGTTTATTATTCACTCACATAAAACCCACTGTGGGGTTAGTGGCTCTTCTAAGCAGCTCCCTTCCCAAACTGTGACTCAGAATCCAGATTATTTTAATCTTGTGTCTCATAAATCTTAATAGGTAACTCCAGGGCATGTCATCACCATGGAGAGAGCCAGACTGTTTCACTGAATGTAACTGCAGTTATCTTGGGAATAACACACATCCTTTCTGCTCCAAGAAACGTATTAGACAAATTGCCTTGCATAACTGCAAAAACTGGGAAATCTGATGAACATAAATATTTCTGGCATACATGACTGCTCAAAGATGAATAAGTGATAAGGCAGGGAGGGAGACAACAATGAGTTGACGGGTGCAAAAAGATTTGTTTTCTATGGGCTAAATCAGGGATTAGCAAAAAAGGATGCGAGACTGTCTACACAATTTGATTTGTCTTTGGCACAATAGTAGCAGCGATGATGAGGAAGAATAAGATAATAAAGAGGGTGATGGTGATGGTGATAATGGTGAAAACAATGATAATGATGGTGACAGTGATGGTGATGGTGATAGTGATGATGATGATGGTGATGGTCATGATGAAATGATTATGGGGATGATGGTGATGATAATGATGGTGATGGTGATGGTGATGGTGATGATAATGATAGTGATGGTGATTATGGTGATGGTGATGAAGATGATGAAGGTGATGATGGTGATGATGGTGTTGGTTATGATGGTGATGGTGGTGGTGATGATGGTGATGATGATGGTGATGAGGGTCTGTGGATGATAATGATGTTGAGGACAATAATCACGATGCTTTGTGTGAGTGTGTTATGTGTGTATTGTTCTTTTGATTCATATTAGATCCAGAATGTGGAACTGAAAAGAAAGGTAGAGAATACAGAGAGGTGCGCACCATAAATCACCCAACAGGGCATACTGATGATTTTCATTCAGCTCCATTTTATGGTCTAGTATCTAGGAGGACACCCACGGTGGGAGACTTGCTGGAAAAATACCTTGGTTTAGGATAAAATTGTCTCCTGTGCAATTACCTTAATTATCATTTTTAGGATGTTGTCCCATATTGTTATATTCCCAAAAACCAAATTCCAAGCAACATAAAGTATTTTATAAAAGTCAGTTTTGGTGATGGGGAGCAATAATCAGCCACAATGTATATCGACAAAATAAAATTAAAAAAAACGAAACAAAACAAAACAGAAAAACAACAAACAAACAAACAAAAAAACAAAAAGAAAATAAAAGTCAGAATAGAATTATGAATCTTTATATTTCCTAAGAAAAAGTATTCAGGTCTTAAATTAGGGAGGTGTGGGGAAAAAAGAAAGAAAAGTTATGAATTTGGTCATATTATGGAAAAAAAAATATGGCCTCAGGTATGTCGGCTTTCTTTGGAGTGCAGCTTGCTTTTTCAAAGGCTAAAGCATCTTCATCATTAACATGCTGCATGTGCTTCATGGTTGACTTTTACATTATTGCTCCAGCTATTACTATGCATGCATTATTTATATGGTTGGCTATCATGGAAAAAAGGCAAGCAATTTACTTGTCAAAACACATTAGAATGCATGACTTTAAATCAGAGTTGCATAGGTTGGTAAAAAACTATAATAAATGCACTTTGGCTAATATGTAAGTGTCGTGCAGTTTAAGATGGTCACTGTATTGACTGAGAAACCTATAATCATCTCTGGGACTCTTTGTGTAGAACAGCACTCCAAATTATTTACACTATGATTTTAATTGCATAATAGTAAACCCCAATACTACAATCTTTTTTCAATAGGTGACATTTAACAGTAGGATGACAAGTGAATACAAATTAAACTCCTAATAAGTCTTGGAATTGTATTATTTACTTATGTTCTAAACAGTAGTTGAAATGGTTAAATAATAGAATTGCCTCTTATAGCACTGTGTTTCCCTTGCTTTTTCTAGGCAGTTAAGCATCACCTTTGTTAATTGACTTTCTCATCATTACTTTAAAGTACCATTTTATACCATAGCAAATGTTTAAGTAAATTTCAACTGCTTTGCCGGTTCTCAGAAATTCATGACATTTGTAAGATGACCTTCATGTTAAAGACAGCCCACAGAGGTCAACTCAGAGCAATGGCTCCAGAAATTTATTTTTCTAAAAAATCATTCAATTTCAAACAAATTGTAGGAGTGTATTAAGTTTGTATTCTTAGTACTTTCAATTTTTTCTCCTTTAAATGTATACGACATTTATTCTTTTCTGAATCTGCAGTCAGAAGTTGATTTAAAAATTATATAAATACTTAAATACATAGATATATTTAAAAACATACTTAGGTTATATTAAAATGTATTAAATATATGTACTTAAACATAAAAATCAATTATATATATTGATGCATGTATGTGTGCACATATATATCACTTTATAAGAGGAAGTAAAATCCTTATAAAGTGTTTATTGATACCTAGATTATATGATACATATTTGATATTTGGGAAAGATATTCTAAGGCTGAAATGACGTATCAGCATAATGGAATATCCTTTACCACTTTCATTTTTAATATTTCGTATCAATAAATAGTATCTTTTAGGCATGCTATACATTTCATAAGTATTACTAATGGCAAGGAGTACAGACAATTGCAAATTCGCCTATGCATAAATATGTCTGCAATAGGTATGATTTCATATAAATTAAAAATTGGCTGAATCTGACTTCATTGCACGTTTATATTATTCTAAACAAATAAATAAGTATTGCTTATGGTGACTGAATTTCATGTTTTGGAGTTTTGCCTTTACCTGCTATGCAAAGATATTTGAAAGCCAAAACAAAATAAAGCATCATAAGCATTTGTTTATAAGCTTAAGTGTACATAAAGGAACTAAAATTAGATCTTCAAATTAATATATGAAAAAAATTGAATTGGTCATTTAAAATTTTTGTATAATATTAATCCATTTTTTTCAACAATAACATCACAATGAATGTCATCTGAAAATGTACGGTTAGCAAATGCATAGTGTATATATATATATATATATTTTTTTTCTTTTTCGTGACCGGCACTCAGCCAGTGAGTGTACCGGCCATTCCTATATAGGATCCGAACCCGCAGCCGCTGGGAGCGTCGCCGCGCTCCCAGCGCAGCACCCTCCCGAGTGCGCCACAGGCTCGGCCCCATAGTGTATATATTTAAGAGTTATGATTTAACTGTTTTCTAGGCAAATGTATATGTTACATATTTACAGGCATTCTCGGATGCATAACTATTACCATTAGTATCATGGAATGAAAAGGAGAGGTATTGATTGAACATCAACAATATGCTACATACTTTAAAGTTACCATCAGTTTTCTTTTCTTATTTAATCTTAACTCAAATCCCATCAGCATTCTTCACAACGCTGCCCATTTCATTGCTATTAAACTCATACTACTAACATTTTATACTCTTTAGAGCAGGCATTGAATCGCTCTGAAACCTAAATGGAACACCAAAGCACTTATTCAACTAGAATTTGGGAGTGGGTTGAAGTCTTAGAAACTTCAGGGAAGTGAGGAGCACATTAGTCAGAAAACATTACCTAATGCAAAATGTGAGCCTCTTCCTTGTCCCAAGACTGAGAGCTTGCAAATAATGAACACACGTAAAATTCTTTGTAGTTGACAGCAGTTAAAATGGAATGGGGAAAGGAAGGGATGTAATCTGTGGAAAGGTGATATTAAATTACTTACAAGGGGGTTTTGTAGGGAATTAGAAAAGATATGGTTTTGATCTCTGAGTTCAGGAGACACTGGTCCATTAGAGCAACAGAAATGGGCTCTTGGGGCAAAGTCAAGCCAAATAGGCCATGAGAAGTCAGAGCACTGTGGATGTCTGGGCGCAGGGGAGGAATGTAAGCAAACGGCCAGGGAAGAACAAGGATGCTCATGTTGAAAACCTGTCCATGGGCCTTTGCTTGGCATTGTGTTAGGAACAGAACAGAATTCTAAATAAGCACATGAGTCAGTCCCCTTCTCAAAGGCAAGATAAATTATGGTACCTGGGACAATTCAGGAATGATGTAAGACAACCCAGTCAATAAGAAAACGTGCTGCAGCCATCACAGTCAGTGCCACATGAGACCTGGCTAGTGTGGTAGGTGGGCACAGATTTATGGAGAGAAAGCAGTTATACACAGAAGAGAGGGAGAAGCCTCTCAGGGTCTTCAGTTGACTTAAGATACTGTGGAAAGATGGAGACCAGTGTCACAAATTCAGGGGACAGTGGCTAGCTGGGCAAAGGCCAGAAATTGGAAGTCTGGAGGGTGAAGAGCTGACTGCACAGGCCCTGGCTTCCACCTGTCCACCTGCAAAAGGACAATATGGGATGGGCTACGAGCTCACCTGAGCATCAAAAGACCTGGAACCTCTTAGCTCCTTTTTCATCTGCAAAAAGGGAGGTTAAGATGCTGTCATGAGGGCTGAGCATAACTGTATCCCACACCGTCCCTGGTCCTCACATAGCAGGTGTAGCTCTTGCCTCCTCCATACACAAAAGGGAAGACAGTACAATGTCTTCCAGCTCCACGGCTTGGATTCTGCTGATTCCTTCTTGACTTAATGCTTTCACACACATATCCAGGGTCGTGCACATCATTTTGTGAAGGTCAGCAAAAGAGATATTTATTATTTATGTCATTCTCCCTCCCCACAATACTTAAACACTGTTGCTTTGGTATTTGTTTATTATAATCAGTAATACATAATACGAAATAAGCTTTTCCAAATTTTCCGTGGTAGAAAGTTACCTTAACAATTTCAGTGAAAAGAGGTTGCTATGTATTTGACCTCTAATTTTTTGCTTCTGGAAATAAGGAAGGATTCTATGTGAAGCCTCTATAAACATACAGAAAGGAGATGCCCCATGATTAGAATATTTTAGCTCAAATTGTTTGTTAGGTACAAGAAACCCATCCTAAATTCTACAGACACTGATCTATTCTTGAAACTATTACCTTTCAGGGTTGAGCTTACCAAAATTCTTTTTTAACAAAAGTTAGAGTAAAATCCCCTTAATGTCACTGAGTGGTACGTTTTTTGAAAACAATCCTGGCTAAAGGGCTACTTGAAAGTGGTAATGAATTAGGTAATGAAAGTTTAATTTTGCATTTCTCTGTTTAGTCATGGAGGGGAAAGTAAAGTGTGTGGGGGGTCCCCACATGGACAGGTCTGGCTCGCTCAGGCCCCTCATGTCTGGCAGCATGTCCCATTACCACCCTTTCTGAGCAGCTGACAGAAACTGGGAATAACCTACGACCAAATCCTGCTTGAAATCAGGTGTCATGTATTTCAGCTTAGCATGCTTTCCCTATCTAGAAATCAGATAAGTATTAATCAACATTTTTTCTCTTTTTATGGTTTTATTTCTCCTTTTATCTGTTTAACCCAACTAGAATTATGTTATGAATGATATGAGTATATATTTTTCCATAAAACCAATATTCTAGTCACATTTATTAAATAATTTAAGGCCCACAGTGTTTTGTGATGCCTCATTTTGTATATACGATGGGATGCCTACTTAAAGTAAGGTTTGTATACAAAGTAAAGCATTGCAAAAGAGTAATGAAGAGATTGTATTCACTAAATATTTTTCTATTCAACTTCTCTGCTATGCTTGCTTTAGCATTATATTATTTTAGAATTAAAAAAATTTTAAAAACATTTTTCTTATTTTTTAATTTAACTTTGTCTTCATATTTGTTGAGACTAGCCTTTCTTTTTTAAATATATATAATTTGAGAAGAATCATCATCCTTCAAAATGATTTCTCTAAGTTGATATATTGCACAACACTTAATCTGAGTATTATTTTATAAATTTCAGTTAAGATGAGTGTTATAGTGTTCGCCGTAGTTCCTTTGCATAGCTTTTTGAGGTTATTCCTAGGTAATGTATTTGTTTTGTTTCTTTTTAAAATGGGTTATCAAAAAATAAATAAATAAAGTAAAATGGGTTATCATTTGTGTTTTGCTTTACTTGATTATTTCCTGTGTGTGAAAATGCTGTTGAATTATTTTATATTTGTAAAATCTTGAAAGACGTTTATTGTTTCAGGGTGTATATTTAATTCTTTAATCCATTTTGAGTTGACTTTAGTGTATGGTGAAAGGTATGGGTCTAGTTTCATTTTCCTGCATATTGATATCCAGTTCTCCCAGCACCATTTGCTAAAGAGGCAGTCTCTTCCCCAGTGTATAGACTTGGTGCCTTTGTCGAAGATCAGATGGTTTTAGGTGTGTGGGTTGATTTCTGGATTCTCTATTCTATTCCATTGATTGGTGTGTCTATTTTTATGCCAGTACCATACTGTTTTGGTTATTATAGCTTTGTAGTACATTTTAAAGTCAGGTAGTGTTATGCCTCCAGCTTTATTTTTTTGCTCAGCATTGCTTTGGCTATGTGTGGTCTTTTGTTATTCCATATAAATGTCTGGATAGTTCTTTCCATTTCTGAGAAAAATGTCATTGGAATTTTGATGGGGATTGCATTGAATTTTTATATGACTTTGGGTAGTATGGACATTTTCACCATGTTGATTCTTCCAATCCAAGAACATGGGATATCTTTCCATCTTCTTGTATCCGCTCTAATTTCTCTCAGCAGTGGTTTGTAGTTCTCATTATAGAGATTTTTCACCTCCTTGGTTAACTCAATTCCTATTTTTTTTTTTTTTTGGTGGCTATTGTAAATGGGCTGGCTTTCTTAATTTCTCTTTCTGCATGTTCACTATTGGAGAATAGAAATGCTACTGATTTTTGTGTGTTGATTTTGTATCCTGCTACTGTGCTGAAATCATTTATCAATTCCAACAGGTTTTTTGTAGAGGTTTTAGGCTGTTCGATATATAGGATCATGTCATCTGCAAATAGGGACAGTTTGACTTCATCTTTTCCAATCTGGATGCCCTTTATTTCCTTCTCTTCTCTGATTGCTCTGGCTAGTACTTCCAACACTATGTTGAATAGGAGTGGTGAGAGTGGGCATCCTTGTCTAGTTCCTGTTCTTAAAGGAAAAGCTTTCAGCTTTTCCCCATTCATGATGATATTGGCAGTGGGTTTATCATATATGGCTTTAATTATGTTGAGATACTTTCCATCTATACCTAACTTATAGAGGGTCTTTGAGTGTTGAATTTTATCAAGATTAAAGAATTAAATTTACACCCTGAAACAATAAAACTTCTTAAAGAAAACATAGGAGAACCACTTCAGGAAATAGGACTGGACACAGACTTCATGAATACGACCCCAAAAGCATAGGCAACCAAAGGAAAAATAAACAAATGGGATTATATCAAACTAAAGAGCTTCTGCACAGCAAAAGAAACAATTAACAGACTTAAAAGACAACCAACAGAGTGGGAGAAAATATTTGCAAAATATACATCTGACAAAGGATTAATATCCAGAATATATAAGGTACTCAAACAACTTTACAAGATAAAAACAAGCAACCCAATTAAAAAATGGGCAAAAGAGCTAAGTAGGCATTTCTCAAAGGAAGATATACAAATGGCCAACAGACATATGAAAAAATGCTCAACACCACTCAGCATCCGGGAAATGCAGATCAAAACCACACTGAGATACCATCTCACCCCAGTTAGGATGGCTAAAATCCAAAAGACTCTGAACGATAAATGCTGGCGAGGTTGTGGAGAAAAAGGAACTCTCATCCATTGTTGGTGGGACTGCAAAATGGTGCAGCCTCTATGGAAAATGGTATGGAGGTTCCTCAAACAATTGCAGATAGATCTACCATATGACCCAGCTATCCCACTGCTGGGAATATACCCAGAGGAATGGAAATCATCAAGTCGAAGGTATACCTGTTCCCCAATGTTCATCACAGCATTCTTTACAATAGCCAAGAGTTGGAACCAGCCCAAATATCCATCATTGGATGAGTGGATATGGAAAATGTGGTACATCTACACAATGGAATACTACTCAACTATGAAAAAGAATGAAATACTGCCATTTGCAACAACATGGATGGACCTTGAGAAAATTATATTAAGTGAAACAAGTCAGGCACAGAAAGAGAAATACCACATGTTCTCACTTATTGATGGGAGCTAAAAATAAATAAATAAATTCACACACACACACAAAAAACCGGGAGGGGGGGGGTTGGGAGAAGACATAACAACTACAATTCCTTGAAGTTGATATGACAAGCAAACAGAAGGGACATTGTTGGGTGGTAGGGGGGAGAGGGAGGAGAGAGGGAGGTTTTGGTAACAGGCCAAAATAATTAACCACATTGTATATCAAAAAATAAAATTTTTTAAAAAAAGATTTTTAATTTTTTCTTCGTTTTATTGTAACATAGTTGATTGTACATATCTGTGGGTACACAGCAGAATATCATTACTTGTGTATGATATGTAATGCTGAGATCAGGATAATTAGTATATTCATCATTATACAATGTAATCATTTTCCAAGGCCTTTACCAAGTCCTCCCTCACCCTCTCCCTTCCTTCCCACCTCTGGTATCCTCAGTTCTGTTCCTTCCTTTTGAAAGTTCAATATATTGTTTTTTTATTTTTTTTAATTTATTTGTTTATTTTTTAGCTGCCACTTACGAGTGAGGACATGCCGTATTTCTCTTTCTGTGCCTGGCTTATTTCACTTAACATGACTTTATGAATATGATCTGCAAAGCACAGGCAACAAAAGGAAAAATAAACAAATAGTATTTTATCAAAAAAAAAATCTCTGCACAGCAAAAGAAAGGATTAACTGAAGGATTTTTTAAAGCAACCCTAAACACAAACATGATTTGATAAATATCCTGCTAATGGGCAAAGCAACTGATGAAAAACACATGGGCTTCTTTTTTGCCTCAACCTGGAGAATCTTTGAGCACATTTGTTGATGTTAACAAAAAATTCCACAATCAGACATATAGTCATTTGAAAGGAAGAGAGAGAGAAAAAGCAGTCATTATGTGCCAGTTATGTGATTTTATACCCAAGAAACTAAGTAACACAAAGCCTCATCTAATTAAAGCCTGGGAAGCAGAGAGGTCTCCTGAGACTGAACTAGCCTTGTCGTCTTTGAGTTGGGCTCTGGCACTGGGGTCTGCGACTGCCCTTCCTTTCCTTCTGAAGTGATCTGGTTCTCAGCATATCCTGATGGAGGACCTTTGCCAGAACAACTGCAGTTCACCAGTGAGTCTAGAGCCACCTGTCTTCAGTAGGTTTTCTGTCCTCTGGAATTGATCTCTATGTAACTTTGACCATGGTGTTGGTGGTAGTAGTGGGAGAACCACACCACACAGACTGCCAGAGCACAGTTGCCCTTGGGAGGGAGAAGCAGAAGTCTCCTTATCTGCCACATAATAACCAATGTGGCTTCAAAAGTGTCTACAGGTGAGCAAAGAGTATGTCTTAAACACCTTATGTGTCTGCTGAGATTGTAAGTCCTGTTCCCCAAGACAGATGGCGCTGGGCGTCCCTTCACTCATTCATGGTCACTGGTCTTATTAAAACATTATTCACACTGGCAAGAAGGTCAATTGTTAAATTTGATAAGGACTTCTACCAAAATGACTGAGAAATTTTAATTTCAAATGGACAGAGATAAAGTTTTTTTTACCTCTAAGTCTTCAGACATATATTTCTACTTGATAAAGGAGAGGTTTCATTTATTATAATAATGAATTGGATTAAGAATTTGCATCAATAATTTTTAGATTATTGACATTTAAAGAATTAGAAAGCATATACTAGTCTATCTACCCATGCTGAATATATTTGTATTGTCATTTATTTTACCTTTACAATTCATAAGTCACCTCAATATTCTAAAACACTAAAATTAATAATTATGGATTTTACTAGTTTGATAATGTTTTGTTTACATGTTTGATTGCTGATAATTCTGCAAAGTTTAATAGAGTGGTCACTAACCATATGTAGTTATTTAAACTTAAGAATAAATTAATTAAAAGTAAATAAAATTAAAAATAGTGGCACCAGCCACATTTCAAGGGCTCAATAGCTATATGGGGCTAGTGCTTATCTCAGTGGACAGTGCAGATACAGAATAGTTCTGTCATCTCAGAAATTGCTACTGGGCAGCTCTGGTTTAGTTAATAGGCAATTTAGGAGATTATAATGGATTAACAGGTTTTATAGCATTTTAGCCCTTGGAATATCTTTAAAATTGATATACAACATTACAGTTTGATGTAACAAAGCTTGTATATTACATTGGGAAGTATTCTACATCGGGAGGATCAGCAATGATTTTAAACTGGAGAGAGATGCACTATAAACAGTAAAAGCTGAAATCCACAGTGTCAGGAAGAAAAAAGAACACCAGAACCTAGAGCCTTTAAAAAGATCACGAAAGGAAATTTTGAAAAACTAGATGCCAGTAAATTTGAAAATTTCAATTCACAAGACATTTAAAATATATATGATTCATCAAAAAGGAAACAAGGAAAAATAGAATATTCCAAAACTATTTTCAAAATAGAATTCACAATTTAAAATCATCTAACAGGATGGGAAGGGAAATCCCCTTAAAAACCTCTAAGTCCCGAAGGCTTTACTACTCAATTTTACCAAATGTGTAAGTAAAATAAAATGCCCTTCTCACACAAATGCACCCAGTGAATAAACAGAAGGGAGCGAGGGGGTTTGGCATTCAATTAGTGAGGCCAGCTTATCCCTTTTGCTAGAACCTCTGGAGGAGAGCACAAGAAAGAAAATTAGTTTCACTCATGAGCTGAAAAGCAAACATATGAACAATATTTTAGCAAACCCCATATAACCATAAATAAGGAGTATAATTCATCATGAACAAGTTGTTTCATAAGCATAAGATTGTTTTGTGAATTAAAAATCAATACACATAATTTACCACATTGTCAGAGTAAAGAAGCAAAATCATGTGAACATCTCAAGAGTCACAGAAAGATCATTTATTCAAGTGTAACATTTGTTATAATGACTCTCAGCAAACCAAGGATGAAAAGGGAAAATAAGGCAAAATATAAATAAAAGATATAAAGAGTAGAAAGAAAGAAATGTCATTATTTGTAGGTAATATGATATAAACATGGAAAATTTTAAAATATTTGCATGTAAATATATAAGGGACTTTATCATGTCTGCTCAATACAAGGTCTATATAAATACAATTGTATTTTTGTGTCAGCACCAACAGTTAAGATCTAAAAATACAGCACTTAACAAACTATAGAAATGATCCCTGAAAGTATGTTCTCACTTATTTGTGGGAGCTAAAAATAAATAAATAAATAAGCACACAAACAAATAATGTGATGGGGGGAAGAAGACAGAATAACCACAAAAATTCCTTGAACTATTTAAGTCAAGTGAACAGATAACGATGGGGGTGGGGGGTGGGGGGGAAGGGGTGGGGGCGGGGGTGGGGGTGGGGGGGAGGGGGTGGAGGGGAAGGGGTGGAGAGGAACGGGTAAAGGGGCATGAAAATCAAGCATAATGTATTTTGAGAAGTAAAATAAAAATAAATAAATAAATAAAAATAAAAATACAGCACTTAGAATAGCATGAAAATATACCCAACATCTAGGGAAACATCTGACAAGATCTGAATAATCCAGAAAGGGACAATCAAAGAATATTGAAAGAAAAGATAAGTCCAAAAAATAGAGTGGTGTGTGACATTCATAGATTGGAAAATTCAACATTGTAAATGTATTCAATTTTCTCAACATTTACCTATAGATTTAATGAAATATCAATCCAAATTCCAACATGCTTGTAATATGTGTGAGCATGTGTGTGCAATTTGACAAGCTGATTCTAAAATGTGAATAGAAAACCAAATGGTCAAGAATAACCAAGAAAAATCTGAAGAAGAAAAACAAAGTAAAAAGACTTGTTCTATTTGATATCAAGACTTAATTATATAATAATTATGGCACTGTGGTATTGGTGCAAATATAGAAACACGAAAATAATTAGGGATATAAAAATAGACTCAAACAAATATGGACACTATTTCAATGTACAGTGTTGAGTAAATTAGACAGAAAAAAATAAAATCCTTTATCCTAAACCATATATGAAAATTAATTTCAGATGGACCTTCAATTTAAATGTGAAAGTCAATAGAAAAATATGTAAGAGAAAATCTTCATAATCCTGGAGTAGGGAAAGATTTTTTACACACGACATGAAAAACACTAATCTTACAAAAAATGAAAAAAATCCATTCTACAGTAGAATAAAAAACTTTATTAAAGTATATCATTTGGAGAGCTAACCAGTTAGCTCACTTGGTTAGAGTATGTTGTTGATAACACCAAGGTCAAGGGTTCAGATCCCCTTACCAGTCAGCCACACACACACAAAAATAATAGTAATTTAGAGAATGAAGAGTTAGACTAAACAGTGAGAGAAGCTACTACATGGTTCGTATTCATGACATCTGTACACCTCCTAAAACCAACATAAAAAATACAAGTGATGCAGTATAGAAAAAAGTCAAAGTGCCGAATCCTAGCCACTAGACCACCAGGGATTTTAAAATGTGGTATATCTACACAATGGAATACTACTCTGCTATAAAAAAGAGTGAAATACTGCCACTGCAACGACATGGATGGACCTAGAGAGACTTATATTAAGTGAAACAAGTCAGGCACAGAGAAAGAAATATCACATGTTCTCACTTATTTGTGGGAGCTAAAAATAAATAAATAAATAGGCAAACAACCCAGTGGGGTGGGGGGAAGAAGACACAACAATTACAATTCCTCGAAGTTGATACAACAAGTGAACAGAAAGGACATTGTTGGGAGGGAGGAGGGAGAGGGAGGAGGGAGGGAGGTTTTGGTAATTGGCCACAATAATCAACCACATTGTATATTGACAAAATAAAATAAAACTAAAAAAATAAAATAAAATAAAAAATAAAATAAAATAAAATAAAATAAAATAACCCAAAAGATTTTATTAAAAAAATAAATAAAGATAAAAATAAATGGTCAAGGGAGGATACTTTTGAATGCTTTATGTAAGAACATCCAAATGTATACAGAGAGAGGAAAAGATAATTACTAAACAGGACAACTCAAGTCAATGTACCATGACACGGTTTACTTTCCCACCAGTATAGCTAAGGACACATAAAAATGACTTATTTTGTTGACTTACAGTGTTAGCAAGGATATGGGACATGAGGAACTCTCATCTACCACTGTTGGAAGTGTAAATAATTGAATATTTGTATATAATAGAGCCCAGCATTTCCACCTTAAATCTACACCAAATAGAAATGCTAGCATAGGAGTATATGCACCAAATGGCATTTACTGAAAACGTTAGTCAACAGTAGAATAAATAAATAAATGATAATCTGTTAATACGAGGGATATAGCATACCATATCATATACAGAAGGTTCCTTAAACAATTGCAAATAGATCTACCATATGACCCAGCCATCCCACTGTTGGGAATATACCCAGAGGAATGGAAATCATCAAGTCGAAGGTATACCTGTTCCCCAATGTTCATCGCAGCACTCTTTACAATAGCCAAGAGTTGGAACCAGCCCAAATGCCCATCATCAGATGAGTGGATACGGAAAATGTGGTACATCTACACAATGGAATACTACTCAGCTATAAAAACGAATGAAATACTGCCATTTGCAACAACATGGATGGACCTTGAGAGAATTATATTAAGTGAAACAAGTCAGGCACAGAAAGAGAAATACCACATGTTCTCACTTATTGGAGGGAGCTAAAAATTAATATATAAATTCACACACACACACATACACACACACACACACACAAACCGGGGGGGGGGGAAGAAGATATAACAACAACAATTATTTGAAGTTGATACAACAAGCAAACAGAAAGGACATTGTTGGGGGGGAGGGGGGAGGGAGAAGGGAGGGAGGTTTTGGTGATGGGGAGCATTAATCAGCTACAATGTATATCGACAAAATAAAATTTAAAAAAAATAAAATAAAAAAAATAAAATAAAAAAAAAAAAAAAAAAAAAAAGAAGACCAAAAGAGGGGATAAATTTAAAAAGCATGATGCTGAGTTATAGAAGCCGACTGGAAGAAATGCATTTATGTAATTTCATTAAAGTAAGGGTTAAAACCTATCCAACTAAACAGAGTATTTGGAAGTTAGGATGGTGATTATTTTGTGGAAGGGTGAGGGTATGCCACTTAGGAAGGGGCACAAGCAGGGCTTCTGCAGGGCAGGCAGTATTATTTACTGACTCAGTTTGTGGTTATGTGGGTGTATTCTGTATTCATTCTGTGTAATTTATTAAGTTTTTTAAAAATGTTGCCTTTCTGTATTTGTGTTATGTGTCAATAAACTCTATTTTTAATTTGACATTCTCAGTGTAATGGTTCAGGCTCTTGCCAGGAATATTTTATAATTAAAAAAAATTAAAATAGTACATATAATACACATTATATACTAAAATAAAATATCAGTAATTTATTTTGCATAATATATTTATGATATTTATATTGTACTATATACAGTAGCATATAGTTTGGTATTAATGATGCTAATATTATAAACCGTATTGTATGAGCTCATTTCTGTTGCTTATAGCAGAATATCTGAAACTGGATAATTTATGAAGAAATGAAATTTCTTTCTTACAGTCTTGGAAACTGGAAGTCCAAAGTCCAGGAAACACATCTGGTGAGGGCCTTCTTCTGGGAGGAGGCTCTCTACAGGGTCCCTTGGTGACCAGGGTGTCACATGGTGAGAATGAGCTGAGCAAGAGAGAGCTAACCTGCTCACTTGCTCTCCATGTAAAGCCATCAGAACCACGCTCATTGCTCCATGCATGGATCAATCCATTCACAAGGGCACAGTCCTCACCATCTGATCATCTCTCAATGGCCCCACCTTCCAAACACCATAATAGGATTTCCTACCCTCTTAACACTGTTACAATGGAGATTAAATTCCCAACACATGAACTTTTGGGGATACATTTGACCCACAGTAATCATAATGTACAAAAGATGAATGTGTATTTTATGATGCTTATGCAATCTGTGTTATTACATAAATACTACATACATGTGTGTGCAGAGGAAATGGATGGGTTTCCTTGTTTCCATAAAGTTTATCATGGAGAAGGAGAAGGGACAAATATTCACATTTGCTTTTTATTATTTATTATATTTATTTACTTATTTTTTATTTATTTCCACTTTTCAAATTTTATATTTACAGTCGGGAGTGAAATAATACATGGAAAATTCAAAATGAAAAGCAGCAGCACCACCGTCCCTCCCCACCACCAATTTTAGAACCTAAAGTTGACTTCCCAAATCAAATATTTTTATATATTCATATTTTATTCTTTTTAGTTTATTCAAATCTATTTTAAAATATCATGATTTTATTAGTGTTTCTTTATCTTTCACTTTTAAATATTTTGTATTAATTCCTTACTATGGTATATGAAGATTTATTTCATTAATACTACAGCTTTTCTTTTCTTTCCTTTATTTTTTCTGTGGTTATTTTAATTTTACAGAACCAAGAGAGTTAAATGCTATGTTTAATACTATTGCAAATATAATATCTTCTGAGTTTGGGCTTTATCCTATTTTAAAACAAAGACAGTTTTATTAAAACTTTTTTATTATTCCAAAAGAAAAAAATGGGTAATATAAAACAAATGTTTGAAAATATTAACTAAGCTTATGAACATTATGAAATCACAATTATAATTTGCTAAATATTTTTCAATAATTTTTGCATAACTTATGAATAATACACATTGATTTTATATAAAAAGGATCCTATGTACTTTATTTTTTATTTTATTCTTTTCTTTCTTCTTTTCTATTTACCTCTTTGGCTACAACTACCCTCTACCCTGACTACCTTTTAATCTGTCTATCTGTCTAATCTATCTCTCTTCTGTCATTTTTAAAAATCTTAAATGTATTCATGTACATTTTATGAATTTGGCTGGTATGGATTTTATTCTTTTAAACATTTCAATGACTGCAAATTATCTCATAGCAAAATATGATTAAATATTTATTTCTAGTTTTTATCTTTCATTTTTTCCCATTACGAGCAATGCCCAAATAATTTCCTGTGCACTTACACTTTTATCCATCTATTATCTAATCTATCATTTATGGATCTTCCTTCAATTCTACTGAGTCTATTCGAGACAGACTGGTAGGTAGCTAGGTAGGTAGACAGACAGACCGATAGGGAGATAGATAGATGATAGATAGATTCAATTTCCAGAAATGGGTGAAGTAATAACTGCAATTAAAAACTTATTAGGTATGACCAGGTTATTTTCCAAAGACTGCTATTTCATAAGGTCTGTATCAATGCATAAAAGAGTTCCATTCTCCATAAACTCCAGAAGGAGCAGATATATTTATAAATTGTTTTTGTGCATGAAAATCAGTTCAGTTAGAAAGATGGTTCCTTGTTTGTTTAGTTTGCCTGACTGCAAATAATTTGACCAGCTTCTCCAACACATTATCGACAACTGGAATTCTTTTTGCTATTTACAAATATTTTTCTTTCATAATAGTTTTATAGTTTAGTTCCACAGTTCATTATATTTTTTAACAAAGCAAACAAAGGGATAAATAAACATATCAAAACTTATTGGAAAACTTATTAAAATTTGACTTCCAATTTTCTAGATCTTATTTTATATAGCTGAATAACATTTTATAGCTCTTAATTTAAATTCTGCACTTTTAAAATTTTTCTAGATCATTTAAGGCTGTTGTACACCATTGTAAAAGCAATGTTTTATTCTACTTTGATTTTAGTATTCTCGATGTTAGGTTTTTTAAAAGAAGAAAACATGTTTTTTATATTTAGAAAATAAGTGACCAAATAAATTATTATAGTAGATTCTTGAGGTTTTCTAAATGTACAATTTCTGCAAATGAAATTCTGAAATGAATGCTGAAATTAAAGTGGAATAATCTGCAAGACTGTATTTTGGGTTACCTCTAACATTGTTTCATAGGCAAAGCTCTAAAAATAGAAAATTGTAATTTTTCTGTGTATATTTCTGTGTGTGTGTGTGTGTGTGTGTGTGTGTGTGTGTGTGTGTATCTCAAGGCTTTATATGCTATAGAAAGCCAAGCAGGCAAATATAATTCACAGATGAGCCATTATAATGAGTAAGACAACCATTACATTTTCTGAATGCCAGATCAATTTACAAAAAATTGAACAGCATTAATTTAAACAATATGAGGTTGGAAAGTGTACTGAAAAAAAAAATATTTAATGTGTAATACAGCAACAAAATAGAATATGGTGAAATCTTACATTTTAGAAAAATCTTAGTGGAGAAAAACTATAAACAAATAAGGAAATACATATTAACTATTGGATTACACAGAAAAGAACTAAATTAGTTGCAAGATATTATCTGCATTGTCAAGAAAAGGAATGATAACTAAACCTTTCTATTTGCATCATGTGTAGATGCACTTGGCACAGATCTAATGGTCTATAACAGTCTTAAAAAGCCATAACAATGAGAAAAATAAAGAATAGGAAGGTATAATTTTTATTTCAGATATGAAAAACAATAAACGATTAAACTATTTTCAATAAACATGGTGCTAAATCAAGCATAACAATAGAACAAAGAACAACCTAGCAATTACAAATATGGAATACGGTAGAGGCCAGAGAGAAAGATACTGGAAGACTGGAAGTAAATGGATGCAAACAATTAGCTTCCAATACTGAAAAATAATGCATTTTTAACTTCCAAGATTGAAAATAACTTCCAAGATTTAAAATACACACACATGCACACACATATATACAAACTCATGTATATACACACATATGTACCTGTATGGGTGTACATATGTATAATCCAGCAGCATTAAAGACATAAATAAGAATTATAAAAATTTAAGAATATGAAATAGAAATTATGAAAATGTGGCATGGAGATAAAAAGATTTTCTGTACAAAGATACAAAAGCATAAGTAATTAACGAAAGAACTAATAACTTTTCTTCACCAAAATTTTGAACAGTTAATTGATAGCAGTCAAAAAGAACAATTGAAAGACATTATATGTTGACATAATTCAATATCAATAACAAAAATTCCAACGACTCAATAAGACAAAAAGAGCATCTACGCAAGACCAGGTTCTCCTCTCAGACTGCACACACTTCTTTCTTGTAGTATTTATCCAAATATAATTATTTACATACATTATAACTATTTAAGATACCTCTCTCCTACTAGATAAAAAATCACCGAGTAGTAACTAGCATATGCAAACCGTATCTCAGTCTGCTGCAGCACAAAGACCTTTACTCACCGCAGCATCTGCCAAGTGAAATCTGGGAAAACCTAATCCATCAATACATTTACATGACATGCTTTAACAAGCACACCTCATGCCGAGAATACAAGGAATGCAAAGACAGTTTAGCATTATATAATTCCTAATACTAACAGATTAAACAGAGGAAAGACACATAGTCATATCTATAGATTTTTAAAAGACATTTGTTATTTTCACCTTTAATGCTATTGCCAAATAGAAGCTCTTACAATATCTACTGATGTAATACTATTAAACTTTAGAAAACTGTATATACATAACAAAGTTTGTTATGGAAGATGGGGTGGGGGGGAGAGAGAGAGAGAGAGAGACAGAGAGAGAGAGAGAGAGAGAGAGAGAGAGAGAGAGAGAGAGAGAGATTAGTGCTTACAGTGAACTGCACTGATAATGTTAGCCAGTATAATGAATAGAAAAATTACCTAAATTTCAGTTAAAAACAGAAAAAGAAACAAAAGAAACTTGCTGACATCAAGCGCTGGGGAGTGGTAGATAAATTTCTAAGGTAAGAGAGGTTTCATGATTTAGGGTAGGAAAATTCAGTACTGCAAGAGTGGTAATTCTTTTCAATTTTACACTATAGCTTCAATAGTATTTCAATTAAAATACAAATAGGCTTATTTCTTGAGACTTGGTGAAATAATTTTAATTTTATCTGTATTTTTTCTGCGACATTGTTTTTTATGGCATTACTTTAAATTGTGAATAGACTAATTTAATGCTCCAAGTTAGGATTAAATAATTCACTAAATAAATTATGTTTATATGATGTTATATAACTATTAAAATTAGATTTTGGAAGTATATTAGTTTGTAATAAAAACTTTTTACACACATAAACACTCATTTTCACACCTAGAAATGTTAACATATTTTGTATCCAGATGTTCTGTGCAGAGGTGACTTTTTTCTTTGCTTATCTGGTGTCTCTCAAAATTTTTTTTGCAATAAACATGGGTAATGAGTATATTGAGACTAATTGGTAGCAAATCGAGAAAGAGAATAAAACATATTGAAACTATAATAGGCTTTCTAAAATTCTTAGTAAAACAGACTAATTTTTGAAAAAAAAAGGAAGAAAACAAATCATGCCACAATTTTTAAAAGGTAGTATTTTAGATGTTTCAAATTGTCATAAGATTATGTTACAAACAGTTTTATGTCAATATCTTCAAAAATTGAGACAAGATATAAAAAAATAAATTTAATCTGTGAAAATCGCTATTATAACATATAAGGAAAGAAAAAAATAGTTTATATTATCAGAAGGACAAAACCAGTGAGGTTTGAATAAGTGAAAAATAGACCCTATACTTAGATTAAAAGCTGAGTATCAAATATTTCTGAATAATTTCCGAATTTTTATGTGAAATAATATAATCTTAAAAAAAAATTTAAAAAGCATTTCCTTATAATGAGAAAAAATATACTTGCAAGAATAAAGAGAAAATTCTGAATAGAAAAAAGAATCATCTTAATAACTTTTAACTGTATATAGATAAAACTGTCATAAGTTCAAAAAAGAGGCCACAGCACATTAATAAATAGGCAAATAAATGGAAGAAATATTAATTCCCAGAAATGGACCCAGTTTCTATAGAAATTATCTGTGGGATAAAGGTGATGCATTATGTAGTTATAGCTTTTGCCAAAACACCAAGAGACAGAGACCAGGTCAGATCGTCAGTGTCGGTTGTGGGATGTTCCTGAGTCCAGCATGGAAAGGTGTGTGGGCAGTTCAGAGGAGGTGGGCGGCTGTGTCCTGCAAATGTGAAGGGACTTTGGTTCTTCCATCTGGTGTCTCTGTTGTCTTGGCACTGGCGTTGTCCCTGAGCCCCAGCTTAAAGGAAAAGGAAGAAGAAAGAGAGGGTCTTCAGGGATAGTTTGCGATCTGCTCTTCAGTCTATTTTCTGGCAGACCCTCTTCTCACACATGGAGAAACAGGCAACCTCTACCCCAGTGAGACAGTTCAAGCGTCACCAGCCTCTGCAGCCAGTTCAGTCTTCAGGATCTCTGTGTGATATTCCGTCTTCCTGTCATATCTGAATCTGACTCTTTTGAGTCAGGTGAACCACATACTACAATAAAGTATCTGCCGGTACCTCAAGTCCAATGTAAAATGGTGAAGAGGAGGGTGACTTCAGTGAGAATGTGTATCTGAAACCTTTCCAGATTTCCAGTGAGAATCACGGGGCTGTGACAGGATTCTTCTGTGCAGGAACTGTAAACACACCTGCTAGAAAAACTAGTGGTTCCCAGGGTGGGCCCTTGTTCTGTTCACTGGGAGACTCCCTCCACTGCACTCCACCATTCCAGGGGTCCCCAGAGGAACCCCCCTCTGCATGGCTTCACGTAGTCACACTAAGTGGAAGCCACAGATTCCGATCACTTTCAGGGCTGGCTGTTTGAGCGGCCACTTCCCCGAGCTATATGTGGGCCCATGCTGCCTTTAGCAACTAACCTGTCACTGGCTGGTTTTAAAGGGCTGCAGATGCCTTTGCAATCGATTCCTTCAAAAACTTAGTAGGTTTTTTGTTCTGAACTTAAAAGTAACCACGGTAGGTATATGGTCTTTTCAGAATCTTTAAATGTATGGAATCCCCTCTTTAATTTTTTGACCTGGGCTGAGAGAAGTTTCTTAACAACACTGTGTAGTATTTCATTCCATCTCTGCTTTCGAACTAATTCCTGCTTCAGTGAGTCTAAGCCTTCTATCTTGTTGAACAGTGATGAATGGCAAAACCAAAAATGTAGATTGATTTTTCTACTCTCTTCCCTAAAGCTGCAAGCTCCATAGAGGAGAATTCTGCCCGCCAAGGCATTGCAGGCTGCAGTCAAAAAAACAAGCAAGCAAAACCTCTTGTAAGACATAACAAGAATAAACAATTTTCTAAAGTAAAAGGTATAAATATCTCTATTTTATATATTTGTGTGTGTATGTGTACATATATGTCCCTACTTCTCTAAATTATAAATTTATGTTTATTTCCCTTCAGAGTCTAAAAGGTGGCTGTTCATCCAGCCCTGGGTCTTTTCCATCTTGCTTTCTTGCCATCTTCTAGCAAGGTGCCTCTGTCCTTGGATAACGTGGGCTCCACCTGCACCACGTCTGTGTTCTATGGGGTGATGAAAAAGATGAGGATGGGCAGCTTTCGCACTGGGGTGGGATTCAGGAGCCTCCCACTTCACCTCTGCACACTCTGCACACGTCCTGCTGTCCGGGACATGACTGCAAGGGAAACCGAGAAGCAGGGAGAACCCAGAAGTTCCAACGCAGCATAAAAAAAAAGAGAGAAGAGTGATACTGGAGGGTGTGCAGTAGTGTCTGTCAAAGGTAACGCTGCAGATCAGCAGGTGAAAACACAGGCCACTTAGTATGTGTTTGGTACAATTTGGTAGCTAATGGCAAAATTAAGTGAAAGTTCATCCCTGACTTACACTTTATACCAAAATAAATTCAAGAATGGTAAAAGATATAAATGAAAAATAAAATCATAAAAGGAAGGGAAAGTGGATAATTATTTTCATAATATTAATGTGAAGGAAAAACACTATAAATGTTAAGGTAGTTAAATTTGCCTGTTTATGGATTTGGAATTTCGTCACAAAAACACACCCATACAGGTGCCTGCATACACACAGCATTGAAAACAAGTGGCAAATGGTAGAAATATTTATAATATTCTTTAAAGAAAAAAGGCTCATTCCTTAACCCATAAAAGCTTCTCACACAGTGATGTGACTGAGCACACACACAAATAAACACAGAAGGATGGACAAGAAGCTTATAAAGCTCAAAGGAAAAAAAAAGAAAGAAAAAAAATGTCTGTAAAACATATAAATGGAAAATATTGCCTGTTTCTACCATTCAGTTTGCCAGGAACAAAGTATTTCATTTTCTATTCTGTTTTCCAGAGGAAGGAAAACATGATCTCATCCATCATTAGTGGGACCGTAAATGGTGCCCTCTTTATAGGACCTTTAAGCAGAAATACACTGTAGTGAAGTATCCTACTGATATATTTGCAGATATTAAAAAATTGCAAATTAGCCAGTCTCGTGCACATTTTAAAATACTGAGGATAATGTTCATTCTAGGATACCACACACTCCCCTTTTCTCTCTCCTTCCTCTTTCAACCTCAGCTGTTGGTTCTTCTTCTCTCCCTCCTCTTAATGTTGAAATGTGCCCAACCCTGTTCTCAGGCTTCTTCTCTTATCTCCTTCCTCTCACTGCCTCACGGATCTCAGCTACGCTCATACCTTTAAAAAGCATCTAATGCTGGTGAGCCACCAAATTACACCTTCAGTGTGGACTCTTCCCTGAACTCAAGACTCGTATACCCATCTGGTTTCTCTTAATTTCCTAGTCGGTATTTCAACTACAGTTAATCTTAAATGAACCATCAATATCCTCCATCCTGCCTCCCGACAGCTACCAACAACTTCATCCTTCCAGTTTCCTGGCTCCAAGTCTCTGGGGTGGCTGTGACTCCTCCATTTTCTCACAGAAAACATCCAGCCAAGAGGCAACTTCTACTGACACCCTTTCAAAATAGATCTGGGGAATGACCTTCCATAATTCCAACATTCCCACTCTGTTTCCAGACACATTGCTATTCCAGCCATACCCTCCTAAAGACTATTTAAGCTAAGACGTCAGAGTCTCCCTCTTAAACTTTAGTGGAGATCCCAACCGCCACTTTCTCAAAGCTCTCTGATGTCTCCCATCTCACTCTGTGTAGAGGCCACATATTACAGGATGCTTTTCAGGTCCTTCACATCCACCCTCTCCATCACTCATCGTACCCTGTGCCCTGTTTCTGTCACTTGGTGACTCAGTGGCAGTCACACTGGTCACATGAGCTCTTTTGTGAAATGCACAGCTGGCATATGCCTCAGGGCCTTTGCACGTGCTGCTTGTTCTGAGTGGAATGCTCTCCAGTCCTCTGCGGTGCTTGTCCACTTATCTCTGCAACTGGGATCAAAGCTCACCTCCACACTACAGCCTTCTTGACAACTCAGTTTTAAATTCCACCTTCCTCATTCTCTGTCTTTCTTCTTGACTGACTTTTCTCCAAAGCATTCGTCTCCATGCTACATGCCAGTTGTACTTTCTTAGTTCATTTGTTTATCGTCTGCTTCCCACATGGACTGATTAGAGTGCAAGCTCTCTGAAGACTGGTTTTTCTGTTGTTCTTGTTGCCATTTTTTTGTGTGTACCTCTGTATGTACACATTTACAACAGAGCCTGATGCATTGAAGATAGCCAATGCACACTGTTTAATAAGAGGATACATAAGCAGTACTGAATAGAGTAATTTGGTCCATTTGTACAATGAAACACTGTGTAGCTGATTCCAAGTGCGGTTGCCTAATCCATGCTCATGAGACAATCCCTGGGATATTTAAGTATGAAAGAATCACATTGCACAATATCATTCATATTCTGCTAACATTCGTGTTAAACAGAATATAAGTGTAATATATACATTATATTTATACTATATACATAATTTTGTTTATAAATACATATAAAAATTTGCCCACTTAAATATGTAACAAGTTATGGATTGCAGTTAATAATATATCTTATAAATTACATGCACAGATGGAGGATAAGAAAATGATACAGGAGTATTATTTTATTTTTTTCCTTTAAAATTTTTGAATACATACCATGAAACATTAATATTTGTTTCTTCTGTTTTACACTGATATCAGTGTTTAATTTGCAATTTTATTTTTATAATTTAAAAGTATTTTTTGAAACTAAGGCAAAAAATAAAAGACAATGATGCAGAAAATCCATGATACTCATAGGGCTTATGTTAAATAAGTGTTCTTTCTATTATTTATGTATTTATTTATTCACTTAAAAATATATGTGGTGCAAGTATAAAGACTGACATCTAGTCCAGTGGGATGGAATGGAGAGCCCAGAAATAAAACCTCATATATGTGTCAAATTGATCTTTGACAAGGGTGCCAAGATCACCCAGTTGGGAAAGGAACAGTCTTTTCAACAAGTGATGTTGGGAAAACTGGACATACACATGCAAAAATGTGAAATTAAATCCTTACCTTACAGCATATACAAAAACTAACTCAAAAAGGACAAAAGATCTAAACGTAAGGCTTAAAACTATGAAAATCCTGGAAGAAAACATAGGGGGAAATCTTCATAGCACTGAATTTGGCAATGACTTTTTGGATATGACACCAAACACGTAGACAACAAAAGCAAAGCAAAGTAGATGAATGGGACTATGTCAAATGTGAGGACTTCTGGACATCAGGAGAAACAATCAACAGAGTGAAACGGCAACCTAGAGGATGAGAGAAAGTATCTGCAAACTGCTTATCTGATGGAAGGTCAATACTCACAAAATATAATGAACATCTTCAATTCAACAATAACAACAAAACTCAAATAACTCAGATTAAAAAAAAACTCTGAAGAAGATATACAAATGGCCAATAAGCATTTAACAAGATGCTCAACATCACTAATTGACCAAAACACTGAAATCAAAACCATAATGAGATACTACCTAATAGCCATTAGGAGGTCATTATTGATAGAACAGAAAATTACAAGTGTTGACAAGGATGCAAAGAAATTGTAACCTTTGGGCACTTTTGGTGAGAGTATAAAAATGGTGCAGCCATTATGGAAAACAGTATGAAATTTTCTCAAAACATTGAAAATAGTATTATTATATAATCCAACAATCCCACTTCTGAGTATATATTCAAAGAAATTCAAAGCAGAGCCTGAAAGGTATGTGTACACCCATGTTTACAGCAGCACTGTCCACAGTAGCAGAGGTGGAAGCAGCCCGAGTGTCCATCAGTGGACAAACAGACAAAGACAACATGGTGACGTGGTTTCTACATAGAATGGAATGTCGTTCAGCCTTAAAAATTAATGAAGTCCTGTCACACAGACGGACCTTGAGGATGTCGTGCTAAGGGAAATAAGCCATTCAAAAGGACAAATAGTGTACGATTCCACTTCCATGAAGTATGTGAAGTGGTCCACATCATAGGAACTGAAATTATTAAGAAGTTTTTCCAGGACTGGGTGAAGTGGTGGGGGGGATTGTGGTTTGATGGATACAGAGTTTCAGTTTCATAAGATGAAAACGTTCTGGAGATCTGTTTTGCAGCAATGTGAATGTCCTGAACACTATTGAACTACTGAACTTAAAATGCTTAAGATGGTGAAAACAATGTGTCAGGTTCTTTGTTAAATTTTGATACAATGATGACAGGACAAACATGCGTCCTTTCTATACAGAGCTCATGGAAAAGTGGAGTAAGGAATAAATTAAAGATTAAAAAATTAAGAGATTAAAATTCTGATAAGAACTATGAAGATGAAAAGAGCAGTATAAAATAATAAGAGGGGCACCTGACTCAGTCTGTCATTCTGGTAGTGTGTACATAGTAATTATTTTATAAAGTCTTAATGGTATGAAATAGACATAAATGCTCAATATAAATTTCTGCTATAATTATTCAATAATGCATTACATCATTGCCTTTGCAGTTTGTTCCTGATAGTGTTATCGTAAGGATGTGGTGGTGGAACTCACGCAGAGTGACAATCACAATGTCTGTCACAGGAGAGACTCAGTCAAGAGCTGCTGTGACCACTGGAACTACTGGTGGTCGCAGATGGATGGTAGCAGCTGACATAAAATATAAGTTTGCCTGGATGTTCAGAGTTTAAATAACAATTGTAAGTATTTTCATATCATGGATAATTTAATGAATTCATCTCTGTGTCGTGTTTAGGACAGTGGCTGATACACAGGAAGTGCTGTGTGCAGGTATTATTATTATTATACTTACTAGTTACTATTATTGTTGTTACCATTATAGTTGCTATTGTTTGAGATATTAATTCCACAAATAAAAGTGTTTCTCAACATTTCAAAACAACCAATAACTGCTCATATTTCTTTTTATGTGCTTCTGATTTGCCCTGACCATATGACCATCTGTTATTCTGTGTTTCTTTTACATATTCTCTCCCCACGCTTAACTGCCTTTTCAACTTTCATAAGAATCTTGTTTCTTGCATGCCTTTTTTTAAAAATAAAAAAGTAACAGTTTTGTGCACTAATATTTCTTTGTCCTACCAAGGTCATAGTGAACTAATCCTTATTCACCACTAAATTAATTGATATTTTATTCCTCAATTTATGGAAAGTCTTTATTTCCTGACAAAGGACCACCGATTGCTTAAAATTTTTGATGTTGTCTTTGTTCTGTCACTATCACTAGCAACCAGATTCTTTGTGTCATTTTTCTTCACACACACACACAGAAGCTATTGTGATCTGCACGGATACATACATGCATGTAAAGTGGCCTGTAGCCCATTAAAATGCAGACTTTTCATCATGGTCAGTGAGGTTAGCTAATCACCAAACAGTATATGCATTCAGACATAAAAATAACTGCCCTGCCATATATCTGTGGGACAGCTGAGAATATTCAAAATTGAAATACTAATTTTTTAATTTCAAGCATTTATTCACTATTGAAGTACAGTGGGGTTTATTCTAAATATTCAGCAAAATATAGCTGGTTTCCTTTAATGCACATTTTGAATTTCTGGATTAAATCTCAGAAACTGTTGGCTTCTTAAAGTCTAAAGCAGAAAATGCCATGAGGAAAAATAAATCAAATAATTAGAAATAATAGTAATGACTGAGCTCAAGTGTAAAAGCAGGACATTGTGTTAAAAGTCTTTCAACTTCTTTTTAATTTTAGTTGGAAAATACCAATTTATGTTTGTCATTGTGTTAATGAAATAAAAATAGAAAATATTTCAGATGGAATCCTATTTATATATGTTTAAATTTTTTAAACCTCTTCCACCACCAGAACATATGATCTTTGATTAACCCCCAGCACCTAGAAAAAGGCCTGGCATGTACTACGTATAGTGTACATGTTCAATAAACACAGAAACAAATGGCTCATTATAATTCATGGACCTTCAATCTCCATGAGGCAGTTGGGCCCTAAAGGGCAGGTAGGGTTGGCAGACAGGGTGGTGGAGCTCTTCCAGGGGCAGAAAGACCTCATTGTTGGCAGCAATAGTGAGGAGCGTGTTTGCGCAAGAGAGAAGAGAAGAAACGTGATGAGAGGCCTGGGAACCAACAGGGGGCATGTGACAGAACAGAGCATTTTTCACATCACTTCATTGCTTTTCCTCACTGTGCACACCACAACATTTTTAGATGGTATCCGTACATGACGTAAATCACGTGAACATGAGAAATAAGAAAATCCAACAAGAGCTGCAGATTTAGTCACACAGTAGGAAGAATATTCCAGGAGAGATTAAATACACACAAAAATAAAACATGCTTATCCTTTGTGTGTAATGATGTTGCTACCCACCATCAACGTTGGAATCTGCCCTGGTCATCGCTGCCTTGAATGTCTCTTGAAAAATACTTTATGGTTAATTCTGCTTTAATTTGAGAGAATGTCATTGCTTTTACGTGTGACATCATCCGCAAGGAGCATGGACATTTGCTTCATTTCAGTTTTCCAGAAGAGAGGGTTTGAATACAACGATCACATTTGGGAATAAAAATAATCTGTGGGGCAACATACCTTATGGCAAATAGTTTTATACACCAGGTTGCAGATTTAAAACAAATTGACTGTTCAGTGATAAATTCCTGGAATTGGAGAAGGGGTCAGCGCACATAAAAACACTAGCATAACCTTAACGATAGGGATGTGAATGGTTTTCCACAGCTACAATTATTTCATAATGTGCAGGAGGGTTTATCAGGCTAAACAGACCATATGGTGAAATGAATCCTTAAATTGAAAAACAGAAAGGCGTTTTTAAAGTGTCAGAGAGGAGATAAAGTCATCTATACCTTTCTGTAGAGAGGTACACGTATGAGGAATCTGTAAAGCAAAATAGAGCGTAGTTAAAAACACACACGCAAAATTCAAGACCCTGCCGATGATAAAATTTGAAATTTAAAAATGTGCTTAACTTTTGGCATCCATAGATTTATTGCGTAAGAAAATTAGAGAAACATGATTTCTGGGATAATTTAAAACATACGTCTGTCTAATATGCTCAGTGTTTTGCTCATGTTATGATTTCTTCAAAGAAGAAAGAAAAAAACAGCTTTCTTGCTTGACAGGAAGCACAAACAGACAAGAGGAACTGGTTATGACTTTTAAACAATGTTTGTCGTCAAAGGATGTGCCACTGTGGAGTGATTTTTGATTAGGAAAGACCACATGGAAATTGTGTAAGAATGTTAGTGAAGTTAAATCTGAAAACAGGATAAACATTCTGAGTTTCTTGATTTCTTTATACCCTCCTCAGACATGAACTAAGACTATGAAGAGCAGAATAAATTGTTTGCAGTGCTGCCATCCCTCCTAGAACAGCCTCACCTGAGCATGGAAGGGACAGGTGCTTGTCAATCTTTTGTTTATTAGGAAATAAAAGACCAGTGAGCCCCAACTGCATGAGAGATAGGGGACTGTTTTGAACAAGGCATCTGCTGTCCTCTGATGTAATTTCTTCAGCTTAATTGCTTCCCGACAGCAATTGCTGGGTTTTTCTGAAGCCTTCTGTCCAATATTTAGCTACAGAAGATTCTCCCAGGCCTCTTTATTGGTGCCAAAAACAGAATATTTAAAATAGATGGCTATATATAACATATTTTATTTAAGCATTTAAGATTTTATGTGTCTGTCCATCTTTAATATATTATTCATCATAGGCTAACAGTGAAAGACCCAGAATTATTTCTGAACATCTATCAGAAGTTAATTCTATGATTTTATCTGAAACTTCATTAAATATACAAACACACAAAAAATAAACAAGCTATTCTGCAATTCCATCTTGATTGGAATTTGAAATTCTGCTACAGTACGAAGATTCATTCCCATCAGAGAGTTGAGGAGTGATGAAATTACAGTCAAAATTATGGTCATTTAGAGTCAAAACATGTGCTCATATAATTAATTTTGATGAAGAAATATATAGGGTCTTTATTTCTAATTCTTTCTGTAAAGAGAACAAAAAATATTAGATTAGAAAACAACGTTTCTATGGGCACAAAAGAATTTATATTGAAGTCACGTCCCACTTTTAAAGGTGTCTGGGATTTTTTCAGAATTTAAATCTCTATAGACTATCAAATCACAATAGAGTTTTCTCCTAGTCCCCCTTTTTCTTCTGTCCTAGATTTTATTTCTGAGTAGCTCAGTCATATGCTGGATCATGCCTGTCCATTTCAGATGTCAGAAAACAAAAGATTCATGTTTCAAAGTTTCCATGAATTTAGGAACACTTGTACCCAGTTATGTTGGTTAGTCGACATTCTGCTTTCTGATATTTTGATTTCAGAAGCCAATATCTGCATTCTGTGGTGTAGAATGAGTGATGTGGGAATTTGTTTAGCCTCTTCATATTCTCTCATCTGATATACATAAAATACCCACCTAGAAGGAACGCTATAAAGAGTGATATATTTGAAGGCTGGATAATATTTCATTGTGTGTGTGTGTGTGTTTGTTTATGTATTTATATCCATTTCTTTATCCACTAATCTGCTGATGTGCATAGGTGGTTTCCATTTGCTGGTAATTGTGAATGTTGCTGCAATGAACACAGGAGTGCAGGCATCTTCACCAAGCAGTGATTTCCAGGTAAATCTGCAGGGCATTATGCTAAGTGAAATAAGCAAGACACCGAAAGAAAAGTACTGTGTAATTTCACTTACATGTACAATCTAAAACAAAACAAAATGAAAACTCGAATACATAGAAACAGAGAATAGAATGGTGCTTGTCGGGGGCAGAGATTTGGGGAAAATGGGGGGAAAGAGGTCAAAGGGCACAAACTTGCTGCTATGTGGGATAAATAATACCTGGATATCTAATGTACAGCATGAGGACTACAGTTAACAAAATTGTATTGTGTACTAGAAATTTGCAAGAGTAGATTTGAGGTACTTTTATCACGCACACAGGTGACTATGTGAGATGTGACCATATTAATTTGCTTGACTGTAGTCATCATTTCAGCATGTATATGTACATCAAAACACCATGGTGGACATATTAAATGTACCCAATAAAAAAGAGTTATAAATGTACATTTGTAAAACTGGGAAACATTAAACACATGCAGACTCATGATTATAAAACTTTGAAACATTAAAATAGAGGAATATGTGGCTTTGTATGTCTTAAATTGTCTTAAATAACCAGTCAGTTACTCAAATACATTTATTTAATTTGGCAGTTGAAATGGCTCCACCAAACCCTTTTGGCTTAAATTTCTCTACCTCTAAGCTGATAGTCTATTGGGTGTAGACTATGATCAGGCATGGTTACAAAGTTGCTATACCGTTACTTTATTTTTGCGGTTATGGTTGATGTATGACCCTGTGTAGTTTAAACATAAATGTCAAGAACAGGAACTGTGGAATCAAAAACACCTGGATTCAAGTCCCAGCTCTGTTCTTTACTGAATATGTATTTTTAGACCATCTCCTTTTCTTCTTCAATCCTCACTGTCCTTATCTTAAAAAGGGATAATATCCATTGCTAGAGAGATGCACATACACTCCCAGCACAGAGCTGGTGGAGAACGCACCTCTTACAGGTCAGTCGTGGGGTTATGATGATGTTGATAATGGTATAATAGAAAATGATACTTCACCTACATTCTTCCCAAAATTTCATTTGCTCATGAATTTTTTAAAAGAAATTTTTTTGTAGTAGAAAAAGGAAACACTTTTTTTTTTTAAATTTTATTTTGTCGATATACATTGTAGCTGATTATTGCTCCCCATCACCAAAACCTCCCTCCCTTCTCCCTCCCCCCCTCCCCCCAAACAATGTCCTTTCTGTTTGCTTGTTGTATCAACTTCAAATAGTTGTGGTTGTTATATCTTCTCCCCCCCCCCCCGGTTTGTGTGTGTGTGTGTGTGTGTGTGTGTGTGTGTGTGTGAATTTATATATTAATTTTTAGCTCCCTCCAATAAGTGAGAACATGTGGTATTTCTCTTTCTGTGCCTGACTTGTTTCACTTAATATAATTCTCTCAAGGTCCATCCATGTTGTTGCAAATGGCAGTATTTCATTCGTTTTTATAGCTGAGTAGTATTCCATTGTGTAGATGTACCACATTTTCCGTATCCACTCATCTGATGATGGACCTTTGGGCTGGTTCCAACTCTTGGCTATTGTAAAGAGTGCTGCGATGAACATTGGGGAACAGGTATACCTTCGACTTGATGATTTCCATTCCTCTGGGTATATTCCCAACAGTGGGATGGCTGGGTCGTATGGTAGATCTATTTGCAATTGTTTAAGGAACCTCCATACCATTTTCCATAGAGGCTGCACCATTTTGCAGTCCCACCAACAATGTATGAGAGTTCCTTTTTCTCCGCAGCCTCCCCAGCATTTATCGTTCATAGTCTTTTGGATTTTAGCCATCCTAACTGGGGTTAGATGGTATCTCAATGTGGTTTTGATTTGCATTTCCCGGATGCTGAGTGATGTTGAGCATTTTGTTTGAAGAATATCTGAGCATTTATGATCCACTAGTTCGTGTGGCCCTCTGCTTTCTTGTCTAGAAACTGTTGCTAGTATCTCTACCTCGCTGAGACTAATGGGGATGTATTGAAGCTCAAGGGGTTGGGTGGTATAAACTAGAGTAGAAAAAATTAATTATAAACTGTAAAATTCCAAGGATTTTTAATTATTTATTTTGTCTCAAATGTTTAATTAGATTCAGGAGTTCTCATTAAACACAGCACATAATCATTACCTGAAAAGTAGTTAATACGTGGAAGTCAATATGTACTTGTTAATATGTACAAGTTGTTAATATGTGAATATGTATATTAATATGTTGTTTTTGTTCCCTCATCCAAGAGGTTTGTCTGGGAGAGACATACATTCATTTGTTCAAAATACCCCCAAATAATTTTGATGACCAGAAGACAACTTTTTTGGAACGTATGAACTAAAAACCTAAAACCATGGGGAAAAGAATCACCTGGGTCAAAGGGAGAACGGATGTCTAAGATTGCTCCAGAGCATGAGATAAGTTATGATAAGTAATGGTTAATCTGAAGCTGGCAATTATCTCCTACAAAGTTGTTTTTTTCCTAGGGGTATAAAGTTGATTTATGAATATTATTGTGTTTAACCTAAAATAAACCCAGTGAATAAATTCATTCCAGACAAAAAGTAAATATCAACACAAAAGAAAAATAACAGAGAGATATGAGTTCCCAACTGTAAGTTGAGAGACTCATTTTAGAAGATTTCAGAAAGAATCTCTACATTTTAAAATTCCATCAGGTAAGCAACAAACTACAATCAAGGTAGAATTTAATCATCAATATCTTAGTCATTGATTTTGCCTTTTTTCCCTCTGAAGGATTAAAGCTTAAGATCCTGGTAAATTGAGAGCAATTTGGCTCAGGGTGATTTTTACCTATTTGTAACCATCAGTGGAAAAAATATTAGTCAACTATATTGAATATTTAGTTATTTTAAAAAGTGTTTATTAAATGATATAATTAGTATTTTTAAACTGATTCTGTAAGTCGATTACCAAGTCCAAGAATGGAAGCATTTTACTGTAAAGCTTGACCAATGTACTTGAATTCACAATTAAAACTTTCTGAAAAAGGGAGTTAAAATATTATAAGCATGCCTGTGATATTTTACATAAAATAACTTATTTTAAAAACTGCTTATAAGACGTTACCTGAAAAACAGATTAGGGTTCCTATTCCTTCCACCTTATAGTCGTCACTTGTAATGTTGAATTCAGAAATCCTAGATAAAGATCCACTTAAATTGAGAAAGGAGCAGAGGGAAGGGGTGGAGGGACGGCAGTGGGCTCTGTTTCATTGTCATAAATCAGTGGTAGTACCAGGAACAAAGTGGTTCATTTTCTGAACAAAGTGGTTCAGAAAATGGGGCAAGTGGCAATGTGTATCCAGGATGATTGAGGGACTGCACTGTAAGAAACCAGGTTTGAAAGCCAGGATAAACCAGAGCCACAGAACAAAGTTGGAGAGTCTAGGGAAGGGGTTCAATCAAACAGAGGGTAGTAAAAGGCAAAAAAAAAAGAAAAAAAAAAAAAAAAGAGAGACAGCTCTTCTACCGAGTTCCTCCACTCGGGTGACAAACATTTATAGCTCTTAGGCTGTTCAGCTGCTGAACTGCTACTATGAATTTACAACAGCTAACTCTCTAGCATGTTGTCTGAACAGATGAAGAAAAATTTTAGGAGAAATAAATTGATTAAGAATTTGGAAATCCAATGTGTTGGGCAAGTCATTTGTGCAAATAATTGGAAATATGAAATTTGAGTTATGAAAAACTGGATGTAGATTTGCCTAATCCCCTGGAAAAATAAAAGATATCACTAAAGAGAAGAACACATTAAAGAAAGAGTAAACAAGATGATACGAAAGCACCCAAATGTATTCATCCGTGAATACTTTCTTGAGCAACATCTCTAAGGACGATAGATTTCAGAAATACAGTTTGAAAAATACTGTACTTTATATACTTTTATTAAAATCAGGAGAAATAAACCTCTGAAATGCCTTCAAGGTCTTTCTTCCATTTTCTTGATGATCTCTTCTCTTTGTACAAATCTCCTCAGCAGACTGTCACTGGGCTACACCCTTGGTTTTCTCTCCCAGACATATTTTTTCATCTTTACATGGCCAGGCTGAGAGTAATCCAAATTTTTACCCTCTGCTCTTTTTTTCATTATCATTTCCACCTTTGCCTCATGACTTTTCTGCCATAACTCAGTTTAGGTTGTTAAAAGTGTCCATGCAGCTGTCTGAATGCTTTGCTGCTTAGAGATTTCTTCTGCCAAATACCCTGGTTCAACACTCTTAAGTTCCACATTCCATAAAGCCCTGGGGCATGAACAGAATGCAGCCTTGTTCCTTGTGACTCTATAACAAGGTTAAACTCCAGTTACCAATAAGCTTTTCCTCATTTTTTATCTGCCATCTCCTCGAAATGGCCTCTACTATCCATATTTCTATTGACATTCTGGTCACCACCCTTTAACCGATATCTGAGAAGTTCCAAACTTTCCCTTGTCTTCAGATCTTCTAAGCTCTCACCAGAGTCTAGGTTTTCTCTAGCCACCTCCTCCAAATTCTTCCAGCGTCTGCCCATCACCCAGTTCCAAAACCGCTTCCACATTTTCAGATATTTGTTATTAGCCATACCCCACTTCTTGATTCCAATTTTCTGTATTAGTCCATTTTCTTTTGCTTACAAGACAACACCTGAAACTTATAATTTATTAAAAGAAGAAATTTATTTGTTTTGAGTCCAGGAGGTCCAAGGTCCAGGGAATACATCCGATGAAGACCTTCTTCTTGGTGGGAACTCTCTACAGGGTCCTGTGGCAACCAGGGTATCACATGGTGAGGATGGGCTGAGCAAGAGACTGCAGCTTCTCACTTGCTGTCCTTATAAAGGCATACAAACCACGCCCATGACAGCCCATCAAGCCACCAACCCATTACTCCAAGAATGCATCAATCCATTCCTCCTGAGGGTGTACTTATCACAATTTAATCACTTCTTAAAAGCCACCTTCTGCCACCATATTGAAGGTTAAATTCTAACACGAGCTTGGGGGGACATTCAAACCACAGCACATGATATCACTGAAGTGTTAAGAAAAAAGCAACTGCCAGCTTAGAATTCCATATCTAGTAAAGTGTCCTTCAAAAATGAATACAATATAAGTCATTTTCAGAAAATAGTTTCTCCCAAAAATATAAATAAAAGGAAGTATCATAGTCTGTTCTTTAGTCTTATATCATCACAGTTGGTAGAGAATACAGGGAGGTATATGAGCAACAGAAAATATAGTAACATATGTAAATCTAACAGTTATTGACTGTATGAAACAATGAAAACATTGTTAATAAATAGTGACAATGCATGTGATTATATTACACATAATATGAAAATAATGGTAAAAAAATCATTAATTTTCCAAATAAATATCTACTTAAGGTAATAATAGTATTTATGACTAGTACAGTGTAACAACATAAAATAATAGTAATAATAAAAATAAAATATTAATATCTGAGAATTTTCCAAATGCATCAAAGATATCAAGTCACATATATAAATATATTAACTTTCAAATAATATATATAGGGAGAAAACCATGCTTAGACTATTTGTAAAATTGTGTAAATAGTGCAAAATCATTGTAAAACCAATAAAGAAGAAAATGTCTTGAAGTAACCAGAGAGTACACACATTACTTTCAAAGCACGATAATAAGACTGAAAACTTACTTCTTAATATACAAAGTGGAAGCCAGACAATAAAATTTAACTTTATGGAGCATAAAGAAAATAGCAGTTAAGTAGAAATGTCTTTCAAAATGTAGACTAAATTACAATTACTTCAATCAAACAAGAAATTAAGAAAAATTGCTAACAGAATAATTATTCAAAAGGATGCACAAAAAATGTATCATTCTAAGAAATCTAAAATTTTCCCAGATAACAGGTAGTGGATGCACAAAAATATGGGAAAATAAGAAAAAAATCTATGATAAGGTAAATATGTGGTATAATCTAATTGGATATTGACCCATTGAGCATTTAAAACAATAATGCTAATATTTTGTGGGATATAAACATATATAGTAAAATGCAGAACCGCCATAGTTTGAAAGTTGGGGGCAGGGATGGTAAATGGGGTTGAAATGTTCTGTGGTCATTGGATGATTTTGGTATGGGCGGGAGTATTATTTTTTATTTGACTTTTGAAGCAAGAATGTGTATTGTAATATCCATAGTATCCATTTAAAATAGATGTCAAAATATACCAAACAAGTGAATAGATGAGATAACTAAAATTATGATACATGCAATAATTAATCCAAAAATACAAGGAAAGATAGGAAAGAAAACATAGACAATATGGGACTAATAGAGACTAGTAATGTGGTAGATTTAAACTCACATATACCAGCAATTACATATTACCAGAATGAATCCAAGAGAAACATTGCATGGTGTTATATGGATCTCCTAAGTGTAAGAAAAATTGCAAGTAAAAGGAAGGAAAAAGATATACCATATGTGTTTGATAATTCTGTTGGCCTTTCTGGCTTCACTATCTACTTTGCCTTTGACAGTTGATCTGCATAAATAATGTCAGGGGTCTGCAAATTCTTTCAATGAAAGGCCAGGTAGCAAATATTTTCAGCTTTGTGGGCCATATAGTTTCTATCACAACCAGTCAACTGTGACATTGTAGCATTAAAGAAGCCATAGACAATACATAAACAATAGACACATCTGTGTTCCAACAAAACTTTATTTACAAACACATGTAAACATGCGTTTGGTCCACCTGTGTTGTATGAAGGTACTTTTGTGTCCTCTGGGTTTGATTCTTGTTGGGTTTGATATCCAAGACAGCAAAGAGAATGAATTATGCATTATGCATTTCTCTGGTGTCCTTCCAGCAAGATCAGTCAATACAGAAATTAGCAACTATTTTGAAGTGAAATAAAGTAAAAAGACAACATGTAAAACATTATGAGGTGCACCTAAAATCATGTTTATGGAGACTGTTTTATTTAGTCTTAATATATATGTTAGGAAAAACATTGAAAACAGGAATCTAAGAATCAACCTGAAGAGCTTAGAAAAATATCACATTAAGAAAGAATACATGTGAAAAATAAAGTAAGAGCACACATTAACAAAATAGAAAAAATAAGTAATAGAGGAGACTGATAAAATAAAAAAATTGGGTTTTTAGAAAGGCTAATTAAATTGATAAAATCTTTGCAAGACTGATAAAAAAAAGGAGAAATGAATCAGGAACTGGAAAGAAAAAGGAAGATGGTTACAGACTTTGTATTTACTAAATATAAACATGTAATGAATAAGCAAAATATTATTTTTTAAAATCTGTTTATTCTTAAACCATTCTAGCATTTTATTTATTTTAAATATATTATATATTTAATTACTACAGTATATTTGAAAAAAAATTCTGGAATATTACTTACTTCTTCAAGTACCATAAAATGGCCTCGGAGATAGTGGTTAGAATTTTAATCGTCTTTTAAATTTTAGCAGCAGTGCTTGACTTTATCAGTACTTTCTTCTTTTAAATTTTAGCTGTTCTTATCGATTTGTAGTGGTATTGAGGTTTTCATTTTCTTAATGGCTAATGTAGTTAAATATTTTTATATGTTTATTTGTGATCCATATGTCCCCTTTGGTAAAATTTTTGCTCATATATTTTGCCATTTTCTATCTGAATTATTTATTTATTGCTTTTGGGTTTGAGGAGGTTTTTTTTTTTTTAACATATTCTGGGTATAAATTAGTTGTCAGTTACACAGCTTGCAAAAACTTTCTCCCACTCTGCAACTGGTCATTTCATCTCTTTAATAAGGTCTACCACAGAGTAAACATTTTTAATTTCTCTGAAGTCCAGTCAACTGATTTTTTTCTTGTATGGATTGTGCTTCTGATGGTGTATCTAATAAATTTTTGCTTAATGCCAAATCCTAAAGATTTGTTCTTATATTTTCTTCATAATGTTTTTTGCTTTGAGTTTTAATTTTGAATCCATGATCTATTTTTAATTAATTTTAATAAGGTGTGAGGTGTAGGTTCATGTTCACTTTTTGCAGAGTGTTCTAGCCTCTGTTAAAATCACTTCCTTGCCTCCATTAAAAAACTTTAGCAAAAAATTAGTTGATTAAAAATAAATCTGTTCACCATAACTGTATAGATCTATTTCTGGGTTTTCCATTATATTCTAAGGATCTGTCCCTGGCCTCTGTCTTCATTGTGTGGCTATGTAGTAAGTCTTGAAATCGGGTACTGTGAAACCTCCAACTTTATTCTCCATTTGCAGGATTGTTTTAGCTATGCTAGTCTCTTTGGCTTTCCATATGAACTTCAGAATAATATTATTTATACATACAAATTTTTTTTCTTGGAATTTAATAGATATTGCATTAAAACTATACCTCAATTTGAGGAGAACAAACCTCTTTACTGTGTTGAGTCTTCCAACCTATGAATGCACTAAGCCTCTTTATCTCTTCATTCACTGAGTTATTTTTTTCTTGCAGAAGGATGTTGTAGTTTTCTGCATATTAAACTTTTCCATGTTTTGTTAGATTTATGACTAAATATTTCAGTTTTTGAGGGATTGTGTGTGGTATTATGTTTTTAAACTTGGTTTCCACCTGCTCATTGATAGTATATATAAATGTGTAATACTCCATAGAGTTGGGTGTTGTTTTTAGAAATAACCTTACAGTGTTTTCCTCTCAATGAGTGTGTACAACCCATTTATATCTATTGTAATGCTAGAGATATTGCATTGTGATTTGTGAAATTATTATATATTTTAATATCTTTCTATTTGTTTTCTTTATTTTTTATCTTTTTTCTGATATATTTTCTTTTTTTGTATTTTTTTCCTCCAGTAATTTTCAAGGGGTAATGTCTCTGGATTTAAATATAATAAATATAGACTATTTTTTAATATAATAAATAAAATTGTATTTATTGAATTTCTATAAAATATGAAGACACTTTCACACTAATACTTATTAATCTCTATTGCCTGCTGGCATTATTTGTGATTTACGTCCATTACTTTAATTATAAAATTGATAGTGGCATTATGCACTTAACTTTAAAAAAATTTTTAGACATTTATATGGTCATTCAGAGCTTGTTTGAGGAGTAAATGAGTTAATCTTCACTAAATCCTTTTAACAAGAACTTGCTCATAGCAGATAGTCAATAGAGGTTGACAACTATTTTTATTAAACTTATGTGACTTTTGTTCTCAGTGTCCACTACCAGTAATTTAATATGATAATACCACTAGAAATCAAGCAACCAACAAAGAAGCATCAATAACAACAAAAACAAGCTTCTGACTTACATGTTAGCTAGCTGGATCCGTTTTCAGATCTATGTAGAACATCTGAGTCTATAGTATTTTAGTTCATGTTATGAGCTATCTAGTTGCTTATATAATTTAGGGGTCACTATTATTTCCCTCATAATTCTACAGATTTTATTCTGTATCCTGTCATCTAATGATGTAGAAAAGTCTGAAGACAAACTTTTTTTTTTTCATTCTAGTCATTTGGTAATTATCAAAAAGTGTTAAAGTAGAACAGAGAAAAGAAGGTCTAGTAATACAGGCTTTTATTGTAGAAAGTCAGATCTCATAACATGGCTGACTATATTGTAGTCTGTCGATTAATTAGGGAGTGAGATTTGTACCGTGTGAACTGCTATTAGTAACAGTGCAAGTGAAATCAGTAATTAACGCTACCATCTGGAACATCCCCAATCACCATGAAAGGAGAGTCTCTGCTCGTTGAACAGCTGCTAGGTTTGAGTGGATTTGTGCTTTGCCCTAACAAAGGGTGTAGTGTATTTTTTGTTTGTTTGTTTTTTTTAAATTTTATTTTGTCGATATACATTGTGGCTGATTATAGCTCCCCATCACCAAAACCTCCCTCCCTTCTCCCTCCCCCCCGCCCCCCTCCCCCCCAACAATGTCCTTTCTGTTTGCTTGTCGTATCAACTTCAAGTAATTGTGGTTGTTATATCTCCCCCCCCCCCCAGTTGTGTGTGTGTGTGTGTGTGTGTGTGTGTGTGTGTGAATTTATATATTAATTTTTAGCTCCCACCAATAAGTGAGTGTAGTGTTTTTAAGGGAAATGTAAAAAGTACTGTGCTGGTGACCAGTAGTGAGAAGTATAGAAAGACTTGAAACGAAATCTAAGTGTACGTAAAGACAGGGTTTACTCGGTAAGGTAAGGGCTGCTAGCTATAAATCATCCTGACTGAAATTTCCATAGTGCAAAATAACAGCGTGAATCTAAAAGTTGCTGGGATGAACCCTAATTTTACCACTGGAGCAGTTGTTTTCTGCAAAAACTTTGTAAAATATAACCTTCACAACGCAACAAACTTTGTCCACGTGTGTGACTGTTCGGGACCGCTGGTTTATGGGGCCCTGGGACAAAGACGGCTTTCCCGTGACTGCAGGCTCCAGGGTTGGGGGTGGGGGGGGGGAGGGTCTGTGTTTCAGGTCTTCAGCTTTGTGGCTTTAGGGTGTTTTCCATTTTAAGAAGGTATTCTTTCATTCTGTATTTTTTTATCTTAAAAATTCCTCTTTGCTTCATTCTAGTCTAAAAAAAGGTTGTGAAAGTCATTGTTCACCAGTGATAGGAGCCTCTGCAGGGGGGATTAATCTTTTGGTTTCTAATGCCATTTTGATTTAAGACACATCATTTTTCTCTCATTCTTTTCTCAGCAATCAATTCTCTTTTTATCTCAGCCTGTCACTCATGTTCTAACCTACTCTTCCCTGTTCCAGAGTCCGCACTACTTCTTCCATTTCTCAGAGTTCAAAGAGGTGCTGGCTAAATTTTTTCAATGTAAACATATAACAACAGTGATATATGTCAACATGCTTTTTACAGTGTATTAATTATTTCTTAATATTTGGTAGCCTTTTTGAGTTTCCTTTGTTATATTTCTCTTTTGTTATTCTTGGATTGAGGAAAATCCAACAAGTATTGATATTTATTTAAAAGTGAGGCTGATGGGGCCGGCCCCGTGGATCACTTGGGAGAGTGCAGCACTGGTAGCGCCAAGGCCCCAGGTTCGGATCCTATATGGGGATGGCCGGTGCGCTCACTGGCTGAGCGTGGTGCAGACAACACCATGCCAAGGATCGCGATCCCCTTACTGGTCAGAAAAAAAAAGGAAAAAAAGATAAAAGTGATGCTGATGGATTCTTATTTTCCATATTTCCTTAGATGCTATTAAAATTTTCTTCTTGGATTTTAAGCTTTATCCTGGTTTACATAGATTTACACCTTTAGCAGAGGATATGCTCTCTCTCTCTATATATATATTCTTTATTGAGAATATCAATGAAGAAATACAAGGAGAAAAATATTAAAAGAAATCATCGCTGGATAAGTCCAAAAGTTGATGAAAAAACGTTAATCCAAGAAGCTCAGTGAACTCCAAGTAGGATAAGCCCAAGATATCTGCACCCAGACACATCCCCACACTGTTCTGACTACAGTGAGCATTATCTGTTCTTTCCCTCACTCTCTCTGGTAAACTAACTGGTCTGCAGTTTAATGCTTTCATTGAGTTACCAGCCTCCTATATGCTTACCACCAAAATCTCCATTGTGTTCAAGAGTGCTGCGAGATATGAACTTCCCACTCTCTGTTCCAAATAAAGTCAGCTCTAGTGGAGAGCTCTGGTCTGGGCCCCTGATCTAGATCTGTGGTGGGGTAGGAGTTCCTTCTCTCTCTTGGTGACTCCCTGCTTTACAGGGTGGGTGCTCAGTGACACAGTGGTCTCTGGTCTCCTCAGCTCACCTCTCTATGTGTGGAACCACGCTATGTGTGGAACCACAGGCAGGCATTGCTGGGCCCACCTGGCCTGGGGATCACTGGCCTTCTGTGCCTGGGGTAGCATGTCTGCCCTGCAAGTGTGAGACAGGCAGAGGAAAAGGTCCCCACTGTCCCTGCGGCACTCACCTGGAATGCATCCTCAGTAATGCTGAGTTGGGGAGAATAAGAGAGCTGGTGCCCTGATCCTCCCAGAGAGGTATCATAGCCCAGAGAATGATGGGAAGAGAAGTCCTCATCCTGACCCCACCTGACCCAGAGTGGAGCTGACCCCACAGACCCTTTCCATCTACATGGAGATTGAATGTATTTTCTTGAACAGATATTTATTTTTTTTATTTGCTGTATGCTCATAGGATGTTTCTAAATAATTTAAATGACTTTAAAAAATTATTATGGAAAATTTCAAATATTTACAGAAAAGTATAATAAACCCTCGTATCTGCCACCTAGTTTCAACAATTATCATTTCGTCTATACAAAACTAATCTAAGTAATGCAAAATAGAGCTTCTCAGTTTAAAGATTGTTTGAAAAGAATGTGTAAATAAATGCTTTAGGATTAGGTCAATATTCTTTAAAAAGTTTTTAATTGTAATTACACATATGTAAGGGGTACAATCATACAACATACATAGATTTTGAAACTTCAGATTGTACCCCATGACTATGTATAAAACACTTTTCAAAAATGATATTTCCTAAAAATAAATCTACCCTGTGACCCAGCTATCTCACTACTGGCTATGTACCCAGTGGAAATGAAATCAATACATCAAAGACACCTGCACTCCCCTGTTCATTGCAATGCTATCCACAATAACCAGGAGATGGAATCAACCTAAATGCCCATCAACAGATGAATGGATAAAAAACTGTGGTATATGTACACAATGGAATTCTATTCAGCTATAAAAAGAAATAATACCCTATAATTTGTGGCAATATGGATGGAACTGGAAACCATCATGTTAAGTGAAGTAAGTCAGGCACAGAAAGATAAATACGGTATGGTCTCACTTATACGTGGAATCTAGAAATAATAAGAATAAAAATGAGTGGTTCTCACATAAGTAAAGAGTAGAATAATGGTTACCAGAGGCCAGGAGGGGAGGAGGGCAGCGGGGAGGAGAAGAGATGGACTAAGAGATAAACTATGCTATATACCTTAACTGCATCGTTGTGAAGTATATGCATATATTGGAACAACGCACTGCACCCCACAAATAAGAATAAGTAACTGTTAAAAAATAAATAAGCAAGATAAAAATAGCACATCCCAGTTATGGCTTGTTTCACCAGAAAGTGTTCAAGGTCCTCCAACCACCATTCTGAAAGTGGATTTCCCTTGATTCTGTGAAAGTGGGTGGCAGTACTCTTGTATTACTCTTTCACAGAAGTTGCCAGAGACCGTTTTTAAACTCCCCACACCCATTGACCTTAGAAACCCTCCAGATACAGAGGGTACTAGAGGGAGTTAGTATTCAACATATTCTAGGGTAAGGGGTGCATCCTGGGTTTGTTTTCTTACTGTGATGATTGCTTTTTTAACCTATAAAAGATAGACCACCATGGGCACGGGCCTTCATTCACTAAATGATTTGGATTCTAAATGAGATTAGAGTCCATGGCTGCGTCTCTCCTCTCCCGCCTGTGCTCCTGTTCTGGGTGTCCTGGCGCTGGGGGGACTCGTTGCTTCTTGTCACCTGAACTGTGATTGTTTTAATACCTCTGGGTGGTATCCACATCCTTCTTCTCTGTTCCACTTTCCCTTTCTCAAATGTTTCTGTTATTTTTGTTATTTTTCATTTTATCTTTGTTACCTCTTCAACTATAAATACACTTTCATAATGAACTTCTTAATTGACATCTTTAGGCTTTGTGTTAGACCTCATCATGTCACCGCTTTTGTAGACTAAAAATGGCTGAATAAAGGCAATTTCCAGTAATTCAACAAATATTTATGATGATTTTAAAATATAAATCCAGTGAGCAACACTTTCAGTATTATGGCTATCTAAGCCTTCCTGGCCACATAGATAATCCAACCGCGTGTTGCTAAGTTTGAGGGAAATTGTTTGTCAAGGTTAATAGTATTCGTATTCATTACACTCTGTTATTTGATCAAGTTATACACATTTAATCTCTCACATTTTCACCATATCCTTATTTTATACATTTATTTTCAACCTGGATTTATAACCGCCTTTTAAAAAAAATAGTTAGTACACCTGCTGGAAGAAAGTTTCGTTCCCCTGCCTCGTGAATCTCAGGTATTCTTCAATTTGATTTTTCCAAGGGTCGTTTTGAATGTCTTTTCTTGAAAGAGTGCTTGGAAGATACTTTTTCTAAATCCTTTTATGTCTGAAACTGTGTTTATTATTGACTGATGATTTGGTTTGATATGGAATTCTATCTTGAAAATTACTCTCCTTTGAAATTGAGATAATAGTCCACTGCCTTTAAGAATGACGGTAGCCAATGTTGTAAGTCTATTTCTTACTCTTTTGAAGGAAATTTTTTTCTTTTTTTCCTTCCTGGGCAGCTTTTAGTAGCTTCACTTTGTCACTGGCATTCTGAGTGTACTTAATAAATTCATATTTCACGTTGCCCCCAGCATGAAACCTCAGATTTCCTCAGCTCTTAGCAATGCAACTTATATTTAAAATAAAACATATCCTACATGACATGTTCCCCCTCTCTCTTTCTGCCACACCTATGAAGTAATATTGCCTCTCTTGAATCAATTGATTTGCTTGAATTAATTTTTTCTCAGTTTTCTACATTTCTGTTATTGCACTACAATTCTGATAGATCTTAAGTTTATAATATAGACATCCTATTGATTTTTAAATTCTATTAATTATATTTTAAATGACAAGGAACATTTCATTTTATGATTGGTTTTTAAAATCTGCATATTTTTTTATATTTGAGCAGTCTATACTTATAAATCTGCCTTCCTCATGTTTTCTGGAAGATATTAAGCTAAAATTTTAAGAAATCTCTTTGGTTCCCTGCTCAGGTTGGTTTTTGCTGTTACGGTTTCTATCTATTTATGTCTCTCTTTCATGATGCCTCAGAATTCTTGTGATCAATGTGTTTTGAACCTTAAAATGAAGAATTTTTGGTTAATGTATAATACTGACATATTTATTTTCCTTTTCTATGCACAGTCTGGTAAATCAGACGTTTATAGTCAACAGGGAAGCTTTGGGAAAGCACTTTGCAGATCTGCTGGGCATGTGAGCTGCTGAGCATCAGCTCGAGGTGGCTGCACTGGGGACTCATCAGTTGGCTGAGACTCCCTCTCCAGGGCCAAGCTAAGGAGTGATTTCCACTGTGAACACAGCCCACCACAGCAGATCAATCAATATGTTTGGAATATCATTTTTATTTGTGTATGCAAGTTGTGCTTGAATTTGAGCAGTGAAAGAATAAACGAGGACCTTCATAGCTCATCTATTAATAGGCCATTAATTAATTAAGTAACCATCTTGATAACTTACCTGCCACCCACCCTCTCTAAACACCAAACCATGAATAGGGAGTTTCTCCAAGAACATCTCGCACTTGATGTTGTGTATTTGAGATGGTTTTTTTTTCTCTGATTTATCCATTAATATGGTCCTAATCTATTTCTTATCTTACAAACTTGCCAAAATATCTAGTCTACTGATTCCCACACACCAATTCTTAGATCTATAATGGTTCCATTCCCTTTGGTTCATTTTATTTTTAGTCCAGTTGCTTTTGGGGAGCGATAAGATTAAATGCATATTGTAAATCATTGCTTCAAACTGTTGTTTGTTTACTGCCTTATGCAAGTGGGAACTGGGTTAAAAAACATTACATTTTTTCATAGTAACAATGATCTTATCCTGAAATTTTTTTCTGTCAGCTTGCTCTAAAATTAATTACACACTTCTTCTAGGATTGTCAGCATCTCTTTCTTACCCTCATTTTATGGAGATGATTTATTGAATATTCAATGCTATATCGTTGTCCTCACATTTGGTGTTGAGCCTACATATAGTTTACATCACTTAACCAAATGTTTTACAACATCAGATTCAGCTCCTTAATGGTTCTTGGATAGATTTTTCCATTCTTAGTTACTTGTTTGCATCTACCAGATATATTGTATGAAAAATTATGTTGCAAAATAATTACACATCATCAACAATTTTATGTTTATGTTTAAAGCATGGCCTAAATAGTAATATCTATAAATCTTAAATATGACTGCTTATATATATACCAGTGCACATGTGTAACCATACCCATATATGTACACACACAATACATATACAGATAAATGTACATGTGTAATGTATATATGTTTATAGTGTACTTATGTGTAGTAGACACATATATAGTGTGTATAGATACATAAATAAATGTCTATATAGAGATCGTGTATGTGTGTGTTCACACTCTATAATGGGCCAGAATAAAATACCACAAAATCATGATAGCTGTTGCCTCTTGGAAGTTCAGGTGTTATGAAAAGGCAATGAGATTGGGGTATTTATTAAAATAGGTTTAAATTTTATCTGAAATGTCTTGTTTTTTCAAAAACTAGAAACAAGTATTAACTGTTTCTAATTCTAAGTAATAGAAATACATTTATTTAAATGTTATTTCAATTTGTTTTTGCATTTTTTCAAATTAAAAAAAACTATAATATTTTTGGCTCAAATTAACAGACGGTTGTAAAGTTTATTTGAGATTTTCTAAGGATTGAAGCTTAATCTTAACTCACTTTTTTTTTGTAGGTTGTTCTTGATAACATATTGAAACTGAACCAATCCCAGGTCAATATGTCAGTTTTCTAATGTGTTGCATTGACACAGAAGAACATAGTAAAACTTATGTAACTAACAAGTTTCTATTACTAGATATTGAACTGTTGTGGAGAAAGAAAATCTATCAATTAAGGAGTGTGTAGCTGGGCTTAAATTGTAATGGATTATTATAGAAGCAGGTTTCTATAATCAGAGCCTAAGACCTAAACTTGAAAAGGAGCCTTCTCTTCAAAGGCGTGGTAACATAAAGTCCTCTTTACTGGCATGGGTGTGTATTTTCTAGCCAGAAGCAAGGAAAAAAGAGTTGATCCAAGTGGGGATAAATATCTTAATTCATTCTCTTTTTCTGGGTTTCCATCAAACTCAGCCAGACAGACATGGATTGAAAATCAGGTGATTTAGATTTTGGAGTGTTAGCATTACTCTAGCTTAACAATCAGACATGCTACAAAGATACAAAAGTTCCCACAGTTTCTTACCTTCTCTCTCCAGGGAATGCAGGTGATACCATGAGATAGAAACTGGACTCAGTCCTGCTGTGTAAAAGTGCACATGACCAGCCCTGTGAGGTAAATACCTGTAACTGGGAGGCATCGCCTACCTGCCTCCTTCCCGCCCACCTGGAGGGATCACGACCTGCGTGTGACACTGTGAATGGAGAGCTCTGCACTGGGGCAGGAGTGCCAGCAGTTTTATTTAAATTCACAAGATGCAAATATCATATTACATATTAAAAAGAGCTTTGTGGAGGCCTATTCTTCTGTCTCATTTCATAAATTTCCAGAGACAGTGAAAGACAATGTGAATGAGCTTAATTATTATCTTCTTCTGCTTGAGTGTGCGGTGAAAAAAAAGATTAAGGGTGGAGGGAGGAAGAGATGAAATGCCCTGACACAAATTAGTATCTAGCATACATTCTGAAATCAGGCTGTTTCTGCCAGCTTTGGAGCTTCTTGCGTTCAACATAGAGCAGACCAAATTCTTCATGTTTAGCTCAATTATGTTACTGTATATGTTTACAGCGCATTTCCTTCTGGGCTTCTAATATCTCCAAATGTCCTGCACTATATAATTCTGCACAAAAAGAATTAAACTTGGTTAGATTAAAACACACAGAATTCTGCTTTAAGGGCTAAAACATACCCTTGATAGCATTCTCACCATTGTGCTTTAAGCTTCGGAAATTCTAGGTTTTGTGCTTAGCAGTTAAATGGAAAGTATGATACCATGGAACTGCCAAATTAAATAAAAATATTCTCATACAGTACGCAAAATGAGTTGCCACATCTAGGTATCTATTTCAATTCTCATAAAAATAACTAGATGAAAGTACTTTGTTTAGTGCTAAAATCTAAGAACTACTCAATGTAATGCAAGCCAAAAAATGATATATACTGTAGTCATTTCAACCAACAGCAAGTGTACTTGAAATGAACATTTCAAGTACCTCACTAGTATGTCCAGGACTCAAGACTGATGAATGCAGCGGGCCTCAGCCTTGGAGTGAAGCCAGAAGTTCACATTTGGAATTTGGAAAGTCAGAACCACTAACGGTTACTTCACACATGGTTAAGTCTCCACTGCCCAGGCTGAAGAAATAATTGTCACTGAAAAAAGTGTCCTCCTGAGATTCTCACAATCCCTGCTTATGTCTTTTTGTTTGTTTGTTTTTCTGTCTATATTTCTTTTTAGGTTTTTTAGAAATACCAATGTCTAAAAAATAAAGGTAAGATATAAAGAACTCCATAGTAATTTTTTAATTGACTCATAGGAGTTCTTCAATATGCTGCACATTCATTCTTGGCCATTTATGTTGTTTTTATAAACTGTGGCCTTTCTCTTTACATTTTTTTAAAGTAAAAGATGCTCAAATTAAGATGGTGAAGAAGATGGAATTTTTATTTACCCCTTCATACCTTGATCGTCTCTTCCCTGCTACACCAAATATCCTCTAAACCCTTCACCCGGTGTTGGTCTACGGACACGGACATTGAGAAAACAGTCCAGTGGGGACAGCAAGCATCAGGCATGAGGGAGCGCTGCAGGTGATTGCCCCCACCGTCCATGAGGTACACTCCCAGCCCCTCCCCTTGTGGTGCTGCGGTCAAGAGCTTTCATTGTCCACCCTGCCACGTCTATCTTGGAATAACCACAGCAACAGCAGGGACAGCAGCAGGGCACCTGGCCTTTCCGTAGCTGGGCTCATCTTCCAGCCTGGCCATGTCCTCTGTGCCATGGCCATTGACAGGTGCCTGAACAGAGCCAAGCAGTTTTCCCCGTCCCCTGTGCATCTCTGGGCTGTCCTCGCAGCTCCATCTCTTTGGGAAAGCATGATGACCACAGTGGCCTCCACTTCAGCAAAGAGCAGATCTGCTTATCCATCTATGACTCCCCCAGAAAAGAGTCGTTATCCTCAGGCCGATCTCGACCCGAGTGTCCCTTAAGCTAGACATGCACAACGGCAGCAGTGAATGGGCTTGCACATGCTTGGCATGGAGATGCATCTCTCCTGTGTCTGTTAACACTGAGCATGGGCCAAAGCTTGAGGGACATGCATGAGGTCCCCAAAGAACCTTCGACCCAAATTTTCTGTTTGATGGAAGGATGTTTAGAGTTAAAACCGTAGGAAGCTATTGCTTAGAAAAAATGGAGAACTCTAAAACATGAGTAACTGGAAATGAAGATGACTATAACTTTTAAAGTTCACCAATATAAAGACTGACATAAAGACCCTGTGAGTTTTTACACAGTGATTCAGAGAGCGTATGGGAGATTCTCTATGACCGGGTAAAACTTTTCATAAAAATCAATGTTATGAGAGAAAACCTAATAGTCATGGAAGAAAACAGAACCAGGACATGTCAACTCTCTGTAGGAAGTCCAGATGAGAGTGGAGTAATAAAAGACACAATGAAAGAGCATTTCCTGAAATAAAAATATACTTGGTTTTCCAAGTCAAAAGGGCTCATTGAGTGTAGGGGAGATCTAAAAAAGAAAAAAGATACATGTAACCAAGTAAATTTCTCAATTTTAAGGGTGAAGAGAGAATCAAACAAGTTTTCAGTTAGAGAAATTGTCTACAAAGGAAAGGAGACCAAATTAGCAACAGACATATTGAACTTGATAACAGTAGCGTTCTTCTCCTAGTTTTGTGAAGGCTGAATTAGTGTGAAGATCTCAGTTCAATTGCTGACAAACACAATGTTCTATATGAGTTCTGTGTTTATTATTATTATCATTGTTATAATTAGCACTCAGAAATTTCTAAGGTAGAGTTAAATAACTTCTGTACAACTATGAGTTTACAGAAGTGTAAATTTAGAATTTTAAAATGGGTTGAAGTGTTCAAATTCTTGGAGAAAAAGGGACATTTTCAGGCAATCATGGAACAGACACATTTCCAGAACAGTAGGTGTTTGTGAGATAAGTATCTGAAATCTGTCAAATTGAAAGTGAAATCAGGAAAAAAGTTAAAGACCAGGGCTGATGACAGCATTAATGAGAAATGAAATGAGTACATTCCAGTGTTAGATTTTTAAAATAATTGAAAACAGTAACTTGAAGTACATTTTAGTGAAATTATTAAGAACACAACACGGTCTTAAATTTTTATAATAAATATTTCATTAAAATTAGCAATTCCTTGGAGCTGAAAGTCTGGGTAAGTTTAATAAGATAGTCATAGGTGTCAGAAGACTGATAGTGTGAAATTTTGTTAAAAGTCTTATGATGGGATAGGATGCTGGTCTGAGCTATTACATATTTCCTGATTTCAATAGTTATATTCATATTTAATTATGTTTTTCTCATAAATAAAAATAGCCTGTAGTAAAATAGAAATAGTAAAAAAAAATGAGATATTTAACAGATTAGTTAAAGCAAGAAAAAGAATAATGAAAACACCAAAGAAATGATAAATAAAAAATAAATGTCATTAATAAGACCTAAACCACACACAAAATAAACACAAATAAAAGTTTGGGAAATTTATAACATAATAAATTATACCATATAAGGATGTAATTATCTTATAATTTGTGTACCAAAGATGAAAATACAAAATATTATAACTATCATGTTTTACATCACCAGTTGTGGATACAAAATAAAATCTATTTTATTTTTATTTTATTGAAAGATAATTAAAATACACTAAACTGCACATATTTAAATTGTACAATTGTTGCTTATATCCCTCTAAATCTAGCACCATAATCAAGGTAAAAAGTTCTATTTTATTTTATAATGTAAACCGTAATACTTTAACCGTAAATTTTCCCTGACAAGCTACACATGCCGACTTTATCCCTCTTAAGTATCATGGGTATATTAGTTTGCTAGGTCTACCATAAAAAGACACCACAGACCAGGCGGCTTAAACAACTGCAGTGTCTCACAGTCCTAGAGGATGGAAGTCCAAGATCAAGGTGCGGCAGGTTGGCTTCTCCTGAGGCCTCTCGCCTTGGCTTGCAGGTGGCATCTTCTCCCTGTGTCCTCACGTGGTCATCCTTCTGTGTGTGTTTGTGTCTTGATCTGCTCTTCTTATAAGAACATCAGTCCTATTGGATTGTAGCCCACTTACATGACCTCTTTTTACCTTAATTACTTCTCTATAAAACCCATTCTCCAAATACAGGCACATTGTGAGTTCCTGGGGGTTAGGACTTCACAGCGGGGATTCCCAGATTCCCAGATTCATCTGGTGGTCACTTATTTCCACTAGCCATCAGTCTCAACTAACCTCATCAATGCAGGGTGACTAGTGCGAATACCTAATCGCTCATTCATTCATTCCTTCCATGCACTTAGTGCTTCTGAAAACATTCTGTTTAACCACAGGCTACTGTACACATGGACAGTAAAAGCAAATAGAGAGGGGTTTGTTCTTACGTCTGGAATCTTGCAGACCCCAATCACAAAGTCAGATCTCCTTATCCGTGATGGTTGAAGTAGGAGGGCGTGAATATTACACACCCTGTAAAGTTGAGAAATTTCTTGATCTGTTTTCTGAAGTCAGATTCCAAAGTCTCAAGCTCTTTAAGTCCCACAGGTAGAAATGGATCTTTAATGTCATTTGTTCCCAGCCCAGAATGGAAGACTCACAAAGCCAGATCTAGACCTGCGAGAGAACATGATTGTTTATTGTTGTAACCACGGAGGGTTTTGGTTCATGGCCTTGGAAAACTGATAAGAGATTGGCTGTGAGGAACAGGGCTGACACAACAGGAACTTCCACGGGTATTTGGTGTTCAGACTGGCAATAGAGACATGGGAAAAATTGTGAGCAAATCTCCAGAAATTATTGCAGGAAAATATTGAGGGAATTGCCACCAGAGGCTGAAAAATCACGAGCTGAGAAATAATCACAATTCTGTCGTCTGCAGTCTTAGAGGATGGAAGACATACCTAGTATACTTTTAGATGTGACTAGCAGGACCTCCAGCCAAAATACAACAAGCTCCAGCTGCTTGATCTCAGTTGTAGAGTGGACAGTTTAAATAGTAAAAGATGAGTGAAATAAGCACTGGCCAGCTTGTGTGAGAATCTAGAGGGTATCAGAAGGCCTGGTCTTGTGGGATTGGAAAATACAGCTGTTTCTTATCTTTCATTTCTCTCCAGCCAGTGAAAGACTCTCAAAATAATATTTGGCCTGGGGCATAGACAGATCGATGGCGGGGCAGGGAGATGCTTTGTGAAGACTCTGTCAGAGCTGAGGCAGTGCCTGGTGGACACATTCAGCTGAACAAAAGGCTTCCGAGGCCGCCCCCAGCAGCCTGACACGTCCAAGAGCTCAGACTAAGACTGAAGAGAGAAGTTTGTCTGAAAAGAATTGTGAGTTTGCCTTTTTTCAAGTGGATTAAAATGGAATCAAACACGAAGAAATCGGTAGGTCTTTACAGAGATGCACAAGCTCAGCAGCCACCGGCATGGTCTGACAGGCACTGAACTTGCCCAGAACACAAAAGGAGCTGTGGGCTCCCAGACGCCCTGGGTGGGAAGCAGATGGAGGAATCTACTCGGCTGCCAACACAGTCCATTTTTTCCAGAAGTGGCCACGGAGGTGATGGGGAAGGAAGGACATCTCAAAGAGTAGATTCAAGAGCCAAGAGACCAGTGGGGTGGGCAGACATTTCACGGGGCAAACAAGGACCTAATCGGGCTCTCTGATCACTCCTCTCTCCTGAGCAGGAGAGTATGTCGGCATCTGCCCCGCAGGACTGCAGAAGTGATCAGGACTGGTGACTGCCTGGCAAGCACTCCTTTTACTTGGGCATGCTTGTCATGCTGTTCTGTCTCATTGTACATTCAGGGGGTGAGGGAGGTCACCTGTGTCTTCAGTGTACAGGTCTCCAGAGTGTGTTGGAAACATCTTCTTTCAACTTCATGTTCAGTGGTATCATATGGGTTCCTTGAAGTTGGCCACAGCGGGAGCATCCCCACCACAGAGGTCGTCAATGTGCCAGTCAGGATTGTCCTACCTCAGAGAGCTGGCTGTTGGATGCTTGTCAACGCACCACTGTCTCTGGATGAGGAACTGCATGCTGACCTGATGCAGTGATGGAACAAGATGTTTGAAGGTCATGGGAGTGTGTGTCTACACAGGAGAAAGTGAGTAGTAGAAGCCAGGGACAGACGACCATGGAGGGTGCTGATGGCTGTCATCACTGGACTTCCTGTCCTGACGCCCTCATCCATGGGAGTAGCCCTCCCACTAGGTGGGCTCTATCTTCTCACAGCGTGAATAAGGCATGGACTTCCTTTGACAACAGAATGGTCAACGTGAGCCCACGTATCCCTTCTGAGCTTGGCCTCTGGACGCCTGTTCCCTTCAATGCCCATCTTGCAGGTTTAGTGCACTTTCTCTGGGCCTCTGCCTCGAGCAATAACCCTTGCAGCACAGTCCACTGAGGGATGAGACCACATGAGCGCAGGAGACCATCTCTGGTGAGGCCACCCTAGACTACTCATCCAGACTCCCAATGAGCTGGACAGGGGCGTATGAGTGAGCCTGGCCCAGAAGAACAGACGCCTCCAGCTGGCCCATAGAATTCTGAATATTTACAGAATAATGAAGTGAAACTTCTTTAATTCTTGGATTGGTCTATCCATAACAGAAGAAGTGCAAGTACATTATAATTTTTCTATTTAGAAACAAGAGATTATTTTCATAGGAACTTACAAGTGATCATGTGTACACAGACATGTATCTGGGGGAAAGCTAACTTATTAATTACTTTATAATATATTGGTCATCGTTCTGTATATTTTAAAAAGCAGTCACAAGAAAATTTCACTTTAAAGCATTTCCAAATTTAACTGAACAAAATGTTTGGGGCAGACCTGAACAACCATCCTCATGAACTGTGTCTCACTGTGGTCTATGTGCAATTATACATTTATTGTATTGTAACTGAGCAATGATATTATTTCTATGCAAATCATATAAATATCATTAGATTAAATTTTTAAATAAACTGTTATATCTAACCTTAATTTAGGGTAATATCTTTTTAAAAACTAAAATAAAATAAGCGTTACTGCCATCACCAACACAATTACTCTAATCTTTAACTCCACTCACCTGGTGCTTTGTTGTCTAATCAACAGTGCACTGCTCAGAATTAGTTCCTCAGTTGGTGTATTTTTAATGTCTATTGCTAATTTTACTCATTTTGGGTGTAATTGTGATCTTTTCATGGATTTATGGTTCCATTCAGATGATTTGTAGGAAAGGTTGTTATGAGCTCCACCTGAACGTTTTGGAGTTTTTATAACAATTAGGTTTAAACGTTGCGAGAGGAGAAGCACAGTGACTAAATAGAATTAGTCTTTATGTGATGTGTGCATTTAGTTTTTCAATAAACTAGTAAACTAAACCTCTTTTAAACTTATCTATCCATTCTCTTTAGCAAACAAGAGCAAAGACAAGTAAAACACCATATTTATATATTGATATACAAACTATGACCTGGACTTGTGATACAGAGTAAAAAAGACATTATGGACTATCAAGATTTTGTTCTTGCTAATGCAGAAATTGTTTTAAACTCCTTTGGAGTAATTTAAGAATATGTAAGAAAAATTTTACTTCATTATAGAATTTTGTATCTCAGTTTAATCTACTTCTTGACACAATGTGAAATTTTATATTCTAAAATATGTATTCAGTTAACTTCATTATGTATATAATATCATTATTTTTAGTTGTAAATTTGACTCATGAATCAAAGGACTGGTTTTTAAATTTTTTTCTATTATTATCATTAGTTTTTTTATTTAAACATTTATTTGTACATATTTGTGGGATGCAGTTGTTTCAATGCATGCATGTACTGCACAGTGATGCAATTAGGGCGGATGGCACAGTTTTATATCCAATAGTCTACCACTTCTCCCCCATCTCCCTTCCCCTCCTGGCCCCTGTAACTATTATTCTACTCTCTACATCTATGAGAACCACTTTTCTTTTTCTAGATTCCACATATGAGTGAGATCATGTGGTATTCGTCTTTCTGTGCCTGACGTACTCCACTTAACAGGATGGTTTCCAGTTCCATCTATGTTGCTGCAAACGATAGGATGTCATTTCTTTGTATAGCTGAATAGAATTGCATTGTGTACATGTACCACAGTTTTTATCCATTCATCCATTGATAGCCATTTAGGTTGATTCCATCTCTTGGCTATTATGAATAGAGCTGTGATGAACGTGCGAGTGCAGGTATCTCTTTGATATGTTGATTTCATCTCCTCTAACCCAGTAGTGGGATAGCTGGCTGTAAGGTTTTAGGTTGTAGGTATTTTTAGTTCTCTGAGGACCCTCCATAGTGTTTTCCACAGTGACTGTACTAACTTGCATTCCTACCAACAACGTAGGAGACCAACATTTGTTATATTCTGTATTGTTTATAATAGCCATTATAACTGGGGTGGTTGTAATTTGATTTCAAAGGACTATTTATATATAAAAAAGTTCAATTCAAGTTCTGCCACAAATAATCTTTTTTTAAATAAACGTGGTATTATTACTGTAATAAATAGTATTAGTATTACTATTAGTATTCTGTTAACACAATACATCATTACTAGAGAAAGTAAACAACTTTATTGTACCCACTAAAAATTGTTTCTATGTACAATATAAAAATAGCATATTTAATTTAATTTTTTTCAAACAGAATGTTCTTAATGTAGTGATTAAATTCAGAAGTTTCAGAATCCAGGCTTTTACTTTTTTCTTTATTTAGCTTGTTACTGTCGTTGAGTAAATTATTTAAAATCCATAAGCATTTTTATTTGATAAATATAAATAATAACAATACCTATACAGTAGAATCACTGTAAGGAATACACACTGTATACAAACAGGATATAATATAGTAAGTTATTCTTTTCCCAGAAAGAAAGGAATGGAAACAGACCTTTTTTCCAAAAGTCAATAGTGAAATTAAGAACAGTGAAAATCAAGGAAAAAATAAAAGCACATAAAGTCCCTAGAAAATAAATACAAATTTCTGTAGAATAGTTTCTAGCTACATCCTCATGAAAAAGTCACATAAAGGAAAAAAAGTATTTAAATCTGATAGTTTACACAGACGTATCCAAATCCAAAGGCAACATGTGAGTGACCTTCTTTTTTTTCTTCTTATGATGATGAGTTGCAGTGGAAATAGGAGGAGAGAGATGGATTCCGAGGGGGTACCTGCAGGACTAACCCTCTCTGGTTGAACTGAAGGAGACAGAACCACTTGTTGACTTGGAAGAATGTCTCAAGCTCTGGGAAGTCCACCCCACCCCATGGGAATTTCAGACATCTGGCTACATGAAAGGATCCTGACTCAAGAGATTGTTCCAAAAGACAACAAATGTAAGATACTCTCAGAGTCCACGTACTGCAGCCCCCAGCAGATCTTATTCCATGGCTCAGACTGTCATGTGAACTGCAGGCAGGGAATCAATTAGAGGTCATCAGCTTAGAATGAAAAAGAGGATGTTCTGCATGTCTAACAGAGCTGCCAAGCTTGGAATATGAAAATGATGGTCTGACAATTATATAAACATGATAGGGAAAAAGAATCAAATATACCAAAAGAAAAAAGAAAACAAGAAAAGCATGAAAAATAAAATGACTTACATTCACTAGAAAAAAAAAAAAAGCACAAGAATTTGAATGATGAAGTCCCTCCAGGATAGTTCATAATAGATAAAGTATTACAGTAATATGGAGGTAAGTAAAGAAGAGATTAAAAAAAATGAGATGACTGAAAAACATAAAGGTGGGTTTTGGGCAGGACAAGAGGGGTCTTGAGGAGAACAAAGTAGAGTAGCTCCTTGCAGACCAACGCATCACACAAGATGATCTTTCTTGCTCTCTAAAGCCTGGAACCTTTGAGAATTGCACACACTGCCTGATATGGGCTGAATTGTGACACCCCACCCCACCCCCATCTTCCCTTTCAAATTCCTAAGTTGAAACCCTAATCCCCAAGTACCTCAGAATATGACTCTATTGGGAGTTTGGATCTTTAAGGAGGTCATTAAAGTAAAATAATTTTATTACATTGGGCTCTAATTCAATCCGACTGGAGTCCTTAAAAGAGGAGGGGATCAAAAGAGATTTGGACACAGAGATGCACATGAGGACACAGGGAGAAGATGCCATCTGCAAGGCCAGAGGAGAGGCCTCAGGAGAAGCCAGCCGTGCCACGCCTTGACCTCAGACTTCCAGCCTCCAGGACTGTGAGACAATGTGATTCTGTTAAGCCCCCGGTCTGTGGTGTTTTGTCGTGGCAAACCTAGCAAACTAATGCACTGTCTAAACCTACGCTGTGCTCCAGGGCATAGCATGTGTGGTCAGGTCTAGGCTTAGACACTTCACAGAGACCTTCTGTGCCAGAAGAGGAAGGACCAGCACCTACATAATTCCGAGGAATAAATGTGATCAAGCAAGAACTTTGCGTCCAGCAGCATTTTCACTCGGGCACAGTCTCCACAAAGCAGACAGCTGCTCTCAGCTGTGAAGAGTAACAGGCAAAAGGGCATCGATGGCTAAATCTGGAAGCACCAACCCCATGACAAAATCCAGCTAATCAGATAAAATAAAAACTCAGATATGGAATGGAGAAACTGCAATAAGGGACTAATACTGAGCATGTAAATATAAAGCTGTCTTAAATAAATGAGAACATTTTGGTCACAGAAATGGAGATATCATACATGTTCACAAAGTAAACAAAATAATAAAACCCACAACAAAAGATCAGGAATTACAGAGGGGGAGACAGGCTTAGAGACTGAATTTCCTTATCTTTCATAGAAGCAGTAACACAAACAGTAAAACAGCTAACAAAAATCACACTTATAATCCACCCTCTTCATGTCTTATGTTTCTTATATCCTTAGAAGTGTCACTTAGGAAGTATCTTGTCATGAAAAAATACTTCCCTGAACTTCAGTTATACCTTCAGTTTAACTCGATTTCTGTGCTAATGTGGAATTAAGTAAAATTTAATTCAGATATTAAAATAATAGCATGTAGACTCCAATTCCATGCATTGGAGAAGGATCTCTCTGACTCGCCTCTCTCAGTGCTTATCTACCATTCAGTTTTGATTGACACAAACTCAAACACCCCCCACTATCTGCTTGATTAATAACTACCTAATAAAAAATTATAAAACTGGAATTGGGGTTAATATATTGTTTTTTTGCTTATGTGATCTGTCTTGCTTGAAAATCTACAGTGAGTTTATGCCATTGATAAAAATAATAATTGTTATCCTGTTAAAAGTCAGGTGGCAGTTACTGAGCTTGTGGGCATTGAGTTATTTCAGGACCAATTCCTTCCTCTCTCTGTGTTCGTCAGTGTGGCATGCAATCTTCCTTTCTCTTCCCTCCTTTCGTCTTGTTGTCTGCTCTTCCTCCTGCTACGACACCTGTGTGGGAGGACTCTGGGGACATCAGGAGTCGTGGGATGTGCTGTTAGGTGGTGGAGATGGCTGCACTAGTGACCTTCTCCCTTCTTGGCCTCGTTGTTCCATAGTTCTCAAGAGGAGATGCCAACCTTTTCTTTTCTCAAGTTCTGTTTCTATGGTAACATTTCCTCCTGGCTTGCCATCTATACAGTCTTATTATTCTATTACCTATATTTACCTATTACCTGTTATTTTTTTTTAACACAAACCCACTACTTCCTTTTATGCTCCATCTTACCTAAATTCTGGTCTCGGGGTTTGGAGAGTTTGGCTCCCCATCCACACACCGTCACTACTCCATGTCAATACTTATTCTGGGAAACATGCTTACCCTCGTTTACATCCTTCACTTTCTTCTCCAAGTTCTTCATCAACAACAACAAAATTATCTTAACCTTTGAATTATTTTAATGTTTTTCCTCTAACAGTTTAGGGGGAAAAAATAGCTCTTCCTCTCTGACACTTTCTTTTCTGGCGAAGGCATGTGACACTGTTAGTTCATTTCCAATTAACCTCCTACCGTCTGTGTCTGAGTAAATGACTTAGCAGGACTCCTGGTCTTGAACTTTTGTGCAGGTACATTGTGTTGAACCATAACCATATAGTCTAAATATAGTTAAAACATTTCATACGGCCATTGCAGATTCAAATATAAGCACGATTTTCATACTGTTGTCAGACGGCAGATGAAGGGCTGAAGCATGAGAGCCCAGTCCCGAGCAGACGTGCACTGCATTGGGGGTGCTCATCACGATGCTCAGTGTCCCAGAGGGAGCCCGCAGAACCTCGAGAGGTGAGAAACCCGGTGGGTAATGGGTGGGCAGTGTTGCCTTGTAGACGTAAGAACACAGGACAGCCACAGCTGCAGGAATTGCTTGGGGAGAAGTAATAAAAATGAAGAGGAACACCACAATCAACCTACCAAAAAATTAGTTACAGAATCCAATAAATGGCAATAAACATTTGTAGGCACTTTCCTATGATTTCGGAGATCATTTTTGTCTAAGTACTTGTGTCTTGTTTCTTTTTAAATTCAAATTTCACAATGATAGTTGGTTAAAGCAATAAATGAGCTCATAAAACACTATGTTCCTTTAAGTAGAGGGAGCTTGTGTTATTTTCTTACAAATATTTCCAGCTTTTCTATTTACTATTCTTCCTTTCCCTGTTAAACTATCATCTTTTGAAAGTATGTCACATTTGTGTCCTGAAAGGGAGGAAGGAGGGAAGAAGGAAGGAAGGAAACAGAGAAGAGGAGAGAAGAAGAGAGGAGAACTCTCTGAAGTCTGCTGAGAAACCCGCGTTGGTGTCCCATGTTTATTCCAGCTGTTGACTGCTGTACAACTATCACTGCCATCTCTGAAGTTGGGTGCAGGCATGTGACTTGCTTTGGCCAATTAAATGTGAGCAAACATGAGAGATATCACTTCCAAAGAGTCAATTTAAGAGCCAAGTAAGATTTTCCATATTCCTGTTTTGTTCTGCTTGACAATGGAAAGCATGTCCTGAGATGGTCCCCAGCTGGCTCCCTGGTGTCTTTGCTGAGCTAAACATCCCTGTCAACCCATGTGAACAGGTGACGTGAGACAGAACGTGAGACAGAAATATACTTCCATTGTGTGAGTCCACTGAGACCCAGGTATTTCTGCTACTGTAGCTGGCTGGACAGATCTTGACTGATACATCACATTAGTTCCTTCAAGAACAGATGTTGCTTCTCATTCATGATTGTGTCTCAAACCTGTTGTCTTGATAATTTTTTTTTTTTTTACATTAAATGGGTGTTCTGAACTAAATATTATGAAAGGAGTCTTGGAATTCAACTAATAGAGTGTCGCTTTCCAGTTTCATGAATTCTTGTGTGACATGGACATGAACACCATCCTGACACTCAATCTTTGGAAAGAATATTAACTGTGCCAGGAAGACATTCTTTTCCCATTCTGAAAGTTGGTGAAATGGGCAAATATGTCAGGAAAGGAGAAAGTAGAGCCTCATTTATTTTTGATTGATTGATGACTGTTTACTTAAAGTGCACCAGTGCATTACCAAAGCAATAAAATTTGGAGTGTTTTTATTCAATGTTTCCAGGAAAAATTGAGGACTGGGCATAGACTTTTCTATTCCATGATTGAGCACGTTTTCAGCAACCCTACCTTCTTCTACATATTGAGATTATACACTCTTTTTTCCATGATTCTGTGTTTTCCTGGTATTCTTACACATACAGTAACTTAAAAAAAAAAACATAAGCAGCAGTTTGGGGAATTAGGGGGAAAGAATAAATACAAGATACATTTGCTGTCATTTGAAATTAATTCATTATTAAAAATTCAGTTATTGTTTTTATACAATTTATGCTAAATTCATCAAATCTAGTATTTTACTGCATATCTGAGCTAACTGTAAAGTTACAGTTTTGACCATTATTTCAGATGCATTGCATTTGGTGGACACCTGTGGAGCATGACCCCGTCTCAGGAGGTGTCATTAGAAAATGTACAATTCCCTGCTTTTTGGGAAAACTTTACCAAGCGATTATTAATGCGATCTGCTCTGTAATGACACCTTCAGATCTGGTGCAATGAGGGTTTTCTGTGAACATTAGCAGTAATGAAGAATAGGCATGACAGTGGTGCTACATTAGGGGAGATAAAAGGCCCCACTGGGCTTCAGAAAGAAGCTCAACACAAAGCGACATTTACTTAACTATAGAAGCATGAATGGTAATACTACAATTATGCTGAGAGCTGGAGGAGTGTTATTAAAATATCTCAAAACAGCCAAGCTCCCTGCCCTGGGGATGCTTGCTTTGTTCTTTTAGAAACTGTTTCTGTTTCAGAGTTACAAGTTTTGGCCAAACCAGCGAGTCCCGGGGCCAGGTACTGTTGGAGAAATGAAAGAATCTGGCACTGTTGCCTGAAATCTGATGTAGTTGGCCCTGGTGATTTCCCAGAGAAGAAATAAAGTTCCCTCAGTTCTGTGTTCTCTAATCTTGCATCTCCATGGCTGTACATCTAGCTAGTAAGTAGCCTGATTATGCAGGGTTCTTAGCTGGTACGTGCTTACCATTTGTGTTTTACTGTTGTTGTCTGTTGTATTTTGTTTGTTTATTTGTTTATTTTTCTGTTTTTGTCTTGGGAGTGTCCTTTGTTGCTTTTTCTATTTGCCACACATGTAGTACAGATAAAAAATGAGGGTTTGCTTTTAAAAATGACATATAATGGCAGCTGGATATATGAGTGGTCTTCAAAAAGTTTATGAAAAAATTTATATTGCCCTTCAATTCTATTTTTCCACAAACTTTTTGAAGTAGCCTTGTATATCTGTGAAAGCAAAATGTATAAAGGGTCCAAAAAATGCGTGCACTGTCTTTGACGAGCTCTGATCTCTGGAGGACTTTCTTTCCCAGTTTCTTTGTGAGTCTTGTGTAACCTCTTTCTATAATTCTAAATCACATATTTACACATGAGATCGCCACACATCTTACTCTCTGTCTATTGTCCTGACATCTTTGTTGGCATAGGCCTTGTTCCATTTTATTTTATTTTTTTTTAATTTTAACAAAATTTTGATTTAAAATTGCATTAAAAGAAGGTGGGATAAGTGTCGTAGATTTCCACTTGGTAGTTCCAGTTTTTGATTCTTGGTTAAGCCTGAGAAATCATTAGCAGGAGACACCAATCTGCTTCCCCAGATCCTTCACTTCCCAGATCCTTCACTGACAAAATGCAACTAATCCCACACCACCATGGACCCACCCCATGTGCAGGGCACTGGCTAGCAACACTCACTGGACGAGGACCTGCGCATCCTCAGGACCCCGGTAGTTGAGAGTATTTGTCTACAATGACTGAGCTGTGCTGCTCCTGCTGGTCACACATGTGCTGGATCCATGTGAAGCCCGTGAAATGTATCCAGAAGGTAGTAGAAAACCAGGGAATTATGGGTTTGCTGTACTTAAAACAGGCAGGTGAGTAGATTAGCTAGTCTTGCCATAAAGTATACGTAGAATAATCTGACACTCTCCACACAACAGTATCGTCATTTGTTAGGTGGAGTATTAGTCCATTTCTGTTGCTTATAACAAAATACCTGGACTGGGTAATTTATAAGAAAATGACATTTATTGCTTACAGTTTTGGAGGCTGGGAAGTCGAAAGTCCAGGAAACACATCTGGGGAAGGTCTTCTTTGGTGGTGGCTGTAGAAAAGCAAATGGTGGGAGAGAGAGAGGGAGAGAGAGAAAGAGAGAGAGAGAGAGAGAGGGAGGGAGAGAGAGAGGGAGAGAGGGAGAGAGGGAGAGAGGGAGAGAAAGAGAGAGAGAACGTGTGTGCAAGAAAGAGCTCCTTATGTGCTCTCCTTTTAAAACCCTCAGAACCACATCCACGACCATTAATCTATCAAATTATTACTCAGTGAATGGGTCCATCCATTCATCAGGCATGGTTCTCACAATCTATCACTTCTTTAAGGACCCACCTTGGTAATAACAAATCCTATTACAATTAAACTAGGATTTCCCACCTCCTGACAGTCACAGTGGGGATCAAGCTTCTAATGCATAAAACTTGGGGGACACAATTCGATCCTAAGCACTTTGAGTAGCAATGAGCTAAACATGAAAGCATATGTTTAGAGAAATGTTAAGAACTAAATGTCTTCTCAAAAGAAAACAACAACAACAACAAATATGCACCCTGCACAAGATGCTATTGACAGTGACCATTGACTGTTGTGGACAGTGACCACAGGGACACACAGACACGTTGCTGCTGAAGATGTGTCAGCTGTTCTCTCAAGAACTCCTCATTCAAAGTTGACAATTTAACACAGGAACTGTGGAAGATGCACAGGTAGGTCTCACTGTAAAGCCCACCTCCTTTTCTCTGTGGAATCCCAGCCAGGGAATGACCTTCTGATATGGTCCCATAGGACTGCTAATATTTCCCACAAATTTCTCCCTGGTTCTTTAGGGAGCTTGATAAGCACCAGTGACGCCTCGGCTGAAGATCTGTTGGGGCACATTCTGAGCATCTGTTCTTCATTTCACACCCCTCACCCTCAGCTGGATCCTGGATCCCTTTTGCCCAGCAGCTGATTCCCACTCCAGTCCCACTTGTATTATAAAGGTTCCCCCGTATTTTTCATGTATTTATTTCCATGATATGTTATGAAGACTGGGGGAATAATCTTTGGGTTCATCAGTTATCATGGATTGGAATCCTACTTATATTTTTAAAATTTAAAATGAGTGGGTATAACATACATACAGAAAGCTGCAAGAGTCTTACTTGTAAAGCTCAGTGGGTTGTGTTCTACGTGTCTACTGAAGCAGCCCCAACACAGATCAGGATACAGGTCATTTCAGAGCCCCAGGAGGCTCCTTCATGCTCCTTTGCAAAGGTTAATAACCCCTGGAGGTAACCACTCTTTTGACTTACTATAGGGACAAGGGAGCGGAAATAATTTTCTATTAACATCCATCTGTCATTTGCTAGGGCTGCTTCTTGGGGCTGTGGCTGTCTGGAACTTTTGGCAGGCCACGGATGTCCTGCAGCCAGCGTTATCCCTCAGGCAGGACTGTGGGTACCTGTGGGAGTTTGGAAGCCAATGGTGTGCACATGCAATGGGGACTAAAGGCACATGAGCAGAGCATCTGCAGAGACGGCTGGGCCACCATGGCACAGAACTTGTTATATTCACTCTGCCTTGCTACTGGTTCTTTCAAGAGGCGGAGGTTGGAATTACTTAAAACACATACACACAAACACATACACACACACAAAAACAAAACAAACAAACAAAGAAAAACAGGCACCAGAAAGATTTGTGTGACAGAATAAAAGCGACCATTCCCACCCGCAGTCGATTCTGACTCTCAGGTGTGCTCCCATCATGACCTCCTCTACCCTGTTCTAGGTGCCCTTGCCTTTGGGCAGCAGTCGCGCTGGTCTGGATCAGTAAGACCACCACGTCCCATCAGGTGTGAGTCTGCTTCCTGTGCCTGTGTCAGGCTGAGGCTGTTGTGATTACCTGTTGACAGAGATCTCCACCAGAGCAAGGATCCTAGAGGACCCCTGGAGTTCCAGACGTGCTTGTCTTGTCCCAAAATGTAGCAGAAGACCCACTCCCACCTGATTATCACCCCATGGGGAAAGTAACACCTTTCTGTCAACAAGGGTGTTTATAGCTTTTGGATACTGTTTGGTCTCTAAATAGCAATTAGCAGAAAGTAACAGGAGACCACAGACATCAGATCGCTGCCATGTTTTCCTGAGGACTGAACCGAGGTGTCTTTGAATTACTCTGTATGTTTTCCCTCCTGAGCCAAGTGAATCCCTGCAGCGGGAGAAAGCCCTTTGCAGATAATCACAAGCGACGGCAGCTACTGTGTGTTTGGGAAAAATGAGTCTGTTGGAAACATGGGCAGGAGAACCAGAGTGTTTGCTACATTGACCATTTTCTAGTCATCTCCTGAGAAATTCACCAAAAGAGTGACTTCCAGCCATAATGTTATTCTTTCAGAATTTCTGATAAATGGGTGAAAACAGATCAATGAAAGAGAAGTGCACTTTCAATAGCCTGCAACAATTTTTCTACTGGTTAATATTCTTCCTTAAATTTAATATTTTACTCGGAAGTGCATATACCTGTTTTAAAAATTAAAATGTAAAATGATAAAAAATTGAGAATTTTTGTAGCCATCCCATCCCCACTGTTGTGGCTGAGTTATGTCCCTCCAAATTCATGTGTTGACGTCTTAAGCTCAGGACCTCAGAATGTGACTCTATTGGAAGACAGGGTCTTTAAGGAGGCGATTTAGTTAAAATGAGGTCATTACAGTGGGCCCCAAACTGCTGTGACTGGTGTCTGTAACTAGCACACAGGCAGGCAGAGAGGAAGAATGCCCTGGGAAGAGACACGGAGAAGACGCCTGCAAGCCACAGAGAGAGGCTCAGGAAGGGACGACACAGAGAACACTTGGATTGGGGACGTCCAGCCTCCAGCACTGAGAGAGAACAAGTGTGTGTGGTCTGAGCCCCCCAGCTTGTGGTGTGTTGTTACAGCAGCCCCAGGATCTAACACCCACTCACACTGTCTCCCCTTCCTCTAATCCCTTGTGCATTCTTTCCATATTTTCTTAACCAACGCTGAAAGAGGACGACAGCATATATGGATGTATTTCTTACCAAAACAGCATGCTTTGTGCTATGCTTTGCATTTACTTTTTTCACTTAATAGTGTACCCACATCAGCAGACACAGAGCTTCCTCGTTCTGTGTTATAGTTGCACAATATCTTATTTGGGTTCTCCTGAAAGCACAGCAGGAGACAAGAACTGGTTCCCAGAGTGTGTTTGGGAGGCGGAGAGGTTTCTGAGAATGCTAGAGTAAGGACAGGGGTGAAGCCAGTCAGTGAAGCATTACTGAGCTGATTGCCAGTGTAGACCCTAGAAGTCAATCCTGGGGTGAAAGTTCCCACTGTAAAACCAGATAACGTGCACCTCAGCAAGGACCCCAAAGAATAGGGAACTGGAGCATTCTTCTTGTCCTCTGTCCCTCATTGATGGAGGGATGCTCCCAGCAGGGGGGGAATTGTGGTCCTTTCTCTTCCACACACACCTGTGCCTGGGCCAAGCTACCTTCAAAGGTCGAAGAGAAAGCCCCCAGGCAGGTGCTTGTGCTGGGAGCTGCCACCCTCCAGGAGCCCCTCAGCATGGCCCAGTGAGTGAAGCCAATGTGAGGCAGGAGTGTGGGATGGGGCCAGGGCCTCCGCCGCACCTGCTGTTCCACTGTGTGATGTGGCACAGGTTTACCACACAGACCCCACTAATGGTCACTTGGTGGCTTGCAAACCTGGTGATGAATAGAATACAGCAATACACAGTCCTGCACACCTGTCATTTATCATGTGCGTTAATCTGGATTCTTCTGAGAAGCAAAATCAGAAATATGTGTGTGGATAGATAGATGATAGATACATGATGGATGATTAGACAGATAGATAATTAGATATGTAGGTAGGTAGGTAGAAAGATAGATAGATGATAGACAGATGATAGATAATAGATTAAAGATAGATAGGGGGATGATTAGGGAGATAGATAACAAGGAATTGGCTCATGTGATTATGGAGGCTGGTGAGTCCAAAATCTGCAATGTGGGTGGCAGGGGAGCCCAGGTGCGGATGTGGTCTGAAGGCCATCTGCTGGAGAATTTTCTCTTGTTCAGTGGAGGTCAGTCTTTGCTCTTTTTAGGATTTTAACTAATGGGACGAGGTCCATCCACGTTACAGAGAGCAATCTGCTGACTCACAGTTCACTGATTTAAATGTCAGTCTTATCCAAAACACCCTTCAAGTTGACACATAAAATAAACCATTGCAGTATACGTGCAAGATTTCTGCAAGATAAATTCCCTTAGATGGTAATTACTATACCATGTTTTTCCTTTCACTTGCTCTTCATATCTCATTAAATAATAATAATAGTAGAAATAGCTGTTCTGTCTCTGACTTCAGCAGAAATGTTTCAAGTTTTAATTTATGAAACTTGATGATGTTATTTGGGGTAAAACAAGTGTATTTAATTTTATTTATGTTATGCCCACAGACTCTTATTTTGAGTGCTTTCAGTACAGTCATTGAATTTTATCAAGTGCATTGTCAGCATCTTGTGATATTTTTCTCCATAGTTCTATTAACATGAGGAAATTTATTAATATCAAATTATCTTTCTATTGCTGAACTGAATCTCACTTGGTTGTGATGTGTTGTTCTTTTAACGTAATGCTGGATTCTGTTAGCTCATATTTTATTAGGATTTTAGCACTGCTATTTATTATGGAAATTGTTATATTTTATTGTGTGGTATTTGTTGTGCTTTTGTATAATTGTGCTGTTACTTTATAAAAATGATTGAAAAAATTTCCCTCTTGGTACTGCTTTAGATAGCCTGTTTGTGGTACTTTTTAGGTGGCAGGTGGGGGGAGAGTACATGTTAGTTGCCCGTTGATAAACCTTTCAGTTTCTTTTCTAGCAAATGGTTTGCTTATACATTTTATCTTTCCATGCACCAAGTTTGTAAATCATTTTTCCAAGAGAATAATCAATATTATAAGATTTAGTTATTTAATATATGTGTTTTTGAAAGGTTCTTATTTCTGAAATTATCTGCTTTTCATTATTTATTTTGTATTAATTTTGTCTTCATCCTTTCCTTGATTATGTAAGATGACTGTTTATGTACTCATCAAAAATATTTTTAAGAGCCAGGCCTCTTGATTACTGCATTAAGTCTTCTGGTTTTCTGTGTTCTGCTTTCACCTTTATTAATTGCCTGCTTCTTACTATCTTTAGTTTACTACAACAAACTTACTTCAGTCATTTTTAGTGGGCACTTAAGTAATCTATTTTAGTACTATTTTCTGATTTATATTTACTCTTTGGTCTAAGAGTGACAAACATTTTGTTATTGATTTGATATTTTGTTGAATAATCTTTTTGTCTTTATTAATTCATACTTCTATTGCATTGTGATGAGAATATATTTTCTCTATTCTATTTTTTATGATGTGGAATTTATTGATATTTTTAATAGTCTGATATATTGTTAGTTTTCATAAAAAAAAACACAGATTCTTAAAACATAGTTCATACTAGCACATGCAAAATTTTATCTATCATCTCTCTTTTATCTATTACCTTAATAAATGTAGTTTATCATGCTGCTGTGTTCTATATTACCGTTTATTTTGTCCTCTTGAGATCTTATTATTAGTGCCTTTTTGTCTTTTTTTTTCACTTACCCCTATGACTTCTACTTTATGAATGCCAATGCTACCTTATTTTGTGCATGAACATGCATGATCATTGTATATTCACTATGAATTACACATGTAGCAATATACAGTAAATTTTTAAAAATTTTAAAGCTTTTGGCTCAAGTTTGTGTGATAATAAGAACACACACCTGGTTTATTTTGTTTGATTGGTAAAACACTGGCCATCATAGTACTTTCAATCAATTAAAATTTCTGGAATTGCTGGTGTGCAGCCGTGCTTCTCAGGTAGCACACACTGTTTTGCTTTGGGATCCAATCCAAAGATAACTTTCTTTCAACACCCAAGTTAAACCTATTTTTGTTTGTCAATATGACATGTTCTAAATCTTTCCATGTATTCCACTGTATTTTCTAAAGCAAAGAGAACAAAAGAGAGGCATAAAGCATTTTAATATCTTTAATGTGTTTTCATGTTTTTAAATGTGTTGATTACATAATATTAGGTATATGCTAGTATACATTTTTTATACTTCATATAATTCCTTCAGTCTATTATTGCTTAGACCTTATCAATTAATTTTTCTAATCTGAGCAACATGAAGTTAAGTGACTTCTTCTTCTCTATCCCTCTTCTCCTGCAAAACTCAGTTTTTTGTTTAACTTTATACTCTTTAGTAGGCTAGAAGTTTTACCATTTGTGTTTACAATTTTAAATGCTTATATTAATCAGGGTTTCCCAGAGAAATAGAACCAATATGATGTGTATATATGTAGAAAGAGATTTAAAATGTGGGCTCCAGTGATTGTGGAGTTGTAGTAAGTCCAAAATCAGATGTGGGAGGCCATCAGGCTGGAGACTCAAGGCAGAGCTGTGACTGAAGTCCAGAGGTGGTCTGCTGCAGAGCTCCCTCCTGCCCTGGGGAGTCAGTTTTTTCTATTCAAGCCTCAACCAACTGGATGAGACCCATCCTCACAAGAGAGGAAGATCTGCTTTACTTAAATCCACTGATGTACATGTAAATCTCATCCCAAACACCCTCACAGAAACATCCAGGATGTTTGACCAGATATCTTGGCACCATGGTCCGGGTAAGTAGATATAAAATTAACCATCACAATGCTATTGTTTTTACAAGGAGGATGTGAATTAACCCACCTTCAAAATCTCTCTCTACATCTTCTCCCAAATTTATTGTCTCACTTACACATTGTCAGAGAGTAGAATAACAGCATTTGTAGTTCCACCCATTTTCTCCTTTGCTTTTGTTTTAGACTGGCTTTAAAACTATTTAGTGCTCACTGTTAGTATTAAACAAACAAACAAACAAACAAACAAACAAACAAACAAACAAACAAACAAACAAAAAAACTCCCAGCCTCACTTGATGGACATAGTTCTTTCTGTAGCAATTTTGACAAAAGGCTCGTGTTCCTGCTTGTAGGCCACTCCACATGTACAGCGTTTAGAGCTAAAAGACACGTCAGCTGTGTGTGAGATCCTTGACTCAGACCTTCTTCCTCCAAACAATCTTACATCATTGGAAATTGCTGTTGACTATTGACACAAGGTGTTTTCCTTTCTTTAAAATCTGCTTGATCTTTTTGCCTGCTCCCGAAGGCCTCTCTCTTAAACGTAATTTTCCATATCAGTGACATTCATGATGATATTTGTTTTGGTCAATTCTCAGAGTATGATGTGTTCTTTCAGAAAGTGGATTGAGGTCTTCTTTTATCTTAGGAATACTCTCTTGAATTTTACCTTGTTATTCTGCACCCCATATCAGTTTCTTCTTCAGCGACTTTAGTCACACATGGAAACTTTCTGCCTATATTCTATATCCACTGTTGTGTGAGACCCTTCTGTTTGGGTTTGTCCACTTTTCTAATTTCTATCCTCTGTGCGCATATCTACTGTGCTGCTGTTGGTGGTGGTGGCTGTTTCTTGAGGTTTGCTCTTTTTTCCTGAAATGATGTTACCTGTATCTACACTTTTTTTCTAAGATCCTCCAATCCTTATTTCACATCTTCTCATCATCTAGACATTACTGCCTGCTGTCAAACTGTATTTCTGCATTGTGATGCATTTTTTAAAATTTTTTTATTGTTTTATAAATTATATTTCCCTCAATTTATGTTGGAGTGTTGGGTTACACTTTTCATCTGTCTATGGAATTTTTTTTTTCATTTTCCTAATATATGAAGGAACATTATTTCCCTTTCTTACATGTTTTCCTGGACCATTTTTATTAAAGTTTTGTTTATTCCTTTTTAAATTTAATCACACATAAATAAGTTTTAATTTCCAAGACCAGCTCTGAGAAGTACAACCTTGTAGAGAAGGTGACAGAATAACTCTCCAGATTTATTAGCTCATACACCTCCCCAGATGTCTTCTCCTGTTGGAGAGTAATATGTCATTTATTTAAGCAGGACCCTGTTTGCAGAGATACCTCCTCTGCTTTGCAGAGTTGCACTGGTCATTGGGGCTTCTTCCTTTAGCATTGGTGTCCCCCCATGAATCCCCATGGTGGCTGCCCTCAAGATGTGCCTCTGGGAGCAGCATTGTGCATCTGAGGTGTGACTCGCCATCGTACTTCTCCCTGGAAATGTCTATGCCTGCTTTCTTGTAGTACCCATGTCCCAAGTTTATCATGACACATGACAGTTCCTATAGAATGTGGGACCCTCTTCTCTGAAAATGAACCCCTGCAATGCTTTTTAATGCTTCCATCTCCAAGCCCTACATGTATCCTACCAGCTCCAGTGGCTTTGGAAACAGTTATGTACAACTGGACACTTATGAGTTGTCTCTTTCTCTTAGCAGGAATGAGTGTGTGGGCTGGTTTTTGTTGCTGTGGCTCTCCTTGTTTATTTGCATACTTTCCAGAAGAAACATTGAAAGGATTTGGAAATAAACTTCCATGTTTCTACCAGGATATGCAATTGTACTGTTATGATTTGATAATCATTCACTTGTAGGAACTCAGATAATTAATTTGTAGTGTGAAATGATTTTTTCTTGTTTTCTCAGGTCCTGAAAGATGTACCTTCCCTGTGTTGTCCTATTTTACAGTCTTTCTAATCCAAACCTTGTGAATCTAATTACAATCAAATTATCTACTGACACTAAGATAACACAATTGACAAATAGGAAAAGTTTGTTGTAAATTAAGTGCATTTTATTTTATTTTTTTATTGTTCATTATTAGGATGAAGCGTGGTATATACAGCACGGGTAAAACACCTAGGATTACAGCTAAATCAGTTTTTGCATATATATACACACCCATCTAACCATTACAGAGGTCAAAATGTAGACAATTTCTGGTACCCAGAGAGCTTCGGCAGATCACATGCCACTCAGGACAACCCGAAACACTGTAATCTCAGCAAATTCCATAGATCCCCTTGCCTGTTTTTATATTACATGTGTGGCATGATTTATACTCTTTTCCTCCAATTTCTGTGAACCTCACCTGGTTGATCTATCAACAGTTCAGTTTTTAATTGTGCTGTCATGTTTCATTGCATGGACACCTTGCAGAGCATTTACCTGTTCTGTCATTGATGATGTTGGCACTGTTTCCAGTACCCAGGTCTTACAAGTACAGCTCCCATGAACACTACGGTATGTGCTGTTATGTGTATCGGTGACATACACATGCATCTCTCTAGGGTGAATGTACAAGAAGGGAAATTCTGGGTGATAACTCTTCCAAGGTGGTCTCCTTGGATAAATACAACAGGGTCTCAGCTGCCTCATGTCCTGAAGACCACTTGGCTTTTCCAGTCATTTTAATTTTGGTGGAGATATAATGGTATCTCTTTGTGATTTTAATTTTAATTATAATGATGATAAGTTATGTTAAATACCATTTTATTTTTCTGGCTGTTTCATATTCTTTTCTCCAAAGAGTCTATACAGGACATTTCCTAACTTTGTGAATTTGTGTAAATTTCCTTTTTTAACATTTTTGATTTGCACAAGTCTTTTTATATGCCTAGGATATGAGTCATATGATGAATAATGTCTTGTAAATATGTCCTTCCTGTTTATGAGTTATTTTCCCACTCTCTTATTTATGTCTTTTTATGAGTCTGAAGTTCATAAATTTAATAAAGTTTATTTTTTATCTTAAATGGAATAATTTTTGTTTGCTATTTAAGAAACCTTCATCTGATATAAAGTCGGGAATGTATTCCCCTATTCTAGAAGCTTCATTGTTTTACTATGGTATTTGATATGATGAATCATCTTAAATTAATTTTTGTGTATGGAATAAGAAAGAGGTCAAGGTACCTTTTTTTAAAACATGGATTTTCTGTTGCTCTGACTCTGTTGAAAGGACCGTTTTTTCCGGCTACATTGCACTAGTGCCCATAGTACAGATCAGGGGACTTCACACATGTGGCCTGTTAATGAATTTTTCATTCAATTCCATCAGTCTCTTTAGCTATCTTTGAGCAAATGAGACAGTGCCATATTTATTGTAGCTTCAGGGTATGTCTTAAAAGCCAGTAATGTAAGCTCTCCAATTTTGTGTTTTCATCTTCAGTATTGTTTAAGTAAACTTTATTTTCCAACCCTACAAAGCTGATGGCATCAAACTATCATTGTGGCAGACAGCTATAGAAGTGAACAAAATGTGAAAAACAACTGTGTTCAGACAATAGACAGTAGTCATTGTGGGTTGGACTCTGACATTCCACAAAGTGTGGTGCAGGTAGACACAGCCCTAGAGAGAGCGGCAGTCTTGCTTGTGGAGCCATGAGAGCTGCAGTCTGGAGCTGCTCAGATGTGCAATGAGAGAGTTGAGCTGAGCTGAGCGTGAACAGAGATTTCACATGTTCAGAGTGCCAGGAAGACCTGGAGTTCTGATCCAGCCATAGCGGGGGACTCTGTTGAACACCTGTGTTCAGTTGAGAAAAAGTAAGACCATGAACACTCTGTAAGGTAGGACATTCACCGGAGGAAAGGGCTACATGCCAAGAATAACAGCAAAACAAGGAGAATAAGATCTTCTCTAAACACAGCTGGGCCAGCAAGAGTCACCAGTGAAGTAAATGCCCACCGGAGACACCGTAAGATATAGAGGATGAGAAGACACAGAGTTAATACAATACATTATCCATGCTGTGACACAAACAACAGACAACTACTCAACATGCAGAGAGGGGGTTAGTGGGGGAAGACTTCAAAATAACTAATATGTTATTAGTTATATAGAAAAATAGAAGATGGAATCGACAAAAGGGATAAACGTTGGCATGTTTCCGTAGGAATGCGTTCACTTCACTCCTTACGCTTTACCCAGAGGAACTCTTCACGTTGCTTTAAATTCAATCATGTCTGCTCTGTGTGCTTGATGGTGCTTGTTTACTGAGTAAACTTTTAATTTGCCACCTGTATTTTTCACTTACCTGGATGCTTAAAATACTATTTTTTTCATGCTCTTCACTTATTTTTGCCATTTTTTGTGTTTGTTTTGTATTGTAATTTTCTGTTTGTGTAGTTTAAGGTGTTTTAAACCTTTTGTTAAGTGCTTTTTAAAGTAATTTTCAAATAAATCAATTATTTGTTTATTTTTCTAACCAGGTGGAATGGCCTCCCCACTTCTTTCTATGTCTTGTCCCCTTTCTTCCCTCTTTCTTTTCTCTGTACTCTTTGTTCCCTCTCTAGCAGGATTTATGTTTGTTTATTGTTTGTTTAATCTTCTTCCACCTCATCTTCTCATATTCTCTAGCTGAGAATCAGGTCACAGAAAAGCACTTCAAGGTCTGGGAAGTTTTGGAGAATATTCCAGATTCAGCCCCCAGGTCCTGACTTAGTCTCTTGCTACTTTCTTTCACCTCCCAAAGGGTAAGACTTCTTTGATATAAGTTTAGTTTTAATTTGTTATTGTGTAAGGTTTGTTTGGAACATAGCCTCATCTTGAAATACGGACATCTCAACTGGAAGCTAAAAGGTTCTTTTTGCATTAAAAACAAATAAAAATTAGGAAAGGTGCAGACCTCAGTAATTTTGGAAATGGGTAGACTATATAAAACTAAAGGTTAATGAGATCATACAGAATGACCTTACTCTAGTTGATAAAGTCTGTCACAAGACTCCGGGATAACAGTCCTGATTGCTCCTTACAGAATGTGAACACTGGAATTGAGCAATTAAATAAGTGGATGGTGGATGGTGCCTCCAGGTCTCTCTTGTTGGAGCAGGAGTTTACAGGTAAGCCAGGGAAGGGCTGGAGTGATCCAGGCGCTAGTGAATGAGAGCTGGAGGCAGCAGTAGGGGCTCCTGTCGAGCTTACTATAGACACACATGGTCACACATAGAAACATTTATAGATATGTGTTACTTACAGTATAATTAATACACACAAATAAACCCTTGCTCTGTCTGCTGATAGTCCTGCAAGCAACGATGCTGCAATGTAATAAGCATACCCAGTGCATGATCTTGCTTCTGATATCACTCTCCAGTAAAGGGCTCAGGACTCCACGAAAAAATAGGCTGATTCCAGAACCAGGATAGGTAGGAAGTATACAAGACGAGCCTGGACCATCTCACAGTGCCAGAAAGTAACAGAGTGCTACATACATGCACACACACATGCACATACACACACACGTACACACTCAGAACACAGATGCATACACGAGCACATGTGCACATGTACCCAGGCCCACACACATGCACACATTCATCATGCCCACATATGAACACACATGTACACACACACACACACACATACACAAACATGAACACATAGACACAGAAGTACACACACTCCCACAAGCACACTCATGAATACATGTGCACATACACAAACACACACATGCACCCACATAAATGTCCACACATGAACACACATGCACACACACACATGCACATACACATTGGTGGAATATGTCAAAAGGATATGGGGCCAACTGGAAGAGCTCCCAATGATCAACACTGGACCAATACAAAAACACAATAAAGTAGTCTTGGTTTATAACCCAAAGTATAAATACTGCCAGTGCTGATGTAAATGACTGAATGAATAAAAGAATGAGGGATGACAGATAAATCCCTAATGCATAAAAATAATTTCTGCAGATGCTCTGTCCTCAAGGGGCAGGTCACAACTCCCCACTAAAGGGTAAGCCACGCACAGGGGCTTGCATCCACAGGACACAGCATGATTAGAGGGTGGGTGGAGAGAAGCATTACAGAGGAGACCCTGACAAACACAGCCTCATCTGGGTGATGGGGTCCACACCAGCAGTGATAAATCGTGCTGAGTACGCACCCCGATCCCACGTGGTGAAATGGCCTTGTTGTCTGGCATTCCTTGGCAGACTTCATAACCCAAGGCCAATCATGAGAAAAACATCAGACACATTTCAATAGAGGGGTATCCTACAAACACATAACCAGCTCTCAAAGCTGTCAAGATTATCAAAAATGAAGAAAATCTGAAAAACTGTCATAGCCGGGAGGAGCCTAAAGAGATGTGAGGATTAAAAGTAACATGTTATTTGGGATGGGATCCTGGAATAGCAGAAGGAGATTAGGGAAAAAGAGAGGATGTCTGAAGAAAGTGTGGACTTTGTTCAATGTTCATGTGTCAATACTGGTTCAGTACTGCGGCAGATATACCACACTTGTGGAAGACGCCAACAGCAGGAGAAACTGAGGGCAGCAGGGTTTGTGAAGGCAGCTCTTTGCACTTCCTACTCATTTTTTGTGTAAATATAAACTATTATAAAAATAAAGTCTTTTTAAAAATAAATAAAAATAGACAAATTCACTCCCTGTTTAAAAAAAATAAGTTTAGAATTCTAAGCTAAGCATTTTTGTTCTTTACTTCCTAATACCCAAACCTGGGAGATTGAGAGTATAATGACTGCACTTTTTGAGTGATAATTTTTTTTTTAATTAGGAAATAATTTTTATAGAATTCATTTACTTAACATACATTTAAAAGTATATAGGAATAGTGTTTCATAAAGTTTTTTTTGTATTAAATAATTACATTCTACATTTCTGATACATGTTTGTCGTGATCCGAGGAACAGCCACAAATAATACATTTATTGAACTTACATTTAAAAAATATGTAATAATAGTGTTTCATAAAATTTTGTTGCATTAAATAATTAAGTTCTGTGTTTCTTATAATATGCATTTAGTATAATCTAAGTAACACTCACTTTTGTTTTCAGAAACATTAAAAAACTCCACTTCAGAGATGGGTTAAATATTTGATACTATGTTTGACACATGCCTTTTTATTATGCATCTTATTCTAAACAATGGTTAAATGGGTCAAGTTTGAAGTCTATAAAATGCAGTTGTTAAAATTGCATTTTTACTCTTTTCCTTTATTTCTGAGAAAACTTTTTTTCTACAAAAACTGATTGGCTTTTACCTTCATATAATGAAAAGCTTTGCTTTTCCTCAAAAAGCACATTGTCAGAACTCCTCAATAATAACATCGTGTTTATTTTTTTGCCTTTGGCAGGTCATGCTGGATGTCAGTTTGAGTGACTTAGAAAGTTGTGTTCCTGAGAGTTCAAAGAAAGTGCCTCGAGGTGCAGACAGAACAACATACCAAGAGAAGGAAGAACTCGCCTTGAAGAATAAATTAATTCTAGGTCCCTTGTCAACAAGTAGCTACAAGCCGATATTGTGTAGCATTAGGAGATGTCAGCCTCTCTGTTAACGTTAAATGTGGGCCAATGCTACATTTACATTTCTTTTTTTGGAGGGGCATAGCTTTGCCTTAAATTATTAATTGGGGAGAAAAGACAAACCTGCCATTCTATTGGGGAAAACCATTGATAAGGATTCAAGCAGTCCTGGATTTGAATCTTAATTCTGCTGTTAATTCGGTGTGTCCCTTTAAACAAATTTACACACATCCCTGAGCCAGTCTTCCTCCCTGTAAGGTAAAGATGATGATATGAGCCATGCAAGGTCGTGATGAGAACAGCAGATAATACATGTAGTAATCCTGCTTCAGAAAGAACACTTTGTGGTAGCTATTTTAGTGGCTGTTTGCTGTTTTGGTCCCCAATGTTTATTCCCCTTTTCTGCTAGTCTCTGTTCTCTTTGTTAGGAAAAAGTGTATGAACACAGTGACTGTGCAATTTCTGGTACGAATCCCCTAACTCAAAAAGGTAAAGAAAATAGACCCTCCCTCTCCCCTTTGGGCAGAGAGGTGAGACCAAACCCAGCCCATCAGATGAGTTTGGGGAGAGCTTTAAGTCTGAGCCGGTGGTGGCTGCTGCAGTGGTGAAAGGCTGCTCCCGCTCCAGTGTGTTCTTTCCTCACGTACCAGCCCTGGAATGTGCTCGGTTTCTGCCTTTTCCCTTAAGTTCCTCAGGTTTCCATCAAAACTGGGAACACCCTGGTAAACTTTAAAAATATTTAGTTAAAGTGGGTTTGGGTCATTGTGTAATCTTGGATATCCTTGACAAGTAAAATTGGGATGATAATAACAAATTCATAGGCTTGAGATAATTAAATTAATTTATATAAAGCATTCACAAGAGTAGAGAATACAATTATTTGTCAGCATTATTACAACTGATTAGAAATATTGTAGTACTTTCAGCATGATTTTAATACACACTTTTTAGCATCCATGCAAAGAAATAAAACTTTAAGTTAAAAAACCAACTTTTTAGAACAGATGTTACACCTAAAACAAAATTTTTCATAAACAGTCTTTTTAAACCATTACTGTAGAGTCTTCTGTGAATTTGCTTGATGATCTTTCTTCTTTATAAAATGCCCAAAATGCTTGAATGTACTTGGAATTACTTCCTATTTCTTACATGGACCAGGCATTTCCTTCTCTGAACGTGTTTTCTCAGTCTCTCCAGAAAAATTTATTTAGCCTGCCATACTATGGTATAACCCAGAACTCCAATTTTTATTAGCAGTAAAATAATTATTGCTCAGCAATTCTAAAATAAGTAGTTCGTATTCAGGAAATCATTGCCCAGACCAATGTCGTGGAGTTTCCTCCTCTGTTTTCTCCTAGTAGCTTCACAGTTGCAGGCCTTACTTTTAAGTCATTCAAGTTCAGCTGATTTTTATTTGTGGTGTGAGATGAGGGTCCGACCTTATTCTTCTGCATGTGGATATCCAGTTTTCCCAACACTATTTTCTAAGGGGACTGTCCTTTCCCTGCTGTATGTTCTTGGCACCTTTGTGGAAAATCAATTGCCCATGAATACTTCAAACTGAAAAGCTTCTGCAAAGCAAAGGAAAAAATTAACAGAGTGAAGAGACAACCCATGAATTGGGAGAAAATATTTGCACACCATATGTCTGATAGGGAGCTAATATCAAAAATATGTAAGGAACTCGAACAATTCAACAGCAAGAAAACACATAACCTGCTTTAAAAAATGGTGTGTATACGGAAAATGTGGTACATCTACACAATGGAATACTACTCAGCTATAAAAACGAATGAAATACTGCCATTTGCAACAACATGGATGGACCTTGAGAGAATTATATTAAGTGAAACAAGTCAGGCACAGAAAGAGAAATACCACATGTTCTCACTTATTGGAGGGAGCTAAAAATTAATATATAAATTCACACACACACACACACACACACACACACAAACGGGGGGGGGAAGAAGATATAACAACCACAATTATTTGAAGTTGATACGACAAGCAAACAGAAAGGACATTGTTGGCGGGGAGGGGGGGGAGGGAGAAGGGAGGGAGGTTTTGGTGATGGGGAGCAATAATCAGCTACAATGTATATCGACAAAATAAAATTTAAAAAAAAAATGGTGTGTATACCTAATGTAGTTCTACAGAAACTTACAAAGAAGAAAAACACATCATTTGTGACAACATGGATTGAACTGGAGGACATTATGCAAGATGAAATAAACCAGGCACAGAAAGATCAGAACTGTGTAATCTCACTTATATGTGGAATCCAAAGAGGCCCATTTCATAGCAACAGAGAGCGGGAAGGTGGTTATCAGAAGCTAGGGGTGGGGGTGGGAGGGGATGGGGAAGGAAAGATGTTGGTCAAAGGATATAAAGTTTCAGTCAGTTTGGAAGAATAGGTTTTAGTGATCTGTGGACTACATGGTGACCACAGTTAATAATAATGTGTTGTATGTTTCAAAATTGCTAAAAGAATAGATTTTAAAAATTCTCACCAAAAAAATCAATCAGTTGGTGAGCTGATAAATATGTTAATTAGCTTGATTGAATCATTCTATAATATATACATAGATCAAAACATCACATTGTACCCCCAAAATGTACATAATTATTGTCAGTTAAAAATAAATAGGAAATTTAAAAAATGCAGCCAAAGGTAAGTAAAATTAAGTTAAATTAAACTAAATAGTTTCAGAAATGGGCCACAATAATCAACCACATTGTATATTGACAAAATAAAATAAAATTTAAAAAATAGTTTGCTACTTGGGTCAAAACTGACTCTTGTTTTCCCAGTCGTTTTATGTCAGAGGTGGATTTTAGGGCATTAGGCAGAAAAAAGTACTACTTTATTATAAATAAGGCTGAGGAAGAGTAAGGGAGCTCATTTTTCATAACTGTGATGTGGTAGACAAGGTTTAAAGAATTTTATATATTTTCCCCAGTTTTATTTATAAATAAACTTCTTCCAAGTGAGGACAACAAAACTTTATGAAACAGCACTTATAAAGCCAATAAATATAAAATCAAAAATGTTGTAAACTGTCAGTAAAGTAATGTATCCATTGGCATAACTTTTAGTGACTTTATATTACTTTTTTCTACCAATAGCACAACTTTATTAAATCAGTTAAATGCTTGTTATTAAAGAGAGACCACATTTAAAATATTTTGGTAAATTATGGAAAGACGTGTAGGAATCTTTGTTTTTCCAATATATGCTTTCTATGTCTTGTGCTTATCCTTTCGTGAAGAAAATTAATTTTAATTAGATGTCTTTAGTCCTTGAACTCCAAAAAAATCATCTTGAATTCAAATTCCTGTCCAGGAAATAGTTCTTGCTCAGACTTTGACTGCTTGACATAATTACTTTTACAGTTTCTCCCATTTATCATCTATGAAACCTGAGTTTAAAGAAACCACAAAATACAAAATTTGCTCTTTTCCAATACAAGTTGAGATAGTTACAAATAGGGGTGAGGAAGCTTGTGTAGGGCTCGACTGTGAGCTCATTGGGTACCATGAAGAATTCGGAAGGTTGTGAAAACTCAGGCACGACGTGGACAGGCAGGTGTGGTGAGAGGACTGACCTCGGATGTCCTTCCTAAAGGGGTGAGAATGTGGAACTCAGCTGCCACCTCTGACCCCTTCTCTTTGCCCTCCCTGCCCGGGAGGCAGCTTAGTCCAAAGTGATCTTCAGCTTCCTCAGGAGAAATATCCCTCCTGTCAGGGACGTCAGTGCTTCTCAGAGCATCACATGGAGATGCCTCCAGGGACATAGTAACCCAATTTGAAAGTGGCAACAAAAATGTCAAAATTACTATGTTATAAGAGAGGGAAAACAATGCATTGTCACATGGATTCTACCGAACCTTTGCTATTGACTTTGTAAAAACATGTGCAGACTGCTCTGAAAATATGTTTATGGCCAATGCTTAATACAGCCCAAATAAGATACTGTGGTATTCATCTAACATATTTATGTAGATTTAAACAAAAGGTCTTGTATAATATTTATAATTCAATGTAATGAAAATGAAGGTGCTGCCAGCATCTTCAATCTGCTTATTTTTGTAAGTTATCTCCATGAAGAACTATCAACACAGAAGAGACATGTACAAAAGAGGAGCAGAACTGTAAAATAGTGACAAAAGACTTGTAATTACAAATTGTTAAGTAGTTTGTGGTAATATCTGAATCATCCAGCGAAAGTGACATCAGGAAAAAAGAGAAGATGTTGTGTTTCCCTTGATGTTACTGTTTGAAGTGATTCCACAGTCACTGCAAGCTGCACTGAAGCAAAAGCTGTTGAAAAGTACATACAGTCCCTCAAAGGAATGCTACAGAATGATCTCAAATTATAACTGTTTATGATGCTGTGTTCACTGTGTCCCTTATGCATTTACCTTTAATGACACTTGCTACATTCATGGATGGTCCCAGAGCAGGGCTCAAGTTCTTCCAATGGTCCAGGGAATTCCCTCCCACCCAACTATGTTTTTTTTTTTTTTCCCTTCCTGGCAATAAAGATACTCCTTTACATCAATATTTCTCCAATATTTTCTACCAATACAAAGTTATTTCCATCATAATTTTTAATTAACCCATACAGAAATAAATTTTAACACTCAATTTGGCATAACTTCTGGGTTGTGTCTAGAATTTTCCAATTTGGTTTATTGGTAAGACTAGTAATAGTGTGAAGTTTTCTAGGGAACACCTTTTCATGCATGGAGGAAATCTGACATTTTTGGTTGGATATTTCAATTATAGTTTTGATATTTTATAATTTTTAGTGGTATCATATTTTCACTTAGTTTTCTTTTATCAGGTTCTGAAACCAGAACATTGTTTCATAAAGCAATTTCAACCTATGCTCATTTTGACATTAGATAAAGGAAAAGTTTTGCCCTGAAACTCTGCAAATTTTGTCAATTAGACATGGAACCAATCTAAATGTCCATTGATGGATGATTGGATAAGGAAACTGTGGTATGTATACACCATGGAATACTACTCTGCCATAAAAAAGAATGAATTATTCCCATTTGCAACAACATGGATGAGCCTGGAGAAACTTACGTTGAGTGAAATAAGCAAAGCACAGAGGGGTAAATACCACACGTACTCACTAATAATAGTGGGAGCTAAGACAGAAAGAAGGAGGGAAAGAAAGACCACAGTAGTGTGTTGGACCTGTGGAGGGAGGGAACATTCCTTGGACTACGAAGTAGAGTGGGGGATAGGGGGAGGGGGAAGGAGGGATGATTGGGTGGGGGACACGGGGTACAAATGCAATTTGTGGTAATGCATATCCTGCCAGTATAAATCTGGGCCTCACATCATGGGCATGAGGGGTGACAATCAGTTTTGTATCACATGAATATTTATAACCAATAATAAATAAATAAATAAATAAATAAATAAATAGCTGGAAAATGAGGATTTAGATATCTATGTCTTTGATAATACTTTTAGTTTTTATCTTCCTAATTGCTTCATGAAATAAAATGTTTCTTTTGGTCACAATTCTTAACCATTGCATTAGTATTGGCTTTAATGAGCATGTAGAATTAAATAGCCCAAAAGATTGAAAAGATCCTTTTATGTAGCATTGAGTGCATGGGCAAGGTTTCCAGGGGGAGGAAGGATCATTAGGGGTCTAAAGGAGAACAGAAAGACACCCCCCTCAGCTTGGCAGGTGGAGGAGCTAGCAGAGGCAGAGATGTAGACTTTGTTATGAAATATTCTTTTTATATTTTAATTAACAGAAAGTTATTAAGTTATTTTGATCATGGTGACACAACCAAATCTGTGTTTTGAAACCACCATTTTGGGTGTGGTGTGGAAAATGAATTGGCTGTGGGTTTGAACATTTTGGATGCAATTGCGGCCAGCCAGGCAGAGACCACGACGGCTTCAGTAGGATGGTCATGTTGGCAAAAAAGAAAACTGGAACATTCTGAAAGAAATTTAGGAGAGAAAAGTGATAGATATTGGTGGACACAGGAATGAGTGGGAGGCCACATTTCTATGGATATGGGCTCTTTTCATCAGCGTGTAAAAAGTTGAGAGCTGGCGGGGCTGGGAGAAGGCATTGCTCTAGAGTCATGGATTGATCCCTGATACAGCTTTCACCACATCCTAACAATTTCCTTGTGGTGCGGTCTCCCTCTGCCCTGAAATTCACGGAATCAAAAGGAACCTGCACTGTACTGACTTTTCAGATCTTATTTCGTGACATCGGCTGTCTTTTGAAAAATTCTTCCTTACTCCTGGTTCCCTGGAAACATTTGCCGATGGTGTTATCTTCAAAGTGGAGTTGGATTACTTGTCATATTTTATATGTGTCTGTCTCATTTTGGCTTTTGTTTTTACAATTCAAGGGTTTTCGTTAGCCTGCTGTTGGGGCATTGGTGGAGACTTTCACAAGTGTTTGCTGAAGTTACCCTGAATACGGCAGTGTAGAACACAGACCAAAGCTGGGAGTTGGGGTCTGACTTTGGTGGAGACGTCAGTTCTTGCAAAAGTATCTTTGTGAACGTGAGCAAGTTGTTCAACCTCCCATCCTTCAGCTTCTCCATCTGTTAAATGGGGACATTTATCTCACAGAGTTGTAGAGAGAAATAAATGAGAAAATTGATATAAATCTGTAGGACAGAGCCTGGCCCAAGGTAAACAATAAGTAAACATTAGCTATTATTATCTTCCAAGGCACATATTTGAAATGTAATGAAAGGCGAAAAACAATAGATCACATAGGAATCAGTTGCCAAGGCAATGGTATGAAAAGACATCAAAACCATAATTTTCTAGAAAATGAAGCTGCTCATGCGGAAGAGCTGGAAAGTTGAAAAGCTTTCAGCATTAGAGGTAAATTAAGGACACATATACTGATATTAAAATCTCAAGAAAAAGGCTACAAAAACAAATTGTTGGGTTTTTCCATTACATTCACTGAGTTGGAACTTCAGCTTTCACGATTAAAAATAAACTCATTTCCTAACACAATAACACCAGGAACTGAGAAGGAGCGATGCAAGTTCTAGTCAATCTTATAAGCAAATTTCATAAAGCAACTTCTAAGTGAGAGCAAATTTCTTGTCCAGGAAACACTCAGCTGTATTTGGAGGAGGAAATGTGGCACGCTGTTAAAGAGGACATTATGTGACGGGTACCAGTGCTTTCCCGGGTGCTTTAAAATGCTTTAGTGAATTTTGAGTTAACAGTATATGATAATAGAATAGTTCTTCTTAAAGCAGATTAGATTTTAATTGATTTTAAAATTCTGAGCTGACCACCTTCTCGAAATTATAAAGGTAGAACTCAGAAGTCATCTCCATCAGTCACTGATCTGATAGTGTTTGACCAAGACCCCGAGAACCTGAGCCATGGGGAGGAGGGTTTTTACCAGCCCTGGCTAGACTTCAGGTGCCAATGGTTCAGTTCTGTCATTGTCACCTCTGCAATCTCTATCATAAACGGCACCTTAAACATCTGATTTACTGCACTTCTGGATTCTGACCTTTGATCCTGAATTTGTCCTGACATCCTAATTTAGATATCACTGGTTCCTGATTTGCTTGCTTGGTTGTATTTGCTATTTTCAAACCATGACCTCAGTAATTCGAACTACAAGTAACCTGACCCACTTTGAATTTTTTTTTTCTATTGCTTGATGTATTGCTTAGTAGGCAATGCCATAAATATAATTAGCATGCAAATTATCTAGAGACTTTGAAAAATGTTCAAAATCCTCTGGTCATATTCATAATGTATATGATGTTTGTACTCATAGAAGTAAAAGTGAATCTTTAAGTCACTCCTCTATGTTGAATCTAGATTGTCCATGTCTTTTATATTTTCCTATGGATTCATTTGTGTTTTATTGGTGCACAAATGTATTAAGGCTGAAACTGGAAAGAGTCTGTGACTCTACCCTACTTGTTATCTAGTAAGTTAACCTGCCATAATTTCCATACACACAACTGACTGAAGACACAAGAACCCTGGGTCAGAGAAAGACATCATATATTACTCCTTGCACAAAGCATCATCCTGAACAATCCTGCACTGGCTTTCCATCTCCCTTTTCCACAAGATGAATGATGAGGGCCAAATGTTTACCTATGAGCACAGTGAATTGTACCGCAGGGAAGAACCCCCGAAGTAGGACATTCTGAGTTTTTATTCGACTGCTTTTACATCTATCTGACCATTCCTCTGAAAAGGGATTACTCATTATCCTGGGATGTAAGCCAGTCTCCTCCATGGGAGAGGGGGAAGGGCCTCTAGGTTCATTTCCCTGGAGGAGGGACTCCACCAAAGGAGGCACATCTCAGGCTTCTCAGAGGGATTCGTGATCCCCCGCTTATGAGGCATGTTTGCTCCTCAGACAAGCCTTTTCTCAGAAGATGCAAACTGAGAAGTGTTGCAAGATCCATGGTAACTGTCTCCCAATGTAACAGATTCCAATCATCGCTTTTATGACTGCCTTCCAGTGAAAATAGCCCCAAGTGCATAGCACTCAGTCAGAGACATCAGGCAGTCTGCAGACAATGTTTCATAACCAGGTTGCCACAGGATCCTGGACGTTGCTGAAGCCTCTGAGGCACACCACCAAATTGTGATTGACACAATAAAGCTTTTTTTTTTTTTTTTTTTTTTTGCTGCAAGCAATGATCATGTTGGTATTAATATCAGTGAAGTAGTAAGGTTAATAGATTTTGCAAGGTATCACATTAAAATTGTTTACTGGAGTATATAGGAACTTTGTTTATTTCTATACAAGAAACAAGAAGGGCACACTGTGGTAAAGGGAAAATACGTAAGTGGTGCAGAACAAGGGTGTCTTTTAGACAATACTCCTACATGTTATAGTAGCAATTGTGCTGTAGTTACTGCTGACCTATTCTGAGTTGTCCTAAATCTTCACAGCCAATCTATTCAAGAGTCTACTAAAGTTAAAAATTCAGAAACGTCCTTTGAGAACAAAAGTTTAAAAATTTAAGGATGGTGTGGTTGCAGCATAATTATGGTGTAAACTTTAGCAGGAGCTGTCTTCTTTCCACCTCCCAGATTAATGTGCCAGAATCAGAGAGGTTATTTTAAAAATTATTGTTTGAGAGTAGAGATTACTAATTATTGTATTAGACTAAGCTATGCATTTTTAATAAATTATGTTTAAAAGTCTGGTCACTCATTGGGTTATCCACTGCCAAATACAAAATGTCATTGCTCATTACAGAAGAAGAAAAAAAAAAAACAGTGAAACTATGACAACAAGACAGCTCTTGAGAACAACAATAACATACATTGAAAAGAAAAAAACTAGACAAATTTAAATAAAATTTCTATATCTACATTGATCCTGTCCAAAAGAAGACAATATAAACTTATGTTAGACCATTTTTACACAGTCAAATAGAAGCTTTAAAAGTAGAAAAATATCTGACAAATATAAAGAGCATAAGTGGATAATTCAAGGAGAGACTGGTTTATATCTTTGCTATTTTTTCAAACATAGAAATAAGTATATTTGTAAGCTATGTGGCTTTAAGAGGTCATAAAACCAATCATTTTTGACCAACGTTGTGTATATCTTAACATTGCCTTTTTAAAAGAAACAAGGGTTAGTGATGAACGTTTTGAATTTAGAACATTGGATCCCTTTAAACTCTTAGAGGTTAAATAAAAAACGTTATTAAATGTCATCTCTTGATACAAAGAGATCAATTTCCAAATGATAGTCCTCTAAGCCATCTAGAACAGGCTGTGCCTTTCACTAACATCTCTGATCTAGAAGATCTGGTAGGATGCTTTGGGATGTCTGAGTGCGCCATGGTAACCATTACCCTTCACAAGCCATTTCCCAGAGACTCAGAGGCTCCCCCATTCCTCGACTGTGCAAACCGCATTCAGTCACCAAGAATGGTAAACCAGAAAAGAATTCAGTACGTTTCTCATCTCTCCTCCTCCCTCTTGCCCGCCATGTTGCTCTCTCTGGTGACAATGGACCTGTAGCTAATCTAAGAGCATCACTTTCACTCTGATAGTTTCCAATGTCCCTCACTGTGCTTTTCTGTCAGATTATCAATGATTGTTGCTTTTCATCATTAACAGATCAGCTACTAGTGCACCCTAAGAGGCAGCAACCAAATTTTAAGAGAGAAGAAACATTGACTATTTCACTGTTGCAGGTGGGATCTCAACTCAACACAGTGCCTGGAAGATACTTGGAGCCCGGTAGACATATGCTGGATGACTGAGCACAGCTGTAGTGAGGGGCTGCTTTCACATGCACGCAGAACTCTTCTCTGCTTCACTTAGTCAACAAAAAACCAAAAAACTGGACAACACTGATAAAACTGCATAACTGAACTGCAGCATGTGGTGCCCTGTGAGAAGGTAAAATACACCTGCTCCTCGTTTTCCCTCACCCAGCTACCCTTGCCTGAATTTTCTGAATTGGCTCCCAGTTTATTTTCAGATCATGTGATTTCCTGATTTGCACTGACAAAACCCGTATTATAACCTGACACTGGCTGTATGCTCAAGTAGAAAGTACTCTTATTTTCTTTCCACCCACTCAGAACGTGGTGCAGGTTTGTGGAGGTGAATGCCTCAGTTACAAGTTCCATTTCCTTCCCTCGTATTTTTATATGAACTCAAAGTTTGAATAAATCTTCATTACTTAGGAACAAACTTTTTAGATGTTCTGATATGGTGTTTGATTTTGGATGCCACTAAAAAATGTTCTGAACTTGGACCATGTCCATGAGATCATTTGCAAAAACTGCAGAGGCATGCTATTCTGAGATTTTATTTTTAAATTTCAATGATATTACAGTAGTTTAATGATGCAAACAGTTTCGTATCACTTGTATTCTTCCACAAAGTAATGGTTGCCTTTCCTTTATTTCCTCTTGGATCAAGCAATCCTGTAACTAACAGAAGATACGGGATTGACAGTCTCATTTGTACAATGTTAAGGAAAAATACAATGTTCCATACTTCTTATTCTCTCTTTTTCAATAACCCTTTCTCTTCTACTTTTATTATTCCTTCTGCCACTTTTGTAAGAAACATTGTCACTGAAATTATTATTTCAAAAAATAATAATTTAATCTTTGATGAAAATGTTTTGAAGAAATCAAGGAGTTTATTATTATTCACCTTTTTGAAAAAAAATAATATAATGCAGAAAAAATTGGCTTTGCTTAAGATCACTCGTGGTTAGTTATCAAAGAATTTGAGATTGGGATATTTTTCTTTCTGCTAATGCTTCTTAGAGTCATCTATTTGCAAAATGGAATTTTAAAAGCATATTCTGCTGTTTCAGATTTTCTTAGCTTCCCTCCTTTCATACACTTTAAATGTAATAAAAGGAGAAGGAGATTTGGGAACAATTATTATTTTTTTTTCCTGTGGTAGAACTTTTCTCTATGCTACCATCAGTTTCAAGGTACCAGTAGTTTCAGATCGACATATCGACTGTGGACACTTTCCAAAAGCTCCCTATGTCTCTGCAAAAGCAGGGATGTTTTCTTAGGAATAGGAAATGAAAATAACAACATCTTTGACAACACAGAGTGGGGTAATCTTCAGCAGAGTTAAATGAATGTTCCAAGCATAGAGCCAAACTCACCTTGCTGGGGAGACTGTTTCTGAACAAGATCATGTGTGCTGGCTGTCCCCACACATGTCTGTCCAGTTGCAAAGGAGATCAGCTTATATTACAGAGAGAAGTTGGAACTTTAAAAGGTCCCCTCTATGATATAATGATTAGAACAGTTACACATCTCCTGCCACACGAACACAGTCTTTGTCTAACAATTCTACAAAACACTGTTTATAATTTCAAAGGAATCCTCTCTCCATAGTAAAAGTATTTTTGCTGCTGATTCAAATAAAGGGTGAATTAAAGTTGTCCTGAACTTTTAACAATCTCTTGCAGATATAAATTTGGGTATTAAATCAATATAACTCAAAAAAATGGGGAAAAAAGAATAACATTTTGTTTGGAATTTAAACATTAAAGAAAGTGTCCATGCATTTGAAGATGAAGCTACAGAGGACATATTATTATGGAAGAGTGGCTGAGAAAAACAATATCCAACCATTGGCAACGTGAATATGCAGAACCCAAGTGGTGTGTCTTCATCCTGATGTGCAAGAGACGTGGACAACCTCATGCCTGACGCACATCCCGTCCTACAACTGCTCGAACTGCTTTTCATTTTGTGATCCATGAGCTGAGAGCAAATGACACATAACACCAGCATTTGTTCAAAAGTCTTAAAACATGCGTTTTCCACTTATCACAAGCCCATGTGAGTTCATTGCTTCATGTCTGCTTGCTGACCTGCGTTCTCCTTGCAGATGTGTCCCGGGAAAGCTTTTTGTCACTGCTTCAACATGGGCAGCACCTCTGTCTCCAGCATCTCATCAGTGGTGATGTGGCCTTGACATTGGCTCAGAGCAAAGTTGTAAAAGTGTTCAAGGAGGCACACATGATTTGCCACTGACTTCAGGTCTCTGTCCAGCTAAGGAAGATTGTCCCGCACACGATGTGCTATGCGGGTGGAGTGTTCCTTATCTGAAATGCCTGGGAACAGAATTGCTTCAGAATTTTTATTTTATTTTTTTTTGATTTTGGAATCAAAGCAGAATGCATACCAGCCAAGCATCTCTAATTAGAAAATCTGAAAATTTTTTATTTTTATTTTTATTTTAGAATATTTGCAGAATACATATAGCAGTTGAGCATCTCTGGTTTTCATAATTAGAAAATCCAAAATCTGAAATACTCCAATGAGCGTTTCTTTGAGCATCGTATCAGCATGTAAAAAACTTTGGATTTTGGAGCATTTTAGATTTTGGATTTTCGGACTAGGGATGGTCAACCTGTGTCGCACTCTTGGCTCCCATTTCCACCTTCCACAAATCCACCCCTCCTGTGTGTGGCTTTGCACATCCCCTCCCTGGGTGGTGGAGTGTATTTCTGCATCTCATGACAACATCAGCCGTGTGACTTAATTGGGTTGACTGAGTGAGGAAGTCTGACTGCCCGTTCCAAAGTAGCTGCACATGCTCCTGTTGGCAACTCTGCCATAACCATGAGAGGAGCTTGCCCAGGCTAGCCCATGATGCTGGGAGGAGGCGGAGAGACAGGGGGACTGAGCTGCCCAGCCAGACCGTCCAGCCACCTGACCCATCCCAGGCAAGGGGTCTGAGAAAAATGACTGTTTATTTTTCTATACCACTGAGATTTTATGGTTGTTTGTGATATAGCAAATGTACATTGATGCAAAAAACGTGAATTTTTAAGTGAGTTCATTTAATTTTATACATCAGCATCTGATTCCTCACCAGTGTAATGTCCCATTCTGCCATGACCTTCTATATAGAAGAAACATTTGCAAAGCGTGTGATGATCGTGTGCCTGACCTGTCAGCAAAGCTGGTGGCTGATAGTCTTTCCATGTCTGTTGCTGACATATTTCCCCTGGGCTTTGTAAATGCTCGCTGGAGGAATATGCGGTGGGAGCCCACCACCTGTAATCATTGCACCTAAATAAACAAAGCACAGTGAGGACATGGGGAATTTGCATGTTGAGCACGCAGTCCTTCACGTGTGCTCCTCTTTAAGAAACTCTGGGATGAAAAGTCTCCTGCTTCTGTCTGGACACATTGCTGCAAAAAGGCCAATTCCTGAATTAAGTGGTTGAGACTGAGCCATGCTGGAGTCTCCAGAGTACGCGCTCAGCTGGGCCGTGAAGATGGGAGTCGTTTCCTTCGGGCCCTTGCCACTGTTTGGTTTTTTGGTTTGTTTATAGTTTCAGGGCTCTGGAAATGATGGTACAGAGAGATGTCTTTCCTCAATGCCTGGAGTAAAGGGCTTAGGATCTTGCAGAATGAAAGTGGGGCCATTTCTAAGAGTCATCTCTGTCAGCAGAAGTGGTGATGAGCATCCTGGCTGCTGAAGGCTTCTCTCGTCACGGTTTCCTCATGTGGAGGTGTTGGGTATTGCCACTGATGGGGGCCTGTGGGGGACACACACTCCTGCCTGGAAGGTTCAGCATCCCTAGGAGTCCAGCAACTGAACAGAATGGAGTGTGCCAAAGGGGCCATTCGGTAGCTTCTGTGTTTTGGAAAAGTGAGCAAAGGAGATATTCTCAGGTCGTCTGTGAAAATCCTCTTCCTGTTTGGCCAGAGCGATGCATAAATCTGTGAGTTGTTAAGGAATTAGTGCAGTAGTGTAGGGCTTACTACATTTTCAGCACTGCGTTCATGTGTCCATCTTTTTCTCTAAGTGTATCCATAAGCAGTTGTGGGGACAGCTTTCTACATCCCATTGTACCCATTTTGTACAACATAGGACTCAATCAGTATTTATTAATTGCCCCACAGGCATCTTCCCTATTTCCCTGTTTTAACTTTGTTTAGATATTTTTGTAAATTAAATGGTGTTTTTAATACTATATATTCAAAAATATTTTTGCAATAGTTGCTGTGTTAATTCTTTGGTAAAACAAAAACAAAACAATAAAAGAGAGGAAACAGCTTTCTAAAAATAAATTGGTAGGCTTATTTTTTTTTTTTTTTACCATTTTTTTTGGTTTTTTTTTTTTTTTTTTGTCATTTTTTCGTGACCAGCACTCAGCCAGTCAGTGCACCGGTCATTCCTATATAGGATCCGAACCCGCGGCGGGAGCGTCGCTGCGCTCCCAGCGCAGCACTCTACCGAGTGCGCCACGGGCTCGGCCCTTTTTTTTTTACCATTTTTAAGAGCAAATTAAGAACCCAGAACCTCTTGCCAGAACAGGAAGATCCAACCCTTACTCTACAGTTTAGAAATATAAATACTGGCTTTGGCAAAATTGTAAATACGGTCTTTCCTTGAATACAGGAAAAAGCAGTGCAATTGCTGTGGCAGGTTTTAATTTTCTTTTCGTAAAATGACTAGTCCAGACAGATCTAGGTTTAAGTGGTCCTGCAGTCTGCTATTCCCTACCCAGGAAAGCCTGGATTCTCACTTAATTTTTTGAAGTGCAGACAAATTATCCCCCAGATCTGCTAATGGTGGCAGAACATATTTGACAAGTAGCCACCTGGTGGGATCAGAGGCTCCAAGCACGTTTTTAAGTTAAACTTTAAAAACCTCTCTCAGCTGGAACTTTCCCTCCTGTGCAGAACAGTCTGGCCAAACCCACTGGCTATAGGCAGCCCTGTGGACTCCAGTGAATTAAGCTTTTTAATTACTGAGGTCGACCAGCCTCCTCCCGAATGACCAAGACAAAGCATCATTTTAAAGCCCTCAGTGGTAATCACTGAGCCCCCAAAAGAGGTTGCTGAATTCTTCCCCATGAGACATTATGTTCTCCTCTCACCCATGGTGGCAGTGATGAAAAATCTGAAAAAAAAAATTCTTTTCTGTTAAAATAACATCACCCAGAGCTGTGGATAAGCCTGGGTCCCTTCTTCTGTGCAAGTCTTTTGAATTCACTACTGAAAATGTGATGGTGGTTCTTACTGTTTTTTTCATTTTAATTATCCTCTCCAAAATAGAGAAAATGAAAGAACAAAAGATTGCCTTCGTTGAGAAAGCATGACAATTATTAACTGATTTACCCATCATTAATAGCTAGAAGTCATTTTCCTGTTCTTTCACAGAAAGGTGAAACTATATTTCCAGTAATGAAAATTCAGTTTGTTTCAATGCAAGGCAGTAAGTAGTTATTTATTTATTTATTTATTTATTTATTTATTTATTTATTTTTGTCCTGTTTTGTGACCGTGCTCAGCCAATGAGTGAACCGGCCATCCCTATATAGGATCCAAACCCGTGGTTGGGTAACCAGTGATTAAAGACCTAATAGATAGGTATGTTATCTTAAATCAATATACATTTTCAAAGAATTTATACTCTAGTTTAAAAAAGTATTGCCAGTGCTGCCAGTATGGATCTCGCCTTCACATCTTGGGCACGAGGGGTGACAGTAAGCTTTGTATCTCATAAATATTCATAACCAATAAAAAAAGTATTGCCAAAACCTTTATAAGAATTATTAAAAAAAAAAAAAAACTTGACTTTTTGGATTCACCTTGGGTCTGCCTACAATTGCTGTGTGTTCATCCAGTCCATTTAGCCTTTTTAATCAACATCATTGCAAACCTAATGCTATGCTGCTGTCAGCGTGTCAGCCTCAGTGCCTACAGTTGCCTGTAACAGCCAATGCTCATTCCACTAAGCTTAATGAAAAGAAAATTAGTGGCAACAATGAGTATACTAAATATTTCAGTGAGGTTACTCTCTAATTTTTATTTGATCTGTTGCTTGAATATATTAGGTCCCAATATTTTGAAGATTCTTGGTGTGATAACTTGTTTGCTCAAAGTTTATATATCTACCTCTTTCAATATTTTCATTTATTTATAGTTTATAAATTTTTTTCACACATGTTATCTGCTTTAAGCCCATTCATCAGTCTTGGAAGCGAAGGAGAAGAAATAACATGCTTAAAAATATTTAAATACGTGACTCACAGAGATTAATTCATTTATCCGGAGTCACAGAACTGACGATTGTGGACTCTGGGGAGTTTAAACACTCTGTGTCCACGTGCCTCACTAGCACTAAACATGCTGTGCACATTCCACACAGGGCTATCAACATGTAATAGTGACTACCCTGGCCCCCCTGCCTTAGGCAATGTGCCTCACTACAGTCTAGTGTTGAAAAGGATCTGGTATCATCTTTATTAAATATAAATGTAACTAGGATTTGTGATCCCATTGATCTCAACACTGCCTCTGGTTCACATAGACCATTCCCAAATTTAACTTGTATTGTTTTACTGCTTTAAGCATTTTTTTCTAACAGAGCATGTTTGCATATAATTTTGGACATACCTAGAATAAATGAAATATAATAGAAAGGAATCAGAGTGATCAAAGCTTCCTGAATTTGAGAATTTTAAGGTTACCAAATTACACCTGTCTGTCAAAAATGACCTATAAATAGTATATTATTGAGTGTTTCTTATATGCCAAACTTTACTAGGAGATCACTTTATCTATTTGGTTTTCAAACTTTTTTTTTTTTTTTTTTTTTTAACTAGAATACTATTCTTAAAAGAAACCCCAGGTCCAGCCCTTGGCGCAAAATGTAAGTGTGTACTCTTGTCGGTTCCTACAGAGTGTGAATCGTATCTAGAGATCATGTTGAATGGGGATGGAAAAGGACACATTTCCCAGGTTGATCAAGGACTATGCACCATGCTCCTGGGGCCCTGCTGGGGGAGAAGTGCTGCACACGTTGTGGCAGGTGCAGCTGGGGCTGCTGCTGTCATTCTATAGTATTCACCCGGCTTTCATAGGAATGTGTAGAAGATGATGTGATGGTCACCACCTCTGTGACCTGCAGCTATTCAAGGGTGGCATTGTCCTGGCTACTGTCCCTGGGATTTTTCTTTAATTTACTGTCTTGTCTGGGAGGGGGTTGTGAAACCAGTTTCAGAGACTTCTCCTGGCCTGGCCGGCTATGACTCCACAGCCAGGAAAAGTGCCCTGGGGGTTGTGTGCATTATACTGGCAAGTTCAAGGATCAGGAAAATCATCCCTCATTGTGTCCACAGACAAATATGCACCCTGTGAGCTGGGCCAGGACTTCATGTACTACCCAGTTTCATAGACACTGATGCTGGTATGTTGAAATTCTGTCTTTCTCACTGTTGAATTCTATCTTTCTCACTGTTGTCATTGAGCCTGGATCTGCTACTGCATCCACTGGTGCAGCCTAGGCTGAGAAGAAGATCTTCTCATGTCTGCTCTGTGTGGCTCCTCTGCCTTTAGCTCTTTACCGTGTTGGTAAACGCAGGCTCCGCTGAGTCCTCTCTGGACAGAAGGTGGGTTTCCAGCCTCACCATAGCGTGGTGGTATGAAGAATAGTCCCCCAAATTATCCTGGTCCTAATCCCTGGGACCTGTGAGTGTCACATTATATGGTAACAGGGGCTTTCCAGATGTGATTTCGACTAAAGATCCAGATGGGGGTATTATCCTGGATTATCTAGATGGGCCCTAAATGTACACACAGCGGTCCTCTGAGAGGGAGGCAGAGAGATTCTACTACAGAACGCAGGCGGCTGTGTGACCCTCTCAGATAGTGCTGAAGCTGATAAACTTCATCCTCTGAAGATGAGCCAAGTGGCCAAGAGCCAAGGAACCTGCAGCTTCAAAGCCCGGGACAGCAGGAAACAGATTCTCCCCTACAGCCCTGGAGGGAGCACAGCCCTGGGACACCTGGATTTCAGCCCAGTGAGACTGAATTCAGACTTCTAGTTTGCAGAATTATGAGAACAAACGTGGACACCCATGGATGGGCCTCATATTTCCACTGTGGAATGTGAAGTTCTCTGAGCCTTTTGATTTCTGACGCCGACAACTCTGGCATTTCTGCTTCTCCTACCATGGGCTATCACCATGTCTACTGTTCCCAGAGCCATGGAGCAGTGTGTTGGCATTATCCCCTGCCCCGCCTGGGTGTTAAATTCTATACCCTAGGAGAATTTTTCTACGTCAACAATCTCTCCCTTGTCTAGCTGTATATCCACCTCACTGGAGCCCGTGCAGACAGTTCGGCCCCAGCAGCAGGTGCATGGTGGCTGGTTTCTGCAGCATCTTGGGTGCTATCCCTTTGCTTCTGGGGCAGCCCAGCAGCCCTCGCCAAGTTTTTCTCTGATTTAACTGTGGTTAAGGGCCCAGGGGCAGGAGGTGAGTTGAGGGTGGATCCTGATAGAAGTGGGCGTTGCTTTTTGAGAAAAGGCTCCTCTTCTCTCCAAGCCAGGAGAGAACTGTAGGCCCTAGGGGATTATAGGATCCCTAGACAGAAGAGGCCTGGGACCCCAAATGATTGCATGCAGTAGCAGAACCCCAATATCTCAGGAAGGACATTGGAATACATGAGAAAAAAAGCAAACCCTTTGTTTTATTAAGCCTGAATTACAGGCGTTTTTGTTGTGGTTTTATTTGGTTTGTTTCGGCAGCTAGTTCACATTAATAAATTTTCTAGCATGCGGTAGACACTTAAATGAAGTTTGTCGAATGTATATATAAATAAATGAATAGGAGAGAATATACGAGCCATTATTTATACAAAGAAACAGGTAATTACGTATTTGGTTTTCCTTAGAAAATAATCTGCAAGACTTATATCCACTCTCTGTGCACCTACTTTTATCACATGTTCTAAAAATTATAATTCTTTTTAGCACGTATAAATGAGAGTTTCCAAATGAAACAGGAAGATGGCCTGCTCCACAGCATGCCGTAAGGACCTGTGTGCCCAGTGCTCAGCTTAAGAACAGTATGTAATTACACTGTACTTTAATTATCTCTCTAAAAATATGGTTCATCACAGAGAACCCTGCATGTCCCAGTTTCTGAAATTAGAATCCTAGAAGCTGGTCTCAATGCGATAAGAAAAATCCATGTTTTTCCACATTCATCTTCATATTAATTACCTGCAAAGCTATAATGTGATCACCGTGTCATATTTCTTTTCAATGTTCTGCTAAATCTATAGTGTGTGCATATGCACTTTTATTACAAGGTTCTAGAATACTAGATCTTACAGCAGCACCATTATTTTGGATTTTTGCAATGCACATATATCCACACTTCCAGTTGATCCTTATGCTATGGCTTTCCCTCCCGAGGACTTCAGGTGATTTCTCACTATTGCATGAACAGTTAATAAATTTGTCAGGGTATAGTGGTATTTTAAACTATAGTGAATTTTCGCTGTAATGTACTGAAAACTGCTGCTGATTTAGATCTTTATTTCCATTGACTATATTAAAGCTAACTTGTATTCAAAGATTTAAGCCATTTTATGTCTTATTGAAATATTTAGAATAGTTATTTCTCCTTTCTTGGAAAACCATATTATTTGGTAGGCAGATAAGCATTTGACTGTTTTTGAGGTGATGAAGTTTCAAGGCACATTAAAATGTATGTCTGAAGAGACAAACACTAAAAATGTAGCCCATTATGAAATCTATAAATATATCATTCCCATCAAGAATGGGATACACATAACACTTTGTTGGCATGTGCTTTAAATAAAAGGTTTCTTTTTTCCTTGCAGTAATAAAATCTATAAATATATGAGAAATACAATACAAATTCCCAAAATATGCTACAGAAGGACTTTTGAAAATTAATGTCATCAGTTATCACTTCATAACAACTAATTCTTATTGCTGACTCTCAGACTAGTTTTCCTATATTTTATATTTATAGATCAATATCAGGCTACATGAGTAAGAGAAAAGTACCTTTTTTTTTTTTGGTAAGACTATAGATTTATCCTTATACCTTCTCAGTAGTGAAAATTTTATTTATCTGCCTATTTGTTTATTTAGTTAATTTTTTTTTAAATTTTATTTTGTCGATATACATTGTAGCTGATTAATGCTCCCCATCACCAAAACCTCCCTCCCTTCTCCTTCCCCCCCTCCCCCCCAACAATGTCCTTTCTGTTTGTTTGTCGTATCAACTTCAAATAATTGTGGTTGTTATATCTTCTTCCCCCCTCCCCCGGTTTGTGTGTGTGTGTGTGTGTATGTGTGTGTGTGAATTTATATATTAATTTTTAGCTCCCACCAATAAGTGAGAACATGTGGTATTTCTCTTTCTGTGCCTGACTTGTTTCACTTGATATAATTCTCTCAAGGTCCATCCATGTTGTTGCAAATGGCAGTATTTCATTCGTTTTTATAGCTGAGTAGTATTCCATTGTGTAGATGTACCACATTTTCCGTATCCACTCATCTGATGATGGGCATTTGGGCTGGTTCCAACTCTTGGCTATTGTAAAGAGTGCCGCGATGAACATTGGGGAACAGGTATACCTTCGACTTGATGATTTCCATTCCTCTGGGTATATTCCCAACAGTGGGATGGCTGGGTCATATGGTAGATCTATTTGCAATTGTTTAAGGAACCTCCATACCATTTTCCATAGAGGCTGCACCATTTTGCAGTCCCACCAACAATGTATGAGAGTTCCTTTTTCTCCGCAGCCTCGCCAGCATTTATCGTTCATAGTCTTTTGGATTTTAGCCATCCTAACTGGGGTTAGATGGTATCTCAATGTGGTTTTGATTTGCATTTCCCGGATGCTGAGTGATGTTGAGCATTTTTTCATATGTCTGTTGGCCATTTGGATATCTTCCTTAGAGAAATGCCTACTTAGCTCTTTTGCCCATTTTTTAATTGGGTTGCTTGTTTTCTTCTTGTAAAGTTGTTTGAGTTCCTTATATATTCTGGATATTAGACAAGGATGCCCACTCTCACCACTCCTATTCAACATAGTGTTGGAAGTACTAGCCAGAGCAATCAGAGAAGAGAAGGAAATAAAGGGCATCCAGATTGGAAAAGATGAAGTCAAACTGTCCCTGTTTGCAGATGACATGATCCTATATATCGAACAGCCTAAAACCTCTACAAAAAAACTCTTGGAATTGATAAATGATTTCAGCACAGTAGCAGGATACAAAATCAACACACAAAAATCAGTAGCATTTCTTTTCTCCAATAGTGAACATGCAGAAGGAGAAATCAAGAAAGCCTGCCCATTTACAATAGCCACCAAAAAAATAAAATACTTAGGAATTGAGTTAACCAAGGAGGTGAAAAATCTCTATAATGAGAACTACAAACCACTGCTGAGAGAAATTAGAGAGGATACAAGAAGATGGAAAGATATTCCATGCTCTTGGATTGGAAGAATCAACATAGTGAAAATGTCCATACTACCCAAAGTGATATACAAATTCAATGCAATCCCCATCAAAATTCCAAAGACATTTTTCTCAGAAATGGAAAAAACTATTCAGACATTTATATGGAACAATAAAAGACCACGAATAGCCAAAGCAATGCTCAGCAAAAAAAATAAAGCTGGAGGCATAACACTACCTGACTTTAAGCTATACTACAAAGCTATAATAACCAAAACAGTATGGTACTGGCATAAAAACAGACACACTGACCAATGGAATAGAATAGAGAATCCAGAAATCAACCCACACACTTACTGCCATCTGATCTTTGACAAAGGCACCAAGCCTATTCACTGGGGAAGGGACTGCCTCTTCAGCAAGTGGTGCTGGGATAACTGGATATCGATATGCAGGAGAATGAAACTAGATCCATACCTCTCACCGTATACTAAAATCAACTCAAAATGGATTAAGGATTTATATATACACCCTGAGACAATAAAACTTCTTAAAGAAAACATAGGGGAAACACTTCAGGAAATAGGACTGGGCACAGACTTCATGAATACGACCCCAAAAGCACGGGCAACCAAAGGAAAAATAAACAAATGGGATTATATCAAACTAAAAAGCTTCTGCACAGCAAAAGAAACAATTAAAAGAGTTAAAAGACAACCAACAGAGTGGGAGAAAATATTTGCAAAATATACATCTGACAAAGGATTATTTAGTTAATTTTGTTGCTACTCGTATCATATTACCTCTTCTTAATTGAAACCTATTTATAATCCTCCCCAAGCAAAGCACCTTTTTGACTAAATATCTCTAAGAAGTTCAATGTTAAAAGACATAATGATAAATTTAATACAATATTTTGTTACATAAAAGTAGATTTGAACAGTATCACAAAACAGAGCTTTCATTGTTGGTTTTAGAATAATGTCAGAAATCATGATGCGATTAATCAAAACTCTGACATTTTCCATTGTTCTAAAATGTGTTCAAACTGTCAAATTTGAATCCCAAGATTCCTGAATCACTTATATTGATCACATCCACTACCTTAAGTACCAAATGCACATGTTAGAAAGTTCCAGAAAAGCTTGAGGGAATCTGGCATTTCTTGAATCTGTTTTTGCCAGATGGTCTATTGAGAGAATTACAACTGTCAGTGCAGCAGGGTAATGACCACACTATCAGTCAATAATGCCCAACTGACCACTAAATTTGGTTAATCAGATCAGTGTTGTCTACAAAACTCCAGAAGGTACCACATGTTCTAGTTCCATCTGCTAATGTTCTCTTATCTACAACTTCTGCTCCAATCAAGTTGAATTACATTCTATTATAAAATGCAATCCAGAATAACTTTATTTGTGAATTACTGATCGCTATCTCTGCCTGAAACATCCTCACTACTGCTCTTCTGCCTCTGATGGAGATTTCATGATCCTTACAGCTCCTTCAATCAAGTCTTCCCCAGGTCCCTCAATCCTATATGAGCTGCTCCAGACTCTCATAGCTCCTTGACCAGCCACGTCCTTCTATATTTCTCAACAATGTAAGTGCCTGCTTTAGCCACTTAATTATGCTGTGTTCTTTGTGAATGCATGATTTCTTTCTTATTTTATCTAAGAATCAGTTAGTGTTTGTCCTGTGTGTAGTTTGCACCCAATGGATAATTGTTTTATTAATATTATCCTCTGGAATATGCGCCTCAATCCCAAATTTGTCGTTATTCTTATAGGTTAATGTCATCCTTACTCATTATAATAAGAATACAATATTACTTACTAAGACCTTATTATTTGGAAACTTTTAGGCAACACTAACAGAAAGGAGATCACAAATTACAGTTATTTTCACACAAAGAAAAAGTTCTAGATATGTTATCCAGGGTGAATTACTGTAAAACTTTTTAAAAACAGTATAAGAAATAGGTAAATCATCGACACACTCAAGTATTTCTGTATATCTCCACAGCTAATTAAAAAGTGGAGTAATGTCAGTGATTCCATTTACAAAAGCAATAAAACACTAAAATTCTTAGCAGTAAAGTTTTCATGAAATGGTGTATCCATACAAATACAAACATAAAAATCTACGTGGAAGATTGCAAGTGTAAAACAAAAGCAAAACAGTTTGTACCTGTGTAGGAAGGTAAAATACTTCAAGTGTACCAAACCACCCCAAATTAATTACATTCAGCATCATTAGAATTATCTGGAACTTAACAATAATATTATAATGACTTTCTCAGGATGGGAACGTGTAAGAATAGCCCGAATCATACTGAAACACAAAAAAGTCATGAAGGACATGATGCTTTAGCAGGTATGAAAACATGGGGTCCTTGTCAAACAATGCACATATAAATAGCATGAGGGCAGACAACAAAGCCAAGAGCAAACTTCATCACCGGGGAATATGTTAAATAGCAAGTATTTTAGTTCAAATGAGTGGCAAGAAAATTAGATTTTAAAATAAATATAGTTGCAACAATTGAATACCAATTTAGGAAAAAGAAATAAAGTGGTTTCCTAATGCATTTATTACGCTAAAAATGTTGCAGATGACGGGGAGACCCAGAACAGCTGACACAGGATGAGAGAAGAATAAAGCAGGAGAACTGCCACTGTCTGACTTCAAGACAAACTATGAAGAGCTGCAGTGAACATGGCATGGGGCTGGTGTAAGAATGACAAACAGATCAGTGGAACGGAATAGAGAGCCCAGAAACAGACCCCACAGTATAATCAACTGATCACTGACAGAGGTGCAAAAGCAACACAATGGAGCAAAGATTGGTGCTGAAGCAGCTGGATGTCCACATGCAGAAAAAAAATGGACTCTCACAGACCTCACATCCTTCATGAAAATTAACTCAAAATGGATCACAGAACCAAATGTAAAACGCAAAACTATCAAACTCCTAGAAGATATCACATAAGAAAATCTAGATGACCTTGGGTTTGGTAATGACTTTTGAGATATGATACCCAAGGCATGATCCATGAAAGAAAGAATTGATAAGATAGATTTTAGTACAATTAAAAATTTTTGATCTGCAAAAATCTATGACAACTGAATAAAAAGACAAGCCACAGACTGGGAGTAAATATTTGCAAAAGATATACACAAAGAAGAATTTCTATCTTAAATACACTCTTAATACTCAACACTAAGAAAATAAAATCTAATTTTAAAAATGTGCCAAAGACCTGAAAAAACATCTCACCAAAGAAGAGATACAGGTGGCAAATAAGCATATGAATAGAAGCTCCACATCATATATATTCAAAACGATGCAAATGAAAATAAGACTGAGATACAAGTACACACCTATTAGAAGAGCCAATTTCCAAAATACCGACAACGGCAAATGCTGGTGACGACCTGGAGCAACAGGAATTCTCAATTATTGCTGATGGGGATGCAGAATGGTGCAGCCCCTGTGGGACAGTGTGGAAGTTTTCTTGGGAAACTAAACATACTCTCACTATACTATACCAGCAATCACCCTCCTCAGTATTTACCTAAAGGAGTTGAAAATTTATGCTCACACAAAAACCTGCATGTGGATGTTTACAGAAGCTTTATTTATAATTACTGAAATTTGGAAGCAATCAAGATGTTTTTCAGCAGGTGAATGGATAAACTGTGGTCCATCCAGACAATGGAATATTATTCAGCACTAAAGAGAAATGAGCTCTCAAGCCATAAAAAAGACATGGAAAAAATGTAAATGCTTGTGATAAAGTGACGGGAGCCAGTCTAGTCTACATACCATATGATTCCAACTATACAACATTCTGGAAAAGGTAAAAGTCAGAAGACAGTGAAAGATCAGGGGTTGTCAGAGGTTGGGGAGGGAGGGATGCACAGGTGGAGCACAGAGGGTTTTAGGGCAGTGAGGCTGCTCTGTATGACACTACAGTGGTGGACACATGTCATTACGCATTTGCCCAAACCCAAGAATGTCCAGCACCAAGAGTGCACCCTGATGTGGACAGTGGACTCTGGGTGATAATGACGTGTCGATGCAGGTTCATCAGTTGTAACAAATGCACCACTGTGGTGGGGACATTGATATGGGGGAGGCTGTGCATGTGTGGGGTCAGGGGGTACACGGGAAATCTCTGCTTTCTGATCAATATTGCTGTGAACCTAAAACTGCTTTAAAGGATGAAGTCTTTTAAAAAAAAAAGTTATAGCTGGAGAAGATTTCAATTTTGAAAAATAGTGCATAAAATTACTAAAATGAGATGTGAATGATAACTTACATAATTTTTTAGAAAGATAGCTCTCTAAATATTTTATACAGTTAGAAATACAGAAGAAAAGCAGTTAGATCTGTCTATAAAAAGTAAAAAAGGAAACGGAAAAAACTATGTAGGAGCAAAACCATTAGCAAACAACAAACCTAGCAACCACAATCAAAAGAAGTTTTAAAAGCATAAAAATGCCAATTTGGAAGACTGTCTAAAACATATCACTGAGTGAATACATTATGCTTCAAAAAACACATGAAACATTTCACTCATGCGAGATGATATGCATTTATGTATTTATGTACATATATGTGGGAGGGTATGTGGGGGAGGGTGCAGTTTATTAATCACGGCGTTATTGCTATTACCTCTGAGATAGGAAATTTAAATGTGTTTTTGTCTGTCTTTCCAGTAGTTTACTATTTTATTCTTTACACTTCTGCATGCATATGTAAAAATACAATCATTGCTGCAAAAGATTTTCAAAAGGGACAAACAAATGTGATTTCATCACAACCAGCCTTGATTAGGGCAGACATAGGATCAATCATATTTAATAAATTAAGGCAGCCTAGACTGTTAGTTTTCACCAGTCTCACCTAACTTTGAGCTTGCCCTCGTGAACATCATCTTGAAATTATAATTCTTTGGCATAACTGAGATTGTGCCAATATAAGAGTTTCTTGAGGAGGTTTTGATATTGTGTCTCGGACTAAAGGAAAGAGAAACATTGACTTTATAGAGTTTGCTATGAAAGGCATGATAATTTTTTAATAAATTTAAAACTGGTAATAGCCTGCTCCTCATTAAAGCAAAGAAGGGTAGACATTGGACTGACCTATCAAACTGAATGAGGAGATGACACCAGAACTTGGATGGAGAGTCACCAATACAACAGTAGAAACATCAGATCACTGTACCCAGTCTGCAGTTGTGGAGTTTGCTCAACATGACTTGATCACTTCTCTTGAAATAAGAAAACGGTGTTGTTATTGAGAAATTGCATAACAATGTCAGCTTTTTATAAAAACAAATTCCCAAACAGAGCTTTGGAATTATTTTTAAAAAACTGTATTACTATTACCCTTAGTCATCCGCATAAGAATTAGCAGAAGGTGATTTTTAGAGCTTTGGCATTTGTGCAACAATCTTTCCTGCTGAAATAAGAACTGACAAAGCTGTAGCTGGAGTTGGAGGTGGTCCTGAAAGCTTCTCATTCATGACAAACGCACCTGTCCGCCTCCCTGCCAGCTGCCACATGCGTGTCCTTCTCCTGGTTGTTATGAGCACACGGAGTCTGTTCAGCCACCTCTTGCCCACGCTGCCCCCTTCCTTTCGTGACTCTCGCTCCCGGATTTGTCCTCTTTGTTCTGACTCATCCTGTTTCCTCCATACAACATCATTCTCCTCATTCGGCCAGGCCATTTCTTCCACCTTCACAGAAGAGAGAACTGCTTATTCCATGATCCCGACGACACTGCATCACTTTCAGTAGCTGTGAGGAACACGGTGGTTGTGAAGGAACGTGGATATTTTCAGCTGTGTATACTGAAACGTGTGTGGGTGCAATAACAGATCTGAGACTCACTTTACAATGCTTCAGAAAACTGTTGAGAAGAGAGATAAATAAAGCAAGGGTAGCAAAATTGTGATAATTCTTGAATCTAGATGATAGGCATATAAGGAATTTTTACACTGTTTTCTCTACTTTGTAACAAATACATCTGAAAACATCTGCACCCCAGGACATTTTCTGGCCACCACTTGTTTCAAGCCACAGGAAACTGCAGGGCTGTCTGTGCACGTTTTCTCCAGTCATTCTACTCCTGTTCTTTCTGAAACCCCCTCCAGTTAAACTCATCCCCTCAATCCCACACCAAAACCACTCTCGTGATCATCGCAAGTGATTTCCACACTGCTAAATTCAAGTGCTAATTCTCCGTTCTCGTCTTAACTCTGCAGCACTGAACACAGCCTCTTTCTAGAAACACATTTCCACTTGGGTTCCTGCCTGTCTCACTTTCCGGGTCTCATTGGTGGCTCTCTTGCGTTCTCGCTCCTTGCATGTTGGAGGATCTTGGAGCACAGTCCCTGGGTCACTTTACTCTCTAGCGATATTAACCCTCTGGGTGACGTCGTTCAGGCTCCTGTTCCTAAACCACCCACACTCTGGTGTCTTCTAAGTTGATGTGGCTAGCCGGGGCCCCTGCCCTTCATCACAGACCCGCACATCAAACTGCCCACTGAGCATCTCCAGATGGATATCACCTAATTGTCAAAACACGAACCTGTTCAAAACAGAGTTACTTATTTCCCTCACCTCCCTGCACCCCTGAAATCTTCATCCCCACTACTGGCAGCCCTGCTTTCTCAGAAGCTCAGATCTTTGAATCTCTTTTTCCCCCACAACTACCTTATATCCAAACTCTCATAAAATTCTCAAAACAGCTTTTCAAGTTATGTTCAGATTTTTATTTAGAACCATTCCACTGTGATCCAAGAGCTGACCTATGTGTGCTGTCTCCCGGATGATGGAAACAGCCTCTCTCTGGTCTTCTGCTTGCACTGGCTCCTTTTGCTCTATTCCAGGGGTGAACCCTGTAGCCTGGGCCAGACACAGCCCACCGTGCCTCTGTGTGGCCCTGAGCTGGTCATGGTTGGAAAATTTCAAAAGAAGGATACTTTGTGACACATGTACATCGTATGAAATTTACATTGTAGTGTCTGCATATTCAGTGTTATTGAAACACAGACACCATCATGTATTGACATATGGCCTTTGTCTGCTTTTCCTGCTGCAAAACAGAGTCGAGACATTGCGACAGGGAACGTAGGGCACTGAAGCTGAAGCCTTTTTTACTGGGCTCTTCTTGTAAAGAGCAAAAAAGACAGTTTTCCAAGCCCCGTTCTATTTTCAACCCATCATCCAAAATGATCCTGGTAAAAGAAATCATAAAACCTCTCAAAACCGTTCCTCACCCACCTCAAGTAAAAGATTGTTCTTTTTTTTTTTTTGTCTTTTTGTGACTGGCCGCACCGCGCTCAGCCAGTGAGCGCACCAGCCATCCTTATGTAGGATCCGAACCCGCGGCGGGAGCACTGTTGGGCTCCCAGCGCCGCACTCTCCCGAGTGCACCAGGGGGTCGGCCCAAAAGACTGTTCTTACAAGGCCGAAAAGTATGATTTATATTCCAAACTGGTTCATTTTTGAGGGTAAAAAGGGGAATTATCAATAATTACTTTAGATTAACAGGCATGAATAATGGTCCCATCTAATCTGACCCCACTAACTCAGATCTTGAATTAGCTTACCTGGGCTGCCATAAACAACAGGCATTTATATTCTCACCATTCTGGAGGCTTGAAGTTCAAGGTCAAGGTTCCTGCCAATTCAGTTTCTCACTGAGGCTCTCTTCCTGGCTTGCAGATGGCTGCCTTCTCCTTGTGTCCTCACATGAAAGGGAGGGAGTGAGAGGGAGGGCGAGAGGGAGAGAGAGCAAGAGAGAGAGAGAGACAGAGACAGGAAAGAGAGAGGAAGGATAGAGACAGCTCGCCGGTGTCTCTTCTTATAAAGTCACTAATCCATCAGGGTCCCCACCCTCATGACCACATCTAAACCTATTCAATGCCCAAAGGCCTCACCTCCTCATACTGTCCCATGGGGACCAGACTTCAGCATGTAAGTTTGGGGGGCTCATTCAGCCCAGCACAGACATCATCCCCTGCCACGCCCACCCCCATTCACTCAACCCTGCCTCTCGGATCTGTCTCCCTACACCTGGCCATGCCCTGTGGGAGCCCCGACACCTGCGGGCCTCCTCAGGTTCATGTCTCAGTCTCCGCTGCTCTCCTCCGCTGGACATGACAGCCTCAGCTGCTGGTTCCTGACATGCCTCAGTCATTTTTCTTTTCTTTCCTATGGCAACGATCAACACTCTAACACCACTTCCAGAGACAGCGATAGTGATTTTTTGCATATTTTCTTTACTGCGGTATACCCAGTTCTGAGAATAGTGTCTAGAGTATGTGCCTGCGTCAAATACACAAATTAAAAAGGAAAATTAACAAACGAATACATGGCCACGTTCAGGTCATTTTGGCAGAAGGAAAACAGCTGTTTACCAATGGCTTCGGTGAGATTGCACATGCAGGAGGAGTGCTAGGAACGTAATGCGTGTGTGTGTGTGTGTGTGTGTGTGTGTGTGTGCGCATGCTTGTGTGTGTCTGTGTGTGAAGGTGGAGAGGTAGTGAGAAGTGGGAAAAGAGAGATGTGAGAGAAAAGTGGAAGTAATAGTTTATTTACAGTTTCTGTAAACTTTGAGTTCCACCATTACTAGGAGGACTTTATATAAAATTAGATAACGCTAGATGTTTTGTGTTGTGATCATCTTTTTTCTTTTTCTATTATCAGAAAATACTTCCATGTAAACCATAGTTCTGAAGTAACACTTTGAAAGGAGAGTGGCTGTGTCTTAATTCATTTATCCTGGCTCCTATTCTCAAACACATCTCTATTGTTATAAATAGCCCTGAACACATGTACACAAAAATACAATTAAAATATTTCTTGGGGCAACAACAAACACTCAGAATTTCTGGTCTCCTCATCTCTAATTCAGAATCTCAGTTTGCTTCCTCAGTTCTCTAATGGGCATTTTGCTTTTCTGGGCAAACGTATCAGCACATTTTGCATAGGAAAACACATGAGAAGTAAGACATCATCTTTGTGTAGGGTTTATTCCAAGAATTTAAGCATGTTTGAACATAAGAAAACTTAGCAATTATAGTTATTGTGTTAGAAGACTAATGGAAGATAGAAGTAGATTCTCCTTCATTTAGTTTTCCATGATTATATATGGCATTTATTTTACCAAAAGTCCATTAACTGAAAATTGATATCACATTAGCAAACATGTTCTAGACTCCTCTCCCTTAAATTAGCTGCAGAATTAAACAAAACTCTTCACCGAAACGATAAATTCTTAATATGACCAAGTGTTGAATATTATAGTTCTTAATAAAGCCCCAACTCCATATTGGAAAATTTAATAAATTTTAGGTTAGGGCAGGGCAGAGCCAAAAAGGCTGTTTATGCTTTTTATTCAGGCTGGCAGATCATTGTTTATTTTATGGAAAATCTGATTATTTCTTTCAAAATTTAGAGTTCATAACAAAACATAAGTTTGAGAGTCAGGTGCTTATCTAAATGTAGGCAAGGAATCTAAATACCTCATGCACATTCCTTAACGTGTCTGTCCCATTCACTGTGGTGTCCTCCAGAATTAGAACCATGTCTGGAACATGGAGTCATGTTATAATGCATGTTAAACACATGAATAACGGAGTGGGTACATGGCTGAACATCTGTGAAGTTTATGCTCCAGCGTTACTTTCTATAATTATGGCCTCAGGAGAGCTGTGAAGAATGCATACAGAGGGTTGACAGTGATTTGGAACAGATTTTAGAGGAGGATCGTAAAGGCTGATTCTTCCATATAGAAGCATAACATAGTTTATCTATAAACACACTGTAGAACTAAGTTCACTCCAGTCAAGCCTCGGTGTAAGACTTGTTTCTTGGACTTTCACCAGACAAAATAATGGACATATGGCTGCTAAAACTTAGCTTTCTCTCTCCACTTTTAAGAGTAATCTTCTATGTGTCAGGCTTTCAGAGATACCAGTGACATGATAAGAAGGATTAAGGACAATAACAGCTGTTGAATAATATGTGACAAACCTCCCCACATTTTATTTGTATAAATATGATTAAATATAAGCACGTCCCCTGAAATTCTTATGTCATTTTGTCGTATGACATGTACAATGGCAGCGACAGAAACCATTAAGTTTTATTTCAAATATTTAATAAGAGCAGCCAAGTTAACACAGCAGCACTGTGTGAGACACACTCCTTTTCTCATTCGTGAATGTTTGCTTTTTAATGCGGTACTGGTCATCTGTCTTAGTTTACTGAATGGAAGGTAATATGTAGGTACAGGTAAAAAAAATATTAGTTTATTTTCATCAGATAAATAAAATTAACTTCCATAATAAACTATATTATCAGCTATTACTTTAAATAAAGGATCTACATCTCATTTGAGAATTTTCTTTTTAATTCACCAAATTTTAGCTACTCACTTTCTAACAGATATAATCAGTCATCTTTGAATTTTTAAAAATTATGGTATAATATTCATACAGAAAATTTCACCTTTCTCAGCATACAGTTCTGTGAGCTTTAACACATGCATATGGTAATGTAACCACCACAGCAATCAAGACATAGGACATTTCCATAACACCAAAATATTCTCTCCCGTCGTAGTCAACCACTTCCCTAAACCCCAGCCTCTGGCAACTACTTATCTTTCTCATATTTCTATAGTTTTGCCTTTTACAGAACACGTAATGCATTTGAGATTCCTCCTTGTTGTGTGTATCAGCAGCTTGCTCTGTTTTTTTTTTTTCTTTTTTATCTCTGAGTACTATTCCACTACAAGTATGCACACTACTGTGGTTGATTTGAGAGTCTCCAGATCTTAAAGCAATATCTTACAACTATATTGAGAAAAGGAAGATTTTTCAGAACACATCTGTTCCTCACAAGAAGACTGAGAAATAGATTCCTACTGCCTGAGCCCCTTAGCATTCTCCCTCTGACATCTCAGCACAGTGGCAGCATTCTAAATGCCCTGAAATATCAGGGTTGCATATTGTCCCTGTGAGAAATTTAACATGTGTACATCATGTGTGCCAGGTTGGCTGACTAAGTGTGACACTGAGATGATGTTCGGATGTGTATGTAAAATCTGTGGACTGTGTAACTCTTCTTCAAGACAGTAACAGAAGCATTGTGACTGAAGTCGATGGAACTCATCAACTGATAGTTTATGTTATTATAGCATTTAAAGAAAAGGAGACACTGAGATGAGTCAGGAGGAGCAGAATATTCTATTATTCCACATCCTAGATAATCTAGCTTTCAAGTCTGCTTGAATTCAGACATATGCGTTAACATACACTTTTTACTCTGCATTTCTATGTAGATAAAATGATTATTTTTACCCCCACCTACCAATTTGTAAGGAATCCTCCTACTAGTGTTTCATGCTAGTCTGAGTTGGAATGTGCCCAATTTGAGGCAGAGTCCAGAAAGATACACTTTTATTTTTGGAGGCTAAAGTATCCATGAAGCTAACATGCCCATTCCTCAGGCAATATATGTCCACAACTAGCTTATGGAACTTGAGAAGTGGGAGATTATTTTTATACAAAATTATCTACTTCTAGAATCTCAGAACTCTCTTTATTTTCCTTTATAGAAACCTGCAGAAGATAAAAGACCTTTTATCAATTTCCCAGACCATATGATAAATATTCTATGCCATGTGACACTACTCTAATTTCCCTTCTAACTTTATGATTAATCCAGTACTTAAGGCAAACTTGAAGACTTGATTTGAGAGGCAGGCACACGGATATGTCTCCTGGACTTGCCTCTTTCCCTGTGTGGTGCTCACAACTTCAGAACCCATGGTGAACACAGCATGCTGCTTATACGAGTGATTAATAATGATGTTTGTCTGAGGCTGAAAATGCCAGATCAAAAATTGAATGACTTTATCACTAAGCCACATTTTTCTCCTGGTTTTTGATAAGCTACTTATCTGTACTTTGAAGAACCTATTTGTATGTGTGGCTCTGCATTTAAAATCAATTATCCTTGTTAAGTATAGGCATCTCTGTGATTATGATGTAGCTTATTAAGACAAATTTTGTGTAATAAATGAGTCTTCAGGATAAAAATATAAAGAAAAATATGTTTTTTGTATTTGCTATATATTGCAAATATAGACGTTAAAATATGTCCCATAAATTATATTTACTTAAATATGTCATAGGCATAATCATATGACTATTATATAGATCGCATTTTTATTTTAGAAACTGTGTATCCAACTTGAAGACATTTATGTTATTTTTTGGTGCTGTAACAAAGCTTTAACATGTTCTAAAGTCATTTCTCAATATCCTTACTTACACTTATAAAGAGTGACCACTATCTATACCAAAGAGGGAAAAAAAGAAAAAGAAAAAAAACCCCACATTCAGCCCCTTAAACTAAAATTCTGTTTTTGAGGTAATTAGAAAAGAGTGTTCTGCCACACACTCTCTGGAGAAGATAAGGAAAAAGGTAATTCCTCTATAGAGTGGATAATTTTGAAGGGACAGTTCTGCGTTTTTTCTTTTTTTTTTTTCTTAAGCAACTTCATTCTTTAACAATGAATGCTGTCAGAACAATGTTTTTTTTTTTCCCTATAAATGTGTACCTTTTGGAAAATGGGGACTGAGAGAAAATGACATAATATTTATTTAGATTGGTGGTTCTCAAATTTTAGCATGAATCCTAAATACCTGGAGGGCTTGTTAAAATAGCTGCTGGGGCCACCCCAGGATGTCCAGTGCTGTAGGTATGGGACTAGGTCTGGTGTCTGCATTTTCAACAAGTTCCAGAGCTAGGGTTCAGGACAGCACTTTGAGAACCACTATCCAGGTGCTTATTAATTCCATATACTGAACTTACCTTTTTGAGCACTTACTATGTTATATTGAGAGAACTGGTTCCTAAACCTCTGCTATGGACTGGATATTTGTGTTTACCCCAAATTCCTATGGTGAAACCCAATCCCCAATGTGTTGATATTTGAAGGTGGAGCCTTTGGGAAGTGATTAGGTCATGAGGTGGCAGACTTCATTCTAGGATCAGTGCCTTTATAAAAAGACGAAAGGACACAAGACCATCCATGCAGCAAGATGACTACCATCAGCAAAGTGGAAAGAGACCCCTCACCAGACACTGGATCTGCCCGGCCTCTTAAACTTGCCAGCCTCCAGAACTGAGGAAAATACACGTATGCTCTTTGAGCCACCTAGTTCATGGTCATCTGTTACAGCAGCTCAAACTGACTAAGACAACTCTCTCCTCGACTGAACTGTGAACATCCCGAGGGCAGGCATCATTTGTCATAGCATCCAGCAGCAAGAGAGTGCCTGGACTGAAGGTTTTTAAACAGCATGTGTTGGGTGATTATAAATGACAGTGAAAGAACTTTGGAAGAGGAGTATCTGATAAGCAATGATTCTAGGGAATATCACTTCAACAATTTTAAATTAATCAATAACTAAAGTAGAAACACATTTGTTGGATGAATTACAATATTGCAGTAAGAACAGAGTGGTTTAGAAAATTTAAAAGAAAAATAGAAGCAAGATAATCCAAGTTGTATTTGTGTGAAGCTTATGTGCAAACAACACATAAAGCAGTCAGCAATGTCTGTTAAAAACAGATTCAATTAGTTTGTATCGCCAATTTCATAAATCTAAGTGTTTTTTTCTTTTCCTCTTGATCAAAACTATCTAATTGCTTGTGCTCTGAAGGCTTGAAGAAATGATATATTAATACTAACTTCTAGTTAATATTAACATGCTATGAAATATAAGCACAGATACACTCTATCATAAGTAGACTACGAAATAATTCATATCTCGGATACGTTTATTTTGATATTGACAGAAAACAGCTAGAGTAGAAAATGTCATTCAGGACTTAGTAGATGACTGGGTTGATAGTAGCAGGATTTGGAGAGGTGGGAAATTGATAAAAGTCCTTGTCTGGGTATGATTAAATTATGCAGAGCATGAAATTTAGGAAAAATGAGTCGACTTCCGTGGGACTTTTCGAGTGGACGTGTATGACAGGGACAGAATAAAGACCCTGCTTTCCCTGTGCATAAGAAGATTTGTGTTTTCACCTTCCACCCAGTCTCAGCAATATATTGAAGGGGCATAACCCAGTCTGCAGGGGTTAGAAACACATGCTGTTAATATGTGCAATGGCTGTGCTTATACTATAGAGCTCCAAAGTCATGGGAAGGACACAGAAATAAGAGCAAAGCAGCTCTGTTAATTTTACTTGCTATGATTATTTAACCTCTCTGTGTAGTAACCTGACTTCCAACGAGTATCAAGGAATCAGACAAGGGAAGGTTCTCAGTCCTGGTGTAAGGAGCCGGTTGTGCCTTCCAAGATCACCTACACAGGCGCACAGCTTCGCACACAGCCCCGTGCATGCCCAGGACCGCTGAGTCTGCGGCTCTCAAGGCCAGCGGTTCACGTGCCCCTTCTCCCATTCCCATGGCCCTGCCTTTCACTTTATTTCTGGTCATTCTTCTTTTTCTGACACAAACCACTGCAGAACACTATAATGTATATTCCTGTTTTCATTCTTTCAATCCTTCCTGTATACTGTCATTAGAATCAATTTTCCAACGAAAAATTTTTCTCTCTTGCTTAAAAAGTTGGTTTTGACACATGCATCGTATGCGATACGTGATCTAGTCCCGGTAACCTTCTGCCCCAGTGTTCTGGGGCCCCACCTTCATACCTGTCCCTCCATCTGGATGCCTTTCCTCTCCACTCTTGTTCCCACTATTTGCATGTTCTTTGGGACTTGAAAGCCCCTCAGTCAGCTGCCTGTGAACACAGTGACGCCTGAGTATGAAATCTGAATCCTCCGTATTCAAAGCTTCATACCAGTGAAGTAGAAAATCACTTACTTCATTGCAAACCTTTACAGTGTAACCACCTCCTGATTTCCCTTTATCATAATAGTTTTTAAATGCTATGATATTTATAATCCAACAGATTAATCATCATTATTTTTATATAGATCATGAATGCTATAGATCGAATGTCCTCCCAGACTTGATGAAGCTTAATCCCCACTGTAACTGTTGTTGGTGGGAAATCCTATTAGGACAATTGAAAGGTGGGGCCTTGAAGATTGGTTTGTGAGGACCATGTCCTAGTAAATGCATTAATAAATTGATGGTCTAACGGTGGCCATGGGTGTGGTTCTGAGGGCCTTAAAAAGAGACAGTGAGGAGTTTGCTCTTTCTCTCTGCTCCTGCCATGTCCATCATGTGAGACCCTGTGATGCTGTAGAGTCACCACCAAGAAGGCCCTCACCAGATGTGTTCCCTGGACTGTGGGCTTCCCAGCCTCTGAAACCATAAGCAGTAAATATTGTTTCTTAACAAATTACCAAGTTTCAGGTATTTCTGTTATAAGCAACAGAAATGGACTAATACAATGGATATAGTCACTAAGTCTGGTTTTCTGTCTTGAAGTTCAGAAGCTAATTATTGTTAAAAGCAATTAATGAGTGTAATAAAGAGGTGTTAGCATCGAAATGCACAGAATTTTACTTGCTCTTCCAAAAACTGTGGGGCTTGCCAGCCAGAAGTGGAAGCTGCTGGGGTTGACCACAGGGAAGGTGTGTCTGGTACGAGACTCACCAGACCTGTTCATATAAAGAGATTTCTTTTCACTCTTCATTTTGGGAAAGTAAATTCCACAGCACACTGCAAAGAATTGAGCTTATTATCTCCAAATACCATTTGAAAATAAGCGATCAGCACTGTAGAGTCATTAAATATACACAATTGGAATATTGAGCTTATAATCTATGAGAACGACTAGGAATATATTGCCTCATTATTTTATTTTATAGCTAAAGACATAACTTGCATTATGTTTCAGTGAACAATGAGCATCAAACCCTGACAAAATTACCTCATTTCTTTTTTATGCTTTCTCAATATAGGCAAATGCATTACAAACTCTAATTTATTCTGACCCAGAAATTGCTCTGTAGCATATTTCTGCAGGCCCTTATGTGCCTGAAACAGAAAGTCATTCAGCATAGGATTTTTTTCCTAATATTTTTCAAATTATTGTTTATATTTCCGAAATTTAAAGTCAAATTAACTGTCATAGTCAACTTTCACATAATATTTCCCCAAAGATAAGGCTGTTGTTACCTTGGAATAATACCATTCTATAATGTCTAAGAGAAAACCAACTAATGCCCAAGTTAACAATCAAATAAACAACTACAAAATACTTGTACCTGTGTCATAGAATTTGGTCCTGCACATCTGAACTTTTTCTGAGGTGCACAGTGTATGAAATTAAAGACAGTGATGGAGAGGGGCTTCTTTACTCTGCAGGACTGAAAGAGGGGGGACTAAAAATGGAAGTGTAATCAATTAGTGGTAGCATGATTCCAACTGTATGAAGCTCAAGCAGATGGAACCAATCCACGGAGATAGAAATTGGAGTAGTGATGAGGGGTGGGGTCTCCAGGAGGCTGTAAGAATGCTGGAAGTTTCTTATGCCCTGATCATTAGTGGTTATAAGGGTGTATAAATCATTCCATTGTATGCTTAAGATTTGTGCCCTTTACTGTATGTATGTTATACCTGGAAAATGGGGGGGGGTAAAAAAGAAGTAAAACAAGAGTGGATTGAAAATGGACAGCTTATAACCACTCCAGCACACACTCCCTATACCCTATACACACACACGAGACAGAAGGAAAGGAGACAGAAGCCCTCTGCTGGGAGCTGGAAGCAGACCATCTGTCAATCTTGTTTTTTTTTTTTTTTTTTTTTTTTTTGTCGTTTTTTCGTGACCGGCACTCAGCCAGTGAGTGCACTGGTCAGTCCTATATAGGATCCGAACCCGCGGCGGGAGTGTTAGCTGCGCTCCCAGCGCAGCACTCTACCAAGTGCGCCACGGGCTCGGCCCAATCTTGTTCTACTTCTCTTGAGTTTCTCTAATCCTTTCTAAGTCTCCTATGTGGCCCAAACAAAAATGATACCTACCTTCCCACCATGGTTCTCAAATTATGCTCCTGTGGGTCATGGGTTTCTGAGAGCAAGACTGAGGGTTTTCTGCTGCTGAAATGGATAACAGTAGCCTTTTCCCCATGCACAGAGAATTTAATGGGTGATATTTCTTCATTCATTTTTTTTTTATTCTTGTAAAATTTTCTTAAATCTCTGTTACCTACTATCACCTTTCTTTCTTTGAGCTTTTACCAAAAACTAGATGGGTGAGTGAACAGCAAATGTTAGAGAAAAACACATAACCTGCTGGTCATGTAGACTTTGACAGCTCTCTGTTCTATGGGTAAATGCATTAGTCGTATATTAATGGTTGTCAAGATATGATGAAGTGCATCAACAGTCCACAGTGCTTTTTAGAGTGGATAAATTTCTAAAAGGACTTTGGGGTCTGGTTGGCTGGACATCCTAGCAGTTTGAAAACGACTGTCCTCAGAAACGGCTTTGGTCTGTGAAGTCAGAAGAGGAACCTGATCTAGACCCAAAGCTAAACAGACATATTTAATTCCTTCAACGAGGATGATTGTAATAGTTAACACTGGCTGCACCTCTGGGGAGGGGTCTCACCCTCAAGATTTCCCCTGCAGCTCAGAGGAGATGGGTGAATGAGGGGTCCAGAGGCTGAGCTGTTTTTTTTCTAACTTTAATTTTTCAAAATATCTTAATTTTTTATTATTCTAAAACAGTTATACATTTCATGGATCAGGAAGTAAATATTAAAAATAAGTAAGAAAACTACCAAAGTATGCAGATATATTTAGTTTGGGGTCAAAACTACGTCATGGAAACCTCTGATCACAGTTCCAAGATTTTTAATCCATTTTTTCAATTACAGAGATATTTATTGAACAATGTCCCGAGCATATAATTTTGAACAAAGCTAACAGATGTCTTCTGCTCTGAATTCTGGGATGTTAAGCAGGTACATATGATATAAGTATTTAATGATTTTGCCTGGGTACGTCTGTCCTTCTTGTCTGAATCTAAGAGACGGGTTATTTACCTGCTACCAACAGAGAAGCAGTTACAGCCTCACTCAGAGCTCACGCAGGCTGCAGTGATTGGGGCAGAGGGAACGGGGTGAATGACAGGCAGGTGGACAGCCGCTACTGACCAGTGTGTGGGAGCCAGCCGCTGCGTATCAGCCGGCCTGGGATGCTTCTGGAGGGAGAGAAAGTTCATCCTGGTGACACAGTCTATATTTATAGATGACAACCACCACAATAACAAAAAAGGATAGGTAATTAAAAATCCAGAGGCTGCTGTTCTCCACAGGAGCCTTGAGATTTTAAAGCTATTTTTAAGTCTGGGTTTAGGTGAGTAACCTCAGATGAAAAGTCCATGCGGAGGTAACTTCAAAGGGACTGTCTTCTCCTCTGAGGAGAAAAACGGTTATCGAATCCCCTTCCTGATGTGATCGGCATCTGCGAGCTGGCTCTTTGGTGTTATCAGATAATGCGTCTGCTGTCTCTGCGTCCCAGAGCTTGGAGGCTGGCTTTCTGTACCTTTCATCTCTGTCCCTGCTCCTCGTCAGTCTGTCGTGTTGCTATCTGAGCACATGAAAAGGGAATGTATGAAGTGCTGCTAAACGGCATTGGAACCGCAGCCAACTCAGCCTTCCTGTCAGCGGATGCACATTTGGCCACTGAGATACCCAAGGCCACCCGCAGGCCACTGTGATGCAGCTGTCACGCAGGGCCAACTCAGGCTTTATGTTTCAGAATCAGAAGTTTGCATCAGATTTCGTAAATGTCACTTAGACATTTAAGTCAAGTATCTCAGTTTTCTGTCTTTTCTCTGTGGAGACTCACTCATTAAGTAAAGATTTAAAGTTAGCTTCCATTCTGTAGTGATCTCAAAATTCCACGTGACTGCATCTGCTTCCTGATACACATTATGCCTGAGGAGGGCAGATTTGGAGAGAGAGAAAGAAAGCTGAGATGTGAGAATTACCCCGAGGGTTGCCTTGAATAGAGGAAGACCTCAGGGCAAACTGCACACGGTTCTGGGTGACCAGGCATGCACGCTCCCAGGTCTCCTAGGATCTGGTTTTGCATGGATCCTGCATGGACGCTGAAGGGGCTTCCCACGTCTGGTGATGCAGAGCCGTGGTTAAGCATGTGTGAGTCAGACTTGCCCAAATCCCTGCCCTGTCACCTGACACCCGAGTGACCCTGCCTGCTTGATTCAGCTGCTATGAGGATGTTTCCTCAGCCATGCCTAAAATTAGCATTGCTTATAGAATTGCTTTTAGGTTTAAATGAGAGAATGTCTAGTCTAATCTCATCTGCACTAGCATCGCAGCTCATCAGCCTTCAGGAACTGATAGACATCCTTATTTAATCCTGTAAAGATCCTTAGGACTTCATCATCATGACTCTTTCATAGAGAAGGAGTGAAGTCCATCCACCTTCATTTGTGTGACATTTTAAGGCCTCGGGACTGGATGGATGAGCAAATGACAATTGAGTTCCCACTATTAAGAGGATACTTGGTCACCTCGTGCTTTAGGCAAGTGTTGCACATACATGAGAACTTAGAGGAAGACTAGGGAGCTTCAGGTGCAGGAGGGTCCTGCCCTTGCGAGGAGGAGCCAGGGTGCCGGCAGGTACTCCTTAAATCCCAAAGCTAGCGAACAGCACACGTGCACCTGACCGGTCTCCTGACTCCAGGCTCAGCGCTGTGCTCACTGCCCCAGTTTCATGTGTATTGTTCCAGGAAACGTTAAGATCCATGAGCTGCAGACTTGACTGAGGGCTCTGAGCACCCTTTCCGCATAGCACGTGGTACTGTCATCCACCTCTGTTCTCTGCACTGTCCCCCGCAGAGCAACTGTACAGGGGATGTACCTGCACTGACCCTTTCTTTTCAGAAAGCTCATTCACAACGGCTTTAATAAGGTATAATTTAAATCATGAAATTCACCACTGTGAGTGCACAGTTTATGATTATTCCAGTAAATTTACAAAGTTACTCAGCCATCACCCAAATCCAGTCCTAAAACATTTCTATCACTCCCCGAATTCTTTCAAGCCCCTTTACAGACAATCCGCACCCCAGTACCAGGACACCACTGATCTGCTCTTTTTGTGTAAATTTATCCATTTGTATGTTCTGGATCTCTTATGTATGAGGAGTCATATAATATGCAGCCATTTTTTTTCTGGATTCTTTCCCTTAGCATAATGTTGTTGCAGTTTTCCATGGTATAACTGTATCAGTATTTCATTCCTTTTCATTGTTTAATAGCATCTGCTTGTAAAAAAATACCACATTTTGTGCAGTCATCAGTTTATGGACATTTGGATTATTTCAAGGATTTGGCTATTATGAATATTGGTGATATAATTTTGTACTAATTATTAATTTCCAGTATACAGAAATAAAATTGATTTTCTCATAGAGACCTTGGATGACTGTATTCTGAAGTTTTGTAAAAACTATCTATTTCTAGACTTTTTTTTTTAGATTCTTTAGAAATCTCTAGTTTGAAAATGATGCCATCGATAAATAGAGACTTCTACTTTCCAGTACAATGTTGGATAGTAGTGGTGAGAGAGGACATCTTTGCCCTGAGTTCAGTTTGATGATCAATCATTCAATCTTTCATCATTAATTATAATGCTGTCATATGTTTTTATAGATGCCACTTAGTGCATTTAAGAAGTTTCAATTGCTGAGAATTTTTATCATGAAGGAAAGTTGTTTTTTTTTTTGTCAAATGCTTTTTCTGAATCTATTGTGATTTATTGACTGATCTTGATATTGAGTCAGTCTTAAATTCCTGAGATAAAAGCCACTTTCTACCTTTCTATGAAGGTATTGTCCTCTTTATGCTTTGCTGGTTTGATTGCCAATATTTGACAGGGGATTGTTGTATGTACATTCATGAGTAATGCTGTTGTCCTGTTGTCTTATCTTGTACCATCCATCTACTTTTGGTGTTAAGGTAATGTTTGTCTCGTTTTCTATATTCCATTCCTCTTCTATCTAGAAAAGATTGTATCATATTGCTAACAGTATTTTCTTAAGTATTTGTTATACTTCGCCTAGACTTTTCTTTGTTGGAAGATTTTTAACTACAAATTCAATTACTTTAATAGATGCAGGACCAGTTGGTGATCTATTTCTTCCTGAGTGCATTTCAGTAGCTGTGTTTTTCAAGGAATTGATCAATTTGACCTAAATTGTCAAGGTTTTAGGTGTAGTTAGGTTTTTGTAATTGTAGTACTTCTTTTTATCCATTACATATTTGTGGAGTCTGTTGTTCTGATTAATCCTCAATCTTAGGCAGGCCTCACACTCCTGGATTTGGGGTCTGTGGACTTCTCAGTCTCCTGCCATTCTTCCAGCATCATCGTGAGCCCAGCACACATTTCTTCAACTCTTCCAGGGGTTGAAAGCATTTTTCCTGTTCCATTTTTTCCAGCTGCTGTGGGTTTTCATCAGTGTTGTGAGGGTGATAAGTGTTTATCACCTTCCTGTGCAACCTCTGCAGCTTTTCCCCACAGTGGGGATAGGGAGCAGCATCTGGTGGGTTTTCATGGCCCTCCTGCAGCGGGCTGCCACTTCCTTCCCAAAATCTGCCAGGGGCAGCTTTCCCAGCTCTCTCCAGTCTTTCTCAGCATTCCTTGGTTTTGATTTGGAGTAAAAAAGCCTGAAAGATGATGCATATGAGGAGAGATGCTGCATTTCAGCACCAAGGGGCTCCACGCTCCACCAGGGTGCCCTTAGCATCTCCCTACCCCCACCAGTTTTCCAGCCTTTGTGCCTGAACTTGTCTTACCATGTCCAGTTGCATCTCTTCCAGATAAACCAGTGTCCTCATCAACTCACATTTCTCCTGGCATGCAACAGTCCTTTTCCTGATTCAAGGCACGTTGGTTTTCTTCCAACTTCAGTGCTTGAATGAGTTCAAGAAAAGCCACAAATGTATGGCTCAGTACTTTTTCATGGTACACATGGGAGTGATGCTTTTTCCAGCTCTCCATGTCCCCAAGCAGAAATGGAAACCATCTGTAGTCCGTTTGTCTCTCAAAAGTCTTAATTTCTTCACTGTAAAAGGATCTTGAAAAGATTTATCATAAATAATAAAAAATGATAACATAGTATCAATATCAGTATTAACGGTGATGGCTTAGATGACTGCCCAGTATTTATTTAGCATTTTCTCTGGCTAGACACTGTGTGAAGTACTTTATATAACATCCAGGTTCTAAAACAACCCAGTGAGATAGGTTGTTGTTTTGTATTTTTCCAACTCACAAAATTAAGGCCCAGAGTCTCAGTTTCAACAAATCACAAAAACATAATAAGTAAAACATATGCTACTATAAAGTGTATTAAGTATTATTTCCATTCATTTATTGTAGAGTCAACATGTTTATAGAGGATTATGATAGAACGTGCATCTGCATTCAAAATAATTTTGTTTAGTATTGACTATAATTTTCATATAGTAGAACACAGTTTAGAATAAATTTTGACTCTCATGCATGAACCAGAGGGGGCTGCTTCTATCACTGGAGTAGTAAATGCCTAATTAAAACAGTTTTTTAGATAAAGATTTCTTGATAACAATGAACAAAAGTACCATTATTTGGGATACGAATGTAATTTATTATTCTGCAAATAAAGAATATGCAGCTTTCCCAAGATAACAAATATAATGACAATGAGATACTAAATTATAACATCCTGAACACAAGTTTCTAAAAATTATGTTTTTAAAGTTATTAATAGTATCTAAGTTTTGATTAGAAGAAACACACTGAATAAATGTTACAACCTGATTTTTGGAACTAAAAACATTTATAAAGAAGAGAAGGTCTGTATTTCTATTTACAGTATTGAGAGAGTGTCACCGTGACAATTGTATTTTCCATAAATTATACCTGCAATTAATTTATTATGAAAGTCTGGAGACCAAAATCAGCTTGTTCAAACAAACAACTTAATTAGTGGCTAGTAATATTTTACTATAATTGGCATATAAACACCCCCCTGACAAATGTTGACTTTTATCTGTTTGATAACAAGATAAAATTAAGTAGCACACACTGGTGATTAATTAGGATAGTTACTTGTTAGCATAATTGAAGGAAAGGGATCTGATTGCTTACTTTTAAGAAGAAAATTCAGTTTCTCTAATATCTTAAGGTAGGCATTTGAGTGAGTCAGAAAACTTTATTCTGATTTGTATTCCATATGCTTTGTTCCCATCCAAGAGAGGGAAATTTGCAGGAGGTAATATTTTATGGGGTGTCAAAAAATGATGTAGTTTGAAAACTTTGTTGCAGCAGACGATGACTGCCTACTCCACAAACTTGCACACTTCCTCCTGGCTAACATCACTCGGCTTGTTTCAAGGTAGCAGTAGTAATAGGGGTGTGTGTGTGCACGCTTGTGTGCCTGTATGTGCTTTTGCGTGTGCGTGTGTGCGTGTGAATGCATGTGTGTGTGTGGCTCCTCCAATTCTGCTCTCTTTAGATGGAAACTCTATTTCTCAGGCTCCCTCGCTTGCCTCTTGTCCAGCCGTGTGACCCATTCTAGCTGAAAAGTGTCCGATGTGCCAAGAAGGAGCTGTGAACATAACTGCCGCTGGCTGGAATATAGGAACAGACACACCTAATGCTGCCCTTTTCTGTTTTCTCCTAGCTGACAGTTTTCAAAGAGCCAGCTTTTGGCTTTGCTGATTTTCTCTACGGTTTTTTCTATACTCTGTTTTATTATTTCTGCTCTATCCTGTATGATTCCTTCACTTCTGCTTGCTTTGGGTTTAGCTTGCTCTGTTTTTTCTAGTTTCTTAATAAAAAACATTAGGTTAATTTGAGATCTTTTTATTGATACTATCTTGATATTGTTGTTTAGAGGTCTCAGTTTCCCTCTGAGAACCAATGTTGCTTCATCCCTTGAGTTTTGGTATATTGTGTTTTTATTCATCTCATGATATTTTCCAGTTTCCTTTGTGATTTCTTCTTTGACCCATTGATTATTTAGAAATGTGTTGTTTAGTTTTTGCATATTTGAACTTGAACTTGCATTTTTTTCTATTATTGCTTTCCAATTTAATTCCATTGTGATCAGAGAACATGCTTTTCATGAGTTTAGTATTTTTAAAGTTATAGAAGCTTGTTTTGTGGCCTAAATAGTCTATCCTGGAGAACGACCTATGTGCACTGCTGTTGGGTGGAGTGTGCTGTAGGCAGGTCTCCGACAGGTGGAGTTGGCTTATTCAAGTCTTCCATTTTATTGTTAATCTTCTGCATAGTTGTGTTATCCACTATTAAAAGTGGGGCATTGAACTCTCAAACTATTATCGTTGGATTATCCATTTTGTGACTCTGAGTTAGCTGCATAGCTTCCTACAGCTCTTGTATCTTTTGATGGATTGACCTTTATATCATTATAAAATAAGCTTATTTGTCTCTAGTAACAGTTTCTGTTTAAGAGTCTATTTATGTCTGATATTAACATATTTGCTCCAGCTCTCTTTCTGATACATTTGGATGGGATAACTTTTCCATCCTTTTCCTTTATATCTGTTTACATCTTTGAATCTAAAGTATATCCCTTCTAGGTAGTGTATTGTTGAATACGTTTGCATGTGTGTGAGTTTATCCATTCTGCCACTGTTCTTTTTGATTTTATAGTTCACGTGAAACACTCACTATGAAAAACCACATTCTATGCCAAAAACACAATGTAACAAATTTCGAAATAGAAATGATGTAAAATATGCTCTTAGAACACAATGGAATTAAATGTAATCAATAAAAGAAAGATAGGTGAAGATTGCCAAATATTAGAAATAAAATCATAGTTTTCTAAATAGGATATGGGTCAAAGAGGAAGTCTCCAGAAAAATTAAATTGTATATTTTTAACAAAATATGTAGTGAAATTCTATCTACAGTTTGTGGGATGCAGCAAAAGCAGTGCATATGAGGATATTTGTAGCATTAAATGAACATATTAGAAAAAAAGATAAATCTAATATCAATAACCTAGGCTTTCACCTGGGACACTAGAAAAGAAAAACAGTGCAAGGAGAAAAAAAGAAATAGTAAAAGTAAGGCCACTTAAATTAAGCAAGGGAACTTTGGAAAAATTAATTTAATGAAAAATTTGATTTTGAAAAAATCAATAAAATCAATAACTATGAAAAATAAAAAAAGACAAATTATCACTATCAGAAATGAAAGGGCCATCATTACTAATTCCTAGGACATTAAAATTATAGCAAATGCCCAGATGTTTACATTGGTGAATTGTACCAACCACTTAAGAAGAAAATCATACCAATTCTCCACAATCTATTGCATAAAATAGAAGCAGAGGGAACATTTGCTAATTAGTTCTATGATGTCATTATTATCTGATACCAAAACCAAGTAAAAACATTACAGGAATAGAAAATTACAGATCGAAAGCTCTTATAAACATAGATAAAAATCATCAACAAAATAACAGCAAATAAAATCCAACAATTTATATAAATAATTACATACAACAATCAGGGGGATTTATTTCAAGCATGTAACTTTGGATCAACATATGAAAATCTTTCAAGAAATTCAACCCATCCACAGACTGAATAAGAAAAATTATATGATCATATCTATGATACGAAAAAAGCATTTGACAAAATACAGCACCAGTTCACGATAAAAACTCTCAGCGAGCTATAAGTAGCTCAGTTTAATGAAGGACATCTATAAAACACCTGCAGAAGCACCAAACTTAACAGTGAGAAACTGGAAGCTTTTTCCCTAAGACTAGGAATAAGATAAGAGTGTGCATTCCCTTTTTACTCCTGTTAAACATTGCACTACAATCCCAGCTAGTGCTATATGAAAAGAAAGTGAAATTACAAGTATACTGATAAAAAAGGACGGAAGTAAATTGTCTTTGTTCATACACAGAGTGTATGTCTATTAAAAAATCCTAAAGTATCAACCAAAAAATAAAATAGAACCTTGGAATTAATAAATAAGTAGAGCACAGTTTTTGGATACAAGAATAATGTACAAAAGTCAACATAACAACAATGAACAATTGAGATTTGAAATTTTAAAAAGTACTATTTAAATAGTATTAAAATAAATAGAAAACTTAGGTATAAATCTAACAAAATATAAACAGGAAGTATATGCAGAAAAATTACAGAATATAATTAAGGAAATCAAAGAAGATTTAAATAAATGGAGAGTTATTCTGCATTCATGGGATCGAAGACTACAAAACAGCATGGTAATGTCAAAAGAATAGATGGATCGATGAAACAAAATAGAGAAACCACAGAAAAAGACCCACACTAATATAGCCAGCTATCTTTGCAAAAGGAACAAAGGTAATTCAGTAGAGAAGAGATATAATCTTTTCAACAAATGGTGCTGGAATAATGGACATTTATATGTAAAAAAATGAATCTAGACACAGACTTTCTATCCATCACAAAAATTAAATCAAGGTGTATTAAAGACCGAAAAATAAAACGCTAAATTATAAAATTTCTTAAAGAAAATATAGGAGAAAATCAAGGTGAGCTTAGATGTGGTGATACATTTTCAGATACAAAATCAATACCTGAATCTATGAAAAAACTGATGTACTACATTAAAATTAAAAGCTTCTGCTGTGGAAGACACAATTATGAGAATGAAAGGACAGCTATAAACTGGGAGAAGAGATTTGCAAAACACATTCTGTTAAACAACTTCTATACAAATTATAGAAAAAACTCTTTAATTTTAACTATAATAAACAATGTGATTAAAAATAGGCAAAAGAATGTGAACAGAGATCTTACTACAGAAGGTAAACAGATGAAAAATAAGCCTGTAAAATACCTGTCATTATTCTTTGTTAGGAAATACCAAACTAAAACAATGACATATCTATTAGAAATGTTGATGTCTATTGGAAAGGCTAAAAAAACACTGACTAAATCAACTTTTGGCTAGGATGTGAAGCAGCAAAAACCCTTGTCCATTGCTTGTGGCCATGAAAATAGTACAGCAGCTCTGGAAGAGGATCTGATGGTTTCATTCAAGACTAAACAGTCTCATACAATCCAGCATCCGTACTTGTACGCATTTTCCCAGCATATTTGAAAACGTATGCCCACACAATAAACTGCACGTAAGGGTTTACAGCATCTTTACTCATCATAGCCAAAACGTTGAAGCAAATGAAATTCAGTAGGGGAGTTGATTTCAATCTGTGTAACGTCTATGCAATGGATTATCCTTCAGTGATAAAAAGAAATGAGCTATCAAGCCACAAAGAGAAAATGATGAATCATAAATGCACACTTCTAAGTGAGAGAAGCCAGCGTTAAAAAGGTACATATCGATGTTTCCAATTATGTGACTTTCTGAAAGGCAAAACTACAGTGATGGTAAAAAGTATCTGTCTTTTCCAGGGTTTCAGGAAGGAGAGTGTTGAATATGTGAAGCAAATGGGAAGTTTTGTGTGGTGCAACCATTGTACATGATACGGTAATGATTAAAGATACTGAGCATTTGACAGCATTCGTAGACCTTCACTGCAGAAAGAGAGCACCTTCATGTATGCAAATAAAAACACACCTTTTAATAAGTTGGGGATACCAGGATTGAATGTAGAATATGACAAATAAATATAAATGTATTACAGTGTATGAAATAGCCTCATTCAAGGGAGCAGGTGCTGACAGAAGTAATTTTGGAAAAAAGTATCATTTGTAATAATAGTGGCAAAAGGAACTAGGCATAAACACGACTGTATTTAATAATATTATTTCTCATGGTGATGAGAATTAATAATTCTGAAAGCACCATGGATGTATGCTAGAATTGAATACCAAAATGAATGAATGAGAGATGGTAGGAGTCAGGGTGCTCGCTATTAGGACAGAATGTTACAGACAAGAAGGGAAGAAGCTAGAATCATATCCCTAATGAGTAAATGCTGCGGACATCAGTATGAAGTCTGGCTTAGCTTAATATAGATACAGATGTGTATATATAAAAATATTTAGGTTTATATTATATAATCACATATATCTTCCTGCTCCATCAGTGGAGAGGTCTGAGAAACAACAGCAAAATGCCTAACCAGTACTCAACACTGTTAAGGTTATCAAACACAAAGAAATTTTGAACACTGTCACAGCCAAGAGAAGCCAAAGGAGATGCGACTTCTAAGTAAAATGTGATGTTCTGGTTGGGACAGTGGGGCAGATAAAGGCCATTAAGAATAAGCTGAGGAGATCTGAATAAGTCAATGACTTTACTTAATAACAGTATAGTAACTTTAGTTCATGAATAGTAACAAATGTATTGTACTAACATAAGATGTAAACAATAGGGAAAACTGGGTGTATGATGTAAGAGGACTCTGCACTATTTAAAAAATTCTGTAAATATACAACTGTTTCAAAATTAAAAGTTTATCAGACATAATCCTTACATCGATGTTGCTATGGTCTGAGTGTTTGAGTCCCCCTCCAAATTTATATATTGAAAACTAATCTCAATGTAATGGTGTCATCCCACTGCTGGGCGTATACACAAAGGAATGGAAATCATCATGTTGAAGGGATATCTGAACTCCCACGTTTATTGCAGCTCTATTTACAATAGCCAAGAGTTGGACCAACTGAAGTGTCCATTGGTGGATGGCTGGATGAGGAAAATGTGGTATATATACACAATGAAATAATACTCTACCATGAGAAAGAGTCAGATTCTCCCATTTGCAGCAACATGGATGATTTTTAGAATATAAGTAAAATATATTAAACAATTAAGGTTATATTTTAAAGTTAATCTTACCCTCACTCTCAACACTGTCATTCGTTTACAACTTCTGTTCGTTCAGACTGAGAAGATGGGAAACACCACAAGAAAAATTTCTGGTGCGATTAGGGCATCTTTCGGCACCTTGGCTAAGCTACATTGAAGGATTGGATGATCAGCAAGAGTTCGAACAAACTTAAACTATAACAATCACACAAATAATTTTAAAACTGTAATGCTTGTAAATCCCCCATAAAAATGTAGTGGTGGTCACTCTACCACTAATCTTCCGTTTTTACTTTAACACTTTTCTTATTCCATGCAGACTGCTATAACAGAGCATCAAGCACTGGATGGCTTATGAACAACAGAGATTTATTTCTCACTGTTCTGGAGGCTTCCTGGTTCATAGACAGCATCTTCTCACTGTGTCCTCACATGGCAGAAGGCGTGAGGGGTCTCTCTCGGGTCCTTTTTATAAGGTCACTTATTTCATTTACATGACCTAATCATGCCCCAAAGGCCCCACTTCCTTTTTAAATTAATTGAAACATAATTGATTGTACATCTCTGTGGGGTACCATGTTGAATATCAACACCTGTGTGCAGTATGCGATGCTCAAATCAGGATAATTAGCATATTCTGGATTACACAATGCGATCAATTTTCATGGCCCTTTACCAATTTCTCACCACCCCTCACTTTCCCACCTCTGACAACCTCAGTTCTGTTCTCTCCTTTTTATTTCAGAGTGGAGGAGGCTTAAGAAAAGGAGGGTGGGACTTTCAAGAGTTGAGATGTGCAAGACCACATGTGGAACAGGTTCTGGGGAGACCAGGGAATTGCCTGGTACGTGCTGAGTTTGAAATGTCTGGTAAGTCCATGTTGGAACACTGAATCCACAGGTGGATACAGAAGTTGAGCTCTGTGTAGAAGGGTGGGCAGAAAACAAGACCTTGGGGATGCTGACATGGTATTTAAAGGTAGAGGACTGTGAGATAGTGAAGACCGTGGAGAGAGAACAGAGCTCAGTGAAGGCTGACTGGGACGATGTCCACCTTCCCAGCTGTGGTCTTTCTGTGAAAGTAACTGGCACAGAAGAAAAGATTTAAGATACCTTGGTTCAAATTTGAAAATGATCCCATTGTGTAGATAAAGGCAATGTTTTTATCATGATTTCTATTATTACTAAAAATTGATTTTGTTGATTTTGGTAATTTTTTGCCTTCCCTGAAGTCCTAGAAAGATTCTTCATGGCACATTAGTGAAATGTGTTGTCCTTATACAATCTAATATTTTAAAAAGAAAATAGGAAAATATAATCTAAATGAAAACAAAGCATTACAGTCCTAGAAACAAAGATTACACTTAAAATTTTGTCACTAGTTTAGCTACTGTCCTCCATTAAAGTAAATTTTCAGAATCAAAAGAAAGCCATGTGAAACTGAGAAAACAATAAAACTGACTGAGCCCCAGCTCATTGTTTCTGTTCAGATCTTCAGTGAAGTGCATGTGAAAAATGGATCAGTTTGGCCATTTAATGCTCATTAATGTTTGTGACGTTAACTTTGCATTTGTTTTAATTTATGTAATAATGCCGATTTCTATTTTCTTCTTTTTTAAATTTAAATTTTTATTAAAATGTAATTGTCATGTTCATCATTACAAACTTTATTATTCTTTGTGTTCCTTACCCAATTTCTCCCTAACCTTGCTCCTTCTCCCTTTTTCCCAAATCTAGTGATCACAGGTCTGTTCTCCCCTCTGAATATTCAACATATTACTGTGGTCTTTCTCTCTCTTTCTCTTTCCTTCCTTCCTTTGTAACTCTCGCTATGAGTGAGGACATCTGGTATATCTCTTTCTGTGCCTGACTTACTTCATTTAACATAGTTTTCTCCAAGCTCGTGTATGTTGCTGTGAATGACAGAATTTCACTCTTTTTTATGGCACAGTAGTATTCCATTGTGTTATATATATACCACATTTTCCTTATCCAGTCACCCATTGATGGACATTTAGGTTGGTTCCATCTCTTGGCTATTGTAAATAGAGCTGCAATGAACATGGGAGTGCAGGTATCCCTTTGATGATTGATGCTGATTTCCATTCCTTTGTGTATATACCCAGCAGTGGGATTGCTGGATCATATGAAAGATCTATACTTGTTTCAGGAAACTCCATACTATTTTCGGTAGTGGCTGCACCATTTTGCAGTCCTGCCAACAGTGTAGGAGGGCTCGCCTTTCTCCACATCCTCACCAGCATTTGTTATTCTGTCTTTTTGATAATAACCAGTCTAACTGGGGTGAGATGATATCTCAGTGTGGTTTTGATTTGCATTTCCCTGACCATTAATGATGTTGAGCATTTTTTCATATACCTGTTGGCCATTTGTACGTCTTCCTTTGAAAAATGTCTATTCAGCTCCTTTGCCCATTTTTTAATTGGATTATCTTTTATTTTATTTTATTTCTTTATTTCTTTATTTTTTATTTATTTATTTATTTTTTTGTCTTTTTTGTGACCAGCACTCAGCCAGTGAGTGCACTGGCCATTCCTATATAGGCTCCGAACCCGGGGTGGGAGCGTCGCTGAGCTCCCAGCGCCGCACTCTCATGAGTGCGCCACGGGCTCGGCCCTATTTCTTTACTTTTTACTGTGAAGTTATGTGTTATTTAAGCCGTGCAGTCTGTGGTGTTTTGCTTTAGCAGCCTGAACTGAGACATCACTTTAACACATGGTGAACCCAAATGACAAGCATCCACACCAGTTTCTCTTTTCTATGTCATTTGCTGATGCAGCATAAACAACACCATTTGAGAAGAGTAAGCAGCGTGTTTGCAGATGAAGTGACGTGTTCTCCCACATGAGCGCTGGGTCTCTCTGGGGCGGGGAGCTTTCCATGCCAATGCCTCTGTGGGCCACTAGAGCCATAACAGGTGTGCACGTCATTCAGGCCAGCACACGATAGTTGGGAAATCGTGTGTGGGATATGTGTACGGAAATACTACAGCTTTCTAAGCTTCCTTCGTGGCATCATTCTTCTTATTCTCCAATGTGTATCCCAATATTTTGTTGAATTTCGGTCAAAATAATTGGAATTCTTTAATCAAAATTTTCAATGAATTTAGTGTGCAAAACTCCGGTCTTTGAGAGTTTAAGCTCATTGCAGTACCAAAATCAAAGCTTGAGAAAAAGAAAATATTGTAGTTTATACATACAAAAGCAAAGTATGGACTAAATAAATTAAATAACGAAAGCTGAAGTGCATACAATATTTAATTTTGAAATTTTATTTTATTTTGTGATCTCTGAGCTAAGGAAAAAATCTTCAGTTGGAACTTTATTTATTTTTATTGAAATGGAATTGGTTGTACATATTTGTAGGGTACAGAGTTGACTGTCAGTATTTGGGTACAATATGTGATGGTCAAGTCAGCATAGTCAGCGTATTCGTCATTACAGAATGTACACATTTTTGAGTCTGTTAACTGGTTTCTCCCTAACCCTCCTCTCCTCTCCTACTCCCACCTCTAATAACCACAGTTCTGGTTTCTCTTTCTGAAAGGAAATTCTATTTTTAATTAAATAAATTTATATTTTGATAATTATACATTCTGTACTAAAATGGAATAATATTTTGAAGGCCTATGAGTTTTCAGTATCTACATTGTGTGAAGCATCCAGAAGAATCATAAATATAACACATTATTTGACTCGTTTTCTCCTGTTAAAATATTTTAGTAAAAAGTGTATTCTCACAAAAGGTAAGAAAGAATACTTTTGACAAATTTGTGCTGGTATTTAAAACTTTTCAACAAAAACAATTAGAATCAAGACTATATGCCTTTCATCCTTAGCATTTTGAGAATATTTTCTCAGTTAAAATTACAGCTTACACAGAGGGCTAAATTGAAGGTATGAACAACTTTAAGTAATATTTTGAAAATGATTACAGACAATTATAGGAAGACATAAAAATCATAAGGCTATATAGGAAAAATAAGTTCTTCAGATTGTTACATGACCTTGCATTAGAGATGAATGTGACCAGGAAAGTTAGTTACAGCATATGGGTATTTAGCACAAAAAAATTTTGCTTTCACTTGTTATTTTAATAGTTATTTAATTAAAATAAAGAAGTTTCATATATATTTTAATTGTACAGGGATATATTTTAGCAAGAACTTTGTTTGTATAAATAGATTTTCATATATCCACCAATCTAAACACAACAACGTATTGGTCAATGTATATTTTTAAATATAATTTTTTTTCTTGGCCTCTTATACTCAGACAGTGCCACACTGAGGACAGTAAGTTATATGATGACTCTCTCTAAGCCCACACCTCCTCAGGCGTGTTTCAGGAAGGCACATTGGGGCAATATTTCACTGAAGTGTATGCCTGCACATGCTCAAGATGCTTTCCTCAGCTAAACTCTTGAGATAACGTCTCCCGTACCTGGAATACGTATCCTTTATCAGAAATCCAGTCAGCAAACATGGCTTAGCCTTGCCCTTCACAGCCAGGGTGTCGTTTGATCTGAGTGGGGCCAGAGTCTAAGTGTTTCAGACAGAAACTGCATATGCTACTGAAAACAGAGGTAGCTACTTCCTTTAGCAGAAGAGCGCACTTGGGGAGAATTAAAATAAAAGAAGAGGAAAAATCTGATGAGTTTGGGTTCTCTCATATGCAGGAAAGATAAGAGACAGATGTACAGTTTAAATATACAAATTGGTGGAATATTACAAAAATGGTTCTTTGAAGAATATGTTGAAAGTGTTGAAAACACTTGATAGTGAGTTTCTAAAAAGAGTTACTATTAAGTTGAATAAAGGAGGATAAAAACTATATAACACTGGGGGGAAAGTTGGAAAGTCTAAGGTGGGTTTACAAATGTTCAAGGAAATCAAAACTGGATATTATAGTTGATAACCATGACTATAGATACAAAAATAATAATACTTATTGTTATTAGTTCCTACCCAGATTGTTGATTTTTAAAACCTGTATAATTACAGTGTGGCTATGTGTATTTTTAGATGCATCTCTCTCTCTCTCTCTCTCTCTCTCTCTCTCTCACCATCTTACTAAAAAACGTACCTTTCAGCAGATACATTTCCCCAGTGATTTTTCTATAAAGTTTCTGTTTTAAGCCTTGCACGTGACAGAAAAAAATTTTCTGTTTTTGGAGGAAAAATAACCTTTATCGTAAACAGACATGATCTTCCTGTAGAACCCAGAACGATGTAAAAACTGGGCCCTGAAACAAGCAGCAGCAGCTGCAGGACTGGTGCCTGCCTCCGCCGGCCTCTCCTGTTCCGTCTGAGTGGCCACTCTGCCCTCGCTGTTGGCTGGCGTCAGACTCTCGGTCCACGCTGATGGAAGCACGGCTGCAGACTACTGCTGAGATTTATGTCTTATCATTCCATCCCTCACCAACCGTTTTTTTAGTTTCTTTATTCAAAATATTTTAACACTTACTGTACATATTTGTGGGGTACAGTGTACAGTTTCAATACATGTGTAGACTGCACAATGACTCAGGGGAGATGGCGTAGTTATGTACCCATTAGTTCACCACTTCTCCCCCTGACACCTCTCCTCTCCTGGTATCTGGTAACCATTATTCTACTCTCTACTTCTATGAAAACCTTTTATTTTATTTTATTCTATATTCTATATATGAGTGAGGAGACGAGGTATTTGGTTTTCTGTGCCTGACCTACTTTGCTTAACATGATGGTTTCCAGTTCTATCCATGTTGCTGCAAATGACAAGATATTTTTTTTTTATTGCTGACTAGTATTCTATTGTGTATATACCATGTTTATAAAAAATCCTTTCATCTGCTGATAGGCATTCAGGTTGATTCCATCTCTTGCTTTTTGTGAGTAGTGCTGCAGTGAACATGGGAGAGCAGGTGTCTTTTGGTGTATACCCAGCAGTGGGATAGCCGGGTCATAGGGTAGATCTATATTTAGTTCTCTGAGGAACCTCTGCACTGTTTTCCACAGTGGCTGTACTGATATACACTCTCACCAACAACGTAGGAGGGTTCCCTTTTCTCTGCATCCTCACCAACATTTGTTATCTTCTGTCTTGTTGATGATAGCCACCATTCACCAGTTTGTCCTTATGCCAGAGTTACTCAACCCTGGGCTCTGTTTCAGGTGCGGGAGATGGTGGCACTGTCCCGCCTCCTTCGCGGCTTGCTCTGCCGCAGCTGTAGACCACTGCACATTTCACTGACAATGTTAATGTTAACTATGTGCATTTTGTCTTCACAAATTAGACAGCACGATGGTCCTAGGCTTTTTAGAGGTGTTGTATGTATGCCGTGCCAGACATTAGGAATGTATATTGGTGTGCAGGTGCACTGGAGATGTGGTCTATTTTAAAATCACACAGAGTTATTTACTTTTTGAAGATACGCATCTGACTTATGGCTGAAGTGGGAAGGTGGCATGTTGTCCCTAGCGTTCACACTGCAGGCTGCTTTCCATCTTTTTGTTCTTTCTCTTCCTCTGCACTCCCAGGAGGGCTCCTTGTGGAGGTTGTCCATGGTGTGTCTGCAAGTCAGGGGATGGGACGGAGGGTAGGTGGCTCTCTGTGTCCCCTGCATGCCAGAGACCTCTTTTCCCTTGCACGTGTGAATCGGGATGTCACGGCTGCTGCACGTTTCCCTGTGACTGGCAACTTCTTTCCTCTTGCCTACAGCTCTCTTCACCCAGCCAAGGCTCCCTGATCCGCCATCAGATCTGTCATCTGCATTTCACTCCATTTGCTTCCCAGCCCTCCCGCATCCTCTCACTCTTTTGTCCACACCTGACCACGTTCAGCTCCCTCTCTCCGTGTAGACATTTGCACGCAGCTGGAAGAAAACTCACAACGCTATTGAGTGGTCTCTTGTGTGCACCGACCGCCTATGGCAAGTGCAGTCCAGTGTCACACTCTCTCCATTTATCTCAGACTTCCACCATCTTCTCCATTCTCAGTTCTGGCTAATAATATACAAACTTACGTTTAGAAAATAGAAGAAGCAGAAGAGATTTTCATGAGCTTCCACATCCTCCCGACCTCATCCAAGCATTGATTTCCATCTGAGAATTGTAACTACACACACCTTTCCGTCTGAAGCCAGCCGGCCCTCATGCTCCAGATCATCTCACATATTACAAATTCAAGGACATGCCCCTTTCTCTTCATTTTCTCTCTCTACTGGATAGTTCCCATCAGCACTCAGCCTATAATTCTTTTCAACTCAAACACACCCACACCCATACACGCAGGCACAGAAACAGCCCAAAGAACAAATGCTTCAGTGGACCCCACACTCCTCTTCACCTCTACCCTCGTTTCCTGCTGTCCTTCACAACAAAGCTCCTTGCAGAATTTCTTGTTCTAATTTTCTTCTTCAAATGCCCCCTCCGTCCAGTCAGCCTCCTGCCACTTTCACTCTGCTCTGAGCATCCTCCTCCCTGAGCTCCAGTGTCAGGGTCGGCCTCCTTCTCATGGACCTACAGTGTCCGTGGTCCAGTGGACTCTTTATTCTTAAGACAGTCATCTCTTGGCTTCTAGGAGACCACTCTATCTTGGCTTTCTTCCTCCCTCACTGGTTCCTTCTTTTAACTTTCTTTCTGCTGTTTCCTCTTTATCTCTGTGACCTCTAAACATGGGATCGACCCGGGGCTAGATCCCAAATTTGCTCCTTGTAAACACCTACATGTACCACTTGCAGTGTCCAACATGATCTGTGGGCTGGCAGTCCCCATCACTGGCATCCCTGCTGAGCTCTGAACTCAGATATGCAACTGGCTATTTTTCATCAAACAGGAACCTCAAGTTCTGCAGGAAAACTTAAGTCTTCATCTCCCTCTTCATTGCTCCTTCCCTAGGCTTCCGCATCCCAGCAGCAATCCTCCAGCTGCTGAGGCCCAGAACCGTGAAGAGGGCTGGCTTCTCCCGTCCTCTCTCAGCAGTTAGACTAACTCCACAATGCAGCATGAATGACCGCTACCTGCCCTTCCTGCTCTCAGGACAGCTTCATCCCCCCTCCCATAACCATGCTGTAAAAAACATGACTCATTTCATTACTTTTCTGCTCAGAATCCTCAGCAACACAGAGCTCATCCAGTGCCCTCATGCACACTACGCCCCTCCGCCCTCCCTGCTGCACGGTTGCCTTGTTGTTCTGGGACTGCACAGTGTGGCCCACCTCAGGTCCGGGTTCCTGGCCCCAGATACTCGCTTGATTTTTTTACATTTAGTTTTCTCCACAGTTGTGGGTGGCTTGTGTGTGTATGTATGCCTGTGTATACCTGTGTGTTCATGCCTCTCTGTGTGTGCATGGGTGTGTGCTCCCCACTAGAATTGTTCATGAATAAGCACACTGAGGGCAGGGCTTTGTCATTATATTTCTGTTTGTTTATGTGTTTATTTCTGTGGTTGCCTGGAACTGCTCCTGGCAAGGAGCACATGGTGGACTCTACATACATATTTGTTTAATAAGTGAATGGATCTAGTTTAATATCTTAGAATAATTCTGTAAGGTCAGTAATTCTCTTATATTTTACACAAATGAAAAAATGTCTAGAGGTGCTATGTCTGAATCAAAAGAGTTGTAATTTGAATTCTATGCTGTTGGAATGTCCCAAAGGAAAAAAAAAACAAAAAACAAAAACAAATATTGATAAGCAAATATTGATATATTGATGACAAGATAACTCAAAAGTTCCTGGTTGCTTCAGAGCCTAGCTGTTGGTAGAGTGGAGAGAAAGAGGGGAGAGGAATATCTTCCATCAAGACTGTTTTCCTTGATATATAAAACACTGTTGGAAAAATCACACACACACACACACACACAATTTCATGTCACCCCTTCTCGTGTATTTTAAGGGCAGATCCAGTGGTGAGTATGTGCACGATATCCTGCTCTGGTTACGTTGATGGTCATACAATGCATTACCTTCCATGTGAGTCTGGGTATGTGTCAGCATACCACTTTTCATTCCTCACACCCTCTGTGGAGGAGATTTGATTTGTGAATTACTTGAATACATAAGGCAAAGTCTTGAAGCCATGTGTCCAAGTCGAGCACAGAGTTCTCATGGCAGTAAGCACACTGGAAAAAACCATCATCATGAGCTGATTTACAGAACAAATGTCTAATTAGGACGTAAGGGAAATGTCGAAGGTATTTATGGGTGATCCATGCATATAGCACAGAAATGTAAAACACTGTATGCCTGTGGACTTTCTGAGTTGAGCCTGTACCATAAAGAGAATAAGGTCTCCTTAACAGTGGTGCAAGCCCTCAGGGGTGTTGTTCACGTATATGCAGAGACGTGGAAAAACTCCACACTAGTTGTGATATCCTGTTGCTGTTTCCTGTAGCAAGCCCCACTCATGAGGTTTTGCATAGGAAGCCATGTGTGACTGGCTGCCTTTAAGCTGTTTGGACAATCATTAATGGGCCATGCCATCCCTGGTCACTGCTATAGCTGACGGCAAACTCAATCTTCTTGGTTAAACAGCAAGGTAAGACTTTTTGTTTGGGCCAAAGCACACCATGCCTGGAATCCTCTGGGAGCTCTCTAACAACAGCTCTTGCCTCTAGCTGTACAATTTACTCTCTTTTCCATTCCTCTTGGGCTGTGTGTACTAGGAGTGTTTTACAGTGAAAACCCCACACACCCTCTCCTGAGGCTGCATGGGAGCCCATTGATCCATGGTGCAGAGCTGAGGGCTGGTTGTTTGTGTCTGGCTTTTGACTCTTGCTGTGTGCTCTTCAGACCTGCATTTGCTTATTTGACTTCTGCTAACTTCCCGGTTAGCAGGACCTGGCCCAAGGGTTATAGAAATGGTTGTGAGAATGATGTGCAGTATGCCAAGGTCAGATAGAATCAGTCCATGTGGTATTAAAAAAAAAAAAAAAATCTTCTAAAGGCACGAATGTTTGTGCATCTAACTACCCTTCTCCATAAAGTGAATTCATAGAAACATATACATAAATGTGTGTGCACGTGTACACTTCATACATACAGACACACATACACACTCACTCTGTTAGGACGTGTGCTGTGAAGAGTACCTAAATGGTAAAAATTGAAAGCTCTAACAAAAGTTTGAAATTTAGCAGGATGCAACTTAAGTATAAAAGTAAAGAGAAAATAAAAAGAGAACCATAACAGCAGCAGTGAGGCAGCAAATACAGTGTGCTTTCAGGGATGTAGTAGACTTATTAGAGAGGATAAAATGCATGGCATTCCATTTTAATAAGTAGAGAGAAGCAAATCCTATTACCTTCCTCCTGCACTGAGATGTGTCCAGTATGTTCTACTTTTTAACACTACATTGTGTAGATTTGACTTCCAAGACTTGGGTTTATCCCCTAAAATGTTTCCTTCTGACTTAGCACCCTGAGACTTGGTGTGTGTGGCATATGGTTCTGAAAGCATGGTATCATGTGATGGAATTGTGTGGGGAGCAAACCATATCCTTTTCCTTCTGGACACAGACACAGATGAGGTTTACCAGTTGTCCCTGTGGTGGGTTGGGCTGTGAACTGGATCATGGTTGGTGGAATGGAAGCAGAGGCAGAGTGACACATATCACTTGCAGGTTTTTCTCCTACAAGTCCCCAGAAATACTACACGAGCTGTAGGATTCCTCAGTTGTCACCACAAACTATCTTAGAACTATACAGGCTCAGCCCCGGGTCATGACTTTTAAGGCCCTTACTCAGGTGCTTGTAAGGCTACTTCCGTCTGTGTGAGGCAGGGTGGTTGTAGCTGGAGCCCTGAAATTTTCTGTCCAAATAGCAGAGAGCATGTTTTCAGGACATGCAAGGAGCTCTTCCCCAGTGTGTCTTCAGATGTGTTGAACCAATGACAGAAGTCATCATTCCCCAAATATTTATTATGTAAAAACTATAAGTATTATTTCTTATGCCATTTTTTCTGTTATATCCAGCCAAAAACATTTCTATATGATATACATTGTGTATATATGCACACGCACATACATATTTATTTTTTCTATGGCATATTTCCCTCCATGTGTCCTAAAACATAGTCATATTGCTCCAATTTCTTCTGATGACAAAATAAAAGCTAACTTACACCAACCCAAAAGTAACATAAACAAAAACTCTTGAATAATAGAGTGAATCTTTCGATTACTAGCCAACATGTTATTATTGAGTGGCAATAGAGAAAGCATAGTTTTGAATGGTCAGATTAGAAATTGATCCATTCTTGATGATTTTTCAAATATATAGATATGGTTTCTTTCAATTTTTGTACAGAAAATGAATTTTGATTAATATTTTTATCTCACTTCACATTTTCACACTTAAAATTCACAGAAAATGGCAAAATAATTGAATTTTCTTTTCTTTTGATTTAGTTTCCATGTTACTCTTACTCTGTATCAAACACCAGTACTCTTTAGGAGCACTGAATTCACAAGGAGAGATAAACTTTACACAAAGGCTTTTATTTCTGCAATTTCACATAACTTTTCTATCATTTTCAGTACTTTATAAATATTTGAATCTTAGACACAAAGGTCTGTTTTCCCTTGAATGTTGACATTCCCTTCCAATTTTTATTTTGGAAATAATTGCACATTCATGATGAATGAATTATTTTACAAAAGGGGTAAGTATTTAAGCACCATGCAAACTTAGATGAAAGAATATGTACTAAGCAAAGTATAAATACACACACACACACACACACACACACACACACACACACACACAATGAACTAATGAGAAAAGACACGTCCTAACAGAGTGAGTGTGTATGTGTGTCTGTATGTATGAAGTGTACACGTGCACACACATTTATGTATATGTTTCTATGAATTCACTTTATGGAGAAGGGTAGTTAGATGCACAAACATTCGTGCCTTTAGAAGATTTTTTTTTAATACCACATGGACACAGAACAGATAGCTGAGAGCCACTTTATTTTCCCAAACCACCATTTTTCTCATGTAATAAACTTAGCAACGAGTGTGCCTTTTATAAACTATTAAATTAAAATATAAGGATTCTTCCCAGGGGGTTGTTCCTGGCTCGCATTCCATACATTCCATCGTCTCATTCAAGGGGTGATGTAGCCACAGTGCCTGGTCCCCTAGGGCCACTCTCTGTGAAACAGTTGATTTTGCAGACAGCACAATGTGCTGAGTAGCAGATTACTGACCGATTTACCGACCTGATTTGAGTACATTTACCTAAAACAACTGCCAGTTTCCCCCTCAAAACAGTAATAGAAAAGAAAAACTGAACCTATCTTATGGAAACATAAGAATCGTACAGTTTAAAACATTAAAATATATACCTGTGCAAATTACTTATAGTTTAACATCAGCATTGCAATTTCATCCTTAGGTCAAGAGATGCAAAGTGGTATTGCTTTGATACTTTACAGAGAGTTCTTAATTCTATTTTTACATAACATAGTATGCTTTTACAGTTCTCCAAGGTCCTTAAATCTGTAAAGTGGAATTCTCATTTCTTAAACTCCCTGTTGACTCTTCTCAGCTTGTGCAACTGCTATATCTGCTCTGAGTTCATTTATTTTTTAAAAAACATCTCTAAAAAAAAAGCTGGGATAGTTCTCTGTTATGTAATTTCTTTCCATTGCATTTCTGCTGTCTTAGACATTTGTTTCGTTGGCACTCGAATGACACAGAGTAGTGCAGTCATGTTGGGAGATGCTGTAATTCCCAAACAAAGACAGTGAATTCCTTCCACAAAGAGCTGTGAGCACATTTACTGCTGTTATTGGGCTGACTGCTGTTAGGATAAAGAACGTAAGTTCTGAGCTGTGGGTGGGAAGACTCCCCTAATTACCTACAACCCATAACTTCTCTGACTCCACTGCCTTGACCGCCCCACTCCACCAGCAACAGATTTTATTTCCCTGAGATCAAGTGCTGTCCTGCCAAAAATTTGCAGTTCCATGCATGTCACGTTCAGTGATATGAGCTGTGCGCACACCATGCAGAACTCAGTTCTTCTGGGTGTTAGTTTCAGAGTTATCGAATTTTTATAAATACTAGAATGAGTAGATGGGAGAGCCTTAAGTGCTGCTCCTGGTTTTCAAAAGTAGCACCTGTTTAGCTCATTTCTCAAAGGAAGATACACAAATGGCCAACAGACACATGAAAAAATGCTCAACAACACTCAGCATTTGGGAAATGCAAATCAAAACCACACTGAGATACCATCTCACCCCAGTTAGGATGGCTAATATCCAAAAGATTGTGAATGATAAATGCTGGCGAGGTTGCGGAGAAAAAGGAACTCTCATACATTGTTAGTGGGACTGCAAAATGGTACAGCCTCTATGGAAAATGGTATGGAGGTTCATCAAACAATTGCAGATAGATCTACCATATGACCCAGGTATTCCCTTGCTGGGAATATACCGAGAGGAATGGAAATCATCAAGTCGAAGGTATACCTGTTCCCCAATGTTCATTGCAGCACTCTTTACAATAGCTAAGAGTTGGAACCAGCCCAAATGTCCATCATCAGATGAGTGGATACGGAAAATGTGGTATTTCTACACAATGGAATACTACTCAGCTATAAAAACGAATGAAATACTGCTATTTGCAACAATATGGATGGACCTAGAGAAAATTATATTAAGTGAAACAAGTCAGGCACAGAAAGAGAAATATCACATGTTCTCATTTATTTGTGGCAGCTAAAAGTAAATAAATAAATACACAAATAAACTGGGGGGAGGGAAGGGAAGAAGACACAACAATCACAATTCCTTGAAGTTGTTATGACAAACAAACAGGTATTAGGTTGTTGGGAGGGAGTGGGGAGAGGGAGAGGGGAAGGAGGCTTTGGTAATGGGCCACAATAATCAACCACATTGTATATTGATTTAAAAAAAAAAAAAAAAGGAGCACCTGAGGAGCCCCATGAACTCTCCAGCAGAAAGTGGCCCTGACGAAGCAGTCATGAGCTTTGTTCCTTCATACCCCGGGGGCTCCTGCCTGCTGCAGCTTCATTCTCCTGACATCGGGTATCCTCAACTTCTTCCTGTTTCTTAAATATTTGCCTTGTTTCCACCTTTTTGCTGTAGCTGGAGATTCATTTCAAGAGAACAGCTATTTGGACTTTTTTAAGCCTCTAAGCCAGAACGCCTTGGAATCATCTGGAAGGCCTGTTAAAACACAGAATGCTGGAACTGCTCCTCAGAGCTTCCAATTCTGCAGGTCTGGGGAGAAGCTCAAGTCTTTGCATTTTAAACAAGTTCTGAAGCTTCTGGTCCCAGCATCACCCGCAGGCGACCTACGCTCCAGACTAGTTCTAATGACCCCTATGGTTTTATAAGGTATTTTAATGAACAAAATACTTAAAATATGCTCTAAGAAAACTATTGAATTTCAATGTTAAGTATAGAAATACCTTTTCATCAGAATGTCTATGAATCAAATACTGATTTACAATGGTTGCCTGTTTTCAACAGTATAAATCACACATTTAAACACAGAATGAGTCTCTTAAATTGTAGGATTGAGTTCCACTCCCTCACTGACTTTTCTTGAAGAGTAACAGCCTCCAAAGGCCTCAGGAGCTACAAGGATTCAGGTGGGAACCACAAAGGAATGCCTCTAAGTCTCCATGTCTTCATTTGAGAAGCGCCTGAACTCTGCATCGAGTTCGTGATCCACGTCTGGGCTCCTCTGGATGCTTCATGTTCTCCACGGTGATGGCATTGAGACGAAGGGGGTTCATGAAGGGATCCATCACAGGAAATAGAACTACTGCTTTATTCAAAACATTTAAAAATAAACACAATAAATCAGATTTTTTTTTCCTTGCTGAGCATTAAATACAGATGTACTGTATGGATATGAAATTTTTGATTAAAATGTCTCTCACCAGTCTCTTTAATTAAATAAAGCCTGTTTGGTATTAATCAAGGCACAAAGAATTCATACTCTAAATCCAGATTAATTAAAAGCCTGGGAGCTTGAAGAACAGACTGTGTATAAAGACAAAAATAAATCAATCCAAACATGATGTTTATGAATACGAACTGTTTGTGAACAAAATATAAATAATTTGGATATGTCAGATATAGGATAGGGTTATTTTATGTTATAGAACGAGTTTAAATGTAAATTTGAACCCATGTTTTGAATTAAGGTTTCTATTTTTAACATTGATTATTCATTACAAAGTGATGATAGCCCTTAGCAGTTAATCCCTCAGAAATCCTGAAGCTTTTACCGACCTGTTCAACTGCATCAGCAGAGCGAGTCTAATGTGGAAACTTTTCTTTTTTTTGCAAAGTTTGGTTTAATCTTATTTAAAGTTACCATTATATCCCCACATGATACATAGTTTTAGTATCCTACCCTGAGTAACTCAGGCCCAGGCACCGCACAGAATATAAAATTGATATGTTTGACTCGTTAGATCTTAACTACTTTTTAAAGATCAATGAGATCAATATATTTGATCATTTTTAAAACTAAAAGATATATGACTGCTAATTGACACAGAAATCTTCTCACTTCGTATATCATCTGATTCTCACTAAAGCTCTGCAAAAGGTTGAGGGCAAATTTTAAACTAGGGTATTCTGATTATACAACTAAGATTTGTTCCGTTACAGCCACGTATCACATGTCTAATCTTCCATGGGAGAAGAAAAATTATTTTAATTCAATTGCTGACCTCCATTAAAATGGAGTAGGTCTTCAACTATTTGAAATTCTCCTTCACTTCACAAATATTGAGACTGAGGGTTAACGTTCATCAAAGGCAGGTGCTTCTCCACTTCCGTGTGCTTTTTCTCCTTTTTTTTCCTCACCACCTCCCATCTTTCTTCTAATTTCCATGTTTTCATCAAATTTCAAGAGGAAAATAATGATACACACCTGCCATATGAAGTAGAGATGAATACTTGATATAGTGGCATTCTAATAAGTTGGGGACAAAATAAATTATGCAGGAAAGATTATGGATACCAGTCTAGGCAAGAACGGAAGACTTGCCAAATGCAATTTTAAAACTAAATTCTAAGAGCAGTAATATATGCCATAAACATTGTAGAGGAAAATATAGAAGGATATTCTAAAATGCTGTGTCTTGGAAGGCCTTGTTAAGCCAGGTATCCTAAAGCAAATGCCTCACAGATCTGACCTTAGCCAATAATCACAAACCACTTGCACACACACGCACAAACACATGAATATAGCAAACGTTAGTACTTAAAAAAAAATGTAGTTTTTGGAGGAGACCCTGACACATGTTAAGTGTTAATTATTATATTGTTGTTATTGTCATCATTATCATTTTTTATCAAAAAATAAGTGAATAATTTTAAGGCACAGAATAATTTCAAAGTCAAAATAATATTTGTACTACTTTTCACCATTAGATACTGATGCCTTCAATGATTTCAATTTAAAATAGTTTTAGATTATTTAATTCAAATGTTATTACAGTAAAATGTATAGAACAGAGAAACTTAATATTTATCTACAGTAAATGGAGCAATATTATGATATTTTTGAAAATTACATATAAATAACTTTCATTATGGTATCCTAAAAACCAATTACTTATACTTTGAAAAACTAATGAATTCAGAAGTGTGCATAATTCTCTGTGTTTGAAATGGTGTAAATGGTAATAATCACATGTTCAGGTTTAAGTAAAAAGCCATAGCCAAAAACAGTGAAGGGCATGCAAATTCACACTGTCAAGCTACCCCCAAAATGTTGGAATTGCTTTTCTCCTAAAAATAATGGGAAATCCTGGAGAATCCACACTTTCAGTCTAACCCTTGACCAACGACAAGCACTGAAAATAATTTGCACGAGGTTTACAGAAAAAAAGGTTCTGCACTTTCTGTTGTTTGTTAGTACATAGAACACAAAGTCCATTCACTGGTGGGGAGGAAATTGTAAAGTGTCCTTGAGCTGTAACAGTTTTTAATTCCTGACTTTGTGGAAGGACTGTCGCAGGCTCTTGTTTAGCCTACAGGGACGTAATGATGTAAAAAAGACAGTTGCTACCATCATGTAGTCTAACTTCTTCTGGTGGGAAAGAATCATGACCAGTCAGCTGAAAACAACACAAAACAACCATCTGGTGTTGGAAAGTGATGAGCGCAAGGAAGGAAATTAAGCAGAAAAAGGGAAATGATGATGATGAGAAGGGGTTTGCTCTCAAATAAGGCAACCTGGGAGCACTTCCTGGAAGAGGTGGTCTTTCAAAATTAAGCCATCAGGAAAATAAAGCAACATTTTCAGTTTCCCCCAGTCCTTGCACCTTTAACTTTTCTGGCTTTTCCCACGAGCATTCAGGTTTATAACTTTTTTATTATTTTACTTTCCTAAATACTGTTTCTTTTTCACTTTTCCCTTAAAATACGGATTAAAAAAACTAATTTTAGTAGGCTGTGTGCATAGTCACCATAATCTAGTATTAACATTTTGAGGCCAACATTCTGTGTCTTGTTTTACACTGAATAAAAATGATGTAATTGAACACACACACACACACACACACACACACACACACACACACACACACACACACGGCTCCTAATATCTTCAACCCTTCATTAGTGGAAATTGTGAAATATATTTTAAAAAAGGGCTTTTCCTACCTAAAAACATAAATTGTGATCAAAAGTATTTTTGAAAAGATTTCCATTTTGTACAATTAAATTCGTAGAGAATGGAGTTTTGTGATTGGTGGATTCCCTCATACCGACTCTGCTGTTTCTTCACCAGGGCCCTTGCCTGCCACTTCTCTCCATAGTAGAACCTGCAGTGTCACTGAGCACGTGACCTGCTGTGTGAGCACCTTCTGTAGGAATGTAGGGCTGCTTTGTCCCAGCAAGGAACCCAATCTGTGAACTGCAAAGGAAGGTAAGTTGATACTCTGCCTTCCTCCTGTCTCTCTTTCTGAAGCTTGTTCTCAGCTGGGAAGTACTGAAATGTGAATGATGGATATGTTTGTGGTATTTTGAATGCAACGCTAACACTCCCCTATGCTGCTGTTTCCTCCAATAATGAGCACCAACCCTCGCAGCTGAGAAGACCAGGGTGTCATTACTGCTGTTCTTACATACCAAATTGGACAGCTCCCGAATGCTTATCAAAGATGGGGCACCAAAAATTGTTTGTCTACAATGATGACTGGATCAGGGATAATAAAATTCTCCCAGGCAAAAAACAAAACAACAACAAAAAAACCCTTATGTTCACCATCCAACCTGGCTGTATAAACGTGCCTTCTCTCACTTCAGACATCATGGTAGACTGTTGCATGTTAAAATATAATCATTTTGTCCCAGCATAACTGATCAAGGAAAGGTCTGACCTTTCAGCCCACATATGTGCAGATTATAGGAAATCCAGGTCCCACCTCAATGACATTTGTTTTGACATCTGCATGTACCAGCTGGTAATGCTTAGTTCGCTTGCTAGCACTTGTGATTTTGAATTGGGCTTGTTAATAAGGATGGATGGAAAGCAGGTGTGGTAGTCTCTGAGCAGTTATTGGCATGTAATTGCTCCGGGCTATTGTTTTAAGCAGTTTGCATTTGTACATTGTTCCAATTGCAGCTGTCAATAGCAACTAAGCTAGCAGTGCACAACTATTCCATTTTGGCTCCATCTACCAATCTAAATTAATCATGAACAACATCCGGATCTTGCTTTTTAAGCAAAAACACTAATAGTAAAAGCAGAGTTCATAATAGCTGAACTGGCAAAAAGAAAAAAAAAATCCCAATCTTCTCAGTAATTTTAAGGATGTAACTTGACATTCGTAGGCCAACTGCTTACAGGTAAATTTGAAAATCCGACATTTTTACTACTTTTGCAGTAAAATCAAGACTAAAATGCAAAGATGCAACCATGATTAAAATTTATTTTAGAACATCACTCCTAAAATATTTTAGCTATTATATTTAATTCAACATAGTAGCGAAACAGTGGTGTTATCAAGCTTCTCTTATAACCCAATGCAAATTAGTAAATTATGTGGAAATATTGCCAAGTGAAACTTCCAACATGAAATTTATGTCTGCCACACATTATTTGGGAGAAAGAGGGTGGTAATAAATTGGGTGTTGTGAACAATCTGAGTGTTTAGATATTTTACCCCATGCTTCAAAATATCACAACAGACAATAATTGCATGTGTAAGTGTGAAAATGAGAATATCTTAAAATCCGGGTGATGTTGGTTGGGTTTTTCAAGAACAGTATTAGAAATGGAATAATAAGGGAGGGGGCACTTTTTTGAAATCAGCCATGGCTTCACTGAACCCAGAAGGCAGAGCCAGTTTGCTTTCTTCCAGCACACCCCAGCCACGATTGAGGTGTTCTGTTTCTGCTGAGCTGCTACCTGCATTTTCTCTTGAATAAGATCTCTTGAATTGCCAGCATGACTTTGAAGGGATTAGGTTGTATTCCTTGTGAATTTTAGAAATAAAGTTCCTCAGCCAGGCTGCAGTAAAATTGCTTAACAACCACCGGGAAATACCAGATTTGCAGGATTATGCTGGTTGTAGCTTGGTGAGGCAGAGAGCTTCAGATGTGGCATAGAATGGTGTTTGTAGACACTTGATATCCAAGAGAGCAGTTGATCAGGACTCTATGTCCATGGGTGCAGTGCATTGACTATTTAGATGTTTGTACCTCCACAAATGAGGTTATTCTCTGCTACAGAATAACAATGGCTATAATTTGATATTGTATAAACATTATCTGCTCATATTCTCCAGTAAAACTTAGTGACAATTTCTAATGCTTACCAATCAATGCCCGGATGATATATTTGTTCAAATATTATTTTAATATTTAGAGAGTATCTTAAAAAGTACTGCATGAAGAATTGCTCTATTTGAGTTTCTTTAGTTGATTCTTTGTTAAATTTTTCTCCAACATATATTAATTTTAAAAACCATAACCACAGGGGAAAAGTTATATTTGTAGCAAGAAATCAAAGTATAAGTAAATATTCTTTTTTTTTTTGAAGGAAATCATTTACCAAGTTATTGGTACCCTACAACTTTGGAACTTCTAGGCTATAAAAACATTCCTGGGTAAAATCCTGGACTGCTCATGAGAATCTCTGAGGTTCAGTGCGGATAATATGGGGCTCAGAAGTTCGTGGACCTGGGTCTGAATTCCAGCTGTCATCTTCTCCATGTCTGACCTTGAAACACTAAGCTTCCCTGAGTCACTGTTGCATATCTGCAAAACTAACATGCATACCCATTGCTTGTGGTGTTCTTTCATGAGATGACATATGTAAAGTTAACATGTACTGGGTAGTTACCTGTACTAGACATTTTCCCAAGGACTTCAAATTTCTCCATTTAATCTTCACAAAATCCGTGATTCCAAAACTATGCTTCTATTCCATTTTTCAGGTGAGGATATAGAAAGTGAGGCATACAAAGGTTAAGCACTGTGTTCAGTCACAGCCGGCACTCAGATGTCTGGAGCATGGTCATCTCACCCCTTTCCTCTCAGCCAAGCTGCTAAACAGAGTGCATGCTGCCCAACCCAGTGCTCCACAAAGTGTGTGTTATACGAACCCCACAAATCAGTGTTTATGACTTTTATTGGAAAGGGCTATGGCTAATCTATATTTCTGCAGAACACTGGTGCCAAATAAACAAGTTGAAGGTATTTACCAGTAAATAGAATAGCATCACCTTCAAGCCAGTTTGTAAATAAGTTTTGCTTGCATTTTACATTTTCATCCACATTTTTCCCATTTAGTATCTTCTAAAAAATGCTAGAGGAAGTTAACAAATGATAGAACAAACAAATCACTAATAAACTAGGATTAACTAATTATCTTAGGAGCAGATGAATACATGTAAGTGAATACCATGAACTGTGGTTGTTATTTTATATCCTATAAACATTATCTGCTCATATTCTCCAGTAACTAAACTGTTTTTAGTTCGTGAGGTGACATTAAACATGCCGATACTTCAGAGCTAGGCAAAATGTCATGGGTTCGGCTGAATGTGAGTGACTTGGCTTTCTGAAGAGGTCATTAAGTTTCTGATGTCTGCATTTCTGATGGAAGTTGGGTGCAACCTGATTTTACTCGGAACACACTGGTGGTTTTCCTGGGTCTTGATTTAAAACTTAAATTTGTGATATTCTTCTGAACAGTGGCTATTAAAAGTTGGGTATACTTTGTGTATTGATTGATAACATTTTATTTTATCGAGACTTCTTTTAGACTGTGATGAAGCTGGTCTTGGAATTGGATGGGGGCTTACTATAAACACTACCAGGCCGGTGCCTTGTGTGATTCACTTATCAGCTGCCTCTGCTATGCCCTGGCTTTCAGATGGGCAGAGACTACAGCTGCCCACTGATCTGATAAAGAAGCCACACCATTGTAGGCTCTTCAGGCACAAGAATTAGATGGAAGAATTGTGTAAGGTGCCTGGATTGTAGAGGGCTTGCCAGAGGTCAGCAGGCTTTCAAACTTGTCTGTCTCAGGCAGTCCTGAGGCTTTGATACTATGCCGCACAGAAAATAACGCATTTGACAATTCTCTGCATCCCTATAATATGTCAGTTCCTGGGTAATCATATTAGTGACTTGTTTTCTCTTGTTTTGTTGCTATTTAAAGAAAATAATATAGAAGCACATTTTCATGCTGAAACAAAAGTTAATGATGCATCAACACATCACAAAAACATTCAAGGATTTAATAATATATCCTATTTCATAAACTTCCTTTATTCTGCGGGTGAAAACGCAATTTCAGAAGAGGAAAGAGCTCGTGTGAGTGTTCTTATGTCTTTGAAGGAGTCATGTGTAAATAGTAATTTTCTAGACTAGTGTGCTCAGCTTCTTTCATTCTCAGCTGGCTAGTCAACTTGTGACTTGGAGCTTTTAAATTTAATGTGTCCAAAACTAAATTATTGATTCCACCTACTAACCTTCTTTCCCTAGCTGTTCTGTGTCATGGGACATGGTGAACACATTTTTGTGATGTTCAGACACACATCTAGGTTGAGTCCTTTTTCTCACACCGCAGTTGGGCTGATTGGGGTGTGTGTTAGTTTGTTTGAGCTGCTACAACAGAACGCCACGGACCTGAGGGGTTAAGCTACAATGTGTTCCTCACAGTTCTGGAGGCTGGAGGCAGATTAGGTGTCTGGAGAGTGGAGTTTCCTGGTTTCTAGATGGAATCTTCTAGCTGAGTCTTCACACGGTGGAACAGGCAAGGGAGCTCTTTGGATCCTCTTCATATAAAGACACTAATCCCATTCCAGGGGCTTCACCTTCATGACCCAATCACTTCCCAAAGTCTTCACCTCCTGATACCATTATGTTACAGATTAGGTTTGAACATATAAATTTTGGGGGGTGGGGTGGGTACAAGTATTCAGTCCACACAGAGTGACCCTGGTAAAAATAACCTAGAACCCAGACACTTCTCACCACCTTGACACCAGCCTCATCAAAACCAACACTCACGCTGGATGACCGCAACAACCTCCTGATCTGTTACCTCATTTCCCAGTCTGTTGTCCCAAGGATATTTTTAGAAGAAAGTCAGGCTATGCCATCCCTCAGCTCAAACCCTCAGAAAGTTCCCATCACACTTAGAATACGATTGAAATACTTACCATGGCTTAAAAGACCCTGCAACAGGATTCTCAACCCCAGCTGCACATTAGAATCTGTCTGCGGAATCCTTTAAAGAACACTGATGCTCATTACCCAGCACACAGTAGTTAAATCAGAATCCTCAGTCATGGTGCCTGGAAACTGATTTTTATAAGCTCCCCAGGGGATTCTATTATGGGGCCAATGCTGAAAGCTCTGGTGTCAGGTGGTCCGATGGCTTTTCCTACCACTTCCTCACCCTCTCCTCTCCTTCCCATCCCTCCTCTTTCCCTCTTCCTTTACTTTTCCCTAACATGCAGCAGGTGTGTTTATTCTGTGTCTTCCTCTGCCTGGGATGCTCTTGCCCCACGGGTCCTCATGTTTTTCCGTCTCCATTCTCAGCATTGTTTTGCCAGAGGCCTTGCTCACCCATCAGGAAACACAATGCCCTGGTTATGCTCATGCCCTCTCTCCTTGCTGTGGTGTACTTGTCTTTCCAGAAATCATGGCTATTAGGAATGCTGCAAATATTCCTCTATTTGATTGGTTCCTGTCACCCTCCACTAGCAGATAAACTCCAATAGGAGGAGGAACACTGTCGATTTTGTTTGCTGTTCTGTGCCCAGAAATTAGAGAAAGGTTTGGTAGGTTACAGGAGCTCATGATCATGTATTTGATGAAGGGATTCATTCCACAAGCCTCAGAGAAGGACGCCCAGTGATCCTTAGCCTGGAAATCTACTGTGTAAATTAAGAGAAGGGGACATTTTAGGGAGACAAAGGCCCAGAGCCCGACACACTAGCTGCATGTTCAGTTTATTCTGGTTTTGTTCTTGTTTTTCATATTATTATTAGCAACATTTGCTTACATTTTTGTAGTTCTAAACTCAGAGTAAAAGTATGAGGATCCTAGAAGGAACTAGAGCATATATTTTACTCAAATTTAGCAGTATGTGTGTGTGTATTTACATACATATTTATATATATTTATATTTATATATAAAATTTACATAGATAATTTTATATATAAGCACATAAATGTGATTTTTTAATCTGAACAACTTGAGATTAATTTGGAGACATTTTTCCTCTTTGCCCCTAATAATAAAATCAAAGATAATCTGTTTCATAACCAAAAACATTATCAAAATAAAACATGCTAACTTTGATTTAATAATATCATGCAATTCACAGCTCCTGTCCAGATTTCTCCCACTGTCCCAATACTGCACTTTACAGAAGCATTTTCCTGGCTCGGGGTCTGATCCAGGCTCAGGTGCTGCCCTTTTTCATCCTGTCTCCTCCTCATCCCTTCTTCCTCTTTCTTGACCAGGACATGTTTGAAGAGTGCAGGTCTGTCACTCTATAAGACGTCCCTGCATTTGTGTTTGTCTGGCATTGCTTTACAGTTAGATTTTTTGGCAGAAATGAGGCATAAAGATGTGAACCCTGCTCTGTCCTCCACATCAGGAGCTCCCAATGCTGGGGCCTCCCCACCCAGGTGATGTCAACTGGGATCATGTGGTTAACCATTTGTCTGCCAGGTTTCTCCATGATAAATTTACTCTTCTGGCATCTTAAAATTAGAACATAATCTGTGGGAAGATGCCTTGAGACTGCAAAAGCTGCGATCACACTGGACCCCTCTGAATGCAGGTCCTCTCTGGGACCACCAAGCACCACTCTCTTGTTCTGTGTGTGCCTTGTCTCGGCGTGTGGGGTGGCGAACAGGTACAATTTGTCTAGTGGATACAGAAGTGGCAGCTGCAGTCAAGGGACCTGAGATCCAGATTTAGGCTGCAAAGTAACTAATGTAGAAAGTGAAGCATCCGCTTAACTTCTTCCTGTCTGCTCCTTTCTCATCTGGCAAAGAATTGCTGGCCAATAATTTGTGTAATTAGTTTGAAAATAAAATCAATTGTGTCCACAAACAATGCAGCAGAGAAAATACTCTGAAGGTTCTCCTACTACAAAACACCTAGAAATGTCAGATAGAATAAAAGAAAGTCTCTCAAATACAGTACTCAAGTTAGAATAACCAAGGAAATCCCTGGCGGTAAGAATTTAACAGGGAGCAAAGACAGAAGGTGATTTTCTCTGACTTCATTTACTTCCCAGCATTTCCTGCCCTGGGTGACTTAGAGTTCTGGTTTTTAATAGCCTAATAGAGCACCAGGGAAAGTCACTGTGATTACGTAACTGCGAGTGAAGGTGAGGCCCACAATAAAAATAAAACCACCCCAGGACAAAGGCAGGTGGGATCTATTCTCACCAGACAGAAAAGTTTCTGGGTTCTGCACATAAGACGCTGTCTTTTTCTCAACAATTTACAAACAAAAACTGTCTTGTGAGTTTTGTATTTAAATTTTTACTCATGTTTTTGGTTCAGAAACCTCGAATGGAGACATATAGAATAAATCTGGATCCACAACGCCCTGAGGATCATGTCACAGAAGTCAACTCATATTATCCCTAGAAGGATGAAGTTTTATCACAGGACATTTAGGCTTCCTACTTCAGGAAACAAGCCACCGGAATTAAAAAACAAAACAACAAAACAAAACAAAACAAAACAAAACAAACAAAAAAAAAACTTCAGCAGAAACAAATACTGCCCTGGAAAATTAAGATGACTGAATGATCAGAATGCATTTTAAAAGTCACATTTAAAATAAAAAAAAAATGCAAGAGGTACTAAATTTATTGGAAGGAAAGAAGATAGTTTTAAAAAAATAGACTGATGAAAATTAGCCGAATATGACTGGTGGGTGTAAAAACACAACATCTTTGATAGAAAAATTAGAGGGACTTTTGTTTCTGGCAATGTGTCTATATAGAGATCCAGAATGTTCTGGTGAATGGAGATCTAAATTGATACAAAGAATGTAAAAGCCACCCTTTTAGATACACGGGCATGCAGCAGCATAAATGGGACGTCCTGGGTACAGGAATCAAGCACAACCTTGAATCCCAGGAGGAAGCCTTGACCTTGAGTACACTCTGAAGCATCCATGAAGCCAGAGGACCCACAGTGCCAAAGTCTGGCTCCAGGTGATGCATACCTCCAAACAAGGAGCACATTTCACAAGTAGACTGTACACACAATGATGGGCATGTTTTGAGAAGTTGTCTGCTGAAGGCGGTGGCCTGCCTACAGCTGCTTCCTGGGACTCTGTCAACAGAAAGCTTGGGGGCAGTCATATGCACACTTATGTTTAGAGACACCAGTGTTTCTGACTCTCCTCTTTGTTCTAAAGTGGCTTCATTACCATGCTTTGGGTCCCTCCAGTCGCTAACCCAGTGTATGAAAGCTTTGCCTATACATGCTATATCAGCGTGTGTATTAGTCCACTTTCTGTTGCATGTAACAGAATACCTGAAACTGGATAATTTATAAAGAAACCAAATTTATTTCTTACAATTTTGAAGGCTGGGAAGTGCACAGTGCAGGGGGCGTGTCTGGTGAGGGCCTTCTGGGTGAGCCCTCTACGGTGATGCAGGATATCACATGGTGAGAATGGGCCAAGCGAAACAGAGCTCACCTTTTCACTAGCTCTCCTTATGAAGCCATCAGAACCATGCCCATTGCTCCATGAATGGATCAATCTGTTCATGAAGGCCACGGTATTTGCACTCCAATATCCAATAGCCTTTTAAAGGCCCTACATTCCACCACCATATTGGAGGTTAAGTTCCAACATGGGCTTAGGGGCATATTCAAACTTCAGCAGCCTGACTGTGTATATGATATGATATAATATAAAATAATATAAAATAATATATATATAATAATAATAATAATATTATATATATAATAATAATAATAATTTTATATAATATATATTATATATATTATTATATATAATATATTATTATTAATAATATATAATATATTATATATAATATATGTTATTAATAATAATATATATAATATATTATATATAATATATGTTATATATATAATAATTATATTATATTATATTATATTATACATAATATAGCTTGCTCAAATATGTAGAGAATATTTAAAGTCAGAGTTTCTAACGTTGGTCAGAAATTATAATGTACTATAAAATCCCAGTAATTATGAACATCATAAGCTATCTTTTTGACTAATGTTAAACAAGGAAAGATTCCTCGATGTTAGTTATATATTAATAGCAAAACAGAATGATGGAAGGTAAATGTCAGTGTCTTAGCCACATGTACACTAGGCATGTGTAGCTCGCTGCTTTCCTCTGTGGCAAAATCTGTCATTTACACTTATAGGTTGTCTTTGTTTAGAACTTACGGAGCCACTTAGAGCCTGTTCGAGGAGATTGTATAAGAGACCAATTTATTACATCTGACCCCTCCTGACCTATGAATAGATTTCCAGTGTCAGGGCTCAGAAAACAGTGCCCCCAAATTTTGAGCTTTGACGTGCTAAGTGCTTTGAACAAAAGGAGACTGGAAAGCCTCAGAAGTGAAGTCTCTTCCTGACCTTCTCCTGCCCTGATGTCTCCTGCTCACATTTCTTCCGCAAGGCAAGCCACAGAATCTAGAATTTCTGTTCCCCAAAGAAGGTCACAGATGCTAAAATACTATTTTAGCCTTCCTCCACTTTTCTGTGTAGGAGCTGGCCGTAAAGAAATTCTCCAACCCACCTAGTTTGATAGGAAGTCATAAGACTCTCATTCCAGAAGGGTCTTGCTTCATAACTGAGAAGAAGGGAAGCTCTGCAGAGAGGCCAGGAAGAACCCAAACAGACGGAACTTTCTGGGTTTACCGTCAGTCTATCAGCACCAGCTCATACCCTCTTACCCAATCACATGTCTACACGACTGTCCACTCTTCAATAAACCTAAGTGTAAAAATGGACAGTTTTTCCTGGATCTTTGGGTCTTCATTTCTGAAAGCTCATGTGTCACCTACAATTTTGATCAAACAAATTTGCTCTGCCTTTCTCCTGTCAATCTGTCTCTTGTTACAGGGGTGTTGGCTGTGGCCTTATGATGGGTGAGAAAGGGTATCACATATTTTTTGCTCCTGCATGTGGATTTATTACATTTGTCTGGTTTTCTTTAGCAAGAATCTCAGACTAAAAGGAAGGCATCTTGTCAAATCAAACTTTCTGAATCACAGTAAAGGTTAGAGTTTCCAGAAATTATTGTTTACTTCTTACTCTATGACAAAGGTTCTCTCCAGACAAATTTAACTCACAACAGCAATTAATATGGCATAGAAAATAGAAATGTCAAATTGTGGGCTGTGAGGCTCTTCTGTATGTTGCGGTGATAGTGAATAGGTAGCACTATGCATTGTCAAAGCCTGGAGAAACTTATGGCATAAAGAGTGATCCACACATATGTATGTATCAGAACATTAGATTGTACCCCATAAATATGTACAATCACAATGTGTTAAGTAAAATAAATTAATTAATTTTAAAAAGATAATTAAAAACAGATAATGTAGAAGAAGGTTGGAGAATTCCAGAATAGAGAGCAGACTTGGACAAAACATTCTGTGCATGTATATTACAAACAACCTCACTGAAAGGGAGAAAGGTGCTGACCTAAGTAATTTGGGAATGAGCAGAGTCTGTAAGACCAAAGGTAAAAGAGACCTCTCATGAGCTCTATACTCCAGTTGATAAGGTTGTATCCCGCAGGCATACTACTGTGTGTACGGGAAGGCAGCAGTTAAGTCAATGGGTGGCAGATGTGGGGAGCAGAGTTTCTAACACTCAGGAAGGGAGGTTGCGGACATGTATGTACCAATGGATTAGAGTTGGTGACAGCAATGTGAACTCTTATTTTACTTAATACAGATGCAAATGACCACATAAAATATCTATAGGTATTTGTATATACATATATATATTAGAATCCACACATTCATTTCCTTGCTCTTCTGGCTGAGAAAACCCCAGTAGCAAGCAGCATACCCAGGGCCCAGATATTCTCTAATAAAAGGAAACAGGGATTCTTTGAAAAGTGGCTGATCCTAGGACCAGGGCAGAGAACAAACAAGATGAGCCTGGAGCATCTTGTTGTGCCAGAAAGAAAGAAAATTCTCCAAAAAATATATTAAAAAAAATAAACAAACCACAAACCAACAATGGAAGTATGCCAGAAAGACACAGGATGCACTATAAAAACTCTCAGTGGTTAAGTCTTGAACAATTTGAATGACGAAGTAAAGCAGTTTTAGAGTATAATCCAAAGTATACCATAACTATGCATGAGCCCACACTGCTATAAATAAATCATTGAATATATACATTAATGCAAAAAAAAAAAAAGATCTTTCATGCAGAGGAATTCTAAGTAATTTGTGTAGATATTTTACCCTCAGGAAGGTGGAGGATAACTCCCTGTGCCTGAAGCATGAGCTGCTCATGTTGACTTCCTTTTAAAGAGTAGAGGGTGAACAAGGAGAGAAAGAAACACAAAGAATATTTTGAAATGGAGAAATTTGACAAACGGGACCGCAGCCAGGGGATCAAGGTCAACACCAACAGTGATAGATCGTGCTGATGATACGTGCCCTTGGTGTGACGTGGAAGAGCAGCACTGAACCTCTGTGGTCTTCCTCCGAAATGCGGTCAGCCCCAGTCTAATCATGAGAAGGACACCAAAAAAACTCCATTTGAGTGACAGTCCACCCAGCCACCGGCCAGTCCTCCTCAAAGCTGTCAAGGTCATCAACACAAAGCCTGAAAATCTGTCACAGCCAAGGGCAGCCTACGGAGACCTGATGATTAAATATGATGTTATATTCTTCCTGGCATCTTGGAAGAAGAAAAGGACATTGGTGGAAAAGCAAGGAAATATGAATAAAATATGAAGATTAGCAAAGAATAACATCAATATTGGTTCCCTAGTTGGGACAAATACATCATAGTAACACTATGAATTACAAAAGCTAGGTATGCAGTACATGGAAACTCTCTATAGTATCTTCAAATTTTTCTGTAAATCTAAAAATATTCTAAAATAAAAGTTTATTTAAAAATATGGGTCATATGAATTTATAGTAGACAGAGCACACCTTTGTACAAACAAACCTGAGTCAGAACGTCTTGTGAATTAATCTATATCATACAATGAAAGCTTTACTGGACACACTGGTATGATTAATTAAGTTGCAGATCACCAGTGGGAAAAATTCCTTTGTCTTATGCAGATTCTCAGATATAGAAAACCATGAAAATGTCAAGGTGGAGGCAACATACTTCGTTTCCCCGATGGAGCAGGCGCCTGAACAGTGTGAATCGCAGGCCGCAGTAACCAACACTCTGAGATATTTGTTATGTGCCACTTTGAATCCCAGAGAAATGTGAAATGCCTCTGAGGGATGCCAACCTAACACATGGGCACACAGCAGAGGATGAGTGATAACTGTAATTTCACAAGGGGTCTTCCGAACGGCCCCCTCCCGATGCCGGGTGACGTATAGTCAATTACTTTTATAATTGCTCCCCCCTAACGTGGATGTCCTAATGAGATCAAAACCATCACACTTGTCTTTCATCTTCTCTTACATCGTCTGAACTGGGGGGTAAGAGGTATTTGCTTGCTGTAAGAAACTTATTTGCAAATTAAAAGGATCTTCATAATGAGACAAATAAAAGCATCCCCTAAATTTAGGCTGTGGCGGTTTACTTTTGATTGGAAGTGAGGAAAGTCTCGTTGTTTGAATTTTATCTACAAGGAACAGAGAAATCCCTCTGTCATTTCAGATCACTGCTTTTTTGGTAGACTGTTAAAAACAAAGGGTCATCTCTCTCAAAGTCAAAGCAGATTGACATTCTCTTCGATAGAAGATCAGGTAACCATGTATGTGCTACATTTTGCAGACTCAGGGCTCCAACCCAATGGTGAATATGTGCATGGAGTCAGCTCCACTGTCTTGAATTTACTGCCTCCATGCACAGCGGCGTTAAGGATATGAAGTGATAGACCATTTCATGAGCTACTTAAAATTCGGCAAAATTACGAACATATTGTTTCCAGCTATATCTCATTAAGATTAAAAAAGGTGTGATTCTTTAAACTCGTACCTTGCATTTGAGGACATTTAATTGAATGCTTTAAGTCAGAATATCAGTCAAAATGGATTATTCTTATTTACAGATATCTTCAGAATCATATGGATCTACATAAAGGCCTATTTCAGAGTCAATTTTGACTGGATCCACAGTGATTTTGAATGCCACTTGAAAACTGGAATGCACAAAGTAGGGAAGATGGGCTGTCATTTCAGATTTCTTTCTGTTAAAAATGCTAATTAAAGCAGTGGGTCAGATCTCGCATTGTCAAAGAGATGTGCCATTTCTTTCCCTGGGAACAATCACATGCTGCTGGCTGCTACATAAGTACAAATCTGACAGCTGCCAGGAAAGGGCAGAAAACCACATGCTGACAAGATTTTTCACTTGCTCAGTATTACAAGGAAGGCCTAGGACAAGGAACATGCTGCTCATGAGGGCTGATCTGCTGCAAGAGAGTCGAATGCTGTTTAGACCGTGTGGCACAGTTCAATGCACAACTATTTTAAAAATAGCTGTGGATCTTATTTACTGATTGGTAGTGATGAGGAGAAATGTGCATCCTGAAGAAAAACATAACAGCATTCACCTTTATTCTGGGATAAAGCATAAATTTCCCACCGATCTTAACTGGGATTTTTTTTGCCCCGTTTTCAATCTTGTTTTCCTCCAGTTTATAGATTTGAATAGTATCATGGTTGTGTAGTAATGATACCCTCTTTTTTGAATAGTGATAATATTGTACAACAGGATTTCCCCCCTTTGAATTATTCTCTAATATATTTCAAAGGGCATGCTATTTTTTTCATTGATCTTTAAGATATTGGCTTACATATTTCAAAATTGTAAGTAGTAGAACTATCACAAAACTTAACATTCATGAGATCTCTCTTACTGTTTTCTCTTTCTCACATCACTGTGAACTCTTCTGATATGATATCCCACTTTTTCAGACTGAGTTTATCTTGGAAACTACAAATTGCTAAAAGCTTGTTTTAAGTTATAAGTTATTTTACCAATATTCATGTAATTTTATATGTTGAAGAAGACATGATTTGTCTGACTTGGTGCAAACAACCTAGCTGACAACGATCCATTTTATGTGACAATAATCCTCCTGTTACTGGCTCATTCTGCTGACACTGAGAGATTAGGCTTTGTGAAAGAGTAAGCTAAATGTGGAAAAATAACACCCAGGAAAACAGCGCAAACTAGGTCACCGGTGCAGGCGTGGGTTCCACCGTCCTCACTGGAAGGTGATCTGGGTTGCTTTCCCCCAGGTCACTGAAAGTCACAGTTTCAAACCACCTTGCTGTGTTCTCATTAGGCTGTTCTCTGTGCGCTCTGCTTTCTCTGTTGACTCGTATTTATCATGATTCAGAAAAAAAGTTGATTATTTTTGTCTTTTCTCTTTCATTTACAAGTGGAAGCACTCATTTCACCCTCTTTAGTGCATATGTGATGTTGTTGCATGCAGAGTGATATGCTGAAATGAGGGAATCTGTCCTAGACATATAATGCACACGTGAATTGGTATAACAATAGAGTGGGGAATGGAATGTAAATGTCCTTAAATTATCTCTAGTTTTTACTTAGGTCATAGCTCGCCTGTGTGCCTTTCCACACCTTTTGAAGAAAATCAAAGCTGCTTTATAATTTTTAGCATAAATATCTGCACATCTGTAATATATGAGGATATGTAAAAAAAAAAGTCCATGAAAAAATGTAATTAAAAATAATACGAACCCTTCTATAGACATTTGGAGAGCCCTTGTAGTACTTGAAAAATATACTAGTTATTATTTGTCTATAAATAGATCTTTCCTAGTATACTGACCCTCTTAAAGGCAGGAGCTACTTCTTACGTATTTATTCTTATGCCCAGCTCCTAGCAAAATAGCTGATAATAATTGCATTAATTTGTGCTCAGTTAGGGATTGTCTTAGAAAGCAATCTGAAAGGGACTGCTTATGTTGCTTAGATCACATCGTAAATAAATGCATTATCTCTGCTTAACGTGATTATGATTGTAGATACAATTCTTATGGATTTAGCATTATTTCAATACTATTGATACTGACTAAATTCCTAACTTTTCCAAAAAGCTCTTTATAACTGAAGATATTGTTTATGTAATTGGGTGAACTTTTCCCATAGTACACAGACCAGGACTAGTTGTAGGTCTTAAAGCAAACACCAAGAGACGTCAAGGGTGTCAGGGAGCAGAAGGTAAATATTTAGTGCACCCACCTCTGCCACACTGATTTTCAAAGGTTTGTTGACAAATTTAATGTCCTCTCATTTTTCACACACACACACACACACACACACACACACACACACACACAAACACAAAAACATGCACACACATACTTGACAATCTGTGCAGAAAGTCAACCAGCTCTAATTAACCCAAATGTTATGATGAGGAAACATTAGGTAAAATAGACATGATAGGAATAAATTAATCAATAAAAAGGACATCTATGTATTCCAGCAAAACCTCGTGTAAAATTAACTTAATTTGAAAATACTAATCAAGATGGTAAATGGTTATAAACAGTGAAATTTCTGAAGTTATGGTTAGAGTCAGTTAATCTAAAAACGTTCATTTGTGTATCAGCCATGCATAGGACCACTCCGTGCTAAACACCACCTTCGGGACGTGAATGTTCAGCCTTACTTCTAATTACTTTCCTACATGTTTCCTATGCCCCAGCCATCCCGGAATATCCACTGTGAGAAAGGTCTGTGGGTCTCTATCACCAAGATTCTATGCAAGTTTTTCTCTCTGCTTGAACGTTTTGATCTTGACAGTTTCTCCCTGTTGTTTACATATACATTCTTTCAGAACAACATCCCTCCTTCAAGTTCATCTTAAATGACACTGTATACACTTTCTCTTTTAACAATATCGTGGAAAATTCTGTATACAACCTGTTCTTCCTTAGACTGTACATGTTAATATGGTTTTCCATTTATTTTTCACTTATTTTATTTGATCTCTTCTCATAAAGCGTTAACTTTAGAGTTGTTTACACACCCACATGTTTAAAATGTAAAAGATAACAAAAATAAATGCAGTGAAAATCCTGATAAGAATTTATGTCCCTTGCCAAACTTTCTCTTCTGCAGCTGAAATTGATGTTTTAATCTCATATACTTCTGCATGTCTTGTATGCATTTATAACTAAGAAAACATGGAATACCCTGTCTCTTTACACAAATCCTAGCTTGTTAAACTTCCTTAACTTTTCTCTTCTTTTGCTTAACAACATACATTGAAAAATGTTCTGTATTGGTACCTAACTTGTTTCTCCATGCTTTTGTCTGGCTGCAGAATGTTTTATCTGTCTGTCTCTTTGTCTGTCTGCCTATGTGTCTGTTTATCCATCTATAATCTATTCATTTCTTTACTGGTCTCTAGATAGTCAGCATCTGTGTCATTTCCAATATTTTTCCACCACCATGTTGCAATGAAAATCCTTATATAAAAATCCTTCCACAGAGATCATGTCAATTACCAAAAATTCTTTTTCTCCCCCAAATTTCCTTATGAGTAGCACCCCATCCTTAACTCATTTGTTCAATAACTTATCAATTCAAGAATCTTATTGATAGTATGCTTAGAGGTTTTCTTCCTTAGTAGCCTCTTTATATTTTAAGCTCCTTACTAGTTTTATAATTTTTTAAAAACTTTCTATCATGTCATAGACTTTTCTCGGATATCAAGTCATCCACAATCATCTGTTTATAAGTGAAAAAGATGGAATAAACTGCTATTTGGAAGTTCTGAATAGGAGATGGGATTTATCAATTTTGAGTTTGACCATAAGGTGATCTGGAGGACAGACCATTTGTTTGTTGTGGAACACACAATGTCATATCTTTATATCTGTCCTCTTGAGCAGTTGAGAGTCTTTACTGAAGGGTCATTTATTTCTATTGGAAGGCAGGAATCCATCTAACAGTTCTCTGGAAGACATGTGTGGACAGTCCACTGGGGGCCAGCATTGCACGCAGAGGTCCATCTGCTGCTCCTGTTTCAAGAATGGCTGCCTTGTCCTTCACTGGGGTGCTGTTTTCCTGTCCTGAGAAACTCTATGTGGCCCTCCCCAGAATAAACCTGGTGGCGTTGGAGTGAAGTGGAGGAGGAGCAGTCATGGAGAAGCCTGGAGGTGAAGAAAACCATCTGAGCATCAAACTATGTCTCAAAAAGAGTTCATGTCCTCATTTAGTCAGCCTTCTCCAGAGAAGAAGAACCAACAGGATGTGTACAGACAGCACAGACATGTATACGAGAAGGACTTGGCTCACATGATCATGGAGGCTTGCAAATCTCTAGATCTGCAGTTGGCCAGCTGGAGACCAAGGAGAGCTGATGCTGTGCTGTAGTCTGAAGGCTGGGTGGCTCGGACCCAAGAAGATCTGATGTTTTAATTACAGTCCAAAGACTGGAAGAAGCTGCTGTTCCAATTCAGAGGCCATCAGGTAGGAAGAATTCTCTTCGGGGGAGGGTCAGTCTTTTATTCTGTCCAAGAATCACCTCATTAGACAGGGCCTGCCCACATTAGGGAGGGCCATCTGCTTTACTTGGTCTACCAATTTAAATGTTAATCTCATCAAAAATATCCTCACTGAAACATCCAGAATAATATTTGTCCAAATATCTGGGTAACTTGTAGCCCAGCCAAACAGACATGTGAAATTAACCATCACAATCCTCTACTTTGAGGTAGCCCTTTCCTTCATCCCTAATTCCAAGAGTACTGGTTAGTCCCTGAAGCTTTTAAGAAGTCTTCACTTAAGTTGACTGATTTTTAGTTTTCCTTACCGTGGGCTTATGGGTGCTTCCTTGGGTCTACTAAATGAGTTTCTACTCAGTTATTTTCTTTATAGATTACAACATTATTTTATGGCTTTCTGCTGTCCTTCTGATCCCATCTTTATGAGTTTATATTTTTATTTTAAAGTGCCTTTGCTATAGTACAGAAGATTTGAAAGAAGAATCTCTTAGATACATCAAATATGTTTCTACTGTCTTAACTCAGAAGTGTCCTTTACTTAATATAAAGCAGTCATTTGCTTATTCAAAGTACTAAGTATTAATTTAAGTTGTGATGTTTTCTAGGCTGAGTGTGCTCCAAAGATATTAGATTAGTGGAATTTTGTGTATATGGATGCATTCATTAACACGATCACACATAAATTGCATATACTCAAATCCATATAATAAATATTAATTCATTGAATATGTGTGATGTGTGATAATATTCCTTTGTGTAAGTCAATAGGTATTCTTGCCATAATTCCCTTGGAAAGCTGAAGGCTAAAATGCTGTAAAAGAGATATATGTTGAAGCAGTTATAAACAAAAAGTTACATTAAAAAGGAGTGTTATATTGCATTTTTTTCTATTAGAATTGGAAAATTTCAGGACATACTAAAATACTTTAATTGCTATGTGAATTATTGCATGATTTTCTCAAAATGTTGAATTTTATGTCTCCTTTTACCTAAACAAGTTTATAAGCAACTTTTATATGCAAAAAAATGGTCATGGCCTCAGTGTAATTCTAGGTATAGCATGTTCTCTGAAACTGTGATTTTGGGGTTAGTATGACACATGAATGAGCATGGTAGTGGTGATTTTTTTGGTGACCATTTTGCATTTTGTGCGTTTCATCACTGTGAACTAATACCATCCTGCTACATCTTTCCATAGTTGAGCTTCTACAGTGGGATACAGAATTATAAGATTAAAATTTTTACATAAGCACATATGAAATTTCCTGCACTTTTGGGGGTTACCCTAATTTATCATTGACTTCCGATGACTCCTTTTATCAGAATCAAATTCAGATGCCTTGAAAAATGCTAACCCTCTCCATCTGCCTCATTTGTGCTGGACGCCTTGTGTGTACCTTCTTGTGCAAAACTATTTCTGGCTGTGGATCCTTTTTTGGAATTGGTTAAATTATAGACGCTTATTCTGAATCCCTTGACTACTGTCAAAACATATTTGTGTGGCGGTTTCAATCCCTGTCATCATTTGAGAAGCCTTGATTAGTTCATGCAGAAGACTTTCTCTTTATAATGAGAGCATTGCTTAGCATATTGACCTTTCAGATCATTAATATCAAGACTGATATATCAGAAGTCTCTGCTTTAATGAATATACAGTTGACATCACTTCCCACCTCTATTTATACTCTAAAATGTGCTACTTTTGTTACTTATTTCTCTCTCATTAGGTTTTACATTTAGAAGATAAAGACAAATAAAACAACTAGAGTTTTATTATTGATACACCAGGATTTAGTTTGTAAATGTATATGTGATGATTAATGTACACATCTGGCAAGTGGAAAAGTCTGAAGACTGAGGAAGAAAACCATTGCAGGGGCAGAGTCTTTGCAGGGAGCCTTTATTAGAGCCATGATGACCAGAAATGTGGGATCGGGCACATGTACCCTATGCTTGTTCCACCATTGTATCCTGGCAGTAGATAACTTTGATTTCACAGATGAGACTTTGTACTCTTGAGCTGAAAGAAGTTAAGACTTTGGGTGGAATGAAATGGGTGAAGTATGTCCCCCAAAAGTTCATGCATTGGAAATTTTAACCCACCCGTAATAGTATTAAGAGGATGGGAAATCCTGCTATGGTCATTGAGAGATGGGGCTTCTAAGAGGTGATTAGATTGTGAAGACTGTGACTTATGAATTGATTGATCCATTGGTGGAGTGAGGGGCATGGTTCTGATGGCTCTAAAAGGAGATCATTGAGCAGGGCAGCTCCTCCTGCTCAGCCCACTCTCACCACGTGACATCCTGCATTGATGTAGAAGAAGAGCCTCACCAATGCGACCCCAGAACCTTAGCTGGAAGAAATGGCTTTCCCATCCCCAAAGCTGTAAAAAATAAATTTCATTTCATTATAAACTGCCCAGTTTCTGGTATACTGTTATAAGCAACAGAAATGGACAAATACAGTAATATAAACTATATGTAAGTTATGAAGCACAAGGATAGAATAAATACTCATGAACTCACCACACGAATACAAAATAAATTACTAGTAGCATCACCAAGGTACCCTGGGATCTTTCCATATCTCATTTTCTTTCTTTACCTGGAAAGTATAGCACTATCTTGGATTATGTTTTCTTGTTCCTTTCTGGATTTATCACAGGATATATCCTGAAACATTATGTTGTTTAGTTTTCATACCTTTGATCTTACATAAATGTTGTGATGCTATGGATTATCTTCTGCTATAGATTTAAAGTAAGTCTTGACATGTGTTGGAAAGTGTTTGCTCCAACTTCTCCCATATAATCAAGGAGATAAATGGAAAAACCAAGACTCTCAATGGAGAATTGAAAAATCTGAAAAGCAAACTAAATTGGAATATAGAAACTAAACATATGCATTACTTGAGATTTAGATCTTTGTGTTTGACTTAAAGTTCAACTGGAGATCATCAGGAATAGTAGAGTAAGGACCTCCAAAAGTCACCTCTTCCATAAAACAATAAGAACACTTCCCAAAACTGTCTAAATAAACTTTTTAAGAACTAGAAAATAACCAAAGGCTTGAAAAAAATGTGGAAGCATTTACTGAAGGAAAACTGCTGAATCTCGGTAGAACAGCATGCTTTGTGACATGCTAACCTCCCCCATTCCCAGGTCCACAAGGGCCTTGAAAACCAAGAGCTGTGGTCACAATGTAAACTAGCAGCAGACCAGACACTGGAAGGGTTGGAATGGGTCTGGGACTCTTTCTTAGTCCCATGTGCAGCGAATTCTCATCATTTGAGCTGGCTATAGCGTCCATGGAAAATTCTATTTGTAAGGCTTGTCTTTCTTACACCTCACTCAGAGGTTGTCTAGAGTGAACAGCCTTTTCTCCAAAGGTGCTTGTCAAAAACACAAACAAACAAAAGAACTGTAGTAATTGTTTAACAATGCTCCTGCCTGAGATTGCGAGAACACTTGAAACAAACAAACAAAAAGCTAGTAAAATACTTAAAAGTAAAATCTGGAGAATGAGATGTCCATAGGGAACTTTTAAAGCTCCACTGTATTCCTGGGAATACACAAGACCATGTGTATGCTTAGGACCCTGCACGTGTCAAGCGTGTGCACATGCTCAGGAGAGAACTGAGAAAGATGTAACTCTCCTCTCCCTCTGCGGCTCCTTGAGGCTTTGTGGAAACATGAAGTGAAGGCTAATGCAGGGTTGCGAAGTGAGGCACACCTAGACCCATCATCACCAACTCATCAGGAACCAAAGCAAAGAAAAAAATATTGAAAGCAGCAGGAGAGAAGCAGCTTATTGCATACAAGGAAGCCTCAATGAGACTACGGGTTCCTCTCTTTAGCTGGATGGCATATTCAAAGTATAAAAGAAAAACAACAGTTCTATGTACAGCACAGCTATCTTCAACAATGAAGAAAATTACAACATGTTCTACAACATGTTCCACAATAAAAACAAAGAACAAAACTGAAAGAATTAGCCACTCTATCTGACCTGCAAGATATAGGGAAGGTGGTCCTTCAGACAGAAATAAAGAACCCTCATCAAATCTACACAAAGAACTAAAGGGCACTAATAAAGGTAATTACATAGTTAAATCTAAAAGACAATGTGAATGTATTTTTGTTAATAGCAATTTTTTCCTGTTTGATTTTTAAATAACTAGATAAAACAATAGCTATAAATGTGTATTGATGGGTAAGAAATGTAAAAATATATTGTTTGTATGATAAATAAACAAAAGGAAGATAAGGGAAAGGTACCTTATTAAGACAACCAAAAACAATCCCAACAAAACACTCGTAAAGAGAATGCAAGCAGCATATTTTAAAAATTATAAACCATGACCAAGTGGGCTTTTTCACAAGAATGCAAGATCAGTTTCACATTAGAAGATCAATTAAAATAATGCATCATGTCAATAGACAAAAAACAAAAACTACATGACCATCTCAATAGACATATTTGTTAAAATCCAACACCAGTTCATGGTGAAAACTCCCAATAACTAGATAGAGAAGGGAGCTCCCTCAACCTGACAAAACGTCCCACGTCTCAAGACACCTTTATAATGGTGAGGACTGAAAGCTTTCTCCCTAAGATCAGTAGTAAATCAAGAATGTCCTGTCTTTCAACTTCCATCCACATTATACTTGATTTCCACCTAGCAAGCACAGTTATGCAATAAATAGGAAGTAAAGCCCAGAATGGAAATAAAGAAGTACATCTATCTCTATTTGTAGATGACATAATGAGTCCACAAAAAAACTATCGAAGTTATTATATACATTAGACAAAGTTGCAGAATACAAGATCGGTATGAAAAATCAATTGTATTTTGAGACACTTGCAATGAACAATCCAAAAATAAAACTAAGGAAATAATTCCATTTATGCTAGCATCAAAAACAAACATTTAGGGACAAACTTAACCAAAGAGGTAAAGATTTCTACACTGAAAGCTATAAAACATCATTAAAAGAAATTAAAGACCTAAACGAATAAAATATATCTCATTCTCATTGATTGGAATGCTTCATATCATTGAGATGACAATACTCTCTAAATCGATCTGTGGATTCAAATACAATACCTATCCAAATCCCATCTTCTTTCCTACAAAAAGTGACAAGATGATCTTAAAATTTATACAGAAATTCCAGGGACCCAGAATAGCAAAAAACATTCTTGAAAAAAATAAAAAATAAAAAGCGTTGAAAGACTTACACATCCTTACTTCAAGATTTACTATAAAGATAAAGAAAGATGGATTGTAAAAAAAAAATGAAGATATCATAATTGTCTCTATGCTAATTATTTTAAATTTAGAGAAAATGTATGGAATGCCTAGAAAAATGTAACTACAGAAAAGCTGATAAAGAAATAGGAATTCTAGTGCCTTTGTCAAAGATCAGTTGTCTGTAAGTACCTGGGTTGATTTCTGGTTTCTCTGTTCTTCTCTATTGGTCCATTTGTCTGTTTTTATGCCACTACCATATGTTGTTTTGGTTACTATGGCTTTGTAGTATAGTTTGAACTCAGGTAGTGTAATACCTCTGGTTTTATTTATTTTTTGCTCAGGATTGCTTTGGCTATTTGAGGCCTTTTATTGTTCCATATAAATTTTAGGTTTTTTTTTTTTTTTCTGTGTATGCAAAGAATGTCATTGATATTTTGAGGGAGATTGCATTAAATCTGTAGATCACTTTGGGAAGTATAACATTTTCACAACATTAATTCTTCCAATCCATGAACATGGAATGTCTTTCCACCTTTTGGTGTCCTCTTTAATTCCTTTCAATGATGTTTTGTAGTTCTCATTGTAGAGATCTTTTACTTTTTTGGTTAAATTTATTCCTAGGTATTTTATTTTATTGGTAGCTATTATAAATGGGCTTGCTTTCTTGATTTCTTTTTCTGCTCATTTGTTGTTGGTGTATAAGAATGCTACTGATTTTTGCATATTGATTTTATATCTTTCACCTTTACTGAATTTGTTTATGAGCTCTAGGTTTTTTGATGGATGACCAGCTAAGGAAAATGTGGTATATATACACAACGGAATAGTACTTAGTTATATAAAAGAGTGAAATTCTGCTATTCACAGCAACATGGGTGAGCTCGGAGGAAACAATATTAAGAGAAAAAAGCCAGACACAGAATGAGAAATACTACATATCCTCACTCATAAGTGGAAACTATGAGAAAGAGAGAGAGAGAGGGAGGGAGCGAGGGGGGAGAGAGAGAGGGGAGAGAGAGAGAGAGAGAGAGAGAGAGAGAGAGAGAGAGAGAGAGAGAGAGAGAGAGAGAGAGAGAGAGAGAGAGCACAGTAAATTATTGAACTTTCAGAAGGAGAGAACAAACCTATAGTTACTAGAGGTGGGAAGAGGGAGGGGAAGGGAAGGGGGTTAGGGAGTATTTGGCTAAGGGACACAAAGAATCATTACAATTTGTAATGATGAACATGCTCATAATATTGATTTGATTATCACATACTGCACATAAATGCTGATAGGTGTCTTTTTACCCCATAAATATGTAAAATCAATTTTGCTTCAATTATATAAGTAAATAAGAAATAGGAATTTTAGGCTAAAATTAAAGCAATTTAATTTGCAATTAGAAACACCCCAATGAAGAAATTCCTGAGGCCATATTTCAAAATAGTGTACAAAATATTAAGTAACAAATAATTTCAAATTTATAAAACTCTTTCAGATATTAAAAAACACATACCTTATTACATCACCACCATATCATAACCAGGCAAAGAAATGGGATAATGAAAATATTAATTGTTAGCCCCAAATAGATTACTTGTAACTATAATGAGAATCTGAACAAGTTACTCTGTGCAACTTGACAAAGAGATTCTAAAATTTTCATGAAAATATAAAGGTCAAGACTAGCCAAGAAATTCTGAAGAAGGATCAAATTGTGGAAGAACTCCTCTACAGAATGCCAAACATTTTACAGTTTTGGTAATTAAGATAGAATGGTATTTACTCTATAATAGAAAAATACCAAAATAGAAAAGAATAGGAGACCCACAATCATACCCACACCTATAAGAACACTCTATTTAAATCAAAATTGACTGTAGTCAATGGAATAATTATAGTCTTTTCAATAAGCAGTACTTGGTTAGTAGTATAGTCATTTTTAAAAAATACAAACCCATCAAAATAGCCTCCTAGTTCATATCATGCCAAATACAAGAAGTACTGAAGACATAAATAAGAAAAGTAGAATAATAAATCTTCTAGATTCTAAAATATTTTCACAAACTTTTAATAGAAAAAAGTCACATTCAGTAGGACTTAAAAAGCATTAGCTGTAAATAAAAATATTGATAAATTTAACATTATAATAGAAAATGTTTGCTTATCAAAAGACATCTCTGAGACAATAAAAAGGTACACAGCAGAGGTAAAATATCTTTAAAAAATATATAACCAACAATGGGCTTACATTCAGAAAATATAAGGTGCAAATAATTTACAAGCACTTTTGCAAACAATTTTGCATAATCTACTGAACATGAATAAATTCATTTTCTATGACTCAGAAATACTATTTTCAAATATATTTCCCAATAGAAATATATGTGCATAAGAACCAGGATGTATAAGAATGCTTAAGGCAGTGTTATTTATGACAGCCATAAACTTGGAACAAAAATTACATCAAAAATATAACAGATAAATACATTGTGGTACATTTACTCAGTGCAGCATAGCAATCATAATGAATAAAATATCACTTCATGCAACAAAATAGATGATTCTCATGAGAAGAAAGTAGAACAAACTAACGGAACACATAGCACCATACTTGCATAAAAGAAACATAAAGAGACAAAGTTAAACCTTCTTGTGTAGAAGAACTCATGTGAGCAGTTGATGTAACGAGGAAGAGAAAGTAAGTCCTTTCCATAAAAGTCAACAGGGAAGACAACGTGGAGGGAGGGAAGGTTAGCAACTGAGTGTGGGCATTTCAAGGGCTTCTGGAATTAGCACTTTCAATTTCTTGACTTGTGTGCTAGTGCATTTATTTGTGATAATGCACTGAGTTATACTCTCTGTTTTTTTAAATTTATTTTTTAATTGACAAGTAAAATTTTGATATATTTATGGTGCACAACACGATGTTTTGATATATGTATTATTATGATATGGATACATAAGCTATTTAACATATACATTAACTCAAATATTTACCATTTTTTTTGGTGTGGTGCAAATACTCAGCATCTACTCTGTCAGCCGTTTTTAAGTATATAGTATATTATTAACTAAAGTCACCGTGATGTACAATAGATCTCTCAAACTTTTTCCTCCTGTCTAACTAAAATTTTGTATGCTTTGACCAACTTTTTCCCAATTCCCCACCCCCAGCCTCTGAGTGTTCTGTTTATGAGAGCCTTTCTGCATATATGTTATAGTTCACCAAAGGGGTTAATAAGATGAAAGAAAAATTACGTAGTAAAATTCAACTCCAATTTATTTTTAAAAATTAGGAAAGTAGAAATAGAAGGGGACTTGATTTAATAAATCATATCTATCAAACACCCAAAATAATCTTCATATTTAACAGTTAAACACAAGTAGCATATCATATGAAACCAGAAACAAGTAAACAATGCCCAGTACAACTGATTATTAACAATATTTGCAGAAGTTACTAGGATGAACAGTGAGGAAAAAACAGAAATAAAAGCCATATGGATAGCAAGTGAAGAAAATACTCCAACAGCATTTACAGAAAAAAAAAAAAAAAAAATGGAAGCATCAGAAAGAGATACTAACCAAAGATCTGGATGTAATATTAATATGCAAAATAATTTAAATTTCATATACTAGCATCAATTAGTTGGCAAAAAAATTAATAAATTTTGCCTAGTACTGCAGGGACACACAGAAATAGATCAACAAAACAGAAAGTATAACTGCAAAATAGATCCATCTATAAATGGAAATTGACAAATGACAAGGTTAATATTACAAAGAAGTTAAGGAATAATGGACAATATTACAAATAGGATATTGGCATGGCACTGACAGTAGAGAGAGAGAGAGAGAGAGAGAGAGAGAGAGAGAGAAGCCGGAAAATGAAGGAAGGACGGATGGAGGGAGGAAGACTGATGAAAGGCAGTGTGAAAACAAATTTGATTGAAAGTTTTAGAACAGAACATAGAATAGTTTTATTTATGGACTTCAGGTTGGTAAGTACTTTTGACTCAGAAAGCAGTTATAAAACGTTTTTTAAAGTTAGATCCAATTTCTCCAATATTAAAATGTTCTCTTTATCAAAATAAATAAAAGAGGGAGAGAGAAGTTCAGGAAACCATGGTGGCAGGTGCCTGTCTTTGACTTCTCTCCTGAAACCTCATTGGAAACAGGCAAACTTATTAGAATAGCAAAGTTATGTGATACAGAATACCCCCAAATTTCAAATGTGGGTGTGCAGAAGAAAGCAGCAGAGACTGGAAGATGGATGTGGCAGTGGAAACTGAGTAGGAGGACGTGAGGTTTGCAAAGGGGCTGAGGGTGCCTTCACCAGGAAACATCCAGAACACAGTCAGGCGTGGGAGGCTTCACAAAGCAGCCCTAGAGGAAGGGTTTAGGCTCCAAATGACGGATGGAGCCAACAGGGATGCCCAGTGACATGGAGTCATCTAAAAACCTCAGAACTAGCAAACTGAAGTGCCTCTCCAGAATAAAATTTCTAATCAAGGGGAAATTACTAGAGCAGAAGCCAAACTGAACAAGGTAGAAAAACATAGTTCCAAAGAAAAGACATGGTCTCACCATTCATCCCGAAAGTTTGGGAAAATTAATTTCACTTATAATGAAGTCTAGAAAAGACCCAGGTCAAATCCCATACAATGCTGCTGTAAAAAAAAAGATAAACAAATGACCAACCACATTTAGTAAGAGAACTCGGGAAAGAGAGGAACACACACACACACACACACACACACACACACACACACACACACACACACACACACAAGTTTAAAGAGAAAGTAGGAAAAAAGGTAAAAGCTATGAAAAAGTAATTCAAGTTAAAATTAGAAAAAATTCAGAAATGAAAAATGGAAAACAATGTGAATAAACACAATAGATGATATTTTGAAAGAAACACATTGAAGGCAGAAAAATATTTAAAATAAAAAAGAAATGAAAAAATATTAAAATATTTAAGAGAAAATTATAAATCTATAAGTGAAATCCAATGTCTATATAAGAGGCAACCAAAATTCAAAGTAATGAAATAAAACTAGTGATACAAATTATAGTTCAAGCACCCTTTTGTGAATAAAATAAATAAAAAAGACTTGAAACTACATGTAAAAATGGAACCCCGTATACCTGAGGAGTTTGGCCCAGAATGCCCAACATGCAAAGATATTCTAAGAGACAGAAAAAACAACGAAGCTAAATATATGTACAAGCCAAATCCACATCAGATGCTTGGTTAACAATACTAGCTGCCAGAAGACAAGGGAGAAATGAATTGGAGACATGCAAGGACTAAATAAATGAACCGTCCACCTTTAGGTATAAAGACAGCAAAAGAGCTGTTGTCAACATGCAAGAACTCAGGTTCTGTTGTCACTGGAAGCACTTTCCAAAGTATTGGCTGAAAATGACCTTCAGACAAGCAAAGTGTCTACACTGCTGCAATACAAAGTGTTTACAGAAATGTCACACTCGAAGACCAATAAATTAAGAAAGAAGGATAGAGTTAGAATTTCTAAATAATTTTGCTAACTCGAATGAATGAATGAATGTAAGAAATGAGCATTAATGGCTGCTAAAATCACAGAAGAAATACAACAGATATTAGGTACCTCCCAATGGAAGAACACATTTCCACATAGAATAAAAAGAAGGTAAACCTCATTAAGTTTATTGACCTAACTCACAAAAAATACAGGAAAACAATGCAGAGTAAGTACCGTATTAAATGACATGAACATTAGCAATAAACGGAATCCCAACTCTGAGAACACAACTCAGGTTTTCAATAAAATATTACAAGTAAAAAGAAAATATAAGGTGGGAAAATATAGATTTAAGGAAACCTAAGAGTTACATCGAACAGTCAAAATAAATGAGTCCCATTTAAAACAGAGAATCTCTATAGTGCAATGTAAACAGTGACTGGGTATTCGCAAATAATAACAAATGGTGGTATTTTGGGAGTGTTAGCATTGTAGTTATTGCCATAAGCAAAAAAGATATCACAAAGAGAGTGAAATTGTTAGTCAAAAGCTGGAGGATGAGATTTATCATCCTTGAAATAAGAAAAAAATAGTAATCAGAATTTATAAAAATGTCCTTTGATTTAGTAAGTAAATCAACACCCCAAACTGATATTATAAATGAATAGGCAGTAAGTATGCTAAAAGATGATCTATTAAGGAAATACAAATTAAACGACGAAACACAATTTTATATTTATGGAATTAAATGTCAAGTGATAGAATTTATATAGACACTAGTATTTTACACTTCTTTTTGGACTATAAAATGGTGTGATCGTTTTTGTACAACAGTTTGGCATTATCCCGAGGAGGCAGGATTGGCACTCCCAGTACCTATTCCCTCTCTCAGGAGTTATAGAGTAGAGAAGTCTTGGGCACAGTGTTTGTTATGGCAGGAGAATATAAAAACCCAATTGTGGATCCTTTACACAATGCAATGCTATTTTGTGGTGCAAATTAATGAACTCCATCCTCACTCATGGATATGGATGAATCATGAAGATGTAATATTGACTGAAAAAGCACAGTAGAAGGAAACTTTCAGTGTATACTATTTATAAAAAGTTAAAAAATGTAAAAATCTCATCAATGCGCTTAATAGAAACATACATATGTAGTAAAACTGGAAGGGAAAAAGAAATAGTAGAAACACAAAATCCATAATGACAAGCCTCCAGTGTGAACATTGTAACTGAAAAAGGGTTTACAAGGAGTTTCAAAGGTTTACTTATTACTTACATCTTAAGTGACATTCTGGGTAAGGTGATGTTTATCTTATTAATTTTATATCTTATATCTACATTGCCTCTATTACTCACGGTAGAGGAAGTGTGTCAGTTAAAAGAAATCAAGAAGAATCTATACAACATGTATATCTGGTGATGTGCTGTGTTCAGAGAACGTTTTTTACATGCAGTCCTCATTACCTTTGCTTGTATCAACATGCTAGAAATCACATTGTAAGCTGTACTGATCACTGCTAACTATGGTGTGGTTGTAAAAGCTGTTTATGAATTGCTTTGCAAGTAGGATATAGAAATAGATTTTATTTTGTAGTTTAGTGAATTTTAAATGTATTATTGGGTTTCTTCGTTGACTGCTCTCTTAACTTGCTGTTAACCTCACAAGTAACCTGCTTCGTTTGGGTTTTGTAATATAAGGACAGAAGCACTTTGAATTTTTTAAAATGATGATTACTAAATGAACCAAAGAAGGATACTGCACAAAACTTCAGTTATCTTGGAACAAAGAAAAAAAAAAATCTTAACATTCTGTAAGTTACAAAACAAAATATATAAAAATGCTAAATTGAAAGATATTTTGAATCAAATCAAAAATCAGAGAAGAAAATCAATGATCGTGAGCAAGCATTATAGGAGCTGGCAATAGTGAGCGTTTCTCAAGATTCTAAATGTTTTCAAATGCTGGTACATTTATGTTTAAAAAATGGAAATTTTGGGTTGTAAGTCTGTAATTTAACCAAAAGGAGGAAAAGCAGAGCAAAAGTAAATGTCAGCTCTGAAGCTGTCATGTCCTCAGACATCCTTTTATTTCTCCTTCCAGCCTGGGGATATTTGGTAAACCCTCTACATATCCTCAAAATACTTTCGGATTCTGTTCAATTAATTCAGCATTATTTCATGCAATTTCCATTTTTTATCAAATATATTTTATTAAAACAATTTAAATCACCGTATAGATTTTCATCTTGCACACACTACAAATTATTAATAGTTTCCAATTTTATTCATCTCGAATTTCCACAATTTAACTGACTTTGTGCTGAGTTTGTCTATTGCTTTCCCTCCAGTTTTGGTTATTTCCCGAAGCACAACTTTATTTTGTGTGCCAGGCAATTATCTTGTAATAATGTGGACACACGCCATTAACGAATATGTATGACTAGCTCACTACACACTTTTTAGCACACTGGCAGTTTATACAGAAAAGAAGTCTTCGACTTTCAGAGCACAGCTTTTCAGAATTGGTTCGCACCTGCTCACATCCGTTCACATGCTTTCCATGTTCCTTTTGAACTACACACAAGTCACTACCCTGACTAATCTCTACATTTCAGGAGGAGTTTCTGTGGCCGCTCTGTCCTGTGCATAGTTGCTACATTTTTGTGAGGCCTAGGGACCCTGGACTGCCCTTCTAGATGGATTCCTTCAAATAGCAATAATGTACTTAACAAGTACTTACATGCTGCTTGTCAGTTCCAGGTCCTGTTCTCAGGGCTTCTCAGATATTGACACTTTATCATTCCCATACCTACCGGCCCTATGATGTAGCTTTTATTATCGTCATCTCCAGTTTATAAATTAAGGCAACTGATGCATAGAGACCAAGGGTCTGAGTATTGTGCTCATCCCCACACAGGTGGACTAGGACCCAGGTATGATGCAGTCTTCTCCCAAGTCTCAGTGCTTCACTGCAAGGTGACCACATGCAACAGCTAAAATGTGTCAATGTCCTTCCTCTCAGCAACAAGCATCCTGCCAAGAACTTCCCCTATTCATCATAGCTAGGAGTTAAGATACTGTTATCATACCCTGTACCCAAAACTGGTGGAAAGACTAGGATCTAGAGGGGAAGAAACACACTGGGGAAGACAAAGCCTGGGCTGGAAGCCAGGCCTCAGTCCACCAAATGCATCTGCAGATCCTGCAGGGTGTCCTCTCTCAGGGGCCAGCATCGAATGCTCCATCCAGCTCCAAAGCAGCCACTGGCAGGATGTCGTTTGCTTTCGATGCTTAGATGATGATTTCAGATGAAACCTACAAAATAGGTGACACTTTTGCACAACTTCTTACTGCCAACATGACCAAGATGCCCACAATTCCGTGCTCACGTCTTATTTATGGATTCCTTTCAGATGCAGGTGTGATCTGGAGTGAGGATGATAAAAAATATTAGTCACTTTGTGTGGTTTTTCACGTACTTCAAATGACCAGGTTGAGTCTTCTTAACTGACTTGAAGCATTCAAAGAATGCCTGAGATGCACAATTAATATTTGTTGATGGAGGACTGGAGTGTCTTACCATTATCAATACATTCAGTGTTAGCTCGAGGCAGAATGATGGTATTAAGCAGCCTTCCTAAAGTGTAGGAAAATGAAGATTACTCTGGTGACTAAAAATTAGGTTATCATAATGCAAATGACATCAACTAAGAGGTTCAGATAACACAATTTTGGTCCAGATAGTGCTGGTTAAAATGATCATCATTTTGCTCATTATTAGGAAATCTAATTTTTGAAAACCTCCCCTTAATAAAATACACTTTGAGAAGTAATTTATCTTCAATGATTTCAGTTTGCATATCTGGGTGCATATATGTATTCCAGTTTAAAAAGACATTTTATGTATTATCAAATTATGATTGTTTATTTTGGCTTATGGGATACTTTTACCTACATTCCCTCTCTGGCCTCATGGAGAGAAGTTAGTGTCCTTTTCTGTGGCTTAAAAGAATGAAGCTTGTGCAGATTAAGGTGGGGTGTTCATCTTATGCCAATTGCATGAAAGTAAATTTTGTATTTATAATTCATTGTTAATAAACTTGGTAAGATAAGTGTTGAAACAGTATTGTGTGACAAGAGAATGCTATCTTTATCCTTGAGCTACTTCCACCTGAGCAAGAAAGTAAACCGTGCTTTAAGCTGAATGTAAACTCTATTAGTCCATTTCTGTTGCTTGTAAAGGAATATCTGCAAATGGGTAATTTATAAAGAAATGCAATTTATTTCTTACAGTCTTGGAACCTAGGGAGTCCACAGTCCAGGGGACGCATCTGGTGAAGGTCTTCATTTGGGTGGGAGCTCTCTATGGGGTCCTCTGGTGATGCAGGTAGAGAAAATGTCATGAGTGAGAGAGAGAGCTGATCTGCTCACTTGCTGTCCTTGTAAAGGCATCAGAACCACGCCTATTACTCCACAAATGGGTCAATCCAATTACCTCTCAAGGACCCCAACTTCCACCACCATGTTGGGGGTTAAGTCCCAGCATGAGCTGGGGGGGGCATTGAAACTAAAGCATAAACATAGTAAGTTGCTCATTGAAGACAATTTCATATCTAAAGATAAAACTAAAGTACTTCAAATAACACAACTTATTCCCACAGATTCTCAATGATGTGAACTCATCCTGAGATGAAGTGATTTTATAAAGAAAAGTACTGAGAGGGTAGAAACATATTAGATGACCCTAGGGAGAAAAACAGGAAAAGGAAGAAAAAGAAAAATGAGGGGGGGAAAAAAGGCAAATTCAGTAAGAATACATGAGAAAAGTCTTGCCAAAGCAGCCTACGAGTATGTGAAATGCTCCCACCTGCAAGTGGTGAGAGCTGCATGCAGAGTCATGGAAAATGGGTGGAGAGAGCATCATAAAATGCTTTACCAGGAGTAACTCTGGTCCCTGGAGGCCTCCTTGTGCATCAAATGGCAATTGTCTGTCTAATTTCTGGGAATATGGCAAGGAGAGGATGCAGCGAGTAAAAGTAAAAAAAAGAAGAAAATAAAGAGAGAAAAAAGTGTCCACCTAGGTTGTACCTCTTCCTTTTTTCTGCAACACTCTGAGTTGGGGGCCAGCTGGCTCCTCCAGGTGCCTGTTCTGTTGGTGCTTGGGGGCTGCCTTTGTCAGCTCACAGGAAGTTGCTTGTGCAGAGTCTCAATGAGGCCACTGAGTCCTCGCTCATCCTAATCACACATCTAGTCATCCAGATGAGGAGAAAGTGATCTGTTATTCTCAATAACATGTCATCTAGGACACAAAGTGCAGTATTTGGGGATTAAAATGGGAGGTTTGTGGAAGTACATTTAATACCAGTATGAAATTTTGACAAACTTAGAATAAACTACTCAGAGGGCAAAAATAAACAGTCTAAAGTGGACAAGTTGGTACTGATGTAATTGCTACAATGACATATTATTGGATTTTAGTCCCTTGTGATGTTTGGCATGAGCTTGTGTTTCTTGGAAGATTAGGATTTAAATGGTAATCAGATTTTTATTATTTATTTATTTTCAGCCTGATTTTTAAAAGGTACCATATGACATGTATTTTCCACTTTCATGTATTTGGACTTGTGACTTGGCAAGTTACCCATTTTGTGCTTCACTGTCCTTATTGATAAATTGAAATTAAAATAGTCCTTACCTCGTAAAAGTGTTGGTGAGTGCTTTTCAATGGGATAGTATAGGATTGTTGCTGACACATAGCAAGTACTCAGTAAATGTTAACTCTTGTTGCTATTAGCCTACTTTTCAATGTTATCTCTGTTATCTAAGGATATATAGCTGTTTTTCCAGCATAAATTCATGCAGAGTTGGCATTTAGGAACTAGTGATGGCTAAGGTAATTGAAAATAGCTAATAGATACTGAAAAAGAGGAATCAGATTTTGTTTCTGGTCAATTTCCCATATTATTCTTTTGAAAAAGAAAATAAATATGTTCTGGAGCCTATCCAATTGCAGAAAATGTGGTGCTCCTTGGAGTACAACACGTGGTTTTATGTGGAAATACAATTAAGTTGGTAATACTGAAACTTCGACAATGGCTAATCAATATTTTAATCACTTCAAGGTCCAAGGCTTCTCTTAGAGATGAGAAAAATAGAGCATTTTGGATCAATAAATAGTAAGAAAAAATAATAATAACAATAACATCTAAAAACTTGTGGGAAAAAATGAAGAAAATATTTCAACCATCAATGTGGTGGTTCATTTCTTTTAAATGTCTTTATGAATCTTCAATTTTATAATTATGTAACAATATCTAAGGATATTCTCTAAGAGTTTTCATGTTATTTATATGATCATTGCAAACATTTTGTACCATTTATTTTTAAAATGTCCTAACTTCATTTATATTTCAACATGAAGTTTTTAAAGCTTCCCAATACTGTAATTGCCATATCAACCCACTAAATCTATGTGCTGCTCTCGTTTATTTTGACCTAATGATTGTTAATACTTTTAAACTATAAATACAAGCTAGTTCTTGATTTTTTATATAAAGTATGTTTGTTTATTTCAGTTGCAGGAGAAAAGGGAGGAGTTGTGGGGAGGACAGGCACTCCATGGGAACTCACTTGGGAAATGAACACTAAGGGAGAGATAGGGCAGACAAGAAAGAGAAATACTGCATGTTCTCACTCATAACTGGGTAGAGAGAGAGAGAGAGAGAGAGAGGGAGGGAGGGAGGGAGGGAGGGAGGGAGGGAGGGGAGAGAGAGAGAGACAAAGAAGGAAGGAAGGAAGGAAAGAAAAGAAAGAAAGAAAGAAAGAAAGAAAGAAAGAAAGAAAGAAAGAAAGAAAGAAAGAAAGAAAGAAAGAAAGAAAGAAAGAAAGAAGAAAGGACTTCAACTACATGTTGAATTTTCAAAAGGAGAGGAGAGAACAAACCTAAGGATATTAGAGATTTGGGGAGAGAGTGGGGTTTGGTAGTATTGGGTCAGTGGTGGGCATGGGGAAAGATTTTGATTTGTAATGATGACTATGTTAATAGTAAATTTTTAAAATAAAATAAAAAATAACAATAAAGGAAAGAAAAAGATGCTGTCCACCTTAAAGAGTCAAGGAAAACAGACAGATTTCAAACTGATGTGTTGGAAGAGGGCAGCGATGGGTGACAGCTGACTTGGAGGAGAGGTTATGGAGAGAAGTAGCAGGTCAAGACTTCCAAACAACACACTACACTGACCGACGCACAGTTCTATCCACAGTCAGAAACATTGTGCCATGAGGTGACGGTCAGTGGTGTGGTGTGTGTTCTACTGGCACGAGCATTTTGAATGAGCCTTCTCAAGTTAATTCGTGAACACAGTTCCCTCCCTCTCATAAAAGTGCTGATATATATGACTTAATTTTGCATTAAATACCATTAATATTACTTCAAAATAAACCTTTTTCAGAAATAGCAAAGCACCCTCTGTTTCTTAGTAAAGTCTTATTTTCCACCTGCTCACATCTCTCCTCACCTGAGGTTTAGCGTCGTTCTTTGTAACTTTATGTGGTCACTGACCCACGTTTATATTAATTATAGCATGATTTATTAAATTTGTATTCCTGATAAATGTGTGAAATAGTATTTTGGGGATCGGGTATGACAAGATAATAAGATCTAAAAAATACTGTGAGAATTAAAATTTTTGGCGGAGAAAGAGCACATTGCTGATCTTCACTGAATTTTCAGTGTGACACATTGTGACCTCATTCCCAAAGAAAGGAGAGATTTTTGCGGTGGACGTGCTAACAGAAGTGTGTGGACATTAATTTCACTTGAAGGACTTGTGATTGCAACTCAAAACACAAACACCTCTCCAATGGATTTGCTTTTCTTTACACATGACTATGCCATCCTCCAGCAAACTCCCAGAGTAAATGAGAGATCTTACCCCATTAAAAGATTCACATCACACAAATGTGGTTCTGGTCAGAGCTTGGGGAAGGCATCGTCCTCACATGGTCCCTGGAGTGAAGTGTGGCTCGTCTATTAGCAAAGATGTTCTTTGTCCTACAACTGGGAGAGATGACTTCTGTGAAAATGCTGCTTTTCATTTCACCAAACTTCAAAGTGAGACAGAAAGATATTTTGCTCTCTCATCTGTGCTGCTTCGCTTTTCATGGCAGGGCTATCTTTTCACAGTTCTAATTATGACTTCACTACGTTATCAATCAGTAAAAAAGCTGCCTCTGTCACAGAGGACAGACCGTTTATTAATGAAAATATTTTGATGCAGAAGAAGTCAATCCATATAGCAATAAGGGACACATTTTGAAAGGATGTCTTTCTCTATTTCAAGGGTAATAAAAAGGAAAAATTACTTTTATGACAACTGCATGTGTGGTTGTGGGAGTGTGTGCTGAGACTATGCCAAATTTGTCAGATGCTTGCAAAGTGCTTTCTCCATTTAAAATTATGCACTTTAATTTAGAATTATTTCACTCAGACCATTGGGGGATTTGGTTGGAAATTTTAAGAGTTAGAAATATTTAAATTATTAAAATTAAGAATTTAAAGTTAAAAGCATATGTATTTTATTTTTGTGCTAATGTCATGGAAGCCTGGGATATATCATGATAGACCTACCTAAGAAATAGATTTATTATATAAATCCCCATGCTTGATTCAATGCTCTTAATTTTAAAAATGCAAAGTGAGTTTTAATGTGCACAAAAATTATTTTATTAGATAAAAAACCAAACCAGTATATATTGGAAATTATAAGAAAGAATTTTAATATTAGGACCCATGAAATAAATTAACCACCTTAAAGCTGGCAGGAATCTAAGTACCTAAGCATATGGGGGAAAATAGCAATATTTTATTTAATTATAAAAATAAACTTATCTGACCCAATTATGTGCTTCTGTGTCTGCTTGTTTCTTTTGGTTTTCTAGATATCTACTAAATAAAAAGGCACAGATATTTGATATAAATGTTTGTTATTTTAATACATTCATTAACAGCACACTCTCAAAACGTGACCTTCACAGAAGAACTTCTGTATGTAAATGTGGATCCAGACATATTCTGTATCAGAGATTAGCAATTTTTTTTTCTGTAATGTACAAAATAGGAGATACTTTAGACTTTGCAGGCCATAATGTCTGCAATTGCTCAACTCTGTCACTGGCAGCTGTAGACAATGTGGAAACAAATAGGATGGATGGCTGTGTTCCAGTAAAACTTTATTTATAAATACAGGCAGTGAGCCAGATTTGTTCTGCAGGCTATAGTTTTCTGGGCCCTCCTTTATACCATGGTTTTCAAATAGTCACACATCATGTGCTTTAAAATCATCTGGCTTTTCTTCAGTGGTGGATCCGGTCCTTGCAGTGACTAAACATTATAAATTAGAGGAAATTTTCCTAAAGAAAGAGAATAAAATTGTGAATATGGATTATTTAAGAAAGTATTTATTTAAGATTAGAATCAAAATTATACTGAATACCACAAAATTATGAAATCACTAAACTATCATAATACTTGTGTTAGTTGAGATCTCTTGGTAATACATTTCCTGTAATTTTTTGTTGCATATTTCATTTTCTCATCTCCATTTGTAGCATCATTTCCTGCAGGAGGGTGGAAAACTCGTGTACTCTTTTCTAACATGCTTTCTGAAGTTAATTTTTTTCATTATAATAGTTTTAAAAGATTAAACTTTATATTGGTAATGTCCTGCTATCAATTTTTTTTTTCTGTAGAAAAATTTTATTTGATATCTCTTGCCATAAAAAGTGCATTACAACAAGTTTGCAAAAAAGACAATTTTTTAAATGAGGAACTTCTATCTACTCATCTGTTTTACCCCATGATTCATTTCCTACCCTAACATAATGATAAAACATTTTTTTTTTCCTTTTTTCTTCTCACTTTGAAAGGGCAACTGCCATGAGGGATATTTTAATAGAATGTGCCAATTAATCCTTGCCAGAAAAGAAGTAGCTTCTTACTGGCTGGACTTAGAGAGCTATTGGCATTCTTTTAACCCTGACCCAAAGGTTACTAAACCTTGAACTTAAACGCAACCTATTACTTGCAATCTCTCTTCCTGGGTTTCTCTTTTACTCACGAACTCTACTTTAAAACAACCTTAAACTTTAAGCACTTAAGAATTGCTTAAGAAATGAGTAAGAGATCTGAAGTTAATTTACTACTTTAATTAACTTAGCAATTATTTATATTGGAAATGTCCTGCTATCTATTTTGAGAAACAAAAACAAAAATAAAACAAACACACACAAAACCTGCTGTCAAGTACCCAAGATGTGACCCATGAGATTGGAGTCCTTTCCAGACCACTGCTGTCTCTCTTCTTGCTTCCCGTCCTGCCTGTGTCGTAGGTTGAACCCACATCACAGTGCATCCTCCAGCTGCCCTGGGTGTCCTGATGCTGAGTGAATCAAAATAGAGAAATGGGCAGTGGGTCATGGTCCTGCAAGGCACCTATACATCAGGACGTGAACACTGAGAAATCACAGAACTGTGTGTCACTCAACCCAAACTATATGTGTCACCAACTCAGTTCCCCTAACTGACTCCCCCAAACAGCCATGGCCATGCCAAAGCCCCCACACAAGGGAAATGGGAGGGTGGGGAAGTCATTTAGGAAGAAACAGTTGCAAGTAAGAAAGAAAATGTTTTACTTTTGCAAATTTCATGAAAATATTTAACAATGTCTGTACCTTGCTGAGGCTGCTTCCAGAGCTTTGATTTGTAGAAGAATGAAGTTTGATCTACACCTTTCACCTTATACCAAAATCAACTCAAAATGGATTAGAGATCTAAATATAAGGCCTGAAACTTTAAAATGCCTAGAAGAAAATGTAGGGGAAATGCTCTAGGATTTAGAACTGTGCAATGACTTTATGAATAACACCCCAAAAGCACAGGCAATTAAGGGAAAAATAAACGAATGGGATTATATAAAACTGAAAAGCTTCTGCACAGCAAAGGAAACATACAATAGAGTGAAAATACATTCTCCAGAATGTGAGAAAATATTTGCAAAAAAATGCTTCTGACAAGGGATTAATATCCAGAATATACAAAGAACTCAGACAACTTTACAGCAAAACACCAAACAATCCAATCAAAAAACAGGCAAAGGAGCTGAATAGACATTTCTCAAAGGAAGACATATAAATGGCCAACAGGTATATTAAAAATGCTTAACATCACTAGTCATCAGGAAAATGCAAATTGAAATCACACTGAGATATCATCTCACCCCAGTTAGACTGGCAATAATCATAAAGATGGTGAATAACAAATGCTAGGGAGGCTGTGGAGAGAAGGGAACACTCCTACACTGTTGGTGGGACTATAAATTAGTACAACCACTGTGAAAAACAATATGGAGGTTTCTCAAATAACTACAGATAGATCTTCCATATGATCCAGCAATCCCACTTCTGGGTATATACCCAGAGGAATAGAAATCATCATGTTGAAGGGATACCTGCACTCCCATGTTTACTGCAGCTCTGCTTACAATAGCCAAGACATGGAACCAACCTAAATGTCCATTGATGGTTGACTGGATAAGGAAACTGTGGTATATATACACCATGGAATAATACTCTGCCATAAAAAAGATTGAAATACTCCCATTTGCAACAACATGGATGAGCCTGGAGAAACTTTTGTTGAGTGAAATAAGCAAAGCACAGAGGGAAAAATACCACATGTGCTCACTCATATGTGGGAGCTAAGAGAGCAAGAAGGAAGGAAAGAAAGACCACAGTGGTGCTTTGGACTTGCAGAGGGAGGGAACATTCCTTGGGCTACAAAATGGAGTGGGTGGCAAAGGGGGAGAGAGCGATAATCGGGTGGGGGATATGGGGTATAAATGCAATTTGTGGTAATGGGTATGCTGCCAATATGAATCTGGGCCTCACATCATGGGCATGAGGTGTGACAATCAGCTTTATATCTCATGAATATTCATAACCAATAATAATAATAGTAATAAAACTGTAAACCTCAGCCCCCAGCCCAGACCTGTCGACTGTGTCTCGCTGGGGTTGAAGCTCTGCATTTTAAACAAGCCAACCCTTCCAAAATGACCTGACAGCACTGTGTGATAATCAGAACATTTTCCTGCTAGCCCTCTCCAGAAGCCTGGACACTCTTTTAATGTCTAGGGTCAACAAGAATGATTGAAAAATTGGGAATGTATCTCAGTCCAGATTATTGTTCAAGTACTGTAATTATAGAAAATGTATCTTTGGTTTGAATCGAAATAAACTATTAAGTTTGGATGTAAAGGGTTCACATTTATATTTTATCAGTGGATGTAGGAATAGATACTAAAGGGTTATTTGTAATACCAGGAAATTTATGTTGGCATTTTAATAATAATTTATTTCCATTCACAGTTTAAAATTTCCAAAAGATTTAATGCCTATTGAATACTTAGAGTAAGGCATATATACAGAGTATTTTTTTTCTTTTTCTGTATATACAATTTGATAGATAGATAAATATATAGCTAGATAAATATACAGCTCCCAGAGTCATGCTTGGTACATGGTACTTTGCAAAAACATTGCTGAATAAATGAATGGATATATGACATCTTATTTGAGCATCAAAACCAAAACATCTGTGAGGTAACTGTATTATCAGTACTCATGCTTATGAGTAACATGGGCTCAAATGAAAAAAAATTACTTTGCCAATTTTGAAGCAAGACATTTATCACCAAAGTTGGACTAGTCCACCAGTCCTCAGATCATCTCTGGACTCCTACCTCTCATCACCTTTCACCGGTCACGTCTCCAGCTCCAGTCATCTGAACAGCAACAACAGCAAAATCTATGTCTGTTTTCAAAGGGTTTAGTGCAAATTAAACATGCATTTTAGATGCTAAGCCATTTTGGAAGTCTGGGAACTAGCATCCATGTGGATAGTTATTTTTATTTAGTTTTCAAAGACATTCGCACCTTACTTTCTATATTCCATGCAATCTCCTAAGCCCTTCACAAATATTAAGTTATTGATCCCTCATTGCAATGCCTAGGATCACTCCTGTTATTATCCATTTTATATATGAGGAAACTGAAGTGCAGGGAGGTCAACAACTTCTGAAGGCCACTCAGCTGGAGTACAGTGGGCTTGGGTTTACAACCTGAATATTTGTTTCTGGATTTTATGTTTTCTATTATGTCCTATGGCAATCTAGCTCTCATATACACAGACCTGAGCCTGTGGAAAGTGCAGTCCTAGAGCATGAGTAACGGGGATGAGTAAGAGTCTTTGTTTGACCCATGGTTGCTTACACTATCCAGTAATCATAATATCTCAAAATCTAAAATGTTCATACAAGGCCTTATCAATTTTCCTACCATACCAGCTTTTTGACTATTATGGCAGTCTGTACGTTGAAAATCAACATAGTCCTGGTCCATCCTGGCTATCAACTATGACTTGGGGGAAATTTCCTATGCTCCCTGGACATCAGTTACTTCACCTTGAAAGTATACGGAAAATAACTGTAACTCATAAACTGTTAGGGAGATCAAGTGACCTACCGTATAAACGTGTCTGAGGGGGACCCTGTCTTGTGCAGAAGCCAACGCGTGGTGGTGATTCTGTGGATTCAGTCAGTACGTCCCTTCACTTATCACAGAATCATGCCTGTGACATCTCAAGTCAGTACAGGGCTGTTTTTAAATGCCCTATCACTTTCAAATTGTTTCACAAATCAGGGACTTGGGAGCACTCCTTTAACTTTTAATCTTTTTTGACATTTTTTGACCCTGCCTGTGTTTGTGTTTTCTCTCCATAAATCATCTCCATCTGGGAGAAGCCACTCATCAGTCAAGGTCTCACTGCATTTTATTCCCCAAGGTTCCTCCTATTTCCTAGGATTAGAGCTAGAATCGCCTGAGACCATGTAGATAGTTCAATAAACTGCTTAAAAAAACAATACTGCCCTTCTCTTACAAGCCAGTCTCTGGCCTTCATTTCTGCACAGTTGTTATCCCAATCAATACTGGTATCTGAGTAATTAAAGGCTTCCAGGTTTGGAGTTCTGGCCTTCTTGCAAGCTCCCCTTATCTGCAAAAACACTGCCTTATACGTTTGCTTCAACTGCCCTTGACTTCTGTAGCTGCAACCCACAATTGCGTTGCCACTTTTTTATTCCAAATCGACTGCTCTGTCAGGTGAACTATTTAAATGATCTCTGCTCATACAATCATCACCCACCCTAGTATTTGACAGTGCCATTTGGTTTGTATTTCTTATCTCAGTGCTAAACTAAATTCCCTTCAAATCATCATAAATCTTTTCTGGATAAATAAATACATTCTCATTGAATTATGTTTACATATTTGTTAGTTTTTTGACAAAATAACTCTGGAAAACACCCTTCAAAGTCTCAGAAGCATCTGTCCTAACTCTACCTTTCTGATAATCAATATCTGCACTAAAAATGAAAGATTCAGTCAAGCATAGACATGACTGCAAATATATGAATATGTGATATTACATATATCCCAAAGTGTTATAAAAATAAACTGCCTTGCTTTGAATCTGGTGGCTAACACCAACTCTGTTGTTGCATTTAGATAACGAAACAATCTTTGATTTGTGAAGCCGTGGGAGAAGCTGAAAATGCATTAGACATATTTCCTGAGACATCTCCTCTCACTGAGACTGGAAGCTTTTCTGTAAATTGTGTAATATGGCAGTAAAATTTGATTACATTTTGCAGAAGCCCAGATGCTCTTTCTACAAAACTGTCTAAGAGTACTTTGTCAGGATAAGTGGAGGAAAAGATATTAAGTAGAAAATGACAAAGAGAAATAGAAACAGAAAAGCAAAATAGTATGAAGGAAGGTATAATATTAGTCAAAGCTATCACATGACTAGACAAAGACCTCAAACACGGCTCTGTAACAGTAGTGCCAACAACTGCTCCCACCACCAACCATCAACACTAACCACCACCACAGATCACCACCAACAGCCATCCTTACCCACCACCACCACTAACCAACCAGTACCAACCACCACTACCACCAACCATGACCACTAACCACCACCAAAGATCACCACTTACCACCACCAACAGCCATAATCACCAATCCCATTACCAACCAACCACTACTAGCCACTACCAACAAGTATCACCACTAGCTATCACCAAAGATCACCAGCAATCTTCACCAACAACCACCACCAGCCACAACCAACTATCTCCACTAACCACAACCACCACCAAATAGTTGCTAATGAGAAACAGTGCTGGTCAGGAAACAGTACAAAAACAGAAGCTAGGTGGTTGATAGAAGTTCCAAAGCTTAGTGACCAGAAGTCAGTCCCAACGTTTACAAGAAGAAAAAACAAAATAGAAAGTTCATGCACAAGAATCTGCTAGGGAAGACATGAAAGTTGTAGCTCTGTCTGTTCAAAACAAAATAATTTCAGAAACAACATCATGGAAAATGTATGCCATAGTACAAAACAGCACATTAAAAACAGAAGTTATCTGTTTTTGCTATGTTGCAACCCTGACAATAAAGTCGAAAATAATTGTAAAGACATCATAGTTCAACTGCTCATATTCACAGATAAAGTCATTTATGCTCATTTATGATCACGTGGGCTTCACAAAGTCACACAAGGAACTAACATCAGTACATAGACCCAGTGCTGAAACCTGAAGTCTTTCCACCACACAAACCTCCTGGCTTTATTTTTCAACAAAAACGACCTGTATTCAACAAAGAGTTAAAACACTCTGCTTCGGGGAGCCTTTGTCAATTTTCCACTTCCAGCTTCCACAATATAAAAACTGCCCAGGTAATTGTACATAATACGAAGGGGGAAAAAAGGAAAAAAAAAAATCAATAAAAGATTATATAATTGTGTTTCTTATCTTCCAGTGCTGAAGCTATCCATAGAAAATCTTGTTATCAGAAGACATCCAACCTTGACAAGGTTAGTCCGGATTTGCCAAAGAGGAGTTTGTGATTTTTAAAGAATTATTATGGTCATCATCATCGTTACGGAGTTGTAGCATGTACCTTTTAATTTGGTTGTCAAGGGAGACAGGGAGCAATAATTAAGGCTAAAAGATGGAGAGTAGAAGCCTTATTAAAGGATATATTGAAGATGGGAATTTGATCTGAGAATTAGATGCTGATGAGCGTTGTTAATGCAGTCCTGGCTCTGTTGAGTGACAGATTAGCTGCGTGGGCAATTACAGTGCAGGCGTCTCCCTTATTTTGCACAACCCCTAACTCACAGGCACATCCGTTCAAATTAATTTTTATGAAGTCTGCAAATTTATGGCTTCACCAAATTGGAAATGTGTTTGTTTATTGTTCACAGGAAATAATTTTAGGGGAGCAAATAGCAGTGAAAGCCCTCCTGTCTTGCTTGTCTTTTCAACTTGGGAAATTAATAATATGAGATTAATCTGAAGGCTGCTGACTTTATGAAAGCTGATTGATCCTCAGAAGCTAACCATCATTATGATGATCTGTGGGAAGGTCAAAGGGGAGCATGTAAATGTCACCATGGATTCAGGAGCCTCCCACATTAAGCAAAGGATTTGGGTGGGGGGAGGGACAGGCTTGTGTTGGTCGGTGTTATAAGGAAGAAATCAGTCTTCCTTGCATTGCAGCAACTGAAATTTTCAGGAATGGATTTGAAACAACTTTGGACATAGTTATTTCAAGATGTCTGTTCAGTGGAGATAGCAATAGTTCATTACCACGCAAGCTGAAAACCTATTTTAAGGAGTACTTCGCTGCACAAAGATTAATTTACCACATCCCCCCCCTTTTTTCCTCCCAGTAACACTAATGTAAATAATTGTTGTACCTTAAATTGGTATTATATTTTGATAGCCTGAATTTTTAATATACAAAGAACTGCTCAGTGGAACTGTCCAGAAACGTGGAAAAGGAGACAGAAAATAGGAGTCTTTGGGAACAGCACTCAATTTAAATCCCATTTATTGTTCTGATAGAGGATGGTAGCTGAAGATGTTCAATAATAATTTTAATGATGGAGCCGTGATTGTTTTGCAAATATATTTCAAAAAAAAATCAGAAATTTTTGTCTGTGATTTGTATATGGAAAAGTCTGAAAACTCACCCTAATTTAAAGTGTTCTTTTCATTCTCATCTGTTAATGCATTATTTCTTCTTAAATTTATCTAATTAGACATTATATATTATCTACCGTGTGTGTGTGTGTGTGTGTGTGTGTGTGTAGTTGGGCAGAGCTCTGTGATATTACCTAGTGGTAATTTTCATAAGCTCTTCTAATAACAAAAGAGTATTAATATCATCCTCCTACAAAATGGGAGTCAGTAGATAGTACTTATAGATAATGGAAGAAGAAATAAAATATGTACTTAATATTTTTCTAGTATCTACAGTAGTTCTAGGCACCTACAATTAACCAAAATTTATTGTGTGTTCTCAAGTGGCTAGAAGAGAATGACTCAAATACACTCATCACAAAGAAATGATATTTTGTGATGGATTTGCTAATTACCTCGATTTTATCATCACACATTGCATACGTGTATTAAAATATAACTCTGTATCCCATAAACATGTACAATCAATATGGGTCAATTAAAAAGTTATTTTTAAAAAATACTACAAGGAGTAACATATCTATATTTGGAGGAGGAATTGGGGAAATGAGGGGGAGCTGAATCCTCAATACTGTAATGTCTAATGCTAAACAGCATAAAACTATTATTTTGGGGGCATGGGAATTTAAAACCAAAGGTTATTAAATAATTTGAGTAGTTATCTTTGGGAGCACAGAAGGTGGTTTAAGAATGCTTTACAAATAGAGATGGAGAGAAAAGTGTTTTTGTTTCTTATGTTTTCTTTAATAATATGCATATATTTCTCCAATAAAATGTTCAAGATTGTATCTAAAATTATATACTTTAAATACACATACGTATATACATACACAGTATTGGGTGCCATAGTAAGCTTGCAATCACTATGTCAGTTGATTCAATTTATCTTTTTTGTGAAAGACTGGATATTCAGGAAAAAAAACTTTCCTGAAACACTTCCTGTCACATTTTGTCATTTTTAGTATGATGATGATGAATAACTTGTGAGACCCTTTTACTTCCTTTCCTGCTTACAGAACGCCAGTGGCAATACCTAATGTATCATCAGTGTGTCGTGGGTGTTCAGGGAAGAAAACACAGTATGTGATTCCCGGTGCCTGCACTGTCCTGGCTACTGTGTGTGGTGTCCTGCTGGGGAAAGGCACCGACTCTCTGCTGGCACACAGTCTTTCCTCACTTCCTTTCTGCCACCGTCAGGGCAGTCCAGTAAAAGTTAAAGGCTGAGACAGAGAGTGGTTACAGAGAAGGATTAGCAAAAAGCCTCTTGTGTCCCTGCACCTCCTCTCGAGACCGTCCTCTGCCTTCAGAGCTCTCTCCTAAATGGCTTGAGGAGATGTAGAGTCTCCTCAGCCCGCATCCTAACGGGACTGGTGATCTGATGTAACCCACAGCTATATATTTGTTCAAAAATATGAAATACACGTTGTATTGAGGCTTAATCAATTGTTATTTTTTAACCCTTGTGGCAGTTTGCCAAATCAATTGAAGGAACACTCAGGCTATGTAAAATATGATGGGGACATCTTGATGTTGGAAGGTCTGGTTTATGATGAGACCAGTTATTTTTCACAAGCTCCTCATTATAAGGAGGCAGTGAGCACTAAGTCGAGAATCAGGAGACAAGTGTGTTATTTAAACTCTGCTAATCGCCAGCCCTGTGATCTTGTCAAAATCTTTCACTAGACTGTGCTTCTCTATAGATAGATTCCATACCCATTAAGTGCCCAAGCAATAAGGAAATGATCACCCATGAGACAGACACATGGACTAGCTTCATGAAACTTAAAATCTGGGAAAAAAATAATACAGATGCAAAACGAGACTTGGATGAAGGAGTTAATTTTTCCTGGGTGATGATGCTTTTACATTTTAATTTCATCCCTCTCCAAAATCTCAAAAATAAAAATTTAACTAAGATTTTTGTAACGGACTCAAAATATTAGATGGTGGAAAATATGAAGAAGATTAGCCCAGAAAATGTTGAAAATGAGCAATAAAAATGATTTGATAATCCATAAAAAAACATTCTATTAAAATACAGTAATTAAAGTAGTGCAGTGTTGGCATAGGATTTAAAAGTAAGAATATAAAGAAAACAGAGTCAAGAACAAAAGGAAGGACTTTTCACCAGTGGTGTTGGGATAATTAGAATTTGTCAAAATTTATAGTAGCAAATTAATAATCAAATACAAACATGCACACATACACACAGATATGAATAAACAGATGAACAAAAAGTTATAGAGGACAAATATATGAGATTAATATTTCAAAAAAGAATTCCTGATGTATGTAGAGACTACATAATTGTAAGTTAATACCACCCAGCAATTTTATCAAACACAATTGCAAATATAGGTAAGATAATGACAATTAAATTTCAAATTGGATTAAAAATGTAAATATACTCCAACAACCAATAAATATCAAGACTAAATAAAAGATTATTGAAAACAACTGAATCAAATGAGTGGAAAGCCCTACTGATTTTACAAAAAATACTCTCGGATTTTCATTAAAAAGCTGATGATTTTAGCAAAGCATTTAACTTTTTTCCTAGATTATACAAAATGAAATATATATGTGTGTCTGTGTAACTTTGTATATGTACAGTATATATGGGTGAGTTTATATATGTGGGATTATATGTATATATGGTATTTATGTGTATGTGTAGCTTATATGTATATATAGTTTTTATTAGAAAGATCGCTTAACTATGATAAGTAAAATAGAAAAAGTTATGATATTGCATTTGCTGAAGAAAACTGGATAGCTCCTGATTGATATGGAGACAAAATTCTTAAATAAACTGTTATGAATTCAATCTTAAAGTGTATTAAAATTGATAGCTAACTCAGAAATATGTCAATAGCTTTACACTAGAATCATATTTGTAGTAAATTGACTTAAATAATCATCTCAATAGATTCACAAAAAGTATTTGAAAAATTATATAATTTTAATATATACGTGATATAATAATTACTAAACTAAAAGTATAATCCATTTTATGCCATTTAATTCTATTTATTCTGTTTTATTTCTGAAAATTTTAACAATTTTAATTTTTTTTCTTATATTTAGATGCTCAAAGTTTTATAATGTACATTAAAGTATGTTAAAAGTCATGCAGTGTATAACTGCATCAAAGTTTCTTCAAGGATTTTTTATGTTGAGGACATGGTGACACCATGTATTTAATATACCAAGGGTTTTCTAATCCTCATTGTTATTAACTTAAAATTATGTATAAACACACTCACACAACTTTCACTTCCTCCCAGGAGCTAGGTGATTATTTAAAATATTAAATATGTTCTGTCATAATTCGGAGGTGAGCTCACAGGTAGTACGACAGTAAAATCCTTGCTTGGAACATGGGTATCAGTAGTTGGAGATATATAGTTTTTATTAGAAAGATCTCATAACTCTGATAACTAAAATAGAAAAAGTTATGATATTGCATTTGCTGAAGAAAACTAGATAGCTGCTGTATTTTGCCCACAATGTAAGTCAGGGCTGCATTTCTAAAGTCAACTTCTGAGAATTATTCTCTACAAGTCAGCTATAAACATAAAAAAAAAAAAAAAAAAAAAAAAAAAGATCCTTAATGTGAGGAGAAATAACATGATGTAACAATATAAAATAACATTTCCAAAAATAAAAGACAGTATCAATTTTTTCACTGGAGAATAAGTATTAAACAAAGGGGTGTTATTTTAGATAACAGTCAGTGGTGCCTAAGCGTTGGTCTTCAGTCTGTGTTGGGAGGCTTGTTTGCAGGGATTTGTAAGCAGCCTTCTGGCCATGTGTGTAAACATGTTCAGTGTTTGGGAGCATCGCAGTTTTCCAGATGTTTTGCCAGTTGTCTCATTACTGTAGGCACACTTTTGGAAAGTAGGGCTTTTCAAAGGAGAGAAATGTTTGCCCATGGTGTTTTTTTCACTACCTACATATTTCAAAAGCTGAGGACATTGTTGCAAGGTCAGACAGAGTAGACAAGGTAGAGATTTTAGTCGATACTGAAGTAATTCATTCACGTGACCATGAGCTGCATAAAAGAGCAGTGAGTGCTGCAGGAGCCTCGGGGCAGGCACGCAACACCGGGGGTCTGGCTGGACCCCTGACATCCTTCAATCGATTGTGGACTCTTCTGTTTCTGCTTCCCCATCTGAGGGATCCACCTTCTTTCTGCATGTGGACATCTGCATATCCTTTGTTATTTCTGTGTATATAAAACAAAAACAAAACAAAAAAATTACCTAAATAAAACAGTCAATTCTAAACTTAAAGCCAGGACAATCCAATATTTGGTCTTGGTCTTGGATTTGCTCCACTGACAAAAGTTTGAAGGTTGACTTAATGTGATAAAAATAAACAGGCATGGAAACCTGTCCACCTGTGAGGGGTTAATACTGAAAATAAGGGAATGCCAATCATAAAACCTAGTGGATAAAAATGATCTTAAGAAAAACAGCCCAGAATGACAATGACCAGTTACTAATGAAAAACTGACTTCATGCTGTGGGCAGGGGAAGATAAAACGAACTACACATTCATAAATTCTGTGACCAAAGCAGGTTGTGTGGACCATATGAAATAGGGAGAAATTGGTTAGATGATATTTAAGTCTATATCTAGCTTGTGTTTAAGTAAAAACTACTAAATGGCCAAATCTTGGGAATCAGCCTTCCTACCATTAGGAAGCAAAAGACTCTTCCAATTACAACCTGAAGCATCCTGGGAAATTGTGAACCAGTGAAACCTACATGATACGTGGAGCTTATCTGTATATTTTCATGTTCAGAGAAATAATTTTTATTAGCCTGCTTCTTAATTCCTTCCCATCTGGGAAAGTGTTTCTCATCTCTAGAAATTATAAACCTACTAGAAAATTTGTAGTGAGTCACCTTATAGAAATAGAAATTCCATTCACTGGACCACATTTAAATATATTTGATATAACTCTTAGATAGTTGGAAAGCTGTAAACATAAGCTTTGAAATCAAGGTAAATGGATCAAATCCTGGCTTTTATCATTGAATAGTTAGATAACTCTGGATAATCAATTCAAACTCTCTTATCCTCAGTACGGTATAGAACATCATACACTGCATTTCGGAATCAAAGATATGAAGCCCATATCTCAAATTTTCTTTATTAAAATAAGATGAAAAAAAGATTCATGTATTTATGTAAAAGCTTTAAATGCTGTACATAAAATATAGCAATTTTCTAGGTTACTCATTTTCAAAATCAAAAGACTAAACATATAGACAAATAAATAAAATTTTTCTGTAGGATGTACTCATTTAATAGTTAAAATTTGTGTATGTGTATTTGTTTAAATTTTAAATTCTTGAGTAAATTCTGTTATTTAAGCTGTTCAGACATTTTTTACCTACTGAAATTATTAAACATTTTATTTGTTCACAATCTCATTAGACACCATTAACCATTTTTTTTCACTTTGACAATGCATACAAACTAGTTACGGTCATTGACACTATATTTTTAAAAATAAATTGTGTTGTGTGTATTTAAGGTATACAACCTGATGATATGGGATACATATAGATAATAAAAAGGTTACTATAGTGGAGCAAATTAGCTTATCCATCATTGTACATAGTTAGCCTTTTTTCTGTTTTTGTAGCAAGAGCAGCTAAAATCTTTAGCATGAGTCTCATATACAGTACAATTTATTACCTGTAGTCCTCATGTCATACATTACAAATCTATACTCACTCGTCCTACAAATCTGCTTTTTATCCTCTGACCTCCGTCTTTCCATTTCCTCCCCTGATGCTGTATCTTAAGAGTCGATATATATATATATACATGTATATATATATATATATATATATATATATACATATATGTATATATATATATATATGTCTGCTTATATATATATGTTCAGAATTTATGTGACATGGAAGACAACATTCAGGAGCAGATGTGCAGTGCAGGTCTCTGATGATTTAGACAGCAGCCTCCTCAACTCACAGTCTCCAGGAACTTCTCCCAACCCAGCTGCCTGAGTTAACTGGTTTTTGTTCCTAAAATCATTGTCTAACAATGAACCTGAGTCTCTGACTATGAATCAGTATCTCTTCTAGTTGCATGGCAGCCATGACAAAATTTGACTTTCCAAACAGAATCCAGTAGGACAAAAGGAGCAGAGGATTCTGAATTGGAATTTTGAGATTCAAATCTTTGAATTCGCTGCTGATGAACTCTAGGATCATCAGCAATTGAATTTGACTTCCTCAAACTGGTCAGCTTATCAGTTAAAGACCGATGAAAATGCTACCTTTTAGAATTGTTTTGAAAATGTAATGAGTTGGGGCATAATTTATTGCACTAAGCTTATATATTTTAAACTACTATTTATTGTTTTCCTTTTACAAATTCTAACTGATGTAAATCATACTGTTAATTACCAGTGATATCTTTATTGTTGTATTCAGCTTTATCTTAAATATAGCGCTAGAGATGTAGTTGGCTTAGTATCCTTTTTCCTTATCAAGAAGGAGAATATATTTATCTCTTCCCTGAGGGATGAATACATTTATATATGTCTGTGCATAATTTTTTAACTTTTTATTATTTTGTAAATTTAAAGAAATGTTATGTTTCATGCATTACTCTACAGTTAAAATTATGTTGAAATCTACCCATATCTATAATTTTATATCTGGCTAGACAGAAAGACTTTACTTATTAAACATTTATTTTTAATTTATGGTCCAATAGCTAGTCCTAAGTTTAAGGTATACTTTTCTGGACTTTTTTTGTTGTCGTTGTGTTATTTTACTCAATAATAGTTTCTGAAATTTATGATTTCAGTCAACGAAGAAACATAAACATTACAGAGCATCGACAGCATACTGCAACTATCTGTATACAAGGATTGAAAAGACTAATACAGCGTGTATCTGTCTTCAAGGGGTCATTGTCCATCTGAGGGGGGGTGGAGATAGATGGACAGATACACATGAGTAGATACATAAATAGATAGGTGGGTAGGTAGATATTTAAATAGATAGATAGATGAATAGATGGATGGAGAGATGGATGGAGAGATGCATGGAGAGATAGATATACTAACACTAGAGAGTAACTTCAAAACCCATTTTATAATTGTCAGAATAATGTATGTTATTTTCCCCCCTTTTCTCAACCCACAGGTAGAGGGTAACTGTGCTGACATAATCTTTCACTTTCTGCGATGATCACAAGAAGCTCTGGCATAACCTCTTAAATAAGGACGTGTGGATGCAAACCCTGTCCTCAGTGGAAACTAGTTCAAACATCAAGGAAGTCTGTTCATGTTATGACTTGCTAGCTGCCACAGAGATTACTGATGTGCTTCTCCTTATTTTGGTTATAAATTTAATTTAAAGCCAGAAGTTATTCCATGATGAGAATTCTTCCACCTATTCTTTCAGATAGAGAGCATGTTCTCATACCTGGAGTAAGAGCGGGTATAGGGGATTCAGTAATTCACATATAAACAGTCTTAGCTACACATGGACCAGTGGTTCTCAGCTGAGGATGATTTTGCTCCCCAGGGGACATTGTATCTGATGGAGTTTTTGGTTGTCACACCAGCTTGTGTTCCTGGCATCTAGTGAGTAGAGTCTGGACATGTTGGAAACTATTATGCAGAGCAGAGGACAGTCCCTGCAAAAGAGTGATCCAGCCCAGTACACCAGCAGTGCCAAGGTGGCGAGAACCTGAGGGTGAAGGTAAGAATGCAGGTATGCAGGTGGAACATTCACACCAGACTTCTCCTTTATGACCATTCCCGATCCCTTCCACTGCTATGATAGCTAAGCACACCCCTATCTTGCTTCACTTTTTATGTGTCAAGTCAGTAATGTAAGCACAGATTAAGAACTACGAATATTTTTACAGTTCATTAAAAGTTGATCCTTTCACTGTGTGTGAGGAAAACTCAAATATGCAAAATTAAACAGCAATTTTTTAGTACAGGCAAAACCACACTTCACATCCCTAGACTCACACTCCTTGAGTGTATAGTCTGTAACACACCCGGACAGAGTGGAGCCTGGCAACCCAGCATTCTCTCAGGGACCTGTTAACAAACCATCCGGGGCTGGTGCAAGAATAGGAGTGGGGTCCAGACTGCAGGAGCGGATGCCAGTATGTGTTTCATCTTGTTTTGTTTTTGTTTCCTCATTTCTACACAAAGTATGGGGGAGGCCTGATGTAAGGTGACATTCATTTAGTTTAATCCAGCTTTTTAAAAAAATCTCTAATTCTGTTTTGTGTATTTGTTTGTTTGTTTTTAGCTGCTCAGATAACAATGCTCTTTTTGGTATGTCCCAATTTACTCTTCCTGAAATCCTTATGGGCCCAGTGAGCTGTTTCTTGGCAGTATTGTGTTTAGTTATATAAAGGCTCTTGTCTTGCTTCACAGACCCACTTTTATCAGTGGTGTTCATAGTTAGAATAATTTCCTTCTAAGAGCTAAATGTCTGTGGTTAATTTAGTTCAGGGGTAACTTCTTTGTACGGCCTGGACTTTCTGCCCTCCTTCAAGCAAATATTCTGAGTCTTTTGGACAGCTGCTGTGGTTATTACCCCACAATCTGAGGGTAGAAGGGTGTTCCCTATTTTACATTGAATGGAGTATGTGCTGAGTACAATTGTTTCACCAGTAAAATAAGATATTTTCAAACAGAATCTCTGTATGATACATCCACCCAGGTTCCTACATATGAGGTCTATAATTTTAATCATTATCGGAGTCACAAGGGCTACCTTGCCATACCCTGTTCCTAATATCTTGAATGTCTTAAACTAGAGAGATTCTCACCATATTTTATAGAAAAAATAAAGTCAAGCAATGCATTCTTGATCTGTAATGTCTTTATTGCATGATGTAATTTGTTGATGAATTACATCTCTTGGAATGAAAGTTGAATTTCTCCATAAGCAGAAATGAATGACCTTCATGTGGGAAGTTTGAAGAATTACAGACACTTATCTCTCTTGAATCTGATCCCTGAACTTCTTTGATAGCAAGAAATCCTCTGTTAATTCAGGTGCTACACAGGCCAAGAGAAGTGCCTAATGTTAACTACCTTATCCAGTTATCTTCACTGCTCTTAACTTCCTACTGTCTGTTATGAAATGGAACTATCCATTCTATGGTTGCTTGATTAAATTCAGCTCATTTCAAAATTATAATTATTTTGACAATGATACTTAAACTTATAATAATTGAATGTTGAGGTCAAGTGAATAAGATCTTAAAGCCCTTCTAATTGAGGATCATTGCATAAAATAACTCACATGGAAGCTTTATGAGTCTGCAAACATTGAAATAATTCATTTTTATAGGAGATGGGATCCTGAAAAAATAATTATTATAAACATGGATATTTATGATTCAGATTCTGAATCATCCCAGAACTTCTATGAGACTTTTTAAAATTTTTCACTTTTAGATATAAACTTAGGTATTTGACTTGAGTTATTCTTGAATCCTAATTGGGAAATATTTAATTTATACTTAAAACAATTTGAGGCTGGACAGAGAGTATAATAGATTATGTTCAGACAAGTTAAATGTAAAACTTTTCTGAACGTACGTGTGAGGGGTATGTTACCAAGATATGTTTCTAACATGGATTTTATATACACACACACACACACACACACACACACACACACACATTTATAAGGTTTTCATTGTGGATGTCTAAACTCTATCCAATGTTTCCATTAAGTTTGTTTTATTTATTTCTACTACCGCATACTTTTAAAGTAATGATTGAAATGGGAAAGTAGTACAAACTTAAATTATTAGAAATATAAAATATCTGTGACCTCATGAATGTTTCTTAATTTGAATTAAGGGTACCTTTTAAAGTGGCAGATTAAACAGATGATCTCTTTCTCTCTGTTTTTCTCACTATCTCCTGCTTTTCCTTCTGTTCCTGTCTCTCCCTCTCAACAACCCTGGGCCCTGCCCCGACACTTAACATCTACCATGCCTTCTTCTGCCAAGTGTTCCCTCTGGTTTCACGTGTTTTTCTGAAGCCAATTTATCAGAACGTCTCTTTCAGAGCTGACCTACTTCGGGACTCCTCACATTCGGTGTGAGGTGGGAGCTGAAGTGATTTGGCATAAGAAGGGTAGTGATTTGCAGAGGGCAACACTTATGGTGGTTTTAGCTGATTATAATGTGAAGAGTTATTTAATAATTACTATTTGATTATAGCAATTTCCCTTACAAAAATCAAAATGTAGAGGACAAGCACTTCTGGCTGAGAAAGAGGAATGAAGACTGAATTTATTCTCCTGCCTGAAACCATGAATATATAAAACCAGAAAAAGAATACAAGAAACGATGTTTTTCGAGATGCTGAATGTTAGGCAATGAAGAGACAGGCTGGGGAAGAGCCCTCTGATTTCCCTAGCCCACCACCTGCAGAGAACCGTCTGTCTAGGGTGCAGGAAGTAGGAGCCCAGGCAAAGACCAGCAGCCGCCCAGTGCTGTGGAGAAAAGCTGAGGCTCAGGAGAAACCGAGGCAGTTGACTGTCGCAGGACAGAGTGCTGGAGGGAGGAGAGGTGCACAGAAACACAGCCCTAGGGATCTGCAGAAGGTCCCTTCGGGCATTCAGCAGAGTACTGATTAACACATGTGTTTGAGGAAACCACCCACAGCTGGAGAAGTGGCCATCTGAGAGGATGGAGAGAACAGAGCCCCACACTCACTGAGGACTGAACACGGCAGCTGTTCCTATAATTTACAGAGCATGGGCTGAGTGATGAGGGCTGTCTTATTTCCACTGTGGGGAATGATCAAACTAGATTAAAATTATATGCTCTGGTTTTGCCTAAAACTCCCGAAAAGAAGATCCAAGGAAATTAAACTCTTTCCAAGTAACTTAATTGTGTCGTAAAACAAGCCACAAGAACATTTATAATAAAACAAAATTACCCTCCATTGAACAAGAGAAAAATTCACAACTTCTGCAGCAATCAAAGATAACCAAGCATACCAAAAAATCAGAAAAACAGGCCCATATTTATGATAAAAATCAATCAGAATCAAAGTAGAACAGACACACAAGTTAAAATTAGCAGATAAAGTTTTGAAGCAATTATTATAATTTTATTTCATATATTTAGAAGTTAAATAAGGACATGGAAGACAAGAATAAAATGACTCAAACTGAGCAAAAATTAAGTCAAAAGGGTTAAAATACTCATGCCTCATTTTAAAGCCTAAAACTATATTTGAAAATAAACACATAGGAAAAATATCTTTTTAATATTAGGGTTAAATAAAGATTTCTTAATATGACACCCAAAGCATAATCCATAAAAGAAAAATAAATTCATAAGTTAGATTTCATGAAAATTAAAAACTGTTGTTGGGAAGAAACTATTAGGAGAATGAAAAAAAAATAAGACCTGGAAATATGTTTGCAAAGCATATGTCTGACAGAGGACTTGTATCCAGGGTACGTGGAGACATATAAAGAACTCAAACTTCCACAGTAAAAGAGCAGACAGTATAATTAGTAAATCTGCACGAGTTAAACAGAAACATTGCCAAAGATAGAATGGCAAATAGACATAAAAAAGTGCTCAAATCTGTCAGTCGCTAAGGAAATGCCCGTTAAAACCACAGCGCATGTGCCTGCTAGCATGGCTAGACTTTCAGAAGGACTGTCCAGGACAAATGTTGAGGAGGGGAAGTGACCGGCCCTCACGTGTCATGCCTGGAAGGCATTATTGTATAACCACTTTGGGACAAATTTGGCAATTTCTTTCAAATTGAAACAACATTTACCAGATGTCCTTGCAAAGAATATAGATGTCCATAAAAGCTTTATTTATAATAGCAAAAAACTGAAAACATCGCAAACACCCATCAACAAGTGAGGGAACTAAGCAAAATTTGGTATATCCTTACAACAGAACATCACCTGGCAATTAAAAGGATGGGACTAACAAGGCACACAACAGCAGGGACGAACCTCAAAATAACAATGAGGAGAGAAGTCAGGGGGAAGAAAAGAGCACACACTGTGCTTTCATTTACAAAAATCTCTTGAAAGTGTAGACTAATCTTTAGTGAGAGGAAGTGGATCCATGCATGCTGGGCACGGGGTCATGGGCAGTGTGGAGAGGGGACTCAAAGACCAAAGACACACAAGAGCATTGGGTTGTGTTTGTACACTCACTCAGGGTTGTGATGATTGTGCCACAGAGGTATACACAGCTCACCAAATTGCACACCTTAAATAGATGCTGTTTATTATATGCAAATTACACCCCAATAAAAATGAATTATGTAAATGTGTGAGTTACAGTGTACATGTTCACTCCCTGAATATCCTGTGAATCAGGATAATTTGTCTTTGATTTTCTTATCTTTTAATAATAATATCACAGGTAGATATTTTGAAAGTCCTCCAAACATACTAACTTTGAGGCATTTTGTCTTTTTTTTTGTTGTTGTTCCTAGAACCATTTCAATGGCCTAGTGATGACTGTTTATTTTTAACCTGTGAAATAAAAAGTCTTAGTTCGTAGTTTTATCATTCCCCAACCTTCTACAATGCCCAGAAGCCATTGAACTCATTTTACCCCAAAGAAACTTCACTAAATTTGGTGCACATATATTAATAGAGGGCTGAGAAAATGGGGAATCACGTTCTTATTTTACCCTATTGAAAAACTATCTTTAAATAATAATACTCAAACTGCCACTTGACAAATCAGTGTAAGGGAGGGCTGGTAATATTTCTAGATGCCAGATCGGTTTTTTTAAAAAAAAAAATCTCTAAATTGCCCTTTAATCAGAATAATACTCAGGGAGACTGAGTATCCAGGCAACCGTGCTGAGACTGCCGACGCTGATAAGAAGGCATCCTCAAATCCTGGTGAGAAAAATCAGTCAGTTTCTTCCCTTTGTGAGAAAAGTGTGTTACATTTGATACCGTGCATTTTGGGGAGTGAATATAAATGATGGGAATTGCCTTTTAACAATCATATAGCCATTCAGCATGCTGAATTCTGCACAGAGATCGGCATGTGCACAAGCTCTTTGCAGCTCACAGGGATGTCTTTATAGAATGATTCATTTTCAAGGGCACGCCTAATAATACCACAAACTGCCCTTAATTGACCATCTATCATTAAAGATCTCTGCACAGGGCTTCTTTGTGGCTCTCTTCCTCTAGGCCAGATCATTCGTGGGGCATGCTCAGGAGACGATGGAGGTGGGGGCAGAGCTTACCACCCAAAATATAGGAAAGGGTTGAGCTGGGGAGGGGTGGTGGTGAAGTTCTGTGCTTCGGCGTCATTTGTGCTACCTGAATTACCTGGACAGGGGCCCGTCTTACAGCAAGGAAGCTGCTTTTGTGGAACTCACATGAGTTTCTTACTTCATCCAGGCACGCATTTTACTTATGACAAAAGTCACCCACTCAACAGGAATTAGTACACCCCCCCATCTGCTGTGAGTTAATGAATTCCAGCTCTGTCCCTTAATAGTGTAATTTCTTAACAAAAGAGAGATTACTGGCATTGCACAAAAGATAAAAAAAAAAAAAAAAAGGAAATTCTGGATAGATTATGAAGCAATGTGCCTTGAAATTATGCTGTGGTGTTGGCCAGCTATTTCCTCCAGGCAATGCTGGAGGCATGACATTACAGACCATGGTGACTTCAAAGGTCCCCAGACACAGACTAAGCTAGAAAATCTGCCACTTATTAACTGTGGAAACCTGGACAGGGCACACAAATGTTGTCAGCATTAGCTTCCTTGTTTGGAGATAAATATCTATCATCTTAAGAGCTGGTGTGGAGATTCAAAAGAATGGACCCAAAGTACCTGCTGCATCTGCCACTTTTAATCGTTCAGAAAATATTAGTTTTCTATAACCCCTTTTAATAGTTCATTAGAATTAATAAACTCTCTTTGATTTAGAACATATTAATTTAGTTTTGAAAAAAAAAAAAGCCCTTGTATTCTATGGAAGAACAAAGCCATGCAATTCAGTGAGGCTGGCGTAGAAGGAAAAATAACTAAAAACTGAATTCCAAGTATGCAACCTTGAGTAAGGCTATAAAACATCTCAGTTTTAACTTACACCAGCGAGGATGTCTTATCAGGCCTGCAAACTTCATAGGATAGTTGTGAGTACAGCAGGCATCAAAAATAGTTCAAAGAATTAAATAATGTTGTCCAATAATATAGCCACTGTATTATAATTATCAAGAGCTGATTAATTTTTTTCTCTTTATTCCTTAATCTCAGAGAAATATTGATATTCAAAGAAGAAACAAAGTTATCACTTGTTTTTTCTATTATAATCATATCTTAATTTCCTTCCTAACTTTTTATTTCCCCAATAACTTTTACTGAGTCAAGTATTTACTTAAATAAACTGTACAAAATTATAAAGATTAAAGTGCTCTACCTTTGAACTTCCTCTTGAAGTGCTCTTTGATTAACAATATTTATCCTCATTCATTTATTCTTTTACAAAATAGTTACATTTTATTATCCACTATGCAAGTGGCAAAGATTATAGCAGTAACTAAGTCAGATTTGGTTCAGACATCACATCGTTTACAGCCTAATAGAAAGCACAGGTACTGTGTAATAATGATAAGCATAAAGGCAAATAATTGAGTGATGATCAGGAGTAATGCAGAGTGCTATCGGAACATATAATAGGCAGTCTTAATCTAGTCTGAGGTTGCTGAAGGGCAGTTAGGAAAATATCTTTGGTATAAATAATGGTAAGGACTTTGGTCATACCTCCAGGGACGTCAGGAAACTATAAAAGGGCTTTAGGCAGAAGACTGCGATAATGAAATTTTCTTTGTGAATAAGAATATTTTGATTTCTTTGTGCAATAGAAATGTGTACATGTGCTTTGTGGCAGACTAAGCATTTATATGCTAGAGCATTGGCTTAAAATGAAGTAGAAAAATGCAGAATGGAATAAGTAGATGTAAGAGGATGTAATGTAAACATAATGTGTTGATTTATTGGATTTAAGGTTGAAATCAGGGGAAGATGACAACCTGAGCCAAAAATATATATTTAGCTGGAAATGGTCGTGAAGCATCCAAGTGAAGAATTTGAAAAGACTATTTTTTATGGGTTTGGAGCTCAGAAATCATGGGCATGGTGATTTTCTTAAACTTTCCAGGAATTCTAATGTTTTGCCATGGCCAAGAATATTGATATAATAGCAATGCCAATAACAACTTCAGAGAGTTTTGTAATATCAGCTGCAAAAACTGCATCTATGGCCCACATAAGGGTCCCCACATCCCCAGATGGTGATTTTCTGTTTTATACCAGATCCCACCTTTTACCTTTTTTGTCTCACTGTAAGAACCAAAAATATTTGGAATTCAGAAAGGTTTTGGTGATACTATGACTTTTTCTCTTGTCTATGGTTTCAAGAAAATTATCTTACACATAAGGAATAAAGCCAAGGAGAGATGTGGTAACACTTTACTAATAGCTGGGGAAGTGCCCCATATGCTCCTCCCACCCCAGTGAAGGACACCTTCGGTAAGTGACAAGGCGAGACCCACAGTGTCGTTCAAGTGCACTGTGTGCACATTTGAGCCCGTCAATAGCACTGATGTAGTTGGAGGAAGGGAAAGACCAGCAGCCAAACATGGGTCATGGCACAGAATTTTTTAAGAGCCTTTAACAAAAGGCTGCCATTTTTGTGTATTCACTTGTCACCCATATTCATAGAGTCTTGGTTCATTCTCCATCTTTTTGTGATATTACCAAGCCTTCTTGTTGCCACTTCCCCTGTACTTAAACACTGTTCCTTCCAAAGCCCTGAACAATTGACCAAACCACTAATACCTTATTTTAAATCACTAATCTGTCCTTCATTTAAAATTAACAACAAAATATACCTACGTGAAGGTTTCCCATTAAAAGGCATTTCCTTTCCCATTCTGTTTCAGAGTCACCTCACAATGACAGAGCACTCCACCTGCCCTCTGAACATCACAGGAGATCACCTGCAAGGGAAGTTCGCAGTATTTCTCTCCTCAGTCACTGCTCATGGGGTACTCCACATGAAGCCACAGCTGCCTACAGAGGTGGGGGGGTTGTTATTGAGGGAGGGTGATGATAAGACAAATAAATTATGCACATTGGTGATCACCAGGCACACTGATGAAGACATTGATGATGCACCAGGCACATTGATGATGCACACCGATGATGCACATGGATGATGCACCAGGCACACTGATGATGCACATCGATGATGCACATTGGTGATGAACATTGATAATGCACATTGATGATGCAGCAGGCAAATTGCTGAAGACATTGATGACGTACCAGGCACATTGATGATGCACATGGATGATTCAGCAGGCAAATTGATGAAGACATTAATGATGCACCAGTCACATTGATAATGCTATGAGTCTGCTCATGTATCTTGCTTGTTTTTCAGGATCTGTTTAGACCCACTTCTATTTATATGACACGTATTTTGTTAAGATGAACAAAACAATGTATGTTTGAATGGCCCTTCGGATAGTATGGTCCCTGAGTGCCTACTGTTTAGCACATCATTCTCTCCTAGTGCAAGGTGGCTAGCCAAGGCTTGGTTATTAACATCAGCCTGGTTCTTAACAAAGCAAGGCAGCAAAATGCCTGAAGATTCTGAATGATCCTATTGGGGCTTCCAAGAATCCTCAAGAATGAGCCCAATCTGTCACTGAAACCTGAAGCACTATTGGATGAATTTAACTATGAAGTCGGTTGGCAAAGCTTGTCTCTCTGCAGACAATGCCAGCTGTGGAGCCTATTTTGCACTGGGTCTTGCTCAAAGTTGGCACTTTTTGGATTGCTGAATAAATGGATATTGCTTCTCAAGGAAAAGCGGTCCACCACACATTGAGTTTCATTTTCCCAGTGGTTAGAAACAAGAGGTACAACAATTTGTCCCATCGCAGTCAACCTCAGACACTTGTTAAAGAGGGCACACATGCCTTTGTTGTTTACTTTATTATTTTTAAATTATTATGTATTTATTTTAATGACTAATAAAAATGTATATATTTATGGTGTACAGCATGGTGTTTTGAAATATGCATATATTGTAGAATGGCTAAATCAAGCTAACATCTGCATTACCTCACATATATTTTTTTTGTGGTGAGAATGCTTAAAATCTACTCTCCGCAATTTTCAGGTATACAATACACTGTTATGAATTGTAGTCACCATGCTATACAAGAGATCTCTTGAACCTATTCCTCCTGTCTAACTGATATTTTCCAACCTTTGACCAACATCCCAACTCCCCTCCCCCAGCCCTAGGTATCACATTCTACTTTCTGCTTCTATGAATTCAGCTTTTTAAAATTCCACATGTAAGCGAGATCACGTAGTATTTGTCTTTTTGTGCCTGGTTTGTATTTGTATCACTTAACATAATGTCCTCCAGGTTCATACATATTGTCACAGATGACAGACATTTCTTCTTTTTCAGGGATGAAAAGCATTTCATCGTGTATACACCACATTTTCTTTATCCATTCATCCACTGATGGACACTTAGGTTGATTACACATCTTGGCAATTGTGTATAGAGCTGCAATAAATATGTGTGTGCAGGTGTCTCTTCGACATGCTGATTTCATCTCCTTTGGGTATATTACTATTAGTGGGATTGCTGGACCATATGGTAGTTCTATTTTTTATTTTTTTGAGGAACTATCATACTGTTTTCCATAATGGCTGTTCTAATTTATGTAGTCACTAACAGAGTAAGTGTTCTCTTTTCTCCACAGCCTTGCCAACACTTGATAGGGTGTAGAATTTACCTCCTCTTCTCTGGCACACATGTGCATTACCAAGACATTTAGGAAAACTGTTATTTCCAGTTTTCAAGGTAGTATCAGCACAATATTATAGATATAGTAGATCATCAATATGCCCTGAAGAACTGTGTAGCCATTAAGATTCTTCTGGAATTTTGACACAGAAACAGAGATGTGATGTAACACCTCAGAGTACCACACCATTGGAATAAAAAAACAAAATAATAAAACAAAACACTAGCATAGGCAGGATAAATAGCTGCTTACCACACATCAGCAATCTTAATACATAAATAAAACTAGAACATCAAGTACAAGTGAAGTAAACAATTGATTAGCCATAAAATAGTTTATTCATAATCTATTTTATAAAACATACCTACCTTCATACATGCCAAGTTGTTTAGTTAAATGTGGGTGCAGTAAAAATTATCATGTCTGCTTCTTTTAAAACGTTTTGGTGACAATGATCTCTACAACTTTCCCAGATCTGTGTTATAGCTTTTATATGTTTATTGTTATTTTCCAAAGGAAAAGCCTGCCATTTTGACTTTGCTATCAAATTAGCCTTTTTTACAGATCAGTAAGATAAATATGGGAGTTCTGCAATTTGCTGATGTTACTGTGCAAAAATCCTCCAAACTGAGAAATACCCAGGAGATGTATGGTTATTTCACTGATCTTCTGCAATTCATAATCTGATATTCTTACTGCATGGACAAAACTATGTTTTTTCCCTAGCATTTCCTTTATTTCAAAATTTGTGTGCAATAATTCCTGAAATGCTGGGTATTTACCTTTGAAACTTTTATATTTTCTGGTTTTTATACATTGTATCAATAAGGGACTATATAATTCATGTTTTAAATATGCAGTAAAATTGGTGAATGAACACAGATGTGATGTTCTGCATGTTAATGGTGTTATTGTAGCTTCCTCTCCAATTATGCACTTTCTCTCCTTAATTTAGTAAAATCGGCTCCAGCCAGGTTTCCATTTGGTTGATATTTTGAGATGTAAAAAGTCAAGGAGGGCTTCAATGAGATGTCCATTCATGTTGGTGCATCCCTGTAGGTCCAACCATTTATGTCCATTCTCTTTCATTGATTGTGCATATGACTACCTATTCTCTAACTAAATGAAATCCAGGATCTCAGTATCCCCTTTTAACTCAGAAAACCCTTTTCAACTGGAGTGTTCCCAGCTGCATCCTTCATTAGACAGCAGCTAAAGCATTTTTCAAGGACAATAGAATCTCTCTCAAGAAATATTTACTTATCAAGGCTTTCATGAAAGAAGTACGTTGTGGCTCCTTTGGGGAATGTGAGATGAATATGCACAACACAAATAATAAACTGTCCCTAAGTCTTTGTGTCACCTTCTGCATTATAGCAAATAATTTATAACATGTCTGGTTAATTTAGGTATCGGTACCACTGAGTACGTTTCTGCTGAATCAGCTGAGCCAAAATTAAAACACTCAACAGCAATTTGAGTTATCGGATTTAATCCGGAACCTGTAATTTCATCTCTAAGTGTAATTTCAGCCTAATCTGAGCTCTTTTCTATCCTCCTGAGATTGCATGCTCACAGGACCTATTCTTAGACACATTCTTCAGGAATTGACTGATATATTCAAAACATTTTGCATTTTTAAGTTGTGTGTCAATTTTGATTGAGCGCTATAGGTAGAAGCCATGTGGAGGGTTTCAGAAAATGTAGATTTCTCTCCTGAGGTATACAGATGGATGTGAGGGGGGAGAGTAATAGGAGAACAGCTAGAATGCAGTGCAGGTGCCAAAGTTTTGTTATTTTATTTCGTTTTGATTTTTAAGATAAAAAATCAGTATATCTTAATGCTAAAAAGAAGTGTTATTTACAGTGAGAGGAACAAAACTAAAGGGATAAGAGGGTCTAATGTCATAGGAATGGAAGGGATCCAAGAAAACATGCAGAAATTGGACTAAGAGGAGAGAAGGAAGGGTGGAGGAAGACGCAGTTAGGTGTGGACATTGGGGAGTGTTAAGCTGATGCTGTCAAATGGGTCAGTTATATGAATTTACTCACTAACTGAGCAGTGTTTATCTAGAACTACCACACCAAGCATGGTGGATAAAGAGGAGAAAAAGACAAAGTACCTGTTTTTCTAGAGTTTACATTGGATCTAAAATTAAATATGTATATATTTATATATACACACATTTCAGACTAGTTGGGACACAGAGGAAGACATTTGGCTCTCTGGTAAAACCTTTCATGAAGTAAGGCCAGTGTTCAAAAGAAAAATGACAGAAGACTAAGGCAGCAGAATGTTTTGGTTATTTTGTTCTTTGTTTGTTTGTCTGTTTTTGTGAAGGAGTAGAGGAATATTGATCTGACAGTAAATCTGCTATAGCCTGGGCAATTCCAGTGGCACCTTTGGTCTCTGGGGTGTGTCAGGTATGAGTAATGCAGCCAACAATCAGGGTCTCAGGAGGAACAAAGGATGTTGGGGTGGGGGTGGGCAAAGTACAGGCAGGACGGAAAGAGCTGGGGGGTTAATGGGCATTAAAACATTTGAGGTGATGGAAGATTAGAGGGATTATTCTATGCGATATCCCCATGAGTTGCAACCCCTTAGAAGAGATCATCCTGCAGACACAGGAAGACTTATTGTGCTGAGATGAACCTAATTTATGTTGCAGTCACACTGAGTTTCTTTGTATTCATCTCTCAGAATCAGGGAAGGATTAAACTTTCCCATAGGATGTTACAGCTGAAAATTTCTTTACGACAATGCACAAGCACACATCTATTGATCTTTGTATTTATAAACATAGCTCTCTGTAAGCTAATATTTATTTTTATTTTTGTCCAAGTAACGTGACTATGTTTTTTAGAAACATACGGGCACATAACAATAGAAGGTATCCAGAAGACAAGGTACTTTTCTCTGGAAGGAAAACACACGTGTGTGGGGGAAGGAGGAAGGGTGCATGAGGAGGTGGAGAAGACAGCTACTCTTTTTCACCTACACCTTCAACTACACTTTGCTTTAAAATATATCTACATCCACTATGTGGACAAAAATAATAAAATTAAATGTAGTAAAGTAACAGCAAGCAAGAAAGAGACAGAGAAGTCTGCTCCATTTGTGAGTTGTGGAAAATGAAATGAGGAAGTTTGGGTGCATGGAAGCCTGGCCATGTGTGGCCTGAAGAGCAGCTGGCAACACAGTTAGAAACAAGGCAGTTGGTCCTGACCTCATGAAAATTAACATTCAAGAAAAATAAAGCAAATAAACGTTTCTGCTTACATCTGTACTGATGTAGCTTGTCTTAAACTCATTCACTCATTATAAACAACCAAAAATAACTGAATAAACTGCACAAAACCTCCAACTACATGAAGTCTTTGGAAGGCAATTAATGCAGCTAGGAAGTGAGGAGGCTCAGCCCTGGAGAAGAGGAGATTACAAAATACTAAGCCTGAAAGTCTGCATGGAACTTGAGCATTTGCCAAATTCTAATCTACTAATGGGTGAGTAACCTAGAAATCAAAAGGAAAATAGCTTCAAAGAAGCTAAAACCTAAGCAGAGCAGAATAGGCACTCTGAAAATTACCACAGGTTTTCAATAGAAACTCTTAAAGGGCTGCCCTTCAAGTGTAGACAGTAACATTAAAATGGACAAACTAACACAAAACTATTTTAATCTCTGATTTCATCAACGTGAGCTTCTGTAATTGTGACTATGGTCTAAGAGAAAATTAAGTCTGGTCTGGGGAAATACAATAATACATAGAGCATCTACTAATTTTAATGCTGAGTGTCTTAAACATTAACAAAAAATTATGTGACTTCTCAGAAGCAGACCCACAGGTAAACCAGATACTAATTATCAATCTCAAATTCTTAACTGTGATAAACATGTTTAAGAAATTAAAAGGTAGAAAATTTCACCAGAGAACTAGCATCTAAAAAAAAGAACCATATGAAAAATTTAGATATGCAATTAACTATTATTAAATTTAATATTCCTGTAGAGGTGTTTAATAACATATTAGAAACAGTAGAAGAGAGTCTTAGTAACCTGGAATATGGATCAGGAGAAAATATACAGAGCAAAGCACAAAAAGAGGGAATGATGGGGAAAACAGAAAGAGGTTCACAAGACTTATACAGCCCTTGGTGAAAAGGTATAATATACATATAATTTGATTCCCCAAATAAAAGAGAGAGAGAGAGAGAAAGAGAGAGAGAGAGAGTATAGTACAGAAGCAATATTTGAAGAAAAGTAGGCCAAAGATTTTTCACACCTCCCCAAAGAAATCAAATTACAGATTCAAGAAGCTCTTTCACCCCAAGATGGACAAATATAATAATAACCGCACCTTGAGACATAATGGTTAAACTTCATAAAATGAAGATAGAGGAAGAAAAGAAAATCTTAAAATTATCCAAAGATACTATCTTTAAAATCATCCAGAGGTGTTACCAGAGATTATATTTAACCCTTTTGTTCTTTAACTAGAACAAAATTGATGAGAGTCTACAGAAAATAGAATGACATCTTTACATCGATGATAAGGATCATGATGATAAAACTATAAAACTAGAATTTAATACCCAGTAAAAAGAGTCTTTTAAAAATGAAGGCCAAATGAAGACATTTGTGGGCAAACAAAACCTGACAGAATGCATCACCAATAGACCTAACATACCAAAGTAAGTCTGTTAGCAGAAGTGAAAGGTTATGCAGGAATAAGTGAAAGCATGTGGCTAATACTAAATATATATTAATTATTTTAAATTACAACATTGCTCATGCAGTGGTGTTTGAAATAAGATTTTTTGCTGCTCTTGTTGAGGAAGGCGGGAGGAGATGTGGAACTTGTGGGGAAGCCACGCTCCTGTCCTTTCTGCAGTCAGTGTGCTCTAGTTCCACCTCGTGTTTGTGCTCCAAGGTGCTTGGAACGAGTCTCCTTCAACACCACCACTAATATTTTCTTTTTTGATACACCGAAGTTGACTGAAATACTTAAATAGGAAGGAATGGGAAGGCTCATTGAAACCCAGAGCCCACAGCTAACCTCCAGTCTTGCATTCTGGACTCAGCTTCCTATCTTTCCTCTCCTTAAGGATGTCATTTAACTTTTGATCCAAAACCTTCCAGTCTGATCTCAAGTCTTGGTGATTTCCTTTAGTTCTAGTCCCGGAGCTGCCTTAGCACCTAAGTGAGACGACATTCAAGAACCATTTTTCTCAAGAGCCTTGCTTTCTTGATGTCGTCTTTGAGCAGTTTGAGAGGCTTAGACTAAAATAAAGGTCTTCAATGAGACCATTATATGTAATTAACAATGTCTCATCTCACTCTGTTCTTTTGAGATCCACATCGCCTTTTGCCTTAAGATGTCTTTGTATATTAAAAAAATAAATAAATTCAAAATTATGGCAACTTGACTTCTGGTTCTGGACAAGATGGAGTAAATGCTTTCCACTGTATTCATTCAAATGATTGTCATTAAAAACCTTGAACAATGTATAGAAAGCAAATATCACAATAACACTTAAAGAAGGGGAAAAGGAGGCAGACTGTCTAAAGAGACATGAGAAAGCATACAGTGGTGAGGTTTATTTTGTTGTTTGTTTTTGGTTTTTCCCTCTCCTCCATAAATGCCTGGTCTGGAGAAGACTTTAACCCAGAAATCCATGATGGATGGAGCTGGAAAAAAACAGCCCAAGTAAAGCCCACTTGTCTAGCCAGAGGGGCCTGAAAGGGATTTCCCTGCAGCACAGAATCCTGTGACAACTCCCACCCTACCCCAGCTGAACCCCATGAAATCCCACTCACTCCTGTCCTCTGGGGGCACGGTGTCTGAGTGGAGCCTGCCCTACAGTGGGAAGACTGGAGGGTGGGATGAGGGGTAAGCCGAGGGACGAGCTGGAGAAAGCGTGAAGTCTGAGGTGACCCTCCAAGTGATGCACATGTGGAACTGACAAGAACCAACACAGCTGAAGCTGACAAGAACTGAGCCATAGTGCCAGATGCTCCCCAGATTTCAGATGAGCATTTGGGTAGCACACTAGCAGGTGGGCCGAACAGCACTTCAGAAACTTCAAAAATCAACATTTGGACTACAATCCACAAAGTAGCCAGGACACGTGTGCTAGACCTAAATAGCACTGCTGCCTGCTAAAATAGAATATTTAAATAGGAACCAGAATCTCTAACACAATATGCAAAGTGTCCAGGGTACATTAGAAAATTATTCACATACCAAGAACCAGAATATCCCGACTCCAGTGACAAAAGACAAACCACAGACACCAACAATGAGACACAGAGATGCTCTAATTAGTGGAAAGAATCTGTAGTCTTCAGGAAGTTGCCTGGTCACTAAGCAAAACCCTGAATAAAGTGCGGTCCATTTCGCCACCGGGAAAGTAATCTGCATGTATAAATAACCCTTGCAAAACTTTAATTGGACATCACAGAAATAAACTGAAGGGCTCTTGGAAGCTGAACCCAAGTTTAAAAGATCAGGCCTATGGAGATGATTTATTTGAAAAATATGCCCGCTTAGTGCCTATGGGGGAGATTAAATGAGTCTCTGCCTTCAGGGAACTTATAATCAGTCAGAGAAGGTGAGACACATTCATTGATTGCTACAGTTTAGGCAAACGCTGGATTGTTTATGCCCAAGTGCTCTGCCTCATGCATGAGGGAGCAGACAGGGGAATTTACTCTTGTCTGTTCCTTTGTAGTCCACATGGGGGTTTGGCGAGATGCGTAGTGGCTGGATCTACGCATGATGGATTTTTTTATTTGTAATTTTAAATGCACACAAACATCCCTGCTTTCTCATGTCTCTCTCTCAGTTGGAACAGGACAACTTAGAGAAGAAAACTTGAATCTGGTTCTGACAGTATACACCACCCAAAAAGCAGAGCATGATCAGAGAAAAATAGGTTTTTGTTCCCCTATGTAAATAATTGTATGGTCACTAAAAACTATCTGGATAATACAGAATTAAAATAATAAATAAATGAATTATCTTCATCAAACACAGTCGTAGTTAACCTATTGATGTCTTTTCTTGCTCCCTCCCCCACTAAATAGTTTTTCTATCCTGTGTTGGTATCACTTAATTGACCAGACACCTGAGAGATGTCATTTGGCATTTCACAGAAAATGTCAGAGTAGAGTAAAATGGGGGGTACGTTATAAATTTGAATTTAATAATGAAAAGAGCCGCAGGATCAGAGGTGGCCTTTGGGAGGGTGGAGCTGTCGTGAACGGGATCAGTGCACTTGTAAAAGTGGCCCCAGAAAGACCTCTCTCCCCTTCTCCATGTGAGGACGCAGCAAGAACACAGCCGTTCTGATCTCAGACCCCCAGCCTCCAGGACGGAGAGAAATAATAAAGTTCTGTTGTTTGCAAGCCACCCAGTCTACGACGATTTGCTGAGCAGCCTGAATAGACTGAGACACTTTCCCTCACTGCAATCTTATCAGGTAGATGCTGTTTCAAATTTGGGGGCCAATCATTATTTCAGCACCTCTTGGGATTTTTTTCAAGTTTCTGATTCAAGAGTGTTTCAAGAGTTAGTAAACGGAACTGTTCAGCCAGTGCCCCAAGTAGGCAGAAAATAGAAGTAGTGCATCTTGGAGAATTCTGTTCAAAATCATTACTCACAGGTTTCTGAGGTGTAGGTGGGAAGTGCATTGTGTCAGTATCCCTCTAGGAAATAATACAAGCAGAGTGTCTTGATCCAAGACTCCCCAACTACATATGGAGTCTCGAGACTCTGCAGGATCTCCCTAGCACTTACTGTTTCTCCAGCCCCTGCTGCCCCAGGTCCAGACTCAGCTCAACCTGGCCATCCATCATCCTCTGCCACACTTTCTCTTGCTGATTCCCTGTAAATGGCATGACAGTCAACTTGTAAAAGTATCACAGAGTAAGCATGCTTCATGTTTTCACTATTTTTTATTAACATCTTTCTGGTGGTTACATTGTATCCTGTCCATGTGGCTGCACCAGAGTTGATTTGATTAATACCATATTTTAGTCCATTTATTTTACAATTTTCAGCAATATAAATTATGACACTATTAAAATATTTATGTGAAACACTTTTATTTACTTTTTACTAGTTTCTAAGACTAGGTTCCCAGCAATAGAATTAGTGGGTAAAGCGGTTAAAGTGAATTTAAGGCTCTTGATATTAAAAAAAAAAAAATCATTTTTTTGTAAAAAATTGTCAATTAATCCTCCCTACAAAATTGTGCTCATTTTATTCTATGATCACCAGCACTAAGTAATATTTTTAAAGCAAATTTGAGAGTTTAATGCATAACAAATAATATTTTTCTTTTAAATTCTCCTTTCAGGGACTTGACAATTTATAAAACAAAAAACAAAACAAAACAATAAAACACCTGTTTTATTCAAAAATTCAAAATATTTTCTATATTTTGAAATGTTTACATAGGATACACATAAATAAAAATTCTCAAATTTTAACCGTGTGTTTTGAGTGATGCACACACTCCTGTGACCCCATATGGAATTCCTGTGCTGTGACCACTTGGTTTCCCATCAGAAGCCAACATTGCTCTGATTTTTGCCACATCATTTTGATTTTCTCTGTTCAAGACCTGAGATTTGAGAAACTTTAAGTTATGCATGTGTTATTCTTTTCTTAGGGTTTAAAAGATATTTAACACTTTAATTATGTAGCATTAGTTTGTAGATGGCAGGTGGAGAGCACAGTGTGAATTTCATATTATCAACATTATTTTTATCAAATAAAATGTAGCTAAGAATTCAAGTGATTGACAGAAATTGTACCATGTATCACAAAAAATGCAAAACTACTTTTACTTATCACTATTATTATCTCAGCAAAAGGGTTAGATAACACAATGAGAAGGCTATGATATTGTGATATGATTTACTTTTTGGTACTTTATAAAATTGAACTGCTCTTACTAAATTCAACATTTTTTTGAATTCTGCAGATGAGTAAGTCAGAGGAACTAATGAGAAATAAATTGCAGAGAAAATCAACAATTGTAATAAGTATATGTTTTGTCTTACATTGTTTTTGTTGTTGTTTATCTTTATTATCACAAACAGCCAAAGTTTGCCGCTACTATCTGTGATTCTTGGGATTAACGGATCAGCACTCCAGGGACAGCAGAAACGAAGTAAACATATTTCACATTTAATTCACATCTACAAAATCGGATTTATGAATCACTTCTTTCTTATATCTCTAGATCTCTTCAAAGGACTTAAAATCAGGAGATGAGGGTGGAGAGAGGTTTGTTTCGGGGACAGTGTGCAGAAAAGGAATAAGGGAATAAAAAATATATGAGAAGATTTCATAAAAGGACAGCTGGAGAAGATAAAACTAAAAGGAAAATGTAGGACTGGAGAAAGAAATACTTGTGTCCAGTCTACTGGTCACAATGGGAGAATAGGTAAAATCTGGGTAATCTCTTGTGCCAAATAAACAAACAAACAAACAAAAACCTCCACAAGTAAAATACAGTGGATTTATATAATGCCATGGTGACATTATTGCTATCTGAATTGGAAGGACAACCTTAAAGCCAATAATCAATAACTCCCTTTCTATATATTCTGGCTGGGATTCTCCTCTATTTTTTTTTTTTTTTTTTTTTTTTTTTAGTGGCCATTTTCAGATTTTTATTGAGACTACACATCTGTTATGGAGTGAATGCCTGTATACCCCCAGAATTCACATGTTGAAGCCCTCACCCTCAATGGGACTGCATTTGGACAGGGGACCTCAAAGGAGGTAAATAAGGTTAAATAAGGTTGTAAGGATGGCATGCGGATTGGCTAGGATTGGTGTTCTTAACAAGAAGATGAGGAGAGACCAGAGCATGCTCTCTCTCTCATGCACCAAGGAAAGACAGTGAGAAGGTGCTGTCTGCAAGCCAGGAAGAGAGTCCTTCCCAGGAACTGAATCAGCCTGCACCTTGATCTTGGACTTTCATCCTACAGAAGAACTGTGAGGAGTAATTGTCTATTGGTTAAGCCTCCCAGTTTGTGGTATTTTGTTACAGCAGCACAAGCCAATGGACACACAAGTCACATCTTAAGCCGATCATTCCTTGTTTTTCCAAGTATATCCCTTAATGCTCTCATTCATTTCCTCTCAAATTCAAAGGGGAAACTCAAACGCAGACACACTGCTACAACGTTACAGAAGTGGATGTCTTCGCCTCTCACTGGGCACATCATGCGTTCCTTCTCTCCCAGCTCTGAACTCAGGAATTTGTTGCTATTAGCTGGAATTGGTACCCTAGTTATTTGTGGCATTCACCAAAAACTTTATCAGAAAAATGCACATCGATCCCTTTTCTCTTGATTTTTCTTTTCTGATGCATTTTAACAGAATTAGCCTTCACTAACCTTTTGAATATTGAATTAGTCATTTTATCCATCACTCTGTAAGTATTCAGAACATCACTATATTTTACCACTAATATGCTGCCTTTTAATTACTTCAGAGAATTGATATTCTTTAGTAAGGCAAGAAAATATGTATTATCAAAGGATTAAGAGGAGACCAATTGTGTGAGGTGTTCTGAGCCACTGAATAGTGCTGGGGGACAGCTTTGTGCCTCCCAGACATCTTGAAGACTAGACAGTTTTAATGGATGCAATATAAATTTTTGCACCTGTTATCATAGCTCATGAAGGCCACTAATTCTGTTGGCCAGTTAAATGTATTAAATACTTTATAAAAAATTACGACCATATCTAAATCATTGGAAGTTCTTAATATTCACTTTATAATTCTTTGACAAATGATTATTAATGCCAATTGCCAGACATTGTTTCTGGTGTTGGGAATACAGTCGTTAAAACAGAAAAGAAGGAACATGTGTCTGCTCTCCTAGGAATTGCATTTTAGGTGAGTAAGGGCGGATAATCCACAAACAGAACAGAGTGTTTGTACAGAGGGACTATGTCATGGGAGTGATCAGTGCTCTGGAGGAGAGTAAAGTGCCATCGGGCCATCTCCGAAAGCAGGTGGAAGGTTCTGTCATCTTATTTAAATGTTGGGCAGTCTGCTCTAGATGAAGCATTTTTATTTTATTCTGGGCTGTGAAGCCATTGGGAGGTCTGAGCAGAAATGTGACATTGAGTGGCTTATATCTGTAAAGACCTCTCCAGATGCTGAGTGGCAGGGATGGCCGAGGTCAGGTGATGTTGCCATTTCCCAGGTGGGAGATGAGGGTGGCTTGGGTTAGACTCAGGTGTCAGCAGTGAATGGCTGCTCCCGACTGGAAGGGCCTGGGCCATAGCCCCTCCTGGACAACTGCGTCCCGGCAAGAATTCTCAGTATGGTATAGGAGGACAGAATTTCAGGAAAGAGCCAGCCATTTCTCTTACCTTTGAACGGCGAAGTTTATAGATTATTATTTGTAATTAAAATGGTATGGATTATAATTTTTATGTCCAGCCAATTCTTTCTTGAAGAAATATGCTGATGTCTTTGTACCTTCACTGAACTCTCTACATCACTGTGTGGAATGTAATTCTTACAAGGTTTCCATGAAGTCTTCCAAGAACAACCCATGCTGATGTGTGGGGTTTCGAGCTCCACTCACAAAGCAGACCTCTTCTTTGGGTCTTGTGCCCTTACTAACCTTTGTATAAGTTATTTTTTATAAAACATGTCATGGAGGTAATACATCGTTTATCCTAAGATCTCCTTTTTTACTGAATACTACAGGAAAAATAAAGTCACTTGACTTTATCTAATTATGAACTTTCCAATAGATATCTCCAATTTATAGAGGTTTATCTTGTAGCGATATGGTCACATTTCAATAATAAATGCAGGCATGTAATAATTACATATACCTAACCTTATAATCCTAATTTACTATGCTATACACAGAGTCCCAAGTTTATAAAACAAGTCTGATGTGGGAGACACTTTAAAAGGTATTCCAAGCAAAAAATTAATATAACTATTAAAGTATTACAATAAAATTATGTTAATATAATATTGTTATATCAGACCCATTACTCCTATCTGTATATAATTACTATATATAATATTTGTATGTATGAACATTTTACCAAAATAAAAGTAAATTTTAGATGTAAAATTTTATATATATTTTATATAGAATACCATTATATAATACAATTTTATGCATAAAAACTTATTTACAGAACAAAAAGTTTATTGTCTCTGATAATAAAGAGCAAAGCTATTGTATTAAATACATAAAATATGAAAACATATATACTAAGTATAAAATATAATAAAAATACCAAGTTCACCTACAATTTCTATATAATCCTTAGTTTTTCTTGTCAAATAAATTTACAAACTCTGGCTTTTATCACAGTCACAATTTATCTGATAAAAAATTCTTGTTTTTCTCTATAGTGAGGAGTCTGCACCTGCAGACCTAAGAATTTACCTACCACTCTTTTCTCAAAGTCATTGCTAAAAATCAATTATAAAGTTAGAAAAGCATCCTTCTGCTATTTTTGGTAATATGCAACATGTATTGCATTCCAGGTGATACCTCTTGTATCAGTTTCAAATTATAACTGATTGAAACAAAATTTGTGGATGTAACTCAACGACATGCACACATATGCATCTGTCTGCAGCTAACCTCAAGCTAAATTGCTCCAAAGAAACTGAGGAAAAGAAAGGGTTTCAAGCACGTTCCACTCAGGAGAGGCCTGAGTCACCTAGGCCAGTGATTTGGAACCTGAAAGTTGTGATTTTTTAAGAGAAAGTTCTGGCAGGTCAGTGCATTCCTCCAGTGTCTTTCCCATTATTCACAATGTGCAACGCAGTTCCGACACCTGCTCCATCATGTCAGCAACCTCGGGAGGAAAGGTGCTCTCTGGGGGAGATTTTGTTAACACCCATTCAGGAGAAACCACCTACGGTGGCCCCAAGATGCCCTGTCCAGTAAAAGACTAGATGAAGTAAGTAATAGGCACTTAGAAAATAATGCACTTGATGTTTATTACTCTAAAAAATACTTTGTTTTTCAGAGCAGTTTTGGGTTCACAGAAAAATTAAGCAGAAGGCACAGAGATTTCGTGTACAACCCCTGCCCCCACGTGCACAGCCTCCCCCACTGTCAGCATCACCCATCAGAGAGGTGCATTTGTTACAATCGATGAACAAGTCATTATCACTCAGAGTCTGCAATTTACAACAGGGTGCACTTTTGATATTGGACATTCTAGGGGTTTGAAGAAATGTATAATGACTTACATCCTCCATTACAGTAGCATGTAGAGCAGTTTCACTGCCCTAAAAGTCCTCTGTGCCCCACCTGTTTATCCCTCACTCCCCTCAACCCCAGAAACCACAGATTTTTTTGACTGTTCCCACAGTTTTTCCTTTTTCAGAATTAATATAATTGTAATCGTACAGCATGAAGCCTTTTAAGATTGTCTTTGTGCACTTAGTAACACGCATTTAAGCTCCCTGCTCATCTTTTCACAGTCTGATAGCTCATTTCTTTTTAGTGTTGAATAATATTCCATTGCCTGTATACACCACAGTTTGTTTATCCATTCACCTGCTGAAGAACACCTTGGTTGCTCCCAAGTTTGGACAGTTATGAATAAAACTTCTATACACATCTGTGTGCAATTTTTTGTGTGGACATAAATTTTCAACTCCTTTGAGTAAATACCAATGACTCTGATTGCCAGGTCACATGTTAAGAATACATATATACTTTTGTACAGCCAAACTGTTCTACACAAGAGCTGCACCATTCTGCAATCCCTCCAGCAATAAATGAGAGTTCCTGCTGTTCCACGTCTTCGTCAGCATTTGGTGATGTCAGTATTCTGGATTTTGACCATTCTAGCAGCTGTGTAGTGGTATCTCGTTGTTGCTTTAATTTGCATTTCCCTGATGACGGATAATGTGGAGCATCATTTTATATGCTTTAATGCAATTTGTATATTTTCTTTGGTGGTGTGTCTGTTCAGCTCTTTAGTCCACTTTTTAATTAGGTAATTTATGTTCTTTCGTTGAGTTTTAAGAGTTATTTATACATGTTTTGGATAACAGTCCCTTATTGTATGTCTTTTGCAAATATATTCTCCCAGTCTGTGCTTTGTCTTCTCATTCTCTTGGCAGCATCTTTCACAGAGCAGAAGTTTTTAATTTTCATGAATCCCAGCTTTCATGGACGGTACCTTTGGTGTTGTATCTAAAAAGTTATCACCATGCCCGAGGTTACCTGTATTTTCTCTTACATTATCTTCTACAAGTTTATAGTTTGCATTTCGCAATTAGGACTATGATCCTTTTGACTTAATTTTTGTAAATTGTGTAAGGTCTGTGCCTAAATTCATTTTTTTTCTTTTTTTTTTTTTCTTTTTTTTTGCCTTTGGATGTCCAGTTGTTTCAGCACCAGTTTTTGAAAAGACTATTCTTTCTCCATTGTGTTGTCTTTGCTCCTTTGTCAGAGATTGGTTGACTACATTCCTGTGGGTCTATTTTTGGACTCTATATTCAGTTCCACAGACCTATTTATTTTTTCACCAACACCACACTGCATGGATTACTGCAGCTTTACAGGAAGTCTTGAATGTTTATTACTTACTAATAGAAATACAATTCTGATACTATGAGTTGTAAAGCTCTGAAATACCTTTTTCATTAATAATTAGAACTGTATTCCTTCTTGTTCTAGTTTTTGAATCCTTCTCCTTGAGAAAGCAGAAATCCTGTAGAGTGTTTCCTCTGAAGTGCTGGTGTCATGGGCAGGACAAAATACAAGTGACAGCCTAACCCTGAGGCCAGGTCACCGATCAGATGTCACGAGAGACGTGAAGTGACCCAGAGCTCATAAACGCCTCTGAATAGCATTGTTACAAAGGGCACAGTATTTGCTTTACCTGGTGGAGTGATGGATGCTGTAGACGTGGAATGTGATTTATTTCTCAGCAATGCAGGGAGCGAGGAAAGACAGTGAGTTTGAAAGAGCTCAGGTCAAATAAAGAAGCTGGCCTGGAACTGTGTGCTCTGCACGATGCTGGGAATTTTGAGGAAATTCAAAGCAGATACTTCTCAAACCCAGATTTCCTCATGTTATTTATGTACGCCCTGTATTTTACTAGATGCTCTGTTATCATGTAACCCTAAATGGTATTTCATGTAAAGGCATGAGAAATTGATTTTCAACTCCCTCTAAAAATAAAAAAGGAGCATGGAAGTAGTTTCTCCTATCAGTAAGTGATACAAAAAAAAATAATAAAAAATCTTACATTCCTTTCTTTTTAGAAAAGATTTATCCACCTGCTACCATTTCTGAACTTCTAAAACATAAAGTAAAAAATACACATCCCACAAAATATTCTGGTCCTGATGAGCAAGACAGCAGAACTCGATAACAAATACTGAATGGGAACCACAACGGCAGAACTGCTCAGCCAGAAAGTCAAACCTGCCAAAACACTCTTTATAAAGGAAGGTAGAGAAACGTTCCCCAGCAAGAGCCTTTCAACACTGTCAGCGGCCATTCCGTTGTTCTGCAGAATTGCAAGGAAGACAGATTGCGTTCTCACGCCTGGGTGTTCCAAAACTTCTGCCCAGAGCATTGCTAGCTATGTATTATTTCCTGGATGACTTCATTATTTTTAAAGGTAATGATATTTTTATTACAAACGTAATTATTGTAAAACAGTATTCAATGCTATAAAGTCATTTGCATTGTCTCATAAAGCCAGAAAAAAAAATCTACTTATTTTGAGGGAAGAGAAGTTTTTCTCTTTCCAATGCATTCTCCTACTTATTTTTTGTCTGTCAAAAATGTCTCACATTTTCTCTAGAAGGAAAATAAAATGCTAATTTCTATACCAATGTATAGCACTCAATCAAAGATCTTTCCTCCTGAGCACATTTGCCAATCGTCCACCTATCCCGAGTGACTCGTGGAGACACTTCATATAAAACCTAGATTTTAGACCTGCTTCATCGAGAATTTGGCTTGTGTGTAGATTTCTGAGCAGATAAAAAACTCACTCTATCACCAAAATCACCTTTTAAGGTTTTCTACTTGTTTCTTAAAAGTAACTATTGTTTCATCCCTACCAACTCTTTCCTTTCCTAAAACACTATTTATGTACAACATTTATTCTAGAGGGTCCCACACACTTACACAGCCCTGTCCCTGTGAATATTAATTAGTTAAGGTCTGCTTCATTCCCCAAATTAACTTTTCCAACAAAGCAAACATTTCAGGTATAGGAATAACATGATCAACATATTTATATATACTAATGAGTATAATGCTCCTTTATTTCAATTACTTTTAAAGAAGTAACATTATAACAATTTCTGGAGGCCAAATTGCAAAATGTCAAAACAGCATGTGACTTAAATACCTATAGGTGAAGTTCCATTGGTTTCCTTCCCGTGGCAAGTGAAGCTTTTCCAGAACCTGTACCAGGTGGTGATGTCTCTGCCCCAGGCTTTGCTTGGGTGTTCCGTTCACCCGCCAACACAGGGCTGAGGCCTCTTGTGTCCGTTCTCACCCATTCTACCCATCAAAAATAGAACATCATGCCACTTCAAGGTGCCTTTCAACTTTAAACTTTTGGTAAGATGGAAGTATTTGAGATAAATCTCAGGAACATGGATTTTTGGAAGTTGAAATTACAATGTTTTCTTATCCACATTTACAGTCCATTTACCTAACAATTCCCTTCTAACTAGAAGGATAAACAGTTCTGTCCTCACCTCTCAAATTGTGGCTGATATCTTTGTGACTGTTGGGGTGTCTTGCCAAGAGCCCTGAACTCAGCCCCCCTCCTGGCAGGCAACACAGACCCTGTTTCCCTCTCAGCACTGAAAGGCCAGCAGGTAACCCTCCATTCCCCTCCCTAGCATTGCAGAGGCATCGTCTTTGTTTGTATTTCTAGTACATCTGGGCTATTTACTTATTAGTGCTATTTCAAGGCATCTGTATTATAGGGCACTTCCAGAAACCCCTGCTCCATTATTTTCTTCCTGCCTGTCTCCCACGGGAAATAAGTGCTGCTGGGACATCTGTAGAGGTGTTGTTTCAAATTTCTTTTTATGCACCTTCATTTCCTAGTAGGGCACAGAGAAAGTCCACCTGCAAGCCTCCTTTGGTGTCACTATCATCTAGTCCTTATAATTGTTAGACTATTAGCTCTTCAGGGAGATGTTATTTCATGGAGTCACTTCATAATATCTGTTGCAAAACAATGTACTATATGAAAAAGTTGCAATCAGAATGATAGAAACAGTGGAAATAGCATTAATCACCCAGATCAAGATGCAACTCTCCTTAAATGATGAGCTTTTAGTGGAAAAATGTCAGTGGAAATGAGCCAAACCACTATTGATATAGAAGTGTATGAGCCAGGACATGCAGGGAAAGGACAGACTTGGAGAAACAAGTTTTATGTAATGATGAGCCGAGCTATTTAATGATGGTTAATCTTACCGTATTGACTGGTGGCTGAATTGTGTTAAGGACAGCACGAAGGAACCATGGCCAGATCCTACTGCAGTTACAGATCCACTGTAATTACAAACTTGTGGTAGGTCTCTTAAGTTGCGAATCCAGTTCCAACCTGACCTACCAACCCAAAGTTCCTCTTCTTTGCTTTCTCTTCTTACCTTTTGAATAGCCAGTGGGATTTTGCTGCTCAGAGGTGCTGCTGGTCCCCGAGCAGGCTTGCCCTTTTCTACCCTCTGTGCCTCCAGGTAAAATTTACAGATTTTGAGAACAGATTGCTTATGACTTTCTTCTCAGCCATATAGCAAGCAGTGGTCAGAATCAAACTGGAAAAACCCATCCCAGCTAATATTTCCATTTACTATCTGCACTTCCACGACCTCTCAATTCCCATCCACCAATTAATCCAGCAGCAATGGCCCACCCAGTGGATGTGCTATCATTACAAAGGAGGAAAATAATTAGGGGACATGCCCACAGTTAAGGAATTTACATTTTTCCTGGAGAAATAGCCCAGTATTATGGAAATGGTAGCAGAAAATGGAATTGTGTCATGGGAGTTGGCATTTCTCTGTTGACTGGTGTTAAATGTGAGGATCACTAAATAAGAGTTAGAAGAAGGGAGATTAATAAGACTCAGGAAAACTCACATGTAGAAGCAAACTGAGGATCCTGTTGAACAATTCACAATTTGGAGATAAAGATTTTGAAGGTTGGTGAAAGGATCACAAAGCAGACTAGAGAACTAGACTAACTCAGGTCCTTTGCTCCTAATTTAGTTATTTTTCTTTTAAACAGTAAAGGGGCAGAGAACTGTGGTTGGAAGAATGAGATGAACTGAGATTTGATCATGGGAAGGATTCAAAATGGAGGATCTTATAAGGTCATCAAAAAGCAAGCCCTTTAGAATAAGTAGTGATGGAGTCTGGTCCTGCAACAAAGAAGCACAGGAGTTTCTAGTGGCTTTTGGACAAAACAGTCAGCTTTGCCAAGGTGAAATGCCACCTTCAAGTCCTAGCGGCTTACCACAGATGACTTGTGCATCTGACTTAATCACACTGGCTGCCCGTCGGCAGGGGCCCTGCAGATCTGCTACAGGCTGCCATTAAGCCCAGGGGGCTTTCTCCAAGAACCCAAGGGGACACATCCTTTATCTAGAACATGCAATTCTCATGGCAAAGGGCAAAGGTGAAAGGACAAAACAAACAAGACAATCATGATTAGAGCTCCTGCTCTGCTATGGCTAATGTCACATTGACTCAATGCTATTAGTGAAAACAGGTCACACATCCAAGCCTGGCAATGGGAGAGGGACACAACCTAGAGTGGAGTGGCATGCCCAGGACAGCAGGTGGAACCCTCTTATAGGGGCTGAGCATATAGTTACATCCAGGGAAGCTGCTCTAGCTTGAAGCATGTCAAATGTCCCTTTTTCTGTTTTGTTTTTAGTTAATGCCTGCCCTAATTATATTACCAAATAAAATATTAAATATGGTTAACATTTACTTTGCACTTTTGTTCATCTGCAATTCCACGTCATGGTGGGAGGTAGGAAAACATAAAGTGAAACATTGTTTTATAAGTTTGCTCCTAAAACTGCATTATTTTTACAGATAAAATTTGCTAGTAAATTTCTGTAACATTACTGGTAATTTTTTTTTTTAAATTCTATTTTGTCGATATACATTGTGGTTGATTATTGTTGCCCCTTACCAAAACCTCCCTCCCTCCTCCCTCTCCTCCCTCCCCCCCAACAATGTCCTTTCTGTTTGCTTGTCGTATCAACTTCAAGTAATTGTGGTTATATCTTCTTCCCCCCTGATTTTTTTTTTTTTTTTTGTGTGTGTGTGTGTGTGTGTGTGTGAATTTATATATTAATTTTAGCTCCTACCAATAAGTGAGAACATGTGGTATTTCTCTTTCTGTGCCTGACTTGTTTCACATAATATAATTCTCTCAAGGTCCATCCATGTTGTTGCAAATGGCAGTATTTCATTCGTTTTTATAGCTGAGTAGTATTCCATTGTGCAGATGTACCACATTTTCCGTATCCACTCATCTCATGGTGGACATTTGGGCTGGTTCCAACTCTTGGATATTGGAAAGAGTGCTGTGATGAACATTGGGGAACAGGTATACCTTCGACTTGATGATTTCCATTCCTCTGGGTATATTCCCAGCAAGGGAATACCTGGGTCTTATGGTAGATCTATCTGCAATTGAGCTAACCAAGGATGTGAAAAATCTCTATAACGAGAACTACAAACCACTGCTGAGAGAAATTAGAGAGGATACAAGAAGATGGAAAGATAGCCCATTACTGGTAATTTTGAAATGAAGTTCTCAAAAGATAGTTTGACCTTAACACTGTTGACTTGGTTTTCCCATACCCGCTCCCTCAGAGGAAGCATGCTTAGCATGTCTGTCCTCTCCATGACTGCAGGCTCTGCAAGGCTGCATTGGGTCTTTCTGACAGTCAAATTTAAGATCCGTCAGAGAACAGTTTAAACAGGAATGGACTCAAGCACGGCTGTACTCACAATTACAGGGGGAAAGTTTTCAGTCCAAGTTTACAAAAACAGTCTTTAAGCAAAGGATACAAAAAAGAAAAAAAAAAAAAGGTTCCTTGACAAGCTCCTGACATTTTCCTCAGGTTTTCCTCTTCACAGACGCTTTCCTATGTCAAGCGATTCCAAGGGCTGACAACCACCGGCCTGTGGTAACCTAGGAAACATAATCAACAATAGCCAATCATGGAAATGAATTGATACTTTAAAAAAGAAAAAAAAAAAAACACCTCTGCTCCTCTTGTCTAAGCAATTATACTAATTAGATTGAAAAATCTTGACATTTCCAATTAGCGTTTATGGCACAATGTATATCTGCAGCCATAGCAGAAGGTAAACACTGATTTGTGAACGTGGCATAAATTGCATGGACAGTACAGTATGTCAACATCATTATCTAACTTCTACTATTTTTGAATTGAAACAACCGTTGGTAAAGTATGAGTGTCAGTAAAATGTAAGTGAAATATTTGGAAATGAAATATGTCAAGTTGGGCTTAAAGCAAACAGAAACCAAAAAAAAAAAAAAAAAAAAAAAAGAGGAAAAGATTTTACTTCAACTGAAGTCTGCTAAAGATTATAGAACACGTTGACTGCCGACCATGGTTACTCAAGGTGTTTCCAGGTTGCCAGGCCGTCTACTCCCAAGCACTATGATGATTTGAATAACAGGAAGGTCAGAGGATTTGCTCCAGGCTTTATGTATGTGCTGCAAAGACCACAGTCTGCAGTCACCTCAGCAAGGACAACGTCAGTGAAGGTTATAAAATTGTTGCCAATCCTAGATTTAGTGGAAACCTAAACAGAGATTCTAAAATTGTAAGCTTTTATACAGGCTGCATAAATGTTCTGCTGGATTATTTTCACTTTTTTTTTTTTTTTTTAACTGAAACTCTGAAATTTCCTTTTCATTAAGTTGGTCATAGAGATGGAAATCGTACCATGGTCAGTGTCATTACGGAAATCTTTAACACCTACTTTTTCTGTGAACTCCTTCATGGCATCAGCCTGCAATGATCCCTGGTTCCTTTGATTTTCCCGGTATTCAGTGGTATTTACACCTTCCCTGGAAAGTGAACTATCAATCTGTCCCCTAACTCACAAAGTCTTGAAAAGCAGAGACCTGAATCTGGGCTTTCTTGCCCTCACTTGTAACATTAGTGTAGCTATAGTGGACAAGAATTCAATAAAAGAAGTAACATTTTTATAACTCTGGTTCCCAAGATAGTCTACTGTGATAAATAATCAGACATTTGTTATGATGAAGACTGTGCTTGTCTAATGAAGAGCTATTACAAAGAGCTCTTTAAACATGGATTTTATTATATATCTTAATTTTTAAACTTAACAAACTATAGCAACAAGTAACCAGACCTGTGCGAAAACCATTCTGATTAATCTGTCACTTTGCTAATAATCTCAGTCTGTTTAGTGGGATGTGGAGATTTTAGTTCTTGGTGCAAACCAGTTTCCTCTGTAACTTTGAGACGTTTGCCCCCCCACTTTGATCCCCCCACAACATACAGAGGAGACCACACACGGGCACAGAGAGATACACACAGATGTACTCACACGTATACACATCCACAATATATTTGTCAGGTAAGGTCAGGTTAAGTTGCAGTGACAAATTAAAACCTGATCATCATGACTGGATGAAATGCAGGTGAACACTTCACTCACAGACATGCCCAATGTGTGTCCACAGTACAGTCTGCGGCACACAGTCTTTCAGGGGCTCAGGCTGACAGACGCTGCACTCTCTTTGGCTGCAACGTGGTCATTACATCATGGGAAGACACAGCTGGAGCATCAGGAAAAACACACATTGCTCTGTCCACAGTCCAGTGGCTAAAATGAGTCAAATGGCCTCACCTAATGCCAAGAAAGCTGAGCAGTACAGGGCAGATGCTGAAGTGCCGGCCTGGATGCAGCTGTTGGCTACAACTTCCCACCAGGAGTGTAATGAGCCTCACGAGGAGCATCACCAGGGAGCAGCAGACGAGCTAGGATGACGGTCAAAGGAAGCAAACTCTAATCCTAGACCTCAAAAAGAAAATCAGAATGAGAGAAAATCGCTTAATTATTCTGTGACTCAGTTTCTTCATTTGTACAGAGTAACAGGGTGAGAAGAGATAGCAAAGAATGCCCTGAGTCTGTGCAGTCATCAGCCTGCTAGAGATTCTGTATCCACAAGGACAGCAGTGAATGGGCTGCAGCACGTAAAATCCCACTGTCTGAAAAGACAAAAGCTTATTTCTCACTCTATCCACACGTCCATCACGGGCACCACCTGGGACATGACTAGTCGTCACCCAGCTGTGGCCATATTACCCAGGGTAAGATATCATATGGCCACAACCCCTCTAACAGAGCAAAGAAGCGCAAACCTACCACGTACTCAGGAGCAGAGTGGGCTATATTTTGGTCTTCCCTTAAAGGACACAAAAATTATAACAATCAGTAGGACAACTGGGATGATGGAGTGTTTGTCTAGTGTTTTTCTAAATAGAAACTATAAACTCTTTGAGGGTGGGAACATATCTGTAACAGTCATCACTATTTCCAGTGCTTAGCACAATGCCTGACACTACTGGTAGCTCATAAAATTATTTTGTAAAATGAAAGACATGAAAAAATTAGATTGAACAAGTACTTTATATTAATTAATGCCTTCAAAATATGTTTTTATACTCTCTTGAAATACACAAAAAGAAATAATACCTTTTATGGTAGATTCTTTCTAGGGTCCCAAGCGCTCACCCTACTGCTTTTGCAAAATTTCACTTGGAACACTTTGTTTTTCCTACAAAACTTCTGAACTGCCCTCCAAAACCTCTTTTCCATTTAACATCCCCCTCTTCAATCTTTCTGCTTTATTGTTTCTTCTTTCTCAAGTTTAATTTTGAAGAATTGTGGAATGAAACAAGGAAATGAAACAAATTTTTATCTTGGAAACAGAGAAGAAAGATATTTGTTGAGTAATTTAGGAAACAAAGGTGAGGTACTGGGTTTGGAGGAACAGAGGTGGCTTTTGTAACACAGAGGAACTGTGTAAGTTATCTTCTTCTAATTTATACACATAAATTACTTGTACAAAATTATGAAATATATTTTAAAGTTTAATTTTGTTCTTAAGTTTTTAATTTCAAAATTTCTTTACTAAAAGATGGTCAAGCCATAACCTAAGGACTGTAAGCAATCTTTATTAGGTTTTAAATGTTTTCCTTCTTTGTGTTTGTGTTTAACCAAAATATTGATATACCCAAGAAGAAAAGACAGTAACATATAACCACCAAATTCTCACCTTCTATATTCCTAAAGAGACGAATTTTTGTAAATTCACTTTGGTAATATACGCAAATACAATCTTGTTTGGAATTCCAATATGGGGAGAATTTTAACAACATGGAAATTTACAAAAGAAATGCTGACATATTGAGAGCACACAATTATAATTATGAATAATTATGTAGTTTTAAAATAAAAAAGATTGGAAAAAAAACTGAATACCCAATTCAGACTAATAAATGTATTTTTTTGCAAGGAACTTACTTGGCATTTATAATTTTATTGATCATAAAACTAATTCAGCAGCTCATCTACTTTTAACAAAGCCTTGATACAACATGCAGCAGATTTTATTAAAGGAATTGTAAGTCTTTATCATTGACCTGTAATTTTTTTCAAGAGCCAGAAAATATTTTTCTATAGGGACCTAGGAAAATTCAAAGTACACAGGCCAGTTGATTGATGTTAATCACAGACTGAGTACAGGCAGTTTTCCTAAATGGTAATAAAGTATATGAATCAATGGCAATGTGATGAAGTAAAGTGAGATTGGGTAGAGGTTTCTGATGAATACAGAAAATGTAACTCTGATTTAGCCACTAATCCCATATGCTAGTTTAGGCAAGTCACTAATTTCCTATGGATTTATATATCGAATGTCCTCGTTCCACAGAGAAAACTATGATCTGAGGGACTGTCATTTGATAAGCAGGTCTTCTCCCAATGCTTGACTTTATAACTTCATGCATTGGTCATATAAAGAATATCAGTTCACTAAGTTGTTAAGATTTTCCATATGTTGACACATTTTAATAATAATACAGAAAATTATATTTGTTAACGCCACATCTATACATATGGGAAAAATATTGAGAAACTGTTAAGTATTTAAAGTTACTAATTTAATCATTGGCCACTAGTAACAATTTTTTTCTCTGTAGTGGCAGGTTTACTTTGTACATTTTTGACAAAATGTCTGCCAAATTCCCAAGTCTGAATAACCACTATTGTCTGTCAGGCTGCAGTAAAAAGAGTGCCATGAAAAAATCCTGCCAATTTTTCTCAAAATTCAAATAAGTGAACAACTACTTTCGTTCAAGAGAATTATCATACCTTGCTGTGCAGCAAATGTTTTATGCATATGTCTCATTTCATCCCACAAAATATTTTTTAAATGTGTATTAGGGGTGACACCTAATAGGAAAAATAATTTGATCACTTTTACAAGGACATTCTTAAGTGACACCATTATTTTATTTTTAAATGTGGGTTCCTTGCACTTAATAAAATTATGATGACTAGTACTGTTTGGAGCTACTGCCTTGATTTGGATTGTGGAACCAAAGGTTAACACACCACTGTTTTTGCAAGAAAGGTGAAGACATCAGTAATTCTAAGATGGTGTACATAGTATCTTCTAATAATTCTGATAATAATCCTTACCTCTCAGAGTCCATAAGAGAGTCTTAAGAAACTGCAGGGACCACAGATCAAACTTTGATAAATTCCAGTCTAAATGTTGACATTCAAAAAGAAAAAAAAATCTAAAATTAATTATATTACCTCCCAACTGAAGAATACACAAAATGATAATCGAATTAAACCCAAAGTAAGTAGAAGAAAATAATAAAAATAAATTGTTGAAATACAAAACATGGAGACAATAAAATCAAGGAGACCTAAGTTTGGGTCTTTGAAAAACTCCATAAAATTGATACACCTTTATAAAGCTACATTAAATAAAAAGAAAGTTGAGAAGACACAAATTGCCAATATCAAGAATAAAACAGGAAACATCACTAAGGATGTTAAAGACATGAAATATAGAGTATGAGAATATTAAAAAACATCTTCATATCAGTTAATTTGACAATTTGGAAGAACCAGACACATTTCTTGAATGATACAAATTAACAAAACTGACACTATAAAAAACAGGAAACATTACAGCAATTAGTTCTAAATCAATTATAAAAATTTGGTTTATAATTTAAAATATTCTCACAATTAAAATTCAAATATCATAGGCTTTGAAGGTGAGTTGTACCAAACAAAAGGAAGACATGACCTCAATCCTGTAAACATTCTTTTAAAAAATAAAGGAATAAGGAAGACTCTCTAACTCATTTTACGAACCCAGCATTACCCTCAGTACAAGATAAAACTATCATACAGAAAAAAAACTACAAACATCCCTTGTGAATCTAGACAGAATTACCTATAACAAAATTTTTATTTATAGAATCCAGCAATACATAAATAAATATGTCATAACAAAGTGGGGTATATACTAGAAATATAAGGTTGCTTCAACATTTAAAAATCAACCAATAAAATTCACCGCATTAAAAGGAAAAAAGGATAAACCCATGTAATTGTTTCAACAGATGAAGAAAGCAGTTTTACAAGATCTAATACACATTATTAGAAATTCTTAGCAAACAAAGAAAGGTTGAAAAATGCGATAAGAGTCATGTATAAAAAACCTACAACTAACATCATACAAGGTAAAGACTAAACGCTTTCCCCCAGGAATCAGGCATGTTTATCCACCCTTGTAACTTCTATTCAACAATTTACTAGAGGTGTTAATTTGTAATGTAATAAGAAAAAGAAATAAAATGCTTTACTGATTGGAAAGGAAGAATTAAAGCTTCCTTTATTTATAGATTAGATGACTATTGTACGCAAAATTTTCAAAATAATTAACAAAAAATTAACAAAATAACAAGTGAATCAAGAAATATAATATTCACAAATCAGTCGTTCCTAAATGCTATTAAAAACATTTAGAAAATAAATTTAAAAGTACTGTTTGCAATAGCGCCCATACCCATAAAATACTTCAGAATAAATTCAACAAAATATGTATAAGATTTATACATTAGTATCTACAAAATTTTGGTTAGAAAATTTTGTTCCATCTAAAAATTTAGAGAGAAAAACCATGTTCACGGATTGTAGTCCTCATTACTGCTGAGATGTCAATTCTCCATAAATGGATCTATAGATCCAATATGATATGAAAAATATCTCAATGCAATTTATGATAGAAATTGACACATTGATTATAAAATTCATATGAAACTTTAATAAACATAGAATAATCGTACCATTTTGAAAACAATGAACAAAATTGAAAGAATTGCAATGCCTGACTTCAAGACTCACCAACAAACTATATTAATCAAGACTGTAATGGGCATAAACATAGATCTACAGATCAATAGAACAAAATAGAGGCCAGAAATAAACCCACCACGTGGTCAACTGATTCTTATAAAGATGTCAAGGTGACCCAGTAGGGAAAAGTGGTCTTTTGACAAATTGTGTTGAAGCAATTGGATGTCAACATGAAAAAGAAAGGGAATGCCAACTTTTAGCTTGCATTATACCAAAAACCTAATTCGTTTTTTTCAAAATTGTAAATTAGGCCCCATTGTAATTAAAAACTTCTTTTCTTTGAAAGATATCATCCAGAAAAAAAAAAAAAGAAAGAAAAGTAAGCCCAATGAAGCAAAAATCATGAAGAGAGTTCAAATGTTGGCATCCCATGTACAAAAGCAGGTTCAAATTCCTTGGCAGACATTTAAATGCTTTTAAAGTTACAGTATTAATTTTTAAAATTAAAAACCTCAATAATGTCCATTGTTGGTTGAGATAACAGAAATGTCTACCTCCAGAAATTTGCAGGCCGAAATTTGAGTTAGCACAAGTGGAAATCCCAGCAGTATTTACTAAGAAATGCATATACCCTTTGACCCAGCATTTCAAGATCCAGACACCTGTTCTGCTGCAGTCGTGCTGCTTGAGGTAAGGATGCACGAGCAGGTGAGGGTGCACGAGCAAGTGAGGACACACGAGCGGATGAGGATGCACGATCAGGAGGTGAGGACGCACGATCAGGAGGTGAGGACGCACGATCAGGGCACATTGCTCAGCTGTCACGAGAGCAGTCGATAAGGAGCAGTGGCATAGCAGTGGAGGGAGTGGCCAGGACCAGAAAGAGCGGCTCTTTCTTTTTCCCTGACTTCCTTGAAAATTGCTGACACATAGTGATAATGAAAGGCAGGCCAGCTTGTAGTCAAGTTTATTTTGTTTTCAAACTCCCTACAGTTAATTATCCTACTATCCAACCCTCAATAACCCATTGGGTTACCAGGATGACTACCACCATGCCAAGCATAAGATTCATTTACAAGAGATGTTTCTGCATATTTAACAAGTAACAGGTGCCTTTCTGATCAACAGTTTAAAAATCTTCCAGTATGTACATTTACTTTGCAAAATATGGTGACTGAAATACTGCATTATTTGGATAACAATTTTAAAAATGCACAATGTGTACATGGTGAATCAATCTGACATTCCATAGTTCTTAGATATTTTCATCATATGTATCCATTTATATTAATGTTAGTTGTATGTTTATATATTCCAATCACCTAGAGAGGTCCTAAGCTCATGGAAAGCTGGATCTACTTTCTCAGTCTCTATCTCCCTAGTCCCTATGAAGAAGTAATAAGAGGCTCAGATGCTCATGGCAGGTTTTCTGATGAATGCTTCCCTGGAGGCATGGATTAGACATCAGTCTTTCCAGGGAGCCTTCAGGAATCAGTTCATGCAGTTGTGAATAAACACACCATTGAGGAGGTAACAGTAGATCCTGCACATTTAAATTAGAAAATAACTTGGATAAGTAAAATAAAACGATGTTATGAGGTTCTTGGATAATGGAGTAACGAATTTAATTTTAATCTCAAATTTTTGATGTGGAATTTAAACTTCCATAATCACTATTTTAGGAAGGTTCATCTAAAATACATAACAACATTGAGCAGAAACAATGGTGGAAAGTAAAGACTAGAGTGAATAAAATGAGATTATTAGTTATATTGTTTGATAAAAACCTCATGACACATAACACTGGGCTTTTGTGTTCATTATTTAACAAACAAGAACACTGAGAAGAGAGTGGTTAAGTTACTCTACTGAACAACTATTCCATAAATCTTAAAATGCTCTCGTAGCTAACTGCACATCACACACAATTATCCGGACACACTAAATTTATATGCCATCGGACAATCTGTTTAAACTGTGTTTATTGTAAGTGAAAAGTTGATTGGCTTTTATCTTCAGTTTTTCTTACTCTAGCTGCTCCTCAGGGCACTTAGCTACTCTAAGTTTCAGTGTGTGTGTAGGTACTTTTTTAACAAATAACTTACATAGATATTTAAACGTCAACACAAGTCATTAAAAATGGTCTTATTTAGACTTGGTTTCCTCTGCCTTTCCGTTACGTTTCCATCAATAATCGTGTGTCTGTTTCAGCTCCTGTAAAGAATCATTTTTCTGTGACGTAATTTTCTTAGTGAAATTTTGTCTCTAGGAGTCTACTTTTTACCTCCTCTTCCCTTGTAGCTCCCTGGGGACTTTCTGTCATCACCCGCATTCAGAATCAGCACTAGTTTTGCATCTTTTGCACCAGCAGGAAATTTTGTGTCTTTCTTCCCCCCCTCCATCCCCCTCTCTCTTTCTCGTTCTTTTTTTCTTTCCATGCTATCGACAGCATCACTACAGAAACAAAAGAGAGAGAGAGTTGTCCTGTGGAGAGAAGGAAGACCCCATGTTACTCCATTCTGAAAATCAATCAACTGCCTAATCAATATCTGGGACAGGGTGGAGAAGCCATGTTACAGAACTGTGATGGGGCCTGCCTTGGCCTGTTCAGGCCACTCTAACAAAATGCCGTGGTCTGGGAGGCTTGAACTGCAGACATTCACTTCCCACAGTTCTGGTGGCTGGAAGTCCAACGTCAAGGCGCCAGCAGACCAGCTGTCTGGTGAGCCCACTTCCCGGTTTACAGATGACACCTTCGTGGAAGGGCATTAACCTCATTATGGGGGTACAATCCTCATGACCTTATCTGATCTAATCTCCTCCAAAGGCCTACCTCCTCTTACCATCACATTGTGGGGTAGGGCTCCAGCATATGAACTTGGGAGACATATTCAGTCCACAGCAGAGTCCATTTGCAGTTCCAGGAGATTCTGAGACTAGCTTTTCAGCACTTTTCAAACTATGGAATATTTCAAGACCACACAACGGCACGGTGCTTACATCCAGCTCCTTTTGCCCTTTTTACTCTAAGACTCTTTTTATTAAAAATTTTACTTTGCTTCTCAATATACATTGTAGTTGATTTTCATGCCCCTTTCCCTGTTCCTCTCATTTCTGAAGTTGCTGGGATCAGGATCTTCTTCACCCGCCCATCAAGGAGGTGTTTCCTGCATGTGTCACATAGGTACATTTTCCTGCTACAGTTTGCATTCCTTCCTGGGGTCCCAACCTCCTATATATATATTTTTTTAATTTTGCATACAGTAAGGTTCACTTTTTGTTCTATGAATTTCTATGGGTTTTGACAAAATCATTGTTTCGTGTTTCCACCATTACAGTATCATACAGAGTAGTTTCACCACGCTAAATATCCTCTGAGCCTTCAAAAACAGAGGCCTGAACCCCTGGTAATCACTAATCTTTTTACCATTGCTAAAATTTTGACTTTTCTAGAATGTCATACAATTGGAAAAACACAGCATTATAATAGCCATCTTGACTGGCTGCTTTCACTTAGCAATATGCATTTAAGATTTATTCATTTTTTCCACGGATTGATACTTCATTTATCTTTGCTGTTGGATAATATTTTATTGTATGGACATACCATTGTTTATACTTTCACATATTCAAGGACATCTTGGCTGCTTTTTGAAGATAAGAAATGAAGCTGCTTTAGACCTTTGCATATAGGATTTGTGTAGACTTTCGTTTTCAAATCTGTTGGGTAAATACTGAAGAGCACAGTTTCTGGATTGTGCCATGAAACTGTGCCTCACTTTGCAGGAAACTTCCAGACTGTCTCTAAGGTGGCTGTAACACTTTGAATTTCTGTCTACAATTAATGGGATTTCCTGTTGCTCCTCATCCTCATAAGAAATTGATACTGTCTATGTTTGGATTTAACTCATTCTAATAGGTATGTAGTGGTATCTTGTTTCAATTTTAAATTCCCTAATGAAAACTATGCTGAACGTTTTTTCATATGAGCACTAGTTTCTCTTATATCTTTTTTTGTGTGTGAGGTGTTGGCCCAGAACTTTCACCTACTTTTTAATTGTAATTCTCGTCCTTGTTTATTTATAAGTGGCTTTGTTCTCTGACTTTTGTTCAAGATTTCCTGTTTGCTTTTGGTTTTCTGCACTTTAAATATGACCTGAACATTTTTTTTTCTGGTTTTTTGTTTGTTTGTTTGTTTGTTTTTCTTCTTTCTGCCTCAGTGTTCTTTGAGCTTCTTGAATATGTGGCTTTATGCCTACTATTAATTTGGGAAGTTTTCTGCCATCAGTACTTCAAATACATCTCTCTTCCCTCTTTTTACTTCTGCTGTACCAATTTTGTGTATGTTAGACCTTTTGAAATTGTCCTACATTTTGAGGATGTTTCTTCTTTTTTATAAGTTTTGTTTTCCTCATTGTGTTTCACCTTGAGAAATCTCTTGGGACCTACCATAAAGTTCACTGATTCTTTCCTTAGTTGTGTTCAGTCTATGGCTGAGTCCATTGCAGACAGTTTTCATTAATGTTATAATGTTTTCAATGTCTGCAGTTCTTTGATTCTTTCTTTTAGTTTCCAATTCTCTGTTTACCCATCTGTTTTTGCATGCTATCTACTTTAAATGCTTAGCACATTAATCATAGTTATTTTAAATTCTCTGATGGTTCCAAAAACCATGTCATATCTGAGTCTAGTCTGATTATACTTTGACTTTTCAGACATTTTCTTGCCTTGTGGGATGACTTGTAATTTATTTTGGTTGTTCAAAGGCAGGTACGTTATAGCAGGTGATAGAAATGGGCTACTAGTATCAAAATGTGTTAGGAGTTGGGCTGCCTTTAATGTTCTCTGTAGGTACCAGAGATTTGAATTCTTCCAGTGTCCTTGATTTTTGTCTCCCTTCTTTAGTATGAGTTTCCCTAAATACTCCTCCTCAAGAGAATCTGTTTTTCAAGATCTTTCACCTGTAATCCACATTATTATACAGAAATACTGGTATTGTGAATGCAGGGTGTAGAGTAGGGGGAGCAATCTATAAAGGTTTTTCCAGTGGTATAGCCCCCCAACCCCCACCTCAGGTGTGACAAGAAGACTAGAGGAGGTCAGATAGGAGGAATGTTCTTCTACAGCTCTGGGCTAAGGTTCTGATACATTCTTTTTCTCTTGGAAAGTATATGTTTGTTATGGTGCTCTCTCTCTCTTAATTCCTCTCTCTCTCTCTCTCTCTCTCTCTCTCTCTCTCTCTTTCTTTAATGTGCACACAGACATAATTAAGGCAGAAAAGCAACAAGCGTTGCTCAAAAATATTGTAAGGTGAATGCAAAACCCACGAAAGACAAAACTGCATTTGAAACATACCATAGATGGAATAAAGTCTGGGAGAAAAGTCAAAGATTTTTTTTTGGGGGGGGGGAATTGGTGCATTTGATAGTGGTATGTATACTGGGGAATTTAGAGAGCCACATGCATGCTCAGAAAAAGAACACAGACTCAGGAAAAAAAAAAAAGAAAGAAAGAAACAACCAGAAGACCTTAAGCTTTCCCACCAGATGGTCTTTAGACCCAGTGCAGATAGGAAGTGAAGGTTAAGGTGGAGTTGCAAATGTCTTGGCTCAGTGAAAAAGGAGGGCCAATCTGCAAGGACTGAGAGAATTTGAGGGTATTTGTTTGGGTTTTTAAGTTTGCTTGCTTGTGTATTTTTTAGCTTGAGAACTCGAGGAAATCTCTACTAAACACTAGCTAAACACAAGCTAAAGGAACAGTGATGCAGTGACCACACATGACAAGGAATTCAATCTTTTCAAAAACAGATTGAAAAAGTCTCTAAACAAACAGGAGGCTTTAACAGTCAAGAACAGCCAGCTCTGGGGCAGGGGGAGAATCTGACTTCTAAAATTACCACCTTTTAATATCAGACCATCCAGATGTGAACAATGAAAATCACAAAGCATATTAAAAGTAAAATAAAATAAAATAAAAAATAACATAGGAAAGTATGGCCTATTCAAAGGAAAATAAAATCTATAGAACATGTCCACAAGGATGTCAAGACATTGGACTGATTATACAAAATTTTAAATCAACTGTCTTATATATGCTCTAAATGCTAAAGGGTAACATGGACAAAGACTAAAGAAAAGCTGGAGGAATATATAAGAACAAAATGAGAATGTTGATAAAGAGACAGAAGTTATAAAAAAGAACCAACTGATCAGCACAGGAGTTTTGAACTGCTCCATTTCCGACCTGGGCTGGTTCACCCCTCCTTAGGCAACCTGGTGGTCCCCCACTCCCTGGTGGTCACCATACTGATGCTGTACTTAGTGTGGACAACCAATTGGCATAGTACACTACAGCCCAGAACTCCTGGGCTCAAGCGATCCCCCAGCCTCAGCCTCCTGAGTAGCTGGGACTACAGATGCGAGCCACCTCATTAGACTTCATGAATACTACACCAAAAGAACGGGCAACCAAAGGAAAAATTAAAAAATGGGATTATATCAAACTAAAAAGTTTCTGCATGGCAAAAGAAACAATTAACAGAGTTAAAAGACAACCAACAGAGTGGGAGAAAATATTTGCAAAATATACATCTGACAAAGGATTAATATCCAGAATATACAAGGAACTGAAACAACTTTACAACAAAAAAACAAATAACCCAATTTTAAAAAATGGGCAAAAAAGCTAAATAGGCATTTCTAAAAGGAAGATATATGGATGGCCAACAGACACATAAAAAAATGTTCAACATCACTCAGCATTCGGGAAATGCAAATCAAAACCACACTGAGATACCATCTCACCCCAGTTTTGATGGCTAATATCAAAAAGACTGAATGATAAATGCTGGCGAGGTTGCAGAGAAAAAGGAACTCTTATACATTGTTGGTGGGACTGCAAAATGGTGCAGCCTCTATGGAAAATGGTATGGAGGTTGCTCAAACAATTGTAGATAGATCTACCAAACGACCCAGCTATCCCACTGCTGGGAATATACCTAGAGGAATGGAAATCATCAAGTCGAAGGTATACCTGTTCCCCAATGTTCATTGCAGTACTCTTTACAATAGCTAAGAGTTGGAACCAGCTCAAATGTCCATCATCAGATGAGTGGATATGGAAAATGTGGTACATCTACACAATGGAATACTATTCTGCTATAATAAAGAATGAAATACTGCCATTTGCAACAACATGGATAGACCTAGAGAAAATTATATTAAATGAAACGAGTCAGGCACAGAAAGGGAAATATCACATATTCTCACTTATTTGTGGGAGCTAAAAATAAAAAAAAATAAATACACAAATAAGATGGCAGCAGCAAGAGAAGAAGACACAACAATTACAATTCCTTGAAGTTGATATGACAAGTGAACAGATAGGAGTTTGTTGGGAGGGAGGGGGAGAGGGAGGAGGGAGGGAGGTTTCGGTAATGGGCCACAGTAATCAACCACATTGTGTATTGACAAAATAAAATAAAATAAATAAATAAATAAATAAATAAATAAATAGAAAGGAGCCAAAAAATATTTATATCTTACTTTGGATAGGCAGAGGAAGTATTGTCTGACATTGTCAAAACAACTAAGGATTAGTAACAAAAGCAGGATTTGGGAGTGGAGAGTCCGCAGGTGCAAATGTCCTGAGGTAGAAGGCAGCTCAGGGTGCCTGAGTAATGATGGAAAGAAGCACAGCAAGACCACAAAGAGTGAGGCTCAAGATGCAGGCCTGGGACAAACCACCCAAGTCCTGAGAAGATGCTCACATTTCTGTGAGAAGCAAAGGCAGGACATTGAAGGTTTTACTCATGGGTTAACAGTAATGCTCTGCTGCAGAAGAGCACTGTGGCTTCGTCGAGGGGTGTTGCTTGCAGGAGCAGGGATTTGGAACCCAGGTAGCTGGAGATTGCAGTCAGGGAATAGAAGAAGGAGTGAAAGGAGGTGAGATGCATCAGGAAGTGAAAATTAACTGGCCTGAACATCTGCATATATGGTTAAGAGCTGCTGCAGTTGGGGTATTCTGGCACATTGTAGCACTCCTGTGCTACTGCCATTATTCATATTCATCACTGTTATTGATTATTATTATTATTACAATACTCTTACTATTTTTATCACATTTGCTAGCATCAGCTTCTGCTTACCTGTGTGAGGTTCAATACTAATTTTGGCTTTAGCATGGGATGCTGTCTTTGGTTTTAAAAGGCATGAGTTTGAAGAGCCTGTGAAACCATGACTGCACTTGTCTGAAGTCGGGAGAGACTGTTGGCCCAGCAATGTGGGAATTCAATTATGCACCTTAAAATAAACATGGCAGGTTTCTCCTGGCCCAAACTAAACTGTTGGATTTTTATTTTATCATGGAACTTATTTTCTGTCGGGCACATAAAAAAGATTTTAGAGAAAGGGGAACATGGAAGGTTGTCTTACATTTCTAAAATAAAAACAAATGCATATTTTATGATACAGATAAATAAATAAATGAATAAATTGTCAGAATAAGGGAACCAGTGTCTAGAAGTAGTCTATTTATGAAAACAAGCATATACGTTTAATTTTTCCTATATGTTAGTAAGCTTTCTTTCAACCTTACCAGAAAGGGAAAAATCTTCTGTTATATTGTCATTATTGCTAGCACTTCAACTGAAACTATACTACTATAACCAAATTATAAGGAAATCATTCATGGAGACTTAGAGGAGACACTTTCTGAAGAAAGGGCATAAAATAAGTTATTTTTGAAAGAATAAAATGGAATATGGAACCCTAAAGGTAGTGTTTGATACTGGCATTTAAATTTTACATTAATTTGACTAATTTTTCATGAAAGTTGACAATCCAAAGTCTTAACAAAAAATATCACTGTGTTTTAAGCACTATGAGAGTGTTTAGTAACTTTGTAAGATTTCAAAAGTTTAAAATCATAAGGAAATCTTACTCTTTAAAAATGCTGTTTATTTAAATTGTTTTATAAAGCATCTGAATAGATATTCTAAAGAACGTGAAATATTTCTCATTCAAAACAGACACGAAGAAGTCAGTACTCACTGGTTGGTTTGTGTGCATGTGCGTGTGTGTGAGTGTGTGTGCATTGCAACTGTAGTATTTTTTGAACTTCTGGGTATTTAGTTTAGTTTCCATGGGCAAAGATCACAGAACATTTTCTTTAATTTTTGAGAATTCCAAATTAATTAACAACCTGTGAGATGTCCTCTATAAGATCAGGAGAACCAGGCATCTCACAGGTGGCAACACTGTGAGTAGATTGAATGCTAAGACTGTGAGTCTTCTAATGATTAACTGAAGATTAAACAGATTTTGGAAAATATTGCTTTTGAGGTGAAAATGTAGCATGAGATTGGCTCGGCAGTACCATCTCATTAGAGAAGAGTTGTTACACGCTCAATTGTGTTTACTCCAAGTCCGCCCATTTCCCTTCTCCTTTCACCCGCCCAGTGTCACAAAAACATGGCAGTGATGGGAGGTTGTATTTATAAAGCAAACCAGAAGGCCACCAGTCCAGGAACTGATGATAAAAAGAAGTATAAGGTAAAATCAGTAAAATCACATATTTAAAGAGGACTGACCACGGTTGAGACCTGAGTCTCATTTTTCCTTTGCTACAAAGAACTCTTTTTCTAAAAAAGGTGATTTCAATTAGATATGGCCAAATAAAGGTTGTTTCCTAGTAATACTTTGGGAAATTGTTACAAAAATGTTTTTAGTTGCTTTCATAAAAATAATTCGACTAGAAAAAGGTTAAGTCTGGCCCTATGAGACCTAGTAGCTTAAAAGATATTTCTGATAATTGAATTTATTAATCAGAATTTAATATTCACTAGATTCAATGATACATGGTTTTGAATAAGGAATAATAATATATAATATATTGTATATAACTATATATATACAATATATTATATATATATATTTATTTAGCATTTTGAATGGATATAAGCACTTGCATGCCACAAGCCCATGAATATTTTCTACTAGCTACTTTTATGTAATCATTTTATTACTAATCTTTCTTTTGTGTTTTTCTCTGTGCTTTTAGGTAAATTTAGACAGCAATTTAATTGTAATTATAATATTCATATCTATAAATACGAGTTGCTATAGGCCCACAATCCTTATCTCTAATTCCCAAATCCAGTCATTCTCGACAACTGAAATTTTTATCCTAGTTTAATGGGAACACTAATATGCTGAACCAACATGAGACTATTTATGAAAGTCTTTTTGTACCCACTGAGTGCAAAATCTGCTTATTTCCCCACAGAGACATTAATGTGTTTGATTCCACGCTGCTTCCCCAGACCCTTCTGAGGCATCCCACGACATCTGCTTCTGGCACTCTGTCATTGTTCCGGAATCTGAAAATGTTGAGCTTTGGAAGTCATGTGTTTCTTTGGAAGCCAGGGTTTCATAGAGAATTGTGGACATGAACCAGGTCCTTCATCAACAGAAGTGCTCTATATTTAATGTTTGAAGGAGCAGGATAAACAGTTACCTCCAAAATATTTTTTTAAAAGGAGGAAAAACAATTGACACTAGGGTCTGAAGAGACTACAGAGAGGGGATGGGGGGGCACAAGGCTGGGATAGTCGGTGATCTCTTTGGAGCATGCCTGGTCCTCTGCTACAGATGTAACAAGAGAGAGGAAAGGGACTGTTCTGAGGCCAGTGCTGGAATAACTCAGAGAACCAGAGGACCTCGAACCTTCTTACCATAGTGGACAGGTAGCCAAAGAGAAAGTGTGACCTTGGGGAGTGAATGCAGATAGGCACAAAACAGGATCAGATGTTAGAAAATACAGTGGGGAGCTTTGTAGCACGAGGGGGCCCAGAGAAACTGAGCAGATAATGATGTGTAACGATGAAAGAGATCCCAGAGGAATAAGTAAACCAACATGTAGCAGGGATGCATTCAACACCTGTGCCAAGTGTTGAACCTCACAAGCGACATGTTATGTCAGTTGATTCTTACAAAATGTGCAAAAATTCAGTGGTATTAATTTCATATTATACAGGAAAAAATTGAGATCTCAGGTTAACCAATTTGTAAACTGTCACAAGCTAGCTAGTCCCAGAATCGGTGTCCAAATTTATGCCTGATGGATAAAGGATTTTTACTCTGTTCATGAAGTTTTTTAAGTTAAGAGATAAATGAATTATAAAAAGAGGAACATATTTTCCTGATGAGACAGAGAGAAAATATTCTACTTAGTTTTATAAAAGTAGATAAAGAATGTTTAATATAGCAAAACAATAGTAGCAGTTAGTTAAACAATATTTTTGTTCATACATAAAATTATTGAGAAATGCCTGGAAATAGCTCATTTCTGAGGTATTATACATTAGAAAATCATGTGTTCCAGAAACAGATCTAAACTTACGCACCCGTTCCGTTGCTTGCTGTTATATCTAGTCTCTGGCTTTTTCTTCTTCTGTGAAGTGAAGATGATCATGTATTGTCTGTAAATTGTATTGTCTTAAGAATAAATACAATGTGATTTGTAAAGCATTCTGCCATAGTACATAGCACATAAAGTAAAGCTATTATCAGTTTTCTTCATAAAGAGGAGAAGGAGGAAGGTGATTTAACAGCAAGAGGTTAAACCTTTGAAGTTAAGTAAAAAACAAAGGCTTGAATTGAAACTTCTTTTCAAGGCACCCTAAGTGCAATGGTCTAAATATTTGTGTCTCCCCAAACTCATATCTTGAAATCATAATTTCAAGGTGATGGTATCTGGAGGTGGGACATTTTGGGAGGTAATTAGGTCAATGGGGAATTAGTGTCCTTAGAAAGAGGCCCTACGGAGCTCCTCCTGCCATGTAAGGACACCAAGAGAAGGAACCCTCTGCAACCAAGATGCAACCCTTGATCTAGGACTTGCAGCCTTGAGAACCGTAAAAAATATATTTCTGTTGTTTATTTTATTTTATTTTATTTTATTTTATTTTTTTATTTATTAAGAATATTCATGAGATACAAAGCTAATTGTCACCCTTCATGCCCATGACGTGAGGACCAGGTTCATATTGGAGCCATACCCATTACCAGAAATTACTTTTGTACCCCATGTCCCCACCCAATTATCCCCCAACCTCCCTCCCCCTCCTACACTCCCCCCCCATTCCACTTTGTAGCCCTAGAAATGTTCCCTCTCTCTGTTAGACCACCTCACTACTGTGGTCTTTCCTCCCTTCCTTTCTCTCTTAGCTCCCACATATGAGTGAGGACATGTGGTATTTATCCCTCTGTGCTTTGCTTATTTCACTTAACATAAGTTTCTCCAGGTTCATCCATGTTGTTGCAAATGGGAGTATTTCATTCTTTTTTATGGCAGAATAGTATTCCATGGTGTATATATACCACAGTTTCCTTATCCAATCATCCATCAATAGACATTAAGGTTCGTTCCATATCTTCGCTATTGTAAACAGAGCTGCGATGAACATGGGAGTGCAGGTATCTCTTTGACATGATGATTGCCATTCCTCTGGATATATACCCAGAAGTGGGATTGCTGGATTGTATGGAAGATCTATCTGTAGTTGCTTGAGAAATCTCCATACTGTTTTCCATAGTGGTTGTACATAAACCACTCAGTGTATATATTTTATCATAGTAGCCCAAATGGACTAAGAGACCAGATTAAGAAGAAAAGAAAACATGAAAGTATGTGAGGAGGAATTAATGATTACAGATTTCTATGAGTAATATTATTATAGTGACTTGCTTTATATTTTTTATTAATATTTAGGAAATCTGCATGCATTTAACCCAATGTTATTTTTGTTTATTTCAGTTAAAACCTATTTCCAAAATTGATACTAAAGGCTTTTATTTCAAGGTCAGTAAAGGTGTTGTGAAAAGGGTTAGGTCCTTGCCTTTTAGGCTTAAGTTCAAGCATTAAATTGAAGCAAGGAAATAAATAAAGAAAATGAAGACTCGCGACCCTATAATCCTCCGTGTCTTCTCAAATTTCTTCAGAGCAACCCTGCTGGAGAGAGTTTTCTGTGGTCATCAAAGCCTTGTCTTCATATTCCACTCTCTTCTCAGTCCCCTCTAGAAATGTGTCAGACCTCACCATGACATTGTGTCTGCCTGAGGCAGTGACTGCTGTGCTGACAAATGTTCTCACTGACTCCACCTCCCACAGAACTCCTCCCAGACAGAAACCTGTCCTTCCTGAAACCTTATCCACGCCCCTCTGATTTCCCTCCCTCCATCTCCCACACGCCCTTCCCTCTGCTCCAATAGTTCAGGTGTGTGTACCCTAGTAGTGTGGCTGTCCTCCATCCTAAGGCTATAAGTATCTAAGAGCTCCTGACCACAAATGTATAAATCTGTCCTTGTTCAATAAGTGATGAGTTAACATATTCAACTGCCTACTTGATATTTCCAGTTGGTTAAAATGGAGCCCCTGATTCCCTCCCATTCACTACTACTTGCCTATCTGCCCAGACATTCCCAATCTCAGAAAATAAGGCCCATCGAACCCACTCCTCAAACAGGTAGGGTCTAGGAGGCTTCCTGACTATTTTCCCTCCCCTCTACCACTCATCTTATCAACACACCCCATCAAATCTAAATCCAGGCAGCTCTTCAGTGTTCTCATCTGCTCACTCTCCCCCACTGTCACTTCAGTACAAATTTTTCCTATCAAATTAGTGCAACAGTCTCCTAATTTATCTTCCTTTTACTATTCTGAAATATGCACAATTCATTTCCCATACAGCAGCCAGTCAGCTCTTTTTCAAATGTAAACTAAACCATTGCACACTTTTATTCCCAGGGATGATGGAGTAAGTCAGGCTTACATGACTTACATACACAACTATACAAGTAGACAGATTATATTACATAATGTGCTTCATATACTGGGTAACAGGCAGTGCAGAACTTCATTCCTCAAGAGAAGGGATATGTCCAAGGTGAGCATCATTTCTGCCCCAGATTTCTGGTTAGTGGCACTTTAAAAACCATTACACAAAGAGATAAAGCCCATGCAGATCACAGAGTTTTCCAGAGCTGAGGAGGCAGAGATCATTGTTCAGAGATGCTGAAGCAGCTGAAACATATAGGTCAGGGCACTGAAGAAGAAAATCTGTCTGGTGGGAGAGTGAGCAGGCCTGAAGTGGGGAGTCTCCTGCAGGTCCTCCTCCCAAGGGTAAGGTTGTGAATATGCAGAAGAAACTGGGAAGCATACAAGAGAGCACCTGCCATGGAACTGAGTTGAGTGGAGGCACCAGAAATTACACAGATCTCACTGAAAACACTGTTCATCCAGGAGACAGCCTAGTAAGGCTTCTCCTCCACAGTGATGAGTGTGCCCTAGACTAAAAGCTACTTCTGACTCTAAGGTCAAAATGTAAACAGAAAAGCCCTAACAGAGACTCAACTGAGCTTGACTGGATGCACATAATCTTCTAGTAATTGAAGTGCCTGACATAACAAACTTTAATATCGTAGCTGGAACTTATTGTTCAAAATCTTCAGAATATAATATAAAATTAATTCATGTTCAAAGAAACAGAAATATAGAACTCAAAAACCAAAAGTGGAAAAAGAAAGGTTAATGGAAGAAGACTGCTAAATGACCATATATTGAATGAGAGACAAGAACTTTATTATAAATATGTTCAACAACTTAGAAGAAAAAATAAACATAATAAGCAGACAAATACTGAATATAAGCAGAAAAAAATTATACAAAAGGAAATTGAGAGTTTTGCTTCCACCTAGATTTAAAAGGCCAGTAATAGTATTTCTCTTATCGTAACAAGAAAAAAGCCACAAAACCCATAAAATTATAACTTCAAAAAAAAAAACACATCAGAAAGTACAGCTCAAAAGTCAACTAAACATCCTGTAATACAAGGAAAGACATTCTTTCTACCATGGAAAAATGACACATGAGCACTGGCTCACCTACAACAAATATCGTAGAAAGACATCCTCACAAGTGAGGAAAAATAATTCAAACAAACATGGTAATGGATTGTTAACAACTGGTTTGGATGAGTTGAGTTTACATGTACTCAAAGCTCTTCTTCATGAACTTCCACCAAGAACTCACAAAGATAGTAGGAGACAGGGCAGAAGACTGGAGAGGATTTCACACAATGGTGCAGACCCTGAAAAAAGGGCACATATGTCCACTCAGATCTGTTTTCACTACAGACCAAAAGCTTTGGGTCACTGGGCGAAGGACAGTAAACTCTGTTACCCCCAGGGCATAAATGAAGGCACAATGTGGCTGGATAAAGGGTGAAAGAAAGAATACTATATACCTAGGGATGGACAGAAAACAGTTTGACCCCAAGATCAAATACCAAAGCCATCAGAGGTTTCTTATCCTTACAAGAGGTAAGGAACCTCCTTCTTATATGAGATGCAAAAAGGATCAAGGCAAACTTTGGCTGTATAGAGAGGAGGAACAGGATCAATGAACCCTACACTCAAAATATGAAAAACTAGAGCTGATTAGGACTGAAGCAAAAGCAGAATAGAAGAGATCCTCTACGATCAACAGCAACATGCTCACAAACACAAAGTAAAGAGCAATAGAAGCCCATGTCTGGGGAAAGAGAGAGACGGTGAGCAGACTCCCTTTGTGGCACTGATGCTTAGGTACAGACAAGAACTGCAGGCAGAGAAGAACTATTCAGAGAAACACTCCAGCAACTTAGCCTCTACTTTGTGCACAAGGTAATCCTACAATAAAGTAAAGCAGATGGAGCACTGAAAGTAATCATAGGAATGCCAAATCTAAACCAACTCAACTTATTTATTTATTTATTTATTTATTTATTTATTTATTTATGTCTTTTTTGTGACAAGCCGCACCGCGCTCAGCCAGTGAGCGCACCGGCCATCCCTATATAGGATCTGAACCCACGGCAGGAGCGCTGCTGCGCTCCCAGCACCGCACTCTCCCGAGTGTGCCACGGGGTCGGCCCCCAACTCAAATTTAGATTGACTCAAAGCCTGCACTACGAATGCAGCAGAAGCAGCAGCCTGTCCATTTGCCTTCATACATACTTCCTACCTCAAATTCTTACCCTATGTCATGATGTCTGGTCTTCAATAAAAAACTGTGGAGTACGTAATAACACAAGGAAGAAAAACTGTCAAGAGACAAAACAATCGACAGAATGAGAGGGCTACTCAAATGTTGGAAATTTTAAGGAGGGAATCTTTAAACATTAGTGGAACAAATGGGCAACATGCATGCAGATTAAAAATTTTATGAGAAAAATTATATGAAAAAGTCAAATGGAAATGTTGGCTATAAACACACCCACAGATAATAACAGAGATAAAGATTGTCTCTAATTGTCTCATGAGACATAGCTTAGCCAAGAAAAGAAACAGAAAATATGAAATAAGGTCAATAGCAATTGTCCAATCTGAAGAATTGAGCAAAAAGGAACAAAGCATTTCATGAATAAATTGCTTGGGACAAGTAAACACTCAAGTAATCAGAATCCAAGAAGACAATGGAGCTGAAAAGAGAACAGCAGGAAAATTTCCATAAATGATGGAAGACACCAAACATCAGATCCAAGAAGCTCAGAAATGTCCAAACAAGATAAAAAAAAAACCCTACATGTGCTCTTAGCCACATGATGAAAACCAAAGACAAAGAAAAAAATCTTGAAGGCAACCAGAGCAGAGCAATTTGCATCACAGATAGAGAAACACAGACTAAATTCCACAGTAAATATCTTCAGAAACTGTTCAATCCAAAAGAAAATGATGTGGTGTTTTTGAGGTAAGGAAAAGGGGGAAGCTAGAAACCTCAGCAAAGTTCCTTCTGTAAATGGTGGTGGAAAATATTCATTTAAAGAAAGAAAATCTAAAAAAAATAATGGAAACAGACATGAGGTACAAGAAATACTAAAGGAAATTCTTCAACCATAAAGTGTTTCACAGTGGAAAATAAATTAAATCTATCAAATAAATAAATTGCTCTCAAAATGACTATAATAAAGATACACAGAACAACTTTTTTTTCTTGAATTACTCTCCAAGCTTATTGACTGCAAAAGCAAAATGAAATATTTTGAGGTCTTGTAGCATATGTAAATTTAAATGTATGACAATAGCACAAAAGAATAGAAGAAATTATCAGCATACTGTTTTAAGGTTTGTAAAATATATATGAATCTCTATAATACTTTTTAAAGGAATACTGTAATGAATTAAAGATATATAGTGTAAACTATGGGAAGTCCATTACATTTTTTTAAAAGAAGTATGAATAATAAGCCAATTATCAATAGAAAATAGATTCTTATAAAGTAATACTAATCGAAATATATGCAAAGTAGAATCAATAAACAAATGATATAAATGGAAAACAACTAGAGAAAAGGTAGATTTTAAATCAAACATATCAATAATTACACTAATATAAATGGTTTAAACACACTAAAGTACAGAATTTTCAGATTTGGTAAAAAAGCAAGGTTTAACTATTTGCTACCCATAAGAATCTCCCTTTAAGTATATAGAGATAGAATAACAACATGTGTTCATATGACAATAAAGTTATAAAATAGAAACAATACACCACATAAACATCAGCAAAGAGAAAGCATAAGGAGCTATGTTAATATCAGACCATCTAGACTCCAAAACAACAAATATTATCAAAGATGAAGAGGAACATTAAATTATGATGATGCAAGGGTTAATTCCACAAAATTGAATAACAATCCTGAATGTGTGTGTAGCTGACAACAAAGTTTTAAAATACTTCAAGCAAAAATTAATAAAACTGAAAGGAGAAATAGAAAAATACACAATTTTACTTAAAGATGTCAGCACCCCTATCTCAGGAATCAAAACAACAGTAGATGAATAATCAGCAAGTATTTAGAACTGAACAACAATGTCTACCAACTTGGCCTGATTGACATGTACTAACACTCAACCCGGAAACAACAGAATGCATATTATTTTCAAGGACACATGGAACATTTACCAAGTTAGTCCATATTCTGAGCCACAGAACAAGCCATAAATTTTTTTTAATTATTGAAATAAAGTACTTTCTCTGACAAAAAAAGATATTAAACATAAAATTATCTAAGAAGTCCACAAATATTTGAAAATTTAAATATATAACACTAATTAACCCATGGGTCAAAAATGAAGACAAAAGGGAGATTAGAAAATATTCCTATTTGGATAAAAATGAAAACATGCACATCACAAAGATACATTGGGTGTCTGCTCTCACCACTGCTATTCAATATTGTGCTTGAGGTTCTAGCTAGATTGGAAAGTGGCAAAATTGTTGCTATTTTTAACAACATAGCTGATGGCATAGAACTTACCAAAGAATCTACAAACAAGCATGCAGAGCTAATAAGTACTTTTACCAAATCATGGATACAAAGCCAATATTCAAAATCCAATGTATTTTCTACATACAGTGAATGAACAATAGGGAATAAAGATTAAAACAAAATCACAGTTCCATTTACAATAGCACCAAAACCCCTGAAACTTAGGTAATAATTTCAGAAAATATATATATGACCTCTGTGTTGAGAATAGACTGAATAAATAGAGAGATGCACCAGGTTTGTGTATTAGAAGACTCAACATTGGTAAGATGTTAATTCTATCCAGATTCATCTATTGATTCAAAGCAATAGCAATACAAAATCTCAGCAGGGTTTTCTGGTAGATATCGAGAAACGGATTCTAAAATATATGTGGGAAAAATGTCAAAGAAATTGAAATAGTCATAAGAATTTTGAAAATGAGAACAGTGTTGTAGGATAATCATAACCATATTTCAAGACTCACTATATAAGACACAGTCAGCAAGACAGTGTAATATTGTGATATGGGCAAAAGCAGAGATACAAAGAATAACTGTAAAAAAAAAAAGGTTATGTGTGTCTATTTATGTATATATGGAACTGATTTACAATGAAGATGCAAAAACAATTTAATTAAGAGAAGACTTTCTGTTCAACAAATAGTGAGTGACAAGTGGACATTCATATGCAAACATAATTAAAACATTCCTTCCATGATATTTTTTTTAAAAAAATCACAAAATGACTTATACCTAAATGCTAACAAAAACTTAAAACTTTGAAATAAAAACATAAGAGAAAAATTTTGTGACTTTGGGTTTGGCAAAGATTTCTCTGGTGCAGAACAAAAGCATGACTTGTAATCTGAAAAGCATTAATAAGATAATAGAAGAAATCAATGTTAGGAGTTGATTTGAAATGGTGAGTTATTTAGTCATTTAATAAATAGTAATTTTTAAGTGTTTTCTGTTAGGCAGAGTGTTGTATGCATAAAACAAAGTTACAATAAAAAAATCTTCTGCTCCTTAAAAGTCACCACTAACAACATCAAAAGGCAAGCAAAAATCTAGGAGAGAGTATTTGCAAAATGCAAATTTGATTTATTTTCCACTTGAACACATATGACTCAACAGTCTCATTCTTTATAAACTTTACCATTAGTTTTAAGTATTATATTCTGAAAAAGGAGCTTCTCTAACCTCACAATACAAATTATTAGCCCTTATTCTCCATGACTTATTCATTTCATTCTCAACCACATCACCTTGAGCTGGGTGTTTTGTTTTTATTTTTTAATCTGGTAGTTTACTTAGTTAGTTTTGTTTTTATCTGCATAGCACCTTCACTGGTTTTTGTCCAGTCTTTTAATCGATTGCTTGTTTGCTCTCTACTGCCTTAACCACTTTACCCTTAATAAAAAACAAATTCCACGGGTGCGTGCTTTTGTCTGCCTTGCTTTATGCCTAGAACACTGCCTAGCACATAGAAAACCTTCAATAAATATTTATTTCATGAACATCAGCTCCTAACGTCGATGTCCTCCATGCAGAACTGAGCAGGCTTCCTGAGCCGGGTCCTCAGGTGTGGCCATGGTGGGCTGACCCTGAGCCAGGGCTGGGCTCCAACAGTCAGGTCTTGACTACTCCTCACCCCAATGCTGTTCTCACCCTTCTCAAGGTCAAGGGTCTATGTTGCCACTCCTGTCAAATTGAGCAGACAGAATGTAACAAAAGGGAAGATTAGTTGAAGCCAGAATAAATGCAACTCAAAAGATCATTCTTGATGCATTTAAAAAATGTATTCAAAATAGTTGACAGAAGGAAATGACAGGCATTGCACGATGTCCTGTTTGGATTGCTGATCCACATGTACTTTCTTTAGGGTTTTCCCCAGACTTCATTGTGATGACATCCTGTCCATTCTTGCCTCCTAAGTCAGGCTGTGCAAAAGTGGAAACCTCTGTTCCAGGTGAAGCCAGTCGTGTGCAAGCAGTTTTGTCACCTAGGAAGGGAGTCCATGAGTCAAGTCTTCTGGGACTCAGTGACCATCCCAGACCTTGATTCAGAGTCAATACAAGGATTTTGCCATGAATCTAATAAGAACAATTTTACTTGTCAGCCACCTGTTCTTTTTCTTGTTACAAACTTGTCTTGACCCAGCATGGACAGATTCTGAAGGTGACACCGTCTGACTAAGTGCTGCTCTGGAGAATGACTCAGTAGCCTGTGCTGCTGCGGCTGTGGGCAAGTCCTGAGGTCCCTGCTCCTTCCTATGGGGAGCTCAGTAGTATGTCATGTGCTGCTGTGGTTAGCTTTACCACTTCAGGATGCAATTTACCAACTAGCAAATTGTACCTGGTGCAGTCACTGGATGGCAGGAACCTAGAAGGATAAATGCAGGTCCCCAAGTTCCCTAATTAAAAATCTATGAGGAACTTTCTCAACAAGAATATCTGGCTAAATATTAAATCCCATTTGTTCACTTTAGAATGCATTACCATAAAACTGAAATCATAGCATCCATCCTCATCACTGAGTATTTAAAATCCTCAAAGTAGTTTTCCTACAATCTGTGAATAGTTTTGGTTATTTGAATTTCAGCAGATGTAGTCAATTGAATAGTCATTTGGGATGTTATGTAGCACTGGACAAAATTATACACTATTCTAGTGTGAATACACCCCAAACTTGCCTTAAAGAATGTCAGCTTTGAAAGTCCCTTCTTTTAATGTATCAAATAAGTGGTTCATCTTTACATAGGAATGTCAATAAACTCAGCAAAGACAAGAAAATCTAGAGAATCTAGGGACATTTACTGAACTGCAGTGAAGTGTAATATGGAAAAAGTGATGAGAGAGGTTTGCAGGAGAAGAAGCCTGTCCTGTAGGCCCTAACACTGGGTTCTCAAGTAATCAGCAGATATTCGTGATAACGGACGGAAGTCGTAGAGTCCTTGAAATCATAGGAAGGATTGATGATACCGCTCAATGTTGAAATGAAAAGAAAAGTTTTATCTTCATAATCATTAACCGGTCAGCTTAAAATTTCAGTAGTTGGGAAGGAATTGGGACAAACTGTCAAGTAATCAATTTGCAATCCCCTGAAAGAGGACACGGCAGTGGAGTCCAATCAGTCTCCTGGCTTAGCAAGGGGCAAACCATGCCAAGTCAATTTAATTTCCTCCTATAGCGGAGTGACAGGACACTTAGGCCTGGAGACACAATAGATGTAATCTAACTGAACTTGAGAAAGACTTTCACTATACTGCACTGAACACCCTTTCAACAAGACAGAGGACCGTGTCTAGGTGGGTCATCACAAGGGAGGTCACGGGGACAACAGACGGGAACAGAGGCTGGGGAGACAGAGCCCATGGTGACCCTCTGAAAGACATCATCAAAGCACAGAAATCACAATTCTTCAACATTCCCCGACACCAGAGTGGACTCAGATAAATGGACTATTATTTAAATTTAAGTTATGGAAAAGTTAGCCCAAAAGATGAAAAAGTACTTTTTCCAATGTTCAAAAAAAAATTGTAATATCTATCTTTATTAGCATATAGTTCCAAATTCTGCTCATTTTCCTGAATCTCCAGAATATAGAGGTTGCCAGTTTTTAGATTACGTAGTACCTAGTAAAGTAAATTAAGATGATGAAAGTCCCCAAATATTTATTATAAAAACAATAGTGCCAATTTATTACTTTCTAGAGGTATAATTGTAAAATGGATTAGATGGGTAGAGATATGTAGGCATTAACAAAAGGAGTAATATACAATATATAAAAATAAATTAACTTAAAATATTAATGAAAGGTTTTGCTTTGTCATTAGTATTGTTTTATTTCATATTACTGGTTTTTGTGTTTTTGGTCATTTGTCTCAGTCTGCACTGATTTAGCACTATTTTTGCAAAACATTTCGGAAAGAATCTTAAATTATTATTGGACAGATTTACCCACAGACCTTCAAAATACTTAAATTTGCAATCAGGAGAAGATCTTAAAGGTGTCTGGAGAGTCTCTGAACCGCAGTGCCATTTCAGCTCTGTTGCACAGCTTCTAACAATGACATCGTTTATGCTTTAGGTCTTGCTTATGTCTAAGTGATCTAAAATTTAATGAAATAAACAACTAGACAAGTTTAAAAGACTACAAAAATTCGCATACGATGAAATGGAAAACTGAGCCATCTCTAGTAATTAAAGAGATGGTAAACGAAGTGAGACTGCTGTAAATGTAAATTAGTATCTTAAATTATCATGCACCAAGCTGGCAAGGTTAAGAGGACACTGAATTACTCCTAAAGTGTTGATTTTATTGTAAATGGCATAATACTTTTATAAAGGCTTATCTGATAATATGGAAACCACAAAGACCCATACATGCTTACTGCATTCACACCTGGAATTTATCTTCAGGAAATAACACAGATGTAAAAACATGTCCTTTTATCTATTTACACAAGCGGTAAAACTGGGCGAGGTCTATTATGCACCTTGAGAGGGAGTCATGGAGTTAATTTTATCACCTCAGTGGAATACGTTGCAGGCACAAAACCGAACATTGTGAAGACTGGATAATAACAAATATCTTAAAATTAATAGATGATTAATCTTAATTTATTACTAAATAATTGGTAATTAATTAGAAGTGATCATTATGAAGACTAAATAATAATTAGGAAGTGAGGAAATGAAGTACTGGAAACAATGCAATGAGTTAGAAGACTTGAAACACACTAAGAGCACCTCCAATGTATGTGGAACTGACAAGGACTTCCTCCTTGACCAAATTTAGACAGGCTCCTCCGAGCCCTCTACCTGACCAGTCATCGTCTTTGGGCCTGTCCTTGGCCTGCTTACCTCAATTTTAGCAAGAATCTTGCTGTCAGTTTCCTGAGAATCCCCCACCTTGGATATGCTCCAGGTCCTCATCCCCTGCCCTTGATATCTAAGTACATGGCCTGCCTTTAGGACGAAGCCCCCACCCTTTGAACCCTGCTACCTGGTTATGCATTTCCAGCAATCTCTGCTGTATTTGGAATTGAGCTCAGTTCTATACTGAAGTCTCTTCCCCTACTGCAAGAGTTCTGAATACTACCTGCCTTCACCACCTTTAACTAGTGTCTGGCACCGTTTCTCTTGCCAGTGCCTGTCAGCGTCCCCTCAACTTTCCTGTACCACGGGGCAGTTAAAACAGTCTCCACCTTCCATGCAAGGCTTCCTACCCTTCAGCAGCATGACCAGTCTCCTAATATTTCAGGTGTCATGTTAGAAGTTTAAGAGGTAGGACAACCTCTGAGGAATGGATGAGACCAGGTAACTGCAGTGACCATGAACTGGAGGACCTGATACAGACTGATGGACTACATCAAAGATCAAAGTAACAAATGCAGACAGAGGACTTGGTAATTTACAGTGTGAAATAGAATTGTCTTATAGAGAGGGTGTTTGCAGGCACCCCATCTCACTGGAAAAAGGCTGCATATGAAGTCAAATTATTGGATGATTTCTTCTTAAGCATGACATCTGTTTTAGTCCGTTTTGTGTTGCTATAACAGAACAACCTGAAACTGGGTAATTTATAAAGAAGAAAGGTTTATTTGGCTTATAATTCTGGGGCAGCCAGCATCTGTCACGGGCCTCGGGCTGCTTCTACTCATGGCAGAAAGTGGCAGGCTGCCGGTGGGTACAAGCAGATCACATGGCGAGAGGAAGCAAGAGAGAGAGAGAAGGTGCCAGCGTCTTTTTAAGCAACAAGCTCTCTTGGGAACTAATAGAGCGAGAACTCACTCATTAATCCCCCCTACCCCAGGGAGAGCATTAATCCATTCATGAGGGATCCGCCCCCGTGACTCAATCAGTTTCCAACACTGCCACATTGGAGATCAAATTTCCACATGAGTTTTGGAGGGGACATCACATCCAAACTCCATCAACATCAGAGCACAGGGAGTTAATTATTTGGTTTGAAGTTTTAATAGCATGAGGTTTTGTTAGGCTGGTGATCCATCTCCTCAGTGGGTATTTATGGACTACACAAGCCTACAGTTTCTTTGCAACATGGAGCCCAGACAACATGAATGGGCACAGCTTACTTCTGCTAATTCTTATTGACACATTCTCTTTTTTTTGATATGCTAATCCTCTTACACAGATTATGGTCAGTTGAGTCTTGCGTAGGGCATACTTTATCCTTAAAGTGACTTCATACCACTTCCTATCTGATTCAGAACATGGTTTCTTGGCAGAATGGTGTCAGTGTGCATGGTTCTTGCAGCCCATCACAATACAGCATTTACAATGTGCTTTATAGTGTCAACATTTGGAAGTGGAAACTTGTGCTTGAATCTCTCAGCCTTACCGCATGATGTTAAAACATTCACAAATAACCTCATTGACTTTGTGGTGATCAAATAAGATCATATGTTTGAAAGAGCTTGGTAAACTGTAAAGGACTGTACAACCTATGTTGTTTCAATCCCTTGATTTTGAGCTTACACCATCAGAGAAGGCATGGATGTAGAAGCCATTGCCAGAAAGAAAGGCTTTCTCATCCCCGGTGTGGGTAGGAGAGTCCTGAACAGAAGGAAAAACACATCTTTACTTTTCCCATCGAGTCATCAATTAACTAGATCTTCCTGCATAGGAATTAGACTTTCCTTCCTTCTTTCTCTGGTTTCTCCAGTTTCTCTCTCTTCAGGCCACCCCCATTTTCTTCTTCCCTCTGCTTAACTCCAGAGTTCCAGGGTCCTGGAGGGCAGGGGTCTGTGCACACAAGACATGTAGGATCTCAAGAGCAGAACTGATAAGGCAAATATGCTTTTGCTCACCAGGTGTTGTGCGGCTGCTGCATTGCTTGACTTTGTTAACCATTTAACTCTCTTTCACCGTGTCTCCCCAAGAGGAGGAATCTGCAGATGCTCCTGGCTGTGGGTCATACTGCATGGGACAGAGGCCTCCACCTCATGCTGAGAAACTGTCTGTGTGGTTGCAGACTGCATGCACCTAAATTATGAAGGTGCTTTTTTTGTGGATATTATGAAAGAAACTTCTTCAACCATATGTGAATTTTAAAGTATGTTACTATTTTAAACTCAATTACAAGTGATATGGCTAGAATATAAAATATGATCATCTAAGATAAGGCCTGAACTTCTTGAAATACTAATACTTTTTCCCCCTACACACTTCCTGATACTGCTGCAAATGTAACTATGAAACCAGCAGAGATGGGGTCTCAGAGGCTGGCCTGCTGGTTAGGTAGCTGGAATGTGTGACAGTCATTGGCTGCCAGTGGGAATTGGGTGGCTTAAACAACAGGCATTTATTTCTCACAGTTCTGGAGGCTTGAAGTCCATGATAAAGGCAGTGGCCAGTTTGGTTTCTGGGGAGGGCTCTCTTCCTGGTCTGCAGATGGCCACCTTCTTGCTGTGTCCTCACATGCGGGTGATAGAGAGAGAGAGAGAGAGAGAGAGAGAGAGAGAGAGAGAGAGAGAGAGAGAGAGAGAGAGAGAGAGAGAGAAAACATTTTACATCTTCTCCTATAAGGGCAATAATCCCATTCATGAGGACTCTGCCCTCATGACCCAATAACTTTCCAAAGGCCTCACCTCCAAATGTCATCACATTGGGAATTACAGCTTCAACATATGAATGCTGGAGGAACTCAAACATTCAGTTCATAGCATATAGATACATGCAAATTCTAATAAATTTTGATAGTTCTAATTATTTTTTTTATTTAAATAGTATTCTAAAAAATATGCTGTCCCCTCCCTCACACCCCCCACCCCCTTTTTTTTTCTTTTAGTTTTTCACACAATGTTATGCTGCTGTCTTGCTTGCCTGGGGTGTTTTACATAAATATAGTTCCTTTATTTTGCTTACTCCATGGCATCTTGTACACATTTTATTTATTTTTTTATTTTACTTATTTTTTTTCACTACTATGGACTCTTAAGTTGCTTTCGACACATAACGAGCCACTCCTATGACTCACACAAGGATGGGACTCTCTCAACTTTCCTTGCTGTGTACGAGCTCCTCTGTGCCGAGGCCTGGAAGCAAACTTGCTGGGTAGTGCGCTCTTACATGCCTGTTTTCATTGATTTTCTGCAGACTGGTAATGTGAATGGCTGTATCCATTTATTCTATGACCATCGGCCATATTCTTATCAACACATGATATTTTCCAAATTTTATTTTTCCCCCAATCAGATAGGTCTAAAGCAATATGTCAATACTGTGTTAATTTTCACTTACTATCCAGTTTATATTTACTTACAAATCTAAATCATTTATGTCTTTTGCTATGAATTGCCTGTTTTTAATTTATTTATATTTTGACCTGGATGATGTAATGATATACACACATTTATTATTATTTGGATTTCACCTTCAAACTTCAATGTGATCTCGGTCAGTAAATTTCCATCTGTGTTGACCATGGAGTCAGGATTAAGGTGTGACATTTTAATTATCAAGGACAGACAGGGAGACTTCACACCCACATGAAGCAGTCATGCCAAGTGAGGACGAAACAACATTGTGACCACCTGCATGAGTTAGGGCTTTATAGTCGGCCAAATAGGATAAAGCTATAGAATTACCAAGTGACTGTGTTTCATGCTGCAGACCAGACTTACTGCACTGACCACGAGTACAGCATGGGCCTTTCAAGGGGAGATCTCTTCCATAATAGGAAATAAAATAATAATTTCATAGTTTTGTTATGCTTTCACTTTTTTTTTATTTTAAAATAACATAGCTACAGAAAAGATGGAAATGCCAATAAACGTGTTTTTTCCTCAGCTGTTTTAGAATATGTTTTCTAGATTGATAGCAAGTTCCATGAGGTTTTCTTTTATTCTGAGCACATCACTCTGCATTTCCTACGCACAAGGACATTCTCCTACCTGACCACATTACCACCCTCACATTCAGGACTCTCAGGATGTTAGCTTTCCTACCATCCCCTCCTCACACCTCGTTCAAGTGTCATCAGTCAGCTCAATGCTGCCCTGATGGCAAAAGGACTCATGTCTAAATCAGGTCTTGCATTCAGTGGGCATGTTTCTTCAGTCATCTTTAGTCTGGAACAGACACATTTCCTTCCTTGACTTTTCATTTGTTGACACTTTTGAGGAGTACAAGGAGGTGATTTCCTAAAATATCCCTCAGTTCAGCTTGACTTACGTTTTCTCTTGATTGAGGTACAGGCTGCAAATCTTTGCCTGGAAGATGACACAGGGATGCTGGTCCTTCTCATTGACTCTTCTCAGGTGATGCCAGGTTTCAATCACTGTCATTACTAGTGATGCTTAAGTTAGTCACCCAGTCCCAATGAGGTCTGCCAGGCTTCATGGTGAGGTCATTCATTTTCCCTTTGTAATAGCAAGTGTTTCTGAGGGGAGGCACGGTGTCATTGTGCAGCTTTCCTATCTGTCTGTCTGTCTACCTATCTGTCTATTATAACTATCATCCATCATATCTACATATCTATCCATCTATCTATTATGTCTATTATCTATCATATGTATCTATTACATTCATCTGTGATCTATCATATCTATCATCTGTCTGTCATATCTATCTTATCTATCACATCTCTCTTTCTATCTGTTATATCTGTTTTCTATCATATCTATCTATCTCTCTATTATACCTATTATCTATCATATCTATCTATAATCTATCACATCTGTCTATCATATCTGTCATCCATCTACCTAACCATTCACCATTCATATCTGCAAAAACTCATAATTTTCAATTACATTTGATAAGTTACACTCCATTTCTATCATTACTTTGTTGTTTTAATCATCCCTGATTCAGGCAATGGGAGCTCATGGAAGCTATTTTTTGTGTCCTTTTGACCTTCCCTCATCACGAGCTCTTTCCTTCTCATGACACAATAAGGTTTACTCTACACCTTGTCCAGCCATAGGATGAGGCTTTTCTCCAGGGAGCCCTCGTTCCTTTCAGAGGAGATGGTCAGGGTAACAGGTCTGCTCATGGTTACTGGGGCTTCACTAATCCTAGGTCTTCTCACTGTGCAGAGTTAGATAACACACATGTAATTATATACGCATGTGTGTGTGAGTGTGTGTGCACATACATCTCCATTTGTATGTACATTATATATCTTTATATGGATCTACATTCACAGAAAATCCTGAGTTCACATAAATACCGCCAACTCCATTCTATACAAAAGGTTCATTCTGCTTTTCTCCCTTTTCATATCTAAAATACACTTTCTACAGCAACACATACGAAAAATTATTCATCACGATCAAGTGGGATTCATCCTAGGGATGCAAGGTTGGTTCAACATACGCAAATCAATAAATGTGATACACCATATTAATAAACTCAAACACAAGGACCATATGATCATCTCTATAGATGCTGAAAAAGCATTTGATAAAGTTCAGCACTCATTCATGACAAAGACCCTGTATAAGTTAGGTATAGAGGGAAAGTATCTCAACATAATTAAAGCCATATATGCCAAACCCACTGCCAATATCATCCTGAATGGGGAAAAGCAGAAAGCTTTTCCTTTAAGAACAGGAACTAGACAAGGATGCCCACTCTCACCACTCCTATTCAACATAGTGTTGGAAGTACTAGCCAGAGCAATCAGAGAAGAGAAGGAAATAAAGGGCATCCACATTGGAAAAGATGAAGTCAAACTGTCCCTGTTTGCAGATGACATGATCCTATATATCGAACAGCCTAAAACCTCTACAAAAAAACTGTTGGAATTGATAAATGATTTCAGCACAGTAGCAGGATACAAAATCAACACACAAAAATCAGTAGCATTTCTTTTCTCCAATAGTGAACATGCAGAATGAAGAATCAAGAAAGCCTGCCCATTTACAATAGCCACCAAAAAAATAAAATACTTAGGAATTGAGTTAACCAAGGAGGTGAAAAATCTCTATAATGAGAACTACAAACCACTGCTGAGAGAAATTAGAGAGGATACAAGAAGATGGAAAGATATTCCATGCTCTTGGATCGGAAGAATCAACATAGTGAAAATGTCCATACTACCCAAAGTGATATACAAATTCAATGCAATCCCCATCAAAATTCCAAAGACATTTTTCTCAGAAATGGAAAAAACTATTCAGACATTTATATGGAACAATAAAAGACCACACATAGCCAAAGCAATGCTCAGCAAAAAAAATAAAGCTGGAGGCATAACACTACCTGACTTTAAGCTATACTACAAAGCTATAATAACCAAAACAGTATGGTACTGGCATAAAAACAGACACACTGACCAATGGAATAGAATAGAGAACCCAGAAATCAACCCACACACTTACTGCCATCTGATCTTTGACAAAGGCACCAAGCCTATTCACTGGGGAAGGGACTGCCTCTTCAGCAAATGGTGCTGGGATAACTGGATATCCATATGCAGGAGAATGAAACTAGATCCATACCTCTCACCGTATACTAAAATCAACTCAAAATGGATTAAGGATTTAAATATACACCCTGAAACAATAAAACTTCTTAAAGAAAACATAGGAGAAACACTTCAGGAAATAGGACTGGGCACAGACTTCATGAATACGACCCCAAAAGCACGGGCAACCAAAGGAAAAATAAACAAATGGGATTATATCAAACTAAAAAGCTTCTGCACAGCAAAAGAAACAATTAAAAGAGTTAAAAGACAACCAACAGAGTGGGAGAAAATATTTGCAAAATATACATCTGACAAAGGATTAATATCCAGAATATATAAGGAACTCAAACAACTTTACAAGAAGAAAACAAGCAACCCAATTAAAAAATGGGCAAAAGAGCTAAGCAGGCATTTCTCGAAGGAAGATATCCAAATGGCCAACAGACATATGAAAAAATGCTCAACATCACTCAGCATCCGGGAAATGCAAATCAAAACCACATTGAGATACCATCTAACCCCAGTTAGGATGGCTAAAATCCAAAAGACCCTGAACGATAAATGCTGGCGAGGTTGCGGAGGAAAAGGAACTCTCACACATTGTTGGTGGGACTGCAAAATGGTGCAGCCTCTATGGAAAATGGTATGGAGGTTCCTCAAACAATTGCAGATGGATCTACCATATGACCCAGCTATCCCACTGCTGGGAATATACCCAGAGGAATGGAAATCATCAAGTCGAAGGTATACCTGTTCCCCAATGTTTATCGCAGCACTCTTTACAATAGCCAAGAGTTGGAACCAGCCCAAATGCCCATCATGAGATGAGTGGATACAGAAAATGTGATACATCTACACAATGGAATACTACTCAGCTATAAAAACGAATGAAATACTGCCATTTGCAACAACATGGATGGACCTTGAGAGAATTATATTAAGTGAAACAAGTCAGGCAGAGAAAGAGAAATACCACATGTTCTCACTTATTGGTGGGAGCTAAAAATTAATATATAAATTCACACACACACACACACACACACACACACACACACACACACAAACCGGGGGGGGGGGGGAGAAGATATAACAACCACAATTATTTGAAGTTGATACAACAAGCAAACAGAAAGGACATTGTTGGGGGGGAGGGGGGGAGGGAGAAGGGAGGGAGGTTTTGGTGATGGGGAGCAATAATCAGCTACAATGTATATCGACAAAATAAAATTTAAAATAAATAAATAAATAAATAAATAAAATCTAGCTGTATTGGCCTCTCCAAAAAATAAATAAATAAATAAATAAATAAAAATAAAACTCAAAAAATAAATAAATAAATAAAATACACTTTCTAACAGAGAGAAACCTGGCTGTCATTGTCAATATGCTGACTTATTTGACCCATTCGCACCTTTCATCTCTGTTACACCTGCTCCCCCATGGATGCCTTCCTCCCTCTGCTTGTCCTCCGTCCTGGCTGTCACCTTCACAGGGAATTTTCTTACCACCCTTGTGCCTGGTGCTTTCTCACTAACACTCTATGGTCAGCTGAATGATAACCCCTAAAGATATCTGGTCCTAATTCCTGAGACTCATGATTGTTACATTATGTGGTAATAGGTAACAGATATGGTATGATCTTTATGGATATGATTAAGGATCTTGACATGGAGAGATTAGCTTGGGTGATCCTGGTGGGCCCTGCATGTACTCCATGAGAGTAAGGCAGTCAGAAATTCCACTGCAAAGGACAGGTGGCATGTGATGAGCAATGAAAATGCTCTCCTGGAGGCAGGTTAGGGAGAAATTGGTAAAAGGCCACAAAAAGTGTTTACATTGTGTAATGATAAAATAAAAAAACAAAACAAAAAGAAAAGAAAATGCTCTTCTGGAGCTTCCCCAGTGAGTGCAGCCCTGTCAACACTCTGGTTCCAGCCTGGTGAACTGATCTCAGACTCTGGCTTCCAGAACTGTAAAAGAATACATCTCTGTTGTTTTAAGGCACTGAGTTTTTGCTAAGGGGTCACACAGCAGCCCTGGACACCTGTACACCCACTGCATTCCTGCTCCCCTAAGAGCATGGTGGTCTTTCTTACTCAGACCCCCACAGGTCCTCTCCACCCAATACAAGACAAAGAAGATAGTCTTTTTCACGTAACTTTTGTAAATTCTCTTTTCTTTACAATTGAACAATATCTTTAAAAATAAATAAATAAATAATATACATATACACACATTGTTTTTATTTATGATTGTTTAAGAAACATTATGATAAAACAAATGTAAGTTTATACCAAAAGTAAGTTGTTTTTCTTTTTTATATTAATAAGTGCCTGTATATCTTTCAAACTTGAAAAATATATGTCCAAATTGAACAGATATGATGTAGGGGGAAGGGGAGAGAGGGAAGGGGAAGAGGAATGGGTAAAGGGTTACGAAAATCAACTACAATGTATACTGAAAAGCTAGAAGAAAAAAATAAAATAAATTAAAAAGAAAAAAGAAGAAAAATATATGTCCATGAGAACAACGAATTCCTCTTCTTTGTCTTTATTTCCTGAGGCATTTTTCGGCTATTTCCTAGGGTTAAAAATCAGGTATCAAAGATTGATTCATTAGACCAAGGCAGGAGTTGAAATACCAGCCTAGGCTTTTTCATAGTTGTGTATGAATGTGCGTGTGTGTGTGTGTTGGGGGGAGTAATTGTGTACGTGTAATCAATTTGTAAAGCATGCTTAGATGTTATTGCAGAAGAGAAGCAGAAGAATTAGGAAAAGATCTAGCAAATGTGTCTTCTGCTTTTACTTGGCCTGGTGAGGGTACAGCATTCTGCAGCATGAACTTTTCTCTCTTCCCAAGTTTCTCTTGAATTTAATATGCAACATGGCACCGTGCTCATCCCTGAGCCTCACAGACAGGTATTTAATTTGGTAATGATGTCTACCCTGCCAATATATCATTACACGTGCAGGGTTTTCCTCCTGAGGAACTCTTGGCTGCGAACGAGTGAAAATGTGAAATATTCAGGTCAGGCTCAGCCCACATAATAAAGGAAGGTGATCAAATATTCAGGCAGAGGAGAAAGTAGCGAGGTGGAAGACTGAGGCTTCGCATAGCCTAGGGGATGCTAAATTACCCGTCAACCTGCTCAGCCCAATCAATAGACTCCAGAAACCTCACATGAGGAAAAATGACCTCTGAAGAGGAAAATTCTTCCAGCTATAAGGGGTATGGATTGAACAGTTTGTATTAATTCCTCATGTTTGGTTTCTTTGTGTAAGTTAAGTCACAAACAGATAATCAGGGAAATATGTTCGTATCTCTAGCATTAAAACATTAAAATAAAGTGAAGTACTCCAGGATGGCTTTGATACATGAAATGACACAAATTTTAGCATTTAGCTTCCATGATTGGGAACATTTTGCTGTGAACAGCTCAAGACAAACTAGAATAATATGTTTCACAGCAGGCATCAGCTGAACTTGAATATTTCATGATCATAGGGTCCACCACAGAAAATTATATTAGAATAATATAAATTATTTGGATGTCCCATAACATTTTTCTTTTGCAAAATGTAACTTTTGGTGGGCCACATATGCGTACTCTGGTTTGATGGGGCTCACACATTTTGGAAAAGAATTTTTCAAGTAAATTTGACAATGTCTTAATAAAAGAGGTAATATATTCTCTGAGTTTTCTAAATATCCTCCTTTTTCTCTGAGGTTATATTTTTGTTTTATTCTGAGTGATTTCCAATGAAACATTATGGGAAGTTTCACATAGAAATTTATGCTTTTATGTGTAGTTTAATTCATGCACCATGCAGAAAATGCTTTGTACTAACTCTATTTTAGGCCCAAGGTACATCTGTAAGAGGCTTGTCAGATGTTTCAGAGAAGGAGACTGGCAGTCTAGTGCAGTCCCTGGGCCTGCAGCTCGATCGCTTGACATCTTTAACTCCTGGCTTTGCAATGGAACAGCTGTGTGACATTGGAGGAGCTACTTAACCTCTCTGTGCCTCACTTACAACATGAGATGGTTATAATCATCAACATGAGGTACTGATTATAATTCATCGCCATCTCACTGCACATTCTTATTCTTATTCATTAAAAGTAATCCAAAATGTGTGTGTTATTGAAAGCACTGAGGGGCAAAATCCCCGGGTAGCCCTAGACGTTTTTCCTGACGCAGTGTGCATTCAACAGCAGTCCATCAATTACCTGCAGAAGGGAGGCCACATCACAAGGGCGAGGGTGGGAAACCGAATACAGCAGGAATGAGAGAGATGGAGGGAAGAGGAATTGAGACCAGCACAAGTGGCCAATTTTCACTGAGGGAGTTTTACTTAAAAAGGGAAAAAAAGACATGGGTAGCAACTTTGAGGGACATTGGGATAAAAAGGTGTGTGTGTCTGTGTGTGTCTGTATGTGTCTATATGTCTATATGTGTGTGTGATGTGTAGTGTGTTTATGTGTAGTGTGTGTGGTGTATGTGTATAGTGTGTGTCTGTGTGTGATGTGTAGTGAGTTGGTGTGTGTAAGCTGTATGTGTGTGTGCTGTGTGTAGTATGTGTGGTCTGTAGTGTGTGTAGTATGTGTGATCTGTGTGTGTATGATGTGTAATATGTATGGTGTGTGTGTTTGTGGTGTGTGCAGTGTGTGTGTGGTCTGAATGTATGTCTATATGTGTGTGTAGTGTGTGTGTTTTATGTGTAATACATATGGTATGTGTATGTATGTGTGTAGTGTGTGGATATGTGTGTGGTACATGTTTGTGTGATATGTACTATGTGTGGTATATGTGCGGTGTGTGTATGTTTATGTGTAGTGTGTGGTATATGTGTGTGTGTTCTGTGTGTGGCGTGTGTGTGTGGTGTGTGTGTGGGTGATGTGTAGTGTGTGTGTTTTTATAGTGTAATGTGTGTGGTGTGTGTAGTGTGTGGTTTGTGTGTGTGATGTGTAGTGGGTGTTTACGTGTGGTGTATATTTGACGGGTAGTGTGTGGGTATGTGTGTGTGTGTCTCTGTGTGTGGTACTTGTGTGTTTGTATGTGTGTCTGTGTGTGCTCTGTATGTGCTGAATATGTGTAGTGTGTGTGTTTGTGTGTAGTGTATGTGGTCTATGTTTGTGGTGCATGTGTGTGTGATGTGTACTGTGTTTTTATGCTTGTGTAGTGTGTTTGTGTAGTGTATTGTGTGTGTGTTTGTGTAGTGTATGGTGAGTGTGGTGTGTGTAGTGTGTGGTTTCTGTGTATGTGTGATGTGCAGCATTTGTATTTCTGTGTAGTATGTGTGGTCTGTGTGTGTGGTGCATGTAGTGTGTGGTTGTGTGTGTGTCTGTGTGTGTGTGATGTGTAGTGTGTGCTTATGTGTAGTGTGTGTGGTCTGTGCGTCTGTCTGTGTGTGTGTTAGAAGATCTTGCAATTTAATGAGCAGAGACATTAGTACATTATTTTGAAAGGGATGACAAAAATAATGTTGGACTAATTCTCGTGTGCATGATTAACGCGCTGCTGTCAGAGACCTCGGTGGAGAGAGCCCCTCACATTCGTTTGACTTCTGCGCTGACTTCTTGGTGTCGCCCACCACCCCCTGTGACAATACCCACAGTCACACCTGCGAGGGCGGGAAGCCTTCAGGAAGGCGGCAGCTCCTCCGGGACAGGAGGGTCGCTGGGACCATGAGCTGCTCTTTGCACGGTGCAGTCAATCCTTGCAGGGGCCAGAGTGCCACCTTGTTCCACGCCAGGGTGTGTTTTTCCACAGCCCGAGGGGACCTGGACAGGTGGAGCCATGCCCACTAGGACAGCGTGGCACGCGAACGCACACAGCCTGGGGTCACTTCCGAGGTCTCCCAGCCTTTCCGCGGAACTGAAGCAGATCACTGGCCTTCTGCGTCCTGTTCCTTTGACTTAGAGGGACGGTGAGGACACCAGCCCGCGGGAATGTCATGAGTGAGGGTCGCCACGTGAGGCGTCTAATGAGGCGGGCGGGCAGCTGGCGCAGTCTCCGAGAAGCTACAGCAGCATGTCCACGGCGTCACTTGAGTGATGACAGTGTGAGAAAATGCCACTGGCAGAAATGATCCAGGGGCACCTGACGAAAGCGTTTTTCATGTCGCCGAAACTATATTAAAGGGAAAATTCCATTAAAATTACATTGAAGGGTAAATTGTATTAAATTAGATCACAACCCCCACAAGGGACAGGGGTCAGGTGCACAGAAGACTGACTGTAAGACCCTTCCCACCATACTCTGCCCCATGATAAATTGACAGGAACTATAATGGAGTTTCTAAATATTTGGGGAAAAAAAAATGTTTAGACTTACTTTTATTCATTTCAAGGGAAGAATGCATATATCAAATTACATTTCTAGAAAACCAATATATCATTTAAAATTGACATCTGAAACAAAGAAAAAGTGCATGACAAGAAACTGTGAGAGTTTGAAGTATCAGTCAAATAAACTGAAACACCAAGACAGAGCGTACTTGCTCCAAGTCATTTTGTTGGTTAAACTATTCCCATTTTAGAGTAAAGAACTATTTTACTAGGTTCTAAAATCCAACCATCTCTTTATATTCCCCTAGGGTGCACTTTCTATAATATTAACTTGCCGATCAGTACTTAGATTGAAATTTTTGATATGAAAGATGGCCATTTACTAGACTAGCACCAAGTGAACTAAGATTGCAGGCAATAATGCCTTTTAAACAAAAATTACAGTGTAAGCCACAAAATTTGTAGCATTCATGGTAATGGGGAGAATGTAAATTGTTAGCTTGTGCATAGACTAGCAATTTGACACAATGCAAATGTTTTTTGAATGCTTTTAGCTCACTTCCTATAATATTTCTAACTTATTTCCTTATAAGAGAGTGTAAACAGCAAAGCTAATGATGCTTAAATGGGACATGTGAGGTGATGGCAACAGGGGCAGAATGCTCATACTTAACACCAATTAAGGATAATGAAAATGTATCCACAGTTGAGACAGGAAAGTGTTGCCCGTGAATGTCAGGAAATCGGACAAGCTCTTTCAATTTGCAAACTCGGGAGCACAAATTGCATTGGAAACCATGGTTGTCAAGTTCCTGGTTCAGCTTTCAGACAATTACCCACAGAGTACTTGTTGACAGTTATTATCCACTTGGGCTCAAAAGTCCCACATGCAAGGGTTACCTTTCTAGGTGTGAAACCTGACCACGTGGGAGAGTGTCTGTACACCACCTATTCTCAAGAGGAAGGTAAATTATGAAATCGAGAAAATGACATTTGGTCCACGGTGCTTTAACCAAGACAGAAGGAAATGGAAAGAGATGTTATCTGGACAGTTAAGATCTATCATCAGGGAGAATAAGACATAAAAGTCTAATCCTAAGAAGTACTTACCCAGAATGCTTCACTCAGAACTAGCACCCTGAACAAGGCAATGGCTTTGCCTCTTGACCTTTGTATTTTAGGATTTTATTTTACTTTTTTACAGAGAAAGCCAGTATTTCAATGACACCAAATTATTAATGAGTAATGGGCATTAAGTTTTTACTTTTAAAAAAATAAGGTTTAGTAGAGTTTATTTTTAGAGCAGTTTTAGGTTCACAGCAATATTGAAGAGAAGGTACAGAGAGTTCCCATAAACTACCTGACACCTCTCCCACAAACACACATGCAGAACCTCGCTGCTGTCGATATCCCCCACCAGAATGGCATTTGTTGTAGTGTATGGATCTACCTACACTGACACATCATTATCAATGTCCGTAGTTTACATTAGGGCTCCCTCTTTGTGTTGGGCATTCTACAGGTTTTGACAAATGTACAATGACTCGTATCCACCATTACCGTGTCATACAGAGCAGGGTCTCTGCTCAAAAATCCTTGCTGCTCCACCTATTCATTCCTCCCTCCCCCCAACCCCTGGCACCACTGATCTTTTTACTATTTACATAGTTTTGCCTTTTCCGGAATATCATATATTTGGAACGATATAGTTTTTAGCAATTTTAGGTTAGCATCTTTCACTTACTAACAAACACTTAAGGTTCTGCCATGTCTTTTCATGGCTTGATTGCTCATTCCTTTTCAGTGCTGAATAATATCCCACTGTCTGCATGTTCCATAGTTCATTTACACATTCACATACCGAAGGGCATCTCAGTTGCATCCAAGTTTGGGCAGTTATGAATAAAGCTTCTATAAATATCCTTTTATGGGTTTTGTGGGGGCACAACTTTCAACTCATTTGGATAAACACCAAGGAATGTGATTGCCATGAATCATATGGTAAGGGCATATTTAGTTTTGTATGAAACCACCAAACTGTCCTTCACAGTGGCTGCACTGTTCTGCATTCCCACCAGCAGTGAAGGAGAGCTCCTTTTGCTCCACATCCTCCCCAGCATTTGGTGTCATCAGTGTTCTGGATTTTGACCATTCTAGCAGGTGTGCAGTGGCATGTCTTTGTTGTAATTTCCATTTCCCTAATGATGTGTAATGTGGAGCATTTCTGCATATGCTTATTTCCTAACTATGTTTTCTTTGGTGAGATGTCGTTTGTCTTCTCATTGCTCAGTTTTAAAAAGTATTTGTATGTTTCGGATACCAATTCTCTGTCAGACATGCCTTTTGAAATTATTTTCTCCCAGTGCATGGTGTGTCTCCTAATTCTCTTGATATTGTCTTTCAGAGAACAGAATTTTTAATTTTAATAAGGCTCAGCTTATCAATTATTTCTTTCATGGATTATGCTTTTTGTGTTATATTTGAAAATTCATTGCCAAATGCAAGGTCATCTAGGATCTCTCCTATGCTATCTTCTAGAAGTTTTATACTTTTTCATTTTACATTTAGGTCTCTAATCCATTTTGAGTTAATATTGATGAAGGGCAGAAGGTCTATGTCTAGATTACTATCACTTTATTTCATTTTATTTTATTTTATTGCATGTGGATGTCTAGTTGTTCCTATACCATTTTTTTGAAAAGACTATCTTTTCTCCACTGTATTCCCTTTGCTCCTTGGTCAAAGGTTGCATTGACTATATTTTTGTGTATCTATTTCTGGGCTCTCTATTCTGTTTCATTGATCTATTTGTCTATTATTCAGCCAATGCCACACTACATTGATTACTGTAGCTTTCAATAAGTTGCAACTGACTTTTGTATATTGCAATCTTCTACTCTAGAATCCCCACACTTGGTGTAATGTTCTGCTGTTACTGTCTTAAAATTTTTATTATGATTTGAGCAAACAATATAATAATGGGCCCTGAATTTCCATTCTGCACTGGTGACCACAAATTATGTAACCAGTCTTGCATAGAACCAACTGTTGACAATGCATGGAGGTTTGCTCTAAGGTAACTTTTAAAAGAATTTCTCTCAAAAAGTCACAGAAGTTTCATGATTTATTTTGTTAAACTTGGGGTTTTATTCTCGATTATCCCCAAATCCAAAAGAAGTAAAAGCAAGTGTAACATGTATTCCAATTCATTCCAATACAGGTAAAAAAGTTTTAAGGTAAAAATATATACCCTGTTTTAAATCATTTTTTAATAATTAAACAAGTTTGCTTTTTCTAAAAAAAAATTATTTGTTGCTTTATTTTTGAGGGAATTTAAAGTGGCTTTAAAACTTATAAATAAGTTTTGGATGAAGTTTGGATGAAGGGAAATAAAATAAAGAAAAAAGAGAGTTTATAGAAATACTAGAGTACTTCAAAAAGTTTATGGAAGGATTTGTGTTATCTTTTAATTCCATTTTTCCAGGGATGTTTTGAAGTACCCTCATATATGCCATAAAACCCCATATAATTGCTACTATAGAGCAAGGCAGGAAATGCAATTAGTCATGCCTTTCAAAATGCCCAGGATTCACGTTGGAATGTAAAATTCATAAAGCCACAGGGATGGAAGTTCTGTGAAGGAGGAGGTTCCTGTGAGCATGTCTAGAACGGGGTCACCAGTCAGAAGCCAAGCAGGGTCTGTGGCCACCTGCATTTAGTAAAGACAGGTGGGAAGAATGAGTGCCTGTCATCAACAGGATCACCTCGGAGTGGAGCACAGTTCTCCACTGCAGTCTCCTACTGGACACACCGTTAATAAACAAAATGCCCACAATAAATATAGCAGTTGCATGTGCATGATCACTGCATGAAGAGTTCTGCATTTGAAGTTCAGGATAGAATACAATACCAAAGTACAATTCAGTGAGAGGGATCATGTGAGTCCAAAGGACATAATATATAAATGAAGTTTTCAACCTTTGACAACCTATGCAAGCCATGGACTGTCTTCCCCCCAAAAGGGAATTAAATACTCCCACATTTTATAGATCATCTCAGGGGATGACAGCCCTGACTTCATGTAGATACCTGATTCTGATTACCTTGTGGTAATCTGTGCTTCAGATGTTTAGCCCCTGCTTTTAGAAAAAGTGATTAACCTCAAGGGCTTAAAGAAATTCAGCGCTAATGCCATTTCCAACAACCTAGATTCTAATAGGATAGTACAGCATAGATATGAATATTATATTTTCAGGCAAGATTGCCCTGTGTAGATAATTAATGTATTGATTAAGAAAACTCTAACATTGTCAATTTCATCACATTTTTATCCACAAACGTTTCAGTTCTGAATAATGAAATTAATTAGTCAATATTTTTTAATATTTTATATTATATATACATTTTTCTAGTCAATGTAATTGCTCTGAATTTATTAGTAATTAAAGTAAGAATATAAATATCACTTCAAAAAGGAAAAATATACAAAATCCTTTCAGATAAGACTATCACACCATTTTTTAAGGGGATTAAATCAAAATCAAAGGTCAGAACCTAGTTTTCTGAGTGTTTCTGAGTCCTGGTCCTAAATCTTTAGAAAAATGCTAGGGGATATCTCCAAATGGATGCTAAAATGCTTATAACAGTATTTGTTCTAAACAATATTCCTCTCTTCTGTTCCTGGTCCCAATTCAGCATTATTTCTTTTCAAAAGCATTATAAAGGTAAGCATTAAAACGAATTTGGTTTTATAAACACAGAAGAGTGAATTATTGTAGCCAGTAGCCTTTATTTATTGAAATTAATGTTTTCATTTTAAATATCCTAATTTTTTAAATATAATAAATGAAAACAGGATGATTCCTTTGTAAGAGCGCTCAGTAAAAGAATTACATTTTCTACTTTATACCTACTGTAAAAAAGCTTAAAATAGATTACATTTATAATGTCTTCAATTTCTGAGATGATATAAAGTCATTTTACCAGGTCAGAAAATTGATCTGGCCCTCCGCTTTTCCTTAGCCTCAATCATGAAAAATAAGGATTCTGATATATTCAATTCTCATCTGCTTGACTGTGGTGAAAATATCTCATTCTAGCAGAATACTGTGGGCTTTGCCAGTGGATTCCAACATGCCAACCCATTCAGGGCGATGGATAAGTAACTCTAATGTTGCAATTGGATTGAACTCACTCTGCCTAAGTATGACTAAATTCCAAAGCCCCAGGCATGTCCTCATTGTGTAACTGTCAACTCTGTCCTGGAATGAATACAGAAGATTCAACCATTAAGTAGTAATAAGTATTTATAATTAATGTTGCATATTTAGTAATGACTTGAAAATTTAGTGTGTGCTTCTTAATATTGAACATCGTCCAGATCACATTGATTATGAATAAAAATCAACACACTTGGAATTCAGATGTCAAATGACATTAGACTCACACTCTGGCTGTTTTTTGAATTTGGATACAAATGTGCTATTTAATACAGGAATCCCAATTTGGAGTCAGCATGCATGTTTGAGACCCATCTCTGCCAGTGTGTATATGTGAACAACTGATTTAGACTTTCTGACCTTGTTTCTCATTGTTAATGGAGAAAATAATTCCAACCCTGAAGAATGCTTGTGAGACTCAAATGAGATCATGTGTGTCTATACAAATGGAAGTTATCTTTATTATTTACAGCAAAAATCACAGAACAGAGAACAGTTTTTCCCACTTTAGATTTCTATAGATGAAGGACAGGGCCACTCAAGTTGAAATTAAAGGTGCATGTTCTACTATTAACTTATTCTCCACAAGATAGACTTCTATGCAAGAGTCCACCTGTTTTCAAATTTAAACTTAATTCCTGTTTTCTCAAGAAATGAAGAAATGAAAGTCACTTACAACCCCCTGCGGTTACTCCCACTGAGATGGGTGGAAGGATAACTAAGCTGGTTGTCTGTCTCTCCTATTGGGTATACTGAGCCTCCTCATTCTAAGACATTTTCATCTACGTGGTTGGAATACCGTTAGAACAAGTTATACATTCCAGGGAATCACAGCAGTTTAGGGTAATTTCTCAGGGTATGCATCATAGATTCAGTTGCCTGTTAAGGAAAACCCTAAGTGCCAGATTTTTATCTCTCACACGTAAGTCAAGAATTGCAGCCAAGACATTGACAGTTCAGTGTCTTATGGATCATTCCAGAGCTCCATTGGCTGATGTGTAGTGTTCGGCTACTGTCCCCATAAGCCAAGATGCCATCTGGATGTTCAGCAAATCTTGTGCACCTTTTAGGGAGCATGCTAGAGAAGCAAAAGGAGCATGCCCACTCCCTTCACTTAAATGAGATTTTCTCAACATTTCAGAAAGTACTTCCTTTCACATCTCACTAGTCAAAACTTAACTGTGCAACTGCACCTAGCAGTAGCGGAGGCTGGGAGATGTGCTATATTAGTTGGGTAAATTGCACCAGCTAAAATTGAAGTTTATGAATACAGAATGGGAAATCAGATGTGGGGTGGTGATTAGTAATTTCTGCACAGGAGTTCTTCAGGATTGCACATCTGAGCCCAATCTGAGGAGCTTATTTAAAGAGTATTAGCTTATTGTAATACTTCATACAATTGGGTATTGTTCTTGTTGGTTAATCGGCATAAGGACATGTTCTTTAAAGTGTTTTTATATTTTAGATGTGGGTTCAAACCACATTCCTGTTAAATTATAAATGAATATGTTTTCAAATTCTATTAATTCATAAATAAACAGAATATGAACAGTGTAGCCCAAAGACAAAGACATATATTATATACGTATATCCTATATCCGCACACCAACATTCTGCTGCAAGAGTATCCAGTAATCACATTACCTTATTCCAGATCCTTCATTTTTCCCTTACTTTATCCAGATTCTAATAGCAATACACGTGCTACATTGTTGACAAAAAAGATTCCATTTGCTAGCACGGTCTGGTCCACATCAGTACTCATCAGAATGTGATGTAACAGATCCACCGTGGAGACTCGAGTCCATTTCCCCACCCTCTTTTCTGGGTCGGCCCCTGACTTTCCTTCACTATAGAGGCAGCCGAAGTGACCTTGTGCAGATTCAGAAGTCCTCATGGGCTTTTGTTCCCTGTCCGGCCACTGTGTGAAGAAGCTGGGTAATGTGAGACCACGTGGTCCAGAATCCTGAGTTGACCCAGCCAAGCTCAGCAAAACCAACCTCAGCCCACCTGAAGCTGGAGGTGATGAGTCTCGACCACTACAGACATGTAAGTTAATAAATAGCTTTTGTTTTAAGTCACTGCATTTTGGGGGTCTTTTATTAATGCAGCAATTACTACTTGATTTTTGCTAACATTTTACAAAATATTATATTCCATGAACTACATATACACTATTGTTTGATGCACCATTAAAAAAAAAAAAAAGTGTTGCTATTGAAACTGTGTGTTTCCTGTCACTGAGAGCGACTTTTGCACATTGAGTCAATTCTTCTGAATCACTTTACATCCTGTGTCATTGATATCCATCTATTTCCTGCAGTTCTGTCTTTGGCAAAATCAGATGCACTGTCATTCAGCATTTTTTCAGACTGTAACACTAATGTCTGTTGGATATTTCTTAAAACGCTGAGATTCATTGTGCACATTTTGATGTAAATGCACAGGAAATTCATGGCTGTCAGCTGGTCAACTACATGCTAAAAGGCATCCTGATATCAGAGATGTTGAAATCCCTGATGTGAAATATGTAATATGCATCTTATAATGGATAAATAAGGTTATCCGGGGCCAGAAGCAACAGGGTTTTCTGAGGAATCACATGTGTAGTAAGAGACGTTCAGTGTTGAACATGTTAATTGGAGGTACCTAAATCATGCACGGTCACTCAGGCAACGACATGGAGCTAAAGACACAAAATTCTATAGAGTAATCCAAGAATACTTTAATAAAAGGTACTACAAATCTTTCTACTAACTTTGTGAAGAGCCCTTGTACACTGTGTAGGTGATTTGTAAATCAGATGAGACCATGGAGGACAGGATTATGAACAGAGAAATGACTAAAGCTAAGCTGTGGGTGAACCAATGTTCAGAGGGTAGGCAAAGAGGCCTTAGGAGAATAAAAGGAGTAGCTCCTGAGATGACAGGAAATTGTAGAGCATGGAGCCGAGGATACCTGTGAAAGAATTATTTCAAGGAGATACTCCTGTGTCAAGGCAAGGAGTATATGTTGGCTTTTGGGCTTAGCAACAGAAAGCTCATTAGTGACCCTGAGAAGAGCAGCCTCACCACAGTGGTGGGAGCAGAACCCTTATGTCAGCCGACTCAGTAGAAAACAGGAGGAGAGAAATCAGAGATCAAATGTACAGGGAAATTCTTCATGGAATTTTGCTCTAAGGGAAGGAGTGAAATCAAGCAGCAGCTACAGGAAAAATGGAGTCAAGTGTGTGTGTGTGTGTGTGTGTGTGTGTGTGTGTGTGTGTGTGTCTGTGTGTGTGTCTGTGTGTGTGTGTCTGTGTGTGTGTGTGTGTGTGTGTGTTTTTTCCCTGCATGGGAGCTGTGAGAGCACTTGAACCTGCCTTGAGCAGGGCCAGCTCCACGGATATGCACACCTGGCCCCCTGCTGAGAAGCCCCCCACTCTTAGTTCAGTGCTCTGCTGATGCCATCCTAAATCCTTCCTAATTTTGTCTTGGGGCTTGTGTTTGGTGGATGAAATCTACTGGGACAGTGGGGTGTGCTTGTGAGCTGAGGAGGCAGGTGCGTGCCATGAGTGTGTCTCCTCACCACCAAACCAGCACACAGTGTTGCTGACGCCCTGTGAGCACAACATTCCAGGAGACACGTGACACCGAGGAGTCCCCCAGGCTGTGAGGTGGTACAAAGTAAGTGTGTTACGCCTGTGACTAGGCGGGGTCTCTATCAGCCAGCCCGAGAGGACACACCTTTCATGAGAACAAGAACTCTGAGTGCAGAAAGAAGGCAATAGGGTTTTAAGAAACACAAACAACCTGGGGGGACATTTTCTGCTAATGCTACTTCCCTCAAGTGGCATTAGCCAACCCATTGAGCTAAAAATGATGTCAACAGAAGAAAGGGAAAAGTAGGGCAGCCCGCAGCTCCTCTGTCCTGCTCACTCATCAGGAAGGGAAAGTAGGTAGTGTTCGTAGAACGTGCGCCTATCAGAGAGTGAAAAACACAACACAGTTGAGTTACTTTTGTGCAATATTACCACTACACTGTTAAAAATGAAATAAATATGCACATACAAATGATGAAATACAACTGTGTAATTTTGGGATTCCACATATGCTAGCAATGGGTCAAACTTTAGCTGGGCTCAGGTTCACCCAAAGGACTTGTTAAAACCAGGTTGCTGGACCTCGTCCAGGGTTTCTGATTCAGCAGGTCTGCGGTGGGGCTCCAGAGTCTGCATTTCTGTTACATTCTCAGGGATTCTGATGATGCTTGACTGGGGACCACACTTGGAGAACTATCTATTTATGGTTAAAAACACAGAGAAGAACTACTGGAGGTTTTGGACCAAGATACTTGTTAGTGGATTAATGTTCTGGTGGCATCCTTTCTAATGGCTTCAGTTTTTGTGTTCTTTTTTCATGTATGTATGTGTGTGTTATAGACACAAGATTATGTGGTTAGACCACGTGTTGTAAATTCGAGAAGAAGATGGCACAATACCATCTTCCAGGAAGAGTGGGAAAGACAACAGAAAATATAATGGAAAACAATGTGATTCTTCAGCAAAATTACGTGCTTCCTTAAAGTCCTTTAAATATCTCTGTTCTACTTTATCTAGATGAACCAAGCTGGTTTTACTAGTTTACAGCTAACATCTCTTCCTGATGTAATAACCTAATTCAGGTTACTAACCCTAAACAATTACTAATAGGAGTAAAAGATAAAACCCAGACAGGGAAAACAGCAAATGCCAGGAAGCCCTTTTAATGCTTAAGAGATGTAACCATTTTTTTCTCTAGAAGAGAGATTCTGATCCTCTTTTGCTAGGTAGAACTTGTACTTTTCCCTTCTTTTTTAAGAGAAACAATGTTTTTATCAGAATATAGAACACAGAAAAGGTAGAAACAACTAAAATGTCCTTTGTTGTGTGATCAAAGTTTCCTTACCAGTTACACTACACCCTGGCATTACTATTCCTGACTCATGGACGAAAAGTTACTGAGCTACCCAGTCACCACTTTGCCTCCGTTTGGTGAGCACGTTCAGTCCAGCTGACCACCCTGCCTAGTCCCTGCTCAGAGTCATCCATAAACAGCTTTACCTCAAACCCCCTACTCACAAGGTCCTCATGGGCCCTCTTCCTTTGTCTTCAATGAGGTAAATAGACCTAACTTTGAGCTAGAACTATCAGGATGTTTTGGGTCATCTCTGGTTGGTAAACTTCAATGCAAAGGAAAATGATGCTTAAAATATGAACCTATAAAACACGAAAATATGTAAGAGCTTGACTCAAGTTCGTATAATAAATAAAATAGAATTTTGAATTTGATGCCTTACTCCTGTCATTTTCACTAGTAAGTATGAGAAATAAAACTAAGGCCAATTTCACCTTTCTTAAAACTTATAAAAATTGATTGGGGCGGGGGGGAATGGAGATCTGATTTTTTTGTATGCTTTGTAAGCTAGTTTATACATCAAGTAGAAATTTGTCAAGATTTGTTTCAATTCAGATTTTTGTTTAGTTTGAATTCATCTCCTATGTAGAATATTGCCTAGACCACAGCAGGTCCTGAGTCCTGGTGAACTATTGCTCTTACTTACAAGTGTTATTACGTGTCCCAGAAGAACTTTCCTCTGAACTTCACAGACGGATGTTACAGTGTCTGTACAGTGCGCCATGTCCCTTTGCAATAAAGCATGGAGGTTCATACTGTTTGGAAAAGAAAATCACAGTCAGAGCTTTCTTGGAATGCCTATTGGAAAGGCTGGTTCTATATTGTCGATTTCATTATTGTGTTAGCAACACTTTTGCCCCGAGTGCTTCTCCTGGACCTGATTCTTAATTGCTGTTATTTTGCAGTGTAAAATATTGATGACACTGGTCGAAAAGATTGACAGCTGCATGAATTGTTATTAACCAGACGGTTGGTTGCAGCTCACATTTCAATACACAGTAAGATGAAGCAGAAGCCCTCAGGGAGCCCCTGGCTCATTCTCTTTTCCAAATAGGCAGATATTAACCCTTTTATCACTTTCTTTGTCGTGTTCACTATTTTTCTTTTACTCGGAGCAATGAGAATGCCACTTATTGATTTCAACTATGAGAGTTAAAAAGACTAATCATTTATCAAGTTACAAATTGTAAATTATCCGGAAAGCTCAAAGGAACAAAGCATTCAATAGTCCTCACATAAGGAACCAAGGGTGAGAACACTGTCCTGCCGAGAGAACACACCCCTCCTGGAACCTTAAGGTCAACCTTGGAAAGACAAGAACACAGAGCAGCAGAGAGAAAGATTAGATCAAAACAGAGAGAAAAGACACTCCCTCTCCACACCCCACGCAGACACACACACACTCAGAGTAAGAAAATGAATCATGCACTGAAAACCTTTTGGGAAACATTCATCTCCTTGCTCCTTTGTGCAGCAGATGAAATGTGACTGCTGAAGCTTCTTGTGGATGATCTTGTCATCAGTGGCTAATACAAAACGTTTCTCCATCTGACATGCATTCGTATGGATTACTTTCACATCTGTGTGATTATTACTGTCAATGTCGTCTGTAATCAATAACATGAACTAAGCAGCAACATTAGAGTAAAAGACACAAACCATGCTTCCCAGGGGTGAAAAATAAATAATTCCAGTACAGAACACTTTCTCTCGAGAAGCAATCTTCGTCTCAGACAACAGAAGAGACTGAATCAAAGATAACTGTCTCCAAGTTTATTAGTCAAAACAATGACTACTGTCAGTTTTAAGTTGCCTGGTGATTTTAAAGCAGTGTAAGCAGTGTACTTTCCTACAGGCTATTAAATTAAGGAGTTTAGGGGGTTGGCTGGTTAGCTCAGTTGGTTAGAGTGTGGTGTTGTAATGCTGGGGTCAAGGGTTCAGATTCCTGTACCAACCAGCCACGAAAAAAATAAAGAAATCAGGGAGTTTTAGTCCACTTGTTGTGGGTGGAGAATACTTGGCATGGCTACCAGATGAGTTGTGTAACAGAAGAAGCTCAAAAGTGTGCTAAAAATGCAGATTCCCAGACAGCATTCCAGACCTGCTGAGGAGGAAGCAGGACCAGAGAACCGTGTGACAAGCTCCATGAGTGGGTGTGATGTGGAGACCTGACCTGAGTTTGAGACCTTCCGAAAGTGCCTGGCCCTTTTCTCATTGTCCTGAATAGTTAGCTGCATAATATTCAGAAACATGTCATCTTCTATATCTGCTCTTTAAAAGAATCAGAATATCCTATAATACAGAGGGTATGTGCTAAAATCCACATTTCCCTCCCCAGCCCTCCCACTGCTGATCCAGTTGCCCAGAAATAACCACATTTAACCATTTCACTTGTATCTCGTACAAGAGCTACCATCTCACACATGTGCTGTTACTTTTTAACTTATCGACTTCATCTCTAGTCTTCCTCTGATAGGTATAAATGCGATTTATCTACACCCCTTCTCCATTCCCCGTTCTTCTTCATAGCTCACAATATAATTACTTTTAGTTCCTCATATTTAATTTTGTTCATAATTTGTGATAGGTCCTTAAGCCCCTATGTCTTATTTCATTAACTTTACACAATATCTCTAGATTCCAAACTTGCTAAAATGAGATTATGAACTTTTTCTGTCCTTTCAAGCTTCTCCTCCTTCTAAGCTCTCAGCTACCTGGTTTTATTAATTTTTTTACATTCACAGAATTAATTACATTTGTGTTATATTTATAACCCAAAATAAAGATTGGAGATTTTGTTTATAGTTTAGTTTCAAAAGAAAAACAGTGGACAATATTTACATTATTAGTACCAGACAAACCTCAGTTAATAGTTGAGGTTTCAGTGATGCCAGCTGCATGCCACTCCACGGAAACGTTTTAAATGCATTCTCTTTCCTTGAGCAGCACCAATTGCCCAAACATATGCCCCATTTTAGTTTCTTCACATTTGGTCCATACCGTTTTAAAAATAGTTCTTTCTTTGGGAGATTCTGATTGCCTCTCTTTTCTTACTGTGTGAGTAATCTCATGCAATCTCCTTGTAAAAAGTCATAGTAATAATAATAATGACTCCTTATTCATTCTATCACTGTGACCCTATTTTAGATCTTGAATTGAAATCCACTGGCTTCGTCTTCTACCCTGGATTGAATATGTCATATTTGGTTGAACTGTGATTGTAGAGGATATTGACTAAGAAGTTATTAATGAGAAAGAAATAAAATACTTGTACTTTACAGGACCAAAGTCCTTAGTATAGAAGGCCAAAGCCTGTAGTTTACAGGCTGAAGCTCTAGCTTAGGGGGCCAAAGCCCAACCTTTTAGAAAAGGATGTAGGAATGCTAAGATTGAGAAAAACCAGAAAACTTTCACAGGATTAAAGCTTTTGATGTAGATAAGGAATTGAAGCTCAGTGAAAAGTGACTGCTCTGGGGGCAGTTGCCCTTAGTCGAGCTAAACCTAAATGATGCAAAAGTATGTGAGCTAAGATCTTCAAGGATATTCTGCTAGTTAAGTGCTTAGGGGACGTTCCACATCTTGCCCTAAGCTGTTTCTTTGAGTTTCTTGGGGAGTTAGGCACTTTGGTGATTATCTCATTGTTTCTTTTTGTACGTCACATAGCTTAGTTTTTTGACTCTTTTTGATGGTAAATTACTTGAACTATTTTAAGTTACACATGGTTTAATGAAGACTGTCATGTAGGCAGTTTGTTTATTTATGCTTTCACTATGATTGATTAACCATCTGTTTCTCTTCTGTAACTTCCTTGTCTTTACAGTAAAAACTGAAGCAAAAACTGACTCGGGGCTGTATCTGGGCTCTCCTCTTAAGGAGTTCTCTCTTGGTACAGTCCCTTTGGGCTTCTCATTGCTCTATGTACATGGGATCTGAGTAATCTTTTGTGTCTCTGTCAGTCTGCGAGAGGTGGCTTGTGATCGTTAATGATGCACTAATTTTTTCTAAGTTTTTAGCTGACTTTTTACAAGTTGCAAGTTGTGGTCTGTGGGTTAATACATTCTCATTTTTGCTTTCAAGCATTCAACTATATCATGATTTTGTTGAGTCCCCTAATTTATTTTAATATTTTTCCTAGAAGCCTCTGTCTCATATATCACTCAAGGATGTTTGACCTTAAGCTTGTGAGTAGCTATTGTAGTGGAATTTCTCTGTCTTGCATTTTTGGATCAGAATAACTGTTTCCCAGATCCATTTATTAGTGTTTCTTGATTTTCAAACTCACTTTGATAAAATACAGTTTTCTTTAAAAAAACAATTTCCCGAGAATGAGTGCCCATGAAACATTTTCTAAGTCCTCCTTTGAATAAAAGTGCCTCACACTTGATTCACTGTGACCCTGGTCCAGCCTGATATTTAATCGCCACCTTCACTGGCTGAAATGCATCCTCCCTCCACAGAAAGCAAGCACTTGACACCACTAGTTGGGAGACACTTCTCTGTGGCGTGTCTACATATCCTGTGGCAGATTTGTCTCCAGATTGCTTCTAGAGGACGCATGTGTCACACACAGCCCAGGAAGGCAGAGGTAGTGTCTCCCTCTGGAGCAGAGGGTAGACTTGTTTCCTGACCAAGATAAGAAAGATAATGTCTTTGTAAGGGGAAGAGCTTGGGCAGCTTTGCTAGATGATCCTTTTGAAACTGGAGGCTCCTGAAGCTTTGGCTTCCTTAGCTGTGCCACAGACCCACTGTGCATGGCCACTCCTCATGGCTCACATTGCACCTGGTGAGCGAAGGGGACCTCTGTGAACATGGGATCATGCTGCCTGCTGTGTCCTGAGCAACACATCTCTGTTTCCAAATGAGGAGTCTTATGTCATTCCGTTATCATTTGTGAAACTCTGGGAGGCTTCTATGTGAGACCCTTCACAGTCACTGACTTGGAACCACATAAATGCGTTCTGGATCCCTCATTCTGCAACACATCCAACTGCAGAGCTTTCAGCTCCAGCTAGGTTTGGAACTTTTTTTTTTTTTTTTTTATCCTGATGGAATTCAAGTAGACTCTTTTATATAGAATTCTAGATAGAAAATGATCTTTTTTTAGAACTTAGAATGTATTTTTATATTATCTCCTGGTGCTAGTATTGCTGATGGCAGTGTGATTCCAGTCTCTTACTGTTGTTTTCCTGATCTCCCTTTTGTTTGCTTGTTAAGGATTTTTTTCATTCTCCTCTTGGATGCTTTTATGGTCTCCTGTTTTAGACATGGTCTTATACAACTTAAAATTATATATTTTGGCATGTGAGGGTGTGATAACTTCTGATCCTTGGCAAGGCCTTGACTAAAAGTCCCCTTTTACATACAGAGCATGCTTACAATAAGAAATCCTAGGTCATGGGAAATTTTTTACCCATAAAAAACTAAAAGTTCAGTTTTGTTTGTAAACATCAGTGTCAATCTCCATTTTGAAATGTCTGATTTTTGTCAAATGTTCATTAATCTTACAACCGAGGACCATTTGTTTTATAGCTTTAGTGAGACAATGAAGCATTTTCTAGAGGCAAAGTTCCCCAAAGTGCTGGAGCCATCATTGACAGTTCTTTTTGCTGCTGCTGTATGCCACATTCTCCCTACTCACGCAGTCACTGGGGTACATGTGAAGAATATGATCGTATGTCAAGAAGAACAGGCAAGTGATTTATTCAAACAATGCTTACAATTGTGCTTTCTCCATTTCCTGTGTCTCTAGTAATTTAACCTACAGCATTTCATTCATGACATTTAATCAATACATGCAAATCACTTTAGGGACCTATTATATCCTGAATTCATTAATCTACTTGGGTAAGGGACAAACATGTAAGAAGGTTTTCTCGGTGGAGGTCAAAAAGGAGGTTACACAGTGTCAAGTTCCACCATCTTAAGTCCTATTGAGACTGTAATACCCCAAAGAGTTAGTGGTCCTTTTGGCTTCCTTTTTTAATTCAAGCAATTTCTAGTAAGGAATATTTTGCACTAATTTAAGAATACATACCTATTGATATGAATGCATGAATTATTATTATTGTTTCTATTCAACACAACTGATTCTGAGAGAGAACACAAAATAAACATATTCATCTCTTTTGAGGTCAAGATGTTTTATTCATCATGAATTACAAGGGTGATTAGAATGCAGTGAAATGTTACCCATATCAGTCATCAATAGGAATTTGGTTTATGGTCACACAATGGGAAAACAATAGGATTAGGTATTCTATTTCTGTGCATCATAAAATATCCTCGCTCTTTAGGCTTTTGCTAAGAGCTCATTTATCAGAGGTCTCAGACAGACACAAATTAAGTTTAATATAATGGGGATGCAGAACAATCAGACTACTCTTGCATTCAATTGCATTTTTTATGAAAAGAGCATGCTACAGTATTTAAGAATTCTTGTATTTATTCATAGTAGAGAAAAACAATGATATATTTCCAATTTTCACAATGCAGATCCAGGATGGTCAACATGTTAATACCTCACATGTGATATGAGGTTATTTCCTGCACTGGCTGCAACACTAACAGTATGTCTCTAATAAAGCAGCACTAATTGCATGGCACATCATGGATTAGTTGCTGTCTATCCGATGAGTGTCTAGGAAGAGATGACTGGATAAATTATATGTCATCAGCACAGTGGACTTCTATACACCTGAAAGAATAGCACCCCTGGGGGACAGGTGGAGTGTGGACTACAGTCTAAACCATGCTGGATTACTTTTTTCCTCTGCCCTGTCCTGCATCCCTCACTTCCTTAGAGGTTTGCCTGAGAGCACTCCCTTAATAAATCACTCCCACAAGAATCTCCATTTCAAACTGTGCTTCTCAAAAACATGTCTTGAACCAAATTTTGTAGAGCAAAATAAAGAAGCCGAGTGCAGAGAAATAGGCTTAAAATATAAGGGCTTCCACTAGCGTTAAACTATGAAAACATCCATTTAAATGGACAATGCCATTCTCAGTGGGTCTTCTAATTTCTAAATTGCCACGTTTTATCTACGATCTGCTAAGGAAAGCTGAGAGCTGTATGGGAGAAATGATGTCTTGAGTACCTCCTTATTGGCAATGATTGAGCAATCTGATGACTGTGAACTGATCTTGGTAGGGTCCGTGCATGTTCCTATTTACCTTTACTGTGGTGCTAAGTTATATTGAAATTAATTGCATCCACTGCTTACACTGTGGATTTAATGACCATTATCCAGCAATGAGAACTAATTGAACAAGAATAATGTTACAGAATAACTCAAAGTGAGGAACTTCACTAAGCAAATGAAACGATCAGCACTTGGTCATTCTGAGGGTATTCAAGGTCAAAGACTCTATCATGTAGGGTTGTGTGAGGACAAGATAGTCACCATAGATATTTTGAGCAGGAGGGACTCTAATATGGGAAATGTGATGCCTGCAGAATCAGTGCAAGAGATGAGTAATTAAAAGGGGAAAAAGGCACTGCCTTGTGTGGGCTACTCACTTGCTGAGAGTCAGGAAATGGCAGAAGCCACAGGAGAGCAGCAGAGATCATCCTAAGTGCAGGGAAAGCCAGAGCTTGCTACACAGCCTCATGTCTGCTGAATCCTGTCCTGTACATTCATGCTTTGGGATGAGAAATAACGTGGCTGCTGATTCTCTTCCATCTTTGAAATCTCATGCAAAGCTTCTCATTGGTGAGCTACACCCATAAACTCAACTAGCAAAGAACTCAGAGAAAATATTTCCCATTTATCCAACTTTAGAGGCAGAAGGGAGACCCCGTCAGGCACAACAGCCCAGCCACATAGCATCTGCTGAAAATCAAGAAAACACAGTCTAGTCCTCAGAAGAAAAGCTCCAGAAAATATGGAACAGGTACCGCCACAACCACCTGGCATTTGAGTGGAGATGTTCCTAACGTGTCTAACAGGCTGGTCTTCAAGTCAAGGACTTTACTGATATGTGTTCTTGAGTTTTGATTTGATTGCATTTAGTAGCATGGAATTACCTTTTCTTCTGCTGATGACACTGTGACTGCTTCTTAAAAATGTACTTAATGTTTTCCCTCTGCTGTAGAGTGCTTCACACATTCAAATTAAGCACTGAACTGCCTGTTTCCCATGTAAAACACTTATTGATTTAATTTTCTTTTAGTTCAGATGGTTACACTATCTTTATTCTGAAGAGAGGGTTTTATACCCTGAATGCTCTTAAAGTGCCAGGGGGCACTGATTACAGATAGGTAGAATGTGCCTCATTATGTGGGGTATTGTTGGAGGGCCATTAGGAAGGACCCATGCCTAAAAACAACTCTACCACAGGTGCCAAAGTAGTTGACATTTTTAAAACTTAGGTATCATTTAATGTTCTCTAAGGCCCACAAGTAATCACAATCCAATCCTTCTTGGGGTTTTACTTATAAAATAAATATACTTTTCTAGTGGCAAGAGACTCCCACATCAGTAACACACAAAAAATACAAAAATAAATAAATAAATAAATAAAAATAACAGGTAGGAATAAGGTGCTCTGAAAAGCAGGTAGAGAGTTTAAAAAGTGGCAAGTTTACAAAATAAACTTTGATGGCAGAATGGGATCATGTAAAAAGCTTGTGATGAAGCGTCAAAAAGATGTGAATTTCAAACATTTTTGACATTGAGTGCATGAATGAGCCACTTTACATGTGAAATGGGATGATGCCAACTCTCCATTATCACCCCGGCGAACTGATGAGGTGGAATATGTCGGGAGCTGAACTTTGTAAGTGTCACAAGCACAGTCTCCATTGCTGCAACTCTCTCTTCCAAGTCTGTTCCACGCTTCAGTGTGGGGTCACTTTGCTTAACGACTGAGAAGGCATATCCCAGTATAAGTAGCAGTTGTCACATGGAAAGATCTGTTCCTGCTGGACCTTGGCAAATTTGAGATCTTGCCTCCCTCTGGAGTCCCTGAAAATTCACACTATTTACCCCATTATAATAAGCCACAATTTTTAAAAATTTGCTAGTATCATGAGAACATCAACATTTTGGGGGGAAACTTTCGTGGTTTTCATTTTCTACATTTTAAAAATAGTTGTGAAAATGAACATTGCACTGTAGTAGACAGAACACTTCTAGCATCTGACAGACAAAATTACCATGAAAATCAAGGTGTTTTATTGCCACAGTATTGATTTGATCCATGGGGGGAAAAAAAGCTTAGTTTCAAATGAGAGAGTATTCTCTGTGTGATCATGGCTAAACTGACTTTTCCCAAATAGAAACCACATAAATAAAGCTGCTCATGGGACAAAGGTAGGATGAGATTACAGTGTAAAAACGCATTGATTGTTCAGAGGATATGACAAATTGTGCGTGCTTGTTTCATTAAATAAAGACGCATTCACTCTTTGCACCTTAAGCAGGTAGATCTGTAGATATAATGCTGAAAGAAATTTGTTCACGTTAAGCAATGCTATACCTAGAGTTGGCTGTGCTGTGAGGTTAAGGACACAGTTCTCCAGACCGTCCAGTCTCCCCAAGATTTCTGACCTCAAGTGCAGTTTTGAAGTTTCCCCAAACCACTCTCAAGTTCAATAATTTTCTAGAAAGAATCAAAGAACTCATTGAATGCTATTATACTTTTGTTGCATTTATCACAGAGGAAGAATACCAACTAGAACCAGCCAAAGGAAGATACACATAAAGCACAGTTTAGAAGTTTCCAAACATTGAGATTCCACATCCTCAGGACACGGACCCCTCCCACATTACCCTCCAGGCCTGGATATTCACATTGGTGACCATCTGCACAGAGGATTGGCAACCCAGGAAGATCACCCAAGCTTTTGTGTCCAGGATTTTATTGCAGCTTCATTATATAGGCTGACTACTTGATCCATTGCCCAGGGGATTGAATTCAGTCTCAAAGCCAACTGACATTGCAGGACCCAAAACCCCTAGACTAAATCATATGGCTGGTCTTCCTGGCATGGCCAATATCCCCCGAGTCATGAATTCGCCCACCCTATCAGGTGTAGTCTTAGGGGACACTGTGAACCCAAAGACAATTCTATCCCTTGGGAAAGCCCATGGGTTTAGAGGATACCTCCTAGGAGCCAGGGACAACTGTAGACCTCTCTGGGCAAAGCCAATTTCCTTACTACACAGATATCATTTAAAAGTATGAAATCTTGAACTGTGGTAAAGATTTAAGGAATAGTTACATTTAGGTCTGGTTGGTTAGCTCAGGTGGTTAGAGCATGGGGCTGATATCACCAAGGTCCAGGGTATGATCTCTGTACCAGCCAGCTGCCCCCACCCCCACCAAAAAAAAAAAAAAGAAAAGCAAGAAAAGAAACAATTTCTGCCCTAAAATGCATGCAAATCACATCCAATCTTCAATAGGACTAAACTAGGTTAACCAGGAGGTTCATTTAAACAATACTTTCCCCCTCAACTGCTCTGAATGTTAGCATGGTCATCACACAATTGTGAAAAAGGTCATGAGCATCGGAGAAAAACAGGCATCATTTCCATGTTGGGTTAGCTATCATATTACAGAGAAGGAGACTTGGTCAGTCCTCAACATGGGTGACAGTACTGTGGGCAGAGGTCAAGTCAGAATGCATTTCACAGAGTCTCTAGGAAAGACAGGAAAAGTAGAGATGATAGACTTGAATGAAGAAGATCAATTTTATTTTTTTACTGGACATACTAATGAAGGAAGACATACTATGCTCTGTTTTAGTGAATTTCAGATTGCACCATTTACATCAAACCTCTCTCCCTGTTCCTGTTTCTGTTCCACATGTGCCAAAGTTATTCTACCTCAGTAATAAAGCTTCCTGTGTTTCCTCTCCTTACCAGTATAATCCACAGTAAAACAAAGCATCTCTAACATAAATCCTAGAAAAACAGACAAAAATACCCCCAAATGCATCAGTCTATCCTGTCTAGAATTCCTATTAGGAAACCCAAGTTGTAATTCTAAATGTTAGTTTTAATGATCCAGCATAAAAACATAAAAATGGAGGTTTTCCAACCTCAAATTATCTCCTAGAATTTTAAAAATATGTTTTTACTGTTTTTCTGTAAAAATGAATGGATATCATATAATTGTCATAAATGTGGTATTTTGATATTCTTGGAAAAGCATATTTCCTAAAACTCAGGGATCTGATGGGTTGGGTTATAGTTAATCTGGTTGTTATTGTAACCCTACACATGCATCCACCCATTCACAGAAGGATCTCAGAAGCCTACACTGATGTGACATCTTGTAGATTTTGTCAAAAAGGCTTTTATTACTGACTTTTTGACACTCTGTTTTCAATATGTTATTAGTTTGATGTTGGGGCCAAAATCAATCATTTGTGTTTTGTGAATATACTTCTTCATATTTCATATGTATCAATAACTGAATGGTGGATCCCTAAGATAGTCACTAAAGTTGCTGAATGCATCTCCAAATACTTTATCAGCACACCTGGGAGCACTGCATTTCTTTGTCAGGCAATATATATTACAGACTTGTTTCAGACGAAGATCACATTTGACTGTAGAACACAAAGAGTACATTGAGCAAATATGGTGATTTAGTTCTTTCAGTAACAGTAAATCCGCAGATCGGTTATCACTGAAATAATTTTACCCACTCATGCTGAGGCCATTTTTAGTCATTTCATCATTTCTGGAGCTCCAACAACGAGGCTCCAGTCTTCACATCGTAGAATGGAAGAAGCAGCAGCAAAAGGACAAACCAACACCAGTGTCCAGAAAGGAACGTTTTCTCTGAAATCCCACTAATTTCTGCATATGTGCTTTCATCTAGAGATTTGCTAAATGGTCATGAATGACTTCAAAAGAATTTAGGAAATATAACTTCTTACCTGACAATTTTGCTGCCATGGACAAAATTAGGATTCTGCACATAAGGGGAAGCAGGAGGATGGATTTTCAGTAGGCTGATGAAGTCTTCTGTAAGACACAACAGAATTCTAACACAGACCATTAGTTTTATTTCTGCACATCAGGGAGATTGCTTGGTCTGAAAGAACAAACTGGAAAGAAAACTGTGACGTTGGTCTCTTTAGCAAATCCTTGTTTTAGTCATTCTTTCATCTTTGTCTTTAAAGGACCTACTCATTTTTCAGGATAAAATTACTATACGATTTCCTTCAATGTATCTTTCTTTAACCCATTTAGTAAAAGTAATTTATTTTTGTGCACCCCTGTAACAGTTTACATTTCTATTAGAACAATTATTTACCTAATAAAGGAGTGAACACTTAGTTTCTCTCAGATAATAGTCTGGGCACTGGGAAATTTGTAAAGATGAATAGGATATTTAAACAAATAATTAAGTGACTCAATTTCTAGAAAATCAGGGATGCTCAGAAAAGCAAGGATGCATGCCTATACCTGTGTGTGTCTGTGTGTGTAGCTTGGAGTAACTGGACGACATACATATTCAAAGAGGCAGTAGGATACAGGGGTGCTGTGGGTACTTACAAAGAGGCTGAGACCCACTGCCCCATGCAGATTCCTAAAGCAATGGAGCATCACTGCAGGTGTAGCATTAGGAAGGAAGCAAGTTGGAGCTTGTGTTTTTAGATCATTCTTACACATAATTTGAAGGGGCAAGGTCACCAGGCAAAGGGATCAAAGTGGAAGCTATTGCAATATTTTCAGTAAGGAATGATGAGTTAACTATAACTGCCATCATATTTTCATCATGTAATAAGTCATCATATTTTCACTGCATTATTGTTGACTATGTGCATGTCTGTCTTCTTCACTGGATTGTAAGGGGCCAATAGCAAAATGTAATACATTCATTTATTTTACTCCACAACATCCTGAATACATAGAATAGATTTAGCATTTGATTGAATTTGCTCTGATTAGATTAATTTTTTCTCTATTGAATGATATGAACAATCAGTTGTAAACAAAAAACTTGTATCATTCATCAGTATTTAACCATAATACACTGCAGAACTAAGAGTCAGTGATTTGAGAGAGATCAGGGATTTAAACATCATATAAAAACTGGCTAAATTAAATGCAACAGCAACCTGGCTGGCTTTATTCCAGCTCTTTCTCCAGATGGCTTATCCCTGTGCATGTAGAGAGACTAACATGAAAAGTGATTATCCTACTAAGACTGGTGTCTCTATGCCAAAGAAAATTATTTACAATTTTTTGAGATTAATAATGAATGTAATCATTCAAGGAAGAAAAGGTTTGTTTAAAATATTGTGAATGAGACTGACCTGAAGGTGATTCTAGACTAAGGTTTAAAGGGGCTCTGAAGACTTCCACTTTCTGTCGTCTTTCTAAATGGTCCTCACAGATTACCATCAGAATGACCCTTAGCAATGGGATTCTCTACCCTAAACTGTACCATGTTCCCCATTGGAATAAAACAGTTACTGTTCAACTAAAATTTTTGAATTTGCATTGGTAGTCTCTATTGAAAGAAGTAGAAGAAGGAAAGTCTTTTTGTCTTAGACCAGGCATAAAATCCCATTAATATTGCATATGGCATGGGGAAATGCTTGGTTCTATAGAACACTAACTGCAACTCATGCTACAAGGTTAATATGTTTGTTTAACTTAGTGTTTTCAGGCTCATTAAACAGTGTTTAGACATTATGTATTATAATTATTAATCATATCTCAATGGAGGAAAGAACTGTATTCCACCAAATATCTCCAAATTAGTATTCATCCTACTCGCTATTAATTTTGCAAATGGATAAACTAATGAAGTACTATAAAAGATTATGTGCACAGTTACTATTTGTCTAAATCAGCATCTACATAAGGTTTTTAAAATAATTTTTCCAAGTGGCTTAGAAACAAAAAGCATTTATATTTATTTAAGAAACATGTTGTAACTAGAAATTGCAGTGATAACTTGATACTGTGTAAAAATATTGATTTTGCTCTGTCTTGTATCCAGTTAGCACAGAATATTGTAAAAATTTAATGTGGCCTTATTTTTCCAGCTTGCATGTAAAGATTCACGAACTTTAAAGGGTATTCATCGTCTGTCCTCTTGTGCATTTATGTTTCAATCTATGGCAGTATAATCTCCTTAGCAGTCTAGGGTCATAATTTCCTCTTAGAACTTTTACTGAAAGGGGCCTGCTTTATCATCGAGCTGGAATCTTATATAGTTTCCCTTTCAAATACTAAGCATGGGTTATTAACTTAAATGTTCCTTTGCGGTTCCTTCAAAGAGGCCTTACAGGTATGATTTGTAATTATATCATAGGGCTGTTAATGCTTGTATTTGAGAAATACAATGAAATAAAATAACTCAAGCTTCACATCTTAAGCTTAATGTAACACATCAGTGAGAAAGGTAACATTTTTTATTAATCAAACTAGTTTTTATTTTAAAACAGATTTGTAAAAGAAAAAAATAGATGTATGTTTAAAACATAACATTTTAGTGAAAGGAAATTAAATTCAGGGTTAAGTCTGATAAGTTTATGTCACAGATTATCTACTCAGTACGTAACCATTTTAATTAAGCCATTTTCTTTCTTCACATTCCTTTATATTGGAATAATAACAAAATTTGCATATTTTGTGAGAGGTTAAATAAAAATACATCTATAAGCTATATATTATATATATATATATGCCTAGCATTATGTCGGATGTGTAGGAGTTATTCAGTAAAGATATCACCTTCACATATAGAGTCTAGAGATGATAAATTGTACTTATTTTAATATAAATATAACCAAACACATTATTGCTTATGTATTTGATAGAAAGAAATAATCTTTTCAAAACTTTGACATAATAGATTCTAAAAACGTATTCTTCTTCTAAACTAAATAGTGCTTCTGATCCCAAGTCCTGTTTTCTGCCTCTTATCATATACTTTATAATCATCTTAAATTAGAGTTATATTTCAAATGTTCTACTTTCAAAAATGCACAGTCGGGAATCCACATCAGCTAAGATGACACAACAAGGACTGGATTTACTTTTTGCCTAAAATAACTTAAAAAAAAAACCCACAAACTCTGTGAAGCAATAGAACTTAAATTATTGGACATCAGGCAGTGAAGGGCAGTGGTCCCTGAGAGGTGGCAAGCAAATGAGGTGAATCCTGTGGTTGCCCCAGATTAATGTACAAAAAGAATGTACAGATCACAGGGCAGAGAATGCGAGCCCAGGAATCCAGACAGACTGAGGCTGACAGAGTCCACGGAGCAGAATGCTGGTGAGGCGAGAGCAGCACAGAGAGAGCTGGTGATCTACACCTGGAGGTGAGTCACTGCCTGGGAGGCAGCTACACATGAGAAAGTTGTTTGAGAGGATCGAGAGGAACAATAGCTAAAAATCACACCAGGCTGGGGATAGACCATATTTCTACCAACAAGACTAGAAAACTTTATATTTCAAGGATTGTTGCCTAGATTACTCAGAACGGTCATGCCTCGGTAGAGGAGAAATTAGCTCTAGACTAAATACTGCTCCAGTCCCACCAAGCAAGGCTTAAAAGCAAAACCTGGTAGGGGCGAACCATTTCTAAACCACTTACCTGCATCCCAGGAAAATCTCTAGAATATTTGTCAGAATACACAGATATCTAACACCAACAAGATAAAGTTCATAATGTCTGGCATGCAAATGCCTTGTCAGACATAAAAAGGACAGAAAAATATAACCCATAATGAAAAGAATAATTGATCACTCAAAGCCAACCTAGAAATGACACCAATAATAGAGTTAGTAGATAAAGACATTAAAATAGTTTTTATCGCTGTCTTTTATAGGTGCAAGAATTTAGAAAAAAACATTGAGCATGTACAGATATAAAAGATAAAAAATGGCACAAATCAAACCTCTCAAGAAGAAAATTAACATTTCTAGGTTCACTAAATATACTGGATATGATTAACAGCAGATTAGATAGTATAGAAGAAAATATTAAAGAACTTGAAGATGCACTGTCTTAGTCTGATCAGACTGTTATAAGAAAATGCCATAAACTGTGTGGTTTAAAACAACAAAAACTAATTTCTTACAGCTCTGAAGGCTGGAAGTCCAAAATCAAGGTGTTGGCAGATTTAGTGTCTGGTGACAACCCACTTCCTGGATGATAGATGGTGTCTTCTGACTGTGTATTTACATGTTTACATGGCAGAGAGAGAGACAGAGAGAGAGAGATAGCTCATAGCTCTCAGGGGCTCTATTACAAGGGCAATGATTTCACTCATGAGGGCTCCACCTTATGACCTAAACATGTTCCAAAGGCCCCACCTCTTAATAACATCACCTTGGGGATTAGGATTTCAGCCTATAAATTGGGGTGGGGGGGCACGCATTCAGACCTCAGCACAGAGCAACAAGAATTCTCAGAATGGTGCTGACCTGTGGTCCCACAGGCACTGTCTGTGTACCTACTAGGACATCCCCTTATCAGTCTTGGACATCTTGGCACCCACCCACCCCCACCGGACAATAAACCCCATGGAACTGAGGCTGTGTCCTATTTTCTCTTCATTTTCCCAGTGCTTAATACAGTGCCCAGCACATAGGCCTTAATACATATTTTTTGATAAAAAGAATAAATAAATTAATGATCTAACTGAAGAAAAAAGCAAAAACAGACAAAATGACTAAAGAAAATGTTCATTTATTCCTCATGTAACTTTATAACCTCTTATCTAACGCTTTCACTTCTTTCATTCTTCTTTCCAGTGCCTGGAACATGAAATAACCATGTCTCTATGCATAGCCGCTTTTCTGATGTTTCAGATGGATCATAGTTTCTCCCTGAACGCGAATTTGGCGCAATTGCCAGCCCTACCCTAATGGGTAAAGTAAAAAGCACACTCTGTCTCCCAAATCCATCAATTCCAAAACATTCTAGTTTATAAAGAGACTTGAGATTATGTTTTACTTATGCCACCCTTGGAGTCTAATTTTATTTTTCCAAAAATATGAATGCATTATTTAAAACAAATTCCTTTATGGAAATAACTACCTGATTATCATGTCTTTTCACAAACTTATAAGCTTTCATTTAAAAATGTGCAAAGTATACATTATTGTAAAATTAAAAAGAGAAAATAGAAAGGTATGGGAAAAATATTTGAAGTTCTAATAACTGAGTACTTTCAAAAATTTACAGCAGGGACTAAACCACATATACAGGAAGCTCAGAGAGCACTGAGCAGCTTACATACCAAAATAACTACACCTAGTCATTATTTTCAAACTGAAGAAAACAAAAGACAAAAATAAAATCTAGAAAGAAGTTGGGAGAGAAATGAGGATGGGGAGACACCTTAGCTATAAGCAAACATGGATGAGAAGTACAGCAGACTTCTCACCAGAAATGATGGAATCAAAAAGTCAGTGGATTGAAAGAAGTAAAGTGAAAAGAAATCATTAACTGTGGGTTCTATATTAAGCAAAAATCATCCTGTAAAAGAGGAGTAGAAAAGCACACTTTCCAGAACAAACAAAAATAGAAGAATTCATCACCATCAGATCTGTTCTGCAAGAACTCTTAAAAGCAGTTTTTCAGAGAGGAAAAACAATATAGGTCAGAAACTCTGATCTCCATTAAAAAGAAAGTACATCAAAGAAAAATAATAAATGAAAGTAAAATAAAATACATTATTTTCCTGTTTAAAATTGACAAAGAATTAAAATAACTACACGTTGGCTTATTATAACATATGGATACATGGAATAATGACAGGAGTACTCTGTTATTATAACTGCATGACATATAAAGTTTTAATGTTACTTGAAAGATTAGTTAAAATCTGTATTGGAAAATCTAGGGTAAATAATAAGAAAATAAGCTAATTAATTAATACAGAAAATCAGTACCAAGAAATGGGATATTGCTTACAATGAATACTTGAAAATATGGAAGCAGCTTTGGAACTTGGTGATGGACAGAAGCTGGAAGAGTTTAAAGGAATATTCTAGAAAAAGCCTAGAGTTTGGTGGTCTTAGAAGATCAGGGAAAGCTTGGAATATTTTAGAGACTGGTTAAATGGTGGTGACCAGAATGCTGATGGAAATATAGACAGTGAAAGCCATTCTGAGGAGGTCTCAGAGTAAGTGAGGAGCTTGCTGGAAAGTGGGGCAGAGGATGCTAGATATAGAGTCAAGGGAGATGCTTGTCCAGCGTTAATATTTAATGTCTGTGCTGTTGGATTTTGCACAAGCTTAGGACCTGTTAATCCTTTCTTCTTTTGGCCTATTTGTCCCTTTTTAGAAGGGAATATGTATCCTATGTTTGTCCCACAGTTGTGTCTTGGAAGTAGATAGCCTGTTTGATTCCACAGAGGAGACTTTGGACTTTTGAGCTGGAACAAGTTAAGACTTTGGGGCTATTAGAATGAAATGAATGTATTTGCATGGACCTGAGCTTTTGGAGGCCAGGGGACAGAATGCTGTGGTTTGAGTGCCCCCCAAGCTCATGTTGGAACTTAATCCCCACATTGCTATGGGCTCTGTAGAAAGCCCCCATCACCAGATGCATCCCCTGGACTATGGACTTCCCAGCCTCCAAAACTGTAAAAAATAAATTTCATTTCTTTATATATAACCCAGTTTCATGTGTTCTGTTATAAGCAACAGAAAACAAAATAATAAAAAAGACTGTATTACTTTCAAAGAATGCAAACTTCAGAAAAAGACACAAGGAAGATTAAAAGAACAAAAGTGGGGATTGCTAATGATAATGGGGTCAATGCTCTGAGAAATGTAGAGCTAACGTTTTAAGAGTAAGGATTCGGTGCTTTCTCAGTAGGCCTAGGAACAAGGCAATGAGGTCCTCTACCACCTCTCATATTCCACATGGTACCTAAAGTCCTAGCTAAAAAAGAGAAGAGGAGAGGGAAGGAAAAGAGAGGAGAGAAAATGTAAATGAATTAGAAAGGAAGAAACAAAACTGTCTTTATTTTAAGATGAGATTGAATATGTAGAAAATGCCAAACACTCTTCACAAAAGTCTTGGAACTAATAAGAAACTGTAGCAAGATTATAGAACATAAAGTTAACATACAAAAGTTGGGTGCCTACCTACCTATACAGCAGCCATGAATAACTACAATCTAAAATTTAAAATAATAATAATAATAATGATAGCACCTAAAGATAGAACATTTACATCCAAATCTAATAAATTATGTACAAATCTCTATGTGGAGAAATACAAAACTCTGATAAAAGAAATCAAAGATTATTTAAATATACAGAGATATACTGTGTTCATGGATTTTAAAGATTCAATACTTTAAATTGTCCATTCCCTCTGATGTGATCTGTAGAGTCAACCCAATCACAACCAAAATCCCAGCAAGTTATTTTGTGGATGTCAAGAAACTGATTCCAAAGTATATATGGGAGACAGAAGATCTAGAACAGCCATGTGATGCTTTCTGTGAAGCTACAATAACCAAAATAGCATGGTATTAGCAAAACAATAAATGTACAGGTCTGTGGGACAGAACACAGAGCCAGGAAATAGACCCATCCAAATATAGACAACTGATTGTTCACAAAGAAACAAAAGTAATTTAATTGAGAAGGAACAGTCTTTAAAACAAGTGGTACTGGAACAAGTGGACACCCTACTGGGGATGATATACTAATGGCAAGTAAACAAATAAAAAGATGTTCAACACCATTTACCATTTGGGAATTGCACATTAAAATAATTGTGAGATATGACTAAACTCCCCAAGCCTCACAATAACGAAAGCTGGAAATGACATGGGACAACAGCAGTTCTCACTTGCTGCAGCTGAGATTGCAAAGTGCTACAACTACTTTAAAAGACATTTTCCATAATTTGTTACAAAGCTAGATATAGTCTTACCATACAACCCAGCAATTGCATTCCTATGTATTTACCCAACTGATTTGGAAACTTATGTTCACACAAAACCTTATTTTCAGCAGCTTCATTCATTATCTCTACATGATGGAAGGAATCAAGATGTTCTCAAATAGGTGAATGAATAAACAAATCGTGGTACATCAGACAATGAATGTTACTCAGCAATAACAATAAATGAAGTATCAAGCCAAGAGAAGACATGAATGACTCTTCACTATATATTGCTAAGTGAAAAAAACTAGTCTGATTATTTTGGCTATATACTATACTATATACTATATACTATATGTTTTCAATTATATGACATTTTGAAAAAGGCAAAACTATAAAGACAATAAAAAGTTTTTTTTTAATTAAAAAGAAAAAAAAATCCCAAGGGTTTGGGGAGAAGGCAAAGAGATAATTAAATATGTAAAAAAGAGGGAGTTTATTTTAAGGCAGTGAAGCTATTCTGTATCTTACTGTAATTGTGCATATATGATATCATACACTTTTCAAAATCCATAGAAATTGATGGCACAAAGAATGAACCTAGTGTCTAAAAATTTTAAATATATATTTAGAAGGGGGGGGGACTATCACAGAATGGAGTGCAGAATGTGACAAAACAATCTATCTGAATCACAGTGAGTACAAAACACCCTCAACAAAGGGAGTAGTGGAAAAAGTTTCAGACCACAGCAACTTTGGAGTGGACACAGTAAGACACAGTAAGCAAAAGAAAGAGCACACGAGCATGGTCCTGTAGTTGATAAAGGTCCTTCTCTCAAGGGTGGTGTTCAGTGTTCTGATACCACTATGCATCTGTACTGGAATTGAAACATTATATAAACAGTTGGTGGATGACGGAAGCCATGTTTCTCACCGTTGGAGTGAAAAGACACAGACCAGGGAGAGAAAGAGGGTACATAGCTTAATATAGATACAGATGGTTACATATGGAAATGTTTGTAGATACTTCCATATACATAGTTTAGTGTACACACATACGATTTCCTTGTTCTGTCAGCTGAGAGGACCGAAAAAACAATAAAAATCGCAGTAGTAACAAGAATACCTAACTTCCAGATCTTGGTTTCTAATACCATTGTCCTGTTAAGGAACCGGGGCTCATTAGACAAATGCCTGAGCATATGACATGATGAACCTGGACTGTCCTGTAGTGTCGGAAAAGCAAAAACCAAAAAACAAACCCTCACAATAATGGGGTATGTCAAAGGGACAGAGGAGCCAACCAAAAAAGTTTCCAATGGCCCAAACTGGAATCATTTGAGCAAGGTGATAAATATCATTGGATTAACCCATAGTGTATAATAAATACCCGTGAGTCCATACTTATAAAAATACATGGTAAAATAAATAAATACATGGAGATGAATGGATATCTTATACGGAATAATTTTAAACAACTTATAAATAACTTTTATAGTTACTCTGCCCTCAAGGAGGTAGGTCATACCCCTTCAGTCATTAAGCGTAGGCTGAGAATATTCACCATCCTCTCCTCCAGCTATTTGAAATTATACAATAAATTGTCTTTAACTATAGTCACCCCACAGTTCTATAAAGCACTAAAACTCTTTTCTCCTTTCTAACTGTATTTTTGTATCAGTCAAATATTCCTAACACAAAGAAATGATAAATGTTTAAGGTGATGGATATGCTCATTAACCTTGATTTGATCATTGCACTTTTATACACGTATCCAAATATCACATCGTACCCTACATATATGCACAACTATTATTTGCCAATTAATAATTTCAAAAAATTGGGGGAAAAAAGAAATGCAGGCTGAGCCTAGTGCTTTTCTTCCAGAATACAGTATGAAAATTGAAAACAGAGAAACTTCACATGGGAGAAACCAGGCAAATACTAAGTCAGCCAGGTACTCAGGGCTGATGTCAACAATGGCAGGTCATGTTGAAAGCGTGCAGTCTTGATATGATTTGATGAGAATGTCACTTTACTTCTGTGGTCTTGCTCCCAGGAATTCATAACCCCAGTCTAATCATGAGAAAAACATCAGATAAATCCCAACTGAGGTATAATCTACAAAAATCCTGACTAGTCTTCCTCAAAACTGTCAAGGTCATCAAAAATAAAAAAATGTGTGAGATACTGTCATAGCAGAGAAGAGCCCAAGGAGACATAATGACTAAATGTTATGTGGAATCCTGGGTAGGATCCTGGAACAGGAAAAGGACATTAAGAAAAATCGAGGAAGTCTGAATAAAGGGTAGGCTTTCATTTATCAGAATATATTGATATTTGTCCATTCATTGTGGCAAATGTACCACACTAATGTAAGATATTATTTATAGAAGAAACAGAGTGTGTAAATATATGGAAACTCTCTGTACTATCTTTGTGTTTATTATGAAAATTTAAAACTTCTTCAATTTAAAATGTTTATGTAAAAATATTTTATAATAAAAATACTACAAAACAGAACAGATTCAAAATTATTGAATTTCCTTTCTAATTACCTAGAATATCAAAATAAACATCATGTTTTGAATCAATTGTAAGATACTTCTTATATCTTATAAAATAATTTGCAGCATCTGCTGTGTTTGAAAAGTGCTAATTTAAGAATGCAAACTAAATCTTACTATATCTAAACATTGCAATTGCCCCAAAGTTTAGAAGTGTAACACTTCCACGAATAACTTGCTCTTTAATTGGCTGATTAGCATCTATTTTGGCACTTAATGTTTATTTTACATGTGACATATAATAACTTTATCCACACAGCAATGAATCCTGTATGTTGATTTCCGGAATGCCATCATCAAAAAGCATTAAAATCGGGAGCTGCGAGTTTATGGTTTGGGTCTGTCACTTACAATTATTTCATTCTTAGAGAGATGTCTTAAAATATTTATATTTCAGTTTTTCTTTCTATAAATTGTACATAGTGATATTTACATAGGTTGATTTGATATTCGAGCTAATACAGAAATAATTGTTTATTTGAATGTTAAATTACAATTATATTTGGAAAAAAATATGATCCTCTAATATCTTTGTCTACTCAACATGAGCTTTTTTTAACATTTGTCATGATGACAGATCGAGTGGTGAACTGGAATCAAAATGGCCAATTTAAAGGAGAGAAACCACTAGCTGAAGAAAAGCACAGCCCAGAAAGCGGGGAGTGAGTATAACATAAAGGAACACAGAGGAGAAAGTGGCGGCTACAGGGACACGGGCGGAGGAGGGAGCTGGAGGCTTCTGCCTGTCACTGAGATGCATGAATAAGAGAGAAGGACATTGCAGGCGTGCATGCTATTAAGTCACTGTGTGTCTCATAGATGGAGATTGTGCAAGATTCGTCATCCAAGACGCACAGGTGTAGTTTCGGTCTGGAACTGCCTGGTCACAAGGAATTAGAGACACTCATTAAAATATAAATAAATATTGTAAAGAGTGCTGCAATGTACACTGGGGAACAGGTATACTTTCAACTTGATGATTTCCATTCCTCTGGGTATATTCCCAACAGTGGGATAGCTGGGTCATATGGTAGATCTATCTGCAATTGTTTGAGAAACCTCCATACCATTTTCCACAGAGGCTGCACCATTTTGCAGTCCCACCAACAATGTATGAGAGTTCCTTTTTCTCCACAACCTCGCCAGCATTTATAGCCAAGAGTTGGAACCAGCCCAAATGTCCATCATCAGATGAGTGGATACGGAAAATGTGGTACATCTACACAATGGAATACTACTCAGCTATAAAAACGAATGAAATACTGCCATTTGCAACAACATGGATGGACCTTGAGAGAATTATATTAAGTGAAACGAGTCAGGCACAGAAAGAGAAATACCACATGTTCTCACTTATTGGTGGGAGCTAAAAATTAATATGTAAATTCACACACACACACACACACACACACACACACACGCACACGCACACGCACACACACACACACACAAGGTTTCAGAACTTGGTATAATTCCTTGTTAAAGTTAGCAAAAAGCGGCATCTGAGAAAAGGCGGCCGTGCACCCTGGGGCCCAGTCGTCCGCCCTGGGCTCTGGGCACAGCACGCTCTGGAATCCGCGCACCCCAAGCTTCGTCTGCTCAGCGCGGCCACACGCCAGAGGCCGGGACCTCCCGCCGGCGACGACCCACCAGGCGTCCTGCACACACGACAGGTGTTGGGTTTTCACGCAGGAGGGGGCCGGGCTGCCGGACAGGCCTCTGGACCGGGACCGAGCCCGGACGCTCCGGAGGAGAAGGTCCATGTGGACGCGGGTGCTTATCCCCTGTGTGCAGCCCTGACAACTGTCCCGTGAGGACCCCGGCCCGCTGACCCCGTGGATGGACAGACATCCTCGCCCCGTGCCGAGCAGACCCCGCAGGACGTGGCTTCCTTTGTCACACTCCAGGAGCACGTGGCAATGCCGTGGTGCTCCCAGACAAAGCATGGCTTTTGGTGGCCGCTTCTCTAACTGGGGGAAACCACAAACAAACAAAAACCATGTTTTCCTTCTCCAGCAGATTTGATCTAATCTCTCCGAAGGTAGAAGTAGCCCCAGGAGAGCAAAGGGACGGGGGTGCCCCAGCTCCCTGTGAGGGAGGCAGTGATGCGCCAGCTTCAATCCATGCACAGACACGTCTCCCGGCACTTCTGACGGACCCAAGTCCACGCACAGGCAGAACAGTTAATTCATCAGGTGACCTCCCTCAGCGGCAGCGAAGTGAAGGCACATTGCGATTTGCACGGTATCTGTAATTCACAGAACTTTTTTCCTGGCGAGTCTGTGAACACACACAAAATAATATTGGTGGGCCGGTTCAAGATCACTCAACATAACTAAACAGGGAAAAAGAAAAAGCTCTGACATTTGTTCTGCCATTGACATCAAGGCCATGTAGCCCCAAACGATGTCATTAGTTACTTTCTGGTGGAAAGAAAGCAGCTGGTGTAGACGCTCCGGGGCTCGTCACCGTGGAGCTGAGCTCCCGCCGGCACTGTGCGGTCACGGCTTGTGGCTGTCAGCACGGTTAAGACACATTTTTCATAAGTCAGACCTGCCACGTTTCTAATGCCACATGGCAGTGCTGGGTTGTACAGGTGACGATCCGTTGGGGACTGCAAAGACTCTACTCTTCAGGTGATTGTTGCAGGAGTGAAGTCAGAAAACAGGAAATGCGGAAAGAACTTTCCAAAGAACCAGCCCCTGATGTGACCCCAGTCACTGCTGCGTGATGGAGATGAAGGACAGACGCTCCACTGTGTGGCCGGTCACTTTGGGGTAGCGTTGACAGGGAGTAATTGCAGGTATGAGGGAGCGTGATGGGGGCCTGCCCATGGGGCAGTGTGGCAAGGGGCGGTTGCTTCACCTGGCTCCTCTCCTGGGGCATGTATTTGCCAAATGACAAATTCAACATTATTCTCTCCCCACTTCCTGCTCAGAACATCCGTGTGGGTGATAAATAAAGATAAATACAAAGGGTAAGCAGAGTTCATAAAATTTAAGTTATTAACAGGGAATATGTAGTTTATCTTTTTCTATTCTAGGTAACTTAAACAACGACAGTTCAAAGAGGTGTCTCTAAGAATTACTTAAATAATGCTTAGTTCAAAGAAAACTACAAATTTTCCAATGCATATACATTTAAAATCAGTTTTAAGGTGGTGTCATTTGGGGTAGGCCCTCATCCAATATGACTGGTGTTCTTTATTTATTTATATTTATTTGAGATCATTGTAGATTCACATGCAGTCATAAGAAACAATATAGAAAGGTCCCAAGAGGTCATTTGCTCAGTGCTGTGGTTTGAGTGTCACCCAAGTCCATGCTGGAACTAACCCCCAATATGGTGGTGGAAAGTGGGGCCCTTTAAGAGGTGATTGGATCATCAGGACTGTGCCCTCTTGAATGGATTGACCCATTCTTGGAGTAATGGATTGATGGTTTAATAAGTTGTCACAAGTGTGGTTCTGATGAATTTATAAGGAGGGTAAGTGAGCAGGTGAGCTCTCTCTTACTCAAGCCATTCTCACTATGTGACACTCTGGTCACCTGTGGCTGTATACCGAATTCCCACCCAGAAGGCAGCTGTCACCAGATGTGCCCACTGGACCTTGGACTTCCCAGCCTCCAAAACTATAAGAAATAAATCTCATTTCTTTGTAAAGTACCCAGTTTTAGAAATTCTGTTATAAGCAACAGAAACAAACTAATACACCCAATTTCCCCAATGATAACATCTTGCAGAATTATAGGACAACATCTTGAATACTGATTGATACAACCCATCATGGATATTGATTGATACAGTACATCATGACTGGTATTCTCATAAGGAGAAGAGATTAGGACAGACACACACAGTGGGAAAACCATGTGAAGATGCAGGGAGAAGAGGCCCTTCTGCAAGTCAAGGAGAGAGGCCTCATGAGACACCAACACTGCCAATACCTTAATCTTGGACTTCCAGCTTCCATAACAGTGAGAAAATAAATTTCTGTTCTTCAAGATGTCCAATGCATAGTGCTTTGTAACATCAGCCCTAGCAAAGGAATACCACCTAGTGTAAAGAGGAAAGTAGTATCACTAGGTGTATAATGCAAAATAGCAGTACCCAACCCATGCTGGTCTCAGGCAATGATACTTTATTCTCTTAGCATTTAAAAAAAATTTATCCCCATATGTCATATTAATTCATTTAATTTATTTTACTTTTTGTGTGTATCCTAATAAAACTTTATTTACAAAAACAGATGATGGCTGTATTTATGAAGGACATTGGCCTAATGTTTTCTTTCTTTGCATTTTCTTTATCTGTTTCTGGTATCAGGGTAATAACAGCCTCATAAAATAATCTGGGAAGTGTTTCCTTTTCTATTTTTCTGGAACAGATTGTGTAGAATTGGCATTCATTCTTTAGACCTTTGGTGGGAATCTATAGCAACAACATCTGGGCTTGGATATTTCTTTTTATGGAGTTTTCCAACTAAAAATTCAACTTCTTTCATAACTATACAGCTATTTAAATGATCTATTTTGTGATAGTTTGTAGTTTTTGAGAAATTGGCCCATTTTACTCAAGTTGTCAGTTTTGTGTGTGGAGTTGTTTGTAGTATTCTCTTATTATTCTTTTGATGTCTCAGAGTCTGTAGTGATAACCCCTGCTATAGACTGGATGCCCCCAACCTCACTGAGGCTTAATCCCCACTGTAACTGTTGAGGGTGGGAAATCTTATTATGGTAATTGAAAGGTGGGGCCTTGAAGAGGTGATTAGATTGTAGGACCATGCCTAGTGAATGGATTAAAAATGGTGGTCATGGGAATGGTACTGAGGGCTTTAAAAGGAGAGTGCATGAGGAAATCTCTCTCTTTCTTCCTCTCGCCATGTGATTTTGCACCTGCCGGCTGCCTGCCATTTTCTGCCATGAGTAGAAGCAGCCTGAGCCCCACACCAGATACAGCTGTCCCAGTATTGTAAGCCAGATAAACCTCCGTTCTTTACAAATTTAGCTATTTTGTTATAAACAACAGAAATGGACTAATACACCCCCTGCTTCATTTCTGATATTGGCAAGTCATGTTTTGTAAATCTATCTTTTTTTCTTTGTAAATCTTGACATAGGTTTGCCAATTTCACTGATTTTTCCAAAGAACCAGATTTTTGTTTCATTTCATTTATTAATTAGTCATCAATAAACATTTCTTATTGATATTTTGTTATGGAACAGGATTATCTATCTTACTCCATCTCTCTTCTCCACTTCTCATCTCTATTATTCTGATGCACTCTAGGACAGCTCTGGTGTAAACCAGCACCCATTCAATTTGATTCTGTCAATTCAGCTTCTGTTCACCACTCACCCAAGCAGTACATTGTAATTTTATGTCCTTCTATATGAACCTTTTGTTTTCCCTGAAGTTAATAAAAATGTTTTTCACTTCTCTGTGTGCCTTTCACACCTTGGCGGGGCCTTTAGTCATTCATCAAAATAGAGCTCTGGTGTGCAGCTTCCATTTGAAAAGTGAAGTATTTTAGTTCTGAGAAATGTTCTCTGATTTTGATGATAACTGCTAAATTCTACTCATTGTTTCATGAATCATTCTTCCTGGAAATCCTATTAACTGGATATAGTGCATCCTGGATTGATCTATAAATTTCTTATATTTTCTTTCCTATTAGCCATTGTTTTGACAATTTGTAATACTTTGTGAAATAATTATTTATATTTTTCAATAAATATTAGTTATATTAAACAGTAGTTATGTTTTACTTACCAAGACATCTTTATTTTCCTATTGGAGGGTTTCTTTTCATACAACTTTTTGGTTGCTGTTATATAGACTCAAAGCCTCCTCTTGCCTCTCTGGGGATCGAGACATGCCTTCCGAAAAGTTTTCTGTCATATCTACATTCTACATTTTGTATACTTTGCAGCTATACCATTAGCTTTAAAGAAAATTTGAATTTTTCTGTTAACTTTTTATCACAATATGTCTCGTTATACTTGACTTAGATTTAAATTCTAGTTTGTCTGGTATTACTATAGGTGCACCTGTTTTTCTTATACTAGTGCACCTACATTACAACTTTTTTTCTAGCCTTTCCTCTCAACTTTTCTGTGTGCTTATATTTACATGTCTTCAATATAGAAGAACATTTAGGTGTTTTTTAGACACTCTGACAGACATGATTTTCTATATTAAAATGGACATAAGCAAAACCTGAACAAAAGTATCCCAAATTATTTATCACTCTGCAACAGTAATTCTTGGAGACCACTCTTTCCACAGGGCTTCCTTTTCTTAGATTTCACCTTAGGATCAATGTTCAAAAGTAGTATTTCCATAGATAAGTCGTTTGGCAGAATAGAATACAGAATGCCATTTTCTGGAATACTGAGCTTTAAGTATGCTCATGTTGACATCCAGCCTGTGATTGTTCTGTGGGTCTGTCCTTTGTTCTCTAATCCAATGGTACAGTTTCCTGACTCAATTTCGTCATAAACCTCACACGCCTCACCTTAATGGTGCTCTCACCCTTTCAGTCCAATAGTCACTGATTTAAACAAGGAGGACCCACAGACTGGGAGCATAAATGGCGCAAAACAGACTTTTAGGCTCAGAAAAATCATCTTTTAAATGAAGGCTTCATGTTATTTAAATTTAGCAAATGCACAGATGTATTTGGGTTTACATTGACCATTTCACTTATGTAGTTTATTTTCTCCACTTTTTCTATGTTTATTTTTAACTCTTTTTTCTTCTCTTTAACTTCTTCTCTTTTAACTTCTTTCTTCTCTTTCTAAATTAGTTATTTTTTTATTTTTCCATTTTTCTTCTCTACTAGTGGGTTATATAGACATCCTTTGACTATTCTCTCTTGTCATTACACTAGACATTATGACCTGAGTCCTTGATTTATTAATGCACAATAGGAATTAAGACCATCAGTGTATCCCAGACAACACAAGGTCCTATTAAAACTCTTTGAGCATAACTAATTTTTTATCTGTGAAAAATGCACGGCAGTATCTTGTTAACAGTGTTAATCCAGAAATTAAAGTAAAATATAGAGCAGGTGATGAACCACATAGAGTTCTAAAAGAATTACAGGTCTTTCCTCTTCCATTTCTCTTTCATTATAAGCCCATTGTGGTTTGAATGCCATGATTATCATTCCACCTTCATGCATTGTTTTCTGTAAATTCTTTGTGGTCCTGGTTTACATGGTAATGTATTCTATTGGATATTTGAGGAAGTACGTATTTGCATTTGTATAAATATAGTTCTTTGATGATACCTTTAACACACAGGCACAGCAGCAAACTGTAGAGTAAACATACCTTTTTTGAATAAACAATTTATTTTCTGAACTGTCCTGGGTCCCACAGGCGTTTTCAATAAGGGTAGGGGTATTACATGGGATACCTCCACTCTCTGTATCCAGCCATCCTTGGCTCACTTAAAGATTTTCTTGGGTTGGCGAACATATAAACATTTGAAACTCAAATAAACAATAATCTAAGCTTTAAGTATTCTATAATATTTATTCTGACATATTGCAGTAATCTTTTCTCTGGTAAAACAGAAGCTATTGCAAGCAGTGGTATCCCTGATGAGTTGAGCACAATGTTGGTCTCTATGTACATTAAGACTTTTTCCATCTGAGTATTTATTAAGTTTCCTGAACTTTCATTAATTTTTAATGAAAACTCATTGAGAATGCAGGTACACTCCCTCCACATAGGCGGTTGATCACCAATGAGAGGACATTGTTGGATGAGTGTTTAGTGGGAGGAATGTGAATTGGAGCTCTACCCGAGGAGTTCGTGGGTGCACCCAGGTGCAGAGCCTGAGCCCCCACTCTATGGGAGGAACAGGTGCTGGGATGGGTCATTCTAAACCAGGGGCTGGGGCTTCACCCCCTCCTTCTTCCTCACTACCTGTCACTACTCTTGTCATCTGTCCTTCATTTGACCTTCATTCTCACCTTTACTAAGCTTTTTTGAGGGAAGGGGCAGGCATCTTTTCTTTCTCCTTTCTTTTCATTTCGTCTTTCTGTGATCAGCAAGATTTATAAACATTTCTTGAATTTCACTGTGGTTAGATAGGCTATATAACAGGGATGTCTCTGCAAAAACACGTCTATTCCATAAACACAGCTTGTGTTAATAAAGGATGTGAGCTGTGCATATGAGGAGAAGAGAGAGAAGGTGGAAGGAAATGTAAATCAGCCAAAACCTACCACATATGAAATTTCAGAATGAAAGAAATCAATTAACTAAAAAATACATTTCTCATTAAGGGTATTTAAATTTGTAAAATTTTGATCTTGGTTTAATATATCCAACATGAGTGTGATATGAGTGTCATTAGCACTACTTGGTAAGATGACTGAAAAAAGATAAAAAGCAAACCAAATTAAAGTTTTTAAAAAAGGCTTTATTTCTTAAGTTTAATAGCTGTCCTACAGTTTCCATGGCCAACAATTTTCTCCTAGGTCGTAGGGAATTTATGATTCTGTTTCCTTTTTAATGAGAATTAGATCTGAATTTTGATTTCCAATATATGAGTTCTTACTGAGTAAAATTTATATAATGCAAAACTTAATTGATTATAAGTGCATTAGATGGTAATCCCACTCCGATAATCAAGTGTGTAAGTCCTGTGATAATTGTTTCAGAAGGAATGTCCTTCAAAATTTTCCTTGGAACATAGTGTGTCATCAGATAAAAGTAAAATTTTATATAAACCACACACTTAAACAAATGTGCTTTCATTACCCTTTACAAATATCATTTGGAGTGGCTCGATTTTATTTATATTTTACCTGTTGGAGGTTTATCGATTAAGTCCTATTTGGTGATTTTTCAGTTTTATTAATAGTGACTGTAATTCATACTTTCAGGAATATCTGTTTACAAAATAAAACTGCAGAACTGATCATAAGCAAAACAAATACTTTCCCTCAAATTTCTCACTTAGCCAAAAAGTAGTCTACTTTTGGGGTGAGGGGTAGGGAAAGACAGTCATCCAGCCCCAAACCTGACAAACTGAAGAGTTCCAAATATGGGCTATATGTTACAAATGGGCTCTGAAAGCAGTAGTATCAAGAATGCAATTATAGCACAGTGGAACAGTGATTCACCACTTACAAAGTATCTTCTCTTTATTTTCTCACCTGCCCAAACAACTGCATAACCAGGAAGTTTTTCTGGGTATTATTATCTTTATTTTATAAAATTATACCGAGATCCCGGAAAGAAAGGGTCAAGCCTAATATCATTCCTATGACAGAGCTGAGACTAGAATTTATATTTCCTACCAACTTTTTCTCCCATAAATCTCTTTCTGTTCTCACAGGTGGTCTTGTTCTGTTAACCAGTGTCACAGTGAGACTTTTTTACATGGGTTTTCAAAACTAGTAACAAAAGCATCATCTTGAAATCTGTGACAACCACATAGAATTAAATGCTCATGATTCTAGGGGGAATAATCTCTTAGACTATACATTTGTGAAGCCCTATGTAATTACGCAGAGGGAATATTACTGGAAAGAAATGTTCCATAAATAGCCCAACTATTGTGCTTGCAAAGAATGCACCCAAACAATGACAATCACTAGGACAATGATTGAAAATGATAGTCATTCTCAATTTCCAAATCAGGATTTGTGTCCCAATTGATGTCAGAAAGAACATCCTTGCATGAGAACTGGAATCCTCTTAGAACAGTTTTTTAAAGATGAAGGGAAGAGTCTGGTGTTCACCATTTTGCCCAGTTTTTTTTTTTTTCTTTCTTCATTGGCATTTATGCATGGTGGATTTTAATTAGAATCTAAACTTTAATTCATATTCTACAATTAGGAATGAGAACTTTTTCAAAGGCACCAAAAGGTTACTCTTAGAATTAACTCTCTTTGATTATTCCTAGACTAGAAGAAAAAACTATTTGTATTAGACACAAAAGAATACATGGCTGTTGGAATCTGGTGTGGGCATCACCTTGACCAAGCAGAGAGAAAATCAGTGTAACTCTGTGTGAGACCATTACTCTGTTCCTACAGATACTCAAGGAGGAACTGTTCCAACCCTAGAAAAGTTCTGTGAGTAGCTTAGGAGAACCTTCTACTGTTCCATGTTAGAAGCAAGGGAAGAAACACAGATGTCTTCAGAATAGGGAGGTATTACTCACCCTCCTCTTAGAAAGGGACAAGACAACAGGAGAGAAAGACCTCATTGTACAGTGATCTTCTGTGAAACATGCCAGACAGAAGACGTGTGGCTGTGGGCATCTTCCAGCCCTCTGGCACATGAAAATAGGATAATTCTACCAGGAACTAGGTGGAAGGTGAAGAGAACCGGGTTGAATCAACATAAACAGCTTATAAAGGAAAAGGAAAAAACAGAAGTGCAAAAGCAGAATCAAAATTGATATCAGAAGTAGTAACCACAGAATGTCAACAATGCAGAAAATTGATACAGTCTTGTGGTCATGTAGACAGCTTTGCTGTGAAGAAATTAAGATTAAAACTCCAACAACCCTCCATTGCATGTTGGCCCGCTGAGGTCAGAAGTCATTGGAATTAAAACCACACAAGCAATCAAAGACATGCAGATGAAAAACACTGAGATACTATTTCTTATCAATCAAATTTGCAATAAAGAATATCCGATGCAGTGAGTGTTGGCACAAATGTACACTGAAAATGAAATGCTGGTGGTTAATATGGATTGGTAAAGCCACTGTGTGCAGCAATTCTTCAACACTATTAAATCTGAATGGTATGGCAAGTCCACTTCTATGTGTCTACAAAATTTTAGATTTCTAGGAAACTTTTTTATATAGGCATAATAGAACTGTATAAAAATAGTCACTAACTTTGATTATAATGGGAAAAAAGGGAAATGAGGATATATGAGTCTTTATTAGGGGGATATAATAAATTGTGATATTTCTATGCCAATATTATAAATAAGAATTAACTGAATCTATTCATCTGACTACCCAAGGAAAAATCTCACATGCATAAAACTGAGGAAAAGATGGATGTTAAAAAAGAATGTATATATATGCGTAGTGTAATTCCATTTACACACACAGTATGTATTTATAAATAAACATACATATAGTATTATTTTGGAGTGTATACACATGCTATAATAGTACAAAATACATTCATGACAACATATATCGATTTCAGTATGTAGGTTATCTCTGAAAAGGGAAAGAGATTGAGGTGAAGAATGAGGATTAACTCTATCTGGAAGGTTTTAAGTCTCTAACAATTAAAAGAGAGAAATACAGAGGAAATATTACTGCATGTTACCATTTATTTAATTACCAAAAGTGGCTAGACAGATTCTGATACATAATTTTTGGTTGTAAAGTTTCACAATACATTTAAAGGTTTTGTACTCAATGCTTCGAAGCTGGTATTTTCACGTGTGACTTGTGACTTATTTAAACTGATGGCATTTTACGGCCATTCATTAGAATACGAAGAGTCTGTAAAACACAGGTTGACTCCTCACAGCTAATATGCAGAGTGCATTGACAGACTCAGCAATATTTCCTGTCTGCCCTTTTCAAGTTTTAAAAATTCTGAGTAAGTTATAGCATATTTATGGAGTGCCGTAAATTCTTCCCTCAGACAGAGCCAGGCTGAGATGGCACTGTCTCACGGCAGCACTCCACGCCAGAGCTTCGAAGCCACAGCCAGTTTCTGAGGAGAATCTCTCTGGTTCTTCACCCAAGCGAGCACAAATTCCTGTCTGAGTCTGTGTGAAACCAAGCCTCGGGCCAGTATTTGCTCAGTTGTACGGCAGATTCTAAAGCATGTTAGTCAAGGCAAGCCATTCATTAGACATCTAGGATCTCCTTACCGGTGAAAACCCGTCCCCAAACCGAGAGATGTGCTGGTTCCTCTACAGAAGCCCGGTCTCAGAAAGTGAAGTTCGCTTACCCTGTGGCGTTTCCTCCTCTCTCCACCACAGCCGTTTGACTTAGTCACGCGCCCTATTAGAACATCTTACACATTTCTGCCACTCGAGACTATTCTTTAGGATTAAAGCCAGGAAGAATGCTTTGTGATTTAGCATGAACTGCCTAGTCACAGTGGGTTTGGTGGGAACACTTCCCATTCTGCTAATCATATAGGTCAGACACATTCAATAGACTAAAAAGTTGCATGGTTTGGAATCAGTTTTATAAAAGTGACAGATCTTTTAAAAATGTTGAATGAAAGGTAGCATTGCCTGTGCTTCCCTTCTTCCCTCCCTCTCTTCTTTTCTCCTCTCCTTTCCTCCCTCTTTCTTTCTCAGCTTCCTTTCTACTTTTCAATATTTTCTGAGTAGCTATAATGCACTGGGCCCTACTGCAAGTTCTCACAGTGGAAACTGCACAGCACAGGCCAAGTCACCGTCTTCCTAGGCTTGTGTTCCAGTGGGGGGGGTCAGACGAAGAACAGAATAAATAAATAACATAGAAAGTATGGTAGATGGTGACAGCTATAAAGAAAAATAAAGTGAGGCAAAAGGGTGGCTAGGACTCACCAAGAAGCGTACATCTCAGAGGAGGGCGGAGAGGGCAGCCAGGGCGAAGGCTGTGCAGGAAGCTCCTGCAGCTCAAGGACAGCGTGCAGGGAGGAAGGTGGCATCCAGAGGATGAGGTCCGGGTGAAGGGGGCCAGGCTGTGGGGTCTTGCAGCCAGGAGTTTGGTTTCATTTTCAGTGAAAAGGGGGGACATTCTGAACAGGGAAGGGACATGATATGGCTCATGTACTAACAGTATAGAAGGCAGCATCAAAGGAAGAGAAGGCGTGTGCTTGGGGACTGTTGGGATAATTCTAGAGAAGAGGATGTTGGTCTGTGCTGGAAGATAGTGAAGAGCATGGTAGGAAGAGTTAGGATTTGAGATATATTTTAAAAACTGTCAACAGAATTTGGTACCGCATTGACCAAAGAAAGAGGGAGTCACAGACAGGCTGAAGGTTTCTCCTCTGAGGAGGGCACAGTTGCCACTCACAGGTGGGAAGACCGAGTGCGGAGGCGGTGGGCAGGTCTCAGCTCTGGGCACGGGTGGAGACATCCACGAGACCTCCAGGAAGTCGTGCTATTTGAGCTGCATACACGAGTCTGGATTTCATGAACACGGTCAGGAGTGGGAATGCAGACATTGAGTGGATTACTGACATACAGATGCTAACCAAACCACAATGTGGCTTGACGTGGCTGCCAAGACACTGTGGATAAGAGGAAAGAAGCCACCCAGGACTGAGCCCGGGGCATCCACACCAAAAGTCCAAAAGAAACCCGGGGGGGGGGGTGCTGTATTCCTGGCAACCCTGTGAAGAAATTTCTAACAAATTTCTAACAAAAGAGGTGGGTTGTGCACTGTGCCGTGTTACGGACGGGCCAACAGGGTAAGGGCTCAGATGTTACCATTCGTTTTAGGAAAGTGGAGGTCATTAGAGGTTTTATCAAAGCTCTCAGTTTTCATGTGTAAGAACACTGATCTGATCAGAGTGAAGGAAAAGATGCCGGGATGGTCACTGCCCTGGAGACCCAAGGAAAGTGAAAGTGCAGAAGAAGCAGTAGGACAAAGATTTTGTTGCTTTTTCTTGTTCTTTTTTGTTCTGTGGTTGAGCCACATACATTGTAAATGAAGAACTCGTGTTGTTAGATTTTTGTGGGAAAACATGACTCAAAAATTCTTCAAGTGTCATGAATTTTGTGATCAGTGCAAGATTGAAACTGAGACCCAGGATAGTGGAAAATTCGTATAAAACAGCTTTCATGTACAGATTCACAATTATTCAGTATTAGACTCCAGGGAAATATCCAGTAAAGTATCATAGGTTCAAAAGTGTTTCAAGTATCTGAAATAAAGTGATATACAAGTGCATGGAAGTTATTTCATTCTTCTTTGCAGTGTAAGTATAATGGCTTGAAATGGAAATAAATCAGATGAAGTGTAAGACTGCATTTCATAGTCTTTAAAAATGGCTCATTTTAAAAGATTTCCTCCACGAATGTACATTAATTAAATTTCTCACAAAGATCGGAATAAGATAGGAAGGAGGTGCTTAAATGGATCTATTTGAAAATATATAAATAAATCCAAACATTGAAATTTAAAAGCCTCAAACATCCAACTAGAGAGTAAACTGTGATGCATAAACCACCTCCCACAGCCAGTGTTGAAGATATTGCAATCCCTCAAAGGAAATTTTTTGAGGCTAAGGATATATTTGATATTATTATAATGAGCATGAAGTATACTAGAATTTAATGTCTGTGTTCAATTCTGGTTTTCCAAGAATCTGTCAGTAAGGACAATTCAAACAAAATTCTAGTTTCTCTGCTACCACTGAGCAGCCAATAATGAACATGTAAGTCCATTTTTGATCTGAATACTTTGAAAGAGATTGCGAGATAAGAGTGAGAAAGTATTCACGTAATACATAAAATCTGAAATTCCGGTATGCTAACATCGCATCTCATAATCTTTGAAGTAGGAGGCTGCATTGTGTTGATTCTACTTAGTTGTTACTAAATACAAGTTTCCTAAGTTACACTGTATTTCAAGAATTAAAATAAGCTAAAATGATACCAACCTTACTTTGTGCAATAATAGTAGCAAAGTGTACAATTAAAAAAAAAAAAAAACTTAGGTAAGCAAAAATACCAAAATGAAGAGAGTTGAAGATATGTCTGATAACTTTTTGTCATGATAATTATACATCTTTCCAGTATTAAATACAAATCCAGCCCACTTCAAAATTGACATCTCAGTCTACCTTATTTGTACATGTTTATCTGGGGCGGAAATAATTTTACTCTTTTGAAACCTTTATCCTAAAACAAGTACATGTGACATGATTGCTTTGGGGAGGTAGGTCTACATAGCACCACACCCTCAGTTTTAAACTCATGTAATGAACTGTTCTCACGAATTTACTTCTTACAAGTAACTGACTGAATCAAAAAGAACTTGCTCAAATGGAGAATAACAGTTTGAGCTATGAAAAACATTTCACTGAAAGCCTGTCTTTAGATAAAAATAAATAAATAATAATAAATAAATTTTTATCACAAAGATACAAATTCCAGTGTTTTTCTCATTCATTCAAGCCAAGGTCTCAATGATTCTTTGGATCAACATATTTTCTTTATTTCTGTGCTTATGATGACAGTGATGGGGCATGTAGCTCTTAATCAGTAGATGAATGAGCACATTGCTGAACTTATGGAGCTGGGCTAATTCCACCAGCACCTCATATGCCTACATGCTGCAGAATGGGTTCTGGAAAGCAGACTCCAACACAGATTAGCAGGCAGGAGGTATATTACTGAGTATTTGGGGTTCATGGGGAAGGAAGAAAGAGAAACAAGTTTGGGGAGAGGGTCAGCTGAGTTGGAATGCAGTGTTAGTGAAAGCCTCAACTGAATTAATGGGGGGTCCTGAGGATGGGAATAACACCCAGAGCTCTTCCAAGTGGTGAGAGAATAATGCTCTTTCTCATACTCCCCTGTGTCTCAGTCATTCAGATCTGGGCCACCCTGGGAAGGCACATGAACTGGCCAGATAGCTCTCTTCATTGGAGACAATCCCTGAAGATAGACCACAGCTAGGGGTTGTCTTCTGGAAGCATTTCCAGCAGCTCACATCAAAAACACTTGATTCCTGAAGGAGACCCTGAATGGCAATGGCACATCACCACATCACAGCCTATACAACCCCTTCATCTCCTTTATGTTAATTCTTGGAAATGCTTCTCCAGGCTTCTGGTAGACCTCTGCTCCTGCAGTCAGTGGAAGAAAGATATGCCCTGGCATTACAGTCTTGGGGCTACCAGTGCACTCCCCATCTTCCTTCTCCAGGCTGCATTCTGGATTCCACTCAGCCTCAGTTACCTCTTCCAATGGTCTTGTTGGTTTATCTATCATGGTACCTGCTGCTTCTGAAGGAGAACAGCACCTACCAGGTGCTGCAGTGTTTCTTTGTGCTGGGAGATACACTATGCAACAATGTATCTTTATGGTACATGTGTATACTGGCATGCCCACACAGGTAACACGTTTATAATGCCATGAGTCCCTTTCAGAGCTCATGTATCTTACCAGAGCCTCCAATGCACCAGATACTTCTCCTGCACATCTCCTCAACCAGGAAGGTGTTACTGAGGAAATGTGACAGTGTGGTATTTCACGGGGTCAGGTCCAGTTCCCTATAGACTATGTTATGACAGAGGGTAGGCAGCCTCTGGGGTACTGATTGTCTGCATTCCTCAGAGTGACTGACGTGTTCTGGGGTCTGGCTCCTCTTTGAAGGGGCCATTCTGCAGAAGAGAGTGGAACTGTGTTGGTGCTCACCCTTCTGCAGTTTCTAGATCCCTCATGCTGGCAGTAATTTTGTCTCCCCCTCCAGAATGTAGTACTGTTTTTGATACATTATTCTGACTCGTGAGAAGAAACTTCTAGAGGCTTCCAGTTGCCCTTCCTGAGTGCAATAACCGTCAATCCATAACTCAAGGAACAAATGTGATGATTGTTTCAATAATCAATGACATTTGGGGACCAGGGAAATGGCCATCAGGTGGATACGACTGGTGGGAATCACAGTGAGCTGGACATGAGTCAGAACTTCATTTATCACCTGACCCCACAATGCCTCACTCTATGAGGGGGCTTTAGTGTCACCTTAGTTCTTAAGGTTTCAATGACAGCAATGACTTTGTGTAAGACAGGGCTCTAAATGTAAGGCTACCTCCTTTTTCCCAGTGTGCCATCTCCTATGTAAGGATTTGGAGGATTTGTAGACTCGCTGCCATGGATGCTTTTTTTTTGAAGCTGGAACTTGTCCTCTTTCAGGCAACAGGTTCTCTATCTGAAAGCTGGAGCCACTTGTGGATCAGCAAAGGCTTATGTCTTTTCATTGGGGTGACTGCTCTCTGCTTCCTGATTATCCCTCTTTTATTTATTTTTATTGAACAGATTGAGTAGTAGCCCTTGGTCCATGCTTCTAGGGACACTGTATTTCATTAAAAATCTTCATAACCTTCTGCGAGTCAAAGCTCCCTGGCTGTCACTCCAAACTTTCTAGGGATTATGGTAACTTAATTCATCTGGCTTGTGGCGGTCAAGCATCACCACTGAGCCCCTATTGTTTTGGGGTTCTATTATTCCTGTTGCTATACGTAAGCCAGATTTTATGCTGTCTCTCCTGCGATTAGCCCTGGTCTGTAGTGTACAGCCAGCCCGGAACCCCCTAGTGATGCCAGGGACGTTCACTGGCGTGTTCTTCATTGTTTTGGTAAATGGTGCCTCCTGCAGGCCCACAGAGTGTTTTCTGTCCTTGATCTCTTCCCTCAAGCAATCTCCCTTCTGGGAACCCTGTACTCCCTTCCTCCATCACATGCCATGACTACTCAGGCATCTCCCCCTTACTGAGTGTGTCCCATCACTTTTTTCCATGCCACTGGGAGATGCCAGCACCACGTTTCGGGCCCTGATGGAGTGTTAGATCTTCTGGCTCAGAAGAGTTCTCCCAGTATACCAGCACTTTCATATCCATCCAGCCTTATGACTTGCTTCCCCGTATCAACTACCTTCAGAACCAAGTTCCATGTGCACTTTCCTGGCTGCTACTCATAAATGTTAATTAGGTCTTGTTGCTCCTTCTGTGGACAGTCTTTGCAAGTAGGGGTCAATGGGACCCTCAGGCAAACCAAAGGCAGAAATGACATGACCCTTCCAAACCATCCTTAGTAGGAGGAAGAGGCCAGGCAGGTCTTTACAGTCCCTGTTGACCAGTCTGTAAACGCACACGGCTCAGAAGAGGGCATGATCCTGGGATTACTGACTCCTTCCACCTGCAAGAATCTTCCAGGGGCCTAACAGCTGGTAGCTGTCTGCTAGCATCCCTCCCAGCTGCTAGGCTACTGAAAAGTCCATCTTTCCCCGAAAGGAATCTGAGTCGTGCTTCCCGTATCGAGCACAGTGCAAGATAGCGACCACCAATGAGACACCTCGCTGCTCCTCCTGATTTCCCAGGAGCCCCAGCTTTGCTTAATCTCTTTCTTTTATTAAACAGTTCAAGAGCCTTTAATTGCACTCTGTCTTCATTATGGCTCTTAAATCCCTTCCTTGAAATGGTTCTGCAGCTCTTCTCCAAACTCATTCCCTCATTTAACCATTAAATTTTTAAAGAGGCCAGAAGCTCTCCTCTTAAAGATAACTAAACAAATACAAGCGGGTTATAATTATGGTCATATATTTTCTTAACAAGGGGCAATCTTGTACTTGCATTTCCAAGGTGATAGCTTTGAACTCATGAAAAGGTGCACCCATTTGCAATCAGACAGCTTTGTGCAGACTGATCAAAACTTTTAAGCAACTGTCTCAGTGAGAGTCAACCCTGCTTGGACTAAATGCTTACATGTAGACCAAGTGTTGTTAGACAATAGAAATTTCATACGATGCAATGTCACTATGGAATTGGTGAAGTTTTCCCATTTGTTTCTTTGTTCTTTTTTCCTGAAGCACAAGATTAAACTAAGCCTTGCTCTTAGGTAGTTTAGAAATAGGTTTGCCATTCACTGTAGGAAACTTTTATGACAAACATTATTGTTTGGGGGATGTGTTAAGAGAAACAGTTAATACTGTGAAGGCCTCTAGCTAACCTCTGGCTCTTGGATCATAAAACCTCTTTTAGTTACACAAATAAATTACATTATGTTACTTTCTCCTGTTTTATAGCTGAAAATACCAAGTGTTTGGGTACACAAATGACAAGCTATAAGCCTGCTCCTATTGCAAGTTTCAGACAGATGTTTGATAACTGCAGCTATCACCAGTGGAAGGGGTTGTATCAAGACACCTTCTCCTGGGGGGCTATTAGTCTCTGATCTGCGATATGCTATGGGGGAAAAAGAGAAGAAAATAGTAAGCACCAGCATTAGAGCTATTTATCATCTACTGCTGTGCGTAGAATAAAAGGATCCTCTTTCAAGACAGTCTATTATCTGCTACTCTCTGGCTTCATGCTGTTGTAGGTTTTTCTCAGTAGTCAATAAATTGCTGAAGGCCACATTTAGAGAGTAAGTACTGTTGTACATCTAACTTTATATATTGTTCTTTTATTTACCGCAGCATTTGCCCATTTTCTGGAACAATCTACTGTACACATGGATGTATTTTTTTTTACTCACTAGATCATACCATTGATGATAGTTCACCAAATTTATATTAATAATAAATAGACAAGCAAAACATATTTTTTTAAAAAAATCTTGTCCCTGCCTCAAAGTGCTTAAACAAATACACACATGCTTTCATTTCTCCAAAGTGTTGCTTGCTTTTTTCTTTCATTTAATCTCAACTCTGTTTTAATCTGTGCATTCTTCAATCAGTGTGCACACCGTATGGGACCCTATCAACTATGCATTAATTGGTGTAACAGCATTGCTTTATTTTAACAATAAAGCCTGGATAACTGGGAATTATTTTCTAAGCTCCGTTTTATGAAATCAGAAGGAAGAAGCGGGGCTGGGAATCACAGAAAAGTGTTCACAGGTAAGGAATTTTCAACATCCTTTGTTCTGCCCAGCCAGGCGTTCACCCACTAATTTATTAGGGACAAGATCGATAGCCTGAACGAGATTACTGTGCTTAACTTGAATCGAATTTATGCCATGTTTACAGCTGTTTTCTCTGATAGTATCCTCGGAGAAAACGAGCTGTTAATCTGATGTATTTTTGCCACGATTTTGCATGTGCCCATTGTTCAGTGATTTTTCTAGAGATACTTTATTTTAAGCCCGAACTCATAGCCAGAAATTAATCAGAATGGTACATTGCTTCTCTCTAAGAAATATAGAAAACTCATCAGAAGCAAAATAGTGGCCTTAACTGTGCTCAGCCTTGGATACTTCCACCAGTGGCAATCAATGAATGGTGAACAGTGTTCTTCACTCTGGCCACACCACAGATGTTGTGTTAGGGTTCTGCACTGTGTGACAGGTGACCACAAATGGAGTTGCTTAGAACAACACACATTTACTATTCCACGGTTTCTCTGGTCCAAAGTCTGGACATGACTGAGCTGGGTTTCTGCAAGGCTGTAACTTTGGTGTTGGAAGACTGGTTCTCATCTGAGGGCTTAGCCAGGGGAGGGTCCCCTTCCAAGTTCACTCAGTTTTTTGGCAGAATTTATTTGCTTAGGACTATAGGACTCATGGCTACCTGCTTCTTCGAAGCCAGAAAGGACCACAAGACTATAGAGTGAGTCAATTAGCAAGATGGAGACTTGTACAACATAATGTCACCATGGAAGGGACACCCCCTCACTTTTGCCATATTCTGTTGGTTAAAAACAAGAAACAGGTGGCACCCAGACTCGGGAGGAGAAGATTGCATGAGGATTTGAACACCAGGAGATGGGGATTGTGGGCACCACCTCAAAGTTTGTCTTCCACAGTCCAGCTTCTGCCTCCAGTGAATTGTACTCTTGCCACATGCAAAGTCCTCCCCTGGAGCTTTTCAGGAACTCCAGTGCCTCGCAGAGTCAACTCAGTCTAAATCAAGAGCTGGTACAGGATGAGGCTTCTGGTTGGAAATACAGCTCCTGGGAGCAGCCTCTTCCCATTAGTGAATGTGGAAATTAGAGAGTCAAGTGATCTTCTCCATCCTACCCCCCACACAATGAAGGGACAGGCACACACGATCAGAAGTAGATATTTCAGGTAATGAAGGAGAGGATAGAAAGTAAAGAGGAGTTACTGCTCCATAGCATCTTTGAAATCCAGCTGGGTTATGTTGGGAGTACCTGGATGAGGTTCAAGATGTGGGCACAACTCTTCAGGGTTCTTGAATTCTCCTTCTGGTATCTAGGCATCTATGCCTGCATCTCCCTGCTCCTTACCCTATGCTGACAATATAATCAGGAGGAATGAACTATCATCAGTTAGAAATATTTATATTAAGTAAGAGTAAAATTAGGATAAATTGATTTTTAATATTCTATATCTGAGGCTATTTATTAGTCTACCTATTGAAGAAATTATGCTCTGCAAAAATGAAAATTAATAATATGAGGCAGTGTTATACACACCTGCATTCTCCAGGTGTCTTACATGCACTAAAATATCCCTCTGAGTCATCACTTTCTAGTAATCCAATCTTCATTAATTACAAATCATGTTCCTCAAAATGTTAGGAGTCAAATAATAGTAAATAATAAATGGACATTTAACTGGTCTCTTAATAATTTATTTTAAGTTGACTACTTTGAAAAAGTTATTGTGCCTATATTTGCAAAGTGATATGGAGAATGAAGGAATTATTTTTATTAAATTGTTTGCTGCTTTTTATTGCTGAGTGTAGCATTACCAGAGGTTTTCTAGTCATATTTCTGCATTTTTAAAAATATTTTTATTTTAAATATGTACTTATTTGTTATTTATTCATTTTAATTGACAAAAATTATATATATTTATGGTGTCCAACATGATGTTTTGAAGTATGAATACATTGTGGAATGGCTAAATAAAGCTAATTAATATATTCATAACTTCATGTACTTATCACTTTTTTGTGGTTATAATATTTAAAAAATCTACTCTCTTAACCATTTTCAAGCATATACTATGCTGTTATTAACTATAGTCTCCATGCTGTACAATAGATCTTTTGAATTTATTCCTCCTGTCTAACTGAAATTTTGTATCCTTTGACTAACATCTCCCCACCCTGACACCATCTCCCCCAGCCTCTGTAACCACAATTCCACTCTCTATGTCTGTGAAATCAACTTTTTTAGATCTCTTTTCTAGATATAAGTGATATCATGCAATATTTGTCTTTTTTTGCCTGGCTTATTTCACTTAACGTAATGTCCTCTTGGTCTATCCATATTGCCATAAATGACAGGATTTCCTTTTTTAAGGCTGAATAGTATTCCATTGTGTATATATACATTTTCTGTATCCATTCATCTACTGGTGGACACTTAGTTGATTCCATATCTTGGATATTGTGAATGGTGCTGCAATGAATGTGGGAATAGAGTGCAGATGTCTCTTCAACATACTGAGTTTATTTCCTTTGGATATATACCCAGTAGTGAGATTGCTGGATTGTATGGCAGTTCTATTTTTAACTTTTCAGGGAGCCTCCATATTGTTTTCCACAATGGCCACACTAACTTATATTCTCACTAACAGTGTACAAGTGTTCCCATTTCTCCATATCCTTGCTAACACATATCATGTGTTGTCTGCTTTTGATAATAGTCATTCTGACAGGTGTGTGGTGATATCTCACTGTGTTTTTAATTTGCATTTCCCTGATGATTAGTGAAAGTTTTTTGGCTTTTTGAATTAAAAACAGTACTACTATGAATGTTATTCTATATGTTTGTCTTATATATAAATCAAGGAACATAATTACCTGGCTAAACAATTTTCATGTATTTAACTACAAGATAATATTACATTTTACTGCAAAATGCTTGCACGGTATTTTACTATCACTAGTGTATGAGACATGTTGATTTACATGTTCTTTATAACTTAACATTATAGTACTGTTTACTTTTGCCATATATGTGGCACATATACATTACACGTATAATGTGTAAATAATACCCCAGTGTATTCTCTGTTTCTATTTATCTGAATAAGCCAGTTTAATCATTTCGTTAATTTATTCTATGAGTTTTTAGTTGTTTTTGTAATTTATTCTAGGAGTTTTTTCTCTATATTTTATGCCAATCCTTTGTGAGTAATATATTTGGCAAATACCTTATTGTCTCCTTTTTTTGTTTGTTTGTTTATATTTTCTTAATCTGTGCTTTTATGCATAAAAAATCTTAACTATAATTGCTTTCAATTGGTTAATCTTTTCTTTAATGATTATACATTTGTGCTTAAAGAAATATTTTTGTCAGAAGTGATAAAAATTAGTTTAAAGTCTACTTTGTCAGATATAAGAATAGCTACTCCAGCTCGTTTTTCTTTTCTGTTTGCATGGTAAATCTTTTTCCATCCTTTCACTCTTAGTCTATGTGAGTCTTTATGGGTGAGGTGGGTCTCTTGAAGGCAGCATATAGTTGGATCCTCCTTTTTAATCCAGTCAGCCAGTCTGTGTCTTTTGATTGGGGAATTTAAGCCTTTTACATTAAGAGTTGTTATTGAAAAGTGTTTATTTATTCCTAGCATTTTATTGATTGTTTGGTTGTCTTAGGTGTCTTTCGTTCCTTGCTTTCTGATTTACTGTTGGTTTCTGTGTTTGTTGGTTCCTTAGGTTGTAGATAGCCTTTTTGTTTGTTTTCTCTTCATGAATGCCATTTTTATAATACTAGTGGGTTTAGATTTTTCTTGGTTTTTTATGGCAGTGGTAGTTATTTTTCAGGAACCAAACCCAGTACTCCCTTGAGAATTTCTTGTAAGGGTGGTTGTGTGGTAGTGAACTCTTGCAGATTTTGTTTGTCTGAGAAATATACTAGTTGCCCTCGGGAAATGCAAATCAAAACGACACTGAGATACCATCTCACCCCAGTTAGGATCACTAAAATCCAAAAGATTCTGTACAATAAATGCTGGTGAGGTTGCAGAGAAAAAGGAACTCTCATACATTGTTGGCGGGACTGAAAAATGGTGCAGCCTCTATGGAAAATGGTATGGAGGTTCCTCAAGCAACTGCAGATAGATCTACCATATGACCCAGCTATCTCACTGCTGGGAATATACCCAGAGGAATGGAAATCATCAAGTCGAAGGTATACTTGTTCCCCAATGTTCATCGCAGCACTCTTTACAACAGCCAAGAGTTGGAACCAGCCCAAATGTCCATCATCAGATGAGTGGATACGGAAAATGTGGTACATCTACACAATGGAATACTACTCTGCTATAAAAACGCATGAAATACTGCCATTTGTAACAACATGGATGGACCTTGAGAGAATTATATTAAGTGAAACAAGTCAGGCACAGAAAGAAAAATACCACATGTTCTCACTTATTGGTGGAAGCTAAAAATAAATGAATAAATTCACACACACACAGAGACAAAAACCGGGGGGGGGGCGGGAAGAAAACATAACAACTACAATTCCTTGAAGTTGGTATGATAAGCAAACAGAAAGGACATTGTTGGGTGGGAGGGGGGAGAGGGAGGAGAGAAGGAGGTTTCGGTAATGGGCAACAATAGTCAACCACATTGTATATCGAGAAAATAAAAAAAATAAAAATAAAAAAACAATATGTCAAAACAAAAAAGAAGTGATAAAAAATGAGTAAAATTACATATATAATTAGTGAAAAATTAGTAAAATAGGTAAAACTATATATATGTATACATATATGACTTTTTGTCGATAAGATATAGAGTTTTGTTTTTCAAATTTGTTATTTTTTGTTTGGAACACATATATATGATGTAGGGTAGGAATCTCTTTTTCACTTTTTCAACATGGAAAATAATTTTTTCCACTCCATGTTTCAACAGCTTCTGTTCCTCAGCATTCTATCATATCATAGCTGTCACGTATGAAAGTTTCTGACATATTTCCAGGTTCTATATTCTATAATTTTTGTGTATCCCTTTGCCACCTATTCCAGACTGTCTTAATGATTAATAGTTTCAAAATAACTTTTTTAATTCAACCTTTTTGGAGGAATCCTGCTAGTCTTAAATTTTAACTTTCCATATAAATTTAAAAATAAAAAAAACAAGTTGTTAAATTTCACACAAACATGTTTATGCAGACCAGGACACAAACTGGATGTAGCTGGGTTAGAATCAGAATTGTTAAACCTACATGTTGATTTGTGAGAATGACAACTTTAAGAAATTAAGATTTTTTATTCATGCATATGTTATACAGCTCCACATATTTAGGTATGAGTATTGTTTATAAAAGTTTTATAATTTTCAATGTAGTCTTTAGCATATTTTTCAAATATGTTCCCAGAAATTTTATAGTTTTTAGAAAACGAATGCCAATAGTAATTTTTTCAAAATTTTTGTTTTTAAATGCTGCCACTACTGCAAGCAGGCTTTAAAAAATAATTTCTAACATTTAAGTATTAGGAGTTCAATTAAAAATTAATGTTTTTACTGTGTTTCACAATTTGAAAAATCTTTCTGCACTGGCCATCATTTCCAAATTAAAACAACTGTTGTCTACATAGTGGTGGCTGTCACTGTGAGGTAAGAGATTTCTCTTCACTTTGCAGAATGAGGCTGGTCCTTTTCACTTACTTTACTTTCATGTGCTCCAATAACCTTTAACTCGGCTGTCCTGAAATATATTTAAAATACAGATAGAGGGAAAACGAGCTTCTAAAAATAGGAGTGACTTTGTAGAGACTGAGTTTTTTTAAAGAATTATTTATATAAAGCATTTTTATAAAATCCATTTAAAGTTGGGATGGTTACCTACGAATATCTTATCTTCTACAGCCAAAAAAAAAAAAAAAAGTGTTTTGTTTTTGCTTTGGTTTCCAATATTCTCTGCAGCCATGAATTTTGTTTTTCTTTTAATGGCCTTGTTATATTAATCTGTCGGAATCACCTCCCAAACTCCGGTCAGCCTACGCAGAAGAAGTATTTTCAAGGCATGGCAGTGCATTTGAAAACTCCAAGTTTGGGGAGAGAATTTCTGGTTGGATGCCAAGGGTACCACCAGCTTAGCCAGCACTGCTGTTATTACCACCGATCGGGAAGCCTGAAATGGGAAAACAAATCTGCGCAGTGTTGTAGGACCCAAGCAGGAATCTTCACAACCCAGTGGTAAAATAAAAATCTAAACTTGATTCTTTTTGATTCTGCTACACTGTAAAACCTGATTTCTTTCTTTTTTTTTTTTTTATTACTCATATTTCTTGGAAAGTCATAAAACAGCAGGAACCTCAGGGCCCAATCTGTACTTTCCTTGGTTGGGTAATATTGATTGACATTTGGTTACTATTCTCAATTTATAAAGTACTTTATCTATAATTTTTTTACACATGTGTATTTGTGTGTCTGTTTATAAAATTTTCACTTACTATATATATGAAAAGTGGAGGTCAGAGAGGGAAAGTAATTTATTCAAGGCTCGGATAAACCTAACTGGTAAATGACAAAGTTAGGATTCAAATAATCGTCTTCCAAATTCCTTAATTTTTATATTAAATTTATTTCCTAAATTTCCTTGCAAGCTAGATTTTGACTGTGATCTTATTAATAATTGACATCAAAAACAAAATTCATATTTTTCAAGGAAAGTACTCATTTGCCGCTTTGAAAAGTTAGTGGAAGCCTCGCAAATAATAGATACAACCAAATCTTATGAGGTTCAGTGTTGCTGGTGGGCAACGGTCTTACTTATTCATGGTATAAAGCAAATCTTTAAAATAAAGGGCATTTCCAGCATGCTGTTACTTATGCACTTAAAATTTCATTGTAGTGCAGAAAAGCCTGTGGTTTGCCAATGTATTAATATTATCTGGAAGATTCATCTGGTTTTCAGAGCAGTTTCTATTGTTATTTTCAGATTGTTTGAAATTAACATAATACCATATTGCCTTTCTAAAGCCTGTTTCTTTCCAATGTGTACAGTAGCTGAGACCAGAGAACAGGTGCCAGGTAATTTAGAGTATCAACAAACCATGAATTTTTGGCTTGAACTGCTCCTGGCAGTTGGCACTATCCCATAAAGCTCTAACCCATCTTACTAAAACATGCATTTTAGGTCATCAAGTCCAAGGGAAAAAATTATTTTTTAATGATTCCAACTGGCCCCCAAAACTAGTAAGTCTCCCCTTTTGTATTCATGCAATAATTTAGAATATACTCTCTTAATTATGTGTTCTTTCTTTCCCAGCCAAAGTCACTCAAGGGAAAAAAAAAATGCTACAATCAACACAACGGGGATCTGGAAGGGTCCTGTTCAAAGAAAGAAAGACATTATCAGAAGCCCAAGAAGGAACTGGGGGTCTGAGCATCCGTGTCTAGGACTTTGACAACCAAAAAAGTGATCCAAATGAAAAACTGAAGGTTGCCATCGAATATTACAAAAAATAAATTACATTCTCACCAAAGCCAACTTGTTTTTATGTCGTTTACTGACCAGAGTGAAATTAGTGATTTTCTGCAAAAAAAGAACTATGAACTCATGGTCAACAAGTTCAGTAGAGAAATTCAAAGGATTTATTTTTTTATAAAAAAATGAGCTGTATAAAGTGCTCTTCTTTTTGCAGATTAAATGTTCGAAAATGTTTGAGCAGTATTCTTGTAAAAGGGAAAACATTGATACAGAACATGAAGAATTGTATGTGCTGGTACCTTCATATTACCTGCCATTAATTACAAGTTCACTTGTCTCTGAATTTAAGGGAAAAAAAAACCCATTAGTGCTTTGGCAATTTTTTTGCATAGTCATTTATTTTCAAATCATTTCAGATGTACCGAAAGTTGCGAGAAGAGTACAAAGAGCCCCCACATACCTTCACTGGTACCTCTCAAATACTGATATTTCTACTTACCACATCTGCATCACTGACTCCCTACAGATTCATGTTATTACTTTTGTGAACCATTTAAATGTGAGTCACAGACTCATGCCCCTTCACCCCTAAATATTAATATTTTAAAGCACTAAATACTCTTTTCTGAGATCAAGGATATTAACACAGTACAGTGAACTAAATCAGGAAACTAACACTAATATGATGTTGTGTCTAATCTACAGACCTTAATTGTATGTTTTCAATAGGCCTGATAATGTTTCTTATAAAAACATTATAGAAAAAGTAAAATAAAGCAAGTCAACATCCAGTCCAATACCATACAGTGTGTTCAGTTTTCATGACACTTAGCTACACAATCTCTCTTTCTCTGTCATGACTGGCATTTTGCAAGAGTGCAGGCTAGTTATTTTGTAGAGTATCCTTCACTTTGTGTTAGTTTAATGCATTCTCATGATAAGATTTGAGGTGATGTGTTTTTTACAAAAGTGATGCTGTGTTTTTCTCAGTGCGTCAAAACAGTAGACACATACATCTTGAAAGCAAAATAAACTTTTAAATGTGTTTCCTGAAATAAATCTATAGATAATTACAAATCCTTCATTTATTTATTCATTAATGGTAATAATGGAATCAGAGTTATCATGATCACAAATTGAGGAATCACCTAGAGCAGGCACTATTAAATTTATATTTTTCATTTGCCTGGATCCTTTACTGTGGTCCATTTTCATCAGTTGGTAGCCAGATGTCATAAAGTTAGTGCTAGAGACTTTGGAAACCATTGTTTTGTAACTCATCTAATTTCTTAATCATGTTTTTGTTATTTTATCTTCCTAAAAATTTGTTAAAGACAAAGGAGCATAGGACTACCATTTATGTTAAGGTTAGGACATTTCTATGTTAAGTTGGCTTTCTTTCTATCTTTCTTTCTTTTCTTTCTTCCATCTTTCCTTCTTTGCTTCTTTCCTTCTCTTTTACTTTCATCCAATGATTTCTATTTCACGACAAAAGATCAAAATATCAAAAGACATCTTCAAAACCAATGTTTCAAAGATTTTTTCTAAATATTAAAAATACCACCTTTTGGAAGCAATATAATAGCAAAACTGTCACTTGTACTAAGGATAATTTGTGAGAAAAGCTACTCTAAATTTTAGATGATCAGACAACATAGGGATGCTTGCTGTAATTTGCTCATGACATAAGGTGGAGATAAAATAGAATAATATAAAATGACCAATTAAAGCCAAAGAAAGCAGAAAGTACATGGATAAAAAGAAACACAGAACAAATGCAACTAATAAGGAAAACTCACAAATGTGAACAATATTAAACTATGTCAGTAATAACTTTAAATGCACACGATCTATATATACACCAATTAGAGGAAGGCATTGGCCCAGCAGATAGGAAAAACAAAACAATACAAAACAAAAAACCCAACTATATGTTTTCAATAAGCTCACTTTAAATATAAAGACTCAAATAAGATAATAGAAAAGTGGTGGTCTTCCAATTTTAGCTTCGAGATGTAAACATCTTAGAAGCTGTCACTGTTATTCTTACAATAACAATAATGTTGAAAAACTTAAAACCAACAACTTATTTTGAGCCTTTCAGAAAGTTGAAGTTGTGGGGCTAACTGCCACTCTGAAATCTGAAGACAGGTGAATACAGAGAATCACAGACAAATCAGCTTACCTGCTCCATAAGTCACCGGAGCTGTAAACAGGTAGAAAAAACTTAAATGGTGACTTTGATCAATTCCTGGAGGTGGAATATGAACCAGCATAAGAATGAGGCATCCCAGGAGCTGCAGTTTCAGAGGCCCCCAGACACTCAGGGACTTTACCTCTAGGAATCTTGTAGTGTATACATTCACTCTGAAGAGCCAAGAACACACCCTCCTGTGTGTGGAGGAAACCAGCCACTCTGAAATATATCCACAGTGTTCTCAGCAACAATGTTCTACTCAGCAGAGAGAAAGACTATCAAAGCCTTATCTAACCCTGAGAAAGGGAAATTACCGAACTCCAGTTCTCTCTAGGACTACTTTTAACTAAGGGAAAAATAAAAGCTAATAAACACATGAGATGGTCACAGCCCAGAGACACAGGAACCACAGGAAGACTAAAATTCAGTTATAGGATTATGAAAAGCTTCCTCTCCACACAAACATGTAATTTAGAATAATATAGTATTGGATCATATCCAAACAATATGAAATAAATGCCCACATGCCCATCCTGGTATAAATGAATAATTGAATAAATAGATGGGAGAGATCGAACTCATCTCCCATGTAGATGAGCACTAAATAACCATTGTACATACTCCACTCTCGAGAAGTGAGTATAGCTCTCCACTCATTAAGTGTGGGCTCAGCATGCAGCTGTCCTGCCCAAATTTCCAGTATGAAAGGGGAAGAGGAGTAAACTGACAGTGGATAAGCCTGACAAACACTACCTCAGCAGTGGTCAAGTTCAACATCCCTGATAGCCCAGGTGGATAGCATGTCCCCTTGATGTGGAGGAAGTGACAGCTCACCTCTGTTGTCTTCCTCCCCTAAGCCCATAGCCCCAGTCTAATCATGAGAAAATGTGAGACGAATCCCATTGGAGGTGCGTTCTACAAAACACCTTATTAGCACTTGGTAAAATGTTCAAGGTCACAGACAAGAGGAGCCTAAGTAATCACAGTGATGAAACGTAAATGTCATGCAGCCCCCTGGATGAGGTCCTGGAGCAGAAACAGGACACAAGGTAAACACGAGGGGAAACCAAATAAATATGGACTTCAGTTAATAATACTGCTCAATACCATCTCATTAATCATGACAAATGTACTAGTGCAAGATGCTAATGACAGGGGGAAATGGGTCTGTGTTACACGGTGTACTATCGTTACATTTTTTCTGCAAATCTAAAGCGATTCTAAAAAGAGAAGTTTATTTAAAATGTCCGTTAAAAAAGAAAAAAAAAAAACAGGGCAATAGATGGGAAGCAAAAAGTTAAATGAATAATTTAATGGATTTTCTAAGTGTTGCCAAGTTCCACGCATAAGACTCATAAAGGAGAGCTTGTGTAAGTAGGAGGTCAAAGTTATTCTGCAACAGAGTGTTAGTCTCTTTGCTGAGTCCCAAAGGCATAATTGCAGGAAGAAAATCATGCATTTGGCTCCCTGATGCCTGCAGTTTGTTCCAGATGAGCAGAAACTCTGGGATAGAAAAGTTGCATATTTCTGATCAACTGGGTAAATGGGATAATTTATCAGGCATTAATTCATCCGACTAATTTTGTGACAGATCATAATACAATCAGAAATCAATTAATTAAGGCCGACAAGTTATATCCTTGCTGGGGTTAGGAAAAGACGTGTTACAAAGTAACAATAGATTTAAAGTGGAATCACCTTTTCTGTCAGTGTAAGGCAGGATCCCACTGGCATCTCCACGTCTCCTTTCCCCAGGCAGTGTTACTTCCACTTGTAAACTTACACCTGTTACCAGACTTTTCTCCCATTTCTGCACACCTGCTCCTATTACCATAAACTTCATGTATTGGAACTTGTTCAGGAAGCTTATCCAAATGGGCTTCATTGACTGATCTGTGCCCTGGCCAGGTGAGTAATAAATTATCTACTTATCATTTTGGAACATTATTTAATTTTGTCTTCTAATTTACTCCAATTATTTATTCCTTTTATATTGCAATTCCTCAGAACTACAAGATTCTTGCACAGCACATAGAACGCATCCATCTTGCTAAATTGACATGCATTGATCAATATGTAAAATCTGGTCAAAATTCCAGGATCTCCAGTTTCCATTTTAAGTTAACAATAAAATGGACCACTTATGAGGTGATTCTCACTAAGCCTAATGGAAATTTTGGCAAGGTCAGTAGTCTCAAATAACCAAGTTCAGAAACTTTCACACAGATTATTGGCACAGTAACTACACACTTATGTAACAATGCACATCAATGTTAATTACAACAGTAATCTCACTGACATTTGCTGTTATCAATGCCTACATGTTACTGGTGCCCAGTATTGCTCCCACCCATGGACGTGGCATTGCTGATACCCAGCACACACTTAGCTGTATCCCGTGTTGTGAGGCTTCATCTAAACTTCTCCACTCCACAGCTGCAGGATGTCACCGTGAGGTAGGCAGCACATACTTGACACTATGCCTCCTTGTTAGCTTGAACTTCCACTCTTAATGACTAAATTTGTTTTTTCTTCACATCCTGCATGCTCATTACTCATTTCCAATTATAAGTCAGATTTCTTCTGGAGTTTAATTACTTCTCTGGTTAAAAATGATAAATGAATTTGCTTCTTAGCTCCTTAACACCTTCTAAGTTCAATGAATAAGGTGCCATAACTATTTCATATTTTGTGGTGGAGGGCTGGTGTTTTACATGGAGTATAGCAATGGGTTAGTAAATGGAATGCTGTAGACGAAATGTGCAGAAAAGTCAGATGAATGTGCCTCACTCCCTACACAGCTATTATAGTATGACATATCAAATGTACCTTGTCCCAAGCCACAGAACAATTGAAATGTGATATCATTTTATTATCTTCCAGATCATTATTATTATTTATTTCAGTGAGAAAAGAGATGCATTTTGTGTGTAAAACATTTATAGGTAAAGCCCAATCTTTACATTTTCCTGTATTGTTCAGGTTTTAAACAGCAATACAAACCTGGCCATGCTGTTGAAGCTCGTCTCACTTTCTTATTGCTATTTCCATCTTTTAACTTATGTCAATTCTTACTTGTCAACATTTTAACTAATATTATTAAAAATGGAAATATGAATGCTGCCATGGCATTTTCTAAATTAATAGACCTCATATTTTTAAAGAAGTTTTAGTTTTATAGGAAAATGAGCTGAAAATGCAGAGAATTCCATATTTTCCTTCCCCCCAATTTCCCCTGTTATTGACATCTTGCATAAGTATGGTACATTTGTTTCAATGGACAAATCAATAGTGATACATTATTATTAAAAGTCTATATATAGTTCATAGGGTTCACTCCACGCTGAACATTTTATGTGTTTTGACAATTGTACAATGACATCTATCCACAATTATAGGATCACACAGAATAGTTTCACTGCCCTAAAAATGCTCTGTGCTCCACCTGTCCATTCCTCCCTCCACAGGTCCTTTGGCAACCACTTATCTTTTCACTGTCTGTGTAATTTTGTCTTTCCAGAACACCAACTCATTGGAATCATATAGTATGTAGACTTTTCAGATTGGCTTCTTTCAATTAGCAGAACACACATAAGCGTCCTTTGTGTTTTTCATGGCTAGATGGCTCATTTTTGTATTGTTAAATATATTTCATTATCAGAATGTACCAAAAACTGTTTATCCATTCACGTATTGAAGAGCATTTTGGTTGATTCCAGTTTTAGGTGATTACAAATAAAGTTGCTATAAACATTCGTTACAGCTTTTTGTGTGAACATATGTTTTTACCTCTTTTGGGTAAATAAAAAGGAACACAATTGCTGGAATGTAAATAAAAATATGCTTTAGTTTTATATTTTAAAAAACTGGCAAAAGTTCTTCCAAAGCGGCTGTACCATTTCCATTTCCACCATCAGTGAGAGAGAGCTCCTGCTCCTCTACAACCTCACTGTAATTTGAGGTGCTAGTGTTTAGGCTTTTTGCCACTCTAACAGGTGTAAAGTTGTATCTCGTTGTTGTCTGAACTGGTAATTCCTTAATGATATATGATGTTGAGCATATTTTCATATTCTTGTTTTCCAAGTGTGTATCTCCTTTAGTTAAATATCTGTTCAGATTTTAGCTCATCTTTTTTTTTTTTTTTTTTTTTTTTAAAAGATGACCGGTAAGGGGATCTTAACCCTTGACTTGGTGTTGTCAGCACCACGCTCAGCTAGTGAGTGAACCGGCCATCCCTATATGGGATCCGAACCCGGGGCCTTGGTGTTATCAGCACCGCACTCTCCCGAGTGAGCCATGGGCCGGCCCTTTAGCTCATCTTTTAATAGAGTTCTTTGTTTTTGTATTTTGCTGGTTTTAAGAGTTGTTTATATCATTTGAGTAACAATTCTTTACCAGATATGTGTTCTGCAAACATTCTCTCCCAATCCGTGGCCTATTGTTGATTATCTTTATAATGTCTTTTGCAGAGTAAAAGTTTTAATTTTAATGAAATTTAACTTATCAATACTTTTTAAATTTTTCATACATGAGTCATGCTGTTGGTGTTGAATCTAAAACTAGGTCACCTACATTTTCTCCTGTTATCTCCTAGGAGTTTTATAAATTTGTGTTTTACATTTAGGTGCATAAAACATTTTGAGTTAATTTTATGAAGGGTATAAGGTCTGTATCTAGGTTCATTTTTTTTTTTTCATGTGGATATCCAGATGTTCCATTACTATTTGTTGAAAACACTATCTTTGCTCCATTTTATTGCTTTTGCTACTTTGTCAAAGACAGTTGATAATGTTTATGTGGGTCTATTTCTGGGCTCTCTGTTCTGCTCCACTGATCTGTAAGTCTATTTTTTGCTAGTACCACACTGTTGTGATTATGGTGAGTCTTGAAGTTAGGTAGTGTCAGTCCTCTAACTTTGTTCTTTTTCTTCAACACTGTGTTGGCTACTCTTGTTTTTTTCCATATAAATTTAGAATCAGTTTGTCAATATCCACACAATAGCCTGCTTGGATTTTGATGGGGATTGCATTGAATCTATAGACCAAGTTGGAAAGAACTGAAATCTTGACAATATTGAGTCTTCCTATCCATGGATATAGAATATCTCTTCATTTATTAGTTTTTCTTGATTTTTTAAAAATCAGAGTTTTATAGTTTTTCTAATATAGATCTTATACGTAGTTTGCTAGATTTATACCTAAGCATTCCCTTTCTGTTAGTTTGTTGATGCTCATGTAAATAACGTTATTTTCAATTTCTAATCCCATGTTATTTGCTGCTATATAATAAAGTATTTGACTTTTGTATGTTAGCCTTGTATCTTGCAACCCATTTGTGATTACTTGTTAGATTTAGGAGTTTCATTGTTGATTCTTTTTGGTTTTCTATATAGATAGTCATATCATTTGAGAACAAGACATTTTATTTATTTTTCCCAATCTATAGCCTTTTATTTTATTTTCTTGTCTTATTGAATTGGCTAGGAACTCTAGTATGATAGTGAATAAGAGTGGTTAGAAGGGACATCCACGCTTATTCCCAATCTTAGTGGGAAAGCTTTCTGTTACTTACCAGTAACTGTTATCTCTGACCTCACAAGAGGCAATCACCATAATCATTTTTAATTCCATTGACGAGTTGTCTTGCTGAATTCATTTTATAAAAGCAACAAACTTGGTATCAGAATTTGACATGATTGGATATTCGTAAGAAAAGATAAAACAAAACTGAACCATCCCATATGCCGTCAATAAAAATTCTATGTAGAATGTGAATATAAATATGAAAGACAAATTGTTACACTCCTCAAAGATAATAAAAGAGGACATCTTCATTACCTCTGGGTAGGAAAGTTATTTTAAAGAAATCAAAATAAAATCCTAAACATAAAATAAAACGTTAAACAAATATGGCTATATGATAATTAAAATTTTCTGTCCAACCCAAAAACACTCCCAACTAGGTAAAATACAAATCAAACAAAGGGAAAAGGTATTTGCAGCATGCAGGATCAAATAAATGCTGGTTGCTAGCTGGTCACATGCCTGTTTTCTGTCATATCTATTTCTGTTTTACTTGATGACACCAGCAATGTACATTTCCCAGGCCACCTTGTCAATAGCTTCCAGATAAATTCAGGTAATGGATGGAACTAGTGTGAGTTTGTAACTAGTGTACGAGGGAAAGAGAAGCAAGTTTGTGTATCCCCCTTTCTCTCTTTCTTTATCGAAACAAGCAACCTCCACATGGCTTACAATGTGGTGGGTATGGAGACGTGGAAGCTATCATCCAGTGCTAGCAGGAGAGTAAGTTGATATTAGTACCTGAAGAATGGCTTATCTTTTGTACTAAATGAAAAGATAAGTGTAGCCTACAAACCATCAATTCTACTGCTACTATATACCCATATTTAATTATGTTTATGAGTATCAGATGACAAATATAAGCCCTGGCATAACAGGAACAGCAACGCAGGATTAGAAATCAGGCAAGTGTCCATCTATGTGTGAATGAACACTCAGATATGTTTATACAGCAGATTGCAAAGCAACAGTGAAAATAAGCACACTAAAGCTACTTTCAACTGCGTGAATGAATTTTACAAATACAGGGTTCCAAAAAAGAAAGCAAATACAAAAAATGTTATACTCTTTGATTTCATTATTTAAAGTTAAAAACATAAACATAATTTATAATTTTATGGGTACCTACTTATACTATAAAACTATAAGAAAACAATTAGTGTGGAAGTCAGAATAATAGCTACATTGCAGCAGAGGAGAGGGTAATGATTAGGGACAAACAGTGTCTCTGGATTACTGGCAATGCTCAGTTCTCTGATCTTGGTTATAGATACGTGGATGAATAATCAGTCTCATATAATATCAAGCAATAAATTTTAGTTTTTAAGTGTTTAGTATTTCTAATATTTCACAGCAAAATTTATAAAAGTTGCTAATACATTAAATGTGAGGAGTCTTCAAAAAGCTCATGGAAAGATTCATATTATCTTTTAATTTCATATTTCCACAAACTGTTTGAACTACACTTACATATCATTTGAAATATTTTTTACATTTTATAAAATAATCTGAGTTCAAGCTCTTTTCATATAGACCAACTTTTTTATTTTCAGATTGGTGAAATGAGAGGAAACTTGGTATTCTCTGATCTGTCAGAAAGGCGTAACTCTGTACTTTGGTCCTGAAGAAAACATTGGAAAAATACTAGGGTCATTGCTTGCTCTTATAAAAGTGAAGGTACTTAAACTGCTTACATATGAGAGATGAAATTCTGAACTGAGGTTGTCTAAAACCTCAAAGGACATTTAACTGCATCCCTTGGTATGTGAAGAAAATGTTGAGAATAGCCAACCTAGTTTACCCGTAAGTCAAACCATGGATGCTCCCAAAATGTACGAAGAGCCGAGATATCCTAACTGTAAATATAACAGAGACTGAAGGAGAATAAAACATCCCTTCTAGTTTAAAATTAAGGGGGAAAATATTTGGGAGTTAAGCCTGCATCCAGTTGAAGCTGTGTATATCGTTGACTTGAAAAGTAGTGTCTCCTCCCATGATTATCAAAATAAGGACAAGACGGGACATCTTTCTACTCTTAGGTTGAAAACATAAAGATGGGCACCCCTTTTAACTCTCCCATTCCTAAAAATTGCTTCTGTTTTCTTCTCAAATTTCTCACACTTTTTTTAACACTCCCCCACCCAATGTAATTAGAAGGAGATTTAGTTTGTGGGTATGGTGATTGTAAAAGCAAAGCTGAAATTTTGCCTACATATAGTACATTCTGAAACAGGACTAAGTGGTTGATGATTTCACTGATGTCCAGCTTAACAAAATGAAGCTGACAAATCAGAAATATGACTTGGAGATATTTAAATATAAAGATTCTAATATGTTGGATATAGTAGGGCATTTTCAGATATTTTGAATCTCCAGGAATTAAAATCAATTTTCTATAATTAAATATTAATTATCAATGCATCAACTGGTATTTTTATAAGAATAACATTTGCTTATAAAATTTAGAAATAATTCACATCTTTAAAAATTACTTTGTAGTGTGGACTTTTTCTTAGACAACAGAAATTTGAAATGTGAAACTACCTGAACAGATAAACATGGATGACTAGGTCTTTCGTGTACAATTTCATATGGAAACTAAGATAAATCATATTTATGTGATATATGATATTATGTGTGATTATTTGTATAAACATGTTCAAATGAGGTGCAGACATCAGCAAAGATTTCAGTGGAAATTTTTGACAAGTGGGAACAAGGTCTTGAAGCATCTCTTCAAAGAATTGTAAGAGGAGATGAGACATGGCTTTACCAGTATGATTCTGAAGACAAAGCACAATCAAAGCCATGGCCACCAAGAGGTGGAAGTGGTCGAGTCGAAGCAAAGGAGGTCATGAGCAAACGTCATGGCAACAGTATTTTGAGATGCTCAGGGCATTTTGCTTGTTGACTGTTGGGATGGTCAAAGAATGATAAAATCTGCTTATTATGAGAGGGCTTGGGGAAAGTTAGCCAAAACTTTAGCAGAAAAACACCCTGGAAAGCTTCACCAGAGAGTCCCTCTCCACCATGACAATGCTCCTGCTCAGGACAATTTTTTTGCGAGAGTTTCAATAAGAAATGATTAGGCATCCACCTTACAGTCCTGATTTGCTTCTTCTAATTTCTTTTTATTCCCTAATATTAAAAAAATCTTTGAAGGGCACCCATATTTCTTCAGTTAATAATACATAAAAGACTGCATTGACATGGCTAAATTCCCAGGACCCTCAGTTCATCAGGGAGGAACTAAATGGCTGGGATCATCATTTACAAAACTGTCTTGAACTTAATGAAGCTTACATTGAGAAATAAAGTTTACATTTTTTGATACCATTTTTCATGAACTTCTTGAAGTTTTCTAATATGCTGTGATTACATGGATTATGACAGTTTCTTATCAGAAAAATAAAATAGTGTTCTGTGGTTACCAATCCAGCTAATTTATGTGTTTATTTATTTGTTCCTTTCTCCTTCTTTTAGTTTATTAATTTGATATCCTCTAGCTTATCAAGGTTGGGAAGTGTTCAACTAGAATAAATCTCTTTCTGGAAATATGTACGTCATTTGGTAAAAATGCTGAATTAAGTTACTACTATAGCATTTTTTCTATGTGTTCATAATGTCATGCCAAATAGTGATCATCAATACATTTATTAATCTATTTATGTGTTTTGGGATTTATGCCAAGTGCTTAAGTTTGGCAGATTAAAAGGATAGAATATTTTTTTTAGAAAACTTTACAATTCAAACCGCCTGCAAACTTATCAGGTACAGATGACATGATTTTTCCAGCTGGATGCTCTTTGGGCACAGCTAATCATTTCTCACATCCCTAATAAGCAAAATATCTATGTTTCAAGGGTATCGATTGGATTTTTATGAAATTAGAAACCTTATCAGTGACATTTCCATTATTCTAGGATACCTGTGTGTGAGTCAGATCTTTTTTATCCTGAAATAAAGATTTTATCTGCTCATTTTATATGTCTCTTTTATATTTTTTGTGTGGGAGCATATACAAAGTCCAGATCCATTACAAGTGCAATTAGTAATTTCTTGACCAGTATGTTGATGTAGCCATTGGGTATACTTGAACATATTTATATTATTGAATTGTCTTCCTAGAATTTTTATTTGTTTTTATTTTATTGATACATCCTGAATTCTCAGAGTCTACTGATACTTTACAGCTTATATCTATAATATGTAGGTGAAATTTTAAAGCCTCAAAGGTGTGATTAGGTTATCTATGAAATCTGCACTGAAATAATGTAGAATAACACTGATGAATGCACTTTGGAAAGAAAAAAAAACAAACAAAAAACTTGCTTCCTCCACCTACAGCTTGGGATTCCAGCAAATTACCCTCTGTAATGAGCTGAAGGTAGATGTTGACGAGCACAGGAATGAGCATTTGGCTGCTTATCATTTTCCCTACCAATGTGACATCTCTGCTGATTACTTACATTATGGCTAATTTGCAGCTTATAATCAGTCCTAGTTTCTTAATAAACATCTCATTAAGGAACGGGAGCTGCCATTTACCTCCATGTTTCCACTTCCCTGTGTAATATGTGAACATTTTGTAAAAAAGGGACTGATGGACGTCACAGGTGTCATTTGCAATCCTGTTCTGAAGCTTCAGAGGGGGCATGAAAAATAAACGCCCTTCACATCGCATTACTGCAGTGGGAGAAGTGTGACCAGTCACCACAGTGTTCTGTTCTCACATTGCAGACTTTGAATCCATGGCTGTGCTGGGCAAATTATTAATGTGTTTGCAGGATTTGAAAATGGGAGAGACATCTGTGTCTTTAAGTGATGATGACTTTGATGGTGATGATCCTTTAGTTAATTCATACACAGAATTAACTAAAGGATCAACAGATATCCACAGACATTCAGAAAACACCTATGACCACAGATCTCAGATAGTCAGAAAACTAAATGTGTGAACCATTTCCAGAATCATTTAGAATAAGGAGCATGAAAGAGATGTGGCCTCTCTGTCCTGGTGAAACACGATGGTCTATAAGGCTCATCCTACTTTATCATCTATTCACGTGGCAGGTGAGCAACTAAGATTAAACTTGTAAAAGTGCAGGTGAGAAATGATTGCACATCTTTAAAAACACCTATTTCAGAAAAGCATGCACTATATTGCAAAATGAGGTTTTTGTTAGTCTGTGATTTTGCAGTGGAGTTGTGATACCACCATCAATCCATGTAATAACTTCTAGGATAGACTTCTTAGAAATGAAGATAAAGGTGGTAACAAAAATAATGATATTGTTTTTAACTCCTTTCTTCATAAATACAAAAGCTCAATTGGTCAGACCTCAAGCATTTTCATAATATTGAAAAAAGAGAAGGCACTCTTATCCCATCAGAAGCTAGATTGAAAACAATCATTTGACTATATCATTATTAAACTGAAAAAATTCCTTGACTTTTAAATGATATTTGACAGATTGTTCAGTTATTTCGAAGGCATTTTATTCCATGCAGTACACAATATCTCTAAATAAGTCTTATTTTATTTATTGATAAAATACATGTAGAAAAATGCACAGATCCTGAGTAGACAACTTGATAAATATTCATAAAATGAGCACAGTCCAGCATAACAAGAATCCTGACAGAGGGAAGAGCAGGCTAGTATTTTAGAAGAAATTTTTATGTTTTCTTGTGTTTCCATCAAATTCCCAACTCCCCCTGAATTATCAATACCCTAATTTCTAACATCAGAAATTATCATGCTTACTTTGAATTTTTATAAATGGAATCATATAATATTCCTTTTTAAAAAAAAAAATTTCAGCCTCTTTCGTTACAGTGAGCCCTTCATATCCATGGGGTGCACATCTGTGGACTCGACCAACCTTGGCCAGAAAATATTTTTTAAAAATGCATCTGTACTGAACATGCAGACATTTTTCTTGTCATTATTCCTTGAACAACATAGAATAACAACTGTTTACATAACATTTACATTGTATTGGTATTACAGGTAATCTAGAGATGATCTGAACTATATGGTAGGATTTGTTTAGGTTATATGCAAATACACAACTTTTTATATCAGGGACTTGAGAATCTGTAGATTTTAGTATCTGCGGGACGTGCTAGATCCAATCCCCGCCCCCATGTGCCAAAGGATGACTGGATAACTATTGTGTGTTAGATTCATATGAGATTTTGTGTTTACTTGTACACATTTTTTCTTGGTACTGTCTAGTGTTTCATAGTGACTTTACCACAACTGATCTATCTGTTCTACTGTGAATGGACATTTAGGTAGTTTCCAGTTTGAAGCTACTCAATTTAATGATGCCATGAGCATACTTATACACATCTTAGGTAAACATATGAATACCTTCCACTTTCGTAATTAGATAGAACCTGATTAGTTGGGTGAGCGGATACATAAGTTAAGTTCTATTACACACTACCAAACAGAGTCTGCTTAACCCAATTCTCCAGCAGTGTAGGAGAGCTCCGTTTGCTCTCACTAATTCTTTGTCTTTTCTGTTTTTCTACTTTAGCTTTTCTGGTGTTTATGCACTGGTTTCTTATGTTAACAATTTTTATTTTCCTGCTGGTTGATGAAATTGAGCACCTTGTCACATATTTATAGGTCATTTTAATATCCTTTTTATGAACTGTGTATTACCCATTTTTTCCATTGACTTACTTTTATGTGTTCTGTATAAGGCATTTATAAAATTATATAACCTTTTGATGATGACTAAAATATACAAATACTTTGAGGCTTATCTTAGGTTTTCATTTATGGGCCCTCAGCCTGATCCTCTCAGGCATCTGGGGAGCTATTTTGGCTAAGAAATTGAGACCAATTAATAGGGCTCATAGTTTTAAAATTTAGATCCTTACATTCTCTGAGGCAAAAGTATTATATTAGTGTTCATCTGAAACTAAGGAATATTCAATATACATGGTATGTAAATAGAAACCACTACTGCATATCCACATGCAAAAGATTGAAACTAGACCCCTATGTCTCATCATGCACAAAAATAACTCCAAATGGATTAAAGGCCTAAATTTAAGACAGGAAACTATGAAACTACCAGAAAAAAATACAGGGGAAATGCTACACGAAATGGGAGAGAACTAAAAATATATCTATCTTATGAAGTAGCTATCTCACTACTAGGTATATACCCAAAGGAAATGAAATCAATATATCAAAGACACCTGTAGTCCCATGTTCATTGCAGCACTATTCACAATAGCGAAGAGATGGAATGAACCTAAATGCCCATCAATGGATGAATGGAATAAAAAACTATGGTACACATACACAATGGAATACTATTCAACTACAAAAAAGAAATAATATCCTATCATTTGCAGGAACATGGATGGAACTGGAAACCATCATGTTAAGTGAAGTGAGTCAGGCACAGAAAGACAAATACTGCATGATCTCACTCATATGTGAAATCTAAAAAAAAAAAAAAAAAAAAAAAAAAGGTAGTTCGCATAGAAATAGAGAGTAAAATAATGGTCACAGAGGCCAGGAGGGGAAGGTAGTTGAGGGGAGGAGAAGCAGGAGGCTAATAGGTACAAGACTATGCTATCTACCCTAAGTGAATCGTTGTGTGTACATGCCTGTATTGAAACAACACACTGCACCCCACAAATATGTACACGTAAATGTTAAAATATTTCAAATAAAAATAAATAAATAAACCACTCTCTTTAAATCTTGCTGAATATATGTAATGATTTTAAGTTTTCTGAATTTCACATGTTTTATATCAGTATTTAACATTTTTGATCTATATTTTCAAGGTTCAAAATGTATTATTTAATATTCAAACTTTCAGTATATTTATAACATTTCCTTGCTTTCTTTATATAAAGACATCTTTCAAAATGTTTAATTAGAATTTCTTTGGAATTTATCAATAATTTATCATTTTAATAGCGATACTATTCTCTTAAAATTGTTTCTAGTCTTCAAAATGTATCTTTTTCTGATGCCAATCCTTGAGATAAAATGATGGAACACAATCTGTTAACATATAAAATATATAATAAATATATAAAATTATATATCTTTTTTAATAATTGTGACTTTACGCACTGTATTAGTATTATTTCATAAAAAATAAGGTGGATTTGTGTAATGTTTTATTGTACTTTATGTAAAACAAATTAGTTATTTCTAGGTACATAAAAGGAGGAATTAGGGAGGTAATGTGTATTAAGTATCTAGCATTTGTAAGGTCATTTAATTCTCACCATAATTATCATCATCAGGACCACTTTTTTCTTTTTTTATTCCCCATATGAGTGAGACCACGCAGTATTTTTCTTTCTGTGCCTGACTTACTTCACTTAGCATGATGGTTTCCAGTTGCATCCATGTTGCTGCAAATGATAGGATTTCATTTTTTTTATAGCCAAATAGAATTCCACTGTGTATATATACCGCAGTTTTGTTTTTGTTTTTTATCCATTCATCTGTTGATGGGCATTTAGGTTGATTCTATCTCTTAGCTATCGTGAACAGCCTTGTAATGAACATGGGAGTTCAGGTGTCTTTTTGATCTATCGATTTCATTTCCTTTCGGTATACATCTAGAAGGGGAATAGCTGAGTCATACGGGAGACCTAATTTCAGGTCTCTGGGAAGCCTTCATACTGTACCAATTTATATTCCAATTTAGATGTGTGAATATATTTATTTATAAATACCTTGGATGTATTTTTAAGTTTCTTTATATTTTTGTTGCTTCTGTAAGTGGTAAATTTTAAAGTTTTCTAATTTTTGTTGACGTTATATAGAAATGCTATGATTTTGAATACTGATCTTCTATAAAAGCATGACGTTAAAATCTCTGATTAATTTTGGTAATGTATCTGTAAAATCTTTGGAGTTTACTCTATTGCCAATAAATTGTATCTTCCTTTCCAATCTTCATATACTAGGGTATTTCAACAAATTCATGGAAAACTAGAATTAAAATATAACACAGATCTTTCCACGGACTTTTTGAAATCCCCTGATATTTTGTTTATTTTTTGCTTTAAGTTAACTAGATAAATGCTTAGGACAATGATGAATAAGGTGACAGCAGCCCTCTATCATGGTCATGGTATTTTTCCCACACAGGTAAGTGTGTGGTAAACTCTGAAAAGAAGGGATAAACTTCAGTTGATTGATAATTCTGCAAGACACTTTCCATTCTGCTGTTCTCAACTTTACAAAAAAGTATTTGAACACCAGGTTTAGACAAAGTATATGAGTGATTAATTTTCTTAAATTCCCTTGGAGATAACGATATTTAATATACATCCAAGCATTATATTATTTCATTGTTCAACCTATTGTTCATATAGCATTTACTTACAGTGAGGGACAGCTTATTTTAACAAAATTGTAGAGTTTTGGGAGTGGACGGGATCTTAAAATGCAGAGGTGGAAACATTGCAACGATTTCCCCCCCAATTTTCCGGGTGCTTTAACTTTCGCCAGTTGCACCTCTGATAATATACATTGTTTCAAGAAATGTACTACAAGACATTTTTGAAGTTTTACAATCCGTTATCTATAAGTCCTCAGTTCATGTAAGTTTTGGCATCTAGAACTGTGAAAATTTTAGAAAGATAGTAATATGTGTACACCATACGTAAAGTAACACCCCCAGCACAGAGTAACATCACATAATTAAACCCATATAGGTAATGAATATATGAATAAGTACATTAATAAAATTTATTCATTTTTGTTTTGCTTTTTTCTTCAGTGGATGGCCAGTACAGGGATCTGAAGTCTTGACCTTGGTGTTATATATAACACTGCATTCTAACTAACTGAGCCAAGCAGTTAGCTCTAAATAGAAAATTTTTAAAGAATGTAAATACATCATTATCAGTTCAGGTTAAGTTTTGTATGTAAAATGTTTGGATTCCAACTCACAAAAAATAAAAACTTTTGGCTTTTAGAAATATTTGGACTTTGGAACTGCAGCTGAAATTACAAATTATAGATCAGGAACTATGTCTCAGAAATGTTCACTTTATCGTCTAAGTACCCAACTAAGAGTTTTTCAATGGAAAAAGTCAACTCTTTTATCTATTCATTATTTAAGCAAATCAGTCAAGTCAATTCAAGATATGTTATCTATGATGTGGTTTGGAAGTGGTAAATTCTAATCTGAAGTTTTGTGTATTTTACCTTGGGGAGAGTGTGAACACAGAATTGCATTGGACACCAAGTTTCCAAAGTTAATTTCCTGAGGTTAAGCAGCCTAGTGAAGGGCAGAGCTACAGAATGGCCAGGTCTTTCCAATGCTAGAAGACACACTGGCTTCTTTCAACCAAAAATTGATATCAACATAGGGTGCCATGTGGCTGAAGTCAGAATTCCAGCTGAGACCAACAAGTAATTCTTCTTGGCAGGTGTCTTAGTTTGTTCCCTGTTGTTGCAACTGAATATCTGAGACTGGGTAATTTACAAAGAAAGGAATTTCTTTCTTTCAGTTCCAGAGTCTGGGAAGTCCAAGGTCATGGGGCTGCCTCTTCTTGCTGGTGGGACTCTGCAGAGTCCTGCAGTGGTGCAGGGCATCATGTGATGGTGGGTTTGTGAGAGACAACCAAACTGGCTGCTACAACAGACCCACGCTCACGATAACTAAGCCACCCCCTCAATAATACATTAATCCATGAACAAATGAATCCATACATGAGGGCAGAGCCTCATGACTCAATCACCCCCCAAAGATCCCATCTCTTGACACTGCTGCATAGGGACCCAGATTCCAACACATGAACCTTTGGGGGACACATTCAAGCTGTAGCATGGGTTAAAAGAAAACAATATATATTTAAAAGACCAGTAGAGCAGAGAGCATACTCTGTGTTGTTTCCAGCTAAGGGCAGATAAGCACTCAGAAGAACTGAGATAGAAATCCCTAAAGCTGGACTCTTTCTCTTCATCCAACACCTTCTCCTACTGTGGAAATTTCCCCTCTGCTGACCCAAACTCTACTGATTGCTCAAAACATAGACAAGGTTCACTTCAACCATACCTCTTCCCAACCTCACACTCCTCACAATATTTCAGAATTTAGAGGCTGTGTAATACATTTTTTTTTTTTTTTTTTTTTTTTGGTGAGTGATAGTTTTGGTTTTTTATTTTTATTTTTTTATAATTTTTTAATATATCAGTATATAATGTAGTTTGTTTTCACGTCCCTTTACCAATTCCTCTTTTTTTCTCCTCTCTCTCCCCACTCCGCCCAACAACATCATATCTGTTCACTTATCTTAACAAGTTCAAGGAATTTTTTTTTTCCTTTTTTTGGTGGGGGGGGGACTGGTAAGGGGATTGCAACCCTTGACTTGGTGTCACCCGCACTGCGCTCAGCCAGTGAGTGCACTGGCCATCCCTATATAGGATCTGAACCCGCGCCGGGAGCGCTGCTGTGCTCCCAGTGCCTCACTCTTCCGAGTGAGCCACGGGGCTGGCCCTCAAGGAATTATTTTGATTGCTATGTAATGCCAGTTGGAATTTAAACTTGTATTTTTATGTTCAGCATTTTTTTTAGGTGTAATTATCCTCTACAGTAGAATTCCCATGAGGACATATATGTGTTTTTATATATATATATATATATAAAATATATATATATATAAACCATATATATATATATATTTTATATATATATGGTTTATATATATATATATTTTATATATATATATATATATTTACTTTATTCCTAAGACTGTCTAAAAAAGTTGTGTAAAAATAAAACATTTCTGCATAGGTTTTGACCAGTAGACAGAAATGGTATGAAAAGTTGGAGGAAATTTATAAAATTACGTTGTTGGAGGTTATCTTTCCGGGGAGGCACAGAAGCACGATTGTGCTGACAGAACAGATGGGTTTGTGCTCTGTGACACCTTGCTGGACACCAGCGTGTTTTTCTGACCCTTCTCTCTGAGTCCCCACTGCACATGTAGAGGCTCTCCTTCAACCTTCGCAGTTCTGCTGCTGGTCCCCTTCAACGTCACTCAGGGATGTGCTTCCAGAGCCAACAAAGGTTCACTTACGGTCACTGTCTATTTTGCCCCTGTTCCACAATAAAAGAGGCTCCTGGGAACTAAAGTAAACATCATACAGATGTATAGACACAGGGATCTTTCAATAGCCTTCCAGAAAAATGTGCCATGTGGCTCTCCCACAGCCCCCAATTTCAATCTCTCTGAGACAACTTCTCCTGCTCTGGTGTTCGTCATCCAAGTCCACAGCCAAACCTTCCTCTCTTCTGCACATCCAGGCAGACAGCAGGTCTTACCCGCTGCATTCCTAAATGTTGATAAATCCTCCTCTGTCCAACAGTCACCAATCTTGTCATCTCCAGTATTGTCATCCATGACACCATGGCAGAGGGTGTTCTAAAATGTTCTAAATAAAATGTCAGTTTGTTTCTAATAATCTCTCCACCTCTTACAGAAAATAAAAGACAATATCATTAATACAGAGTAAAGGACCCCGTAGTGACCCCCTTCCTTGGTCTTTCACAGTCCCCACGTCGTTCTTGATGCCCTATCCAGTGTCAGCGATCTCCTTCTTTCATGGCAAATACCAGACTTTGTCCTTTTTCTTTACAGTTCCTTGTCTTTATTCACATTAATTCATTTGTCTATTATAACACCTCACTCTTCTTCACAAAATGGTTAGTAAATTCCTCAAAATTTCACCTCAAGTATTACCTCTTTTAGGAAGCTTTTAAATTCCTAAGCTGGGTAAGCACTCTTTACTATATTTCCTGAGAACAAGTGTTGTGTCTACTTTGTTTATATTAAGTTATATTGATATTATCTTCTTTTTTTCTTATTCATATCCACTGCTTGACTGACAGATTCTTATTTATCTCCTTATTCTAGTTTGTAAAAAATTCTTCCATTGGTAAATGTTTCAATTGTTTTGTTGTTTGCAGCTCTTCATAACTAGTAAAGCGTTTCATGTTCTACTTCCAGATGCATGGAGATGAAATTTGCTTCTTTCTCTATTATATGGTTCTGCACTTTTAGATCAAAACATTTGAAATTCTGCCCTCCACTGAAAACAATAGTGTTGTCACCTGATGTGACATGTTTTCCCGTGGTTTTGAAATGCCCCTGACGTGGCTCTGGTATGTGCGTTACACAGAGCCCAGGGTAACGAGCTCAGATCATTCCCCACCCCCATCTTATACCTAGAGAAACCGAGACACAGACAAATTTTTAAACACTGAATAAAACAAAATGTGATTTTAAAAAACATGAGTCTGATTACGATTAATCACAATCTGATTTACTTTTGGCCTGAGCGTTCCTTTTTCATTTGTGAGGGCCTTTAATAAAGCTGCAAGCGTAGATGAGCCATGCATTCCTGATGTATGGTTGGAACACTGTGACTCAGTGACTGGACTGTTCTGTGCATGAAAGTTGGCCGTATTAGATTTTTAGGGCTTCCATAATAAATTACCACAGACTGGGCAGCTTAAACAACAGAAGTATTTCTTTCCTCACGATCCTGGAGGCTGGGGGTTCAAGATTAAGCTGTGGCAGGCTGGTCTCTCCAACCTCCGTCCTTGGCCTGCAGACGGCATCTTCTCCATGTCCTCACATGGTCATCCCTTTGTGTGTGTCTGTGTCTTGATCTCCTCTTCCTATAGGTACACCAGTCATGGTGGATTAGGGCCTATTTTAATTGCTTCATTCAATCTTAATTATCATTGTCAAAACTCTATCTCCAGTAAGAACACATTCTGAGATGCTGTGGGTTGGACTTCACATACAAAGTTTGGGAGGCCACAATTCAGCCATAACATTGTGCTGTAGGTTAGCCTTGCTGGAGACCACTAGATTTTGGTGGCTGAATGACCATCTTGTGAGTTTAGAGAAAAATCACTTGCTGTGTACCCCTCAGAATACATGCCATTTCCTCGCATTTAAAGTACTTTCCAATTCTTGAAATCTAAGCCCTTTCACCCTTATTAAGACTAGTGACTTCCTGTGGTTTCTCCCCTGTCCTATGGGAAGAGGTGAGCTGGGGACATCCTGAAGCTGAAGCCCCGTACTTCCTTGAGCCAAGATGCTGTTCGCAGTGCACTCTGGGCCCGAGTGACAGGAGGGCCACTGTGTAGCCTGTGGAAGGAAGGGAGCCACAGCCACAGGCTTGGCAAGCAGAGCTGAGAACTGAAATCTAAGATACGTGTGAGTGCATACAAAAGCTTCCTCTGCGTATGCCCAGTGTGTGCATGTGTGCGCACTTAGCTGTGTGTGTCTGTGTTTAAAACCCAAACCATCCCCATGTGGTAGCTACCAGGACTGCAGCTCCCTTCTGCTGCAGTATGACCACTTAAAATTATTCATGGAACTGTGTTCTTAGGAGCTCAGGCTGGAAGAGCTGCTGTTAGGGTTTGAATTCTGTCCCTAAAAAAGAGATGGAGTCCTAACCCCCAGGACCTCAGAAAGTGATGTTATTTGGAGAAAGGGTCTTTACAGAAATAATCCAGTTAAATGGGATCATTAAGGTGGGCCCTAATCCAATATGATTGATGTTCTTACAAAAAAGGAAATTTGGACACAGAGACAGAGACAGAGGGAAAACATGACAGGAAGACAGTCATAGGAGGGATGCACCTATATGCCAAGGCATGCCGAAGATTGCAGGCAAACAATGGGCCATCAGGGAGAGGCCTGGAGCAGATTCTGCCTTGCAGCCTCAGAAGGACCTGAACCTACATGCATGCCTCTATCACCAACTTCTGGCCTCCAGAACCATGAGACAGTAAGTTCCTATCATTTGAAGCCACACATTTTGTAGTACTTAGAAACAAATACAGACATGTTCCTGATCTGATCACCAGGCTGAATTCTCCACAGCTGTGACTTTTGCTTCCCAGGAAAAAGCAGAGCAAGCTTCCATCCTGTGTACCTAGGTTCTGGAAACCTAATCATCAGAACTTGGCTAGGTGTCAGTCAAGTTGGTGGAATAGACGGTTCCCAGCATCACTCTCTCCCACAAATCAACCAATTTACAACTACTAAAAAGCAACGAAAGCCAAGCTGGAGCCACTAGAGCTCAGGGGAAGAGAAGGAGAGACCTACAGAGTGCATTAAGGCCAGAGAAGCCACAATGAGGAAAAGCAAGAACTGCTCCAACCATTTCGAGCTCCAGCCTCTTCCAGTCTGGAGCTGGTGAGCACATGGAGCAGGAGCTGGCAAGAGCTACAGCTGTGCCCTTTGGATGGAGTTGCTTGGAGGCAGCAGGGGCGAAGAGGGTCTTGGTGGCCTCCAGGTAATAGTGTTCCCATGGACCCATAAAGGAGCAAGGAGCCAGAGCAGCTGGAATAAAGGAGCCACTCAGAGGCCGGTGAGTCACCACAAGGGACCAGTGCACAGCCCAACCCATGGGAAGTATTTGGAGTATGGGTGGTGGAGGAGACAGGCCCACCCAGGAGATCACTAGGACACAGCAAGGACAGCCGATCTGCCCCCCAATCAGCTTAGGACCACTCAGTGTGTACTGATCAGGAATATTGAACTGCAGCAGGGGGAAGGTTGCTGAAAGACTGAGGCCTAGACCAGAGTTTCTACACAACCCAGGTGCACCAGATCTCACTAGACCTGGAAGTCTTATAAAGTCAACCATTAGAAGCTGAGCTGCACAAAAAGCCTTCCCCAGGGCATCAGCAGCAAAGCAGCAATTCAGTTCAACCACAGAGCTGAAGTGCTGGTTCCCTTAGGAAGTTCCCCCATTTTAGAAGTAAGCAAAGGACAACAAATTAGTTCCAGTGCAGAGTTTAAGTAGTGGAAACAGCAAATAATTCAATACAGAACTAGAAGAAGAAACAAAATACTTACAGACTAGAGACAAAGTTTGATATTAACTAGTAAAGTTCTCTCATCACCAAACACTTATAAAACCTAGAAAAATCAGAAGTCTCCTGGGCTACCAAGCCAGGGAGGAGGGAGGGCCGAGGGCCTCAGCCATGCCCCCCATCACCTGCAACCAGACCAGCAATGACCACCGAGCCACTTCAGGAAGCACCCCGGGGTCCTGAGCTGGGGCGGTGGGGGCAAAGGCTTCAGCCGCACCCTCCTGACATCGGCACCCAGTGTAGCAATGACCAAGCCACCACTGGAAGCCCTCTGGTCTCCCCTGCAGGAATGAGGGAGGTGCCACAGGCCTCAACCCAGCCCCTCCTCCTTCCTCCTTCTCCCACCCTATTTCCTTCCCCTTTCCCTCTGCCACTCCCCCAAACAGCTCCACAACAACATCTTAGAATGTAAAAAAATATTAATAAATAAATAAACTTTAAAAAATAAATAAATAAAAAATAAAAGCACAACACTGTGTCTACCAAGAATCATTGTATCAACAAGACCCAGTCCCTTAAAAAAACAAACAAACAAAAAAACAAAAAAACCCAGGAACTTGGCTTTGTGACCAGGAGATGCCACACTGTAGGTCTCCAATGCTTCAACTGACAGATGGGAATAACATCCGTACACAGACACAAAATAATGGATCTGTTGACTTACTGAGGGCTCCTACACTCATAAGTGTCCTTGATGTAATGAATAAATAACCCTGTGAAGAGAAGGCCCATGTGTCCGGAGAATTACCAATGGAGTGTTAGTCACCAGACACACAGCCCTGGGCTGCATGTGCAAATGCCCACCTGGCGCTGGGGCAAGGCTGAACCCCCTGGATGTGCACATTTGCAGGCTGTCTGCAGCAGGTGTATGCCGCATTTCAGCTGCTATTCTTTACCAATGCAGGATGCTCTGGATGGTTTGTCACCTCAATGCTGGTCTAGCCTCTGGAAACAGACCCTCCCTGGTCTACGTATCCCTCCTGAGTCCTCACACTGACATTCCCATTCCTGTTCAACTATTTTCTTTTTTTTTTTTTTTTTTTTTTTGACTGGTAAGGGGACCAGAACCCCTGGCTTGGTGCTGTCCGCATCACGCTCAGCCAGTGAGCGCACTGGCCATCCCCATACAGGATCTGAACCCGTGGCCCCGGTGCTTCCAGCAAGGCACTCTTCCGAGTGAGCCACAGGGCCAGCCCCTGTTCAACTATTTTCCATGCCAGAACAATACAGGGATTTGCCATGAAGTTCTGAAATCAGAAATCTCTCTTTGAGGATAAAATGAGTCTCTGAAAGTTGATAGCCAATCACCTCAAATATTTAGACACCCTCAAAGCTTGTTTATCCCACTTGACAATAAGGATAGAACCTTGGCCTTTTGTCTTACATTTTCCTGTGGTGCTTAACACATTGTCCAAAACAAAACAGGAAGCCTCCTACAATTTCTTGGAGGAATGAAGATGAATTCACTGATGGCTGAGGGAGTAAATGAGGGTATCATCGAATGCTAGAAATTACTAACCTGAAGTGCTCAAGTCACTTCCGGAGGTACAGCCAGGATGAGGACCCTTGTATGGTTGGGAACATTCCAGATTTAACAAAGCAAACGAATTTGCAGAACATCTGGTCAGGTGTCTCATGTCATGCTCCTCAAAAGTACCTTTAACAAAGTACCGAACACAAGGTGAACTGATGATAATTTCCTACAGTCTTTAGGAAAAGAAATGTGAAGCATTAGAACTTTAATCCAGGATGTGTGAGGTATATGTGATAATAAACTCTGAAAGAAAATGCACAGACGAATCCTTTCCAGGAGCCGATCATGTTGTTCTAAAGAAGAATAGCAAATATCCCATTGTCTGGAAATGTTCTACAAGTGTATTTTCATGGATTAAATATTTATTATACAGTATCATCAAGATTCTGCCACACTGCAGTGTCACCGATTTGAAACAGAAGTGGATTTTGATATCATTTATTCTGGGCTACACACTGTGTAATTATTCAAATGCTTCATTTCCATTTGGGCTTTTCTATTTGTTTTAAATGTTATTACTTGCTTCAGTGCGTTTTCATTTTAGTGAACACACTGATAAATATTTCTATCAATTGCAGATGTGATTTTTGCATAAGTAACTAAAATGCCAGTACCGTGGTTTGATACAATATTAGACACCACAGGATCCCATGGCAGCAATTAGAAAGTTTGTCTGCATTTGTGTAACCATGAAGGCCTTATGGAATGGTTTAAAGTGTGCTTATAATTAGTAGTTTTAATGCTTCATATCTTTCCAAAAAGCCTTAGGCACAAAGCCAGGGCTGATGCTCGGTGAAATGGTGAAGGAGACTAAATTCACTTTGGATTTTTCTTGTCCTTTCATCCCTGCTTTGCAAGCTCAGTGACCTTGTTACTGACCCAATCCTGAGTCAAGCTCTTCTGAGTAGCTTCGGTCTTGTGGGCACAAATCGTCCTTCATACCATCACTGCCACCTGCTCTTCCACCAGGATGTTCTAAGTGTTCCTTTCTATTAGCTTGTTGGCCTGTGCCTGCTTTGTTTGCTTCTGTTACAGGTTCACAAAATTCTTGTAATAGAACATAGACATGCTCAACCCGAGCTAGGTTGGATGGTCAGCTGGCACTTCATAGTAAATCAATATTCACCCCTAGGATCCAAACTGGCTGGTTAATTGCTCCATTATCCTTATAATTTTATTACTAATATAGTTAGTTCACTAACATGGTTAATTCTTCATTGTATTTTCACTAGAGGAAGAAAAATTGTCCTTCCCCATGTTAAATAAAACTGAATTGATCCAAGCAAGAGGAAGTGTTCTCCTAGATTCCTTGAATAGGATGAGAGTGAGCTCAGGGAGAAACCTGTGCATTCCAAAGCAAAGCCTGCTGCTTGCAAGGGCTCAGTCTCCCCTTGCCAGACCCAGGTCTCACATTCAGGCTGAGATGCTTCCAGCAACTGCTTGGCTCCGACGTGCCTCTTGCTAAATGGAATCTACTGCCATTCCCATAAAAATATTGACCACAAAAAGGAAGAAAACTAGCTTCTCTTAATTTTTACTCTCATTTATATGTAAGGGATCTATAAACCAAAAAAGTGACATTAAAATATGCATATTTATTCAAATAAACTTTGATAATATTGCAAATAATGAAATAGCAAGCTGGCATCAATTATTTTTCATATTCAAAGTGTCAATAATTACTCCATTTACATAATGACTACTGGATAAGTTTACTATAATGAAAAGGTCATGAGACTGGATAACACTTAAATGTGTTCAAGATTAAAGTCGGATGAGAATAAAATATACCTAAGAACTGAATCACAAAAATATCTACCAAAGTGTAGTGCATACCAAGTGCCATTCTCTGTTCCATGAAATTTCCATACATTATCACACACCGTTCTCAAGAAAAATCATGAGATAGGCGTTATTATCGTTTTCATTTTACAGCTGAAGAAACTATGGCACAAAAGGTTAATGGCCTTGCACAAGCTCACATAGTACACAGTGGAGGCAGGATTTGAACCCAGGAATTCTTGATTTAAAGTCTGTGCTCTTAATCACTGGAATACATAGGCTGAAAGCTGAAACTGTTGAATATTTTGACCCTGAGGAATATTTTAAAAATACATATATATTCATTCCTCTTACAGAAAAAAAGAAGATGTCATTTAGCATAAATTTAGAGAAGCAGGCAATTCAAGAAATACAGCTAGATGAATTATTACAGAGTGAAAACACCATGCGGGTCTGTAAATAGTATACCAGTGCTCCCTAGTTTTCTCCACTAATCATCTCCCTAACCTATCTATAGGGCTAGCTAGTGGTTAATTTTGCCTGATTTTAAAATCATACCACGTGTATTTTTCATTTCTTGTTTCTTTCACTCAACTTTAAATATATTCATATTTAATTCTTCCATGTTCATATAGCAGTATGTGCTCCTTTTCATTTTTATATAATATTCCATTTTCTCAATATGTCACAATGTATACATCCATTCCATATGAGAAGAATGTCAGGTTGTTTCTTTGCTGTGGCTAATAAGAATAATGCTTTCTATGAACTTTCCTGCACATGCATTTTTTAGTGCATATGTAAATATATAAATCTTTGCAAGGAATTACCTAGCACATGCATCTTTCATAGACAGCAAGCACTAAACTATTTTTCAAAGCAATTGTCCATGTGCATTCACAGAAACAGTGCACTGGAATTCCAGTTGCTTTTCCCAGCTAGTAACTTGCTCTCTCTCTCTCTCTCTCTCTCTCTCTCTCTCTCTCTCTCTCTCGCTCTCTCTCTCTCTCTCTCTCTCCTCTCTCTCTCTCTCTCTCATGCATGTGTGCGTGTGCATGCACACACTCACTCTCTCTTTCAATGGTATAGTTATTGCAGCACTATTTAAAATAGTCAAGAGTTGGAACCAGCCCAAATGTTCATCAGCAGATGAATGGATAAAGAAATTGTGGTATATTTATATAATGGAATACTACTCTGCTATAAAGAAGAATGAAATACTACCATTTGCAACAACATGGATGGACTTAGAAAAAATTATATTAAGTGAAACAAGTCAGGCACAGAAAGAGAAATACCACATGGTCTCACTTATTTGTGGGAGCTAAAAATAAATAAATAAATAAACACGCAAACAAACATAGGGTTGTGGGGGAAGAAGACACAACAATCACAACAGTTCCTTGAACTTTTTAAGACAAGTGAACAGATATGTTGTAGTGGGGTGAGGGACGAGAAGGAGGGGGAAGAGGAGTTAAGAAGTTAAAATTTTAAAAGAGTTCTTAATTTAGATGTAATCAATATTTTTCATCTTTTCCCTTTAGGTTAATTTTTTTGTATTAAATTTAATAAATCGTTCTTTACAGTGAGGTCATGAATATAATCTCCCTCATTATGGCCAAACCCAGAGGCCCATCCTTATCTTACAGAGCTGCTGTCACTCTACAGAGAGAGGTAGGAACTGCAACAGAGACTTTAATGGCTGGCAAGGCCCTTTACAGAGTTTAATGTTTACCTTGCACATTTTGGCAACGATTCATACGGTATTATTTTAGGTATATATTGTATGGTTGTGGCTAAGATTCTTCTTTTTCTTTTTTTCCTTCCTTTTTCCTAATTGACCAAGCCCCATTTACTGAAAAGAGTCCTTTTTCATCATGCTGCTGGGTCTAAATATTTCTTGATTTAAATGTTAGTATTTTCTTCATTTGTTTGGTTAGCTGTCAGTTGTTTTTGGTATTACATATTCTGTTTCTTTGGTCTGGCAAGCTATCCTCAGGCTATTATCACACTGTTTTAATGAATGTGGCTTTAAAATATCTTGGTACCTGGTAGTTTAGGTCCCCCAACAAGTTTTTTTCCTTAAAAATTTTCTTTAAGATTATTGGCCATTTACATTTCCATATATATGTTAGCTAAGCTTATCAATTATCACTCCCCTCCAAAAAAAATAGACAAAAACAAAAGCAAAAGCTGTCTTGGATAGATTTAATTAAATATATACATAGCTTTATTAGAAGCTATTCTATAATATTAAGTCTTTTACAATATTAAGTCAATATTAAGAAATTTTGCAATATTGTCTTTCAAAACATGCATTGAACATTATTCATTTTTATTTAAAGTATTTCTTACTTTATCTTAAAATATTAAATAGTTTCTGTGGCTTCTTACACCTGTTTCATTAGATTTATGAAGTTTGGAGAAAGACACGAGCATTCAATCCATAACAAAGTAAGACTAATAAAGTATCAACATAATGGGACTGTCAGACATGTTTTTTTAAAATAACTATGATTAATATGCTCAAAGATAAAATTCAAAAACAACAACAAAAACCCAACAACCCAATTTAATAAGGGGCAAAGGACCTGCACAGACATTTCTCCAGAGAAGATGTGCAAATGCAAAGAGCACGTGAGAATCACTTAGCATCACTAATAACTAGGGAAAAGCGAATCTGAGCCACAATGACCTACCCTTGCATACCCATTAGGATGACTACTATCAAAAGAAAAAATAAAAAAAATAGCAAGTGTTGGCAAAGATGTAGAAAAACCTTACCCGTAAGCACTGCTGGTGGAAATGTAGAACTGCTCCACTGTGTGGAGAAGAGCATAGTAGTGACTCAGCTACAACCATCCTGAGATCTAGCAGCTCTACTTGCAGGTAAATCGCCAAGGAATTGAAAGCAGGAACGTGAAGAGATCCTTGCACACCCATGTTCATGGCAGCCTCATTCATAGCAGCCAAGAGGTGGAAGCAACCAGGTGTTCATAAACAGATGAATGGATAAACAACATGTGGTATAAATGTACAATGGAATATTACTCAGCCTTAAAAAGGAAGGAAATTTTAACACATGCTGTAATATGGACAAACCTTGAGGACATTATGCTAAGTGAAGTAAGCCAGTTACAAAGGACCACATACCATATCATTCCTTTTATGTGAGGTATTTGGAGGAGTCACATACAGAGACAGAGAGTAGAAGGGCATTTGCAGGCCTGAGGGGAGGGGAAATTGGGAGTTCTTATTTAATGGGGACAGAGTTTCAGTTTTACAAGATGAAAAGAGTTCTGGAGATAGAGGGTGGTGATGGTGCACAATGATGTGAATGCACTTATTGTCACTGAACTGTACACTTAAAATGGTTAAAATAATAACTTTTAGTTTATATATATTTTAATACAATTAAAAATAAATAAAAATAATAAAATTCAATATAAATAATTTCTGCAGAGAATGGGACATGACATAAAAAATCGCACACACACACGAGCTCAAAAACACAATAATAGTAATTAAAACAACAATTGATGGATTTAACAGCCTATTAAATATGGCTGAAGACCATTCAAGCTTGAAGCACTGAGAGAGAAGGAGTCATAAAACACTAAAACAAAATAAGACGTAGTATCTAATTTGTTTGTAAAGGCCATATTGATTATAAAAGTCATTAAATACTTCAAGCCACAGATTTGGAAACATCTACAAACTTCAAGCAGAGTAAATAAAACGGAACCCCCCCTTGACTTATCCTAGTAAAACACAGGCGGTATAAGCATCCAGACAACAAAAGTCATTAGCTCAAGGGGACAGGGTTGCAACTGTCATCTGCATCTCTGCTGCAGCAGCAAAGGCCAGGAGACAGTGAGATAACACTTTCAACCTGTCCACAAACCCTGTACCAACACCGGATTCTACGATAGGGGAGTATATTCTTCACAACTGAAAGTGAAATAAAGACGTTTGGGGGCAAACATTAATTAAGACAGTTGTTTAGGAACAGACAAGCATTAAAAGAACATTAGAGGATATTCTTCAGGTAGGAAGAAAATGATCCAAGGTGAAAGCAAGGTTATAATTATCAATAGAGAGAGCAAATAAGGAGGCAAATCTAAATGAATATGATTGTAAAAACAGTAAAATAATGCCTTGTGGGGTTGAATATATATATATTTGCAATAAAAATATATTCAAATTTACACAAAAGCTGGAAGCAGACAGTGAAGTTTAAGGTTTGAGGATTTTGAGTTATCAGAGAAGAGTTAAAAATAGTTATTTTTACTAACCTCTACACTTGCCTTTTGTCAGTTTTCTAAAAGAACAGATTAACAAGCTAAAAGAAAATAAAAATAGAATTTAAAAAATTTGGCAACTCAAAAGGACAATCCAACAGTGGGAGGGAAATGGGGGATAATTGGGTGGGGGACACAGGGTACAAATGCAATTTGTGGTAATGGGCAAGCTGCCAGTGTGAATCTGGCTTGCACATCTTGGACACGAGGGGTTACAACCAGCTCTGTATCTCATGAATATTCATAACCAATAAATAAATTAAATAAAGTGAAATCAAATAGTCAAATAGGAGAGGTAACTAAAATAAGTATTACAGTGAAGACAAAGACTGGAAGTTTAAACATGAAACAAAACACAGCCACATATAAGACACATAGCATTATATGAGGACATAAAAAATTAAAATATCAGGATGGGAAAGACTACATACACCAAAAACATACATACATATCCAAAAAAATGCATATATATCCACACAAAATAAGATAAATAATTACACTAATACTAGACAAAATAGAATTTTTTAAGAAAAGAGGCAATGTAAGAGATAAAGAGGAAACATTTTTAAGGGTAAAAGTATTAATTTCCCAGGTAAAAGGTTTTTTCCTTTTAAAAATAGTTTTAATATCAGAATTGAAATGTATGCAATAGACTAATCGACAATCCCAGTGGTAGATAGGAGACTAATAGAACAGAGACAAAATTCAGTATGAATATAAAATATTTGAATGTTTTAACATGTCATTGACACTTAAAGAACACGATACCTAACAACTCCAGAATACACCTTTTTATCAAGTACATAAAAAATTTAATAAAACTGACCATAGACTGGGGCACATATTAAGTCTCAACAAATATCAAAAGACTGAATTCATATACAGAATAGTTTCTACAGACAGTGGAATTAAACTGTATGTTGAAAATATATATATTTAAATTCCACAAATATTCAAACAGTAAGCAATACTTTTTTGGATAAATTATGAATCAAAGACTAAGTCACCATATGTGAATGTGCATAAATCACAATATTGAATATATTTTCAACTAATTAAAAATAAACAAAAAATATAATATTGATATAGCCAAAACTGAGCTTTAAGGAAAGTTAAATCTTTAAATACATATATTAAAAAAGAAGAGTAGCTTATAAACAAATATGTCAGGATTTTTCTCAAAAGATATAAAGAAAACATAAAATTAAACCAAATGTAATTGCCACATTTATGAAAGACAGAAGATAATTCATATTTTCATGCAAATAATGCAAAAAAATTTTTGAGAAAATTAAACACTCGTTTGCGATAAAAAAAAAAAATCTATCAGCAAATAAGGTACTGAAAGGAAAATTCTTTATTGTGATACAGGATCTAAACTTTGACAAAAATCCCCAAAGTGACTGTAGTTGGGGAGAGGGCTTTTATGAATGCAGTTAGGTTAAATTATGTCTCAAGGGGTGGCGGGGGGCTGATCCAACAGAAATGGTGCCAAATGACAACTTTTAGTATCCACATCTGTTCACCTGAGAACTTTCTCCAAGGCCGAATGTTGCCTCTGTGTGAATTAACACTCCTAGAAGCATCCCTCAAAAAGAGACCGATATTTATATAACTTTTACCAACTCCATATGTGTGTGTGTATGTGTGCATACGCACACACATGAGAGGTCTTCAAAAAGTTCACTGTATTATCTTTTAATTCTACTTTTCCATGAACTTTCTGAAGTACCCTCATGTGTATATTTGTATATAAATATATAAGTTATATGAAATTGTGTATCTATAGAAGTTGGTATAAATAACATAAAATCAGTTTATATGCATTATATTTAAAATATAATGACCATACAATTATGGATTCATGAAGAGAACTGAGTGACATTAGAGAAATAAATAGAAAATTGGTATGGCATATTGGCACAGGACATGAAGAAACAGAGCTTTTCAAAAGTGTAAAGATGTGTTAGGTGAGAACTGAAGGTTGTATACCATAAAACCAATGCGAATATCAATCTGAATATTTTTTTGAAGGAATGTATTGTGATTGTTGAAAAGGTGAGCCAGACTCCATTTAGTTTCACAGTAAATGTAAAGTAAGGCAGTAGAGACAGTGAAACGGTTCACTGTTTAAAGAACCGTCTCTAAGAATATAAATCACATAAGAAGCAAATCACTTCCTATCGCCATGAAACTGATTGTCTAATGCTATACTATCCAATAAAATATTATTTGAGCTGCATTTATAAATTGAAAACTTTCTAGTAGCCACACTGAAAAGTAGAAACCCACTATTTCAAAAATGCTATTATTTTAACATGTAACCAATGTAAAATATTTTATGTAGTTTTTTTTGTTCGTTGTTTTCTTTTTACCTCAAATCTTGTACTCTAAGTGTATTTTCACTTAGGTACATCTCAGTTCAAACCAGCAATATTTCAGGTGCTCAGTAGTTCTCCGTGGCCAGTGGATACAGTGGATGCTACATTAGTCAGTACAATAGAACAAATTCTTAAAGCAGGCAAATGCATATGCAATGAAAAACAAAGTCACACTATTAATAAATTCTGTTGCATAGTACAAAAAAATCTTTATCAATTTGCTTATGGGCTAAATGGAAGAATTAACCTGGAAAAACTCTGGGGAGTATTTTGACTTTAGATGTTAGATAACGGTTAATTGCCTGTCATGTTTCAGAAAGGAAATATCGAATTTGTAACCTCGGGAAGACCAATGTGTGGATTATGCAAGAAAACGTAATATTAATGGCAGAGTATGTATTTTTTTCAAATAAACTGACAACTGTCACTTATACACTTTGAATTACGTGAATACATATACACTTTGAAGTACGTGAATACATACACTTTGAATTACATGAATACATATACACTTTCAATTATGTGAATACATATACACTTTGAATACTTTTTGAAATACATGGCATTGCCTAAGAGCAAAGTCCTCCACATTAAATAATGAGCATTAAAACGTTGACCTCTGAATTGTTCAGAGCACTCACGGGCATTTTGTTGAATCTTAATCATTGTGAATACATTGTAAAACTATTTAAAAAAAAGAAAAAAATCTACAGGTATGGCTTTAAAATATATCCAAGCATTTCCAAAATAAGTCTAGAGAAGTAAATTACACTTGTTGACTGTCCTCAAACTTAAGTGCCAGTGGCTTTACTACTGCCCCAAGCCCACAAAACACTTTATTAGCAGAAAAATAAAGGGTTCTGAGTAAGAAGCATGAGTGGAAATCAAAAAGAAAATCTGAGTCTTCTCAGCATTTACACTCCTTTGATCGCGGTAATCAGAGTCAGAGGAGTTAGTCGATGAGAAGTCGAGAGATCACGCTCTCCACTTGGAAGTGTCTGTAGTGAAGACAATTTCTAGGTAGCATGCAGGATTTGTGAGTGTCCTCAGAAAACTATTCTGTTTTACCTACGAAGTTCCTAGGAATAAACACTGGATCATAGGTGATATTAATTTAGGATTGCCAGGTTTATCAAGTAAAAATAGAGAGGACTTTCAGGACATACTTACACTAAAACAACTATTCATTATTTGTCTGAAATTTCTATTTTATCCAGAAACTTATTGTATTAGTCTGTTTCTGTTGCTTATAACAAATACTTGGGAACTCAGTGATTTATAAGAAAATGAAATTGATTGCTTACGGTTTCTGAGGCTGGGAAGTCCAAAGTCCATCTGGTGGTGGCAACAGTGACCCAGGGGCCTCACATTGCAAGGTGGTAGAAGCAGAGAGAGCAGCAGAGAGAAAGACTCTCCCCTTCCTTTAAAGCTCTCAGAACCATGCCCCTCACCACCATTATTAATCTGTTCACTACTGCACGGTCCTACGATCCAATCATCTCTGTATGGCTCCACCTTTCAGTTACCATAATAGGATTTCCCACCCTCTTAACGGTCACAGTGGGGGCTAAGTTTTTAATACATAAAACTTGGGGGACACAATTCAAGTTTCAGGGAGTTTTGGGGGGACATAATTCAATCCACTATGCCTGTATTAATCCTGAGTCTTTTTGAAACACCGAGGTAAGCATTTTCCCCCTTCATTTTCATTCTTCTGTAGCTGGTCGTGGGCCTTTTACCTCTGCAGCCGCAAACCCGTCCATAGAAGTAAATTCAGGAGCTTCCTGGTCTCTGTGTCAGTGCCACAGGTGGAATAAAGGTGCTGCCTCAGTCCTACTATGGGGCAGATCCCGTCAAGCTCTAGTTTCCACCTTGAGACGCTCACCTGAAACCCGCCTCCCCTTCAAGCCACAGCTACCTGCCTGCTGCAACACTGTGGTACCTGCTCAGGAGCTGGACCTTTGCTTCTGCTGCCTGCTCACAGTCCACATGGTCACTCCTCCAGCATCCGAGGCCACACGACCATGATTCGCAACCCACACGCTTTCTTACTTCTCATGTTCTTCTCTGCAACAGCCAGTGAAAACATGACTGTGTGCAGAGCAGAACCATGAACTACTTTTTAATGAGACCACGGGATACTTTTAGAAGATTTTGATCTACGTGAAAATTCACAACCTTGTGGGAAAGGAATGGTACCTTGTCTTAGCAGGGGGCAAACTCTCCAACAGGAAGAAAAGCCTGAAGGGCCATCACCATTACTTGCTATGTAATTTCTTTCCCCTGGAGGATGTACTGAGCAGTAGGGAACCGAGTATCTTTCTGCATGTTGTCTGGTAATATTTCCTCATTTCCTTTACGTATTTTAATGTAATCAGCACAGCTCCCATTTGCATAGCAATCAAAGTCAACATAATCCTATGAAATGCCAAAGAGCCAAATAATCTAATTCAGGTTAATATTAATTGCTATACTTTCTGCACCTGGATTCAGGGGGGGAAAAAAAGTAGACAGAGAGGAAGAGAAATAGAAAGTAAAAGAGAATATATATCCACTAACCACTACCTAATTATTAGCATACTCTCTGAGGTTGGCCATACTTTTTCTTTTCAGTCTTATATTTAATTTTTTAATCTTACAAACATAAACGTTTCTTTGTTGTTGGTACTGAGATTGTGACCATAAATATATTGAGTCTTTTATACCAAAAATGATCTCAATACAAATATGTCATGCTTGCCAGCTAGATTATATTTTCTTTGTAAGTAAAGAATGAGTCACATCAAGGCAGAGTAAAAAAGTTAGAAATTCTTAATTTAATTTGTATTGTTCTACTTCACGTTACTTAGCTCTGCATCTCTTCAATTTTGAATCTTAGTTTCTTCATATGAAAAAATGGGGTTAATGATATCAGTCCAGCTTTATTCACTCGCTGTTATTAAATGCAATAATACATTTAAAGTATTTATAAACTGTAAGATACTGTACAAATAGGTTGCTGATGAGATGCAATTAATTCTCCAAAATGACAAAAAATACCTGAATAAAAAATGTACTATAAACATTGTACAAATATTGTTTCAGCCATTGTTTGTAGAAAAAACAGAACTGAAAGATATTTAAAAAATGAGATATTAAATAGAATCCAGGTATGAAGCATACAGTATTACCTCTGAGTATTAATTTTTTGCATTCATAAAGTGAAGCAATAGTTATTTTATAGGACTAGGGTGTGAATTAAATAAGAGAAATATAAAATTATTTAATCTTGTTCCTTGTACACAGAAAAAGTTTAATGAATACTTAGATTTTCCTCTACATAGAGATTTATAAAAGTTGAATAGGATTTTAACATATGTCAGTGTTGCTATTTTTCTTTTTTATTCAGTATAACCTTACATAGTAAATTTTACATATCTTAGTCCTGTAGTTTGATGAATTTTTACATAAGATAAACCTGTGTAACTAACAGGAAGACAAAGATGCAGAACATTTATATCATCCTAACAGGCTCCTATGCACCTATTTCCAGTGAAAAACCCCCACAACTACCACTGATTTGATCTCTGTCATGTTAGACAAGTCTCACCTGTCTTTGAACATTAGGGAGCATGTAGTCATGTCTCTCTCTTCTTCTGTTTAACATCACATACACAAGATTAATTCATCTAAGTTATATTGTTATATGGCAATAGTAGTTCAAGGATTCCACATAAAAGGAAGTAGGGGGAAAGCTGCAAAAATAAAAATTCTAAGAGTAATTCACAGAGTAACTAATATCCCAGGTAACTAAAATATAGGGAGTGTGTGTAAGAAAAGAAGCAAACATAGTACAAATGAAAGAATATGTCATGATAGAGATAGAATATCAGGCTAAGAAATTTAGAATCTACTCTAATGTTTTCTAATTAAGCAATAGGTAGTCATTGAAGAATTTTGAATGGTGAATTAACATGATTGCAGCTGTGCTTAAGGAAAATTAATCCTGGTATTGTGAGTATCATAGAACGATTGGAGATAAGGAAATTTGTGAGTATTCTATTGAAACATACCAAAAATAAAGATAAAATCCATCTGAACCAGGAGTATAACGAGAGAGAAAAAATAAAAGTTATGTATTAGTAAAAAGTGATAATTGCATTTTAAAAGAAAAGGACACATTGTTAAGAAAAAGTGCAAAACTTTATGACCTCCCTCAGTCCCAACTGGTGTCAGATTACTCAAATGTGATTACATTCATTTTCATCATTAAAATAATTTGTTGGAATAAAAACCTTTTTTTCCTTCAAGAAGAAAGCTTAAGCTTAAAAAATCAGGAGGTTTATATTACATTCTTTAAAAGTCTAAACTACAGTCATGCTAAACTGATCAGTGGCTGCCAGTGGTTTGGGGAGGGGAGAATCATACTGACAAAGCACAGGAATTTTTTTGTATTTTTTTTTTTAAATGGCAAAACTATTCTGCATGATTTCACAGCAGTAGATATATAACACTATGCATTTGTCAAGACAAAGAGAACTTTAGGGCCAAAAGGGTTAAACCTCACACAAACAATCAAGATAAAACAAAATCAGAAGGCTCAGGAATTCCAGGGTGAAACACAGACTGGGATAAAATTATTTAACTTTTATAGCAAGTGTACAAAATAATCTCACTGAAGGGAATGGGTGAAAACGTTACTGACCTAAATAACTCTGACGGCGAGTGGAGACTATAAGAAATGTGCACGATCCCTGGACTCCAGTTGATAAAATTGTTATTCGAGGGAAATGGGTTTTAACAATTCTGAAAACTCTTTCCATATATATCGGAACTGAACACTCCAGTAAATGGATAGCAGATGATGGAGACAGATTCTCACTGTTGAAGTAGGAGGTTGCAGACCAGAAAGGTGAAGAGGCTAGAATAACCCATGTGACAGTGGAACAGAGTTGTTGACAGTGGAACAGAGTTGTTGACAGTGGAACAGAGTTGTAAACACTGGCATGAATTCATGTATGGACTAATATAGATACAGACAAGTACACATAGAGGTATTTATATATATGCATGTATAAACGAACTGAGAGCCTGGAAGCAACAACACTCCTACAGAAATGAGCACATCCAGCACCAGATCTTGGCTTCTAATACCATTCTCCTACAAGAGGAACCATGGCTCCTTAGAGAAAATCCTGACCCCAGAACTGGGCAAGAGATATATAAGATGAACCTGGAGCATCTTGTAATGGCAAAAAAGAAGGAAGTTCTCAAACAAACAAATAAAAATCACAATGATGGGGGTGTGTCAAAGGGCACAGGAGGCAGTTGAAAGAATGTCCAATGGCCACAGTTGGAACACTCTGAGTAAAAACATAAATACAGTAAGTCTGGATTATAACCCAAAGTATAAAAGAAATATCAGAGTCATACTGATATAAATGAATTACTGTTTAAATAATCAAATTAGGGAGAATTAACAAATACCCCACGCAGAAGAATTCCAAACAGTCCATGGGGCTGCTCCATCCACATGCAGGTGGGTGTAGCTCCTTGTTCCTCCACTGACCTCTTTCCAAAGAATTCAGGATGGAAGTGGGGAGGCCCACTTTACAGGGGAGATTTCTGAAAACACTGCATTAGCCAAGTGATTAATGCTAATACCATGTCTGTTCTATTGACAGAATATACCTTAAAAATTATGAGGCGACAGTGGCACTTCACCTCTGTGGTCTCCCTTCCCCGACCTTATAGCTCCTGTCTAGTGATGAGGAAAACATCAGGCAACGCTCAATTGAAGGACATTCTGCAAAATATCTGACCAGCCCTCCTCTAAACTGTCAAGGTCATCCAAAACAAAGTCTAAGAAACTGTCACAGCCAAACAGGGACCAAAAGACATGACCACTACATGTGCTTAATGTGATTAAAAAAGAAAAAAAAAAAAAAAGGGAAACTGAAAAATTTATGGACATTAGTTAGTAATATTGTTTTCAGTATCAGTTCATGAATTGTGACAATGTATCATACTAATATAAGATATTAGTAATAGGGAAAACTGGGTGTGAGTTTCGCAAATCTCAGTAATATCATCTTGACTCTAAAATTTTTTAAACTATTTAAAAAAAAATCAGAAAAAAAAACAAGTTAAGACAACCAAAACAACAAAGAGGGTAGAATCAGGAAATGTAGCTACATTGTGTCCAGGTATTTGGGTCAGAGAATGAAACATGACCCTATTTCTATTTTAACTATGAGTGTGTGTGTGAGAGAGAGAGAGAGAGTAGTAATCTATTTGAAAACGATGATACACCATTCAGGGTATCATACATCGCATGCATGGTCTGTGCAGAGCAAAGAAAAGCGTGCTGTGTCACAGTGCAGGCATGCATGTCTGCCAGCCACACAAGCACAGAAGTGGGAAAGGGAATGGCTTTGTCCTTTATGCCACTGGCAATCCCAAGGGCCAACACTTCATTACTATGACATAATATTGCCGGGGGGAGGGTAGAGGAGAGAGGGAGGTTTGGGAGAATGACAAGACTAGAAACAAAAGTTCTTCTCTGGTCAGAATTTTGTTAGGCCTCATTGATTTACAGCTTTCTTTTGGAACCTTACTTCTTTTCCAGGCAGACAGATAAATAAGGCAGCTTCAGATTCTTAGATAAAACACGTTTTATATTCAAGCAATCACCTCTTTGTGCTGGGACAACATTATCAATGATTTATGAAATATTCATCTCCACTTTAAAATCTGAGTCATGTCAATGGAAATGTAGAACTCAGAACCTTTTGAATTTTATTTTGTATTGATTATACTCACCCTGAAGACTGAAATTTGGCCCCTTTTTTATTGAACTCAGCTGATTTTGAGAGCCTTCTCTTTTAGTATACAAGGGTGTTGGTATCAATGGGAGGCCGTGGTCAGACTTGGGAAAACTGTTTTCTATTTTTTGGACAGAAAGGAATGCCAAATAATTTTTCTGCCCCAACCCTCCCCCACCTATATTTTCCTCTCTGTCTCTTTTCACTACCCCTTCCTCCTTCCTTCCTTCTACAAGGTGCCAAGCTCTCTGATCCTGCAATACTGTGCCCACCTGCTCCATAGGTGGCCCTTGAACCCCCTTTGACCTCTCCCCTCCCTCTTTCCCTCACAGGAAGCTCTTAATTGGATATGGAGGCTGCGGTGTCTGAGGTCAACCTTTTGAATGTAAAGAAATTGACTTCTCACTTCCCATTACCTCCTGTAAGCCATAATTAGCCTTGTCACTACAGTGAAACCGACCCGAGCTGTTACAGTGCATTGACTTGCACATTCAGCGAGACGTTTTACCCTTGTTAGTGCATGTCTGTCCTGTTTTATTACAATGTCATCCTCACTAAGTGAAGGGTGAGACCCCGAGGAAGAGGAGAGTGGGCAACTTGTTGTACTTGCTCATAATGATTCTAAAAACAAATCTTCAGAGATATTACGTCACATGAGAATGTGTTTCATTTTTAACTTTGTGTTATTTCAAGCAGACACAGAAGCAGTAGAAAGAGTACAATGTGCTCTCGCGCACTCACCTCCAGAGGCAACATTTACCAGCATTTCCCAGTCTTGTCTGTTAGTCTGTGCCTCACGCTTCTCTTCATTTTTCCTTCCTCCCTATCTCCCTCTTTTTATTCATTCTTAAATTCTTTTTCCCCCCTTTCCCTCTGTCCTTATTTCCTATTGTTGGAGTATTTAAAACAAATCTCAAGCATCTTGTCACTTAACCCGTAAGTACATTACCATTTATCTGTAATTAAAAGCACATGTATATATGTCAGATTAGTACAACAAGAATATCATTGTCACACCTAAGAAAACTTCAAGGACAATCCTTAAAGTCATTCATGAACCTGTCTATATTTAAATTTTAATGGTTTCAAATAAATGTTTTTTTTAAAAAAATTGGTTTATATAAATTAGAATCCTACAAGTTCTGAACATTAAACCCTATTGGGATAGCCTATGGTCCTCAAAGATATCAAATATAGTACTCTATTTTCTTCTTATTGATATGTAGGACTCAATTACAATATACCTGGATAATTTCAGAAACTGTCTGCCTCTTCCTTTTAGACTTGGAAAGACTGTGCTTGAGGAATAGTGAAACAGTGTAATGTATAATGAATTAATCTCACCCTATTATTATATCTCCTGCTTCTGATTTTTTATTTTTATTTTTTTCACTATAAAAAAATAGATACTGAATATACTCAAATTGATAAAGTCCACTTTAGAGTTGAGTAAAGAAGAATGAAGACTGAAGAGAGGAGGTGTGTGGTTGAAGATCAGAAAGCTAAGAAAGGAATCAATATTTATTGAAAATTCTTTGCCATCATAGTGTTAGAAAAAATTATAGATTTTCTGAAAAAAAATATACATTTTTTTGTATTTGAAAAAAACTGAAAGAGATACTAGGGCTCTTTCCTGAGATAGGCAGTGCTATGTGTTAGCTAAGAAGCTGGGATGTTGAAAGATAAACAGTTTTGATTCTTAGGTCTGTCAACTTGAAAAAACGTTACTTAGTTTCTTTAAACCCCACCTTCTTTATATAAAATGGAGAAAGTAAATGCACTCATCTGTGGATTATTTGTTAATGTCAAGTGAGGTGACTCCTGTAGTCAGCTGATCAGGGCATGGAAGCTTAGCCAGCGATGCCCTATGGTGGAGTCTTTGTGTGCTACTCTCTGAAGTCACCAGGTTAATTTTTAAAACTCAGAACGCAGCTAGCAACTGCCATCAGAACAGCAGAGGCCAGGTGTTTTAGAATGCAAGTCTCAAGTCACTACCAACAACTTGGCATCTTTGAAGAGTCCCAGTTCCTAGAGTTTCATGATCGGTGCATCCAGATGCCTTCAAGGAGTGACTGTATAGGAAATGCCCAGCTTGGTCCCTCCTTGGAGCATCAGGCAGGAAGAGGACCTATTCTTGGAGACAAGATTCTGGAATGCTCCTTAGCAAGGTGTTGTATGGTCAATTTCCAGGTGGGTGGGGTGAGAACCTCCTCTCTGTCATGTGTCTTCTAAACTCTTCTTCTAGCAGGGCTGGAGTAAGGTCAGGATTGAAAGAAACAGGGCTCTGCTGGACTAGTAGCTGCCTCCAAGTAGAGAATACTTATTCTATGCAGATTACTATCAGCCATGGGCCCAGAGTTCCTGAACAAAGGCTTTTTCCTTCCCTCTTGGGAAGTCTTCCAGGATTCCTGTCTGGTCTTAACACCCTGGTCTTCACTCATCTGAAGAACCAGATGCAGGTGTGGGAGTCACCACCAGACAGAGTCTGGACCTGGGACTCCATGAGGGCTGTGGCTGAGTTGATCAGCAGGCTAGCAAGGGGGAGCCTTTAGAATGTGGCAGGAATTCCCAATTTGGTCCATAGATTCAGTGCAATTTCAATCAAACCCTGAAAGCTGTTTTGTAGATATAGACAAACTGATTCTAAAGTTCATCTGGAAAAACAAAAGTCCTAAAGAAGCAAATACAGCACCGAAGAACAACAATGTTGAAGGACTCATAATACAGCAGAATACACCTAAAGCATAATCCACGAAAGAAATGTCGGTAAATTAGACTTTAATAAAATTATAAACTATTGCTCTGTGGAAGGCACTGTTAAGAGAATGAAGAAATAAGCCACAAATTTGGAGGAAATGTTTGCAAAACACATGTATGATAAAGGACTTGTATCCAAAATATACGAAGAACTCTTAAAACTTAGCAATAAGAAAACAAACAACTCAATTATAAAACAAGTAAAAGATATAACAGACACTACACCAAAGAAGACATACAGATGGCACATATGCTTTAAAAAAATGCCCAACAGCGTTTGTCATTAAAATTAGTACAATGACATATCATTACACAAGTATTAAAATACATAAAATTTTCAAAAACTGACAGCATCAAATGCTGATGAGGATGTGGAACAACAGGAACTCTCAATATTTTGCTGATAGGAATGCAAAATGCTACAGCCACTTTGGAAGACAGTTTGGTGATTCCTTACCAAACTAAACATACTCTTACCATACAAGCCAGCAATAGTTTTCTTCAGAATTTACCCAGCTGGTTTGAAAACTCATGTTCAGCAAAAACCTGCACACAACTGGGTGTATGAGCTTTATTCTTAGCCAGCCAAACTGGGAGAAACCAAGATGTCCTTCAGTAGGTGAATGAATAAATAAACTCTGGTACATCCATACAAGGTAATATTATTCAGCTCTAAAAACAAACGAGCAATAAAGCCACAGAAAAACGTGGAGAAACCATAAATGCATGTTACTTGATGAAAGAAGTCAATCTGAAAAAGAAATCTACTCTGTGATTCTAACTATATGTCATTCCAGAAAAGGCAGAACTGTAGTAAGACCTGAATCTTCACTGGGGAGTCAGACCTCACTCTGGCCAAGGTGCAGAAACAGGTATGAATGAAAGTGGTTGTCACCTGGGGTGGTGGTCCACGGGAAGTTAGGAATACCTTGAAGGTATCTTAGATGGCTCTCAGTTTCCAGCAGGTTCTACCAAGTTTTCTTCTTTTCAAGTCTTACAAGCATGAGCTCTTGTAGGCTGGTGGCAGCACTGCTGTGACATGACCAGTCCACTTCCTGATCCTAGGTCTAGAAAGGCAAAGCATGAGGACTCAGCTCTCACTGCGAAACCACCCAGACCCTAATGTGATAGGGCCCTGCTCCTAGTAAGACTGGAGCAAAGGAACACATGCAATTAGTTTCTACCCCTCCCAGAGGGTAGCCAGGCACCTCCACAGGCCAAGAACCCTTGCACAGCCCAGAAGGTTAGTAGAATCCTGTGTAAATTCTTATGGTTCCTAAAGGCACCAAGACTGGACCTTACAGAGTCTGGAAAGAGGGAAGAGATTCAGAGACAGCTTTCAGCTCTGCTTGAAACTGTCCTTTCCTGTTTTCAAGCCTAAAATCCCCAGAGAAGACATACTGAGGCCAGACCTGAAAGGGGTCTTCAAAAAGTGCATGCAATATACAATTATGAAAGAACTGTGCATGGATTTCAAAAAACTTTTGCACCAAAACAAACTTAAATGAGGTTGTTATAACATGTCTGAACAGGATCTACTTTGAGGCATTAAGAAGGACAAGACATCAGTTTGAAAAGAGCCCCTATCAGATCAACATGAATTCTGCTAAAATTGAAGCAAGGACAAACATCAAATTGATGAAAAGCTTGGGAGAAAGAATGGTGAAATCACTGATGCTTTAGGAGAAGTTTATGGGGACAATGTCCCAAGGAAATCAGCGGTTTACAAATGGGTAACTAATTTTAAGAAGGACCAAGATGATGATGCATATGAAGCCAGCAGCAGCAGATGGTCCACACAAATTTATGAGAAAAAATTAATCATTTTAGTGCCCTAATTGAAGAGGACTAATGATTAACAGGAGCAACAATAGCAAATGCTGCAAACATCTCAATGGGTTCAGCTGACACAATTCTGATTAAAAAATTACAGTTGAGCAAATTTTCTGCTCAATGGGTGTCAAAACTGTTGCACCCAGATCAGCTGCAGACAAGAGCAGAGCTTTCAATGGAAATTGTAAAAAGGTGGGGTCAAGATCCTGAAGCATTTCTTTGAAGAATTGTAACAGGAGATGGCACATGGCTTTACCAGCATGATCCTGAAGACAAAGCACAATCAAAGCCATGGCTACCCAGAGATGGAAGTGGTCCAGTCAAAGCAAGACCAGATCAGTCAAGAGCAAGGACATGGCAATAGTTTTTTAGGATGCTCAGGGCATTTTAATTGTTGACTTTCAGGAGGGCCAAAGAAAAATAACATTTGCTTATTATGAGAAGTTTTGGAGAAAGTTAGCCAAAGCTTTTACAGAAAAACACCCTGGAAAGCTTCACCAGAGAGTCCTTCTTCACCACAACAATGCTCCTGCTCATTCCTCTAGTCAAACAAGGGCAATTTTGTGAGAGTTTCAATGGGACATCATCAGGCATCCACTTTCCAGTCCTGATTTGGCTCCTTCTGACTCCTTTTTTCTTCTTAATCTTAAAAAATTCTTTAAAGGTCATCCATTTTTTTTCAGTTAATAATTTAAAAAAGACTGCATTGACATGGCTAAATTCCCAGGATGCTCTGTTCTTTATGGATTGGCTAAGTCACTGGTTAGACATCTATGTTCAGAAATGAAGTTTATATTTCTATTTTTATCTTTTAATTCCATTTTTCCACAAGCTTTTTGAAGTTCCCTCATATATTTGTGCTTCCAACTGACAGAGAAGCTTTTCATTATGTATATTTTTCTAGTTAAAATTTATTTTATTGCATATTTTTGTCCTTGATAATGCATGTCTCAATCTGCTAAGACCTAGAAAATCATGAGCCTGTTTAAAAATAAAGACATAGTAATGAAGGAAGAAAAAAAAAGAAAAGAAAACTATTTAGAGTTTACTGAAATGACAGTTTACTATAACACGTACTAATCCCAAAAGAGACATTACAATTTTTTTTTTCAATAATAGAAAGGTGTCTTCAGATTACCACAGATAACAATTATGAGCTCTGAGAAAACAAAAATATTGGAAGCCCCACTATTTGATGGGGCTGGAAGACAATCATAAATTGCATAAATTGCACTTTTGATTTCAAACAGAGGCAGAAATTGCAAGAGATTTGACCTGTGCAAAGGATGATGGGGCTGACTTGTGAGGCTGAAGTTTCTATGGTTTTTCCACAGAGTAGGGGACCTGAAACGCAGGGAGAAAGGTGCAGGTATAATGGTTTAAGTTCTCAGAGGTTGGACTTTAGTCAAAGAATATATAACATATAAAATAAAAATATTTTTCTGCATATGCTTTTGTATTTCTCAGATCGTTTATAGAGAGCATGGTAATTTATATACTCAGCAAATTAAACAAATATTTAAATATGTATTTGGTATATGAAGACTGGAGAGAGGAATTTCTATTTGACAGCCACATAATAATAACTCAGTCTGAGAAGGATTTCATCTCGCACCACTTTTGGGTTTTGTGCTTCCGCAAATAATTCATATCCAACTTGAAGATACTTAAAATACAGATGCATTTTTTTAAGAGTATGTCAGACTTTTAGAGAAATGCATTTGGGTCATAAAATTACTGTATAAACTGTAAGCTAAATGCCCAAGTACTCATCTTATTTAGCTGAAATTGGATTTTATTGATGTTAACATCAATGTTCCTGTATCCCAGCTGTATAATCCTAAGAGCTCAGATTCTGTCCAGTGTATCTATCAGTAATTCCTGAAAGTTATATGCTGTAGTTGTGTATGAAAACTCAGTTCTACCCCACCAGCAACTACCCTCTGAGAAAATACACGTCCAAGCCAAGGGTACCGTTTTACTGTGGGCCTAAAAAGGCTGGAGCTGGACTCTGGACCAAAGTAGAAACAAGGGTCTCCTTAGCTCCTGAGCAGGCTCTGCTCCTGCCCAGCCCTTCACAGGGGCTCACCATCTGCCGATGCTCTTTGGTCTCACACTCTCTATTCCTTTCGAAAAGAAAATCCCTGAATATGAGCTTACAAATAAACAAACAGCCCTCAGTTTTACAAACAAAAGTCCAAATCCTGCATTCTTGTGTGAAATCAATTGGGAAATTTCTACAATAGGATGTGGCCATAATAAACAGAAACATCAGTATTTAATTAATACTGTCAATAATGTTACGTAGTAATGTCTTCAATTATAACATTTGCTCTCAAATAAATATTTTATGTATTGTAATATTAAACGGGATGACACTTTTACCCACTTAGTATTTGATGATTGTTTTTAAGTTCAACTTTATGAAATTGCATTAGATAATATATCATTAAGACAAAAATTTCTGGATTTTAGGCACCTCTGATTCACAACACATCATATACCTGAAATGACATGAAAGTATGAAATAATGCAGTATAAACATTTCTACTGCATCAAATTTGCATATTCTATATTAAACCAGTAGGTGCCCGCACGTATTCCTAAAGTAGCATAGAAAACACATTCATTCATAAACTCAGTTAGAGATGGCTTATTCTTTGTCTATATCCAAGTATCACACATATACTAGATATGAATTATTAAAGAGGTGGCATAGTGACTTTTTAATTAGTGTACAGTATGACAACATATAGTATAAGTCAGCAAATACTTGAGAAAGGTATTTATTATTGTGACCTAGAGTTGACCACTTTTAAAATTTTCCAAGTAGAGTTCATCTTTTTCTGTCAGTTCTTGTACATTTTAACTTTCTAATCCCAGCTAATTAGGGGATTTTACTTCCGTGTGATGCTGGACCCTTAAGCCAAGCTTGTAGTTACAATATTAAGTACATAGCGTTCCATTAATTGCAGATTTGCATTAATTGGTAATTTCTCAGACAGCATTTTTCCTGAAAGGGTTTAACAGTGCACTTGTTGACTTCCTTCTCAGGACAACAGATTCAACTATTTATCTAGATATTCCTGCTCAAAACGCTAGATGAGGATTCCCGCTGTTTTGATCTCTTAGATTGTCTCAGTGAGCAGAGGAAAGCTGAGTCTCATGGTGAAAGTATCACCATCTTGGTTCAAAAACAGATTTTATATGAGTACTTTCATCTCATGAATCTATACATAATGAATTTGGAACAACTGATTTATTTATTAGATACCATTCTGGAACCTAAACTATTTTGCATAAAATTAGTTATCTTTCTTCCACATGTATTTGCAGACAGAGAGAGAGAAAGAGAGGAGGGAGTTACACACATAGGCATGATTTTTTTTAAATTGCAATTAACAAGGTTTTGGCATTGATAAATGATTATACTCTCATCTTTTTATCCCCAATCAAACTTTTCACCAAATTTCCTCAATATCTCTCCCCGTACTCCTACTCAGGCTGAAGATATGCGGTAACTCTGAGCTTTGTTTTCTTTCTTTACTTCCCAAAATCCAGACAGGAATTCATATCCACCTGTGCTTTCCCTACAGTAGAAGGCACACAGATCCTGTCTTTCCTCCCTATAGGCCTCTCTCAGAATCAAAGCAACCATCACCTCATCACTATGTTTTTGCTATAGTTCCTTAACATGTATATGGGAATAATTTTCTTTAAAAACATTTTATATCACCCTAAAGAATGGTTGCCTTAATTATCCACTTACTGAATATCTTCCTGAGGAATCTGGTGATTAGAACTGTGAACCTGCAGTAATTTAACAACGGGATAATCAATGATTGCTCAATGTGAGAATGGTCGCCATATCACAGCTACATCTGTGTGGCTGTCATGGAGCTCACTGTTGTCTACAGTTTTCATCCCCAGATATATCTTAAATCACTGAAAAAAAATACCTGTTGATGTGGTTACGTGTCATTCAGAGCTATGTTTAGACTATCTGTGTTACCTAGCATCCAGTTTACCTATTCTAATTATTAAAATGCTACTCAAAGTAAGAAAATTTAGAATAGTAATCTACAGCTAAATTTCTTTGACTTCCTATGTGCAAGAAAACACCCAAATAACACATCAGAGAACAGAATTTTATTTCCCTCTACATAGTTTATGGCAAATGCTACCACATCTAATGTACAACAGCTAAGACAAGTAAAATGCCAAATCATGTTGCAGATTATGTGGTCAAAGAAAGAAAATATAATTCCCCAAAACTCAGTTTTATTTCTCAAAATCCAGCCCCACCCTGTGCCCATTTTCTCCACTTTAATTTCTTAGGGTGTTCTCTCTTGACCCTCGTCCCATCACCTCTCCCTTCATGCCCCTTTATGGTCCAAGCTCCAGATGTACTAATCTACCTGGAGTTACCCAAACAGGAAATCTCTTGGTACCTATGACTAAAACATGCCAGTCTCCAAAGCCCTCACTCTTTATTGTGCCCAAGACATAAAACTCCCATAGTTAGAATCTTTTTACTAAAGGACTCACACCCTTGCTAGTGTGACATTGCTAAGACAATAACACAGTTGGTTTTTACTGATGATTCAATTTCTCTCAACAGAAAAAGAATAAGTCTTGTTGGATCTGTCCACTGTATATACTCAATGACACCCGTGTTCCTCGATGAGGGCCAGACCCCCTGGCTGATGCTTGTCATGAACTCTGTTGCCATCATAACCTTCAGTACATGCTCACTGTGCTTCAAAACCCTGTCCCCTTATTTAAGTTATTTCAGGAACCCTAGCTCCTCCCTCCCTCAGGACGTTTGTACCTTCCTTGTCTCAATCTTTCAACTCATTACTTCCTTTTATCCTTTGAATATCATCTAAAGTGTCTCTTCCTCAGAGACATCTTTTCTGATACTCTAAAGGAGTTAAGTTCCCTGTTACACACTCCCCCACCACCCTGTGACTTGAGTTCATTATAACCGGCACAGCTTGCAGTGATACCTTCCTGTGATCATTTCGTTCATTCCTGCTTTCCACACCAGTATGCATGCTCTACAAGTTCAGACTCTGTTTTGCTCACTGTCGTATGTACTGTGATCAACAAAATGCCTGAACACAGAGGGTGCAGTGAATAATGACTGAATGCATGGGAAATCAGAATGCAGCCTTATGAGACCCAGGATGGGGAACATTGAGCATGGCTACCTGATGTGCCTGTGTCAGAAGATGTTCAGAGGCAGCAGCACCAAGGAGGAGAGAACAAGAGGAGGAAAGGGGACAGGCTGAAGATGAAGGCACTGTTCGGTGAGCGTCGTGTCTTCTGCAGCTCCTTTGGGTGCCTCTTTGATTTCTCAAAGAGAGGAAGTAATGAAAAGATAGGGAGGGAGAAAGGGAAGACAGGACCTCATAAGAAGCAAACTAACACTTGTGGTCAGTAGGTCCACATAAAATCAGGCAGAGAATTCATTCGTGCCCTTAGCCAAATGCATTCAGTGCCTAATAGGCGCTGGGTAAAAATCCATGGCTTCATTAATTAGGAAAGGGGATAGGAAGTGTTAGGGGTGGGGGGTGGAAGGTGTCTTTTCACTAATATGGTCAGAGAAGGCTCACTGAGAAGGTGTCATTTTGACAAAGACCTGAAGTTTGTGAAGACTTGGGAAAGACGCTATCGGAACAAGGGAGCACCATGTGTAAAGGCCCTGCAGCAGGGGCATGCCTGGTGTGCCTGAGGGGCACATCAGAAAGTGCTGAGAGGCAAAGGAGGGCTGGCTTCCACCACAGGCAGGGTGGCCAGGCAGCCAGGATGATAGGGCTTGGAGGCTCTTCAAGGACTTTGGATTTCCTGCTGATTGACAGCAGAAGCCAAGCATGGGAGTGACTTAAATTGACATTCTTTGAAAGGCTGATCACCTGTTTGGTGGCGGGTAGACCAGGATGGAAAAGCAGTGCAGGGAGAACTGCGATGGGCTGCTGGGAAACTCATTAGAGTTGAGAGCTGGGGAGGCTGGACCCAGGGTGGCAGAGGACGAGGTGCTACTGTGCATGTGTGAATTCTAGATATTCCGTGCACCTGTTGAATATGGTATGTTTAGAAGATAGCATGGCTGAAGGCATCTATGAAACTATAAAAAGGAGTATTTAACACTCCTGAATTTTCTGATCCTAACAGTACGAGGCCATTTACTAACACAGAGGAACCAGGAGAGAAATGCGTTTGGTGGATAAGGTTGGGGACATGTGTGGACATGATATGTACAAAGTGCTTGTCTGATACCCAAGTGGACATGTCTGGTGAGGAACTGGAAATGTAAATCTGGAACAGATGCGAGAAGTTTTAGGAGTGTTGAGCATATAGGCCGTGTTAAGACCGTGAGACAACTCTAAAGGACAAAGTAAAAGCACCAGAGGTGGGGTTCTCCAGGGCCCAGAGGTGAGGGAGATGAGAAGGAAGCAAGATGAACCAGGAAAGCCTGTGGGGGGATGTCGCAGAAACCAGACACTGCTGCACGGAGAAAGAGAAGCCGGCTGAATAAAATGTAGACAGGTCATCTGGGGCATGGTACTGAAAGAGAGCTGTCGATTGCTGCTAAGTGCAATCATATTGAATGGTGGGGGTGAGGGCAGCTGGGTCTAGAAGACTTGGAGCCAGCAAATGAACATGTGTGGACAGACTTTTCAAGAAAGGTTATTGCATAAGGCATCAGTAAAAAGTCCATTTTAATGAAAGAAATTAAAATATATTAATATGCTCAAGGTAAGTATTCATTAACAGAAATAAGCAGATGTTTTGGGAGTGAGGAAACAATTGCTAGAGCAGTTTCCTGGAGTGGGCTGGAGGGGAGAGGGTCGGTCTATAGCCTGAGAGAAGGAGCCGCCCTTAGAGGAAGTGTCATCCTTGGTGTTGTGGGGGAGGGATACCAGATGGGCACCGTCATCCTTAGGTGTGTCAAAGTGTAGAAATTCTTTCCATTTTTTTTTTTAATAGAAGTGGGAAACAAGTTAATCCTCAGAGAGTGAGGATGGAGTCACTATAAGTCTCTAGAAAAAGGAAAAGGCATGCAAGATTAGAACAGAGGTTGGCAAACATTTTATGAATAGAGTCAGATAGCACATATTTCAGTCTTTGCAGGCCATTCACTCCCTGTTGCAGGTACTCAGCTGCACCCTTGTAGAAGGAAAGCAACTATAGATAGCGCATAAATACAACAGCATGGCTGCATTCCAGTGAAACTTTATTTATAAAAGAGTCAGCATGCTGGATCTGGCCCATGAGCCACAGTTTGCAACCCTGATCCAGGACAACAGAAGGATGGATGGACTTGTGTCTGGTTGTTGGAGATGCCAAGGGCCCAGTGGAGGTTAGAGCTCAGCCGGGGTGAGCACATGTCCCAGCCAAGTGAAAATGGGTGCCCACAAGAGGCAGTGGACATGCAGAGTCGGCCTCTAGATGGTCATTCTCCCGCAGCTTCTGGGAGTAACGGGAAATGAACAACACACTCTCCCCTTTCGCTGCCCTTTTCTCTGATTCCAGGCGTCAGGTGTAAACCATCTCAATAGCCCACAATAGGGCAATGGCTGGAAAATATTCTCTAGAAAACCCTTTGAAGGAATTCAGGATAGCATGTAAAGCATACACACAGACATGAAATGTATCCTTTTAAAAAATAGCCCTTCATAAACCATGCACCTGTTCAACAGGTGAAGCAATATGTCAGCGGTGGAAGTGGTAAGTAACCTCTCAGATGGGATTCAAAGTCAAGTTCTGGAGGTTGACTGGGTTTCAAAAAGTGTTTTTGATCTACTTGAAACAATGTATCCATTTGCACTGTGTATGCTGAGGTTCAACAGTGGTTCTGCTTCTTTCTGTTCTTGTCATGAATAAATTAGACAACCTCCTATGTAAGGAAATATTCTGGACCACCTTAAATTCTCAGTGTAAACAACATTCAAACCCTGCAAATGAAAACTTGACCATAATTTGACTTCCTTGTTACTCAAGACGGCAGCAACAGCATTCCTTAGACTTGACCAGAAATGCAGAATTGCTGCCAACCTATGGAGTCGAGGTCTGCCTACCACAGGACTGAGGAGCTCAGTTCCCGGGATGGCCTGCGCATTCCTGAGCCAGAAAGGACGATTACTAGGAAAATGTAATGATTTGGTTTCCTTTCACACTTTTTGTAGAAGTCATCATGGCCCTTTGAATTGCTTGGTCATGCCAGCTAATAATTTCAGTTCTGTCCTCTAAATGTCATTCACAAGACCTGCTCAGAATATCAAAATGAAGAATATTGAATTACGAGGATTGTCCATTCATGCTTCCCTCCCCAGTCCAGGAGCTTTATTTTTAGATGAATAATTAAATTGTTGGTACTGAGAACAAATAAATAATCACTTGCATTTAGCAATTCCAACTTCACCACCAGAAAGGCTCAGACACTCAGAGTAGAATATTGTAGTGATAATTAGTTAAAATTTAGCTGGCCTTGTAGAAAAAAAGAATCTGCATTCCAAGGGCAGCTGCAGTTAAATGAGGACATTTGGGTTACTAGGCAAATATTAAATTAGATGAGTTTGCAGAAGCCATAAACATGTTATTCCAGAGCCCTACAAGAAGATAATAGAAGTAATAACAAATAGGCTTTGAAATCACATTTTAATTAGACAAACTGTTTTACACAGAAACCCTGACACAGCACCAGCTATGGGGCCATGAAGCCAGTTAAACATATAGATATGAGCCAGTCTATTTGAAAATAAAAATGTACCACTTAATAAGCAGTTTTGCTCAAAATAATGACTTCTGTAAATCATTACAACAAGAATAACATTGAATTGGGAATGCATCCTATTTGACTTTATTATTATTTAACATTATCTCTGGATACGGTAACAAAGTTCCATTTTATAGATGTATTTTTCAATAATATGAAAATGTAATTAACTCAAAAATTCCCCATCAAATATAATTGATTCACCATTTCAGAGAGACTGGGAGGAGCGTGGTGGAGAAGGGACCCTGAAAGCAGAGTATATACTTTGTTTTTTTTGCTGTTGTTTTTTTTTTAAATTTTATTTTGTCGATATACATTGTGGCTGATTATTGCTCCCCATCACCAAAACCTCCCTCCCTTCTCCCTCCCCCCTCCCCCCCAACAATGTCCTTTCTGTTTGCTTGTCGTATCAACTTCAAATAATTGTGGTTGTTATATCTTCTCCCCCCCCCCCGGTTTTTGTGTGTGTGTGTGTGTGTGTGTGTGTGTGTGTGTGTGTGTGTGTGTGAATTTGTATATTAATTTTTAGCTCCCACCAATAAGTGAGAACATGTGGTATTTCTCTTTCTGTGCCTGACTTGTTTCACTTAATATAATTCTCTCAAGGTCCATCCATGTTGTTGCAAATGGCAGTATTTCATTCGTTTTTATAGCTGAGTAGTATTCCATTGTGTAGATGTACCACATTTTCCGTATCCACTCATCTGATGATGGACATTTGGGCTGGTTCCAACTCTTGGCTATTGTAAAGAGGGCTGCGATGAACATTGGGAAACAGGTATACCTTCGACTTGATGATTTCCATTCCTCTGGGTATATTCCCAACAGTGGGATAGCTGGGTCGTATGGTAGATCTATCTGCAATTGTTTAAGGAACCTCCATACCATTTTCCATAGAGGCTGCACCATTTTTCAGTCCCCCCAACAATGTATGAGAGTTCCTTTTCCTCCGCAGCCTCACCAGCATTTATCGTTCATAGTCTTTTGGATTTTAGCCATCCTAACTGGGGTTAGATGGTATCTCCATGTGGTTTTGATTTGCATTTCCCGGATGCTAAGTGATGTTGAGCATTTTTTCATATGTCTGTTGGCCATTTGTATATCTTCCTTAGAGAAATGCCTACTTAGCTCTTTTGCCCATTTTTTAATTGGGTTGCTTGTTTTCTTCTTGTACAGTTGTTTGAGTTCCTTATATATTCTGGATATTAATCCTTTGTCAGATATATATTTTGCAAATATTTTCTCCCACTCTGTTGGTTGTCTTTTAACTCTTTTAATTGTTTCTTTTGCTGTGCAGAAGCTTTTTAGTTTGATATAATCCCATTTGTTTATTTTTCCTTTGGTTGCCCGTGCTTTTGGGGTCGTATTCATGAAGTCTGTGCCCAGTCCTATTTCCTGAAGTGTTTCTCCTATGTTTTCTTTAAGAAGTTTTATTGTTTCAGGGTGTATATTTAAATCCTTAATCCATTTTGAGTTGATTTTAGTATACAGCGAGAGGTATGGATCTAGTTTCATTCTCCTGCATATGGATATCCAGTTGTCCCAGCACCATTTGCTGAAGAGGCAGTCCCTTCGCCACTGAATAGGCTTGGTGCCTTTGTCAAAGATCAGCTGACAGTAAGTGTGTGGGTTGATTTCTGGATTCTCTATTCTATTCCAATGGTCAGTGTGTCTGTTTTTATGCCAGTACCATACTGTTTTGGTTATTATAGCTTTGTAGTATAGCTTAAAGTCAGGTAGTGTTATGCCTCCAGCTTTATTTTTTTTGCTCAGCATTGCTTTGGCTATGCGTGGTCTTTTATTGTTCCATATAAATGTCTGGATAGTTTTTTCCATTTCTGAGAAAAATGTCTTTGGAATTTTGATGGGGATTGCATTGAATTTGTATATCACTTTGGGTAGTATGGACATTTTCACTATGTTGATTCTTCCAATCCAAGAGCATGGGATATCTTTCCATCTTCTTGTATCCTCTCTAATTTCTCTCAGCAGTGGTTTGTAGTTCTCATTATAGAGATTTTTCACCTCCTTGGTTAACTCAATTCCTAAGTATTTTATTTTTTTGGTGGCTATTGTAAATGGGCAGGCTTTCTTGATTTCTCTTTCTGCATGTTCACTATTGGAGAAAAGAAATGCTACTGATTTTTGTGTGTTGAAATGCAGCTAAATCTGCATTTGTTTACTGTGTTTTCAGTACTGATTTATGCATATGTAAGTTATTTGCACTGGTGACTTTTTAATTTTCTTCTGTTTTCCTTTAGGTACGACTGAATGTTCCTAATTTCATAACATGAGTTAATACAGTTTGCTTTGGTCCCTAGTGTGCTTTATTCTATTCAGACCACCTGGTCCCTTCAGACTTTCTGTCACCTTGGGGGGATCCTAGAACTAGCCATGGGTTGACAGTTCACCTGGCCACCAGAAACAGGGCACAGTGGCCTGCTTCCTGCCTGGCCTCATTTACAGACTGTTCCTCTCCTGGCATTGCTGAGAATTAGGAGATCAGGAGTGAATGCAGCCAAGAAGAGATTTAATTCAGTGGGGTAAGTGTGAGTGAGAAAGAGAGAGAGGTCCTAAGAAGCTACAGTTATGACGACAGAGTTCACAGTGACATTTCAAGCAGTGTAGACAAAGTATGGAGTGTCAGCACTCAGTGGGGCTCACTGAGCATCCTAGAACACATCAGCTACAGCAAAAAGAAAGAGGGAAAGAAAAAAGCTACTCATGGAGAAGCCCTAGATTGGATACAGGAAAGTCTCACAACAACCAAGTACAAAATGTGGTGGGAACTAGTGGTTGAAAACATGAGCCTTCGGCAGCTTTAAACCTAGTCAACAGCATCATTTAACGTGGAAATAAGCTGTCTGCAGCACCAGAATTCAAGCTTTCATCTCTCCTGTGTTTTAATGCTAATTGGGTTACTCTGTCTTCCTGAATATCATATGCAACACAAACTACCTGATGTTCCAATGTGAAAAGTCTATGAAAAAATCTACATATACATGTAAGAAATATGGTTTAGAAATATTGTGATGCAAGTCCTGTAGAATTCCATTAATTACCAATCTTTTCCTCCAACCAGTAATGTCTCTTTTAGAAAACAAGACATCAGCAAGGAGGCTCATCCCAGGAGTAGAGGGTTAGCTCAGTGCTGGAAAATGTCCACTGCAATGTATTACTTTAACTGATGGAATTTTAAAAAACAACAACAACATACTTTCAATTCAATAGATGCATAAAAAACATATATTTGATAAAATTTAACATCCATTTAAACTTTAAAAAGTCAACTTTCAAACAAGTAATAAAATGAACTTTTCTTCCCTTATAATAGATATTTCCCCCCAAAAATCAGCAAACATCATACTCAAAGGTGAAATGATAAAGCTGAGAAACGTAAACAGCATAAATGTGACGAGTGCCAGCTGTTTCCACGGGTCTCTGCAGCACACTTGATTTTCTCATACTGCCATGAGACCAAAGATGTAAGTCATGAACGAGATACTTAACACTGCAATGTTCCTACCTCTAAATTGTCCTTTAATTCAACAAAATACCAAACTCTTAACAAGGAAGTTTCTTTTAGTTTGCCTGAGTTCATTGATAAGTAGATTCACAAATGTATATTGAAAAGCAATGACTATATAAAGTGAAGACACTCCTGAAGAATAATTTGAAACATGACATATGGAGCCCTGTAGATTGTTGGGGGATGGAGAGGCCATTTCATAAAGGAAGCAGAGACAATCAGTTTTTGTATTGGGGAAAATAAATTAAAGATCCTAAATTCCAAAGTATTAAAAATCCTGAATGTGATGGCAGAATTTTAAACTGATAAAGAAAAAAAAAAACAGATCAATTCCTTTATGAATTTGGAGTTGTGCATTAGGTGGTATGGAAAGGTTACATTGTGTTAACAAATAATCCCAAAACCCCAGCGAATTAACTACCACTTGTTACTTTTTCTTAGCTAACACCCGCTGCTGGCCGGGGTGACTTTCCAGAGGCCAACACAGCAACAGAATCTGACAGAGGTGCACAGAAGTTTAAAATTTTTATCAAACGCAGTTTATGTGGGATTTTTTTTCATTTGTTGTTCGTGCTTTTAGTGTCACATATTCATTGCCAAATCCAAGGTAATGAAGATTTACCCTTATGCTTTCTTCTGCAAGTTTTGTAGTCTTAGCTCTGATAGTTAGATTTTGAACGACTCTTTTTTGGCATCTTATGAAATAGGAGTTCAACTTCATTCTTCTGCAAGTGGAAATGCAGTTTTCCTAGCACCATTTGTTGAAGAGACTAATTTTCTGTCCATTGATGGACTTGGCGCCCTTATTGAAAATCAGCTGGCCACAGATTTGTGGGTTAATATTTGCAGTCTCGATTCCATTACATTAGTCTACATGTAAATCCGTATCCCAGATGCACACTATTTTCAACTTTACAAAGCTGAATCCTGTAGTTTTGTAGTAAGTTTTGTAAGTCCTCCGACTTTGTTCTTTTTTCAAGACTGTTTTGGCTATTTGGGGCCCATAACAATTCCAAACGAATTTGAGGATTGGATTTTCAATG